>NC_069071.1:66117491-68575968 GCF_025698485.1 Gossypium arboreum | reverse complement strand
TTTAATGGCCATTTTTTGGTGGAAAAAAGAGATGAGAAAGAGATGATATCATTCTTCTTTTATTTATTTCTATTTTAGTCAAAATTGGTCACCTAACCCAACAAATTTTGAAAATTTTGACCACATATGACTCCTATGGCAGGCCACTCTATTTTTAGGGGTCTAATTGCCCTTTAAAATCCCCCAATTTTTCTTCTCTAGCAAAATTACACCTTTAGCTATCAAAATAGAACTTTTGTACTTTATGCGATTTAGTCCTTTTTCATAATTGGGCTCATAACTGTCAAAATTAACTCTCCAAATTTTTCATGTACTAATATAAGCATGCCATGACTATAAAATAATAATAAAATAATTTCTCTGACTTCGAATTTGTAGTCCCGAAACTACTATTTCGACTAGCCCCAAAATTAGGCTGTTCCATCAGCAATTTTCGTTGACTTTTAGCTTTAAGTTTTCATTTGTTTTTATTTTTTATTTGTTACTTTATGCATTCTAACACTTTCTTGTTTCTTGTGTTATTAGGTTAAAGCACGTTGCATATTACTTCCTCCATGCAACAGAATTCTTTGATATCTAAGCTAATTTTGGACTCATAGTGCTATTAGGTTTGCTTTGATAGTTTGATTCTAATACATTCTGATTGATTGATATAGACACTTTTTAAAAGACTCACAAGATTAATTCTTACCTTATTGAGAATTTTTTTTTGAGTGCATATAGGTGAGGTTTGCTTAATTTTTTCTTTTGAAGTGTTGTGCTTTTCCAGGCTTTCACTATGACTCCTGATACTCGTGCCCGTAAAAACCATGATGAGATACCATTTGATGACAAAGAACAAGATGTTACATTAAAGAATATTGTTGTAACGCCCCAAATCATAAATATTTATTTACGTATGTTGTGACATACAATTGTGTATCTGCTTCAGTGGTTATGTGTTCTTGGAGAGTCTAAAAAGTCTTGGGTTCAAACCTTGGCTTGTGTAAAAAAAATTGTTTTGATTGGTTAAACCCTTGGCTATAGTCAGTAGGCTTTTAAATAAATGTGCTTAAAACATAACAGAAAGGGCCTGCTAGTCTAGGGGGTAAGTGGTGTGTTACCTATGCCAAAGGGCTGAGGTTCGAATCCTGGTGGGCGCAGTGGGTGTTTTATTTTGGTACTAAGTCGTGGGAGTGTTGTGGGTTGGCTAAAACATTGATGTGGTTGAGGGGAATTCAAATTGAGTAGTTGATAGGAGGTGTGATCGGTTGGAGGGATTTTAGGAGAGTATTAAGGGATTTTGAAGTTGTAGGGAGTTGGTGTCGAATGGGGACTCTAGGTACTCAAAGGAATCGACCTTGGGAAAGAATAGGGTTTTGGTACGTTTTGGCACTTCGTTTTGGCTGCTTCTGTTCTTTGTAAACCGATTGGTACTAAGAGGTTTTTGCTGTATCTTTCATCTATTTTGCTTATTTCGGGTTACATTTTAGGTCGCTCTCTCTTTTAGTTTGGGGTCTGACAAAATCGCCTCTTTTGCACTTTGTTGTTGTGATCGATTCTGATTGCTCCTCTCCCTCTTCCAAATCGGTTTTGGCCTTTAACCGAATACTCCCTTCTTTCTTTCTCTTGATCCTTTCTCCCTTTTCTCAATCAATTTCCTCTTTGGCCTAATACCCCATACTTCTTCTTCTTCTCTCTCTCTACTCTTTCAAATTTTATCAAGTATTCCCTCTCTTATACTGTTTGAGCTAAATATCCCTTTTTCCTCTTCTTTGACACCGTTTCTCATCTCCTCTCTCTTTTATTTATGACGTTTTTTTTCGGGTTCTAGAACTTCTCGAGGAGTGAAGGAGTATACAGTGATTTTGAAGAGTTCAAAACCTTTCTCTTATCACTCGATTGAAGGTAACTCTATTCTTAGCCATCGGGTTCAACCGAAGTATTTGACTTGCATCATAGGGTGTTGGCTGAATGCTTCTTCCCTACTTTTGGGTTTTGAGTTTCTATAAGTTAACATATGTTGACTTAAGACTTGTGTTTAAGCAATCTTGATTAATAAAATCCGTTTGTAAGGAAAATATCCGTCAAGAAGATTATAATCAACCTTCGTCAGTGGTTTAAGCGGGCTAAACCACACTCGTTCAATCAAGGCAAGTATCAAATATTATTTTGGGTTAAGTGTTAAAAAGAGGGTGATTAACCCTATTGATTTAAAGATTGGCAGGGTGTCTTGATTGAATATAGGTTTGGTGCTCGTGGGCTTCTGCGCCTTTTTGAAAACAAGGTGTGTAAACACTACCAAATCGTAAATCAGCGAAAGCAGGAAAATGTGACCATTGACGCTACACGAGCATGTGGTCGCTCGTATGTTAATCCTTATTCCTAAACCTTGGCGATTGATCGTGGAGGCCACTGTGAGCGATTTCATAGGCTTAGGCTGTTTTGGGCCTTATTAGGCCGAACTAGGCCGTGTGGGCCCCACGGGCATGTGAGCCCTCATGGGTCCGTATTATGGGCCTTGGGCCCATCTTTACTGTTTGACTGTTAAGGTTGCACGGGTCACTGAGACGACTGTAGACCTACTGTTAGGTCGGTAAGTATACCTAGGCCCCAGATTGATAAAATAATTGTTATGCCCCTATGTGGTAAAATAACTATTATGCCCTTATGGGATGTATCACTGTAATTGAGCATGCCATTTTATATATATTACATACATGTATGATATTATGACATGACGCATGATATGTTACATGGGGATGGGTTTATTATGATTGGAGGAAGTGTACTGTACTGGCAGCTCTGCTGTAAATAATGTTTAGTGCTGCAACTGGTGCTATTGTGGAGTGTAGGGATGGGTGGGTTAATTTTTTCCCCACATGAAGTGTAGGGTTGGACGGAGTGGAGTGTAGAGACTGGTTGGGTAGGATCTTTGATTGCATATCTATACTGTTACTATCACTAAAATAGGTTAAAGCCCACACTGATACTGATACTGAAATAGGCTAACCCCAACTGAAACTGAACTGTTACTGAGATGGGTTTATGCCCAGACTGTGTTTGCTTATTGTATGATTAACTGATTGTTATTAAGGGATTACATACTGAGTTTCGTAAACTCACCCTTCTGTTTAACTATACAGGTAATCTCCAGGCTTAGACAGGTTGGTGCTGCGAGGGACTCGAAGGTGGCTACACAGCCACACATGCTTCCATATTTGACTTTTAATTTATAAGTAATTTTAATTTGGGTATTTTTATGTAATAAGGCTTCTTTAAGTTTTTTAATCTTTAATTTGGGGTTTTATTATTTTGGTTTATATCTGCTAGTAGTAGGACGAGAATTTTCAAAAAATAAAGGCTTTCCAAAACATCATGATTACGCAACATAGTTTAAAAAGCTTCTGCAAGAAATATTGTTTTAAAATTAGTAACAATTTTATGAGGTTAACATTTCGATAAATGACTTATTTTTGGAAACCAAATAAAATGTTTTTAAAAGTCTCATTAAGAACCCACGACTAAGGTAAACGAGGAAAAGGTTTTTCGATGAAATCACCCTTTTTCAAAAAACACTTCAATGGGACATTGCCAGATTCGACAGTAACGTCTAGGCCAGGTTTGGGGTGTTACATTTAGTGGTATTAGAGCCATGTTGCAAAAACTCAGCTGTGGATTTGAGTTTCTTTAAACTTAGAATTTTTAAAAGAATCATTTTAAAGGATTTAACGTATTTTGAAATGTTTTATTGAATGTGTGGTACATCGAGTCTCAGGCGTCGACTCTGTAAGTCTTCTAAAACTATTGCTTGTTTTAAATTGAAATACTGAGACTACTGTAGGTAGTAGACTATACTGAAATACTCTATTTAGGGTAAACTGAAATTGTAGTAAGACTGCGATTCACGAAAACGAACTCTGAATTACTGATACTATTTTTTCATAAAATATCCGTTAATAAACACTGGAACAGTAAATTGATACATAAAACTGTTAATAAAGATAAAGCGTAATTCGATAATGAGCATTAGAGGTACTCGTAGAAGGGGTACAAGAGGCCATGACGAAGGCCGTGGAGGTGCTTGGGCTGGGTCTTCATCATCTGGCCACATGTCTAATGTTGAGGCTAGGGAGGCACCGGCTTCACCGGAGACTGAGACTAGGTCTCATGATTGTGCAGTTGGGAACGATGCATTGTCCCAAGCTATGTTACGAATTCTGGAGAGGATTGCTAGGCCCAATACTGGTACTGTGGGCAGTGGGTCAGTTACGAAACGACTCCGGTCTAATGGAGCTGAGATTTTCAGGGGTATTGCTAGAGTAGATCCTAATGCGGCTGAATATTGGATTGAGGCCACAGAGAGGATAATGGATGACCTCGACTGTACCCCTGAGTAGAAACTAAAGGGTGCTGTGTCACTACTGCGAGATGAGGCCTATCAGTGGTGGCTTATAGTTAAAGAAGGTACTCAGCCCGATCGGTTGACTTGGGAATTCTTAAAGACTATTTTTCAAGAAAAATATATGGGCTCTAGTTATGTGGATGCCCGAAGGAGAGAATTTCTAAATTTGACGCAGGGGGATAAATCAGTGGCCGAATATGAGGTTGAATTTTTACGATTAAGCTACTATGCGCGAGGAATGGTGGCGACTGAGTACAAGCGGTGCGTTCGTTTTGAGGACGGCCTTAAGGATAGTCTAAGGGTTCTGATAGCTCTGCAGAGTGAGTGGGATTTTACTATTTTGGTCGATAAGGAGAAGATCGTCAAGGATGTAAAGCGCGTTGAGCGCCAGAACCGTGAGAAGGAAAAGGGTAGGAATAAAAAGGATTCTGAGCCCTCATGTTCATTTTTGAGGCATAAGAAAAAAGCCAGAGTTGATAGGTCAGTTAGAGTTGGGCCTCCTGTTGCTGCTACTAGATTGCAGCCCTATGTTGATTGTGGGAGACGCCATTAAGGCGAGTGCTGGAAAAGGATTGGGGCATGTCTGAGATGTGGGCCGTTGGAGCATCGTATCAAGGATTGTCCACAGAGGCCCGATCAGATGTAAGCTACTAGTATGGGTACTGTACAACCGCCGAGAGGTGTTCAACAGCCACCGAGAGGCCATGGTCAGGCCAGATGTGGTAATGGACTGGGCCGTAGTCAGAGGGCACCGGGTATATGTGCTGGTCGTACTGAAGCGAGGCAACAACTCTGGTTTATGCTGCAAGTCTCCAAAAGGATGGAGATGCTCCAGATGTTATCACGGGTACGTTCTTTATTTATAATCTACTCATTCCTATATAGCCTGTAATGTGTCTAGGACTTTGGGTATCTTGGTTGAGAGTACTTTGAGTGAGGTTATTGTGTTAAGTCCATTGAGGCAGTCAGTCAGGGTAGATAAACTGTTTAGAGATGTGCCTTTGGAGGTACAGGTAGTTATCTTTTCGGCAGACTTGATGGAACTCCCTTTTGGAGAATTCGACTTAATTCTAGGAATTGACTGGCTGGTTAAGCATCGAGTGAGCTTGGATTGTGCTACGAAATGGATGGTACTGAGAACTGCAAAGGATGTCGAGGTAGTTATAATTGGGGAGCATCGAAATTACTTGTCAAATGTGATATCTGCATTAAGGGCCGAGAAATTGGTTCGTAAGGGTTGTGAGTAGGGGTGAGTATTCGATCAAGTCGAGTCAAATCGAGTCAAAAATTTTCGAGTTAGTCGAGTTGACAAATCCTATTTTAGGAATCGAACTCAATTTTAAATTTTTTCGAATCGAATCGAATCGAATCGAGTCAAAAAATTTCGAGTCAAATCGAGTCGAGTTAACGAATCCTATTATTTATATTTAATGTTGTATTTAGATGGACTGATTATTTAACTAGTAGACGAAGTACAAGATTATTTAACTAAATGAACAATATAATGATTTAGTCTTTTAACTTAATGAGTAAACATTTATCAAAATGACGGAGTTTTACCTTTTAACTTAATTATTTTGAATTTTAACTTTTAATAAAGTAAACATTTATCAAAACTACGTAGTTTTGTCTTTTCTTATTTAGATTTTCGGATAACTGGAATTATGTAATTCATATTCGAGTTAAACCAAAAAACTTAATTTTTTATTCGAGTTGATCTGAATAACTTGATTAACTCAAATAACTCGAACTATTTAATTCAAAATTTGAATTTTTTATCGAGTTTTTTGAATCGAATCGAATTTTGCTCACCCCTAGCTGTGAGGCATATCTAGCTTACATCGGTGTTTTAGATTCTAAGGTTTCTACTGTTAGGGATATCAAAACAGTTAAAGATTTTCTGGATGTTTTTCCTGATGAACTGTCTGGGTTACCTCCAAGCTGTGAAGTTGAGTTTGGATTGAGCTCTTGCCTGGTACAGCTCCGTGTCCATCGCCCCTTATAGAATAGCACCGAAGGAGCTTGTGTAGCTTAAAGCCTAGATTCAAGAGTTACTGGATCGAGGGTTCATTCGCCCTAGTTTATCTTTATGGGAAGCACCGGTTGCATTTGTGAAGAAGAAGGTTGGATCCATGTGTATGTGCATCGATTATCGTCAACTGAATAAATTGACCATTAAGAATAAGTACCCCTTACTGAGAATTGATGGTTTGTTCGATCAATTTCGAGGAGCTTCGATTTTATCTAAGATTGATCTCTGATCTGTATACAATCAACTGAGGGTAAAAGAAGCTGATGTTTACAAGACAGCATTTAGGACTCGTTATGGTCATTACGAGTTCCTAGTGATGTCATTTAGACTGATAAATGCACCAGCGGCTTCTGTGGATTTGATGAACCGAATGTTCCAGCTCTATTTGGATCGGTTCGTAGTGGTGTTTATTGATGACATTTTGGTGTATTCGAGAACTGAAGATGAACATGATGCACATCTCCGAGTGGTTCTGCAAATTCTGAGGGAGAAACAATTGTACGCCAAGTTCAGTAAGTGTAAGTTTTGGTTACGAGAGGTAACCTTTCTAGGCCATGTGGTATTTGCTGAAGGGATTACATACTGAGTTTCGTAAACTCACCCTTCTGTTTAACTGTACAAGTAATCCCCAGGCTTAGACAGGTTGGTGTTGCGAGGGACTCGAAGGTGGCTACACAGCTACACATGCTTCCATATTTGAATTTTAATTTACAAGTAATTTTAATTTGGGTATTTTTATGTAATAAGGCTTCTTTAAGTTTTTAAATCTTTAATTTGGGGTTTTATTATTTTGGTTTATATCTGCTAGTAGTAGGACGTGAGTTTTCAAAAGATAAAAGCCTTCCAAAACATAACGATTATGCAACATAGTTTAAAAAGCTTCTGCAAGAAATATTGTTTTAAAATTAATAACAATTTTATGAGGTTAGCATTTCAATAAACGACTTGTTTTTGGAAACCAAATAAAATGTTTTTAAAAATCTCATTAAGAACCCACGACAAAGGTAAACAAGGAAAAGGTTTTTCGACGATATCACCATTGTTCGAAAAACACTTCAATGGGACATTGCCAGATTCGACCGTAACGTCTAGGCCAGGTTTGGGGTGTTACAATTGTGGGGATGGTAAAATTTCAACATCAACAATTGAACGAGGTAAGTGATACATTTGAGGCCAATTTGACTACGTGTCGAACGGAACTAGAAGAGAACATTAATCAGCTTTCCAATCATATTCAACTGCTAACTCAAGCTGTTGTTCATTTAGAGACTTCTTCGAATCGACGGTCTTGTACTCGTGATAGTGATGATGATGAACAACTTCGTATTCGTTCTAATACTGGTAGACATGAATATCGTCACATTGATGAAACTTTGGGTATTTCTAATCGAAGCTATCCTTTTGTCGCTAAACCAAAGTTCAACATTCCACCATTCCAAGGAAAGTATGATCCAGATGCATATTGTGATTGGGAGGATAAAATGGAGATCATGTTCCGTTATTATAAGTGTCCGGAGGAGGAGAAAGTTCCATTAGCTATATTGGCATTTTCGAGTTATGCATTGAGTTGGTGGTCTCAACTTGTGTTGAACCACCAAAGGAATTGTGAACGAGATGTTGATTCATAGGAACAGTTGACACAAATCATGTGAAAACGTTTTATCCCACCTCACTATTATAGGGATATTAAATGGAGACTTCAACGCCTTGTTCAAGGTAATCGATCTATTGATGAGCACTTTAAAGAGATGGAGACGCTTATGCATAGAGTAAATGTCCAAGAAGATGAAGAGACTATCATGGTGCAATTTATAGATGGTTTGAACGTTTCGATAGCCAATGTTCTTGATCTTCAAACCTATATTGATCTTGAAGAGATGGTATGTAAGGCAATTGAGATTGAGTGACATTTTCAACAACGTCAATCTCGTCCATTTAGTATTTCACAATATTATAGAGGTACGAGTTCTAATTCTACTTTCAAGAATTCAAAATTTCCTTCTGCTACTAATAAGTTGCTGCCAAAACAGGATGAGACTAAACCTTTTGAGTGGAAAAGTGGGGCTCCTACAAAACCTCATTCTTCATCTTCTAAGCAGCCCACTTCTACCACTTCACCAAAACAACAATGAGCTCGTGAAATTGAATGTTTTAAGTACAAAGGGCGTGGGCACTATAGCGGTGATTGTACCAACACAAGACTTTTGTTGATCAAAGAAGATGGTGATTATACCTTTGATTTTGATAAAACAGATTCAGATATGCCCGCATTAATTGATGATGTCAATGGTGGCAGTAAATTTTATGGTGAAGAAGAGTCGGTAGAACCACTAACTCATCCTCGTTGTCTAGTTGTGAGGCGCACCCTCAACGTTCAATTGAAGATGATCATGATCTTCAATGGAGTAATATAAAACTTTGCTCATTTATTATTGATAGTGGAAGTTGTGCTAACGTTGTGAGTAGTTACCTTGTGGATTCTCTTGTTTTGCCATGTAGCAAACACCCTACACCATACCATCTTCAATGGCTCAGCGAAAGTTCAAAGGTCTGTGTGGTAAAACAGTGCTTGATCACTTTTAAACTTGGGACTTACATTGATGATGTTTGGTGTGATGTCGTTCCCATGCATGCCGCCCACTTGTTACTTGGTAGACCATGATAGTACGATTGTAATGTTATTCATCATGGTAAATTAAATCGATATTCTTTTATTTTCCATGGGAAGAAGTACACTTTCACCCCCTTTGAATCTGAAAGATATTCACAATGATCAAATCGACATGATAAATTTTTGTAAAGACGTTATGGGAAGTAAGACACAAAATTCAAAAAAGGCTGAAAGAATAGAGGTCTCTAGTGAAAATAGCCAAATTAATGTTGACCCAATGATGAGTGCATCCTCTTGTGAGAAAAAAAAAGTGGTTCATAATTTTTATGCGAGTGGAAAAAATGTGTGACGAGCATTACTAATTAAACAACCTTGCATCATTATCTAATTTAGGTAATATTGTTTATCTTTGACTAACCTTCACAACTCTTTGCCTAGTGTTTTTGTGTCTCTTTTACAAGAATATGAAGATATTTTTGAAGAAGCACCTAAAGGATTACCACCTTTGAGGGGTATTTAGCATCAAATTGACTTAGTACCTAGGTAAAAAATTCCAAATCGACTAGCTTATCGAAGCAATCTCGAGGAGACGAAGGAGTTACAAAAGCAAGTAGATGAACTTTTGGCGAAGGGTCATATTCGTGAAAGTTTAAGTCCTTGTGCAGTGCCGGTAATTTTGGTGCCAAAGAAAGATGGTACGTATAGAATGTGGTTGATTGTCGACCAATTAACCAAATTACTATTAAGTATAGACATTTTATTCCAAGGCTTGATGATATGTTTGATGAACTTTATGATGCTTGTATCTATACAAAAATTGATTTAAAACGTGGTTACCATCAAATTCGAATAAAAGAGGAGGATGAATAGAAAACAGCCTTTAAAACTATGTTTGGTTTATATGAATGGTTAGTCATGCCTTTCGATTTGACTAACACACCTAGTACTTTCATGCGCTTGATAAACCATGTTTTGAGACCTTATTTGGATAAATTTGTGGTAGTATATTTTGATGATATTCTGATTTACTCAACTTCTTTAGATGACCATGTTTTTCATGTTAAATCTATTTTGGATATTCTGCGATCTGAAAAATTATTTGCCAACCTTGATAAATGCACTTTTTGTTGTGATAAACTAATCTTTTTAGGTTTTATAGTAAGTGCTCAAGGTATTCATGTCGATGAGGACAAAGTAAAAGCAATTAGAGAGTGACCCACTCCTAAATCAATTATCGAGGTGAGATCTTTCCATGGATTAGAAAGTTTTTTTATAGACATTTTGTAAAGGATTTCTTCACTATTGACGCTCTATTAACTGAGATTATTAAAAAATATGTGGGTTTTAAGTGGGGAGAAACTCAGGAAAAGGCTTTTCAAACTTTAAAGGATAAGTTATGTTCAGTTTCGGTTCTTAAATTACCTGATTTTTCTAATACTTTCGAACTTGAATGTGATGCTTCAAGTATTGGAATTGGCGCCGTGTTGATGCAAGAAAAAAGGCCAATCGCATGTTTTAGTGACAAACTGACAAAGGGCACAATTAAACTACTCAACTTAAGATAAGGAGTTGCTGGCTTTAATTCAAGCTCTATAAGTTTGGCAACATTGCTTGTTGCCAAATGAGTTCATTATCTATACAGATCATGAATCCCTAAAATGGTTAAAGGGACAAGGTAAGTTAAGCAAGAGACACGTTCGATGGGTAGAATTCATAGAGACATTTCCATTTATAATTAAGTATAAAACAGGTAGAAAAAATGTAGTTGTTGATGCCTTATCTCGTAGATATTCTTTGATAACTACATTAAATGCTAAAGTCTTAGGGTTTGAACATATAAAAGATTTATACTTAAATGATATTGATTTTGCAAATGTTTTTTTCTAATTGTGGGAATGATGCCTTTAACAAGTTTTATCTTGTTGATGGGTTTCTTTTTCGCCTAAATAGGTTATGTGATCCAAAATGTTCTATGAGAGAGTTATTAATTAGTGAGGCACATAGTGGAGGCCTAATGGGACACTTCGGTATCGCCAAGACACTAGATATTCTACATGAACATTTTTATTGGCTGCACATGAAAAATGACGTTGAAAAGGTATGTTCTAATTGTATTACTTGTAAACAAGCAAAATCTAAGGTAATGTCTCATGGACTTTATACTCCTTCGTCGAATCCTTCTTCGCCATGGGTAGACTTATCCATGGATCTCATTCTTGGTTTACCATGAACCAAAAAGGGTCAAGATAGTATCTTTGTTGTTGTTGATAGGTTTTCAAAGATGGCTCACTTTATTCCTTGTCACAAAATGGATAACGCTACACATGTGGCTGACTTATTCTTTCAAGAGGTGGTACGGCTACATGGGATACCTCACACCATTGTATCGGACAGAGACGTAAAGTTCCTAAGCCACTTTTAGAAAGTATTGTGGGGTAAGCTTGGTACTAAATTATTATATTCTACTACATGTCACCCCTAAACCGATGGACAAACTAAGGTAGTTAATTGAGTCTTAGGTGCTTTACTACAAGATGTTGTAGGTAAAAACCTTAAAAATTGGGAAGAATGTTTGCCATTTGTTGAGTTTGCATATAACCGATCTATTCACTCTACAACTGCCTATTCCCCATTTGAACTTGTTTATGGTTTTAATCCACTAACTGTACTTGATCTTGTACCATTGCCTATAGAAAACATTTCTAGTATAGATGGTGAGAAGAAAGCTGAATTGGTTAAATCCATGCACGCGAAAGTAAGACAACGAATCGTCAAAACAAATGAAGTGACTACCAACAAAGCTAACAAGGGGCGCAAGCAAATTTTCTTTGATCCCAGTGACTGGGTTTGGGTCCACATGAGAAAAGAGCTATTTCCAACTAAACACAAAATAAATTTGGACCCACATGGTGATGGACCTTTTCAAGTACTCAAGCGCATTAATGATAATGCATATCAAATCGACCTTTCCAGTGAGTATAATGTTAGTGCCACTTTTAATGTCACTGACCTTTCTTCTTTTGATATTGCAAATTAGAGGATGAATCCTTTTGTGAAAGGGGGGAATGATACGAGCAACTCAGCCCAATTCAAAGGCCATAATAAAGATGAGCTTAGTTTCCCTCAAGGCACAATTACGATATCCAAATCCAAACAGATAAAGTCAAAACTCAACTTAGTGGTTTAAGACTTTATCATGAAAAAAATTCGAGAAGAAGAGTTAAAGTTTCAAGATGATAAATTATGGAGTAATGATGAAGTAGAAGAGATAATTATGTTCGTGGGCCTAAACTCTCAATCTATGATGACAAGCTTAGGCATTTCACTTCAAGAACCCCAATGGATCTCACAAGCCTAGCCGTTTCATATTAGGTTTGAGTTTTAGGCCTAATTTTTATTATATATGAGCCCCATATTTTATTTATCAGCTATTATTATTTTATTATTGTTTTATTTTAAATTTTTATAATTATTAAGTATTTTAAGTTATTTAGAAATTTTATGTTAACAAGAAAGTTTAGTTTACAATTACTTCTTGTTTAAGATTAAATTAGAATTCTAGTATACTTAGGAGTTTTATTTAGATTTATTTAGCTAGCCTATATATAGACCTTTGCATTGTACACAATACATTCAATTCATTATTATTCTATTTCTCTTTTGAGTTAATAAATTCTCTCTGAGTTTTTCTTTTCAAGAATTTCTCTTGGGTTTCTTTTAGAAGAGTTTTAACAATCTTTTTAGATTGTGGGGATCATCTTCAAACTTTTTCTTGCCAAGGTTTCTATCTTGTAGGGGAAATTAGAGCTGCTTGAAAGGGGTTGTGGATTCTTCGTATTTCTAAGGTTTCTTAGGATTTCTACACGCCACGTTCTATCTTTCCATTTATCTTCTTTATTCGCTTCCTTAATCTTTGATTTATTATTTTATTTTAGTTATTTATTTTAATTGTTTTATCTGACTTGGATTCAATTTCATTTCAGGTTGTGTCAAAATCCAAATTTCTTTCTGAACGTCAAGAGCCTTAAATCAAATCCGCGATTTTGACAAAGTTTACGATCCACTTCCACATTCATCCATCTCATCCTTTATCACGAGTCCTATTTTATCATCCTAACTTGATTTGAATTTTTTCAAATCGAGTCGAGTGAAATGAAATTTGAATCTAGTCAAATCAAGTAAAATTATTTGAATTAAATTAAAAATTAAATATCTCAAATTAAAATCTTGTTATAGTATAATTAATTCCATATTAAACCACATAAATTTCAAACTATATATATTTGATAACTTTTTCAAAGCAAAATAATAATAAAATATTTTAGTGTAATAAACTTAAATCATTAATTAACTTATTTAGTTCCCCAAATTATTATTTTAGAAATATTTTTATTTTTGAACTTTCTTTATATATTTTTTAAAATTTAAAAAATATATAAATTTTAAAATTTTATAAATATTTTGAATTTTAAAATTATTTTGTAATTTATGTTTAGAGAGAGATCAATTTGTTCATGTTCAAACTTGACAAGGACCAAAAGGGTATTTACACCAATCTGTTATTTGAATTAATCGAGTTATTTGAATTGTAAAATTCAACTTGATTTGAACTCAAAACTCGAATTACTTACTCGAGTTGACTCGAATAATTCGAACAACTCTATTTTCTTAACTCGAAATTCGAATTTATTTTTAGTTTTTTCGAATTGAATTGAGTTTTGCTCACCCCTAACTACTTGTATGAACATCAAGCTTGACCACCGGCCCTATGGCTTGGCCAATAGCACGGAATAAGAAATTTGAGTAGTAGCTTTCCGACAGACCAAGTAACCTAATCCACACTACTTGAACATCCACTTTATTGTCTGACATTGAAAAATCTAGAGACCATGGTCGTATGATCAGATATTGACAAAAAAATCATCCAAGGTCCCCCCAACCAATACCTTATTAAAATCTCCCTCATCTTAGAAATAGATTAGATAGTAGTCATTTTCTAAGTCAATAAGTTGCATATGATTTCTGGGACTCCATAGTGTTGTCACTGTTCAAAATAGAATGTCCGGTAATGACAATGTATCTCAATAAAAGAGAAAGAATAATAAAGAACACATATTTTTCATGTGGAAACCTTTTGGGAAAAAAATCCACATGCAGAGGAGAAGATAATTCACTATGTTGAATTCAAATGATTACAAGAGGAGTAGACTATACCTATTTATAGGCTTAGTAAAACCATATTCTAATAGAAGGAGTGTAGTAAGGTTGAAACACTTTATTCTAATCAATATCAAATAGATGAAGTGTAACATGGTTGAAAAATCTTATTCTAAAATAAAATAAAAGAAGTGTAGCTCTATATGGATTTTAATTTCATTTTATTTTACCACCGTATTTTATTTTAACAAGAATTCAGGTTACTCAATTTTAACAATCACCTCATTAGGAGGAGTATTAAAACCAATCTTCTTGCCCAGGAGTTTGACAATGATGGTCCTTGCCATCTTTCTCTCGATGAACAAAAAAGGTAATCAACGGAATTCCCTCAACCAATTCCGTGACCACAACCCCCTCCTGAAGATTAAATTCCTCCTCCATCCTATTCTTTGAAGTGGCATCTGGTGGAGTCCCCTTCAATATAGACTTATAATAAATCTTATTAACTCTCACAACTTCACTACAGGAAAACAGACTTTTAGCGGCGTTTTTTTGGCCTTTAGCGGCGCTTTTAAGCGCCACTAAAACTATTAGCGGCGTTTTCACAAGCGCCGCAAAAAACGCCTCTATAGCAGGCGCCGCAAAATTTAGCGGCGCTTTTTTGCAAACGCCGCTAAAGGCCATGACCTTTAGCGGCGCTTTTCCCACAAATGCTGCTAAAGACCATGATCTTTAGCGACGCTTTTCTCAAAAATGCCACTAAAAACTATAACCTTTAGCGGCGCTTTTTTATAAACGCCGCTAAAAACCATGACCTTTTAAAAAAAATTATATTATATTTAATTTTTGGAATTTGAACTTTAAACTATATACTTTTAAGAATAAATAAAAAATATTAATTAAATTAAATTTTCCATTAAAATTTAAACTTCAAAACTAAATATAAAAATTAATGAATTTAAATTTAATACATAAATATTGATTCAATATGTAATTTAATACAAAAAAAAATACACACAAAGTATTACAATTACAAAAACAAAATTCATCCTGGTGAAAAGATAATGCCAAATCATCATCACCTCTCATTAATCAAAGGAAAAATATCAAAAAAGAAGAAGAAACAATATACAACAGAGGGCTGGCTCAAGCTTAGATGAAGCCAAAGTATTGCAATGCCTGCATATATAACTTAGTGAAGTACTTTGATCTTGATCTTGGTTAAGACTTGTTCCAGCAATAAAGAAAATTGTTAAACGGAATCTCGGTCACTTGATTGAGCAAAACCATAAATTATTTTATGGCCAAACCATTAGATGCAACGAATGACCCAACTGATGACATGGCTGTGAAAGTGGATGCCATCTTACTCTCTTAATAAGCTGAAAAATATTCAAAACCATGGTTTTAGAATGAAGGTTATCTCAAATGTAAATTGATGAATAAGTAATTTTTTTTCAAATATTTTAATTTCTACAACTAAAACACAGAAAAAAAAACAAATGAAGGTAAAATTCACAGTTAAAACCAATAATTTTTGAAGCATTTCAAGTTTTAACAAAGTTCAAATACATAAACGAAGAATTTAATAGAAAGGACACACACCACATATATGCATGTATATATATATATTGTTTAATATGCTCTAACTGACAGAATAAATAGACAAAATTTAATATTAAAAAGAAAAGAAAAGAAGCATGCCTCTTGACAGCATTTAAGGCACTATAATAAGTTGTTCATCCAAATGAATTATTTAAATTTCAGATCATAAATACATATTAAAAAGCATAGTAAACTTAAAGCAGAATTGAGTCATTGACAATCCTGTTTTATCGCCTAAACCTTAAGTAGCTAACAACTGACAGGTAAAAAATCAAAAGAAAGATCCAAAAGAAAAAAAAAAGAGATCCAAAAGGTTCACCTGGATATTTACTATAATCCATAACATGGGGTGTATCTGTGTATAATCGGCAGCCATCTCACAGAAGTGATTTGCAATATCAAAGGCAACAGGATTATAACTTGCATACTCATAATCCTATAAAAGTAGGCAGCCAATCAACATCAAGAGAATTACATAATCATTACTTTGAGAGAAAACAAATCTCGAACAAAAAAGAATGATCACTTATCGAGTAGCAAATTCAAGATCATATGAAATTTCTATCATCCACTAATTATTTAGATCTCTTTCTGCTTGGTAACTTACATACAAGTACAACTTGCTCTCTTCCTTGCAAGTAGAATGAGTAAAAAGAAATCAAAGTAACTTATAAGTAGCATACTTCTTGGTATAGAATGGTTGAAATCGTAGTAGACATGGGGGCCATGGAAAAGGAAATGTACAAAGCTCTCCATATAGTTTCTGGAGGCAAATTTCAAGTCTGACAATCTGAATTATATATTGAACAAATCAAAGTAAAATTAATAAAGGGTGTAAAGGAAAATTCCAAATTTGTGTAAAAAATCAATGGAAGCTAATTTAAAACATTATATTCTGTTTTGTGGGCTGTGGCATATGCTCAAAAAAATTACAACAATTCTTTACATATTTTTGTTTGCAAAAAGTATGCTACATGTGTTACAGTATAAGAGGTTTTAGGTAACAAAAATTATTTAATATAATGAAAGGTGAGATAAAATCAATTAATATATTATAGCATTAAAAGAGTTTTTGCGAAAAAAATAAACTCATCCACAATGGTGGAATATTTACGTACTACCAACTAAATTGAAAATGAAAATAAAAAAGAGAGACATAATATTTTAAGAAGGTTTGCAGAATTTAGAAACCTTGTGGTTGTAAAAACATAATGAAATATAATTGCCCAAAAAGAAGACAAAACAGCAGAGGCAGATACTAATTTAGAAATGCACTTATAACTAACTACATATTTCAACTCATAACTTGGTAATTAAAAAGAATCAGGTAAAATCAGTCTACCTTGAATATGAAGCACCCTTCCTTCCAAGTGATTATCGCTCAATCTTAAATTCTTCAAGAATGAAAGATTTCTCATATGGAGAAGAACACTATTCTTCAAAGAATTCCCACTTAAAACAAGAGTTTCCAATTTGGTGAGTCTTGAAATCCATTGGAAACCTTATATATATTAAAATTACTTGTTAACTGTTTTTACTTTCTCAACTATATGAAAATTTTACTAAAGCAAAAGCAGAGTTACATTACAGGGGATAAAAAGAATTGAAAACCACTGTCAAACGCCACAATACAAATAAAAACTAAAACCGGACCATATTTAAATTACCTCTTGAATGACTTGATCCTTCAATTCGATTGTATGATAGATCTAAATATCGAAGAGATGAAAGCTCACTCAGAGATAGCAGAATGCTATCATTCAAGTAATTGTATTTTAAGTCAAGCATCTCTAAATTACTCAATGTGGATGATAGCTTTGTAAAACCTGCAAGAGTGTTCTTTTAAATATAAACAATGGGTTAGTGGTTTTTCTACAATAAAAAAAATAAATAATAAGTAATTGTACGTAGTAGAATAATAATATATGAAATTAAGAGTAAATTAAAAGTAAGACCTTCATTTTCAACACAACCAGCTATACTGTTTTTACTTTCTCAATTATAAGCTTGCTCGCCTATTAATTTCTAAAGACTGGAAAATGAGACATGCTTCTAAGTCTTAAACTATTCTAATTCATCTATGTCTATAAGGTGAAATTGTCATCAATACGTAACATTCAATTGAAAACTTTCCTAAGTCAGCTTCTATGAAGATCTTAAGTATCTGACCAGGGACGCCTATTATGATATGTCAACATAATTGCCAAGGTCAGATCAAGTTATCTAGCAATTAGCAACAAACTAAATTCCCAACTTTAACAAAAACCAATTGAAATTTCAAGTCTTGAAATATATATGATGATTTAAGGCTCGAAAGTAATAAAAAAGGAAGGAAACTGAATATATGAAGTGGCAAGTGCTTGTCATCTACAAAGAATGAAAGAACTCCAAGCTCCCACGCAACAATATGCAATAGTAATGTTTACAATAAGAAACCACATACCTCTGGGGAAACCCTCTTCACATAAGCAGCAATGCCAGCTATGAGCCCACCACCACCAACGGGAACAAAGATTGTATGCAATGGGCCTTGCATTTGGCGCACAATCTCCATTCCAATAGTACCTTGTCCCATGATAATGTCTGGATGATCAAAAGGGGGTATAAAGGTACGACTTTCCTCTTTAGCCCGCTTTTTAGCATATGCTTGTGCCTCATCATAAGAATCTCCAACGAGAACAACAGTTGCACCCAACCTCTCAACAGATTGCCACTGCAAAAAGAGAAACCCACCATTCAAATTAAAATATCCTACAGACGGCACAATTGATATGAGAAACTTCACAAAGAAATACCTTAATTTCAGGAGTTGTAACAGGCATAGCAATAACAGCATTGCAACCAAGCTTCCTGGCAGCCAATGCAACCCCTTGGGCATGATTTCCTGCTGATGAGCAAATAACCCCTTTTTCAGGAGTTTAAACAAAGCTTGTCCATCGAGAAGTACAAGAATCCTCCGTCGGCGTGCGTCACAAACGACCCAAAACTCTTCCCCACTATGCAATGCCATGCCGGTCCGTACAACGCATCAAATTCCTGCATCACCCAAAAAACATTTTTTTAGGAAAAAAAAAACTCAAAACCCCCAACATCCAAAAATGTGACTGAAGAAGCAAGATTTTAGGTTTACCTTCTTAAGGCACATTGCGACCTGCGTAGGTTTGGTAATACCTGGGTTGTTAGCGTCGACTAAAGCTCTGGCTCTCCGGATAGCTCGCTCTTGCATTGCGAGAGGCATATCGGCGAATCTCAGGCGGACGTTCAAATCGATGGCCATTGCTGCTAGTTTCAATTGGTTTGGAATGCCATCACCTCCTATCACCATCTCTTCCACGACCTCCTCTTCCTCTCCCTCTTCCACCATCACCTTTGCCCCTAAACCCACCACCACCACGGCCTGAAAAATGATTAAACCATTAGGAATGCCATAACGGGAGTCTGTAACTAAAAATGATAGGAAACGTAAGAGACGTTGGTTACTTACCTCTTGGAGGTCTCATCGCTGAGAGAGTTTGAAGTAATGAAAGTGAAGAATCAGAAACTAAGTGAAAACAGAGAGTGTGAGGCGATAAAAATGTGTTAAGGCAAATGCTAGGGTTTTGGCGAAAAATGTAAATGGATATTACTGGCGTATATTATGTAAATGGATTAAAATTTGCATAAAATGTAAATGGATTAAAAATTGCATCGTATATTATATGCACAAACTGTAAAAATATAATTTTATAATGTTTTGTATATTATGTAATTCGTATGTATTATAAAATTTATAATACATAAAATTAAATTTATAATAATATTATATATTACTACAATGTCAACATTAAAAATGCTAATACAATTACATATAAAATTTTAATACAATTACATATATAGGATATTAAATATTAAATTAAAAATAATATAAATATATATATTAAATTGGGTTTAGGTTAAGCCTTTTATTAATATGGGCATACTTAGATAAAATTTTAGGCTCATATATTGAATGAAGTGAGACTTGAATAAAAATAAAATATATTAATATCATGCTTAAAGCACAATCATGTTTAAGTTAAACAATTATATTTTTTATTAATATATATTCAATGACTTTAAAAATTAGGGTTTTAGTGTCGGGCATGAGAAAAGAAAACATTTCAAAAGGAAAACGACCCGTTTAAGTTAAATTTCCAATTAAATTTATAAATACTTAACGTAAATTTACTTAAACCTAATGATATTGTTTTAATTTTTTTATAAATATATACATGTTATTTTCATTTGATATTTATTAATTTTTAAATATAAACAAGTTAAATATTTTTAATTATTATTATTTTTCTATTAGTCATTGAATTATATGTAAGTTGTGGATTTAGTCATTTTACTTTAATTTTGTTATTTTTAGTCATTGTAATTTTGAAAATTTGAAATTGTAGTATTAATTAAATGGTAGCTATTAAATTCATTAAGTTTTGCTATTTCTAAAATCTAATGTAACAAACATATTACTCACAAAAAGCCGATTCTGGATTTAATGGTTGTCATTTGTGTCAAAATTAAAATTTCAAAAGTCGAGAAGTATAGGGACCAAGAATGATCTAATTGGATAACATGAACTCAACCTACAACTTTACGCACAATATCAAGACTAATAGCAGAATTTAACCAAACATATATAATTGCTATCATTTGAGTGATCATGACTAAAATTTTAAATTTTGAAAAGTACAAAAGATAAATTTGATCGATTTGAAAAATACAGGACTAAAACTATCAAATTAAAATATAAGGACTAAATTTTAAGTTTAAATTTCACTTAAATAAATTAAGTGTAGAGGAATTAATTTGAATTGAATTATTTTAATATATCAAAATATTTTTAGATTAAATCTTAAACCATTTAATATATATATAAAGTTTATCTATTATCTCTTAAATAATTTAAACTATAATCATAAGTTTAATATATTCAAATTAAGATTATAGATCTCTTTTACAATTATATAAGAAATTATTTAATATATAAATTAAAAATACTAATTAATGTAAACCCTGTAATATCCTCGATTTTGGGCCTAGTCGGAATAGTGGTTTCGTGACCACAAAATCCGAGATATAAATAATTATTTTATGATTATTTTAAGGTCTATGATATGATTGCATGATTGTGTGAAAATTTCGTGAAGAAATTTTATGCATAAAGTGCTTAATTTGAAATTTGGGACTAAATTGAATAAATTGCAAAACTTGTGTTCTAGAAGTATTTTGCATAAAATTGAATTAGATTATTAATTAGAGGTCCTTAAAGAGTAATTTTACCAATTTCTAAGTCTATGGACAAAAATTGGACATGGATGGAATTTTTGGAAAGTTTAGTAGTAAGGGCATTTTGGTCATTTAGGGGTAAAATGAATTAAAATACAAAATTAAAAGCCAATTTTGCTCATCTTCAACCCCATGGCCGAATATAGCAAGGAGAAACCATGGCTAGGGTTTTTCAAGCTTCCAAGTTCGATTGTAAGTTCGTTCTAGCCTCGTTTTTAATGATTTTTACGTTTTTGGAGTCCCGATAGCTCGATTTAGCTTATGCTAGCAATAATTTAACCTAGGGTTTATATTTGGAAAAATACCCATAGGTGAAATTTGTGTATTTTGGTGTTTTATGATAGAATATGAAGTTTTAAATTATGTTAGACAACTTGTGCTACTCGGTTTTAAGTGAAAACGAGCAAAAGGGCTTAATCGGTAAAAATACCTAATAGTCATAAGTACATGTTAGAGTGAGAATTTGATGTTGCCATAGAAGGGAAAAATGATCAGCATGTCATAAAACATAAGAAAATAGGCTGAAGTTTAATTTACGAGCTTTGGGGCAAAAGTGTAAATATGCAAAAGTTTAGGGGCAAAATTGTAATTTTTCCAAAATATGATTTTGGGTCAATTTGAATAATGTGAGTCCTAATTAGACTATATTTTAAATGATAGAGCAAGGAAAACTGAAATTGGGCTAAAATGGGGAAAATACCAAGTTGTGGACGAAATGGTAAAATAGCCATTTTCAGCATACGAGGTAAGTTCATATGTAAATGTTGGTAACATAGTTATTATTTTAAATGTTTTAATGTTTTTAAATGATATGATAATTATTATGAAATATTATACTTGTGATAATTGTTTGATAATATGTCAAATTATGTGATATACTTGGAAAATGTGAAATACTACCGAGTATCGTATCGGCATTCCGTAGAAGATGGTTGAGACACATGATTGGGAAAAAGGTCCGTTGAACCTCAGGAATGGATTAGGATACAAGTGACATGTCACTTTGGGATATTTGGGCATCCGAACTCGTTGAGTTGAGTCCGAGTTCACTTATGGATGCGAGCGTCCGAACTCGTTGAGTTGAGTCCGAGTTCGTGAGATGTAACTAGGCATCCGAACTCGTTGAGTTGAGTCCGAGTTCACTTATGGATGCGAACGCCCGAGCTCGTTGAGTTGAGTCCGAGTTCACTTATGGGCGGGTTACATGGTAGCTTGGCTACATATGTGGCACTTATGTGCAAACTTTCCATGTATCCGAATTATATTCCGATGTGTTCAACGGGTAAAGTTCTACTCAAATGGAGGAATACTCAAGATGAAAGGGACGTATTGTGTTGACAAGCTAGCTCGGAAATCAGAAACGGTCGGAGGCACGCTCACACTATCCGTATACCATCTTGGCATAATGGCTTGTATATTTTGAGTATGGCATGTATAGCATTATAATCATTTTGTATATATGGTCTTATGATATGGTTATTGAGTGGTATGGAAATAGAAATGCTTGGTAATGATTAGCCATTGGAATGGCTAATCATGATCATATTTGGTATTATGTATGTCAAATTGCTAGCTAATCCATGGAAACCATGAAATAGGTAAAATTTACCATAAAATAGATTCAGACAGCAGCAGTGATGTGAGTTTGAAAAATCACTAAAAATAGTAGAAATGGAATTAAATAATGAATAAGTTATGGAATCGAAGCTTAATGAGTCTATTTTCATATGGAATAAGCGAAACAGGTATATGAGCTATATTTTATGAGATGTTTAAATTTTTGTGGAACAGGGCCAGAGCGATTTCTGGATCCCCTGTTCTGAATTTGAAATTCACCATAAATTTTACAAAGATAATTAGAAGTCATGCTTTATATGTACAGATTCCTTATTGAGTCTAGTTTTATTAGAGATAAACGGCATAGTCATTGAAGCTCTGTACAGGAGATATCTGATTCGTAATACACTGAGGTCAGAGTAGTTGAACCCTGAAACAGGGAGACTTTAAGTAATAAACTGTACTAATTGGCCCAACCAAAATTCTAGAAAAAATTAGTAGATATATATATGAGTCTAGTTTCAGGAAAAATTTACGGAATTGGATTTGAGTTTCGTAACTAGAGATATGATTTTTAAAGCGATGTGATGCAGTTAGCCACTTGTCTGAAATTTTAAAATGAATTGTATGAGTTGTTTAATTAATGAATTAAGTCCGTTAACACCTTGTGTTCGACTCTGGCAACGGTCTCAGGTACGGGGTGTTACAAACCCTAAATCTCTTAACCCCTATCCCATAAACACTAAAGTCTAAACCCTTAACCCCAAACCCTTACACCTTAAACTCTAACCCTAACCCTTAAACCATAATCCCTAAACCCATAATTCATCATAAACCTTCAAATACTAGTTAACTCCTAAACCTTAAACCCTAAACCATATATCTTAAACCATAGTTAACTCATAAACCTTAAACCCTAAATCATATATCTTAAATCATAAACCATAAACTATAATGATAATTAATTCAATATTTTAAATTCAATACTATCTCTTTTACGATTATAGAAGAAAATATTTAATATATTGTATAACCATAAATTTTAATAATTATTATTTTAGGGGTTATAGATTAGTGTTTATGGTTTTTTTGAGGTTTAGCGGTTATGTGACTTTTAGCGGCGTTTTTCCAAAAGCGCCGCTAATGCTCTGGGCTTTAGCGGCGTTTTTCCAAAAGCGCCGCTAATGCTCTGGTCTTTAGCGGCGTTTTGCCAAAAGCGCCGCTAATGCTCTGGTCTGTAGCGGCGTTTTGCCAAAAGCGCCGCTAATGCTCTGGTCTGTAGCGGCGTTTTTCCATAAGCGCCGCTAATGCTCTGGTCTTTAGCGGCGTTTTTCCAAAAGCGCCGCTAATGCTCTGTCTTTAGCGGCGTTTTTCACAAAAACGCCGCTATTGCTCTGTGTTTTACAATTTTTGTGGCGTTTTTTGATAAAACGCCACTAAAAACGCCGCTAAAGCCCTATTTTCCTGTAGTGCTTCAACCTTCTGACCATTCACATCCATTGTCGGATCATCTGTGTCCAGTGGTGCTTCTGTCCTCTTGATTCTAACCTTCTTAGTTGCACGACCAACGCCACTATTCGAACCCGTAATGCTCTTCCCGACCACCAAGTTCCTTGAAGATAGAGGATCACTCATGGCTATCATTAACGACGTAATACTTTTGTTATTATTTATCCGAAAATTAACTCATTGTTTCAATTTTGAAAAAAAACAAAGCAAATAAAGGGTAATCTTCTTGTTATACATTGAATTGTACTCAAAAAAAATTATTCTCTGTGATAATAAAATTCTTTAAATCAAATTGCGTCTCGTTATTTATTTTGGAGCATAAATTTTGACAAATAAAATAATGGGAAACCAAAATGTTTTTTCATTTCATCTCTAACTCTTAGCTCTTATAAAACTAACATTCCCCTACATTTGTTGCTACGTATGTACACAAAATGCAGCAGCATATAGGGCGAGCTCAGAGAGGATATCTTCAATCTTCCATGGCCTCATTAATTTATTTGATTTCTCTCTGCTCCCGAACCTACTTCTATTTGGCTCCCACCTCCTTCCTTCACTGCCACGAAACTCACCCGTTTCTGCAACACCAAAAATAAATCTACATTCTTTAAAATATATGAAAAGACGTGCATGCATGTTTAGAAAAGAGTTGAAAGTAAATCTAGTCAAAATTAATTTTCTTCCTTGCAGTAAAGAAAAATAAAGGTCCAATATCTTTTTCAATCACAAATAATATTATATTTTAAATATAATATTGTGTTATTTGATTCAATAAATAATATCAATTCAATGTTGATCTTACAAAAATACTTTAAATTAATAACCGAAACAACTTGTTTTATATTTTCTGAAAACACCATTTTCCATAGGTCATATCGTTCACACTATGCAACTAAAGAGATAAGCAATAAATGTCAACTCCAATAACTATATTCTAATTAACACTTTGTAAATAAATAAATAAAGTGCGTGCCATGAAAACAGGTTCACTGTATATGGGAATGAACTAACCTCACGTGCCTTGAAACCTTCTCCGGTGCTTCCATGGCTACCCTCCCAACTCACTTGTTGTTTCCCCTTCACCACACCTTCACGTGGGTTGTTCCCCCCATTGGCCGTGCAAAGCTGCATGATTTTCTCAGCTACCTCTTCTTCGTTTTCACTATCTTTCATCAACCTCTCCACCTCCGCCTTGGGCACCCTCAACCTCACCCTCATTGCCCTACTTTCACCTTTCTCGGCCCCCGTGCTTTCCCCTTTCATCAGCGTGAGGTCCGATACCGATCTCCTCGACAACATCAAGCTCTCCAGCCTGTCTTTAGCACTCATGTTCACACCCGACCGAACCCTCCTTGGAACCCTCTCCTTGGGACCTTCGGGCAACACTACCAAGAAGTAAAGCCTCTTAGGCTCCAATTTGTGATGTGCCTCTAATGGCTTCGCTCGAACACCGAAATGTTTAACAGCTTCGGATTCAAGCAACACATGCCCTGGATAATCCTTCACCACATCTTCAGCTCTCACCGGCGTCTTTAGCTTCAATGTTTCCCCGTTTATTTTCATCACCTTGGTCGTCTTTTTCCCTGCCAGGCTATTCCCCATTTTCAACTATTAAAGGGCACAAACTGGGTTTGGTTGGTTGATAAAGGGTTTATAAGGGGATCACTAGTCAACAATGAGGGCAAAGGTTTTGAAAAAGAATGGCCGTAATTTATGTTTGACAATGCAAAATATGAAGACAAAAAAAAAAAAAAAAAATTTAAGTACGTAAGATATCGCTTTCCAATTTTGGTGTTTTTTAAACTATTAAGTCCTATAACGAGCTCCATTTTCAGGGTTTACAAATTTACCAAACACTAAAAACGTAGGTTTGGAATTTACGGCCAACCCAACCACGAAATGAAGATAATTTGTATTCGATTTCCCCTGATTTGTGAGGAAATTAAAATTCGTGTTTGATAAATTTAAAAAAATTATTTAATAAATTTATTAAAAATCAATTCAAACTTTACAAATCTATACATCAACTTCACTATTTAAACCAATAAATGTGATAATTTTAAATAATTAATGAATTCCATCACGACAATCGGAATAAAGTTTAGAAAAGTAGTTTAGTCCACCTTACGAGGTATTAAAACGACAGCTACAAAATATTGATTTGTCTCATCAAGTGAAAGACAGCTTCTTCTTTTTTAATTATTTTTCAAGGACACAAACCAAGGGTCCAATTTGACAGTCGGCTCATCAACTTGGAACTCACTTCTTTTCTATGCATTACACTCCTCTCTCATATTTTCTTTCCCTTTTTTTTTTTATTTATTTATTAAATTTCGACCTTATGTTATGTTGAAATTAGAGCTTTATGATTGGTAAGTTTTGGGTTGCCTTTTATTCATGATCTAAAATATATGAAATCTTTTTTGTTTGCTTCTATACCCAATATTCATGGGCATGGTCAAGTTCTACAACCAATCAAAATTTAGTCCATTTTTTGGCATAGGTAAATTTCTTCTAGAATATTATATATTTTGCTAAAATGCCCCTAGGAAAAACATATGTAAAAGGAGTTGGTCCAATTGGTGATTTAGGAATAGCTTTGCTTATGAAAATTATTTCCTTAAAAGCCTATCCTAGCTCAAGTGATATTAGATTTATTTGAGTTGTTTTATGGGATTATAAAATTTTCAATCACATTACTTATTTTATTCTAAAAATTCACATCAAATCATATAAATTTTTTTAAATCAAATTTCTTCGAAAGAAAATTTTTTATTTTAAAATTATTGGAGTAAAAACATGTGTCTTTAAATTCAAGTCTTTTTATTATTGAAATAGAAATAATGTCTCAAACCACAACATGTTTTGATATTTTTAATTAGGTTTAATATATCATTTGATACTTAAGTTTAACACTTTGTTTTTCTAATGTGGTACTTGTATTATTTTTCGGTCTAATCTAGTATTATATTTGAAAAAATTATATATTTTGGTGTCCAAAGGTAACAATTTTAACTTTTTAGTATTTGATTTGAGTTTTAGGACTGATTTTATAAAAGTTGATTGCTAATAGTATCAAGTTTGAATTTTTCATGATGTTGCTAATAGAGTAATTTTAGTGTTAATTGTGAATTTATTTAATTTTGTGTTTATTTTATCAAATACGGATAGATGTGATTTAATTCGATTTTAAGGTTGATTTGATGAAAGTTAATTGTTAATGTTATTAGCTAATTATAAAATTTCATTAAATTAAACACTAAAAATTAACAATGTTATTGTTAGATACCAAAATATATAACCTTTTATCAAATACATGTACTACAATAGACAAAAAATAAAACAAGTACCGCATTAGAAAATGTTAAACTTATGCATTAAGCATTTTAATTATTAGAAAGAAATTATATTTTTAAATTTTAATTTTTAGAAGCAAACAAATTCTTAAATTCTCCTATCAAGAATAAGGATTGGAGAATAAATGCCGATGGCTTAGCTACCAGTCCAAGCTCACAATTTCCATTACTTAGGGCTTTTAAGTAAATATCTATAAAAAAAATTATTGCATACAAATTAGTGTTTCGTTTATTGTGCTTTTGCCAAATGTAATTCGAGTGTGCGATAATAAACTTTCATCAATCAACACAACCTTTTTAAAGTTAAAACAAAAAAGGTTCTAAATTTCATGTATTAAGCAAAATATCTAAACTTTTCACTGTGATAATAAATTTACTCAGAAAATACTTGCTAAATTAAAAAATGACAAAATACTAAAAAAAAATTATTCTTTAAGTTAATCATTATTGAAATCAAATGAACTTTTTACACACTCATCAATAAAAGAAATGAATACTTAGAGAGCAATGAGAATGGCTTTGTATCTCATGCTCGTCTCCTCAATTCTCATGACTGAAAGGAATAGAATTATGCCAGTTTTGTCAAACAATTACTGTTAAAAGAAAAAAAAAAACTTTTAACAAACTGAACTCTCTGCTTAACAACCAAAAAAGGGTCAAAGCTGCTGTAATTTTCGAAGATGCTCCAACAATGAAGTAGCCTTCCGCTTGGCCCTTTCTGTGCCACCCTTGGTGAGCTCCGTCAATGGTACGGCAGCACCAAGCCTACTAATGCATGCCAGATTCTCAGCATCTCTCTTACACAAACAAAGTAAAATGGCAGCTGCATTTTCTTTGTTTCTAGGTAAACCTGTTCTCAGAAGATCGATCAAAACAGGTATGGTGCTAGCCTTTACTATAGCTGCCTTAGCATCATGGTTGCTAGCCAGGATTGACAGTATTGTCAAAGCCTCATCGACCATGCAGTTTCTTGAATCCGTAAGCATCTTCAGCAGTGCTGTAATAATTCCGGCTCTGACAGCACGGCCCTTGTTCCCCTGATAAATGCATAGATTGAATAGAGCAGTTGCGGCATCTTTCTTCCCTCGATTGCTTCCATTTTGTAACAAATCTACCAAGGCTGGTATTGCCCCTGATGAACCGATTATTATTTTGTTCTCATCTGCAAGTGATAAACTAAAAAGGGTAGCCGCTGCATTCTCTCTTGCTTCCATGCTTCCTGCACGGAGGACTTGGACAATGGAAGGAACGGCACCAGCAAGCATTATGAGAGACTTGTTATTTTCGAATATGGAAAGGTTAAGAATAGAAGTTACTGCATGTTCTTGTATTGATGCATCATCTGTTGTTAAAAGGTTGACCAGAACAGGTATCGCTCCTGTGTCTGCTATTAGTATCCTGTTATCTGTGCTTCTTTTTGATAGTGATCGGATTTCAGCCACAGCTGCCCTACGTTCCTCTAAGCACCGGCTCGACAGCTTAGAGACCAGTTCCTGGATGGCTGCCATGTCGCCACTAACATCACAGAAAGACCCATCGCTCTTTTTGAGCCTACCATTTGCTAATCCGCTTGGCTGCTCAATGTTATGTTTAGCACACCATTGATTTATTACACTTCTAAGAACATAGTTTGGGGTTAGAGTTAAATTCTCCAGCTTCTGCTGAGTTTTTGGACACGTTACATTGCCACAATCTATCCATCTCTGTATGTAAGATCTCTCATATGTCTGTAGAGTCAAAACAATGATCGATCAGAACGCAGGGCAAAAAGGAAGGGCAGAAGGCAAAAGCTGATCACAGAAAAATGAAAATCGAAATGATAAGTAGTCGTCTCAGGCACAACTATACCTGTCCTGTAGCCACAATCACTGGATCCCTCATTAGTTCCAAAGATATAGGGCATAGAAAATCAACAGGTATTACTAGTGTATCGGGTTTCTTGGTTTGTTCAGCACCCTTAGCAGCCAGATAGTCTTGCCCTTTGGAATCAACCTCATTTGATAGGCAGACCACAGAAGGAATTGAAGAGCTATTCATCCTTTCCAATATCTTAGTTGCCTTATCAGCAGCATGTCTTAGAGTAGTACAACTTTCTGGAATGCTATCCAGCTTCGCTGAAATTTCATGGTTGGTATTGCTGCGCTCTTTTTCCGGTAGCTGGGAAATGGCATTCGAAACTTTTCTTGAATTCAAAGATCCATATCTTTCAGTCGCTCTTCTCAATTGTGCTCTCACCAATGCGACCTGAAAAAAGAAATGGAAGTTGGCGTTAAAAAGGCAAAGTCAATGTAGAAAAAGAAATTAAGAGCACATTATAAATTTTGGAGCTAAACCTGTTCCTGAACCTCCTCTGAGATTTGAAACTGATCAAATGGAATTTTGGCTAAACTTTTCTCCAACTTCCATGTAACACATTGAAATTGGAAAGAGATCCTTTTGGCAGCTCCATCCTTAAATTAAGATATAGCAAATTTCAGAGACGTACCTATAACATAACATATTAAGAACAAATACATATAACCACAATAAAATCCCAGCAACAGTCACTCTGGTAACAACAAAAAAAAAAAAAAAAACCTCTAAATTTAAAAAAAAAAAGACATAATTTCTTCTTCATTTTTCATGATGCGCAATTCAATTAGTTAATTGGAATTGTGACAATTAGTGAGACAAAAACTAGCAATCGACAATATTGCGGAGAAGTTCATATTAATAAAATCAAGAAATAGACTTAGCACTCGGATAGATTATGTTATTCAAACCCTTATTTCTCTTAAAATACTCTATCTAACACCTATATTCAACACATATATAGAGGTAAATGATCCTAAAAACTTCACACAAAATCGATGTCAGTTAATGCATACTTTTTCCGAAATGGAGCTTAACTCGAAAATTTTTAGCCCAAAAGTTATTTCTATATGCATACTTTTTTCGAAATGGAGCAAATCAATGTCAGTTAATGCAAACTGAGCCAGTAATTAGAATGTGGAACATTATCCGAGGAAGAAACAAGTCGACAAATTCTGTCAATTTTGCAACACAACTGAGCCTGTCAGTTAAAACCAAAATGAAACATATTTGCGGGACTTGGCAAAGCCAATTATCAACATTAAAAGACGTATTAATCGAATCATATACTAGCACTTAATGTTCTTTTAGATATATAAGAAGAGGAGATGGGGCTTTACAGGGGAATTAACGGAATGGTGAGCGGAGGCGGCGGACAAAAGACGCTTTGCAGCCTGCAGAGCAACGGCGAGATCAGCCGACCATGAAGAGGAAGAGGAAGAGGAGGAGGAAGCGTGAGGATGATCAGACGCTGCAAAATCCCTGATTTCCTCAAGCAAATGCGTGAATAGAGCTATCCTCCTTACCAGATCCGTGCAATCCTTTTTAAACATCCCGGCAGCCACATTCCCGAGGACAATATCGTGGACAAGGCTGAGCAAGAACGCGGCAGAAGCGTCGGAGACGACTCCAGCGGCCATTAGTGAAAAAGCCAGGCGTCGGCTCGTGATTAGATTGATAGGAGTAGAACAGAGATGTGATTATGATGATGTTGAAAGAAAAGGAAGGATATGCATTTTGTGAGAGAGAGAGAGAGAGAAAGGATGAGTTAATAAAAAAAAAGGGTATTAAGAGAGAGATTCGCGGTGAGCCAAAATGGAAGGAAAGGGGATACAGTTGGCTTTGGAATCTTATGATTTGTATTTCAACAACTACCCCATTATTCTTTTATTCTTATTGATGTGGATTTTAAGATATCACGTACTATTCATTACACCTGTTCATAGTTGACCTAAAGAAATATAAGTTTAAAAATAAATTTAAATAAAAAATAAAATTTATTTTTAGGTAAAATATTTTTATCACTGTCTGATCCGAATTCATTAAAGAACAACAAAAATTTATTTTCTTTTTATTTTTAATATTATTTTCTTATTATTTTCTATCTATTTTATTATATTTTATTATTATATTGCTATTATTTTATTGTTATTATTTGGATATTGTATCAAATTTATTTTATTGTTAGTTATTATTTTAGAGTCATTTACTTGTTAAGTTGCATCTATATTAATGTTATTTAAGTATACATATTTTATAAAATTAATTTAAATTAGTTGAGAAATATTTATTTTAATATTTTTAGTATTTTAATGTATTATATATATTTTAAAATTATATAAAAATTAATATTGGCGGTCATTTGGATCCAAATTTTAACATTTTTATTCGGGTCAACTTTGAACAAAATTTTAAACCTATTTTTTAGCCTAAATTTTTAGTTGAGCCTAGCCTAAATCCAATCTGACCCATACACACGGCTACTCTTCATTTTATGATGTCATCCAACTATTTAAAATTGATTAGCATTTTCCCTTCAATATATTTATGATTTTAGATGTATTACAAATTTATTCTTACTATATTCTTGCTAGCCTGTAAAGTTGTTCATTATTGCCATGCTCTCATTTTGTCCACCACCAGCTATATATAATTAAAATAAAGAATGTCCAAACTATTTTACTTTATTTATTTTTGCATGTTGTACAACAACTGCATTAGTTTTAAGAAATAATATTTAGGGATCATCCTTTTTAATCCTTAATAAATAATTAAGTTTTTATAGAAAATAGAGTTCTCTAATATACATAAAATTTGGGTGTGAGAAGACGTGGTTAGCAAAAACTATGCCGACCAAGGAACTTCAAAAAACAAAACAAAACAAAGGTTTGACGATAACAAACAACCGCAACGAATTAGAAAACGAGTAAAGCTGGCAGCTTACAGCTGGGTTTCTCTGATTTTGCGGCGGCAAATATTACTTTTTCGTCCTTTTTCCCCTTTAAATCGCTATATATATAATTCCTCATAATCTCTAGTTTTTGATGGCAGATAAAATTAAGGGCAGGCGGAGGCCAACTCTTATATATGGGATAAATTATAAGAGTGAGAAATCTTAACAATAATGTGATTAATGCTTTGGGGTTCAAAGTACTTTTGAAGTTAGAAACAATACTAAACAGACAATTTTTTAGATCAGAAGATTTTTCAACCTAGAAGTAAAAATAGTTTTTTTTAATTTTTGTTTTTGATAAAAATGCTTTTAAGAATAAATGACAATTTTAACCATTATAATGTATTTTATATAATATTTATATAGTGTATGTAATTACTTTCTTATTAAAATTTATTATATATATATAATATTATATATTTAAATATTTATTGGTCACATTTATTATTTAAAATGGTAACACCCTTTACCCGTATTCGACGCTGGAATAGGGTACGAGGCATTACCTGACTTATACACAAGCAATCACGCAGAACAGAGACGTAAATTTTCGTTCAAATTTAAAACTTTTCACATACATTCATATCGTCCCTTAGACAAGTCTACGACGCCCAAAACATACATTGGGAGCGGTTTGGGACTCAATTGAGAACTTGAAAACTCCCCAAACACTTAGAAATTTTTTCATAAAAATAGGGTTCACACGTCCGTGTGGTTTGGGACACGCCTGTGTGGGTAGGACATGTGGTCACACACGCTCGTGTCCTTAACCCGTGTAACTCTCTGTTTATGATGTCATCAACAAATTAAGGTCACATGGCCAAGGCACATGCCCGTGTGCTAGGCCGTGTGGGCGATTTAATTTTCATAATTGTTCCTAAAATAGGTGTAAACTTCACACGCCCATGTCCCTGGGCCGTGTCATTCACACGACTGAGACACACAACCATGTCTCTACCCGTATGGCCAACTTGAAGCTAATATTCAAAATACAGGGGACACACGACTGGATTACACACCCATAAGGCAAGTCGTGTGTCACACACAGCCTAGACACAATCCCGTGTGTCTACCCGTGTGGACAAAAAATAAGGCTATTTACCAAGCCTTTTTGCCACCCTTACTTGCACCAACCCACACAACATCAAACAACACCAATCTAAGCATATACACACAACCAATTCAGCCACAACCAAGGCATCTACACATCAATTACATGTTATTTTCTATCACATACAATATTCATAATTATCATCACAAACCATACAATAACTCTATCCATGAAAGGCATAACTATATGTATAAATACTTAACCAATATTAGCCAATACCAAATGATCATTTACAAAATGAATCAAATACCATTACAAGCCAACACATTTGGCCAAATAAAAAATGACACATATCACAAAAAGACCAAGTCCCTATACATGCCATAACTTAAAATAATGTAATAATAAGTACCCAATACGATAATTTGATAGTGTGAGTGGATCACCGACCGTCTTTGATCCCCAAGCTGGCTTGATGACATTATAAGAAATGAAACAGAATGGGGTAAGCTTTAAGCTTAGTAAGTTAGCATGTAAATAATAATCAACTTTAAACATACAATAACCTACACATAACATAATGTAAATTAGCACAAAATCGTCAAGTGATCATAAACATATCTTACTCATTTGCATCCTTACCAATAGTGCATCTTAAACCGAGATAATTTTTTATGAGTTTTGTGTACGTACCTGTACCACTTCATAACATAATCATAACCTTTCACATCTTTGACATAATCTTTAAATCACCAGTTGAACCACTTGGAATACTAAAGGATAATTGAGAATCACATACACATAGAATCATACCAATGCCATATCCCATATATGGTCTTACATGGGATCTCATATTGATGCCAATAGCCCAGCTATGGTCTTACACGATTTTCATGTCGATGCCAGGTCCCAGACATGGTTTTATACGAAATCTCATAACGATGTCATATCCCAGATATGGTCTTAGAAGTAAACTCATAACCCTAATGTCATGACATTTGTATCCTAACTATTCCTAAGGTTCAACCGGGAATTTTGCCTTATTGAATCTTTTCCGAATGAATCCATAATGATAATTGTACAAGTCATGCAATAACAAAATATTAAATACATAATATAAGTTTCATTATTTACACACGAACTTACCTCGTTACAAAAATAGTAGGAATGGATCTAATCGTCAATAACCTTGTTTTCCCCCCGATCAAGGTCTGAACTTTGTTTATATTGATCTATAATAGAAAATTTATCTTATTTAATTATCACATTACTCAATTCAGTCCAAAAATCATACTATGAAAAATTTACAATTTTGCCCCTAAACTTTGACATATTTACATTTTTGTCCCTGGCTCGTAAAATGAAATGCATTCAATTTCTTTGTTACCTAAGCCTAGCCGACCCACGCACATGCTCATAGCAGCCCACATTTTTCTTCAAATTATATTTTTACTACACATTTTACAACTTTTACAAATAGGTCCCTTTTAGGTATTTTTCATGAAAAATCACCTAGTAAAAGTTATTTATTACACATTAAACTTTCATTTTCTACCATTAAACATCAAAATACATGCATGTCACACATGGGTAAATTTTTAAACATGAACCCTACTTCAAAATAATGGTAGAAATGGAAAGATCGGGTGAATACGACTTCAAAAACGTAACGAGCATTAAAAACGGGGCTAGGATGCACTTACTATCAAGCTTGAAAGTTGAAGAAACCCTAGCCATGGTGTCTTGAAAATTTCGGCTAAGGGAGCAAGAAGATGGACACAATTTTGACTTGTTTTTCCCTTTTTATTCTTTTATTTACCAAATGACCAAAATGCCCTTTTAGCCTTTCTTTGAAATTTTATCTCTCCATGCCTATTTTTGTCCAATAGCTTAACAAATGGTCTAATTGCCATCTAAGGACCTCTAATTTAGAATCTCATATCAATTGGACACCTCTAACATGTAGAACTTAACTTTTGCACTTTTTATGATTTAGTACTTTTGACTAAACTGAGTGCCCAAACGTCAGAATTTTCAAACGAAATTTTCACGAAATGATTCTGTGAAATTATAGACCATGAAAATATAATAAAAACAAGATTTACTACATTGGATTCGAGGTCCTAAAACCACTTGTTCTAACTAGACCAAAAATCGGATGTTACAAAATATAGTTTATATATTCAATTAAAATTTATGAATAATTAATCTTAATTGCTTAAAAATATTTAAAATTTATATTTCATATATTAAAATATTAACAACAAATTATAATAAATTATATTTTATATTCTTACTAAGATCATAATATTAACCAATTTAAACATTATTTAAATACATATTTATTACTTTATAACACAATATCTAAAATGGACATTTTATTTATCAAAAGCAATTTTTGACAGCAATACTAAACACTTAAATATTAAACTAAACTTTTTAAAGATACTTCTGAAAATCACTTTTTCATAGCAATTTTTAAAAGCACTTTTCAAAAGTAATACTAAACTAGCCTTGACACGACACAAATCTGAGTAGCACTTAAAAAAATTAAACATTCTAATCATCATATCAATATAGGTTTCTCCAACTCTCATATTTTATTTTAATATTCACACTTGTAACTATTTTTAAATATTTCGAAATGTATAAATCATTTATTCCCTTTTTATAAATGTTTAAGTGTTTAAAAGCGCTAATTTACTAAAAAAACGCCTATTTCCAAAACTATTTACGGAAATGGGCCAATTTTTTGATTATTTATTGGAAAGGTCCAAATTCCCCGAAAGGCATCCACGTCAGCGCGAAGTCAGGGGCTATGTCAGCAAAACGCGTCCTTGGAGGAGCGTTTTGTCTGCGTCAGCACAAAGCACTTCCTTGAGGGCACGTTTTGTGCTGACGTGGAAAAACGCTCCCCCAAGGACACGTTTTGCCTCACTCCAACTGTCACTTGACCGTTTGACCTCTAACAGTAAAAAAAAAAAAAACTATAAAAGGCCCCTTTCATTTTTTCACACAAAAGTCCTCTCATAATTCTCTCTAAATTCCCTCCAAATTCTCTCAAATTTCTCTCAAATTTTCTCAAAGCTCTCTTTAATATTTGCAAAAAAGCTCAGTTTAAAATTTTTTTGAATTAGTTTTTTAAATTAAAAAATATTCGATCGTGTTAGCAATGGTCGGAGAATTAATTCGTCTCGATAATAAACACATCTCCATCTATCAAATGACAATGGTAAGTGATAATTTTAATTAATATTTCAATACTATTTAATATTTTTTTCATTTATGCAATTTTAATTCATTTTTATTTTATAATTTTTTTATAGCAGTTTGTAAATCGAGTGTTGCAATGCTATATATGTCTGGTCCTCTATCGCCATTGATAGAAAATTATTTGCGGGACGCGAGTTTTTGGCACGTGGCCACGATAGGCCGGGGGTGCAAGTTGGACCCGAAACTAATCAGTGCGTTGATAGAGAGGTGGAGACCTGAGACGCACAATTTCGATCTTCCATGTGGAGAGTGTACTATCACTTTGGAAGACGTGCAATTGCAATTGGGATTGCCGATAGACAGGTACGCAGTCACCGGGTCTGTTCAATCTGTTGATTGGGGAGCCGTATGCGACGAGCTTTTGGGTGCTATTCTCGATAATATTAACAGAGGTCAGATCGAGATGGGCTGGTTATGAGACACATTCTTGGAGCTGGATAATGATTCGACTGAACTAGGAAGAATACGATATGCTCGGGCATACATTCTTCAGATGATTGGAGGTTATCTGATGCCAAACTTGTCACGAAACTGCGTACATCTGAGATGGCTGCTGAAACTTGTTGATTTTAGAGCAGCTGGTGAATTTAGTTAGGGGTCTACTGTCTTAGCAACATTGTACAGGGAGATGTGTAGGGCGACGCGTCTGAATAAAGCCAAAATCAGAGGTTGCATATCACTATTGCAATCATGGGCACAGTTTCGCTTTCCATTTTTACGTTCTCGAGTGAACCACCTATATACATTCTTACTGATAACGGGGTAAATTTTATATTAGATTTTACAATTATTACGTAGATTTATAATATAATTGTATGCTAAAAATTTATTTAATTAAGTGGAACCATTCGGCGAGTTATGTTGGAATACCCACCTCTCTTGAAGATATACGGCTTCTATTAGACCAAAGGTCGGAAGCACAAGTAAGTATTAAATAAAATATATATACATAATAAAATAGTTGTTTCGTATTTAGTATTTAGTATTATGTATATAACTAATATTTTTATCATATTCATATAGTTTCAATGGACACCATACGAGGATCCGGCAATTCGGGCAGTAATTCTGGATGAATTTTTTCAAAATCTGAACATTTGGCATGTGAAGGTCCCATTGGTTAATTATGCTATCGTGGAGATGCACCAGTCAGATAGAGTATTGCGGTAATTTATATTCTGACAATCGATTCTCGTGGCACTTGAGGTGCTCGATGATGAGCATAAAGTTGACTTACGGCTATTGAATACGGATTGGCCGAGATACTAGTTAGAATATATTGAAATGTGGGAAAATCGGTATGATTATATACCTACTTGGGAACCGATCATCGTTCTTGAGTTAACGTGCATGCCAGAATACATGCCATGGTTTAGGATCCATGGCAAGCCATATTTACTGTCGAAAAAGGAGAGGCGATGGAAAATTCATGTCTAAAAGGAACGACGGGGCCCTTTAAATCCAAGAAGAAGGGATGACGACACGGGTCCATCAACAGCGCCCACACAGTCACCCGGCCCAACATTTCAGCCGACGACACCCATATCATAGCCTTTTCAGATTATGCCAGGTGCGTATCCTAGCCCTTATATGTATCCTAACCCTTATATATTTCCTTTTCCCAGTCCTATGGCATGTTGGAATGCATGGTGTAACATCCCGAAATAGAGCCTAGTTGAAATAGTGGTTTTGGGACCACAAATCTGACATCAAAATATTTATTTTATGAGTATTATGAGGCCTAGAATATGACAATATGCATGTGTTAAAGTTTCATGAAAAAATTATTTGAGTAAGGTGTCCAATTGGAAATTAGAGACTGAATTGAATAAATTGCAAAACTTGGATTCTAGAAGCAATTTGTATGAAATTGCTTTAGATTATAAATTAGAAGGTCTTGGAGAGTAATTTCCCCAAATTTTAAGTTTTTGGACAAAAATGGGTTTGTATGGATGAAATTTTAAAGAAAGGGCTTAAGAGCATTTTGGTCATTTGACATTTTAATAAAATAAAATGAGAAATAGAAGGCAAAAATCAGCCATTTTCTTCTCTATGGCTGCCGAAAATTGAAGGGACACCATAGCTAGGGTTTTTAACATTTTCAAGCTCAATAGTAAATGCTTTCAAACCCCGTTTTTAATGTTTTTTGTATTTTTGAAATTCCAGTAGCTTGCTCTTTCCATTTCTACCCATATTTCATGTTAGGGTTCATGTTTAAAACTTTACCCATGCATGAGCTACTTGCATTTTGATGGTTTATGGTGGAATATGAAAGTTGGGTGAGTGTTAAACATGTTTTTCTAGGTGGTTTTCATGAAAAACCCCTAAAAGGACCTTTTTGCAAAAGGTGTAAAATATGTAGAGGAAATGAGAAATAATGGAAAATGTGGGCTACCATAAGAGGGAAAAACATTCGGCTAGGCTTGGGTAAGATAGAAATTGCATGTGTTTCATTATACGAGCCTAGGGACTAAATTGTAAAAATGTGAAGGTTAGGGGCAAAACAGTCATTTGGACCGGGGGTGAAATTTAGACTTGAAATGTATAACGTGGAGTGTTAATGATTTAATTTTGTTGTAATAGACCCCGAGGAACAAATTCCGGAGGTCGATCGAGGAAAACGAAAGGTTTCGGAATAACCGAAACACAACACCTAAACGAATACCAGGTAAGTTCGGATAACTTAAAGTAAACTCCTAATATGCCTAATTATATGATTTGTGAATGAATGATGATTGCATTTATTGATAGCATAAGATTTCATGAAATGCATTCCTAATAATAATGTGTTGAAAAATTATCTCGGTTGACGTTAAAAAGGAAATTCGATGGATAAACCATGTTTTACATGTGTAATGAGATCCTGCATGTGTTGCAGATAGGATTTAGCCCAGATGGGTAATCCACTGACCTCAACTATGAAAAGGATCTTGCCTGAATGGTGTTCTTTTGGATGATTGAGCCTCTTGAAGAATACATGTGCATTATGGATTTAGCCTGGACAGGTAATCTGATCAAGGTCTGAATTTAACCTGGTCTGGTAATTCAGATTTGGGCTCATTAAAGGTTTTTGTTGCAATAAGGGACTTATCCTGGACTGGTAATCTTGACATCACCTATGAATTTACGATATAGGGGATTTAGCCTGGACTGGTAATCCTACCATAAGATGTGAGGTTCGTGGGAGTGCACATCTAAAATGATCATCCTTATGAATTGACAGTTAATGGATATTCCATCGAGATTTCCTAGACACTCAAAGAGATTAACATGAAAGACATGTACAAAATGAAATGTTGAATGATGAGCTTATCTAAGATAAATTACATGGTGTTTTGTCATGTGACTAACTCATTGGTTGAGTGCATGTGATAGGAAACCATTTCATACTTGTTGGTTTCCTTATCTATTATGGATGTATGCTAATTACTTAGTAAGTTGACTTTTCGATTATTCGAGCTTACTAAGTATGAAAATGCTTACCCTTCTTTTTTCCCTGTCTTTCAGAGCTAGAGGACTCGTAAAGGTTGGAAGACAGTTGGAGAGTCAACACACTATCAACTAGTCCAGCTTTGGTACATAGATACTTTATATTGTTCAATGGCATGTATAGGTATTTTTGGGTCATTTTGTCATATGTGTCATTTGGCTAGCAATGTAAAGGCTTGATTGTTTTGTCTATTCATTTTGTGTATGGCCTTGATAAATGGCCTATATTGGTGTAGGTTGCTATCCTGCTAATCAGGCAATTTTTACTTGTTGAAATGATTACATGCTGTATTATGAATGGATACGATAAATGTGACCAATTCGTTTGAAATTGGGAGGATCACAGTTGGCAATGAGTTAAAAGACGAGCCAAATCCGATATTGTGATTAATGAGACTATAATCCTTAATAAAAAAAGGGTAACCTAGCATGTGCAAAACCAATGATATGAGGTTTACATGCAATTGACAATTATGATAGAACTTGAGTGCGACTAGGGCATGTTAGATATCAGTAGAAGATATAGATGAGAGTGGCCAATTGAGGGTGGCCAAAGGCTTGAAAAGTAGCCTAATAAGGTCCACACGGATCGCCCTTAGGCGTTTGGTATGACCGTGTGTCCCTTGCACCTAAAATTTTAAATTAATGTCGAACACGAGCTAGACACACGGGCGTGTGTCTTAACCGTGTGAATCCAACAGAATGCTCAAGTTTTAGACACGGGGTGACCACACGGGCTTGTCCCAATGCACATGGGCGTGTGTATGATCTCAACACCGGCGTGTCAGGTATTAAACTATAATTTTTCCTTAGATCTTTATTTTGGTCCCGAACCTTTCTCAATGTTTGTTTAGGGCCTCATAGGCCCAAAATTGGGACACTATAATGTTAGTGGATTTGTTTTGAGTTGAAACGAAATTTTATAAGCCGTATTTTTCTGTTTATGCTTGCATATATGTCCAGTAATGCCTTATACATGGCCCAGTTCATCTCCGTTCCCAATTACTCTAAGTCAACTGCCGATCAGTAGGCCGTCGTCGCATGAGGGATCGCAGGAGGTGCCGTCGGGGAGCTATTCTTTTTACCAATCCCCATCGCCATATAGGATTCAAAAACCTCCGCCATGGGTGATGCAAACACCTCTGCATTATTATTGTAACACCCCTTACCTGTATCCTACGCCAAGATAGGGTACGAGGCTTTACTGGACTTAAACACAAGCATACAAACATTTTTGGGTCATAAAATTTCACTCAAATTAAAACTTTCATACTTCCTCTTAACGTACCTAAAATGAACCTACGAGGCCCAAAATATGCTTTGGTAACGGTTCGAAAATAAACTGAACACTTTAGAAAATTTTGAAAATTTTCAATGCAAACAGGGGCACACGCCCGTGTGGAAGGGTGACATGCTCGTGTGTCCTTTTAACATGGCCATGTTGAACTCCCATATAGCTCACACATCTTGAATGTTTCAGGACACGCCTGTGTCCCTAGCCCGTGTGAATTTATTTCTCAATTCGAACCTATAGTGGTTTTCACATGGCCTGGCAACGCCCGTGTCCGTGGCCGGTGTCCCTCACACGGCCATAACACGCCTGTGTCTCAGCCCGTGTACTAAAACCTTGACATTCTGTTTCTGACGCCTTCAACTATTTAGGGGTACACGGCCCAGGCACATGCCCGTGCGCTGAGCTGTGTGGCGAATTTAATTTTGTATTTAAGGGTTAACTTCACACGGCTTTGGCACACGCCCATGTGCTATGGTCGTGTTCTCCACATGGTTGAGACACACGGTCGTGTCTTCGCCCGTGTAGTTACTGCTGGGCATTCTGTTTTGCCAAATTTAGGTGTAAGGGACACATGACTGAGCCACACGCCCATGGGGCAGACCGTGTGTCACACACGGTCTAGACACACGCCCGTGTATCTACCCGTGTGGATAAAAACAAGGCTATTTACCAAGCCTTTTTGCCACCCTTACTTACACCAACCTACAAAACATCAAAGAATACCAAAATCACAAAGACACGTGACCATATCAACCAATACCAAGGCATCCACACATCATTTCCTAGCTATTTTCTATCATATACATCTCCTACTTATCAACACAAACCATGCAACAACCATATCCATGAAAATTCTCATCAAATGCATTTAGCAATAATCAATATTAGCCAACATTAATGGCATATACAAAATGAATATCACATCAACATGAGCCAACATTCATGGCTAAACCAACATGACACTTAACAAAAAGACCAAGCCCCTATACATGTCATACTCAAAATGATAAATCTAACTATACCCAATTGTTCTGATTGATAGTGTGGTCGAGCGTCCAACGTCCTTTGATCCCCAAACTAGCTTGGCGATGCTATAAGAAAATGAAAAAAAGATGGAGTAAGCACAAAACTTAGTAAGTTACATGTAAATAATTAGCAACAATTTACCAAGTTATATCATACTCATAACATATTATACACTTGCACAAGATTCTCGAATGACCATAGACATAACTTACTCATTTTCATCCTTACTACTCATGTACACAACCCGAGCTTATTCTCATGAGTTTCGTGTAGGTCCTGTACCTCTTGCTACATAATCATAACTTTTCTCAATCATGACATAATCTTTAAATCACCCGTTGAACCAGTTGTAGTACTAAAAGATACCCGATAAGCCTCATACAAAAGGGTAAAATGTCGATGCCATGTCCTAGACATGGTCTTAAACTGGCTCACATGTATCTGTGTCAATGCCATGTTCCAGACATGGTCTTACACTGGCTTACATATAGAGGCCGATGCCATGTCCTAGTCATGGTCTTACACTAGCTCTCATAACAATGCCAATGCCATGTTCCAAACATGTTCTTACACTACTTCACATATTGAGGCCGATGCTATGTCCAAAATATGGTCTTGCACTAGCTCACATATTGAGGCCGATGCCATGTCCCAGACATGGTCTTGCACTAGCTCACATATTGAGGCCTATGCCATGTCCCAAACATGGTCTTACACTAGCTCTCATAACAATGCCAATGCTATGTTCAAAACATGGTTTTACATTGGCTCACATATTGAGGCCGATGCCATGTCCCAGACATGGTCTTACACTAGCCCACAAATAACCCTAGTATCATGGCATGAATATCCGATCTATTTCTACGGTTCAACCAGGATTTTTACCATATCAAGTCTTGTAATGTATATTCATAACAAAAATCGCACATTCCATGCAATAATAATTATTCAATACCTAATAACAATAGAATGGTGAAATTTATGTGCAACTTACCTCGTTATACAAAATATGGGCGACTAGTTTGATTTAATCCACTAGCTTGGTTTTCCCTGGTGTAGGTTTAGATTTTGTATTTCTTGATCTATAATGACAAAATTTATTAATTTAATTATCACATAAATCAAGATATTCCAAAATTCCTACTTTGGCAAAATGACCATTTCCCCCCTAAACTTTCACATTTTACAATATAGTCCCTAGGCTGTAAAATATTTTTCATCAAATATTCTCATTAACCAAGCCCAATCAAATTTACTTTAAGCCTATAGCATCTCACAATTTCAATTGTTTCACACATTTTTGACCCATTTTTATAACTTTTACAAAATGATCCCTTTTGGGGGGCTTTTCATGAAAGCCTCTTCACAAAAGTTGTTTATTTAATAACCATAATTCATTTTCTTCATAAAAATTCAGCAAAAAAATTAGTACTCAAATGACAACACCTTAGACTCCCAACCATTTTGCAAAATAGTCCCCCGTTAGTTAGCTTATACTACAAGGGTCCCAAAAATACAAAAATCATCAAGAAAGACCATCAAAATCACTTACTTGTAAAGAAACCAAGTAGTTGAAATTTTCAAGCTTCAAAAACTCCCTTTTTGCTATAATTTTTGGTTATGAAGAGAAGGAATGAAAAAGATGATAGCTAGTCCTTTAGGTTTATTATTTTATTATCAATTAAGTCACCTAACATTTGACCATCCCTTGAATGAAGGCTCCATGTCCAGCCACTAATAATTTATTGGTCTATTTACTCAATAAGGACCCCTTCTTTAATGTTCCATAGCTATTTGACACCTTTAGCTAGTAGAAGAAAACTTTTGCACTATATGCGATTTAGTCCATTTTCAAAATTAAGCATGTAATCACTGAAATTAATTCACCAAAAATTTCAAATGGTCATATAATCATGCTATAACACATAAAATAATAAAAAATTCTCTGATCTCGAATTTGTGGTTCTGAAATCACTATTTCGACTAGGCCCTAGATCGAACTGTTACAATTCTCCCCCCTTAGGGATTTTAGTCCCCGATAATCTTACCGTTAAAAAGGTTTGGATATTGGTCTCTCATAGTCTCCTCGGGCTCCCATGTGGCCTATTCTACTCCATGTCTATGCCATAATACTTTCACAAGTGCTATAGTCTTATTTCTCAATTGCTTAAACTCCCGAGCTAAAATCTTAATCGGTTCTTTGCCGTAAGTCATATCTGACCGAATCTTAATCTCTATTGGTGGAAGAACATGCGAAGGGTCAGAATGGTAATGGCGTAACATTGACACTTGGATTACATCATGGATCTTCTCTAACTCGGATGGCAAGGCTAGTCGATAAGCTACCGGTTTAATTCTCTCAGTCACCTCAGAAGGTCTAATCAAACGTGGACTTAATTTTCTTTTCTTACCGAATCTGAGGAATTTCTTCCATTGGGATACTTTCAAAAACACAACCGACTTGAAACTTAATTTCTTTTCATTTCAAATCCGCGTAGGATTTCTGTCTATCTAAAGCGGCCTTCAAACAGTCACGTATTACCTTTACTTTCTCTTCAGTTTCTTTGACTAAGTCAACCCTGTGAATTTGATTTTCTCTAAGTTTGGTCCAATACAAAGGCGTTCGGCACTTACGCCCGTACAAAGCCTCATAAGGCGCCATTTTCAAACTCGACTGAAAACTATTGTTGTAGGCAAACTCTACCAACAGTAAATACTTTTCCCAACTACCTTGAAACTCGAGAACATGACACCGTAACATATCTTCAAGAATCTAAATTACTCTTTCTAACTGACCGTCAATTTGTGGATGAAAAGCAGTGCTAAAATTCAAATTTGTCCCCAACACCTCTTGCAACTTTTTCCAAAACCGTAATGTAAATCTCGAATCTCTATCTAAAATAATTGACAAAGGTACTCCATGAAGTCTCACAATTTCAAAAACATAAAAGTTAGCCAATTTTTTAAGCGGATAATCCATACGCACCGGTATAAAATGAACTGACTTTGTTAGCCTATCAACCACAATTCATACAACATCTTTCTTTCTTGGAGTCCAAAGCAACCCAGACATGAAATACATAGTAATATTGTCGCACTTCCACTCAGGAACCATGACAGGCTGAAAAACTCAAAGGTACTTGGTGTTCGGCTTTTACTTGCTGGTAAATTAAGCATTTAGAAACAAATTTTGAATTGTCTCTTTTCATCCCCGACCACAAATACATTTTCTTCAAGTCACGGTACATCTTCACACTACCCGAATGGATAGACCAACAACCATTATGTACCTCTTAAAAAAATTTCTAAATAAACTTATCAGCTTTGGGTACATAAATTCTGTCTCGAAACACTAAACAACTATCTGAACCAATTCGAAAGTCTGATTCTATACTGTCTCACGCTGAGTTATCTTAGCTTGCAATTCTTTATCACCTTTCCGAGCTTCACAGATCTCTTGAAAAACATTGGTTTCACTCTCAACTCGGCTAAAACCATCATCGGTTACTAACAACTGAGTGTTCATAACCATCAAGGCAAACAATGACTTCTTACTCAAAGCATCGGTGACCATGTTCGCCTTCTCCGGGTGATAGCCAATCACTAGTTCGTAATCTTTTATAAGCTCTAGGCATCTCTGTTGGCGAAGGTTCACTTCTTTTTGATTCATCAAATATTTTAGACTTTTATGGTTGATGAATATTTGACATTTCTTGCCGTACAAGTGGTGTCTCCAAATCTTCAATGCAAATACGATGACGGCTAGTTCTAAATTGTGTGTTGGATAATTTTTCTCATGCGGCTTCTGTTATCTCGAGACATATGCTATCACCTTGCCTTCTTACATGAGCACGCATCCCAATCCATTCAAGGATGCATCGCTATACACTACGAATTCTTTTCTCAGTTTCGATTCCACTAAAATTAGAGCTTCAATCAACAACGCCTTTAGTTTCTCAAAACTCTGTTAGCATTTTTCGTTCCATTTGAACTTGACATCTTTTTGTAGCAACCTTGTCATCGGAGTAGCAATCATGGAGAATCCTTTAACGAATCGTCTGTAGTAGCCCACTAAGCTTAGAAAGCTTCTAATCTCTGATACATTCCTCGGCGGCTTCCAGTCAACAATAGTTGAGATTTTACTTGGGTCAAATTTAATTCCATCACCCGACAGGATGTGTCATAAGAATCCGACTTCTCAGAGCCAAAACTCACTTTTACTAAACTTGGCATACAACTGCTTATCTCTTAAAGTCTGTAAAACAATTCTCAAATGCTCTGCATGTTCTCTCTCATCGCAATAATAAATTAATATATCATCAATAAAAACCATAACAAATTTATCCAAGTATGATTGGAAAATACGGTTAATTGAATCAATAAACACTGCAGGAACATTTGTTAAGCCAAAGGGTATTACAAGGAACTCATAATGGCCATACCTTATCCGAAATGCAGATTTCGGCACATCTTGCTCCTCAACTCTTAGCTGGTAGTAACTGGACCTTAGGTCTATCTTAGAAAACACCGTGGCTCCCTTTAATTGATCGAACAAATTGTCGATCCTTGGCAAGGGATAATTGTTCTTTACTTTTACCTTGTTATGCTGCTGGTAATCTATACATAGTCTCATTGAATCGTCTTTCTTTTCTAGAAAAAGCACCGAAGCACCCCACAGGGTGTAACTAGGTTTCGCGAAACCTTTATACGTTAATTCTTGTAACTGAACCTTCAACTCCTTCAATTCCATCGGAGCCATCCTATACGGGACAATCGATATAGGTGTAGAACCAATGACCTACTCAATACCAAATTCGACTTCCCTAGTTGGAGGCAATTTGGGCAACTCTTCTAGAAATATATCCGAATACTCATATACTACCGGTACTGAATCAATCTTTACTTTTGATAGTTGTTATTCAACACAAACGCGAGATAAGACTCATACCCTTTTCTCATGTATCTCTAAGCTATTATAGAAGATATCACTATAGGCAGACTATCTGGTTCACCTGATTCAACCCGAATAATATCTCCATTTTCACATTTCAGTTCAATAAACTTACTACCACAGTTTACAAACACGTTATGAACAGTCAACCAATCCATACCAAGAATTAGGTCAAATTCATCAAACGGTAGTAGCATGAGGTTAGGCAGATAACAATGACCTCTAATCATGAAAGAATAGTTTCTACACAGTTTGTCAACTATTACATGCTTGCCTAACGGGTTTGACACTTTTATCACAAATTCTGTAGACTCAACAGGCATATTCATACTAGACACCAATTTCATACAAACATACAAATAGGTAGTCCCCGGATCAATCAAAGCAACAACAGAAATATCGTGAAGAGAAAAAAGTACCCGTAATCACACCTGGTGATGATGCCACTTCGCGAGCGCGAATGGCATAAGTCCTTGCAGGCGCTCTACCCTCGGACCTTAAGGCGAAATCTCTAGGCACGCCTCTGTTGGTAGCTCCACTTCCCGGACACCTGACCTCACACATTGATTCCTATCTTTCTCAACCATCTCAGGATAGTTTCGAATGAAATGATCTAGTGATCCACATTTGAAACAGCCTCTATCATTCCCTTGACACTCACTAAAGTGATATCTACCATACTGTGAGCATTCAAGTCTATTCGGTTGAGTGCTACCAACACTCGCGATAGAAGTGGTTTGAGCTTTAGACACCGTGTACTGCTTACTCCTATTTTTGTCTGAGAACCCAATTAAAGCATTGGATCGAGAAGTAAACTCTCTTGATTTGTTAGACGAGGATTGAAATGATTTCCTTATCTATCTTTTTTTGAGTCACGAGACTCAATATCAACTTTTCTCTACTTTTTGGCCAATTTTTCAGCTTTGCAAGCTCTCTCAACAAGTACTACAAACTCCTTTAATTCTAGAATACCAACTAATAGTCTGATGTCTTCGTTTAATCCATCCTCAAACCTTTTACACATGATGGCTTCGGTGGATACACACTCTAGAGCGTATTTGTTGAGCCTCACAAACTCACGCTCATACTCTGTTGCTGTCTTTTGGCCTTGCTTTAACTCAAGGAATTCCTTTCTTTTTTAATCTATAAATCTCTGGCTAATATATATTTTTCGAAACTCTTCTTGGAAAAATTCCCAAGTTATCCTTTCCCTCGGTACAACTAAAATAAGGGTGTTCCACCATTGGTAAGCCGGTAGGAGTGATATAACACACTTCATACATTCCTTAGATGTGCAAGACAATTCATCGAACACCTTGATGGTATTTTTAAGCCAGAACTCTTCTCTTTCTAGGTCATCATCTATATTCGCTCGAAACTTCTCGATCCCTTACTTTCGAATTCTATCAACTGGAGGCGTTTCTCTTCTAATCATTTCCACCACTTGAGGAGTTATAGAGGTAGGTTGAGGAATTGGAGGGGGTGGAGGAGGTGAAATGTTCGAATTTGTATGAACAAACTCCAAATACTGTAGAGGAAGGCTTCTCTAGCCCCTCCGCCATGACTAAGTGTCACGGGCGCACTTTCAACTAGCGCACTTTCAACTGGCGCAGTCTCTTCAGCGGGAGCCGGTGCATTAATTTCTATATCATTCACCACTGCTCCGTTGGGATCCATTTACTATATAAAAGTTCAATTTAAATTCGCCAGAAGTTGTCACACTATCATATTACTTATATGGCATGTATAGCTAGACTCGTACACACACTAGGTTTGCCTGAGAATTGACTAAACCATGGCTCTGATACTACTAAATGTAACACCCCTTACCTGTATCCTACGCTGAGACAGGATACGAGGCGTTACTGGACTTAAACACATGCATACAAACATTTTTGGGTCATAAAATCTTGCTCAAATTTAAAACTTTCAAACTTCCTCTTAACGTCCCTAATATGGACCTACGAGGCCCAAAACAAGCGTTGGCAATTGTTCAGGAATAAACCGAACACTTTAGAAAACTTTGAAAATTTTCAATGCAAATAGGGGCACACGCCCGAGTGGAAGGGCGACACACCCGTGTGCCCTCTTAACATGGCCATGTTGAAAGTTTGTGTAGCTCACACGGCCTGAGCGTATCGGGACACGCCACTGTCCCTAGCTCGTGTGGATTTATTTCTCAATTCAAACCTACAGGGGTTTTCACACGGCCTGGCACACGCCGTGTCCCTCACACGGCCATGACACGCCCGTGTCTCAGCTCGTGTACTAAAATCTTGACATTCTGTTTCTGACGTCATCAACTATTTAGGGACACACGGCCAAGGCACACGCCCGTGTGCTGGGCTGTGTGGCGAATTTAATTTTAGATTTAAGGTGTAGATTTCACACGGCCTCGATACACGCCCGTGTGCTATGGCCATGTTCTTCATACGGTTAAGACACACGGCAGTGTCTCCGCCCGTGTGGTTACTACTGGGCATTTTGTTTTGCCAAATTTAGGTATAGGGGACACACGACTGGGCCACACGCCCATTAGGCAGATCGTGTGTCACACACGGTCTAGACACACGCCTGTGTATCTACTCGTGTAGACAAAACTAAGGCTATTTACCAAGCCTTTTTGTCACCCTTACTTATAAAAACCTATAAAACATCAAAGGATACCAATATCACAAAGACACGTGACCATATCAGCCAATACCAAGGCATCCATTGTAACATCCCGAATTAGGGCCTAGTTGGAATAGTGGTTTTGGGACCACAAATTCGACACAGTAAAATTTTTTTTTATTATATTTTTATGGTCTAAAATTATAAAAAATTATTATTTGAAAATTTCATTCGAAAATTTTGACGTTTGGGCACTCAATTTAGTCAAAAGGACTAAATTGTAAAAAGTGAAAAACTTGAGTTCTAGAAGCTAGAGGTGTTTAATTGCTATGAAATTTTAAATTGGGAGTACTTATGTGGTAATTGGACCATTATTTGAGTTGTGGACAAAAATGGACATGGGTAGGTATGTTTTAAATTGTTTTTCATTAAGGGTATTTTAGTAATTTGGCTAATAAAGCCAAAATAACATGAAAAAAAAGATGTCATCTTCTTCATTTTTCATGCCATGGTCGAATTTTGCAAGGGGAGACCATAGTTAGGGTTTTCTAAACTTTTCAAGCTCCATATTAGGTCCGTTCTAGCATTGTTTTTAATGATTTTTACGTTTTAAATTGTTTTTCATTAAGGGTATTTTTGAAGTCATTATGCCTAATGGTAACTTTGTAAGTATGAATGATATTGGTCATTATCCATGACGTTACGAGCAAGGATGATGGAGATGTTATGTACATGTGAGGAAAATCTCGTTTGAACATTAAGAATAGTTTAGGACACAAGTGACATGTCACTAGGAATTAAGAAATCTAAACTCATTAAGTTGGTTTGGGTTCGTGATATGTATGTGGCATCCGAGCTCGTTGAGTTGGTCTGAATTCATAATGGATGTGACAAATGTAATTGGGTTCCGAGTAATGGTCTTGTGTGTCCTATCAGTGGCTAGGTAATCCTTGAGTGGGTCGGATACTTGATAGCTTGTGTGAGTAGCCTTTGTTGTTACACCTTGGCCAATAGCTTTTATGAGTAGGCTCGTGAGTAGCTCTGTTGTGAGCGTTACATGTTATGAGGTAGCTTTGGCTACGTATGTATATGTGGCACTTATGTACAAGTTTTCCGTGTATCCAATAGTATTCCGAGTGTTCAACGGGTAATACAATGGATGAGGTGATGATAGTTCTAAAAGGGTATGTCAAAGACAAGAATGAATATGTGAAAAATGTTGAAAAGGGTACAGGTATGTACATTAAGCTTATGGTTATTGAGACTTTGAAATGTCAAGTCCTCAATGAGTTAAGATGTATGAATTATGATTATGAATTTTGTTGCAATATCAGCTAACATACATTGTGTAATTGAACACAGAAACCATGAAATGGTGAGTTCATGATTAGTTGAAAATGAACTTATGATAGTTATCATTATATTACATTAAAACAATTTTGGATAGTAGCGGTAGTATGACTTTGAAAATTCACCAAAAACTTTGGAACTAGTATTAGATACTGAATAAAATATGAAATTAAAGCTCATTGAGTCTAGTTTCGCAAAAGAATTTCATATTATGAGATATTTGAATTTTTGTGAGACAGGGTCAGAGTGATTTCGGGCTCCCCTGTCTTAACTTTGGAAAATCACTAAAAATTTTAAAAAAATAATTATGGATTAGAATTCATATGAATAAATCCTTAATGTGTCTAATTTTAAGAGAAATATACGAGAACATTATCCAAATCCCGTACTATGAGATAATTAATTTTTAGTAAAAAAAGGTTGAAGTTATCCAACAGCAGAACAGGGGTAACTTTAAAGAATAAACTGTACTTATTGGCTTGACCAAAATTTATAAAAATTTTATGGTAAGAAGATATGTGAGTCTAGTTTAAGGGAAAATTAGCAGATCTTAATTTGGAGTTCCGTAGCTCCAGATATAAATAATTTAGTAACTATGACTCGAGAAAATAGCTTGACCAGAACATAAGGAAATGTGTAATTATGATTGTATTACCTTGAGAAGCATGTTGACATATTGCTTATTATTTTCATATGGACTTAATAAACTATAAAGCTTACTCCCTCCTTCCCATTCTTTAGTGTTGTCAAGTTAGCTTGGGGTTGGAGATCGTCCGAGGCAGCATCACACTATCAAATTATCAATTTGGGGCGTTAATAAACCTTAAGTGTTTCAAGTGAGTGGTATGTATAGAAACTTAGCCTTTTGATATATGTGTTTCATGATTTGGCCAAATGTATTGGGCCATAAGATGTGGCTTATATTGATTATTTGGTTTTAACCCTATTATATGTGCATGCACAAGCTTAAAAGTTTCATGTGATGTGAGTATGTGACTTGATGTGGTGTGCAATGTCTTAGACAAGCATGTTAATCTACACATGTGAAATATGTTGGTATGTTATAAAGTTATGAGTTATCCTTGAATATGAATGTTTGATGATTAAGTTGAAATCTTTTGGTATAATGGTAACCATGATATAAAAGTATAAGTCATATCATAATAGACAAGGCCAAATGAGTGTGTAAAACACATGAATCATGACATGCAAATGCTATGTTTGTGGCCTAAATGAAGATGTTTAATCATTAAATGGAGGCCATGTTATACGTCCTTGATGTTGTATAAATGTGTGAGGATTTATGGTTGACCAAGGCTTGGAAAATAGCATAAGTGTTAGCCACACGGGTAGAGATACGGCTGTGTGTCTCAGCCGTATGGGGAACACGACCTTAGCACATGGGCGTGTGACTTGGCTGTGTGACCCCATTTCATTGCTGATGTCATAAACAGAGAGTTACATGGGCTAAGGACATAGGCGCGTCCTAAGCCATAGGGGCGTGTGTGACCACACGGCCTAATCCACACGGGCGTGTGACTCTCTAAACATGGAAAATTCCCTAAGTGTTGTAAAATTTCTGGAAGTTCTTGGTTTAGTCCCGAACCACCCTCAATGTATGTTTTGGGCCTCGTATAAGAGAGGATATGCATGTGTTTGAATGTTTTTGAATTGATTAAAATTTTATGGCTCGGTTTTGCGTGCATGTGTATGTTTAAGTCCGATAATGCCTCGTATCCTGTCCAAGTGTTAGACACGAGTAAGGAGTGTTACATCCACATATCATTTCCTAGCTATTTTCTATAACATACAACATCTCCTACTTATCAACAAAAACCATGCAACAACCACATCCATGAAAATTCTCATCAAATGCATTTAGCAATAATCAATATTAGCCAACATCAATGGCATGTACAAAATGAAAATCACATCAACATGAGCCAACATTCATGGCTAAACCAACATGACACTTAACAAAAAGACCAAGTCCTTATACATGCCATACTCAAAATGATAAATTTAACTATACCCAATTGTTCTGATTGATAGTGTAATCGAGACTCCAACGTCTTTTGATCCTTGAACTAGTTTGGTGATGCTATAAGAAAATGGAAAAGAAAGGGAGTAAGCACAAAGCTTAGTAAGTTACATGTAAATAATTAGTAATAGTTTACCAAGTAATATCATACTCATAACATATTATACACTTGCACAAGATTCTCGAATGACCATAGACATAACTTACTCATTTTCATCCTTACTACTCATGTACACAACCCGAGCTCATTCTCATGAGTTTCGTGTAGGTCTTGTACCACTTGCAAGATAATCATAACTTTTCTCAATCATGAAATAATCTTTAAATCACCCGTTGAACCACTTGGAATACTAAAGGATACCCGATACGCTTCATACAAAAGGGTAAAATACCGATGCCATATCCTAGGCATGGTCTTACATTGGCTCTCATGTATCGGTGCCAATGCCATGTCCCAAACATGGTCTTACACTAGCTCTTATAACAATGCCGATGCCATGTTCCAAACATGGTCTTACACTGGCTCACATAATAATGCCGATGCTATGTTCCAAACATGGTCTTACAGTAGCTCAGATATTGAGGCTGATGCCATGTCCCATACATGGTCTTACACTAGCTTTCATAAGAATGTCGATGCCATGTTCCAAATATGGTCTTAAACTGACTTATATATTGATGTCGATGCCATGTCCCAGACATGGTCTTACACTAGCCCATAAATAACCCTAGTATCATGGCATGAATATCCGATCTATTTCTATGGTTCAACCGAGAGTTTTACCACATCAAGTCTCGTCATGTATATTCATAACAAAAATCGCACATTCCATGCAATAACAATTATTCAATACCTAATAACAATAGAATGGTGAAATTTACGTGCAACTTACCTCGGTATACAAAAATATGGATAACTAGTTTGATTTAATCCTTTAGGTTAGTTTTCCCCTGGTCTAGGTCCGGATTTCGTATTTCTTGATCTATAATGACAACATTTATTTATTTAATCATCACATAAATCAAGATATTCCAAAATTCCTACTTTGGCAAAATGACCATTTTCCCTCTAAACTTTCACATTTTTACAATTTAGTCCCTAGGCTCATAAAATAATTTTAGTTGAATTTCCTTATTAACCAAGCCTAGCAGAATCTACTTTAAGCCTATAGCATCTCACAATTTCAATTATTTCACACATTTATGACCCATTTTATAACTTTTACAAAATGATCCCTTTTTGGGGTTTTTCATGAAAGTCTCTTCATAAAAGTTGTTTATTTAACAACCATAATTCATTTTCTTCATAAAAATTTAGCAAACAACATGAGTACTCAAATGTCAACAGCCTAGACTCTCAACCATTTTGCAAAATAGTCTCCTATTAGTTAGCTTATACTACAAGGGTCCCAAAAATACAAAAATCATCAAGAAAGACCATCAAAATCACTTACTTGTAAAGAAACCAAGTGGCTGAAATTTTCAAGCTTTAAAAACCCCCTTTTTGCTGTAATTTTTGATGGTGAAGAGAAGGAATGAAAAAGATGATAGCTAGTCCTTTACGTTATTATTTTATTATCAATTAAGTCACCTAACATTTGACCATCCCTTGAATTAAGGCTCCATGTCCAGCCACTAATATTTTATTGGTCTATTTACTCAATAAGGACCCTTACTTTAATGTTCCATAGCTATTTGACACCTTTAGCTAGTAGAACAAAACTTTCACACTTTATGCGATTTAGTCCTTTTTCAAAATTAAGCATACAATCACTGAAATTAATTCACCAAAAATTTCAAACACTCATATAATCATGCTATAATACATAAAATAATAAAAAAATTTCTCCGACCTCGAATTTGTGGTTCTGAAACCACTATTCCAATTAGGCCCAAAATTAAGCTGTTACAATTATTCTATCAAGGTGGGTCATCCTCCCAACACCCACTACCAGATCCCCTGCCGGAGGAACCACAATCCCTGCCGGAGCAACCACAACCCCCGCCGGAAGGTGAACCAAGAATGAATCCAGCGCGTAACCAACGACAATCCCCATGTGGCATTGATTCTGACCGGCACCAACATTGAATTTTTTTAATATATTTGTACAAAGTTTTTTTATATTGTTTCATTTAATAAAATAAAAGTTGTTTTCAATATTTTAATTGTAATTTTCTTTTTATAATTTTAATAAAATAAAAGTTCTTTTGAATAAGGCAATATTTTTAATATTTTTAATAAAATATAAATAATGCAACATAATTTTATTACAACAACTATCAGCTATTCCGATTTGGACATGATCGAGTTGTATGGCTTGGGTTCCTACACCATTCGCACAAATTCTGTTGGTTCATTGTTTCTCGGATATCCATATTGTTATGTATTCTAGTCGAGCAAAGTCGACCCTTTGGTTTGCGACGCAATTCTCTATTTAGTAACAACTTAAACGAAGCAAGCGATACAGATGGTCACTTACGTTCATCTGGGACCTGTGGGAATACGTGTCTCCACACGTTGTACATGTATTTCATTTTGTACACCTCGTCGACATAGCTCATGGGATCCAGACGGAGATTCTGACAAGCTGCAATTACATGAGCGCATGGATAACATAGTGGATCAAACGTCCCACAGTCGCAGGTCCTATTTCTCAAATGTACACGATATTACCTGCCAATAAAACCTTGGTTCGGTCTGTCAAACTCTGTCACACGAAATCATAGGTTTTTGCGATCATGACATATTGTGTGCATGGTGTTGGCTCGTACGTTCGCCTTGTTAATTTCTTGCAATACCTTCGCTCACCATACATGACCTCCCTGCATTTGGCCTTTATAAATCGTAGCTCGCTTTGGAAATAGTTCCTCTAAACGAAAATATGTCTCTCTTACAGCTGATGTTATCAGTAAATGACACGTTCCTTTTAGAATAGAATTTATGCATTCAGCCAAGTTTTAGGTCATATGACCATATCGTAAGCTGCCGTTGTATGCTTGTATCCACTGTTTGAATGGTATGTTACAGAGGTAGTCTATGCCTTCTTCATTAACTGAATGTAAAACTGCCAACATCTCATGAAAATGGTCCTTATTTATCTCTTACCCTGCCAATATAAGTTGATAGCAAAAATTACATACCACTCTTCCATTCAGAATAAATTGAATATTACAAACAAAATTATATTAATAGAGATTAAATAGCCATGTTGGTCACTTGTCGTTGTTCAGTTGTAGATCGATATTGCCCGTAGTAGTTGGACGCAATGGGCCTTAGGCAATACTGATGGTGTGTACGATGCCATTGGCTTCCCTGTCGCTCAATTGCAGCTAACATTCTAGTGCCCCAATCCGATATAACGCAAATATCAGGTTAAGGGCAGACATGCCTCCTTAACCTAGAAAGAAAGAAATCCTAGTCATCAGCTAACTCCTCCGGTGTTATTGCAAACGCAATTGGAAGGATTCTCTCACTACCATCCTGTGCCACAGCTAGCATAGCCGATGGGTATATATACCATACATAAAGGTACTGTTAGTTTGTACCAATGGCTTGCAATATAGAAATGCATCCCGGCATTGCTTAAAGCTCCAGAACAGACACTTGAACACTTGGCATCCTCTGAACAATCGGTCGTTGTAGTACGCAGGTACCGTTTCAAGGTCTGTTATGTAGCCTGGGACATATCTCTCCAGCACCTGATGCAACTGCCACACTTCATTATATGAAGCGTCCCACTTACCATGCAACTTTTCCAACGCCTTCTGCTTAGCTATCCAAACCTTGCGGTAAGAGGGCATGTACCTCAATTAGCTATGAATATTGGCAATTAAGACCTGCACTGAAGTCTTGGGATCCGCCTTCACCGTCGGTAGTATTAAGCTAGCTAACATATCTGAATCCATCTTGGGATGATCTTGTGAAACACCTATCAACGAAGTAAGTTAAATAATGCAACATTACGTGATAAAAATTTTATTCATGATAAAAATTTTATTCAAAAACCCTAAACACCTAGTGATACTGTACCACCAACACATGTATGTGGACCTTTATACTTTTTTATTTCCCACAAGCCTGTCCTTTTCATCAACGAGGCCATGATTTTTCATGAACATGTACCGTCTTGCACTGCACACTTGGCCTCAAACTTATCGGATTTGGATTTAACCACGTTATAGTTAACTCGGTTCATGATGCTATGTTGTTTCAATGCACCCATAAAACTACCCTTATTGGAAAACTCCTTACCAACTTCCAATTCACAATTCATCCGAATCCAATGACGAACTTGTACGGTCACACTTTTTGTGTGGTAGATCTGGAAACTCCAACGCATCGTCTTGAGGTAGATCGACATTATGCATGTGGGTTGGAGGCGAGTACACCCTAAATTGCGGATCTTCTTCTTCATCTGAACCCCCTTCAACATCTTCAGGTATGGTTGGAACAGGCTCTGGTTTAGAAAATAATGCAACTTCTGCACCATCGAGGTCGGGCTCTTAAGGTGGATCCACATCGGACTCATCATCCGAACCACTATCATCTGCAACAAATGAGGTCTCCTCGCCGATGGATGTCATAGGGAGTACATCATCCCTTCTTGTGGACGTTTCATAACGTCCCCAATTAGATGTGGATTGCCAACCACTAGAAGTTGATGTCATTCCCCAATACATATTTCCAGTATCAAACATCGACCCACCGAAGAGCATGTCCCATCCACCAACGGAGTGTCGTGCAGGGGTTGTGTATTCCATACTGCTACCAAACAAGGGCACTTCCATGTTTTTCCTCCCACTAACAGAGTGTCAGGCATGGGTCGTGTATATCTCTTGAATAGCAATAGATGTTGAAGTCGCAAATGCATCATTTAGTGACGAAAATTGTACATAGAACTCAAGATAGGTGTTCCACTAGTAAGATGAGTCTGTACCATTGCCTCCAAGCTACGAGGACCTTTGATGTCGAATGAGTCATCTCTCATGGGATCAACCGAAGCACAAAATCGATACTTAATAGACAAAACTTTCATTGGCATTGTTCCGAAGATTTTATGACTAATTCTTTTACGAAGTTCTGTCAAATCTATGTTCTGGTTAAAAACCAGTCACGCTGTGCTTTCTGATAAAACAACAACGTCGTTCTTCGTGTCACGGGCCTCACCATCATAGTAAATAACAACACTAATACATTCACTCATCTTCAGTTTCTATTCTACTTTAGCCTCAATTTCTCTTGCTGTAACTTATGCAACCTGAGAATTAAATTTGACTTATTTATAGTCTAAGGACAAATAGGAACTACTGTAGCAAAAGAGCATCCATGTGGGAGCTTTTTTTCGTAATTTTATTGACAGTACATCCTGCTTGAAGCGTTTTGGACACTATTTATTCAGAAACATCTTCTCGAAATTAATACTATTGTAGCAAAAGAGCGTCCACGTGGGACCTTTTTTCAGTAATTTTGCTGACAGTGCATCCTGCTTGACGCGTTTTGGACACTATTTTTTCAGAAATGTCTTCTCAAAATTATTTTTCCAAATACTACTGAAGCAAAAGAGCGTCCATGTGGAAGCTTTTTTTTTAGTAATTTTGCTGACAGTGTATCCTACTTGAAGCATTTTGGACACTATTTTTTCAGAAATGTCTCCTCAAAATTATTTTTTAGATAAAACTGTAGCAAAAGAGCATCCACGTGGAAGCTTTTTTCAGTAATTTTGCTGACAGTGCATCCTGCTTAAAGCGTTTTCGACATTATTTGTTCAGAAATGTCTTCTTAAAATTATTTTTTTAGATACTACTGTAGCAAAAGAGCATCCACGTGGAAGCTTTTTCAGTAATTTTGCTGAAAGTGCATCCTAATTTAATTAATTAATTTAAATTAATAGTTAATTAAATTAATTAACCCTAAACCCTAAACCCTAATTTGATTAATTTTTTTCCTAAACATAATAAAACCCTAAACTCTTAAAACCTTAACACTAAACCCTAAACCATAAATCAAGCACAAAAAACTCTAACCCTAAAAAAGGGACAAAACGCTCCTTCAGGGACGTGTTTTGTTGATACAGCCCCTAGCTTCGCGTTGAGGTGGACGCGCTTTTGAGGAATTTGACCCTTTCCGGTAAATAATCAAAAAATTGGTCGCTTTTTTTAATAAATTGGCTGTTTAAAAGTCCCATAAAACAAATTAAACAAACAGAAATAAAAAAAATGATTGATGTCACATTTGATATAAGAAAAACTGATTTGAAAGTTTTAATTCAATTACAATTATTTTAAACCTAAAATTGTTAAAATATTATAGTAAATTTGGAAAATTATAAAATTAGAGGAAAACTTAAAATAATTTGTAAATTTAGAAAATTTATTATATATTATTAATATGTTATGAAAATATTAACATTTTAGAAATTATATAAAATATTATAAAATTATGGAAATATTTTAAAAATATAAAATACTATAAAAGGTCATAGAAAATTATATAAAATTTATTAAAATGATAAAATATAAAAAAATTATAAAATCATAAATTCTTTTTGTTCTTCGAAGGTTTGGAGTAGGCCCGACTATGGATAGGGTCGGTCGATGCAACATTTTATGCTCATTTTCTATGCTCGAGCTCGACCGGCCTAAAAAGTGGGCCTAAACTTTTGCCCAAGCCCAACCCACCCATATTAGAATTTTTATATTATTTTTTATATAAAACAAATTAAAAAATATAATATGCCAAATATACTAAAAACATTAAAATAATTTTTCCCAACAAATTGAAAATACATTAAAAATAGTCTTTATACTTAAATAACACTAAGATAGTTGCAATTTAGAAAACAAATGCCTCTAAAATAGTAGCAAAATTAATAATAAAATAAGAGTTATACAATATCCAAACAATAACAACAAATAGTAGGAATATAATAGCAAAATGGCATCAAAACAGCAGCAAACAACAGCAAAAATAAATTAACTGGATTTGGGCTAGGCCTTTCCCAGGTAAAAAAATCTTACCTAAGGCTTGGCTTGTCTAGAAAACAGGCATTTTGTTTTGTTCAAGTTTATTTTTTGAGCCTATATTTTTGCCCAAGCCCTCTCATTTTTCGAGTAAACCTTCGAGCTTGGGCGAGTGACTCGACTCATGATCAATCTAGTTTGGAGTCTTTAATTTTGGTAATAAGGAAATAAAGAACTTAGGGTGCGTTTGGATGGGCGGTGCATATATCTGCGTTAGTGTAAAAACAATGGTGGCAATGAGATTAGATACTATAGAGTGAGACAAAAAGTAAACTAAACACACCTTACCCCACCGTCTATCCAAACCCACCATTAAATTTTGATGGTAAATAAACTTGTATAAAGTGCCAAGTCCGGCCATCATTACACTTTAAGTTCTGTATTTCCTTTTTATCGAAAACAATGATTTCAAATCTTCAAAATAACAAAGGTTTTCTTTAATTTTAATAAATTTTTAAAATCATTTTAATTATTTTTATATAATATTTATAATTTTTCATAGTTTTTGTAATACCCCAAACATGACCTAGCTGCTATAGTTGAATCTGGGAGTGTTATAAAAAAGGGTTTTGAAATCGACGGTACCTCAGTAAAACCACGATTAGTTACTTAATCACAGTGGAAGTTCGGAAATCGTTTGAAACAAAATCAAGCTTGTTTTTCCAAAAAACCATTTGTTAAAACCATTATTTGCTTAAAGTGTTTTTGTAAATGTTTGAAGAAAAGAAAACAAAATGAAATCCAAACCCAACAGTCAGTCCAAAGAGTCCCAAAAATTACAAGCTCTCAAGAAAAAGCTTATTTTTTAAAATTTAAACATTATTACTAAATAAAAGCGTATCTCGATAGAGTGGACACTGTTGAGCCTCCGTTGCACCGATCTACCTAAGTCTGTGGATTACTTGAACAAAACAGACAAACAAATGTGAGTTTTCGTAAACTCAGTGTGTAACCCAATAGAAATAGACATGCAATAAACATAGAAATCTCATATACAGTCAGATACATATTCGGACCTAAGTCCATGACAGATACAGATAGCAGAATTAGATAAGCAGAACAAATATCCAGATTTCTACCCCCATCCTCTACACATTATTTTCGACCATCCCATCACACCATGTGGGGTTAAAAACACCCACTCATCCCTACACACTATATAGTATCGATGTGACACATAACAGATAACACGCAGTCAAGCTGCTAGAATATAGGCGAAAAGTCGCCATACGGATCACTTCCTCCACTTATCCAATTCCAACCCCAATCATAGATACATCATGCAGATACAGAAATATCATGCTTAACATGCTCGTATACAGATAACATATATACTCAAACAGAACAGTCAGTCATACATATCATTGTCCTACTCAGAGCCAGATCACATGATTTAGGGTTTGGTTAGCCCTTACCGACCCTACGATAGGCATACAGTAGATCGGAATGACCCATGTGATCCTAGTGAAAATTTTAAAATTATGGGCTTGCATGCCCGTGTGGCCCACATGCCCAAATTGGCCTTGCCCACACGGCCACATTCATACTATCACACAATCATGTCTTGTGCACGGCCACACCTTAGTTAGTCACACGGCCGTGTCTCGCACACGGCCGGCCGCACGTCCGTGTGGCATTGACAAACCCCATTTTTTATTTTCGTCGAAACTCGACTTTTCGTGTTAAGAGTACACACATGGTTCGATTTTGATGCGAAAGTAATCTCGAGACCTCCTAAACATAAAAACAATATATCAAACACCGTTTTTGGCAATCTAATTACAAAATCATCAATACAAAACTGAGCAACACGCATACACTTACTGCTATCAAACTAGATCACACGCACAGATTAGCCTGATTGAGCAAAACAACTATCTCACCGCCTTCTCCTATACAAATCTTTTACAGAGAATTACTTTCCCTTACAACCCATACTAAGAATACAAGCGAAAAGGAGAACCCAATAGCTTACTAAAACGGAACCAATCTACAAGTGAAAACCTCTCACTTGCCTTACCAAACGAAACACCGAAATCCCAGATTGTACACAATAAACAAAAAGAGGGTACATATTGAAAAGGAGAATGATAAAAGAAGGGAAGAGTGAAGGAAAGTAAAATGAATGTAAAAAATTTGGAAGAGAGAGAGAGAACCAAAATTTTGAAAAAAATAAATTAAATTAAAATTAATCAAATAATATCTATCCTAACCTTCCACTAACCACTAAATCCCACTAACCCACTAACTTTCAACTCTTTTAGAAATTCACTTCCACCTAACCTTCACAACCGAAACAAAAATATCATCCACACTCTCCCAGGGAATCGAACACAGGACCTCAAGCGAGCTAACTCCTTACCACGTGAACCAATAGGCTCATTCTGATATGAGTTTACTAGAGATAAAATATAACCCAACCCACCAAGGATAAGGCTAGGATAAAAAATAACTAAAATTTTCTAAATGTGAGACTTGAACCAAAAACCTCACACACACACCCAGAAAACTTAATCACTAAAGCAGATACTCAATTATGCCAGATTTCACAAAAAACATATTTAAATTATTCAAGGCGTTACAGCTCTACACCCTAAAAGAAATTTTAGCCTCAAAATTTACCTGATCCGAACAAATGAGGATACTGCTGACGCATCGAGTCCTTAGGTTCCCACATGGCTTCTTCAGTGCCATGATTCTGCCATAGAACCTGAACCAACGGTATGGACTTCCTCCTTAGAGTTTAATATCTCGATACAAAATTTGAATCGGCTCCTTCTCAAAAGTCAAGTCCTGTCTAACATCGATCGCATCAGACTGGTACTGCCTTAACGTCAAGACGTGAAACACATCATGAATATGGTTTAACTCTGGCAGCAGCTCTAACTGATAAGTGACCAGTCCTACACACTTTAGAATTAGATATGGCCCAATGAATTTAGGACTCAACTTGCCTTTACGATCGTACCTCAGAACTTTCTTCCATAGAGACACCTTAAGAAATACAAAGACACCCACAACATACTCGATATCCCTCATTTTTAGATATGCATAGGACTTCTGTCTATCAAAAGGTGCCTTCAGATGATCTCGAATTAGTTTAACCTTATATTCAGTCTAGGAAACCAACTTTGGACCCAAAATCTGTCGCTCACCCAACTCAGTCCAACATAGCAGAGTACAACACTTACGACCATAGAAAACCTCGTAAGGTGACATCTGGATGCTAGATTGGAAACTGTTATTGTAGGTGAACTCAGCTAACGACAAAAAATTCTCTAAACTACCTCAGAAATCAATCACACAACTCTGAAGCATATCCTTCAGTATCTAAATCACTCTCTCAGACTGACTATCGGTCTAAGGGTGGAACGCAGTACTGAAATCCAATCTCAAACCTAGAGCCTCATATAGTTTCTTCAAGAACTGAGAGGTGAAGCAAGGATCCCTATCAGAGATTATCAAAACTGGAACCCCATGCAGTCTTACAATCTCGGAGATGTAGAGCTTCACTAACTTCTGCAGTGAATAACCCGTCCGAATCGGAATGAAATGGGTAGACTTGGTCAATCAATCTACGATGACCTAAACAAAATCCTTTTTTATGGGTGCCAAGGGCAACCCACTAACGAAGTCCATTCACTCGCTCTTATTTCTACAAAAGGAATTTTAACAGGTTATAGTAAACCCGAAGGCAACTGATGCTCAGCCTTAACTTGCTATCACGTCAAACAACGAGCAACAAAATTCGTTACCTCTCGTTTCAATCTCGGTCACCAGTACAGTTCACAAAGATCCCGATACATCTTAGTACCTCCGGGATGCAAGTATAAGGGCTACTATGCGCCTCCCTCAGAATCGACTGCCTTAATTAGAATTATTCGATACGCAAACCCGTCCTCGAAAATATAGACTCCATTCTTATTCAGTCCAAAATCAGAAGTACTCCATTTTCAACCTGACGAAATTGTAAACTTAAAGACTTATCCCCTAACTACTTTTTTCAAATCTGCCCAAACCAAGTCGGCTTAACTTGTAACTCAACTAATAGACCACCATCATCAAACAGACTAAGACGAGAGAACAACGCTCTCAAATCAGGTATCGCTTTATGACTAAGAGCATTAGCCACCACATTGGCCTTGCCAGGATGATACTCTATCGTGCAGTCATAATATTTGAGCAGCTCTATCCATCCACGATATCTAAGATGATACACCTCTCACTATACAGATAGTGCCTCTAGATCTTTAACACATATACTGCAGTAGCTAACTCAATATCATGCTTCGGATAATTCCTCTCGTGTGACTTAAGCTGATGGGACGCATAAGCCACAACCTTACCATCTTGCACAAGTACACATCCCAAATCGACATACGATGCACAACTATACACCACAAACTCTTACCAGATTCAGGTTGTATCAGAACATGAGTCTGAGTCAAACAAACTTGAGCTTCTCGAAGCTCAATTGTTGCGCATCAGTCCAGATGAAAGGAACACCCTTGTGCAGAAGCTTAGTCAAACGAACTGTAATCGAGAGAACCCCTCAACAAATCGCCGATAATAACCCGCAAGACCTAGAAAACTGTGGATCTCTGATACGTTCTTAGGCTATTTCTAATCAAGCATAGCCTCAACCTTTCTAGGATCAACTAGGATCCCTTCAGCAGAAACCACATGCCCTAAAAAAGTTACCTTTTGCAACCAGAACTCACACTTGCTTAACTTAGCGTAGAGTTGCTTTTCTCGGAGTATCTGAAACACTACTATAAGATGCTTATCATGCTCATCTTCAGTCTTAGAGTAAACCAGAATATTGTCGATGAAGACTACGATGAACTGATCTAGATACAGCTAAAAAACTCAGTTCATCAGATTCATGAATGTAGCCGGAGCATTCTTCAGACCAAAAGACATAACTAAGAACTCATAGTGCCCATAACGAGTCCTAAATGTTATCTTTTTAATAAAAGCTTCCTTAACTCTAAGTTGATGATACCTAGATCGGATATCTATTTTCGATAACACTGAAGCCCCTAAAAACTACTCAAACAAATCAGTGATCCTTTTTCTTTAAGTTGATGCACATCCTCATGATACCATCCTTTTTCTTTAAAAATAGAAGCGATGCCCCCCACAGAGACACACTAGGATGGATGAACCCATGATCCAGAAGCTCTTGAAGTTGAGCCTTAAGCTCTGTAAGCTCTTCGGTGCCATACAGTAAGGAGCAATAAACACCAGAGCTGTACACGGTAGAAGCTCAATGTCGAACTCAACTTTTCGATTTAGTGGTAAACCTGATAATTTATCAAGAAAAATATCTAAAGATTCCCTTACTATTCTGATATCTGCAACGGAAGAGTCTCCAAAAACTGAAATATTGACGTAAGCCAAATACACCTCACACCCTTTTCGAACCAATTTCCTAGCCACTAGAGCGGGTATTACATTAGACAAATAATTTCGATGATAGTCAATCACAATTACCTCCGTTTCATCCTCGGTCCTCAAAATGACCCTCTTAGTCGTGCAATTAAAGCTAACTCAGTGCTCAACTAACCAGTCCCTACCCAGAGTTGTCGAACTCCCCAAATGGTAGCTCCATCAAATCTGCCGGAAACACAACCCCTTGTACCTCTAATGGAACATTCCTATATAATTTACTAACCTGATTAGATTGCCCCAATGGACTTAGTACAGTAACCTCACCAATAGTACACTCAACTACAATCCCCAAGTTATCAGAAAAAGTACTAGCTACATAGGAATGTGTAGAACCTATTTCTATCAAAGTAGTATATAGAGCATCAAAAATTAAAAATATACCCGTGATCACATTAGGAGCGTCTCTGTCTTTTCAGTGTTAAGCAACATAAACCAATACAGGCTGCCTCGCCTCAGTCTGAATAGCACCTTTAATCGGTGCTCTCTGCCTTCGGCCTATACCATTACCAATCCTAGTCAGTCCACAGCCCCTAGGTTTCTGCTGTGCCGCCCTCTAAGGCTGAACAAAACCTGATCCCATAACTTGCATCTGATCCACACGATGTGGACACTCTCTAATCTGGTGCTCTAAAGACCTACATTGCAAACAAGCCCTTAATCTCCTCCAACACTCGTCTAGATGACCCCTACCACAATCAACACAGGGCTGGATCCTATTAAGAGCAACAGGAACTCCCACTCTAACAGGCCCAGTAAGTATGACTCGTTTCTTAGGCTCCTGAACAGAACTAAAGGATTCCGAATCCCTCTTATCCTTGCCTCTCTTACGATATCTATTCTGGTACTCACGCACTTAACCTCTTTGGCGGTCTTCGCCTTATCCACCAGAACAACAAACTCACCCTCCCTCTGCAGAGCAATCAAAACCCTCAAACTATCCCTCAAACCATCATCAAAACGGGCACATTTCTCATACTCAGATGCCACCATGCCTCGAGCGTAGTGGCTCAATCTTAGAAACTCGGCCTCATTGTAACACCCTCTAACCCTTATCCATCCCCGGAATAGGATTACTTGGCATTACCGGTCTGTACAGTTCAATTATAGTCATTTATTAAAATAAATGTTTCTAACCCTGCAAATTAAAACTTCAACCAATACAATTTTCCAACATTCAAATAATCCAAATACACTTAAATATACTCAAATCTTACCAATCTAAAACCATTTTATAACCTATCCAATGAATCTTTTTAAGTATATCACTTACTTTATCAATTATTTCAACTTCATACTATATACCATTGCCAACCATAATTTACTTATTTCATCAATACTTTCACAACCTAGATGACTCTCATAAGACATCCTGGGTACATGCCATTACCAATACTCAACATACTTTACCTCAACGAATTCGGGATCGGCCTGGGATGCTGATTCAATGGTCTAGCCTTAACTTAACCTCATGCGAAAACAAACCGTGCAGCGAGTATACACTCAGTTGTATTTCTATAATCTGAACACTTAAACAATTATAAAACATATTAATTTATATATATTGAACTATTCAAACTCAATGAGTATTCAAACATTCACTTTCCAACCAATGTTTTGGTCTACTTTAAATTCAAAATCATTTATTATTTTTCAATAGCAATTAATCAATCAGTAATATTCATTAACAATTAGTCAATCAGAACAATTATTTATTCAATAATAGTCAGTTATTCATTACCAATCAATTATTCAATAATAATCAGTTATTCAGTATCAATCAATTGATCGGTTATCCAATAATAGTCAATTATTCAGTAAAAATCAGATATACAGTAACAATTAAATTATTCAGTAATAGTCGATCTTTCCAGTTCCTTTATTTACCCCTAGTAACATGACTCGGACCTAGACGGATATACGGATCCAACCAACACACCAGTACAGCACATAGTGCCTCATCGATCGAAGCCGGAATAGTAATAGTAACAGTAACAGTAACAGTACGGTACACAGAGTACCTCAACGGAACAAATCCAGAACAGTAACAGTAACGGTAATAGTAACAATATCCAACACACAAAGTGCCGAATCGGTAATAGTAACAGTAGTCGGCACATAAGTGCCTGATTAGTAAGCCGAAAAAACCCGTACTCTTCCATATCCTATAGCATGCCAACTATATCTAACTTATCCCGATATTGTTAATAGGGTTGCAATCAATTTTCAGTTTTCAATCAATACACATTTCAATTAAAAATATAACAATTAATCACATAAATTAATAAATCAATACAATTCAACTTACATTTTCAATAACATATATTCAAATTCCACTATAATCACATATTCATATTTATTTCATCACATTCCTAATCAATTTAATTTTTCAATATAACATACATTCAATATTCAATTTCCACATCAATCACATATATCCATATAAATTTAATAAATTTATCACATAGCAAATCAATCCATTTCAATTGTAAAACACAATACAAATAATTCTCATCTTAATTACTTATCATAACATTTAATCAAAATACAACAATTAATAATTAAATTCACTTTTCAATTTCAATCAATGTTCACTCCAATTCAAATAATCATCTCAATGCACTTACCATACATATTAAATAATAATTTCAACAATTAAATATTAAGTTTGGATTATAGAAATACAAACCGTAATTTCTGAGCTAACTCCTGTTGTCTTTGTCATTTCCTTGCTTAGCCGAGATTTCCCGAGACAACGTTAGCTACGGAAATTAAAACAATTAAATATCAATACACTAACATTCAATTTTCACATTAAATATTTCAATTTCTATCCAACTTTTGCCTAAATTCCAATTTTAGTCCATAAACCGAGACTAACTTTTATTCTTCATATTTAACTCAATATTTTCATTTAATTTCCACTTCAAACTTATTTCAGCTCTCTAATTTCACCATAAACTATAATTTTGAAATTCTTCAATTTAGTCCCTACTATTCAAAACCTATGAATTACTTTACAATTTAATCCTTATTTCACTTCTAACTTAAAATTCTATCAATTTAACCCCTAAATTCATCATTTTATTCAACATGAACAATATTTAGAAATCTAATAGCTTTCAAAACATCAACTTAATTTCATCAAAACATTATTCCAAAGCTTTTAAAACATCAAAATTAAGTAAAAAGGACTTAATTGACTTACCTATTTAAGCTTCAAGCATCAAACCCCAATTTTCCCTTTTCTTCCTTTCCTTTCTTTCTTTCTTTCTTTTTCTCCCTTGCTCTCTGTTTTGTTTCATTCTGTTTCTTTTCTATCCTTTTTCATTTCTTTTTCTTTTGTTTTACTATATATATATATATATATATAATATGTTAACTTAATAAATATCTAATTAATATCAAATATTTATTTTACATTTGTATCCATTTATATCCACACACTTGTCATAATTTAATATATTTATTACATAAAAATCTTATAATATAATTATTTAATTAATAATTATTTTTACTAAATAATAAATATCTATTTAATATCAAATACATGTATTACAAATGTATGTATTTTTATTAATACACTTGTATCCAATCATTATCATACACTTGTCTTTCTTTTATTTCATAATATAATATCAATAATAATTAATAATAATAATAACATTAATATTTACTTAAATAATAAGTAAATATGTACATGTATTACAATTGTATGTATAATATTTATTACACATGTATTTTATTTTTACCTTACACTTGGCACTCATTTGGCTTATTTATGTATTTAGTCCCTTCATTTTTCTTTAATCTACAATTAAAATTTCACACTTTATTCAATTTAATCTTTTTATCCAATTATTCTTAGTTTAGCTAAATTCACTTAATTAAACTCTAATTAACCACTCAATTCACTTCGTAAATATTTTTAATAAATATTTTCGAATCCATTTTTCAGAAACAGAGACCCGAAAATACAATTTTTCGATAACCGTAAAATTTAGGTCGTTACACTCATACTCGACCAACTAACTTATCACCTTGCTTGAGATTCATAAACTCACGCCTACAAGCATCTATATAGCTCGCACCTACGTACTTTCCCTAGAAGGCAGTTTTAAAGTAGTCCCAGTTCATACAATCCTGTTGAGTGCCCTCCTCAACCGACAACCACCACTATATGCCTCATCGAGAAGCAAAAAGACTGCACCATTTAATTTCTACTTAGGAGTGCAGTCGATGTTGTTCATAATCCTCACAGTAGCTTCCAATCAATACTCAGCCACAGTAGGGGAGACTCTAGTGACACCCTTAAACAACTCAGCTCTATTAGACCAGAGTCGTTCAGTTACCGACCCACGCCCCAAGATCTAGAATGGGGTCTAGCGACCCTTTCCAACACTCTCAACATGGCTTGGTACAGTGTGTCTTCCCAGTCAAGCAACTTTGAAACCTAGTCTCAATAGTAGGTGAAACTGGTATCTCACTCGTATCTAAGTTCAGCATACTACCCAGAGAGGAAGACTTAGCTCGAGCCCCCTTACGGCGTCCGCCGCGCCCACGAATACCACGACCGCGAGTTCCACTAGTGTTCATTGTAATTTTAAATTTATCTATATTATAAACTTTGATGCATTAGTTCCGGTGTTTATTAACAGATATTTTATGCTTAGTTTATCAGAAGTTTAGAAGTATTTCAGAGGTTTTAGTTTCTAATTTAACTCAGTGGAGTTTTAGAAAGTACTAAATGTTTTCTAAATTCAGAGATACTTACAGGATTGGCGTCGGAGACTCAGTGTACCACATGCTTACCCAAAATGATCCAAATTATTTGAAAACTAGTTCTTTTTCAAAACACAATTTTGGAACCCAAAATTCACAACCCGAGTTTTGCAACCTAACTCTAATACCACTAAATGTAACACCACAAACATAGCCTAGACGTTATGGCCGAATCCGGAAGTGTTATGAAGAAGGATTTTGAAACTGAAGGTACCTCGGTAAAACCACGATTATTTACTTAATGAAATTTCCAAGTGATATAAAACATTTTTGTTTATACATATACATTGTTGGAACCATTTCAGTTGCTCTTTGAAATCAACCGTTTATTTCATAGCGGAAGTTAAAAAATAGGTTAAAAAAAAATTAAGCTCATTTTTCCAAAAACCATTTGTTAAAACCATTGTTTATGTAAAGTGTTTTTGTCAACATGTGAAGAAAAGAAAACAAAACGAAATCCAAACCCAACATTTAAACCATACAGTCCAGAGAGTCCCAAAAATTAAAACTCTCAAGAAAAACCCAATTTTAAAATTTAATCATTATTACTAAATAAAAACAGATCTCGATAGAGTGGACACCGCTGAGCCTTCGCTGTACTGACCTGCCTAAGTTTGTGGATTACCTGAACAGAACAGACAAATAGATGTGAGTTTTTGTAAACTCAATGTGTGACTCAACAGAAGTAGACATGCAATAAACACAGAAATCTCATATACAGTCAGATACAGATTTGGACCTAAGTCCATGATAGATACAGATAGTAGAATCAGACAAGTAGAATAGAAATTCAGAGTCCTATCCCCATCCTCTATACACCATATCCGACCATCCCATCACATTATGTGGGGTTAAAAACACCCACCCGTCCCTACATACCATATAGTGTCGATGTGACACATGATAGATAATACGCATTCAAGCTGCTAGAATATAGGCGAAAAGTCGTCATACAGATCACTTCCTTCACATATCCAGTTCCTACCCCAATCATAGATATATAATACAGATACAAAAATATCATGCTTAACATGCTCATATATAGATAACATATATACTCAAACAGAACAGTCAGACATACATATTAATGTCTTATTCAGAGCAGACTATCAGAATACCAGATCACATTATTTAGGGTTTGATTAGCCCTTATCGACTCTACGGTAGGCCCACAGTTGATCGAAACGACCTATGCGATCCTAGGGAAAATTTTAGAAGTATGGGCCCGCATGTCTATAGGGGCCTACACGCCTAAACCCTAAATCCTGAGACCTCCCAAACTTAAAAACAGTATACCAAAATTGTTTTTAGCAATTTAAGTACAAAATCATCAATACAAAACCGAGCAACGCGCATACACTTAACATTATCAAACCCACACACACAATTTAGCCCGATTAAGCGAAACCACCATCTCACTGCCTTCTCTTATACAAAACGTTTATAGAGAATTACTTTCCCTTACAACCCACACTAAGAATACAATCGAAAAAGAGAACCCAAGGGCTTACTAAAACAGAACTAATCTACAAGTGAAAACATCCCACTTACCTTACCACACGAAATACCGAAATCTTGAATTGCACACGATGAACAAGAAGATGGTACATATTGAAAAAGAAAAAGATAGAAGAAAGGAAGAGTGGAGGAAAGCAAAATGAACGTCAGAAATTTGGAAGAGGGAAAGAGAACCAAAATTTTTGTAAAAAATAAAATAAATTAAAATTAAATCAAATAATATCTATCCTAACCTTCCACTAACTACTAAATCCACTAACCCACTAACTCTCTACTCCTTCAGAAATTCACTTCCACCCAACCTCTATCTCACAACCGAAACAAAAATATCATCCACGCTCTCATAGGGAATCAAACACAAGACCTCCAGCAAGCTAATTCTTTACCACTCAAACTATCAAGCTCATTCTAATATGAGTTTACTAAAGATAAAATATTACCCAACCCACCAAGAATAAGGCTAGGATAAAAAATTACCAAAATTTTCCAAATGTGAGACTGGAACCTAAGATCTCATACATAGATTCAGAACACTTAACCACTAAAGCAAATACTCATTTATATTAAATTTCAAAAAAATAGACTTAAATTATTCAAGGCGTTACAGTTTATATATATATTAAAAGTCTATAATTTCTATCAGATTTTATAATATATTAATATTATGTTATAATGTTATAATATTTTTATAATTAATTTTTCTATATCTATACTATTAATAAAATCTCTGACTGGATTGGTGTCCCGAGTCAACTGACACTAACTCGATTAGGGAAATTAAAAAAATAACATTTCGTATTTAAAATAATTTATGTTATTTTAAGGTACTATAGTCTTTTAATTTAAAAAAAATTAAAAATATGCATAAATTGAAATTTGAACCCATGCCAATCATATTGGAAATATTTTAAATTCAACTAAAACTTTATTTTTATTTACTTATACATTTTACTTTTATTATGTATATTTTATTACCTCCATCAATTGCATATCTATACTATTACAAGTGTACTCGATGTTAATTGAAGATTGACTATAATGCCATGGTAAACAATTGTAGTGTATTTAGTATTATGAAATATGAAGCATTTACATGTTTAAATCTCATATTACTCATAATTTAATATATTTTTCATTTTAATATCATACATATTTTTCAATTTAATATTTTCTTAATATTTAATTAGTTTCAAATCATACATTTCATTATTTATTGTATATTATTTTCAAACACATATCCATATTTTAAATATGCAATTTCCACACACATGCATGTAATATAATTTCTATTTTATAGTTTCAAAATAATTTTATAATTTTATAAATTTATTATAATATTTAATAATTTTAAATTTAAATAATTAAAATCAATTTAACCCTACACATCAAATTCTACTTAGTTGCATATCATTTTTTTCAAATTAATTACTACATTAATACTAAAACGGTCTTTTAGGACTTTAACAAATAATTATATTGACTCAAATTACAACAACTTTCAATTAAAAATTTATTTGGTTTTTAAATTATTTTATGGAAATTTTTTAATACTTAAACCTTTTATAAATATTACTTCGTAGAAGATACAAAGTGATTATTTCACGTCATTTTATATATATATTTTTATAAAATAAATTCGTTTATGATTTATCTCATGGCATTGAATAATTAAATTATGTATATATTTTAATAAATTCATTAATGATTTTTTAATAGATGAATAATCTTTTAGAAAAAATAAGATATTACATGGCAAAATATGAACTAAGAAACAAACATTTCCTACTTTAAAAAATGAAAGAAAACATTAGAAACATTATCATACGCATGTGTAGAAATCATAGATTTATTAACTATATTTATATTAGAACACAAATGTGTGTTTAAAACAACATATAATAAATAATGAAACATATGGTTCTAGTTAATTAATCATAATAATATATGAAATATTAAAATAGAACTTTGGTTGAGTGATAAATTGAATGTTTTACTAACCCATTAAGATGGGTCTTAGATGCATATTTTATTATTATTTTTAAATAAAAAGATTAAAGTATCCTCAAATAATATAATTTATTTTAAATGCAAACGGACATTAGTGTAATTTCCCTAACAGAGTTGGGACCTGATTTATAGGTGACACCAACTCAGTAAAAGACTTTATATAGTAAGTATAGATATTGAACTCATGGAGATAATAAATTGTGCATGTTAAAACAAAATTGTTTGACATATGTTAAAATAAAGTTTTGGTTGAGTGATAAATTTAATGTTTTACCAATCCAATTGACGTAGTATCAATCCTCACCATATGCATATTTTTATTTTTATTTTTATTGGTTTTATTAAAATAAAAAGATTAAAATACCCTCAAATAATATAATGCAAATGGATATTAAAGTAATTTCCTAATTGAGTTGAGACCCGGTTTATAAGTGACACCAACTCAATAAAGAGCTTTATAAATAATACAAATATACATAAATAGTTGTATATATATTTAAGAAATTCTAATGATTTTTGTAATAAATAATTTTTTAGAAAAAATGATATTAGACAATATAATATGAACTATGAAAGTGTGAGGTGTGCCTCACATTTATTGGATATATTTCAGGCACTTAAGACGAAAATTGACGAGAAACTGAAGGAGAGCAGAAAACTGCGCAACATCGGGACAAGGAGGTCCCGAATGTCGGGATGACATGACATCTTTGGCAACCAAGCAAGACTGTGACGTCGTGACGAGCAACTAGGCGACGTCACAACAAGGCGATGTTTTCCTTTACAAATATAACCACATATTTTTCCTTCAATAGGACTTCTTCTCTCAATCGAACTCTAATTCCTACAAAGTTATTTTAGTCATATTCCTATTCAAAGGGCCTTTAGAACCCTGTTTAGAAAGATTAGATTTAGAGAATCAGATTTACATTAAATATCTCCTGTGTGAGATTTGTTAAAGAGACTTTGGGGAGAGTTTTTTAGATAGCTTTTGTATTTGAGATATTTGGGTTTCTTTTAGGATTTGCTCTTTGTATTTGGGTTAGATACTCTCCATCGTTGTACTATTTGTTTACTGCTTAGTGAATAGCCGAAACCTCTTTTGCCTGTGGTTTTTTATCCCTCAGTGAGGGATTTCCATGTAAAATATATGTGTTCGTTGTTCTTCACTTTTACTATCTTGTTGTTTATACGGGTCGGTCCCCAAAAAATTAGTATCAGAGCTACGATTCAGCTTTCGCAAATCGACTCACTCAGGATAATGATAATGATATTCGATATTGAGAAGTTCGATTGGATCACAAAATTCAATTTTTGTGGTAGGTTTGGATGACGTCACTTCTAGTTTAGAACGACCTAAAGAAGGTCGTTGCCAATAAAAAGCCCAAAGGTGTGGAAAAATCGGAATGGAAGAAACACAATGAAAAAGCTCTATCTACGAGTCAGTTATGCTTCACGAATAATGTATTGCAGGAAGTACTTAAAAAAAGCGGTTGCTTTATGAAAGAAATTAGAAACCCTTTATATGAAAAAATCGTTGGTCAATCATTTGGTATTGAAGCAACACTTGTACACGTTTTGTATGGATGAAAGAACGTCCATTAGGGCTCACATTAATGGGTTTATTACACTTCTGAATGACCTAAAGAACGTCGATTTTAATGGAACGACAAAAATGTGCAAGTGTACACAATCGTATCAAGTAATAAAGTGACAAGTAAATGTCGAGTTATCGTACCCACAGGGGCTGTGAAAGAAAATATTTGTGAAATGCAACTTTAAACAATTTGGTGAAGGAAAAATATGTTGATTTGAAGAAGTGTTTATAAAAACTAAAGAAAAAATTAATTTAACTAAGTAAATTTAAAGTAAAATAATCCAATGCACGATTTCTAAAAGATGGGTTTAGATCAAGATGACATCAATGTGTTAGATCAATTACTTTATTTAGATTAAAATTACTAAACTCATGCTCATGCTGTTACGAATAATTTCACGACAACTTGGTATGTTGCTAACTAATGCATATACAAACTTGCTAAACGAATTAATCTCTTGAACATATCACAATGCAATTCAAAAAATTAATCAATTTTCATAAGCAAGTATAAGATTAAGTGAAGTTACAACATATCCTATATTGAAACAATTTAATCACAATAATCTTGCAAGTTATGCTAATGTACCGTTTAATATTGTCATTAATTTAACCTTAAGCTATCTTAGAAGATTAAACATGCATCAATTAAATATTGTGTCAATTAATTAAAATTTCAATACTATTAATAATTGATTCATTTATACCTTACAATTATAATGCGATATAACATAGGTATGATTTTATTTAATTGAACAAACTACCAAGGCTTAATAACAACACGAACACAATTATAATAATTTAAGTGGACAAAATATAATCAATCTAACACGAATTTAATTTAAGTCATTTTAATTAAATCAAGAATAACAAAACAAAAAATATCCATGTTCATGATTACAACATAAAAAAAGAAAATTAAAGAGAAGGGAACTAGAAAGCAAATCCAACATTTATCTGGACTAAGACTAGTACACTCCTCTTTTTCTTTGCTTGTTCTGTCAATTTAAGGCCGTCACGAAAACTTGAATGTGGCTACTCCAAGGTGGATGAAAGTTCTATTTCAAGAGGGAAATTGGCAAGCGAATGAAACAAAGAAAAATAGGAAAATAAAGAAGGGAATAGAAGAAAGAAAGTGAGTGAAAGAGAGAGATGTGTGGGAATGAATTGTGTGTGAAATGAAGAAGGGAAAAGGGAAAAGGGGTATTTATAGGTGGGAATTGCTCCTAAAAATAGCAAAAACAATATCAACCACTCCCTTTCCCTTGGCCGGTCATGCTTGGTGCAAGTTTGAGTGATTAAAACTTGCTATTTTTAACTTGGGGCTAAAAATAAAAGACACAAAAAGAGGAGGGGTTTAAACGGAGTTAAAGGGAACTTCAAGAGTTGTTTTGCAATTAATAAAATCAGCTAAAATAAGCTGATTGGGTCAGCTTATATGGACTATTTAGGCCTTCAAATCCCTTGATGGATCAGCCTTCTTCTTAACACAATTTGAGCCCTTTTTCTTCTTCAGACTTTATATTCACTTTTAACCCAATTAATGCTGAATCAAAATTAAACATAAAGTATGTTTAATAAATAATTTTGGACTGTCCATGGCTGGAAAATTAATGAACGATACTCTCGATTCACTTGGTGCAAAAATTCCCTCAACGGTTCAAGCCTCTCGAGGTGACTACTGAGCCGATTTTCACCCTTTGTGCAAAACTATCAAAAAGAAACCAAATTTGTGTAAATTCATTATACAAATAATTAAAATTCAATATGTTAATAATTTGGATGCAAATTAATTATTTTATAATTAAAGTACAAATTTCGATAAAAATACTACAAAACTGTATGAATTAGAAAAAGTGCTGAAAAAGTCTATAAATTTTTGTGTTTCCACACCCCCAAACTTAATTCAATGCTTGTATTGAATAATGCACAAATTGCAAAACAAGTTGCTTGAAATCACCTTTGAAAAATATCTTTAGAACACATTTCGCCCACAACTATGAGTTTAGTGTAATTATGCTCAAAAACAAGAATTTTGAAATTATGCAACTCAAGTATACATATTATTTGAATTATTCTCAATTATTATCATGATAGCAAGAATTGAATGAATGCTTTCTCAAAAAAGATATGCTAATTCTTACCAATTAATTTTTATTCCCTTATTTAAGACTAAACTGCAATCACTAAGTTTAACTTGTTTTTTCATATGTTGAACGTAGCAATTTCTCTCCACTAATGCAGGCAGCATAGAAATCTGAATCAATAGGTCTTTTAAATGGGTTGTATCATGGCTAGGCTAGGGTTAGGTAAAAGATAGATAATTTTAAACTAAAAACCCTAGACTTAGCTTGCATCGGACCTTTGGAATACATACCTTTAACTTCACCAACTTATTTTGCATTTGAGTACACATGCTCTTTTTACATCTATTTCTTTTGAATACATATGTTCTTTCTCTTTTTTTTTTTTGAGCATATTACTATATGTACTGCAATTTTGAGCATTTGACACCTCTTTTCAACTGCCCAAACTTATTTTTAGAAACTATTCTAGTTAGACTAAGTCTAGTGTTTGAGACAATTTAGAGATAATCATGAGAGAAGTGATGGCTTAATATTGCAATGGTTCAAATAAATTAGGCCATATAGTCTCAAATTTGGGTTTCAAGGGATAAATTCACCATAATTTGTAAAAAAAAATTATTAAGAGTCATACCTTACATGGATGGATTCCTTATTGAGTATATTTTAAGGAAACAAACTGTATGGTCGTTGGAATTCTGTCTGAGGAGAAATTTGGTTCAGAGTGCACAAAGGTCGAGTAGTTGTACTCAAAGGGGAGACTTTAACTAATAAACTGTACTAATTGGCTAAACCAAAAATTCTGGAAATTTTATGGGAGAAATACATATGAATCTAGTTTCAAGGAAAATTAACGAAACTAAATTTTGAGTTTTGTAGCTTCAGATATGAATGATTTAGTAACTGTAACTCGATAACACATCTTAACCTGAATATTTGTAATTGTACAATTATAGTGTTTTATCTTGAAAAGCATGGTAGTAATTGCTTATTATTTTCATATGAACTTACTAAGCGTAAAGCTTACCCATCCTCTCCATTTCTTTAGTATTGGCGGTCGGCTCGGGGTTGGAGATCGTCGAGGCAAAATCACACTATCAAACTATCATTTTGGGAAAATTAATTCAAATATTAGAAATATCAAGTGAGTGGCATGTATAGGAAGTTGGTTTGTGATATGTATTTTATTATGATTTTGACCTTATGTATCATCGCATTGAGTTATCGTATATGATCATGAGATGTGGTCCTTATCTATTATGGTTTATAAGTTTAATTAATCGTGCCATGTCCTACGTTTTGATGTGATGATATAGTTAGCTTTGTTTGTTATGCATGTGTTCGAAAAGTTTTGAATTAAATGAAATTTTATGGCCCCGTTTTCGTCTATGTGTACTGTTAAGTCTGGTAATGCCTCGTACTCTGTTCCGGCCTTGGATACGGGTAAGGGGTGTTACAAATATAGAAGTGAATAAATATTGTACACCAGGTAAGACCTAAGGAAAAGGAGGTGAGTCAAGTTTGACAGCTTAAATATCAAGCTTTTCCAAAGCAAATCCAATCCTAGACATGTACATATATATTGTCACACTTCTTATTTTGCAATTTGTTAAATTTTATTGATGATTTCCGCCTCTAATTTTATTATGTGATAAATAAAATCCTAAAAGAACCTAATCCTAAAAACTTTAAATATCCTAAGAAATAAAATAAATTAAAGTAAAGATCCCCCATTTTTATTTATTGGTAGATCCCGTAGAATCCGACTCATCTTTTGCTCCATCGTCCTTGTTTTTTCTTGAATCACCTTTTTCCCTTTTTTGACATTGGAGTCCATGGTTCAAATATAAAATCTGGAAACTCAGGTACAAAAATAAATAGGTCATGAAATATTTTTGTAAAAGCGCTTCTCATTGAGTCATACCGTATTTTTGAGTATCTCCAATAAGCTTGTTGCTGCCATTGCATATGTTGCATTATGTCCATTAACTTTGACAACTCATCACGAAGATTTGGGGTGAGGTGAATGAGTTCTATACGTTGAAGTAGCCATGTCAGGTTTGGTCACTGGTTCAGTTGGTTCTGCCTTATCAGAGATTTCATTTGGCTGCATTGGTTCACTTGATGCAAAAATTTCCTCAATGGTTCAAGCCTTTCAAGGTGATTGCCGAGTTGATTTTCACCTTTTGTACAAAACTGTGGAAAAGAAACCAAATTTGTGTAAATTCATTATAAAAATAATTAAAATTTAACATGTTAATAATTTGGATGAAAATTAATTATTTTATAATTAAAGTACGAATTTCAATAAAATTACTACGAAACTGCATGAATTAGATCTCAAAAGGTGCTAAAAAGTCTACATATTTTTGTGTTTCCAGTTAACATAGATGACGAAGATCAGGATATGTTATTGTTGTGCTATTTCCCCACTTCGTATAAAACCTTCAGGGAAACCCTAATTGATGGTAGAGATAAACTCTCATTTGAGGATGTGAAGGGAAATTTTTTGAGTAAGGAAAAACTCGATAATGAATAAGGCTCAAGTAGCAAATCTAATGAAAGAGTCTCAGTTTTGTTTGCTAGATGTAGACAATAGTTTAGGTTATGTTGAAATCAAGGAACCTTAACAAAATATGCAACTACTGCAAAAAGTTGAGTCACATAAAGGCATAATGTTATGGTTTGAAAAATAAAAACAAAAGGGCTACTGAGAGCGATGAGGATGAAGAGCAAAAGGCTAAGGTAGACAATGCTAGTGTGGTCGAAAATGAGGATGATTCGGTTGTTGGTATCTGCGACTGAAAGGTCAAAGCTTTCATCTGAGTGGATCCTGGATTCAAGGTTTTCCTTTCACATGTTTTCAAACAAGGATGTGTTCTTCACATACAATTCAGTTAAAGGTGGAGTTGTCATTATGGGAATTCTTTACCCTGTAAGATAATCTGTATGGGCACCGTTCAGATTAGAATGCATGATGGAATTATTAGAACTTTGTCAAATGCCAGGAATGAGCCTGATTTAGAGAAAAACCTCATCTCTTTAGGAAATTTGGACTCAAAGGTTTGTAGAATTAACATCGAGTCAAATAACATTAAGGTGTCTCGTGGTGCTCTAGTTTTTATGAAAGGTCAAAAAACAAGCATTCTTTATGTTCTGCAAGGATAAAAGAGAAAGGATAAAATTACAAGTTCCTCGCTTGTTAAAGAGTTAGATTCGACTCAGTTGAGGCATAGATGACTTAGTCATACAAGCGAAAAAGGTATGGCTATTTTGGACAAGAGAAGTTCTCTTTTTTGTGAAAGAATAGGAAAAACGGAGCATTGCGTTCATGGAAAGAAAACTCGAGTCAATTTTGATTTGGCAGTGTACAAAACGACGACTAGAAGTCTTTTGGTTTCACAGTTCAAGCAAAGATTGAACTCGGTTAGAATCTCACAAAGTTCGAGATAAGCCTATGGCGGGCTTTGGCAAATGAAGCATGAAAAAGACAAGTCAATGTAAAGATTTTTTAGGCATGCCTCCCATTTATTAGATACATTGCAGACACTGAAGGTGAGAATCGACGAGAGACTGAAGGGGAGTAGAAAATTGTGCAACATTGAGATGATGCGACGTCTTTGGCAACCAAGCAAGGCTTCAACGTTGTGACGAGCAGGTAGGCAATGCCATGACGAGGAAATGTTTTCTGCACAAATACAACCACATTTTTTTTCTCTCAATACTCTTATATTGGGCCCACATCCCAAGCCTATTTAAAGGGCCTTTGAAACCTTGTTTAGATAGATTAGATTTAGAGAATCAGATTTGCATTAAATATCTCTTGTGTGAGATTTGTTAAAGACGTTTGTGGAGAGTTTTTGAGAGAGCTTTTGTATTTGGGATATTTGGGTTTCTTTTGGGATTTGCAATTTGTATTCGATTTAGATACTCTTCATCGTTGTACTCTTTCTTTTCTACTGAGTGAAAAGCCGAAGCCTCATTTGACTATGGTTTTTTTACCCTTTAGTGAGGTTTTTTCACGTAAAATATTTGTGTTCATTGTACTCCACTTTTACTATCTTGTTGTTTATACGGGATGATCCCTAACAAAAAGAAACATTATATACTATTAGGGGTGAGATTCGGTCGAATTGAGTCAAATCAGATGAAAAAATTTTGAGTTAATCGAGCTGACAATTCTCATTTTATCATCGAGATTTGAAATATTCTCAAATCGAGTCGAGTAAAATGAAACTCGAATCGAATCGAATTAAGTGAAATTGTTCGAGTTAAATTAGAAAATTAAACATGTCAAATTCAAATCTTGTTACAATATAACTAATTCCATGTTAAAGCATATAATTTTGAAACAATATATATATATATATTTGAAAACTCTTCCAAAGCAATATAATAGAAAAGGAATATGCTTTAGTATGATAAACTTGAATTGATAATCTACTTATTTAGGTCTACAAAATTATTATTTTGTAATTTTTTAAATCTTTTAACTTTTTATATATTGATTGGAGTTTTTTAGAATATTTTTATAATTTTAAAATATAAATTTTGGAATTTTTATAAATATTTTGAATTTTAAAATTATTTTGAATTTTTTAAAATTTTGTTGAGACAAAGACTAATTTGCTCATTTTGAAAATTGACAGGGACTAAAAGGGTATTTACACCAATATGTAATTTGAGTTATTTGAAATATTTGAGTTATTTGAATTACAAAATTCAACTTGAATTGAACTCGAAACTTGAATTACTTATTCTAGTTGACTCAAAAAAACCAAAGAACTTGAAATTTTTGAATTTTGAGATCGAATCGAGTTTTGGTCACTCCAATATAACATGATAAAACTAAGAGAAGTGACTATACTTTCATCATTGATAAGGTTAGTAAGAAGCTTGCTACTGGGAAGAGCAATTGTCTGTCAAGAGCAGGTTGTCTCACGCTTTTAAACTCTACATTGGCCTCCATCCCAAGCTACTACATGCAATGTCGGTCTCTCCCTACAAGCATCTACAACGAGTTAGACAGAATCAATCACAACTTCCCTTGAAGTGAAGTGGTTAGTAAAAAATGTATCCACCTCCTAAATTGGGATCAAGTGGCTTGGCCTAAAAAATTTTAGAGGACATGGGATTTGGCCCTTTCAAGTAAAAAACCATGCCTACATTATGAAACTTGGGTGACGACTATGTATGAAGAAAACTTTCTTGTGGACCAAAATCCTATCTGCTAAATACTTGGAAGATAGACACACCAGAAATTCATAGGTGTGCATCCAAAACTTGGAGAGTGATCACTAAAGCTCAATCGATGCTAGAAAAGAATGTGAAATGGCATATCTAAGATGAGAAGAGAACTCAGTTCTGGTTTGATAATTGGCTTGGTAATGGTCCGTTAAGAAACAATTTCCATTGGTCGCTCAATGAAAGTGAAGAAAACTTGTCCTTCAGATATGTAAGTTGAAAAAGACTGTAATTAGGAAATTAAGAATAATTTTGGGGTTAAATTGAAAGAGATTGTAAGTTGGCGATCTCTATGGAAAAATTAAGAAAAGTTAGAAGCAAAATTGGACATGGTTGAAATCAAAAGCTGGTTTAGTTGGATTAAAACTAGTTGGTTTCTTAGTCGATGACAAAATGATTACCAACGAATGGTTTCTATAGGGTTGATAATTGAGTAGAAAGGGCTATAAATAGTTAGGAAATGACTTCTCGAGGAGGATTCTCTTAATTTCTGCTTCTTTTCTTCTTTATCTTCTTCTTGAGTTGTTTCAAAGAAGAGATAGTTATGAAAAGCTCTACATGGAGTAGTGATCATGAGGTTCAAGCTAGAAAATTAGGGAATCTGGTAAGCTGGTAAGGTTCTTAGTCCTTCTGTATACATGAGGTTAAGTAAATAAAGTTAAGGATTTCCAGAAATTTTTTTAGTGATTCTTTCTGGAAAACAGAGTTTTAAACTGAGAATGCCGAGTTTAACTCATGATTCTGGGTTGTCATCCTTAGCTTCTAAGAGAAGGGAAGCTCTGACGTTCGAAAAAGCTAAATGAAGGTGGTAAAGAAGTGTCAGGTGAGTTTCTATACTTTATCCCTAGAATGTTGTGTGGCTGGTATGATTTTGTAATAATATAGGAATTCTGTTGATTTCGTATCTCAAACATGCATAAGATTGTTTGATATACAATATTTTCCAAGTAGTTTAGTATGCATGAAGTATTTTGAATATCACGTTTAAAAGGATAATGTACTCTATGTTTGTAGGTATGTGAAATGCATATATTGCATGATTTAACGATGGGGAAATAATAGACGAGATAGATGAAGTTAGGATGGGAAAAAAGGCAATTCTGTTAGATACCGTCATATGGAATTGTTGTGTGCAAACTATGATGTGTGAAGCTCCGGGACTTACAGAGGGGACACTGTAGTGTTCGAGCATCAAGGTTATAGGAATGGCAAAATGGTGGAAAGGGCGAAGGAATAGGAGAAAATGGAATTTTTGTTAGATATTGCCATACGGTGTTGTGTGCACTCATGATGTGAGAAGCTTTGGGCCTTACGGGGGAGGGGGGACACTTCAGTGTTCAAGTATCAATATAGATATGAGATGGACTGATATCGATAGGTATAAGGTTCCATAGAGCAATACCACAACGACGGTTAGCAAGCTCTATGGGGTGAAATAACGACGACGGTAAGGTCCTATGAGACGACATTTTAAAAGAGGTCTAACGTGTAAGGCCATAGCTTAGCTATGGCAACTGAGTTAGTCCTTTGGAATAGTAAACACGGGGTAGTTCGTCAGGATAGTAAGCATGGGGTAGTCCGTTGAGACAGTAAATGTGGGGTAGTTCATCGATACAGTAAACGTAGAGTAGTTCATTAGGACAGTAAACATGGGGTAGTTAATTAGGATAGTAAACACGTGGTAGTTCGCTAAGACAGTAAACATAAGATAGTCCACTAGGACACTAAAAATAGGTTAGTCCTCTAAGATGATAGCTGGGAGGGAAATCACGTGGACAAAGGAAAAAGAGGAATTTCAAATAGAAGTGTAAGTGTTGGCGAAATGAGAGATAGCCAACGGATTAGTGATGAAATCATCAAATGAGGCAAAAGAAATAGAAAAGAAAATAGTCCACCAATAATAGTGAGTATGGAAGTCGACATGGCATACAGGTGGGAACCCAACAAGAATCATATTTGGGAAATTACGCACTAGTGGTGCCTAGTGTATAAGCATACAAAAGAATGTTTATTCGAGGATCTCAGAAAATGAACTGCCAATAAGAACCACCAGAGGGTGTTTAATGAAATCCATTAGGTAAAGAGGGGTTAGGTAAGACTCATTGGTAAAAAGGAGATACCAAGGGGGAAAACCGAGGGACAAATATGTTTGTCAAGACTATTCTTCTTTAAGGGGAAACTATTATGGAAGTATCAATCAAATGGCTAGTTTCGAGGGGAACCAACATTTAAGAGAAATCGTAAACTCAGATGGACACTCAGAGTAGTCCATAGCAAATAAGTATGATACGCTTAAGAGCAAGGTAATGCAAACAAGACAGGTTACAAAGATGTAATCTAATCACTATTTAACCCAAGTGAGATTTAGTCCGCCAGATTGCCCTAGGTCTTTGTTAGATAACCCAGTGGATGAAATGTCAACAAGTCGTTTAGGACAACGATAAGAGAAAATGAGTCTACCAAGGGATAACTTGATGTGAAATCTTCGCCAATGTGGACATAACTAGAGGGCCATCATGAGGGTAGGTTGGAGGGCTACCTTTTTAGTATATGATGGGAAGAAGAATCTACGCTAGGACAGTGTTTGCAGATGTGATGAGTCATCTAAGGATCCATTAAAACTAGTTAAAGAGGTGGTAGATGGTTAGGGAAAGTTGACTTGACGATCTATCCGCTAATAGATAAGTATAGAGATAACCAAAAACTATCGGGTCAGATTGAGAAAAAATTCCCCAAAATGAGCAAGGAATTAATTGTACCTAGCTTCTTTTTATTTAAACCCCAGCAAGATGAGTCTATTATCGTGAAACATAGAAGCTTACTAAGTTCATACAAACTTACAAGGGTTTGACCTATGGTTGTAGGAATTACGGGATAAAGAGCTCGAGGAAGGGACCCAGCCAGATCGTGTTAGATCTAGGATCATTAACAGTGAAGGGTCATGCACATAGGAAGGGGTATTTTCAAAAGCTTTGCCTCGGGGTGAGCATAATGTGGTGAAATAGTTCCCCTAGAGTTGAGATTGGAGATAGTAAACTTTTTCTTTTAAATTTAAGGTTTTTGCTGTAAAATATATTTATTTTTCCAACAAAGTCTGTTTTTAAATTACTAGGTTTCAAATTGAGAATTTAGTCCAAATGGATCCATTTGTGACATTCTACACCCGGATTTGGAGATCGGGTCAGGTGAAAGTGTTATAAGATGGGTATACGAAGAGTTGACTTTGAACCACACCTCCAACACATCCTTCGACCTCCCTTGGGAAATCTCTAACAAAATCAAGACTCCTATCGAAGCTATCTTTCTTCGTATGGGAATGCAACCATAAGATCCTTCCTACCTCAAATTTCCTCAACAAATGGGGTCTCTCGCTAAATGACTGCTGCCCCATTTGTAATGGTTCATCCGAGACAATAGAGCACATTCTGAGGGACTGCACTTTCAACAAGAAACAATGGTGCAATGTTAACCAGCTTAGCCCTCCAAATACCCTACCCAACCTCCCTTGGAATGAATGTGTGACATCCCTAATTTAACCCTAGTCGGGAAGTGGTTTCGGGACCACAAAACTGGGTCACAAAAACATTTAAATACCTTATTCCATGCCAAATATATGTGAAAATGCATGTGTGAATTTTTAATTCTTTGATTTAGTTAAATTGAACGTGAATTGAAAGAAAAAAGGACTCATATGAAAGGATTTAAATATATGTGGCTAATTTTAAGAGGTTAGTAAAAGAATGAAGTAAAATAGATGGAGTTGCATGTCAAATAGTCCATTTCCTAAGGATAGTGGCCGGCCATGACAAGATTATGGGCAAAGGGAACATGTTTCCAACATGTTAGGTTAGTGGTGTATGTAGGAAGCCATAAAATAAAAGCTAGCATTAAAGAATTGAAAAAAAAAATGATGAGCATGGATACCCCCCCATTTGCCGTGAATTGAACAAGAAAAACAAAAAAAAAAAGTGCTCATCCTTTCTTAAATTTTTGTATTGCCGTGAGTGAGGGAGAGGGGGGGTTTGGAGAAGCTTGGCCATACTTGCAACTAGATTGAGGTATGTTTGATGTCATTCCTTAAGATTCATGCATGTTTTAGTTGTTAGTTTGAAACCTACCTAGCCCATGGCTTAGATTTCTTTGCTATTTGATGGAGATGAAGTTCGGCCATGGAGGTTGTCTTTCTTGGTTGGTATTTTAATGTTGTTGTGATGAAGCATGAAGAGAAGTGAGATGAATGTTTAATAAAAGGAGATTTTTGTGCCATTGAGTTCTTGTTGTTATATGTGTATGTGCATGAGTATTCGGCCATGCTATAGAATCCATGTTGCAAAATAATTAATCCTTAATGTGATATATAATAGTACTTGTGAATGAGCTTGAGAGTACCTAAATTATTAGTTGGAGGTGCCGAATGTGGTCTTGGATGAATTTTAAAGAACAAAGAAATTTTGGGTGACTATAGGTCAAGGACATTCGGCCAAAGGCTTGTGTGCTAGCAAAGTCGGCCTAGATGGGGTAAATGTTAAGTGTTAAATGTTCATGAGATAAAGTTTTGTGATTTGATGAATTAATGATGATAGTATAGTTGATGTCATGTATAAATATGTGGCAAGACGGTTAAACTAGTTAATTTATTGATTAAGCTCAAGAAGCTAGAGGTGGAGAATCAAGCAAAGGCAAAGGAAAGAACATCGAGTAGCCGAGTTGGAACCATTTTACCCAATACAAGGTAAGTCATTAAGCATATATTTGATATTGCTTAAATGATTGTAATATCTATGCAATTGTGTTTAATGAGATGAAATATGTACAAATGTATGTGTATGAAAAGATGATATTGTTGAACGTAAAAGAGATAGTGAAATGTGTAGGAAGTTTGCTTGGCACTAAGTGTGCGAGAAATAGATGTGTACGGTGACGAGATTGGCACTGAGTGTGCGAGCTTGTAATGTATGGCACTAAGTGTGCGAGTTTGGACTATATGGCACTATGTGTGCGGGCTTGAATCACACGGCACTAAGTGTGCGTGATTGAGTATTAAGCACTATGTGTGCGAACTCTACACATATCTCCGATTGAATATTTATATGGAGGTGTGACTTTATCGAGATGAGTATGGACAGCGGAAAGAGTAAGTACCTTGAGTTCATGGCTAATAGATGCTATGTTCATGCTCGGGTGGAGTTGGTAAGATTTAAATCTATGTGATGATTTCAATTGCATTCCGTAAATAAGGTATCGTGGAATAGATGAAAGTTCATTTGATTGCATGATTGTTGCGGAAATGAAATGATGTATGGAAATTGCTTCAAATATCCTATTGAATAGTATATGAAATGTAAATGTATGACTTGGTATGAGATTGATCCGAAGGTCTAAGGAACTATGGTATAGTTCGGTATGGTGGAACACTTGGCCTTGTTTCATTATTTCATTTTATGATAATTTTATTAATGGATGGTTGTGGAATGCTTATGACTTCTTGAGTTATAAACTCACTCGGTGTTTTCTTGTCACCCATTTTAGGTTTCTTGGACTCGTCTCCTTTTGGGTGCTCGGAACCGTCAACGAAGTCATCACACCGGCGAGCAATTTTTGGTATTGTCTTCTTAGTCAACTTAGGAGAACATTTGGCATGTATGGGCTATTTTGTTTTGTTAAATTTTGGATTGTAAACTTTAAGCCATGTGAAAATGGCCTATGTGGTCGTTTGAGTGGGATGCTAGAACCTATAGCCACGAGTCTTAGAAACCTTAATTTTGATAAGGTGGCCATAATTTGTGTCATGTATGATGGATGATTAGTAAGGCTAAGGAAGGATTCATGAAATTGGCATAGTCTACTGCAGTAACTGTTGCGGACAGCAGCAGTGATATGAGATCGAAAAAATCACTAAAAATAGTAGAAGTGGAATTAATTGCTAAAAAAATTATGTACTCGAAGCTTGATGGGTCTATTTTTATATGGATGAAACGAAATGACCATATGAGCTGTATTTTAAGAGATATTCAAGATTTCGTGAGACAGGGCCAGAACGGTTTCTGGATTCTATGTTTCGACTTTGAAAATTTACCATAAATTATCCAGAAACAATTAGAAGTCATGCCTTATATTCATAGATTCCCCTTTGAGTCTAGTTTCATTAGAAACAAACGTCATGAGCATTGGAGCTCTGTACTAGATGATATCCAGGTTGTAATGCACAAAGGTCAGTGTAGTTGAACCCCGAAACAGGGGTGACTTTAACCAATAAACTGTACCAATTGGCCTGACCAAAAAATTTTAGAAATAAATCCACGGATGGATATATGAGTCTAAATTCGGGGAAAATTTACGGAACTGGTTTTCGAGTTCTGGAACTCGAGATATGATTTTTAAGGTGACAGGGACGCAGTTTGCCAGCTGGACTGGAAATGTGAAAAATAGTCTGTGTGACACATGAGAGTTGGTCTGAGAACCCCTCGTGTCCGACTCCGGCGACGGTATCGGGAACGGGGTGTTACAGAATGGCTCAAAGAAAACATTGAAGATGAGCATTTTCATAAACACCACTACATTCCCCAATACTTGATCTTTTATTTCTTCATTTCAGAAATATGGGTTATTCGAAATGCTATCACTTTTAGGCTCCGTTTGTTTGCCAGTAAAATATTTTCTGAAAAATAATTTCTGGAAAATGATTTACTTTTCTAGTGTTTGGATGAGTCTATTTAAAATATTTTCTGTTGTTTGGCAGAATTCCTAAAAATATTTTTGAAAAAGCTGTTTTACATATATTAATAAATTTATATTTTAAATTGTTTTTACATATATTGCAATGATTTATTTATAAATAAATAAATCAAATTAAATATATAATAACACTCAATTATTAAGCTAGAATATTAACCGTCATAAATTAAAAACAACCAAAATCAAATAAATTATTTCTAATTGTGTTATAAAATAATAAAACAAGGATTGAATAATTATATAAATTAATACTAGAAACCAATATATATAAAACCCTTAATTTTATTAAAATACCCATGGCATATATATATATATATATAATTAATATGTATAAACTCGTGTATGGGATAAAATCTTCAAATACATGGTTCAACATAAGTGTTAGAACATGAATCTTGCAAGAAAAATGAATAAACTCCATAAAGGAATGTTTGATGAAAATTATGACAACTGACCATAAAAGTCCTAATTAGAATCTTAATTCTTAAGAAGAATGTATAAGAAAATCCATTAAATCAATCTCTTATTTTCTATTATCTTCTTAAACATATTTCTTTGTTTCAATCTTCAGTAGGTACCAAAATTTTGTTCCTTTATGTTCCTAAAGCTCCTTCCATTTTCTTTTAATGGCTAAAAAAAGGGAAAAAGAATACATAGAAACGTAGTTAAAACAACCAACGACAGAGAGTTGAAATTAGATAAGGAAGAGGGACACAAAAATGAAAGGAGAACCTCAATCTGGTTTCTTCATCTGTACATTTATTAACATTCAATTTGCTGACCCTAAAATCCAATTGAATTTCTCTTATGGCTCCATCAGTGAGAAGATGATGAGCAATCAACTATTTGATGCTTCCTACACTAAGAAAATAAAGAAGAAAGTCTTCATCTCTTATGAAGCCACCTTTCAATATGCATGGAGTATCAATGACAGTTACATTAGGAATTTGAGTTTTGTACCGTTCAAACCATTGAAATCATTCCCTCTATGAGTATTTCATTTCAAAGAGATGTATTTGGCAGCAACGGTGTTTCTTTGCATAATCACTCTGTCAAATATGGCTTTCATCTGTGTTAGCTCATCAAATATCTTCTTAGCTACAGAAATAAATTATGAAGTAATAAAGAAAACTGCATATTAAAGAAGGCTATGATAACCATGATCCTTGTTTATAGAGAAAGATGATCCTTGTTTATAGAGAAAGATTGCCTCAAATGATATTAACTCCCAATTTTCTGATAGTTTTTGTTCAAACTTAACTTGGAATGATGATTGAATTCGTTGCCTACATTAGTCAGTACCAAAAACATGTTATCTACATAAGACCATTATAATTTTGAGTCTGTGCAGATTGATCAGTGCAGTTTGGAAAGGCAAAAGTGAATCTCATAGGTATCACATAGAAAAGCCCATAATCTATTTACACGAGGAAGGCAGTAGCATGCATCAACCTAGTGACATATTCTATTTATGCACATACGGCATAACTTTATCCAGTATTGTTAAGACAAGCACCTAGGCATTGTGCCTTAGCATCAAAAACAAAAGTACCTGAAACCCCTTCAGGCTAGGCGCATTCAGTAGGCACAAGCTCGACACCCCTAGGCATGCACTTTTGCAAGGCAACACACACAAAAAAGAAAAACAATTTTGAAAAGGGATCCTTCTTAATATTTGAGTATACGACGATAGGCACAGGACCAAAAGAAATCATGGACACAGGCCAACAAAATTAAAAGAAAATTTAGCTTGTTCACTAAACAAATTCGACCAACTTTCAGAGTTTATTATCATAAGTATAAATCTTAAGCTTATTATATACACAAACACATACTCATCAAGACTAATAGATATACACAAATGCACACACAATTCTTGTTGCACCTTATTTCACTCGAGCAAAAGTGTTTTTCTTTAGCGCTTCGTGCCTTAGTCAATACAAGGGTTCGAACGCGTAGAGTGCACACCTTGCACTTAACAAAACGATCTTTGCCATCCATCAATTTGTAAAACCAATCAAACATGGATACTATTAACAGAGTTCTCTATGTTCTAAGCTAAGAGCCAATACTTTCTTCCTTATACACACACACAGAAACAATCAACATTCAAACAAAAGACCAACATTCAAACACATCTAATTACATCAAAAACATAAGCTTGGAATGAATTAGTACTCGTTATTCAAACAAATGTCATCACCTTTCTCTATCTTTTTTTTTTTGAATTTAACGATGAGAATCCAAAATCAACAGATGAACAAGGAAAACTTTGAAAAATCAAATTTATTTTACAGAATTCTCAATTATTTACTCCATTTCAAAGTAATTAAAAGCGGGAAAATCGAATTCGAACTTGTAAATATAAAAAATGAGCTCTCTGTAGAAGATGTCTAGGAACTCCTCTCTCAAGGTCCGAATAGCGTAACCCATATTCACGTAATAATCCTGCTTCTCCTCTTCCTCTTTGCCGGCCTTCGATCCTCGCTTCACCGGAGCCGAAAATTGTACGTACAAACTCAAGTTTTGGCTCAAACCCAAAACCGTACTACCGGCATCTTTAACACCGACCATAGCGTTGGTCCTTGACCAAACTTTCTCATCATCCTTCTTCGAAATCGTGCAGCTTTTGAGGAAGGCGAGGGTAGGGTACCTGGCAAATTTGCTAAGAGATTGAAAAAAAAAAAAATAGATAGATAACAAAAATCAGAATGATCGAAGAGATAAAAATGGGTAGAGTACCTAGCAATGGCACTGATTTGCAACCCAAGGGGAAGGGGAAGGGGAAGGGGAGAAGGCGTTTTCCCGTGTTTTGGAAAATGTCTTACCGAAAAAAAAAGTGTAAGACATTTTCCCAAAAGAAGACGTGATTTTCCTGTGTTTTGGAAAAGCATTTACAATGGGAGTTTATTTTCCGCCAAACAAACAGTAGAAAATGATGAAAATATTTTCTAGAAAAGCTTTTACCCCCAAACAAACGGAGCCTTAGAAATAATTACAGAAACATGACCTTGCACCCCGAGTGATCAATAAAGCTGGTGAGTTCTTTGCTGTTGTGGGTAAGCTAACCTGTTATCCTTCGCCTCGGATTTTGCTGATTGCTTGGCAATCCCCGAAATTGGGATTCTTTAAGACCAGTACCAATGGCTCCCCAATTGGAAATCCAGGTAAGGGAGGGGCTGGAACTATCATACTTGACAGCAAAGGTGAACGGCTCGGTGGCTTCTATAGGCATATTCCCATTGTCACTAGCGTGGAAACAGAATTATGGACAATGGGGGACGGATTGTCTTTAGCTAATGGTACGAAACTAACTAACTCAAATAGAAGTCAAAAGTGATACAAATATTATTGTTAAAATCATTTGGGATGATAAATTAACAATATTTTCCTCTCTTACTCTTGTTAATGATTCCAGGTTGCTTTTATCTAAATTTGAAATGGCCTCACTCAAGCACATCTATCGGGAGGGCAACCATTGCGCGGACTAAATAGCTCGTGTAGGGAGCAGCATTCAACAAGACTATTCTAGCACTTACTGTAATAGTATTCTTTTCTTTATCTGTAGAGAACTTATTGCTTGTATTGAGGCTCTATTACCGAACCTTATTTTAATTTATAAAATGCTCTATTTTATATATATATATATATATATATATATATATATAAAAAGAAACATTATATACATATATGACATAAATGATTGTTTTATAATTTTTTATTTCGATACATATGGGAATTATGGAATTAATTTATTATACTTACTAATTATCTTTCCATTTTAAATTTAAAATTATATATAATAAATATTTAATTAGGTATTTCAGGTAGAATTTCAAAAAAATTATATAGTTATTTAAAGATTGTACTCATTTAATAAAAATTTAAACACAACTCCTTTACTACTTGCATAGTTCAATAGATAGCTCTAAAAGAAAAATTAAATGTGAATTTCGATACAATATAATATAATATTATATAATATATGTTCTTTTAAAGGAAAAACATTTTATATATTCTATTATAGTTTTTATAATAAATAACTCATCCACGAGTAAAATGTTAATTACATTATGTTTAGCACTTGTAAAACTTTTGAAACACATAAAGAGGTAATAAAAGGAATTGTAAGAAGTTAAAATTATGAGATATTTATACATCAAAGTCATGAGTCCTAAATTGTTCCTTGCCATTGTATTGTTGAGATAGAGCATTGATAATGCTCAAAAGTCTGCACATGTTAACTCTTCATACATAGGATACAAAATATGAAATACTTGATGAGAACATGGGGTGTTTGTTATAAAAATAAGAATATAAAAGACAATTCGTTATAAGAGTTTTATTTAGTATTTCACTTAAACCTATTAAAAAACTCTCATATATTAATTATGTAAATAATCTTTAAACTTATTACATCAACTCTCCTTGGATGTTGAGTAGGGGTGAGCATTCGATCGAATCGAATCGAATCGAATAGAAAATTTTCGAGTTAATCGAGTTTTCGAATCTTATTTTATCATCCTAACTTTATTTGAAATTTTCTCGAATCGAGTCGAATGAGATGTAATTCGAATCGAATCGAATCGAATATATTTGTTCGAGTTAAGTTTAAAAAAATGACTCTAGCATTATTTATTTTATGTAATTTTTCAAAAAATAATTTTCTTTAAAGTTTTTAAACATGAACATACAACAAAAAATTAAAGTAAATAAGTGAATAAATACAAGCAACACAACATTAACCTAAATAAACAACATTAGTCCAAAAAACAACAAAAAAATACAACAAGATTATAATAAAAAACATAAGTAAAAGTCAAAGTAAACAACATAAGTTGAAGTAAACAACAACATTATAATAAAAAAACATGAGCAAAAGTTTAAAATACAATAGAAACCTACACCACTCAAAAAAAAAGAATACAACAAAAGTTCAATTAACCAACAACAATAACAAACCAAACCAAACTAATAACAATAACACATCAGTTCAAAAACCATTATAGAATAGTTTAAGTTTCTTCATGAGTCCAAATAAAAACAAAAACAATACAACAACATTGTAATAAAAAACATAATTAAAAGTCTAAAATACAATAAAACCTACACCAGTCCAAAAAAAGAACACAACAAAAGCTCAATTATCCAACAACAATAACAAACCAAACCAAACTAACATCGGTTCAAAACCATTATAGAATGGTTTAACTTCTTTCTTGTGCTTCAATCACTGTTGATAATCTTGAAACATCTAGTAAAAGTATTGATTGAGTTAGTTAAATGATAAAAAATGTTTGCAAAAATAAATTAAATAAACACTTAACTTTATAAACTAATGTTAAGTGTATTACCTTCTTGATCTTCGGGTATTTTGAATAAATCTAGCAAATTTAAAAACAAAAGTGTTAGTTAAATTATGGGAATGCTTACTAATATAAATAATACAAAAGCTTATTTTATAAATTAAAATTTTTATATTACCGTCTTCCATGATTTGAAGTTCATCAACATAATCTTCAAGATTGATGGCATCACTAGATTTCCGAAGCCAATCTTGTGTGCAAACTAAAGCCTCGACCATGAGAGGAGTTAGAGAACTTCTAAAACTATCGAGAACACGTCCACCCGTGCTAAATGCACTTTCCGAGGCAACTGTTGAGATAGGAATAGCAAAAATATCTCGAGCCATTTGTGCAAAAATAGGAACCTAGGGCTGTTCATTTTCCACCACAATAGTAAATCAAATGAACTTGAATTGTTTACTTCTTCATCTTCACCCAAATATCTATCCAACTCAGATTTGCTTTCTAATCCAACTTGTTTCTTCTTCTTAAGGTATTTTTGTTTGGCCAAGCCCGCTTTCATTTCGATGATCTATTTCCATTGAACGCAAAGATTAGTCAAAGAACTAGATCTACCTTCAAACAATTCAATTCTCCCAGATTAGAAGAATACTCATTGAACAAGCAATGCAATTCTTTATCAATCATTTTATAATGTCATTAGCGACATTAGGAAAAAGCAAGTTGACCCCAAAGTCCAAAAAACTCATTTTACATCGCGGATCAAAGATGACCGCCAAGTAAACTAGCATGTTGATCTTGTTTCCTTCACCCCAATACTTATTATATTTCTCTCTCATTTTGGAAGTCATAGAAATTATTTCTAGATCTCCACAATCTTGCCACCCATCAAAAAGACAATGCACATCCGTCAATACTTCAAAAAGTGAATGAGAGGTAACATGCAAAGATCCGGACACCTTCAATGTAAGATGATAAAAGGCTCCAATACTTTTATAACTCTTGAACAATTTCCCAATCATCAAATGTAGGAACTCCATCTCCAAAGAAGAAGATCAAGAAAAAATTATGGTCATCACGTACATATGATTCAAATGCACGCTCATATTTTTCAGCCACCTTTAACATCATATATGTTGAGTTCCATCTAGTAGGCACATCTAAACACAATTGAGCCTTACTATCTATCATTTCTTCTTTTACCCGTTGGTTGAATTTTGTCAACCTTGATGGTGATGCTCTTATATACCTCACAAGACCTCTAACTCGATCCACGTATACGAAGCATCCTTAATACCATATTGCACAATGAGATTAAGAATGTGTGCAACACATCTCATATGAATAAATTTTCCATTTGCAATGAAGCATTTCGATGATTGAATTTCTTTCTCAAATATTCAATGGCAACACTATTGGCGGATGCATTATCAACCGTAATAGTGAAGACCCTCTCAATCCCCAATCTCAAGACATTTTTCAATGGCTTGACCTATGCTTTCACCTCTATGAGCGGATATTGGGCAAAAATTTATAATCCTTTTTGCAACCTCCACTCATCATCCACCCAATGTCTTGTTAAAACCATATAAGATATCCTCTGCAATGAAGTCCAAGTGTCGTAGTCAAACAAACTCTACTTATATCTTTTTCAAAATAGTTCTTCATCACACTCTTCATGGAGTTAAATAAATCAAGACAATCCTTCTAATTGTCCAACGAGATGGAAGACTAAACCGTAAGGTGCTATAGAAAGAAAGTATTTGAAACCCTCTCCCTCTACAAATTTAAAAGGTAGTTCATCCACAATTATCATACGAACTAATGCTTTTCTAATAGCATCTTTATCAAACACCCAAGTTGATAAATCTGTTGTTTCTTGGCTAACCTTCACAAATGCTAATTCGATTGCTTCGGATTAGAAGTATTACCTCGAGGTCTTTTAGGCATGTTTTCAAATGGTTATTCAAATTAGTTGTAGAACCCGAAGTTGATTCCATGGTGTAAGTAACATCACATGTATTGCACCTTGCTCTCTTCTCCCCCTCTTTAGTCACAAATTTGGTGAAATGGTTCCAACAAGATGCTCTTGGAGTAATCTTTTTTCGAACATTTTCATTGGTTGTTGTTTGATCATCTTTACTTGGGGAAGAATTTTGTGAACTTTGAGTTGAACCATCTCGCTTTGAATCACTCATCTACAAGTAAATATTTGTTGCAATCACTAACCATGACCAATAATTAATTTAAAATCAAACCTAATAAATCGGTTAAATTAAAAATTAATTAATATAATAGTACAAAAGCATGTTTACTGGTATTCTTGCAAATAAACAAAACAATCCAAAAGCCATGGCTTATTTAAAGTATTCATAGTCGTGATATCATAGAAATTTTGCTTTGGAAATCATTGCTAGTGGATACTAATGAAAATAGATGTACATTAAGTGCCAATTAACCAAAAATAGATGTTCATAAAATAAATGTACAGATGGATAAATAAACATTAATGCTGTAGTTTTTTCTTCTTCAATTATTGAAGAAAAATTAGTTAATTCATAAGGATAAAAATCATACAAAAATCTAATAATTACAACTTGAACTAGTAATACAAACTTAATTAACTAAGTTTTAAAAAAATCTTATAAATTAGTAAACCCTAGGAAATAAATAACATTTAATAACAAATTAAATTTATAACAATGATGGAACAAAGTCTTCAATAATTTAACCATTGAATCAAAACAAAGTCTTCAATAATTCAAAAATGTTTCAAGAGTCAAGACAAACCTTAAAGATGCAAAACTTGAGCTTAAAATGGAAAAGAACAAAGTACCTCGGTCATTACTCGGAAGGAACAAAGAACTCGATTTGGAGGTAAAATTTTAATTTGAAGGTTGAAATAAACTAAAAGAAGAAGAAGGATTTTAATTTTAAGATTTTTTTTAGCAAAACAGAGTAAGGTTTCGTCTTTCGAGAAATGGGGGTAAGGGTTTCGTTGAAATGGGGGTAAGGGGTTTGAATAACAGTGTTTAATTTTATGGTTCTGTGAAAAACAAAGTCTGGAGAGAATAAGAAAATTAATTGGATTTGGCTGCTGGAGATGGCATGGGGCTTGGGGGTTTGAATTGATTTGGGGGAGGAATTGGGTTTGGGTTTTAGGAAAATAAAGTTTTGGGCAAACGGGCTTGGGGTTGGGGTGAGGAAAATGGGATAAAATAAAATATTTGGGCTTAGGGGTAATTGGGTTTGGTAATTAGTAAAAGTTTAAAATTTAAAAAATTTAAAATATAGTTTATATTCGGTTTATTCGAATTATTCGAGTTATTCGAATTCGAGAATTCAACTCGACTCGAATTCGAAATTCGAAAAAAAAATTCGAGTTGATTCGATTAATTCGATTAACTCGATTAACTCGATTCGAATAATTCGAAATTCGAATTTTTTTTCGATTTTTTCGAATCGAATCGAGTTTTGCTCACCCCTAATGTTGAGTGCCTTACTTTTATTCATCACAAAATAAGTGTGCATTGACAAATGGTTAAGGTATGATGTTTAGAGTATGTCATAAGGTATACAAAGTCAGTGGAGTGGTCCAAAGAAGATCTATCACCCAAAGTGATATGATGAGACATATCTTGTACGATCTTGACTTGTATTGACCACAAGTCCTTGATTAGGTTGTGCTAATATTATTAGTTACAAGACTAATATGAATAAACAAAGATAGATACGTGTCATACTTTTTAATTTATTCTAAATAAATGATGGAAGGATCAAATTACATATAAATATTAGGCATTGAAAAGCTACGTGGAAAACTACTTTGACTCTTTCAATAGTTAAAGGTTATCATTTTAAGTTGCTAGATGTCATTGTTACTCTCGTTTCTTAATTGAAATAGATTATGTTTTTTTTTTTTTATCAACATAATAGAAGCCTAATGAATCAAGGGAATTTTGGAAATTAAAACTAAAGGTACTTAATTGAAAATTCCAATATTTAACTATCCTAATTAACTCACTTGTGCCGCTCCTCCTATGTGAAGTCGATGGTCAATTTTTCTTTGTTATCTTGCTAGCTGCGTACCTTAGTTGAGTTTTGAAGAATTTCTTTTGAGATTTTGCTTTCAACTTTAATGTTAGTGTTTAACGACTGAAATCAACACTACCTCTATAAACTGAATCTCAAGTTTAGAAAGGGTTTTCAATTTTCCGAATTTACAAAATAGTATGTCGGAGTCTTAAACCCATCACATTCATCTCATTCCATCCACTTTGTCTAGCTTTACAAAATGGTTCATCGATTGTAAGTTCCACAAGTTATAGAAAGTATATTACCACTAACGATTAAACAAATTAATAAATTATTATTTTTTATAATTTAACAAAAATAATGGTCACAACTAGAGTTGTCGATGGGTTGGGTCAAGTAAAAATTTTAGGCTCATTTTCTAGATCTAGGCCCGACCCAAAAAATGAGCCTAAAATTTTTCCCAAGCCCGACTCAGCCGCCCGTATTAAAATTTTTATGTTATTTTTATATAAAATAAATTTTATAAAATATAATACGTCAAATACACTAAAAACATTAAAATAAATGTTTCCCAATAAATTCACAATACATAAAAAAGGTCTTTATACTTAAATAACATTAAGATAATTATAACTTAGCAAGCAAATGCAATAATAGCAAAATTAATAATAAAATAAGAGTTATATAATATTCAAAGAATAACAACAAAATAGTAGCAATATAATAGCGATATGATAGCAAAACAATGAAAAAAACAATGACAAAATAGTAAAAAAAACAACAATTTTTTTTTGCAAATTCATTTTGGGCTGGGCTCGAACAAAAAAGACTTATCCAAGGCCCGACCCATTTAGAAAACAAGCCTTATTTTTTGTCCAAGCCCATTTCTCGAGCCTATATTTTTGCCCAAATCTTCCCACTTTTCATATAGACAGTCCGACCCATGAACAAGTCTAATCACAACTGTAATGTCAACCATGAAAAAGATAATCAAATCAAATATTTCTCAACCTTATACTTATATTTTAATCTACCTTACTAAAATAAAAATCACAACCTTTTTCCTTATTTTTTCTTCTATTGGATAAAGTAATTTGTAAACTATTTAGTTTATTCTATTTTAGTTATTCTTTTTGTTAGTTGCCTAATGGAAGTTTAACATGTGTTTTTTTATTATTCTAATGGCAAATTTAGTCCTCCAATGTTTACGCATTCTATCAGTTTGATCATAAATAAAAAAAAACTTTAACAAATTCAACCCTCAATGTTTACAAGATTTATTATTTTAGTCCTAGTTATAAAAAATATTTTAAGAAGTCTTAAAACTTTTAAAAAGTAAATATAAATTATAAAAAATAAAAAACATAAATATATTTTTAAGAATTTTGTACCCAAAGTAACTTTCAATAGTATCTTCCACTTTATTCTTTCTTCCATTCAATTGACGAAGTTGGAAATATCAAATGCATGGTCTTGACCTACAATCTCTCTCCAATGCTTGTGCTAGAAATGATAAAAATATGAGAACACTAGAGCCTAAAACTGACATTATCTCTATAGCAAAGACTAAAACGAGTTGGTGTCGTCAAACCAACCATTTTATAAATTTCTAAATTTGTTAATATTTTTAGCTTATTTCTAGATTTTAATTAGGCATTTGAGATGAACAATGTAGCAAAAGAAAAGGGACTAAATCAAAATAGACTGAATAAAAAATACCTTTAATTTCTAGGTTTTTCACATGTTTGGTTGATGAAAAATGATCAAGGTTGATGAGAAAAGATAAATATAAATTATAAAAAAATTAATAAGTAAATATAAAAATATTTTTAAAATTTTTGATAATTTTAGAACTAAAATTAAAATGACAAATTTTGTAAATATTGAGAACTAAATTTATTGAAATTTTTAGATTTATGATCAAATTGATACATTGTGTAAACCTAAATTTGATATTAAGCTAATAGAAAAAATTAACTAAAATATTTCATTTTAAAAATTGAATAAGTAAATAAAAAATAATATTTAGGTTGGGAATTAAATAATTGAATACTTTACCCTTTTCTTTGAAAAATTGAATAAGTAACCCTTATTGGATCTGGAGCAACCACAGGAGGAAGCTGATTATTTTGATTTTCAGCCATCTCCTCGGTTGTATTATGGATATCTTCCTCTTGTCCTTCCTCTATGTTTCTTAGGTTTCGCCTTATTTCTCTTCAGTTTTTGCAAGCTGTTCTTTCAATCTCACTGTTAAAAAGTAATGGTCCTGACGGATTTCTTCTAGTCATAAACTATAGAAACCTGTCAGAAGAAAACAAAAGAAAATTTAGTAAAACTAACAAAACAAAGATAAAATTTAAATTGCAATAAAATAAATGTTCATGATTTGAAAAACACAAAGCTCACTCATTAATTGTATTCCTTTTCTTATCATTATTTGTCTTTTAGTACATGTTCACCGAAAAATATCATTACATATTGTTGAAAAATAAAATTAAAGTTATATTTAGACAACACGAGTAATAGAATGATTTTATTATAATAACAAAGAATTGTAATTTCTCAAACATGTTTGACTAACAGATTTTAATTACATTCTAATTACATATGTCATATTTTAATTTCGCCTACAAATAAAGTTATGAAGTATGCAACATGCTAGTATGATCTGACCTTGTTTTTTTTATGTTATATTGAGATGATGTTAATATGAGAACTCTTTGTTTAGAACAACAAATGTCCTCTTAATCACATTTTGAACATTTGAATGTATCAAATTAAAAAGTTTGCAAGCCGTTTTTGATGCTTGTGTCTGGCTTTATTATCTTAACTAGTATCATACCCCATGATATGGTGCAAAAAAAACCTTTTGTATTTGTATAACTAACATCTACCACATAATATATGGGTTCATGTATGCAGCTTTTATTATGAAAAATTAATATAATTTTAGGCTAAATTTAAAAAAAAAAGTCGCTTTTTTAATTAGGCCCTTAGGTCATTTTTTTTATTTAGGGAAATAAACTATTTTTAGGAGAGAGAAAGGGAAAGTGTGTCTAGTTGGGCACGTTTTCTCTTTATCTCTCCTAGAGTTAGGGTTTATAATTTTTTAAGGCTAGAATTTTGGGGTTTGGGGATTTAGGTTTTATGGTTTAAGGTTTACGGTATTTTTGAAAGGGTTTAGGGTTTTCGATTGAAACGACAAAGTTCATAAGTAGATTTGAGGGGTTAAGGATGTTACAATGTGCCTCAAAACACATACATTTCATAGGTCATGGCAGGATAGAACCATCACCTTAGAAATCTATTGTGGGGAAATCATGTTTCGGGGTAATAATGTTTGATACGATTAGGGGTAGAAGTCTTGGTGGAGATCCAAGTCGACGGTCGTGATGCGGCCACGGGTTCGAGTATAACTGGGAGGGGCAGGTGACGGTCGTTACGTAGTCAGGAGTTCAAGCTTTTTGAATACACGCAAATGATGCCCTATATATTCCATACATAAGATTGAGGTCATAATCATACGAAAAAAATCTGGGGTCTTTCAATTTAATCAACGTAATTTTTTTCTCAATTTTCAAGTAGTCGATATCTTTAACCTTTCATTCTTATCCGAAGGCTAACACCAAGATAGACACAATAGGGCTCTCAGGTGAAGAGCGAATGTTCTTGTGACAGCCCTAATGTGACCCTAGTCGGGAAGTGGTTTCGAGACCACAAAACCGAGTCATAAAAATAATTAACCGTCATATTTGATGCTTATTATATGTATATATGCATGTGTGAAAATTTCATATTTGAATTTTGTTAATTGTAAGTGAATTTTAGTAAATAGGACTTATGTGAGAAAATTTAGAAATGTGCTAGGCAAATGTAAAGTGGCCTATTAATGCATGTTATAAAAATGATGGGTTTGCATGTCAAATTACCCAAAATTTGAGCTAGTGGCCGGCCATGCTATGGGTCATAACATATTATAAACATGTTGTGTTAATGTTTTATGTTAGAAATAATAAAATAAAAGGGTTAGTAATAAAATAAAGAGATGAAGGGTGATGAAAACAAAGAAAAGAAAAGAAAAAAAAGTGTTCATCCTTTAACATCTTTGGCCGAAAATTCTAAGGAGAAAGGAAGAAGAAAGGAGTTCTCTTGCTTCATGTTCGGCTTGGATGAGGATTAGGAAGAGGTAAGTACCTTGAAATTCTTGGAAAATTATGTATAAAGAAGGTGGTTAGTTCAAGTTCTATTCATTCCATAGATTAAATTTTGATTGATTGGAGGTTTGATATTCGGCCAAGTAGTTTGAAGCTCTTAGTGCATATATACATATATATTTTTTTCCTTCTTGAAGGTTGAAATTGGGTTGTTCTTAAGGGGTGCCGAATGTGGTCATTGAAGGGCCTTAAGGAACAATATGTGTGGCTTGGGTTATAACATTCGGCCATGGTAGTAAATGGAAGAGATAAATGGTAGTTAGGTGAAGTAGAGTCTAGCAAATGAGCACATATGTGCATTAGTTACTAAATGGAGAAAAATCGGCTAACAAGTGTGTACTAAGGCCGAATATGATTTTGGATATTATTGGGCAATGTATGTGTTTTAAATTGATGGAATGGAGAGGATGCTTTAATTGTGTTATGAACAATTATATGTTAAATTAAGGTTTGCTAAGCTAGTTATTAAGGTGAAGTGCAAATGTTAGTATTTGATTGCTAGTGTATATATGTGTACTAGCCGAGTTTTGAATTTGAATAATGGTTTGAGCACCATGTGTTGTATCGAGATTGTTTGAGTGAATTCATAGATATTTATATGATGAATTCGATTGTAGATATACATGCTTAAATAAGATGCACACATGAATGAATAGATAGATTGGTGTTGCATGTATTCGGTTATAGGCAAGCATAATGATGATTCTATCTTGACTTAGATAATCGGCTCAAGGAGAATATTAGCCAAATATGTTGAATTTGGTTCATGATTTCATAAATATGACTCTAATGTCTAATATATATATATGGACTAAGTACCTTGAATTTCTCTTGATGTTCAAGATGATTAAATCAATTTATTTGTTAAATTAAGCTCAAGAGCAAAGGGGAACTAAATCCGATAAAGGGAAGGAAAAAGTAATTGAATAGTCGTTGAAGTCGTTCGACAACATCTGAGGTAAGTTTTCGAGTAATAGAACTTAGTTTATGATTTGATTAAGTCATGACATATAGCATAACAAATCAACGGAGATATAATGATTCTACTTGAATTATATATTGAGGTGATTAGTTTATACTTATGACGGGTAGCCGAATGTGTATGGAGATCATGTTATAAGCAAATCAAAATCATGCTCTTTGTATGTGGCTATTGAGCTGAAAATGGTAATGCTTGATAAGTGACTTGTGTTCGAATTCTAGTTATGAAAATGAAATATAGATGTGTCATGATTTATTGATATGTGCATGAATATTCGGATTATAACCGGGCTAAGTCCCGAAGGCATTTTTGCGAGTTACTATATCCGGGCTAAGTCCCAAAGGCATTTGTGCGAGTTACTATATCCGGACTAAGTCCCGAAGGCATTTGTGCGAGTTACTATATCCGGGCTAAGTCTCGAAGGCCTTTGTGCGAGTTACTATATCCGGGCTAAGTCCCGAAGGCATTTGAGCGAGTAGCTATATCCGGCTAAAACCGAATTTACTTGGGTTTGGAGAATGAGCGATCTTGCTGTAATAATTTCAATTAATATGCTCGTAAAATCCAAACGATGAGGTATGTTTCGTATGTGCATTGGAATAGTTGATTCCTTTTAAATAGTATTCGCTCAATTGATTAACAAGCTTCCGGTCTTTAGTTAAGTTGATCCCCTGTGTATGAATATAAAGGTTGAAATGTGAAGTAAGTATGATTTTGAGAATATGTGTATATGCAATTATTCATTTAGTCATACGAACGCTATACCTTAGTTGTGCATAATTTCATTATTCAAAACTTACTAAGCATTAAATGCTTATTCCGTTGCTTTGATTCTCTGTTTTATAGATTTTTTTCGTCAGCTATCGGACTCGGGAGTGTCAAAGTCGAAGTCATCCACACTATCAAAGGCCTTTTTGGTACTCTTTTAGTTGAACTCTGATAATGGCATGTATAGGACTGCCCTTTTGTTGTTAGTCATGTACCTTTTGGTATTGTATATATTTGGATAGCCATGCGAAAATGGCTTATATATTTTGAGCATAGCATTATAATCATTTTGTATATTGTTCATTGAGTGGTATGGAAATGCTTGGTAACGATTAGCCATTGGAATGGTTAATCACGATCATTTTGGTGCTATGTACGACAAATGGCTAGTTGATTCATGGAAAACCATGAAATAGGTAAAGTCTACCTTAAAAACAGATGCTGACAGGAGCGGTGATGTGAATTTGAAAAATCACTAAAAATAGTAGGAATGGAATTAAATAGTAAATAAATTATGTAATCGAACCTTGATGAGTCTATCTTCATATGGAAGAAACGAAACGATCATATAAGCCGTATTTTAAGAGATGTTTAAGTTTTTGTGAAACAGGGCCAGAGTGATTTCTAGATCCCCTGTTCTGATTTTGGAAATTCACTATAAATTAACCAAAGATAGTTAGAAGTCATGCCCTATATGTACAGATTCCTTTTCGAGTCTAGTTTCTTTAGAAACAAACGCCATAAGTATTGAAGCCCTGTACAGGGAGATATATAAGTTGTAATGCATGAAGGTCAGAGTAGTCGAACCCTGTAATAGGGGAGACTTTAACTAATAAACTGTACTAATTGGCCCGACCAAAAATTGTAGAAAAAAACTTGTAGATGGATATATGAGTCTAGTTTTAGGGAAAATTTATGGAATCAGTTTTCAAGCTTTGGAACTCGAGATATGATTTTTAAAGTGACTGTGATGCAGTTAACTAGCTTGTCTGGAAATTTATAAATGAACTGTGGAAGTAAATGAATTAAGTCCGTTAACACCTCGTGTTCGACTCCGGCGACGGTCTCGGGTACGGGGCGTTACAATATTATTGGTATCATAGCTACGGTTTAGTCGATTCTAGGACTACCGTACTACGTTCGGGTCTAGCTATACATGCCATTGTGTGTTTATTTGATAGTGTGGTGATTTCTGACAGTTAAAATGTGTTTACTTATAGTAATGGATCCCGATCCCAACCGAGAGGTAGCTGATGATCTTGAGAGTGTAGCGCTTGCTCCCAAGACAAGGGACAATACGGTGGACTCTCACCTATTGCTAGTAATCAGAATGACGAAGCTAGACAGGCTTTTTATAGCGTGATGAACGAATGGTTTAATCAATATATTCGAACTAATACGGCTGTTCCACAACCTCCATTCCCGACTAATACAACCCCCGCACCTGCAATACCTCCGGTAACTGACCAAATAAGGTCAAATAAGCCCCTAGTTGACAGAATCTGAAAACATGGGGCTACTGAATTTAAAGCTACAGACAGCGACGATGCCGAGCAAGCTGAATTTTGGTTGGACAACACTATTCGGGTACTTGATGAACTATCTTGCACACCCGATGAATGCCTAAAGTGTACTATCTCCTTGCTACGTGATTCTGCCTACTATTGGTGGAATACGTTGATTTCTGTTGTGCCCAGAGAGCAAGTAACTTGGGAGTTTTTCCAAACCGAGTTTCGTAAAAAGTATATCAGTCAGAGATTCATTGATAAAAAACGGAAAGAATTTCTTGAACTTAAACAAGGTTCCATGTCGGTTACTGATTATGAACGAAAGTTTGTAAGGCTTAGTTGGTACGCTCGAGAATGCATTTCTTCAGAAGCTGTGATGTGTAAACGTTTCGAAGATGGACTGAACGATGATATAAAGTCGTATGTTGGCATTTTAGAAATCCGAGAATTTGTGGTACTTGTTGAGCGAGCTTGCAAAGTCAAGAGCTCGATGAGGAGAAAAGTAAAGTCGATATGGGAGCAAAGGAGTTTCAGAAGAGATCTTCTGGAAAGCCCTTTCAACAGTCATCGAAGAAATTTAGAGATGATTTAGGCCGATCTAGAGACACTTTGGGCTTTTCTAGACGAGATCGTGATCGACCCCCTGTGAGTGCACGAGTCACTTCGGTCGCCAGTGTTGGAAATGATCGTCGAGACAGAACGAAGTGCCAGCATTGTGGTAAATGGCATTCGGGGAGTTGTAGATTCCATGACCACTCCTGTTACAAGTGCGGATCAGTTGACCACTTTATTAAAGATTGCCCAAGATTGTCTGAACAGAATGTAAATCAGAGTGGGAAACTGGGTGCTACTACTGCTCGGGGTAGACCATCTAGAAATACGGGCAATGCTAGTGGCGGTAAGCGAGGATCTAGAGATGCTACAACCAGATCTGAGGCTCGTGCTCCTGCTAGAGCTTATGCTATACGCGCACGCGAGGATGCTTCCTCGCCAGATGTTATTACCGGTACTTTTACTCTCTTTGATACTAATGTGATTGCTTTGATTGACCCTGGTTCTACTCATTCTTATATATGTGAAACCTTAGCATCCAGTAAGACTTTACTTGTTGAGTCTACTGAGTTCGTAATTCGAGTGTCAAATCCCTTGGGTCGTTATGTACTTGTTGACAAAGTGTGTAAGAAATGTCCCCTAGTAATCCGAGGTTCTGCTTTTCGGTGATTTGATGCTTTTACTTGTTTGATGAATTTGATGTTATCCTCAGACGTATTGGTTGATCAGTACATGATGCAATTGTAAATTGCAAAAGAAAACCATTGATTTGAGGTGTGTAAATAACGAGATAATCCGAGTTGAGTCTACTGACTTGAATGGGTTGCCAGCTGTAATATCATCGATGTTGGCTCAGAAATATGTAAGAAAGGGGTGTGAAGCATACCTTGCATATGTACTTGATGACAAAGAGTTAGAAAAGAAGCCTGAATCTGTGCCGGTGGTTTGTGAATATCTGGATGTTTTTCTTGAAGAATTACCGGGTTTACCACCTGTTCGGGAGGTAGAGTTTGGTATTGAGCTTGTACCTGGGACTACACCGATTTCGATAGCTCCGTATCGTATGGCACCAACCGAGTTAAAAGAGTTGAAAGCTCAGTTGCAAGAGTTGACGGATAGAGGTTTCGCTCGACCAAGTTTCTCACCTTGGGGTGCACCAGTATTGTTTGTGAAAAAGAAGGACGGAACCATGAGGTTGTGCATCGACTATGGTCAGCTGAATAAAGTGACAATAAAGAATAAATATCCGTTACCGCGTATTGATGATTTGTTTGATCAACTAAAGGGAGCCTCAGTGTTTTCAAAGATAGATTTGAGATCGAGTTATTACCAGTTGCAAATTCGAGATTCGGATATACCCAAAACTGCTTTCAGAACGAGATACGGCCACTACGAGTTCTTAGTAATGCCGTTTGGGCTCACTAATGCCCCTGCGGTATTTATGGATTTGATGAATCGGATCTTCAGACAGTATTTGGAGCGATTTGTAGTTGTGTTTATTGATGACATCTTGGTCTATTCAAGAGATGAGACCGAACATGCTGAGCACCTGAAATTAGTGTTGCAGATTTTACGGGATAAGCAGTTATATGCCAAGTTCAGTAAATGTGAATTCTGGTTGAGAGAAGTTAGCTTTTTGGGTCATGTGGTATCTGCATCGGGTATTCGAGTTGATCCGAGCAAAATTTCAGCCATACTTAACTGGAAGCCTCCGAGAAATATCACTGAAGTTCGGAGCTTCTTGGGACTTGCCGGTTACTACAGACGCTTTGTAAAGGGTTTCTCGATGATAGCCACACCAATAACAAAACTACTTCAGAAAGATGTTAAGTTTGAATGGACAGAAAAGTGTCAGAAAAGTTTCAATCAATTGAAAACTCATTTGACTGAAGCTCCAGTACTAGTGCAGCCCGAATCAGGCAAGGAGTTTGTCATTTACAGTGACGCATCCTTACTTGGGTTGGGTTGTGTAATGATGCAAGAAGGTCGAGTTGTAGCTTATGCGTCGAGGCAATTGAAGCCACATGAGAAAAATTATCCTACCCATGATCTCGAACTGGCTGCCATCGTATTTGCTTTGAAAATATGGCGACACTACTTATTTGGTGAGAAGTGCCATGTATATTCAGATCACAAAAGTCTCAAATATCTGATGACTCAAAGAGACTTGAATCTGCGACAAAGACGTTGGCTTGAGTTGTTAAAAGATTATGAGCTTGTCATTGACTATCACTCGGAAAGGCTAATGTGGTTGCGGATGCTTTAAGTCATAAATCACCGTTTGCTTTACGAAGCGATGAATGTACACTTGTCTGTTCTATCCGACAATGTGTTAGTAGCAGAATTAAAGGCTAGACCATTGTTGATTCATCAAATTCGTGAAGCTCAGAAAGTCGATGATGAATTAGTTGCAAAACGGGCTGAATGTGTTCCGAATATGGAATCAGAGTTTCAAATTGATGATGACGATTGTTTGAGGTTCAGAAGTCGTTTGTGTGTTCCAAGAAATTCAGAACTCATTTCAATGATTCTGAACGAAGCTCATTGTAGCCAAATGTCAATTCACCCGGGGAGTACGAAAATGTACAACGATCTGAGACGTTAGTTTTGGTGGCATGGTATGAAACAAGACATTTCCGATTTTGTTTCGAAGTGTTTAATATGTCAACAAGTGAAAGCGGAACATCAAGTGCCTACAGGTTTACTTCAGCCGATCATGATACCTGAATGGAAATGGGATCGAGTCACGATGGATTTTGTATCTAGGTTGCCATTGTCGGCAACTAAGTAAGATGCGATTTGGGTTGTTGTTGATAGATTGACTAAATCGGCTCATTTTATTCCCGTACGTACGGATTATTCACTGGATAAACTAGCTGAATTGTATGTTTCTCAGATTGTAAGATTACACGGGGTACCTATTTCTATTGTGTCGGATAGAGATCCGAGATTCACCTCGCGATTTTGGAAGAAATTGCAAGAAGCTTTGGGTACCAAGTTGCATTTTAGCACCGCTTTTCATCCACAAACCGATGGTCAATCCGAGCGGATAATTCAGATACTCGAGGATATGTTGAGATGTTGCATCCTTGAGTTTAGTGGTTCATGGGAACGGTATTTACCTTTGATTGAATTCGCTTACAACAATAGTTTTCAATCAAGTATTAAGATGGCACCTTACGAGGCTTTGTACGGTCGTAAATGTCGTACACCATTGTTTTGGACCGAGCTCGGTGAAAGTAAAATTTTCAGAGTTGATTTGATTAAAGATGCTGAACAGAAAGTAAAAGTAATCCGTGAAAGTCTGAAGGTAGCCACAGATCGTCAGAAGTCGTACGCGGATTTGAAATGAAAAGACATTGAGTATCAGGTGGGAGACAAAGTGTTCCTTAAAGTTTCACCTTGGAAAAAGATACTCAGATTTGGGCGTAAGGGCAAATTGAGTCCGAGGTTCATCGGGCCATATGAAATATCTGAACGAGTTGGTCCAGTTGCGTATAGATTGATTTTACCCCCTGAACTTGAAAAGATTCACGACGTCTTTCATGTTTCGATGCTTTGACGTTATAGATCTGATCCATCGCACATAATTAATCCATCAGAGGTTCAAATTCAATCTGATATGAGTTATGAAGAAGAACCAATTCGTATCCTAGCTCGTGAAGTGAAAGAGTTACGAAACAAAAAGGTTCCGTTAGTAAAGGTATTATGGCTCAAACACGGGATCGAAGAAGCTACTTGGGAAACCGAGAACTCTATGAAAGAACGTTACCCAAACTTATTTACCGGTAAGATTTTTGGGGATGAAAATTTCATAAAGTGGGGGAGAGTTGTGACAGCCCTAATGTGACCCTAGTCGGGAAGTGGTTTCGGGACCACAAAACTGAGTCATAAAAATAATTAACCGTCATATTTGATGCTTATTATATGTATATATACATGTGTGAAAATTTCATATTTGAATTTTGTTAATTGTAAGTGAATTTTAGTAAATAGGACTTATGTGAGAAAATTTAGAAATGTGCTAGGCAAATGTAAAGTGGCCTATTAATGCATGTTATAAAAATGATGGGTTTGCATGTCAAATTACCCAAAATTTGAGCTAGTGGCCGGCCATGCTATGGGTCATAACATATTATAAACATGTTGTGTTAATGTTTTATGTTAGAAATAATAAAATAAAAGGGTTAGTAATAAAATAAGGAGATGAAGGGTGATGAAAACAAAGAAAAGAAAAAAAAAAGTGTTCATCCTTTAACATCTTTGGCCGAAAATTCTAAGGAGAAAGGAAGAAGAAAGGAGTTCTCTTGCTTCATGTTCGGCTTGGGTGAGGATTAGGAAGAGGTAAGTAACTTGAAATTCTTGGAAAATTATGTATAAAGAAGGTGGTTAGTTCAAGTTCTATTCATTCCATAGATTAAATTTTGATTGATTGGAGGTTTGATATTCGGCCAAGTAGTTTGAAGCTCTTAGTACATATATTTTTTTTTCTTCCTTCTTGAAGGTTGAAATTGGGTTGTTCTTAAGGGGTGCCGAATGTGGTCATTGAAGGGCCTTAAGGAACAATATGTGTGGCTTGGGTTATAACATTCGGCTATGGTAGTAAATGGAAGAGATAAATGGTAGTTAGGTGAAGTAGAGTCTAGCAAATGAGCACATATGTGCATTAGTTACTAAATGGAGAAAAATTGGCTAACAAGTGTGTACTAAGGCCGAATATGATTTTGGATATTATTGGGCAATGTATGTGTTTTAAATTGATGGAATGGAGAGGATGCTTTAATTGTGTTATGAACAATTATATGTTAAATTAAGGTTTGCTAAGCTAGCTATTAAGGTGAAGTGCAAATGTTAGTATTTGATTGCTAGTGTATATATGTGTACTAGCCGAGTTTTGAATTTGAATAATGGTTTGAGCACCATGTGTTGTATTGGGATTGTTTGAGTGAATTCATAGATATTTATATGATGTATTCGATTGTAGATATACATGCTTAAATAAGATGCACACATGAATGAATAGATAAATTGGTGTTACATGTATTCGGTTATAGGCAAGCATAATGATGATTCTATCTTGACTTAGATAATCGGCTCAAGGAGAATATTAGCCAAATATGTTGAATTTGGTTCATGATTTCATAAATATGACTCTAATGTCTAATATATATGTATGGACTAAGTACCTTGAATTTCTCTTGATGTTCAAGATGATTAAATCAATTTATTTGTTAAATTAAGCTCAAGAGCAAAGGGGAACTAAATCCGATAAAGGGAAGGAAAAAGTAATTGAATAGCTGTTGAAGTCGTTCGACAACATCCGAGGTAAGTTTTCGAGTAATGGAACTTAGTTTATGATTTGATTAAGTCATGACATATAGCATAACAAATAAACAGAGATATAATGATTCTACTTGAATTATATATTGAGGTGATTAGTTTATACTTATGACCGGTAGCCGAATGTGTATGGAGATCATGTTATAAGCAAATCAAAATCATGCTCTTTGTATGTGGCTATTGAGCTAAAAATGGTAATGCTTGATAAGTGACTTGTGTTCGAATTCTAGTTATGAAAATGAAATAGAGATGTGTCATGATTTGTTGATATGTGCATGAATATTTGGATTATAACCGGGCTAAGTCCCGAAGGCATTTTTGCGAGTTACTATATCCGGTCTAAGTCCCGAAGGCATTTGTGCGAGTTACTATATCCGGGCTAAGTCCCGAAGGCATTTGTGCGAGTTACTATATCCGGGCTAAGTCCCGAAGGCATTTGTGCGAGTTACTATATCCGGGCTAAGTCCCGAAGGCCTTTGTACGAGTTACTATATCCGGGCTAAGTCCCGAAGGCATTTAAGCGAGTAGCTGTATCCGGCTAAAACCGAATGTACTTGGGTTTGGAGAATGAGCGATCTTGCTGTAATAATTTCAATTAATATGCTCTTAAAATCCAAACGATGAGGTATGTTTCGTATGTGCATTGGAATAGTTGATTCCTTTTAAATAGTATTCGCTCAATTGATTAACAAGCTTCTGGTCTTTAGTTAAGTTGATCCCCTGTGTATGAATATAAGGGTTGAAATGTGAAGTAAGTATGATTTTGAGAATATGTGTATATGCAATTATTCATTTAGTCATACGAACGCTATACCTTAGTTGTGCATAATTTCATTATTCAAAACTTACTAAGCATTAAATGCTTATTCCGTTGCTTTGATTCTCTATTTTATAGATTTTTTTCATCAGCTATCGGACTTGGGAGTGTCAAATTCGAAGTCATTCCCACTATCAAAGGCCTTTTTGGTACTCTTTTAGTTGAACTCTGATAATGGCATGTATAGGACTGCCCTTTTGTTGTTAGTCATGTACCTTTTGGTATTGTATATATTTGGATAGCCATGCGAAAATGGCTTATATATTTTGAGCATAGCATTATAATCATTTTGTATATTGTTCATTGAGTGGTATGGAAATGCTTGGTAACGATTAGCCATTGGAATGGTTAATCACGATCATTTTGGTGCTATGTACGACAAATGGCTAGTTGATTCATGGAAAACCATGAAATAGGTAAAGTCTACCTTAAAAACAGATGCTGACAGCAGCAGTGATGTGAATTTGAAAAATCACTAAAAATAGTAGGAATGGAATTAAATAGTGAATAAATTATGTAATCTTACCTGATGAGTCTATCTTCATATGGAAGAAACGAAACGATCATATGAGCCGTATTTTAAGAGATGTTTAAGTTTTCGTGAAACAGGGCCGGAGTGATTTCTGTATCCCCTGTTATGACTTTGGAAATTCACTATAAATTAACCAGAGATAATTAGAAGTCATTCCCTATATGTACAGATTCCTTTTCGAGTCTAGTTTCTTTAGAAACAAATGGCATAAGTATTGAAGCCCTGTACAGGGAGATATCTAAGTCGTAATGCATGAAAGTCAGAGTAGTCGAACCCTGTAACAGGGGAGACTTTAACTAATAAAATGTACTAATTGGACCGACTAAAAATTCTAGAAAAAAACTTGTAGATGGATATATGAGTATAGTTTCAGGGAAAATTTACAGAATCAGTTTTTGAGCTTTGGAACTTGAGATATGTTTTTTAAAGTGACTGTGATGCAGTTAACCAGCTTGTCTGGAAATTTATAAATGAACTGTGTAAGTAAATGAATTAAGTCCGTTAACACCTCGTGTTCGACTCCGGCATCGGTCTCGGGTACGGGGCGTTACAGTTCGAGCAAAGTAGAGGTCAAACTTGGTTGGCGCGGTAATAGTTGTAGTTATTAATGAGTTGTTTAATAATGAAATCCGTCGTCGCCTCAGAAGGAGCATCACCTTTATTGCACCACAACAACTGTTCTGATAAGTCGTAATTTATACATATTTTTATCCCATGCTTAGCATATTTTTGGATGAATTATCATCAGATTTGTGGAATTCGATGCTCCTAATCCTTTAATTTAATGTTTTATACTTAGGTGAGAATAGGAGAGTAAAAAGAGCGAGAAACGAGAAAATGGGTCAACGTGGGAAATCAACACGGTCTGGACTTCCTCACACAGGTAGTTCACACGCCCGTGTCTATTTAGCAGACTCTAAACACGGTCTAAGCCACCTTACACGGGGGTGTCCCTGTCGAGCCAAAGTCCAGTCCTATTCGGAAAAGGCCACTCTTGAGGGTTTTGAAGCATTCTAAAGCCTATATAAACACCCCAAGAGGTACCTAGAAAAGACACACGGAGTAGAAGGTAAGGAATTACTCAAAGAAAATAATTGATCCATCTCAGAAGCTGGATTCTCCTTCAAGACTGAAGATCTCCTTTCAATTTCCTTCATGGTTTTTTGGGTTTTCTTTATGTTTTGTTTTTATTCTTCTGAGATGTTTCCTTTTACACATATGAACTAAATCCCCTAAATACCTAAGGGGAATGAAACCTAAGACGGATCTTGTTATTATTTTCTGAAATTGTATGATAAATACTTTATTTGTTCTTAATTATGTGTTCTTAATTCTTGTTTTAATATTCCAAGATATTGATTCAAGTTTTGATGTGCTTATTTAGAGGAGCAAAAGTCCTTATCTAGGAGTAGATCCAACATAATTAAGCAGAGTTGATTGCCCCACTAGACATAGGGCGACATAAATCTTCCGGATTAGGGTCAAACCTAATAAAGGAATCCATAGATCAAGTTAATGCAACACTAGGGGTTTTAATTAGAAATAGATTTCAATTAATCAACCTAGGGTTAGAAGTTGTTAGTCTCGAGAGAGATAATAATATAACTTAGGGATTTCTACGGATAGAGTCAAGTGAATAAATCGTCTGGTTCAGAGTCAAGTAACAAGTGAAGTCTAGGTGGATTTTCCCTTGGGTATTGTCCAAATCAATCAGTTTTCCCAAAAGTATTTCCCCAATTTTCTTCCTGTACATTCTTAGTTTAGTTAGTTAGTTTAGATAAAGTAAATCCCCTTATTTTTAGGCTAGATAATAAAAAGAAAGTTAACATTAGTACTTTTAGTTCCTGTGGGTTCGACATTCTGGTCTTGCTATAAACTATAATATTGTTCGATAGGTGAGCTTGCCTTCATCGTGATAATAGTTAGTTTTCAAGTACGATCAATCATAAATATAAAACTTATCACGAGACATCACATCAAGTTTTTGGCGCCGTCGCCAGGGAACTAAAATATTAGGAATGCTTAGTTTTTATTACTTTAGCCATTAATTTTATTGCAATTTAAATTTTATCTTAGTTTTGTTAATTTTACTAAATTTTATTTTGTTTTCTTCTGACAGGTTTTTATAGTTTATGACTAGAAGAAACTCGTCAGGACCATTACTTTTGGCCAGTGAGATTGAAAGCACAGCTCGCAAAAACTGAAGAGAAATAAGGCAAAACCTAAGAAACATAGAAGAAGGACAAGAGGAAGATATCCATAATACAACCAAGGAGATGGCTGAAAATTAGAATAATCAACTTCCTCCTGTGGTTACAGCAGATCCAATAAATCAGAATCTTGCTCCTCATACTATGTATGATTATGCTAAACCTACTTTGACAGGAGCCGAATCGAGTATAGTTAGACTTGTTATTGCTGCAAATAATTTTGAATTGAAACCTGACACAATTCAAATGATACAATAGTTTGTTCAGTTTGATGGTTTGCAGGACGAGGATCCAAACATTCATTTGGCGAATTTTCTGGAGTTTTGCGACACTTTTAAGATCAATGGCATTTCTGATGATGCCATTCGCCTTCGATTGTTCCCCTTTTCATTGAGGAACAAAGCTAAATAGTGGTTGAACTCGTTACCACGAGGGTCAATCACTACTTGGGAACAAATGACTGAAAAATTCTTACTTAAATATTTTTCGCCGGCTAAAACGGCTAAGTTGAGGAATGATATCTTTTCTTTTGTGCAGATGGATCTAGAAACACTCTATGATCCATGGGAGAGATACAAGGATCTATTAAGAAGGTGCCCTCACCATGGGTTATCTCTATGGCTGTAGGTTCAGACGTTTTACAACGGCGTGAACCCCTTAACAAGGCAACTTATCGACGCAGCCACTAGTGGAACTTTGAATAACAAAACACCTGAAGAGGCTTATGACTTTATTGAAAAGATGTCACTGAATAACTATCAGTGGCAAGTCATGAGAATAAAGTTGACAAAGGTAGCCGGTGTTTTCAACCTCGATGTGGTTAATATGCTGTCTAACTAAGTAGAACTTTTAAATAAAAAGATTGACAGTTTGTATGGTTCTACTCAGGTACATCCAGTGATGAGGTACGATTCAAATAGAGGAGTACACACCGAATATCAATCCTTCAACCCTAGCACCGAGGAGGAACAAGTTTAATATATGGGTAACAATAATTCTAGACCTCAAAATAACTCATACAGTAACACTTATAATGCAGGTTGGAGGAAGCATCCTAACTTCTCATGGGGTGGCCAAGGAAATAAAAGGACACAACATCCTCTAAGTTTTCAACAACCACTTTACCAGCAAGAAAAGAAGCCGAACCTTGAAGAGATGCTAGCGAAATTCATCTCGGTGTCAGAAACTCATTTTCAGAATACCAAAACAACACTTAAGAATTAACTAACATCGATCCAAAGGCTCGAAACGCAGATAGGCCAACTTTCCAAACTAATTTCTGAACGACCGCAAGGTAGTTTGCCAAGTAATACTGAATCTAACCCAAGGGAACAACTCAATGCGATTACCGTTCGAGATAAGGAAGGGTTAGTCGAACTTGAACCAGAACCGGGGCAAAGAATTGTGGTAAGTAAAGATAAAGGTAAGATGGACCACAATGAGAAAAAACCAGTAAGTAGAGAGTACAAACCTCGTGTACCATACCCCAGTGTGGCAAGGAAAGACTACACAGACGAACAAATTGGTAAATTCCTTAAATTATTAAAAAAATTACATATTAACTTACTGTTTATTGAAGCTCTTTCGCAGATGCCGAATGCAGTTAAATTTTTAAAGGAGCTTTTAGCAACTAAGTGGAAGTTGGATGAGGCGCTACATGTAGAGTTGAACGTAGTTTGCTTAGCCATTCTACAGAATAAGCTACCCAACAAATTGAAGGATCTAGGGAGTTTTACAATTCCTTGTTTAATTGGTAGTTTAAACGTTAACAATGCTTTGGCTGATTTAGGGGCTAGTATTAATGTCATGCCTTATAAAATGTTTAAACAGCTAGGTCTTGGGAAACCCAAACAAACTAGGATTAGTATTCAATTGGCTGATAAAACCATTAGATTTCCTATGGATATCATTGAAGATGTTCTTGTTAAAATCGATAAATTTATATACCCAGTAGACTTTGTTGTTCTAGACATAGAAGAGGATAGTAACATACCTTTGATTTTAGGACGACCTTTTTAGCAACTGCTAGAACCATTATTGATGTTGGTACAGGTGAACTCACACTTCGTGTGGGTGATGAAACAATCACTCTTCAAGATCGTAATTTGAGTAACACATCGAATATTGAGGGTGGTTGTATAAATCATGCTACTAATACTAATCATGTGGTGCAACCTTCTTTGCAGGAAACACGTTCGAAGAGCATTCATCAGCCATGTTCAAGTAACAAAAAATGGCCCATCTATGAAGAACGAAGACTTCAGGTCAATGAACTAGATGAATGGTGAACACCTGTCAAGGAGAAACCAAAGGCACACAAAAAATTGAAGCAGCATCACAATGAACATAAGGATGAAACAAGGCAAATTAAAGTTGGGGACAAAGTATTGTTAGATGAAAATAACCCCTGAATTGCTACTTTAGAACACAATACGGACAGAGTGACTCCCTTCACGGTAATGAACATCTTCCCACATGGTACAGTCGAGGTAACACATACTGTATTCAGAACTTTTAAGGTAAATAATACTCGACTCAGACGTTATTTTAATAAAATTGATAGCAGAGGTGAGGATTTTCTACTCCTTAATCCACCGTAATCACACTAAATTGAGGTAAGCTGAGCTTAGACTATAAATAAGCACTTCTCGTGAGGCAACTCGAGCACTAACGATGTCGATTTCTTTAAATTTTAGTTTTTAACATCTAAATCATTAACTGAGTCCTTGAACATAGGTTTTCCAAATCCACACGGTCAGGCACACGGGCGTGCCTTAGGCCGTGCTCATACCACAAGAGGCAACACGGCTGTGCTATACGACCGTGTGAAAACAGAGCAAAATTTTTTCCTAAAACACGGGATTCGATACATTGTCACAGCTGTGCGACGTGGCCGTGCGACACGCCCGTGCCCACCCACTCGTAGTCAAAATTGACAAAATAACACGGGCGTGCGCACACATACATGGGCGTGGGAGAAGCGAACGAAGTAGGACACGGCCATGCGACACGGTTGTGTGCACCACATGCCCAAAGAACATGGGCGTGGGCCAAATCTCAAACGTGCCCAAATTTGAAAATCACGAAACACACGGGCTAAAATAAGGGTACACAGGCGTGCCCCACGGCCATGTGCCCTTATATCTATATAATCCCCCACTATTCATCACCCTCTTCCCCAAATACCCTAACCCTAGCCGCCGAAATCTCTTTCTCCCCCTACCAACCAGCTACCTTTAGCTCCCCTTTCTTTTCTATTTTCTCCCCTATCTATTTCCCCTCTCCTCTCTTCTCACCCTTGCGAGCCCCACGGCCTCACTGCCCATGCCCGTGGCTGACCCACATCACCCTCGCACAACCAACGCTCGTACCGCCAGCCAACCCTTCGACCACCACCAACCGTCGGTTCTCATGTTCTTTAACTTCTTTATTCTCTAGTTTTCTTTATTTTTCATTCTTTTACTTTTGATTATTATTCTTTTAACTTTAGTTTTATTATTAGTATTCTTTCTTATTTATGTCTATTGTTGTTACATTCATTCTAACAACAAGTATAAAATAGCTCGATTTTTTCTTTTTGATTTCATTTACTGTCCTAAATAATAGGTTCTCCTGATGGTTTTCAGTTTGATTAGTAGTTAATTATGTTAGGATTTTCTTTCTTATTCTTCACCATTAAGTGCATTAGATGGTTTCAATTAGTTTGGTATACACTTAGTTTTGATTCATATACTGTGAGTTTTTTTTTTTTGCATTTGTGAGCATTAGGGCATACCGAAATAAAAGTTACATGATTTATTTATAACCTTCTCGATACGTTTGCTTGATGCTGTGTTTGTTTTTAGTTTACTGATATTGAAATATTTTATTTTTCAGGCACACTATGACAAACATTAAAGGTAAGAAGACTGTTGTCCCCGCATCAAAGAAGCGAAAAGGAACAGCATCCTCCTCGGGTCCTACCACCGAGATCCGACACCAATTCCTCCGATTTCCACCGGGACCACAGGAGAAACTATTTCAGATACTACGGGCTCAACCCCTAGGTGTGGGCCGTTGCATTGATTGGACCACCTTAGAGCAGATCCAACTCGCTGACCCAGTCCGAGCTCTCCTGACTACTGACCCGTAAGGGCTCTTCTTTGAGATCATCGAGCCGACGTACCTCAAGCTCACACTCGAACTTTGTTCCACCTTTCACCTTCAAGTCATTATGACAGAGTTCGATGATCCCAGAACGGTCCAGTTCCATCTCGACAGTTTAGTTTGCAGTTGAGCGTACCTGAGTTCGATGTTGCCTTAGGACTATACATGGAGGAGTTCATAAACGACGACAAATTCGATAGCATCCATCGTCACATCCACTATTTGCCTTCAAGTTGCTGGAAGGCCCTAGTCCTTACTTCGGCCACTTATGACCCTAGCTGCTCCAAAGCATCAGCTCTCGCCCCATCTCTGAGATACCTACACGCCATCCTAGCCCACACCCTGACAGGACGGCGAGAGAGCACTGGCATCGTCAAAACTAATGACGCTTATTTTTTATGGAGCATGGCACATGGGCACGTATTCGACCTTGCTTATTTCATCACCCTCGCCGTTCGACATCAGACAGAGTGGTATAGGAAGGGAGTCATTTCCATCGGCCCTTATGTGACTCACCTGGCACGGTACTTCGGTCTCCTCAACACAGCGGCGCAAGCATCCTCCCTCACCCTAATCAGTCAGATGTCCCCACAGGGCATCTCGAGTATGCTCTATATGAGAATGATCGAGCGACGACGTGGATTTGATCCTCCTCAGTACCACCTCTCTAGTCAACCGAGCAGGAAGACCCAGAGGACATTACTGATGATATCCCTCCACCCCACGAGGATCCACCATCTCAGCCACCACCTATTCATTGTCCAGTTCATGTGGCTACTTCACTCTCTGACATCTCTGGGCGCCTCACTTGATTCGAGCGGTAATGTTTTCAGCGCTTCAATCATATTGATGCAACATTACATTAGATTTGTCAGTACCTTCACATCTCATCGCCACCCCCACCTCTCGAACCATCCGGCGATGAGGATTTTTAAAGACTTTACTTTATTTTTATTTTTATTTGTTTACTTTTATCTTTATTTGCCTTCTTAAATTACTTTTTATTTTTAAGACCATTTTTACTTCATCTTTAGGTTTTATAATTTATATTAAGTAATTTATATTTTCGGCCATTTCTTTACAAGTAATCATGCTACTTTATATTTCCTAAAGAGTTAATGATTCTATCGCAGTTATAAAGAGCTCCAAAGCTCACTATTACTTAGGAATTTGCAACTCCACTGGAGAAGGTTCTCCTTGACTGCCATGTCCTGCTCGACAACGACCATAGCTACCACCAGATATAATATTCTTTTGGTGCAGGACTTATGGACTAACAACCTCTACCACCACCGGAGTATCCTCCTCCAATCTCACCCTTGCCTTAGCCGATTACTTTCCATAACTCCAATTCAAGGATTCCATCTAACATTCAGGAAGTTTCACTTTTTTCCCTATCTTATGATCTTATATCTATACTTTTCAGTAAGTCTATCTTTGTACATTGAGGACAATATACATCTTAAGTGTATGGGGAGGTTATTCATTTCATTATCAGAAAAATCCCTGAATTTTGCCTTATTCTCACGTGACTCACTCAGATCACTATTAGAATGAATTTTGATTGGTTTATGATTTTTATTGATATGTCTTGAATTAAAACATAGGCATTTATGCATTGATTGTTTAAACTTTAAGGAATTAGAGAATCACACATGATAAGTTGATTTTTGAGAATTAAAAATTTTTTAGTTGTTTCCCCAAGTTTAGGTATTATCTTGAAGTTGAAATTCATAGGATTAACATCAAATACCCATAATTTTTGTGAAATCTTGAGCCTTTAGAGCATATATTATTTCTTTCATGCTCACTTTTATTATTGCTATCAGTGCGTCAATATTGATTTGTTATTTTAGAACTTGCTTTGATTATGCATGTCAAGACCACACCATTTATTTGATATGTCGAGATGATAAAGGCACTTAGGTTTAACCCACTTACTCCATAAAAGTCTACCCTCATAATTAACCCTTAGTGAACCCCCTTGAGCCTAACAAGTCATTCATTGATCTACCCTCAATATTAATTCATAACCCATTATTGTTGAAATCCTTCAATTAATTTGATCCCTATTTTTGTCGAGATTTGATTTGAGTAAATTGCTTAGCTATGTTTTATTTTTTGATAGTTAGCAAAGTTCTATGTTACTTGATTTGTTCTTAATTAATATATATATACATACATACATATTAGTAGTAATTTTTTTTGTTTTTGAGCTTAAGTATTTAATTCTATATTCCATGAAGAAAAGCTCAATTCTAGGATCTTCTAATTGGGAATGTAATTTGTCAGTTTTAGTATTTTTCTAGTTAGATAATTTTTCAATTCAATCTTGATTCTAACCTTTTCTTTCGGCTTGTGACCATACCCCTTAACCAAAGCCACGTTACAACCCTCTAAAGACCTTTTAATTGATGTATCATCTCAATACATAGTGGTGGAGATTTGATTTTCACGTAAGCCTATGGTAATAACTTTTCATATTGACTGTTGAGTGCTAAATTTCTTGTCCTTAGACACCTCGAGTGATTTGAGTGAATCTTTAGTGAGGATGTGAAACTCTGTGATATTTTAAATCAAAAGTGATTACTTAGATGAGGGGAGACACCTATGTTTTCGTGATAAAATGCTCAACTTGGAATGTTTGAAACTTTGATGTTCTTCGAGTTGAATTTTCAATGTATGATTACTTACGGATTATTTTGAGATACTATTGATGATAATTATAAGTTGAGAAGAATTTATTTTGATTGTGAGTTGAGGATTTTGCTTGAGGACAAGCAAACGCTTAACTGTGGGGGTATTTGAAAAGTCGTAATTTATACATATTTTTATCCCATGCTTAGCATATTTTTGGATGGATTATCATCAGATTTGTGGAATTTGATGCTCCTAATCCTTTAATTTCATGTTTTATACTTAGGTGAGAATATGAAAGTAAAAAGAGAGAGAAACGGGCCAAAAACGGAGAAAATGGGTCAACGTGGGAAATCAACACGGCCTGGACTTCCTCACACGAGTAGTTCACATGCCCGTGTCTATTTAGCAGACTCTAAACACGGCCTAAGCCACCTCACACGGGCATGTCACACGGGCATGTCCCTGTCGAGCCAAAGTCTAATCCTATTCAGAAAAGGTCACTCTTGAGGGTTTTGAAGCATTCTAAAGCCTATATAAGCACCCCAGGAGGTACCTAGAAAAGACACACGGAGTAGGAGGTAAGGAATTACTCGAAGAAAGCCGATTGATCCATCTCAAAAGCCAGATTCTCCTTCATGACTGAAGATCTCCCTTCAATTTCCTTCAGGGGTTTTTGGGTTTTCTTTATGTTTTGTTATTATTATTCTTCTAAGATGTTTCCTTTTACACTTATGAACTAAATCCCCTAAATACCTAATGGGAATAAAACCTAAGACGGATCTTGTTATTATTTTCTGAATTGTATGATAAATACTTGATTTGTTCTTAATTATGTGTTCTTAATTCTTGTTTTAATATTCCAAGATATTGATTCAAGTTTTGATGTGCTTATTCTGAGGAGCAAAAGTCCCTATCTAAGAGTATATATAGCATAATTAAGCGGAGTTGATTGCACCCCTAGACATAGGGCGACATAAATCTGTCAGATTAGGGTAAAACCTAATAAGGGAATCCATAGTTTGAGTTAATGCAACACTGGGGGTTTTAATTAGAAAGAGATTCCAATTAATCAACCTAGGGTTAGATGTTGTTAGTCTCGAGAGAGATAATAATATAACTTAGGGATTTCTATGGATCGAGTCAAGTGAATAAATCGTCTGGTTCAGAGTCAAGTAACAAGTGAAGTCTAGGTGGATTTTCCTTGGGTATTGTCCAAATCAATCAGTTTTCCCAAAAGTATTTCCCCAATTTTCTTCCTGTGCATTCTTAGTTTAGTTAATTAGTTTAGTTAAACTAAATCCCCTTATTTTTAGGCTAGATAATAAAAAAAAAGTTAATACTAGTACTTTTAGCTCCTGTGGGTTCGACATTCCGGACTTGCTATAAACTATACTACTGTTCGATAGGTGCGCTTGCCTTCATTATGATAATAGTTAGTTTTCAAGTACGATCAATCATAAATATAAAACTTATCACGAGATATCACATCAGAGAGTCACACGCCCGTGTGGGTAGGCCGTGTGGTCACACATGCCTATGTGGCTCGGGACACACTCGTGTCCTCAGCCTTTGTAACTTTCTGTTTATGACGTCAGCAACGAAATAGAGTCACACGTCCAAGTCACACGCTCGTTTGCTAAGGCCGTGTCCCCCACACGATTGAGATACATGACCGTGTCTCTACCCGTGTGGCCAACACTTAGGCTATTTTCCAAGCCTTGGTCAACTTTAATCCCTCACATACTTATACAACATCAAAGGCATAAAACATGGTATCTAATTAAAGATTAAACATCCTCAATTAAGTTACAAACATAACATTTGCATGTCATCATACTTGTGTTTCTCATACTCATTCTATATCAAGTCTAGACATGCCAAACCATATTCATTTGGCCTTGTCATCTTCATTAACATCATTAACTTACTCTAAATTTACACTTTTATACTAAGATTATGGTCACATCTAGTGATCAAAGTTCATCGATCAAATATACATACCATATCATACATCCATCGATATCAAGCCATCACAACATGCACATCATCAAAACATTAGAACAGTCATGCAAAATTAATTAGGTTTACAACCCAATGATCAAATATAAGCCATATCTCATAGCTCTATACAAATGAATCATTATAAGTCAGATCAATTGGCCAAATCATGAAACACATACCATAAAGTACTAAGTCTCTATACATGTCACTCACTTGAAAACCCTTAAACTTGAAAACACTTAAGATTTATTAATACCCCGGCTTGAAAATTTGATAGTGTGATGCTGCCTCTGGCGATCTCCAACCTTGAGCTAACTTGACAACACTAAAAGATTTATTAAACTTGAAAAGCCCGTACGAAAATAATAATAAGTAATTTATTGACGTGCTTTTGCCAAATTCTTACAACATGTTCTCATGGTATCACAATTGAAAGTACACATAATTCCACTATTTGCTCATATTCCAGTCAAGTTTTCTACTCGAGTCATAGTCACTTAATTATTTATAACTTGAGAAATGGAACTCTAAATTAAGATCCGCTAATTTTCCCTGAAATTAGACTCACATATCTTCTTACCATAAAAGTTATAGAATTTTTGGTCTAGCCAATAAGTATATTTTATTCTTCAAAGTGACCCCTATTTTGCTATTTGACAGCTTCGACCTTTCTTTACTAAAATTTATTTATCTCTTAGTACGGGAACTGGATGATGTTCTCGTCTATTTTTTTTTGAAAATAGACTCATTAAAAACTTAGTCAAATCAGTTCTAACCCATAATTATATTGTAAAATTTTTAGTGATTTTCTAAAGTTAAGACAGGGGAGCCCGAAATCACTCTGACCTTGTCTCACAAAAATTCAAATATCTCATAATATGAAATTCTTTTGTTGACACTGATTCCTCTATGTGAAACTAGGCTCAATAAGATTTAATCTCATATTTCATTTTAGTTTCAATTCAATTTCCAAAATTTTTGGTGGATTTTCAAAGTGGAACTACTGCTGCTGTCCAAAACTGTTTTAGTGCAATATAATGATAACTATCATAAGTTCATTTTCAACTAATCATGAACTCACTATTTCATGGATTAATTTACACAATGACATAATAACATAACCATAAAGATTATTCATCATTGAAGCCTTTTTGTATACTTATCATATGTTCATATATATACATATACATAAACTTGCTCACCATAAGTCATTCTTCATCAAGGCATTGCTCATGAGTTTAGCGTACATACCTGTACTCACTCATAGTATATCACATAACCATACCTTTTTTAACATGCCCTCCTCGAGACTTTCATCACATCCATTGCATTACCCGTTGAACACTTGGAATACTATTAGATACGTGGAAAACTTGCACATAAGTTCCACATATACATACGTAGCCAAAGCTACCTTATATCATGTAACGCTCGCGATGGGGCTATTCACGGGCCTACTCATAAAAGCTATCGGTCAAGGTGTAACTACACGGGCTGCTCACAAAAGTTGTTAGGTATTCGACCACTCAAGGATTACCTAGCCACTGGTAGGACACACAAGACCATTTCCCAGAACGTAATCACATGTATTGTATCCATTATGAACTCGGACCACTCAACGATATTGGATGCCACATAAATCACGAACCCGGACCAATCAATGAGTTTGGACTTCTTAATTCCTAGTGACATGTCACTTGTATCCTAGGCTATTCCTAATATTCAAACGGGATTTTCCTTACTTGCACATGGCACACCTTGTCGTACTTGCTCGTGATGTCGTATGTAACGGCCATAATATCATTTATGCTTACAAGTTACCATTAGGCATAACATACATAATAATGATAAAACATTTATCACATAATGTCAACACATCAAAATATATTACATTGTCACATTATTTACACATGTACTTACAATTCATGTAATATCAAGCATTAACATTCAAGTATAACATTGCATTATTATTGACGTATGAACTTACCTCGAATCCGAGCATAATTAATTATTCTATTTTAGTCCATAATCTCGCATTTTCTCGATTTAGACCCGAATTTCGATTTTCTTGATCTAACTTTCGCATTTTCTCGATTTAGGCCCGAATTTCGATTTTCTTGATCTAACTTTACAAATATAACTTATTTATTACTCACATTATTCAAATTGACCCAAAAGTCATACTTTTACAAATTTGCATTTTTACCACTAAACTTTCACATATTTACAATTTAGCCCCTAGGCTCGTAAAATGATTTTGATTCAATTTCTTGGTACTTTAAGCCTAGCTGAACAAATTTCATAACTACATTATCCAAATTCCACTAATTCACACTTTTATGACAAATTCTATAACTTTTACAATTTAGTCCTTTTATACATTTTTACCAAAAATCACTTAGTAAAAGTCGTTTCTCTAACCATAAACGTACATAATCTACCATTAAATATAAAAAAAACATGCATATCACTCATGGGTAAATTTTTAAATATCAACCCTAGCTCAAATAAATTGTAGAAATAGCTATATCTTGTTACGAGGATTTCAAAAACGTAAAAATTATTAAAAATAAGGCAAGAACGGACTTACTATTGAGCTTGGAAAGCTTGAACAAAACCCTAGCCATGGCGTCTATGCAGATTTCAGCCAAAGGTTGAATATGGACAAAAATTGGCTTTTAATTTTGTTTTTAATTCATTTTAATTACTAAATGACCAAAATACCCCTAACTTAAAAATATACTATTTCACCTATTTCATGTCCATTTTTGTCCAAAAAATTAACCAATGGTTAATTACTATATAAGGACCTCCAATTTAAAATTTCATATCAATTAGACACCACTAGGTTCTAGAACTCAAGTTTTGCACTTTTTACAATTTAGTCCTTTTGACAAATTGAGTGCCCAAACGCCAAAATTTTTGAACAAAATTTTTAAAAAATCATCCAGTGGAATTGTAGACCATAATAATATGATAAAAATAATTTTTTTACGTCAGATTTATGATCTCAAAATCACTGTTCCGACTAGACCCTAAATCGAGATGTTACAACTTTTCTGAGTTTAACTGTTCTATTATGGAATCATCGGTTTAACTCTATATTCAGCTAATATTAATCTTTCATCATACAATAGCAATCAGTATCCATGGCTTGCAAAGAAAACATAAATTTTCTATTCAGAATATATGCAACTACATTCGTTCTTTTCGAATGATATTCAATTATCAAACCATAATCTTTCAACATTTCAAACCATATACGCTATCTCAGATTCAAATCTTTTAACAACAACAGGTACTTCAAACTTTTATAATCGGTGAATATATGACATTTTTCACCAACCAAGTAATGTTGCCAGATTTCAATACAGAAACAATGGCTATCAATTGTAGGTCATGTATCGAGTAATTCTTTTCATGTGGTCTTTAACTATCTGAAAGTACAGGCTATTACCTTGACTTACTGGATCAAAACATAATCTAATCTCATTCAATAATACATCACCTTAATAACAAATTCCTTACCTGATTTAGGCTGAACCAGAATCAATACTTTCATCAACATAGCTTCTAACTGGTCAAAACCTTACTGATATTTGTCAGTCTATTCAAATCTTACCTCTTTTCTGTAATGACTGGGTCAACAATGTAGCTATTTCAATTATTAACATTGAAGCTTTGAGTTTTTCCAAAGCCACAACTATCAGATAGATTTTAAACCATTGTGAAATAATATGACTGACATTTCAGCTGTGTAGATAAAACAACACTTCACATCAATAGTACACCTCAACTTAAAAGAGGGAGAATCGAAAGTGGCCCCAATAATAACCAATGCAATAATATAGTTCCTATAATCTGCGATCTTTATCACAATACCTCATGATCGAGTCAATATTTATAACGGTAATAAATGTAATTACCTCTGATCAAAGAATATCTTTCACAAGTAATCCATGTTCACATAATAAAGTGATTGATGGTATCTCAGAGAAAATTCAGAAGAGTATATCACGCATACTTAATAGAAACAACTGTGATAAAGACAATATAACTTGCATATTCACAATTCAGGACTTCAATTAGTAGAAGTAGAAAATGATATCATATGAACCTTATCATCAAATCTTATATCAATCATGATAAATTAGAAAACCCAAGAAAAACAGAGCAATACCACTCATGAATCAACTAGACTTTTAATAATTCCATCTATTATAATTAGCCAGCCTTCCAATACGATAAAAATTGCATCTGTACATGTACAATTTCATATGCCCCTGAGACTAACAGAACATATAGAATACCCAGAAAAGATTGCTGTAATATACTCAATTATAACAGCTGTATTCAAATATCTTTGCAATTTCCTCACTATTCCACTGACTAATAAAGTCATCTATAATCTTACATTATTCAGTTCACTAAAAGAGTCAACTCAAAAGAATTTTTGACTAATCCGTTCTATAATTATCATATCTGGATAAGTCGATTACTCATGAATAATCTTCTTCCTTAAAATGACAACACATATTTAAAAAACTCTTCAAAAAAATTTGATATCTCTTTTAGTAGCGTCTTTACTTATTAACCCATTCTCAATTTTGACTACATTTTTCATCATTCAGCCTGTGAACCCTTCTTTCACATTTATGAACTTAATCAATATAAATCTTGTGAATTTTTCATCGTATAAAACTATACTGGTAAGGGAGTGGAGATCATAAGTCTCATAATTTAGTTTTCATGTATATACTCATATAACATAACATTCATCATTCTCATGTACTATAAAACATTTATCTGTACCTTTTCGAATTCTATTTCATCATGAGTAACATTTTTACTCAGGCATGTGAGTATCACTTTCAGTAGTGTTGGAATTAGCTCAGGTGGAAAGCATCTCTATCTATTTGTAAGACAATTTTAATCAGAGTCGGGAGATATTACAGTATCACAGGTTACATAATGGACTGTAATTCTAGACTCTACATATGCCACGTTCAGTCCGAGAATAGGCTAAATCATAGCTCTGATAGCACTAAATATAACACCCCTAACCTGTATCCATCGTCTGAACAGGGTTTCGAAACATTAACTTCTAGAACATTTTACAAATAAATCATATCAATCATTATTCTTTTCCGAGATTATTCATAACGTCCCATAAATGGACCCTCGAGGTCCAATATGAGAATTAGAATAGAGTTGGGACTTAATCAGAACCTCTAAGAAATTTTTTTGTACCAAATTTCAAAAAGAAATTCAAGGTGCAGGGCTTACACGCCCATGTGGTCCAAGGGACATGTCCGTGTGACCCTCGGACATGCCCGTACTGGAAGCCGTGTTCGACCCCGTGTAACTCTCTAACTTGTGCACACGGCCGTGCCACACACTTGTGTGCTAGACCATGTGGTTAATTAATTCATTTTGAATTTAGGTGCAGGTTTCACATAGCCAAGACACACTCCCATGTTCTAGGCTGTGTCGTACACATGCTGAGACACGCGCCCGTGTTTCTGCCCATTTGCTCACTTCTAAGCATTCTATTTCTCAAAAATTAAGGTGCAGGGGACACTCAGCCTAACTACACGCCCATGTACCTGGCCTTGTGTCACAGACGGTCTAGAGACACACCCGTGTGTCTACCCATGTGGACAAAATAAAGCCATTCCTAGCTTCATTTCTCACTCAAATCACACCCGTAACCTGCACTTGAATCACACATCCAAATACGAACTACTTCAAGAATTCAAATTAAGCAAATTTCATCATTCATCATGGCATATCATTTCATGCATACATGTATATAATCTTACTTTAGCTAAGTCCTCAAGTAAGACAAAATTTGACCAACTACTTAACATATATGTAGCTACCATAGTTTGACATTCCAAGTATATTAAAAAAAAAACCTTACTAGTCATTCCAATGGCTTGATTACAAGTATCATTTACATTTACATGCCAATATGGCCAATATATCCTATACATGCCATTACAACCATAATTGATTTACCATATTGTACCGATATGGGCCGATGGATAGTGTGAGTGATTTTCACCAAGCTTTCAATCTAACAAGCTTCCGATTTACTCTAAAATAGGGAACTAAAACTAAGTAAGCATAAAATGCTTAGTAAGTTCGTATAACATGGTACTTAACTTACCATTCATTCTAACTTAAGGTAACTATATAAGACATAATCAATCAGTTTGATCTCAAGCCCTACACACATTCTCATTGCCCTTGTTAGTCATATATTCCATATTAACATCAAAACATATATCGGCTCAACAACAATCAAGTTTCCAAGCACATATGTTTTCCACAACATGTATTCGTTCAACATCCATAATTCATCTCACTATTTCAAGTATAATTTCATAATAGTTTATTTTGAGTTCAGGTCATTTCATATCAGAACTATACTCATATTACTCAGAACATTAAGGTCACAATTAGTGCACTCAAGGTGTACAAGTCTATAATTAAGAATGAACATATATTTATCAAATAAAGTCCATGTACAGATATCATCATCTCATGTTTTCATATATCATATGTTATGTATCATCATTTACTTATATTTCAGCCGGATACGTGTAATAACTCATTTCTTATCCATATCTTTTCATGTCAAGAATTTTACCCGTTGAATTTATCTGAAATATCGATGGTTACATAAGTACTACACTCGAGGTGTACGAATCAGAATTCGTCAATTCAAATCCAACGGTACCCATAGGGTATTGTATCGGAGAGTACACTCTCGTACCACACATGTATACGACAGGATTACCAATCCAGGCTAAATCCTTTTTATGACATATGCTCTAAAGAGCTTGATCTAGACTACCGGTCTGAGCTAAATCCAGTTCATAACATATGTTGGAGAGGATTTATATCAGGATTACCCGTTCGGGCTATATCCTTTCATAAATGAGGTCAATAGGATTACTCGTCTGAGCTAAATCCTGTCAGCAACAAATGCAGGATCTCATTCATTTCGAGAAATCACATATCCATCGATATGCATTTATTCAACAAGGTTTAACATTTTCAAGCATTTCTCGTGTAACACCCCTAACCCGTATTCGTCACGGAATAAGGTTACAGAGTATTACCGAGGATAACTAAATATATATAACTAATTTAAGTCAAATTTACCATTCATAAATGAAAACATTCAAACCATCCCTTAAATGGACCCTCGAGGCCCAATATGAACATTAGAATCAAGTCTGAACTTATTCGGAGTCTCATAGAAATTTTCACAAAACTACAAAATTTTTCACACATGCATGGCTTACACGCCCGTGTGCCTTAGAGACATGCCCATGTGGGCAGGCCGTGTAGTTACACACGCCCATGTCTTGACCCTGTGTAACTCTTTGACTTGCATCCTATGAACAAATTGAAGTCACATGGCCAAGTCACACACCCGTGTGATAGGCCGTGTGGTTATTTTAAATTTTACAATTTAAGTGTAGGTTTTACACAGCCAAATTACATGGCTGTGTCTAAGACCATGTTACCCACACGGCTGAGACACACGCCCATATCTCTGCCCGTGTGCTTAATTTAGAGCATTCTGTTTCTAAATTTTAAGGTGTAGGGGACACACGGTTACAACATGCCAATGGGGCAAGTCGTGTGTCACACACAGCCTAGACACACGCCTGTGTGTCTACCCGTATGGATGATAATAAGCCATTTTAATACCACATTTCTCACCCTTTCTATAATCCATCTGGACATAACCTTCAAATACACAGATATGTCCAAACCAATCAACCAAATCAACTAAAACACATGTTTTTATTCTACCAACATACCATAATACTACTATTTTATCTTAATTTGTAAAAATGGTTTCATTCATTACCTTACCAAAATAACTTTTTTAAACATAAAAATATCAATACTTCAAAACTACATTTTTCAACCCTGTCCTATATGTAACAACCTGATTTTAGACATTGTCGGAACAATAGTTTCGAGACCACCAATCCAAATTCGGAGAAAGTATTATATTATTATTTTAGAGTTATAGCATGTTTATATTAGTGCATGAAAATTTTGGTGAAGAAATTTTAGCGTTTGTGAGCTTAATTGAGAAAAAAGACTAAATTGCATAAAGTTCAAAAGTTTTAATTTGATAGCTAAGGGAGTTAAATTTCCATGTACCATAAATTGGGGGTTTTTAAAGTGAAATTAGGACCTAAAATAGTGCTTGGCCGGCCATGAGAAAAGGATTTTAACTTAGTCAAATGTTAGGTGAAGTTGGTGACTTATTTGACTAAAAAGAAAATAAAATAAACATAGGATGATATCATCCATTTTCCCATCTTCTTCTTGATAAAAAAATATCAACCATAGGAGGGTTTTGAAGCTTGAAAATTTCATCCACTTCATCTCTCTACAAATAAGTGATCTTGATGGTTTTTCTTGATGATTTTTGTACTTTTAAAAACCTTGTAACATGAGCTTTCAAATGAGGGGGCTATTTTGCAAAATGGTTGAAAGTCTAGGGTTTTACCATGAGTGTGTTCATGTTTTTTTCTGAAATTTTATGGAAGAAAATGAACCATGATTGTGAAATAAACAACTTTTGTGAAGAGATTTCTCATGAAAACCCTAAAAAGGGCCATTTTACATAAGTTGTAAAATAGGTGATAAAGGTGTGAAATATTGAGAATTTTGGACTGCTTCTAGTGTAAAAATTAATCGAATAGGCTTAATATATGAAGAAATTTGATAAAAATTGATTTTCGGACCTAGGTGTAAAATGGTCATTTTGCAAAAGTCTAAGGGCAAAATGGTCATTTTGTCCAATTTTAAATTGTTGAGTATCTAGATTAATAAAATGATTAAATTCATAAATTTTTATCATTCTAGATCAAGAATTACAAAATCTGAGCCTAAACCAGGGAAAGGCAAAACAAGTGGACTGAGCCGAGCTAGTCGCCACATTTTGAGTACCGAAGTAAGTTGTATGTAAATAATACAACTACATTGTTATTATATGTGTTTGAATTGATATAGCATAAATTTTTTAATTGTGGCAATGAAAATACATGATGATAATTGAGATAATAGATCTCTCGGGTGAACCCTAGGAACAAATCAGATATTCGTGCCATGACATTTAGGTCATTTGTGCGCTAGTGTAAGACATGTCTGGAACATCCATCGGCCACATTATGAGAGTCAGTGTAAGACCATGTCTGGGACATGGCATCAGGATTGAGACGAGAGCTAGTGTAAGACATGTCTGGGACATGCATCAGCCTCGAGATGTAAGCCAGTGTAAGACATGTCTGGGACATGCAACGGCTACGAGATGTGTCAGTGTAAGACCATATCTGGGACATGGCATCGGTACGGAGATGTGAGAGCCAGTGTAAAACCATTTCTGGGACATGGCATCGACTTGATGGATGAGCTAGTGTAAGACCATGTCTGGGACGTGGCATCGGCATTACACCTTATGTTTGAGGCTTAATGAATATCCAATAGCATTCCAAATGGTTCAACGGTAAGAGTAATAGTTTAAGTTAAACAAGAAAAGTATAACCATGTTGGGAGTGGTGTATGTACCTATTTGAAATATATGAGATGTGAGCTCAATATATGCTATGTGAAATGTATTAGCTAGTGATGAGTAAGTTGTGTTTATGCCTACTTAAGTACTACGAGCATGATTATGAATGGTAAAGTTGTTGTTATATTTATTACATGCAACTTACTAAGCTTTATGCTTACCCTATTTCTTTCCATTTTCTTATAGTGCCGCCTAATTAGCTCGTGGATCAATGGACATCGGAGGCATTGATACACTATCAATCGAAGCACTTGGTATAGTTAGATCTATTTATTTTGATTATGGCAAGTATAGGACCCTGGCTTTAGGATTTTGTGTCATTGTTAATTGACCAAATGTGTTGGCTTACTTTAGCATTTTGATTCATTTTGTATAAGGCCATGGAAATGGTTAAAGTTAAAAGTTGTTATATGAATACAAGAAGTTATTTCATGAATAGGTAATTTGTTGGTTGTTTTAGTAAATATGAAATGTGTAAAGGCCTTAGATGTGGTTGTTGGATTGAGGAATCTTATTATGATGATCTTTAGCATGATGGATGTTGTTATTTTGTGCTACAGGGTGGCAAAGGGCTTGGTAAATAGCCCTATGTTGCCCACATGGGTAGACACATAGGTGTGTGTCTAGACACACGGCTAGCCCCATGGGCATGCTGTCCGGTCGTGTGTCTCCTGTACGTAAAAATTACAAGTTCTTTGTCTTCATGTTCAACCACTAAAAAATTTGTGGTCCATTTACTCAATAAAGACCTCTAATTTAATGTTCCATAGCTATTTGACACCTTTAGCTAGTAGAACAAAATAATATTAAACACTCATATAATCATGCTATAACACATAAAATAATATTAAAATAATTTCTCCGACGTCGAATTTTTGGTTCCGAAACCACTGTTCCGACTAGGCCCAAAATCGAGCTGTTATAGGTCGATTCTTGAGGAATTACACGAACTTGTTTTAAACCCAGTTTGAATTCAAAAACATATGCTTTCACAAAGTTAAATTTTGGCTAATAGCTTTCCATTTCTTTTTAGGAAAACACTCATTAAAACTATTTATTTCATTACAGAAAAAGACTTAAGTGATTACTTTAATTTGCAGTGGAAATCTCTAAGTTATTAATTTTGAAAATCGTGACTTAGTGTATAAAAACATATAATTTTGTAGTTTAAAAATAATAATTACTAAATTCAACAAAACAATTTAAAAACAAAAAACAAAGTCCCAAAATAATTTACTATCCAAAAAGTCTGAAAATCCAAAATAGTTTAATAAAACATAAATTATATTATTTTTAACCAGAAACTCAGTGCGAGCTCTCGTGCGATGCTTGGTTCTAAGGTCTAATTACTTGAGAAATCAAAAAATGAAGGAGTGAGCTAACAAGCTCAATGTGTAACTTTGCCCTTAAAAGTAGAACAAATTGTACAATTCACATAGAATTCAAATACTGAACAAAATATATCATGACATACTATGCAATGCAACATGATAATCATATTAGATACAGATGGCAAGGCAAATCATCCGATGCAACACTTTATTTCAGATGGGATACAAATCTTACTGTAACACCCCAAACCCGAGACCATCGCCGGTGTCGGACCCGAGGGTTAACAAACCAAGTTCACATGTTTTTTTTTTTTTTTTGCCCACCAATTTGACATTTCCAGTCAGGCTGGAAAACTGCGTCACTGTCGCCTTAAAAATCATATCTCGAGTTTCAAAACTTGGAAACTGGTTTCGTAAATTTTCCCTGAATTTAGACTCATATATCCATCCATGGATTTTTTTTTCTAGGATTTTTGGTCGGGCCAATTGGTACAGTTTATTAGTTAAAGTTACCCCTGTTACAGGGATCGACTACTCTGACCTTTGCGCGGTATAACTTGAATATTTCTCTGTACAGAGCTTTAATGCTGGTGTCGTTTGTTTCTAATGAAACTAGACTCAAAATGGAATCTGTACATATAAGGTATATCTCCTAATTCTTTTGGATAATTTATAGTGAATTTTTAAAGTTGCGACAGGGAACCCAGAAACCATTCTGGTCCTGTCTCACAATAGCTTTAATATCTCTTAACCTGTAACTCCTATGACCGTTTCGTTTCTTCCATATGAAAATAGACTCATCAAGGTTCATTTACATAGCTTATTCACTATCTAATTCCATTCCTATGAATTTTGGTGATTTTTCACATTCATGCCACTGCAGCTGGCAGCATCTGTTTTAAGATAGGACTCACCTATTTGGTGGTCTCCATGATTCAACTAGCCTTACCATACATAGGTTCATATATGATCATTTTAACCATGCCAATGGCTGATCATATGACCAACATTCTCATTTCCAAGCCATAGCCACATCATGACACAAAATATATACATACAACCCACAATTAGTCTAAGTTCATACTTCCTTTTCGAGCCATTTTCGCACTACCGTACATACTTACATTACAACATATTTAACAAACAAGGGGTAGTCCTATACATGCCATCTCAAGTTCAACCCAAAATTTATACCAAAATGGAGGCTTGATAGTGTGGATGACTTCGACTTCAACGATCCCAAATCCGATTGCCTCGAGCGAAATCTAGAAAACTAAGAGCCAAAGCAACGGGTAAGCATTTTATGCTTAGTAAGTCTCAAGGAAAATAATGAACTATAATTTACAGCAATACATTCACATAGCCAAATGCATCATTTCATTAATACACATTCTTACATCATACTTCATCATTATATAAGTTCGCAAAGCATCAATCAATTCAATAACTGAAATTCAATAGTCGATTGAGCGAATGTTGCTCACACACGCCGACTTTCCAATGCACATATAACGTACCTTATCCTTTGGGCTTTCCGAGTGTACTAATTAAATTCATTTCAGCAACCAACACTCACCTCCAGCCCAAGATTCTTCGGAATATAACCGGATTTAATCACGTGCACAAATGCCTTCGGGTCTTAGCCCGGATAGATTAACTTGCACGAATGCCTTCGGGCCTTAGCCCGGATATAGCCACTAGCACAATTGCCTTCGGGTCTTAACCCGGATATAATTTCCAGCATAGTTGTCTTCGGGCTTAGCCCGGACATCATTCAATTTCTCATGCACACATACATCAATAATCATTGGACATACATATTTCATTTTCGTTACTAAGGCTCAAACACAAATATAATCATTAGCATATTTGCCTTCGGACTTAGCCCGGTAGAATTCAAATACTCATACACACATAATCAATAATCATACACATCCATATTTCATCTCACACAATTCAAGTAAGGTCACTTCTTGAGGACTTACCTCGGATGTTGTCGAACGGCTTTTCGCTATTCGATCACCTTTTCCTTCCCTTGTCCAATTGTGGCCCTCTTAGCTCTTGAGCTAATTCAAACAAATTCAATTTATTAAAACCTCATTGTGCTTGCTTATGGCGAATATGACAAGGATTTTAAATGGTCATATGGCCACTCTTTAGCTTGAATACACAATGGTCATGCACATTTTATACTACATCAAGCAATTCAATACAATTTATTTGAGCATCAAGGAAATGCTAAGGCCTTCAATAGGCTACCCAAGGCGAATATTCATGTACATGTTGAGGTCAATTTTGCACTTAATACCTCACAAAAACAGCATGCAATCTACTAATTGATGCTTTGCACATTGTGGCCCAAAACTTATAATATAGCATCAAGCACTTATATGTGTGCTAGGCAATTGTGCTTGCAATTTCACAAGCATTCTTCCACATTTTCTCCTTTAAATCAATATATTCATCACTTAGTTCATAACCAAACATAATGTGCAATCATATATATGCATATATGAGCATGGCGAATTTTCAAGGTGTCCATAGCCATCCAAAACACAAACTTTTAACTAACATGCAAGAAGCATGAATCATGCTCAAGAATGCATCATGGCCAAGTATGACAATCATGCTCCTTTTCCACTTTAATCATGATAAAACAAAGAGAAAACTCAAAATCTTACTCATGAGTAGAAAATCCATCATTGCATGCATCATCATCAAGCTTCACACTTAGCATGCAATGGCTTTATCACTATAACAACTTTGGCCAAATACCATTTCCATGGCATACCAAAGATTTGAGCCATGGCTAACATGCACATCAAGTTAGCAACCAAAACATGCATGAAACTCCCAACACAACCTCATACATACCTTAATCTTGATGCAAATTTAGCCAAATCACCTTCTAGATCTCTTCAAAACAAAGGAAATGAAGCAAAATCCCTTCTTCCTCTTAGTATTTTCGGCCAAAAGGAGAGAGCAAGCATGAACAAATTTTTTGTTTTTCTCTTCTTGGTTGCACTGCAAGAATGGGGTATGCCACTCTCTCACACATTTTTTTTCATTCTTTTCTTACCCATGCTTATTTGTTTACTATTTCTCCCTAATGCCCAACAAAACATGTTTCATGACATGTTTAACCCATATTCTTTGTCATGGCCGGCCATTACTTGTAAAAAGGGGAAATTTGACATGCAAGTCCATTATTTTGCATGCATGCTTTAATTAGTCATCACATATTTCCCTATCGTACTTTCAAAGTTCACTACTAAGTCCTTTCTTATAAATTAGCACCTAATTAATAAAAATCGAGACACGAAATATTTACGCATACCAATTCCACATACAATAAGTACGGAATATAACATTTAATTATTCTTGTGACTCGGTTTCGTGGTCCCGAAACCACTCTCCGACTAGGGTCACATTCGGGGTGTCACACTTACCCCCATCCGCTACACACTATCTCTGTCCATCCCTGCACATTAGAGTAATAAATACCCATTCAACCCCACACACCTATAAATGAGCGTATATCACTTTTCAGATTAGTTCAGTCAAGCAATCGAAATAGTGTGGTAAACGTCCAGAATTAGATACGTATTGCCAAGCCACTAAAACAGATATATGGTAAATACCACTAAATAAGTCAGATCATTAAACTACTAACACTTCCTCCATCACATCAAAATCCCACCCCAGTGCACATGCAAACACTAAACAGATATCTAGATACACACATATCATACATGCTTTACACATCAGATCATGCTAACATGCTTTCAGAAGTAGCACATGCAGAAACAAAATATCAGGTTTCATATTTAAAAGTCATACATATCACATTACAGACCCTATGAAGTGGCTAACCTCGAATCGCACTTTAACTATAGCCCTAACCAGAATTTACAGAAAATTGGCCCATACGGCCTAACTAACCCAGCTCGTGTGGCCCACACAACCTGGCACACGGCCGTATGATGTCGACAATGGGTTTTTCGATTTCGCATCGTTCACTGTTTTTACGAGTTTGAGTCACACATCTTACTACTTCGGGAAAACAATGATACAACACATTTTCAAACACTAAAACCAACATTTAAGATGGACTAATTAGTGATAATATACAAAATCGAGGCACTAATCCATCCACAAATGATTAAACATTCAGCCTTAACTCTGTGGATCATCATTTCGGCATTAGATTGCTTACCTAAATAGTAAAGACTATACTAAAAATCTCCTAACTTGCTGGAAGAATGTCGTGTGCCTCACGAACTTCTCTTAACAATACACCAAAACCATCAATTAGATCGAAATTCAGAAACACACACACTTCTATACCTTCCACACGAAATGAGAACAACAACATCACCTAAAAGGTAATAGAAGGTACTTACAGAGAAATTAGAAACTAAATCCAAAAAGTTTAAAAATCCAAAATAGTTTAATAAAACTTAAATCGTCTTAATTTTAACCAGAAACTCAATCCCAGCTCCTGTGTGTCACCCAATCCTAAGATTGTTGATTACTTGATAAATCAAAAAATGAACGGGTGAGCTAACAAGCTCAGTGTGTAACTCAACCCTTAAAAGCAGAACAAATAGCACAATTCACACAGAAGTCAAATATTGAATAGAATACATCATGACATACTATGCAATACAGCATGATAATCATATCATATACAGATGGCAAGGCAAATCATGCGATGCAACATTTTATTTTAGAACAGATACAAATCCTACCCCCATCCATTACACACCATCTCTGTCCATCCCTACACAACAATTAGAGTAATAAATACCCATCCAACCCCACACACCTATAATTGATCATATATCACTTTTTAGAATAGTGTAGTCAAGTTGCCGGAATAGTACGGTTAACCACTAGAACCAGATACATGTGGCTAAGCCACCAAAATAGATATGTGGTAAATACCACCAGATAAGACAGATCATTAAACTGTCAACACTTCTTCCGTCACATCATAATCCCGCCCAAATACACATGCAAACACTTATCAGATTTCTAGATACACACATATCATACATGTTTTACACATCAGATCATGTTAACTTGCTTTCAACAATAGCACATATAGAAACAAAATATTAGATTTCATATTTAAAAGTCATACATATCACATTACAGACCCTATGAAGTGGCTAACCTCGAATCACACTTTAACTACGACCTTAATAAGATTTTATAAAAAATGGGCCTATAAGCTCATGTGGCCCACAAGACCTAACTGGCCTAGCCCGTGTGGCCTACGCGGCCTTGTGATGTTGACAGTGGGTTTTTATACTTCACATCGTTCATTTTTTTTATGAGTTTGAGTCACATAACTTACTATTTCTTTAAAATGGCGATGCGACACACCTTTAAACCCTAAAAACAATAATTAAAACGGACTTATTAGTAACAATATACAAAATCTAGTCACTAAATTGAACATTCAACCTTAACTCTGAGAATCAGCCCTTTGGCATTCGAGTACTTAGCCAAACAGTAACAATAGTCCTAAAAATCTCCTAACTCGCTGGAAGAACGCCGTGCGCCTCACAAACTTCTCCTAACAGTACACCAAAACTATTAATTAGATCGAAACTCACAAACACACACACATCCATACCTTCCATAAGAAACGAGAACAATAACATCACCTAAAAGTAAACAGAAGTTACCGACAGAGAAAGTACTATATTAAGCAGAGCATCTTAATCACAAACATCCAGCAATGCAAAGGCATCAAAGGAAGTGGAACAAAGAAGGAAAGCTAAAAGAGAAAACAAGAGAAAAGTCAATCAACAAAAATTGGAAACAAAACATGGAAAGAGGGAGAAAAAGTGTGAGACATGAGAGAGATAGAGCGTAAAAAGAATGCGGGAGAGATTTTGGGAAATTTTTTAGGAATAATCCAAGAAGAAAATCCCACAAAATCCCATTACTAACCACCTATCATATTCTCCTAACTCGAATTCAACCCAACTTCTACCACATGATCTACACAGACAAGAAATAGCAAAAATATTTCCGTTTTGCATACATAGGATTCAAACACAAAACCTTTGTGTAAACTAAAGCCTTACCACCGAACCAGTAAGTTCATTCTTGTTATAGTTAAGCAAAAATAATATAAAAGCTAAATATTCACAGAAAGGGGTTGGAACAAAAATTTAAGGAAAGTGATCTAAACACAAGACCTCAAGCACATAAATAAAACTCTTAACCACTAAACTAGATTAATTCACTTTTTAACAATTAAAAAACAAAAACTTTACAATAGATATAAAATATTTGAAATATGAGTACGACAAGATTTGATTCATGGTTGAAGCTAGATGGTGGTCCAAGTCCGTTCAAAATTATTGTCTAGATTTTTTCTAGCTTGACCCTAGTTAAATCACTATTCATTTAATATTTAACATTAAAAAAAAATAAAATGTATTATCCATTTACGTTGGGGGGTGATACCTTAAAATTCACAAGGAAAACGCAGCATGCCGCCAACCACCAACAATGTTTCAAAGGAAGACTTATAGGAAAGGAAACTGTCTCATTTGAATTACCAGTCGCCCACACCCAATGGGAACACCGCATCCGATCTTCACCCCCCGCTTTTGTGTGCAGCTAAATTTCTTACTCTTTCATCTATAAATCTTTGCATTTCACAAATTGATTTCAATTTCTTTTATTTTTCAATTTCAGACTAACAATTCATTTACAAAATTTCTTTTCTCAAAAATAAATTTACCTTCATCAATGACTATATTATTTTTAATAAATCTAATACATAAATTTATTTTTATTGAGCGTTGGTATCACTCTCTAATCGACTCTCAACTCAGTTGAAAAATTACTAAAAATCTTCTTTTATAAAATAATAAATATTATTGTGAAGATATTTTTATCATTTCAATTAATAAGAAATCTATAAAATGCATTTAACGAGATTGAACCAAAAATGCCATAATTGTCAAATATTTTTACCATTTCAACTGAAACTCCATTTACTTTTTAAATCAATTTTCTTTTACAAATTTATTTGTTACATAAGTTTTTCATAAATTTTTCACTCTGCTCTGCCTTATGAACTAGTTTTAGGATCACTTGCAAATCACTTAGTTAAGTGACAACCTATAACATTAATCCAACTTATCCACAAACTTAAAGTAATTTAGATTGGTTCATTAACCAACTTAATTTTACATATTATATAAATATTTTAAATTTATTAAAATAATATATATATTAAATCAGTTAAGTAAATGACTAAATGTATGGGATTAATAATCGATACATAAATATTTTAATGGAGATCATAATCCACTAAACCAATATAATAGACTAATTTAATGGAATGGATTGGTTAAGTTGGTTATAAGGTTGGAGGTTTAGTCCTCTTTAATCTTTCTCAGTCACATTAAAGCATAATTTGAATAACAACCGTACACCGCACCATCTCTTTCCATTGATAGAAACAACCTCCAATGGAGGAACATTTTACCTTTTAATCCCTATGGCCTGCACTCTTTTTCGATTGAAAAGTCTTTTTCTGTCCTTTTCACGCCCACAACTTTCCTATATGAATTTGGTAATTAGATTTATTTATTTGGTTTTTAAACTTGAAATTTATCAAGATTCGATAATTAATCTTTAGTTCTTAGAATTTGAATGGATTGGTCGTTCAAGCCGACTGGATTGAAAACTATTCAGTATACTAATCCAAATAAAATGGTTGAACCGATTGAATCGAAAACTACTCGAAATCAATAAAAACTAAAAAATGGGACAAAAAATAATAGTTGAATAAGTTGAGCTGATTTAATAATTTTTTATTTTAAAATTTCATGGATTTTAATTAATTATTTAATTATTGTTGGTCTAGTAGTTGAACCGATCAAACCGATTGAATGGGAAATTAGTGGTCTAACCAAGTCAACCACTGATCCAATTATTAGAATACTGTATGTGACACTCTAAGATTGTACCATGTCTTCATCTAAAATTTTATATATATATATATATATATATATACCAATTTTCAAATAATGATGTTGTACAATCTCAAAGTGTTACATCATTAGACTTTTATATTTTTCATGTTCAAAGATTAAAATGATTTTAGTTACTAAATTCAAGTACCTAAGTGAATAAAAAAATTACAAGTACCAAAGTGGGGACCTAGTTGCTAAGTTCAAGGGCCGAAAATTATATTATCCCTTGTATGAAATATGGAGTTTTGATTTTTAATTATTTTATTTTTATTCATTTATGTTTTCTTCAATATATTTTAAATCAATTTTGTTTAGCCTTTTCATTTAGTTGATTTATTTAATTTTAAAGGAATTAGTCATTTATTTTAATTTTTTGTTTACAAGCTTTTAAGTTATTTATTATAAAAATGTACTTATAAATTAGTTAATTAGTTAATTGTTTAAAGCATTTAAATAAGCTTATAAAATAAAGAAATTTTAATTTTAATTATCATTAAAAAATATAAATATAATTTAACAATACATCTTTATATTAATGTCCTCAATGGTTATGCTCATTCCCATTTCACCATCACTGTGATATTTGCAAAATCAAACATATATCTCACAATTGATTTTAATCTCATAGTTATAACAACTAATTTCACCATTATTTTATATTTTTAATTTTATTGGAGCTAATTATATTGTTCATCCAAGAGGGGTGAATCTAGGAGGTGGCAGGGGCCTAGTCCCTTAAAATTGAAAATTTTCTATTTTGGCCCTTTAAATTTTTAAAATTTAAATTAGTAAAGATAAAATTATATTTTAGCCCACTAAAATGATAAAATTTTGATTTAATCTTTTAAAAATTACATTTTATTATAGTAAAATTACAATTTAATTTCGACCCTAAAACAAATTTTGACTTACTACATCATCCAAACAGAACATTAGTTGACAAAAATATGAAAATATCAAAATAATTAAATTTAAAAAGAATATAGAAATAAGTATGCAATTTAAATACTTGTGTAATGTTTTCATAAAAATATTTTTCACTCTTCTGAAATTACCTACTATTATGTAACTTGTAATAAATTATGTCAACCAGATATCTGGTTGAAAGGAAAAAATTATGTAAAATATATTTATAAAATATTTATGTAAAAATATTAATAGTATTTTAAAAAAAGAATGTTATTTTTTTTGAGATAGCTATTTGTTTTACAAGGAAACTTTTTACTTATAATACTATTTGTTATTTTTTATTAAAAATAGCATTCTAGACTATTACATAATAATTAATTTAAGAATAAATAAATCAGTAATATCTTCATGCAATACACTCAATACAATCTTCATGTAATGCACTCAGTATAAAATTAGAGGGTTGAGACCAAAAGTGAAAGTTAATATCCATTCCTTCTCCTTGTTTTTTTCTTAGCTTACTTAATCCTTATGATTAATGGTCAATTTATATAACATCTAAATCTATATAGAGAAAGAGGATGAAAAGTGAGAGAACAAAATGGGCAGTTGAAAGAAAGAAAAGGAAATGATCATTTTCACTAATATCTGATATATGATGGTAAATCGATATATGTATTATTATTTTTCTTTAGTATAAGTTGGCGAATAAAGAAGACAAAGGGTATAAATTATTAATAAGTTCGTTAAAATATATTGTATTTTAAGTTCGAATTTTAGAAATGAAATTATTGGGAGAGATAGTCGCAACCCTTGAAAGAAATAGCTTAGGCCATAAATTTAGTTAAAAAAATAACAATATTTAATTTTTGAATTTGATAATTTTTCTCAATTTCATAAAGTTTTGTAATGATGTAACACTTTGAGACAATGCCACATTATCACATAAATTTTTTATTAAAAAAATATGATTTTTAAGTGATGATATAGTGTAATATTTGAGTGTCACATAGTCACATGGATGAAAACTGGGAAAAGTTATCAAGTTTGATTTTGAGAAAAGTTGGCAAAGTTTAGGGATTAATATGGACAAATAAAATATTGTCACTAGTTGGTAGATTTTTTTTTTTATATACTATTAAGGTATTTTTCAAGTTTATTTTATGGTTTATGAAGACTAATTTTTTGAGCGTTTGTTGTTGTATTTTCTAACAATTTGATCTTAAAAGTTTAAACTTGAATTGTCTCCGTGAAAATAAAATATTATTTATTACCGTACCCAACACTTATTAGTTAGATGATAAATTTATTATTCCATATATACCATTTAAATAATTATAATCATATTCAACTTTAACTAATATACCTATATTGGATTTTTTCAAGATTTATAGAATAAATAAATTCTAAATCCAACTTTTAGATGGATGAACACTTCCCATGGAATTAAACGCAAAGTTATAGGAATGTGGCATGTGTTCGTACATTATATTAAATAAAATAAAACCTAACCAAAGGAATAAAAAACACATGACAACTTCCTAACTCCATTTTAACCTAGTTATGTAATTATATTTTGAGGTAAAATAAGTGGGCTTGGAGAAGCAAATTGACTAGTGAAAAAGAAGAAGAGTGGGAGTTGAGGAGAAGTGTAGGTCACTTGATATGTTGGAGCATTGTTTGTGGTTTGGTTCCTGAATCTGATGATCATGTTGTTCAAGTTTAGCCGTGGAATTAGGAGCTGAAACACTGATAGTCAACTCTAGGTTCAGATCAGGCAGCTGATATTGAGTAGTACTGCATGGCAGATTATCATCATCTTCATCTTCCAACAAGCAACTTGCGGCATCGGAAACTTGATCGTTGTCGCGCCAGGGTTTGTTGTTGGGCGGTGCAATGCATTTATGGGACTTTGGGAGTTTTGAAGCAGATGATATTAATGTTGCACTTGCACTGGTGTTAGTATTGGAATTATGATGTGGGCGGTTGTGGCGGGTCAAGCTATGCTTATTTGGATCGATGCCCATGTTTATGAGCTTCCTTCGTAAATGTGAGTTCCAATAATTCTTCACTTCATTGTCGGTACGTCCAGGCAATCTTCCAGCAATCAACGACCACCTGAATTACATTGTTCTTGGAGATAAATTTTATTAAGAAAATATGAGATATCATTTATTAGGATACCCTCAGGCACGTTCTTAATCCAAAATCTATCCTTAACAAGAAGTAAACTCATCTTGTCTTCATCTATACATATCAATATGTAATGTAAGACAGTATTTTAATTTAGTCATGGTATTTCTTTTATAAGGCATAAAAGTAAGGCTTTACCTGAGCTATTTTTCTTTGTTTAAATTCTAAAAGTCTAAACACAAATTTAGTGATCATTAGGTTCACTCAATAATATTGAAGTAATAAAAAATTTATATTCGAATTTTCAGTTGACACTAATTTCGAGTTTAATCTTACCGATTGCCTAAAAGTGCATGAAGCTTGATAATAAGGTCGTCTTCATCTTCACCAAAGTTTCCTATTTTAACATCAGGCCTTAGATAGTTTATCCATCTCAGCTTACAACTTTTACCACATCGAAGGAGCCCTAAATTATTAAACCAATCCAAAACAACACAAATTATTAGCATATATATATATGATTCATCCTTGATTTGAATTATAGGGTAGCGGATGCAATGAAATGGTAGAAACCAACCAGCAGCCCGAGGAAGAGTGCGCCAGCAACCAGCTTCACCGTTTTTTCGAATGTAATTTAGGAGCTTCTCGTCTTCTTGCTTGGACCATGTCCCTTTATTGGTGTCTCGCTTATCGCAACAAGGCTTCCTCATTATCCACCGCTAATTAGGAATCACCGGCTGAGCTGCTCTTTGAAGACAGAAACAAAGCACAAGGGGGGGAGGACGAAGGGGTATCTATTTAGGGTTTGTTAGGTTGGTTAGTTACATGCTATACTTAAACTGGTAAAGGTAGGGTTGAGTTTGACCGGTGGGTTGAGTGCATGCATGTTTGTTTTCACTGCATGCAAATGGCAAATCAAAGTTTGACAATCTTCTTCCCTTTTAGATTTTTAGCCATTTACAAAGATTATTTTATGTCGTGTCTATATAAAATGTTTGTCCTTCCTTTACCATCAATCACTCCAGTATCTTAATAATACTATATGTGAAAATTAATTAAATAATTGAAATATCTAAAGTAGGAAATTAAAAAAAAAAACCAAGAGTGAAAAAATAAAATTGTTAAATATTGGATATAATTTTATTTAAATGGAAATTTAAAAATCAATTAACTATTATAACCTTACAAATTTAGAAAGAAGTATTTTATGGTTTGATTTTTATTTTTACCTACTTTTTTTAATTGAGTTGTTGCGAATAAATTACATAAAATTTAGTAAAATGTTTTATAATAACTAGAAATTTTATCATACATGTATGTATATGGAAATTAAGTGTTTAGAACAAATATGTGTTTAAATTGGAAGTAAAATGAAATTTAAACACATAAATATATCATATTAAGAATATTAAATGAATACAATTATTTATTATAGTGTTGTCATCAACTTTAAGTTGGTATTAACTTAATTTATGATACCATCTCAATCAACAACGTAATTAATATTAGATTTCATCATACTCACAATGTGGGTGAAAGAAAATATTTTATATTAAAAATTTATAAAAATATATCAAAAAATATTATTAGTAGAATGGTAAGGGTTTTCTATCTAAATTTGTTGATCTTGTGTTAATTCTCAAATAAAGTTTTTAATTGTTCTATTTGAAGATTATACAAAAGTATAAAGGTGAAAATACTCTTATAATAATATTAATTATCCTTTGACGTAAGGGTATTTTAATAATTTTATAATTAAACTGGAGTTGAGTTGACTCATGACACCAGCACTTTACATATAGTATAGATAACTAGATTATGGTATATCCACTTTTTTGGGTGAGGACAATTATGTAAAAATATAAAAATTAAAAGTAACTTTGAATGAAATTATAAAATTGAGATAACTAAAGATTATGATATATTAGGTTAACTTTCATGAGTCTCATTTATATGAATATGTTTTTCTAAATTTATTAAAATGTAAAAAATAAATAATTTTAAAATAATATTTATTGTTTATTTGATAATTCTTAATTGAATTGGGATATGACTCAATTAACTTTTTAATATATAGTATAAATAATATAAATAATTTACAATAACTAAAAAAGTTTGGCACCGTCACATTTATTAAAGTTGACCGACTGACTATAGTTTCTTTTTATTTTTATTTTACCTACAACAAGGAAAACATCTTAACAAACAGTCCCTCTTTTCTTTCTTGGCTCTCCTTATCATGTTATAATCTATCTCCCTTATCTAATTGGTTAAATCTGCTACAGGTCGTTGAACTCTTTAATTATATAGAATTTATTTTTTTATTTTTAAATTTTAAAATGCACAATCAATTATTACGAAATTTTTGATTAAATTTAAATTTTTGTAACATCAATTTTTTTTTATTTCATAGATACAAAAGTGAGTATTTATATATTTTAAATTGTCTAATTAGTAAATTTAATAAAATAAATTTTGAACTAAAATTTTAAATTTTAAAAAGTAAAACTAATTTCTGCTAATGTAAAGAAAATTGTAGCATATTTAAACCTATCTAAATTTCACGTTGTTATTTCCATCTCTAACTTTTCTTTTTCTAAATAATTGTTTAATAGAATTTGTTGAAGCTACCTAACCAAATTATTTTAATTAGCCTCAAGTTAGGCTTCTGAACAGATCATAATTCAATCATTGTTGCAGAATTTTTAATTAGACTCCTTGCCCTTTTGAACCTTACATATATAGAAGTGATTTTTGTATTTTATTTAAAACAGATTTATCAAAAAAACAACTTATCCGTTCGATTTAACAGTGTTTTAAATTTTGTTTTGGTTCTTTCTAAATTTTATATATTAATTTATTTATATTATATATTTAAGTTTTTTTTAGTTGGTGAAATTAGTCTATTAGACAAAAATTTAGTAGGAATTCTCCTTGTTAACTTTAACTAGAAGGTTTTCGCTCTGGAGGCAATTTTGGTTGATAATAGCACTCGAAGGGCTACTAAAAAGGTTTTGACTTCGAGAAGATGAATCCCTAGATAGAGGTAGGATGGAAAGTTGATGATTTGGAGGAAAGGAAGGCCTCGTTTAAAGATGTGCTCCTGGGATCTACGAAAAACTGAGGATGTTGGAATATTTTAAATATTTATAGTGTTTTAATAATTATAAATGAATGGGTGTAATTAATCAAAATATTATATTATTTAATTTTTGAAAATGAATTATAACTATTTAAATAATATTATTTGAATAGTTAAAATATTAAATGAATGATTATGTGTTTATTTTAAAGACATTATTATTCAAAAGATACTTATTGATGAAAGAAGTCTCTATGAAGAGACATGGAAATTTCTATAAATAGTAATGAGATTTCATTTGGAAATCATACCAACAAATTCTAATATTATTTCTTTCATTCTTTTATTTTCTAATATTATTAGATTATTCTATAAAGTATTACTGTAGAAATCCTTTATAGAAATTGAGCTCCTTGTCACACATTGCTTAGTGTGTAATGGGCTATTCTTGTCAGTGCAAAATGCAAATAGTCATTGGCTTCATTGTATCCTTGAGGTTAATTTGCTTGGAACTCGTTTGCACACCGAAGATAGGTGAGGGCGAAAATAACCTTAAAGATAGTGGTTTGATACACGCCTTGGAGCCTTGTCCTATTTCTTCTTCTGTTCAAGTTTTGTTCGTGTGTTCGAGATTTTCCTCATTGGAGATTTGTAGTAACAAAGGATTTTGTGCTGAAGATATTGAGTTAGGTGAAGTGGATATAATCTCCTAATCTATTGGTGGCATCCCTTCAATTAAATTATCAGAAAGAGTTTACTCCTTTTTGGAAAAGAGCATGGAAAGAACTGTCATTTTGATTTTATTGGATAGGGAAATCACTATTAATGTACTTCTCAATAGGATTTATGGCATTTCGAAGCTGTCAGGTCAAATCTAATTAATGGACCTTGAAAATGGCTATTTCATGGAGAAAATTAATTCTGAGGATAATTACACTAAAGCTTTATTTGAAGGTTTGTGGGTAGTCTTTGGTCATTATTTAACAGTTCAACCCTAGTCGACTTTTTTCTTGACTAATAAGGCTCATTCGATGTGAGTTATGGGATGAATACAATTGCTAAGATTGTTGGGAATGTTGTACAAGAAAAGTACTCTTAAGACAATCAGTGGGACAATTGGCTGTGTGGTGAAGATTGATAAGAACACTAAGAATGGTCTGAGAGGTTATGTTTCCAAACTAGGTATAACACACTTAGCCCATATCTGTCACCGGATTAGGGTATGGAGCATTACCGTACAAACAAAACATTTAAACATATATTTTATACATTATCATAAACATATTATAATTCAATCATACATATACATTCCGTCCCTAAATCGAACCCTCAAGGCCCTAGAAATACCTTAGAAACAATTCAGAACTAAATTCAAAACATTTGGAAAGTTAAAGAAAAAGATACAATAATTTGAATACAGAGGTCACATAGCCGTGTGGCCAGGCCATGTGCCTAACACTACTGAGACACACACCCATGTCTCAGGCCGTGTAACCTTTGAACTAGGGACACATAGTCGTGTCTCAACTCGTGTCCTTACCCATGTAACTCTCTAAGTGGGGTTACACGCCCATGTGCCAGGCTGTGTAACTCACTGACTTGCATAGAAAGGAACCTACAGGAGACACATGGCTGTGTTGCCAGTCTGTGTGTCACACATGGCTGAGTCACAGGCCCGTGTCTCAGGCCGTGTGGACTTAAAATTTTAAATAAAACAAGCCATTACCAACATCAATTCATGCATAAACCTTTAGGCCTTTTTTATACATAATCATGGCATTAGAACCCTATCAAAACATACATATAATGACCAATTCAAGAGTAATAAAATAAACTAACCAATATTCCATTTAATGCACCTCAACTGCAATTATCAAGACTTATCTAAACATGCAAAATTTACCACTTACCATTTATCAATTAATAGTTCCAAAAACTTACTAAATATACCTCAACATGACTATTACTATTGCAACACCTTTAACCCGTATCTATCGTCGGAACAGGGTTACGGAGTATTACCGAACATATGAAATAGTAAACCATTCAATTGATACATCAATGCAATCATAATATGATTTCATTCAATTACTTTCATAATTCCCCTAAATCGAGCCCTCGAGGCCTTAAAAATACTATAGAAACAGTTCGAAACTAAATCAGAAACATTTTGAAAAAATTAGGACAAAGTTGAAAATTTTGGACTGTAAGGGTCACACGGTCGTATGGACATTCGAAATAGGGACACACAGTCATGCCCCAGCCCGTGTTCGTGCCCGTGTAACTCACTGACTTGGGTCACACGGGCAAGCCACACGCTCGTGTGCCAGGCCGTGTTACTCTCGAAATGGCCTTACACACCCGTGTGCCAGGCCCTGTGCTAGGCTATGTAACTGCCTGACTTGCATGCCTTAAACCTACATGGGACACAGGCCGTGTCGCATGGCCATGTGTCATACATGGCTGAGACACACACCCGTGTATCAGGCTATATGAACCCAAAATGAGCCTTAAAACACAAGTTTACCATTTCAAGTTTGCTTGAACCTTAAGAAACTCAAATACAAACAAAAATACCAAATCAAAACGACATTAATCAAGCCAAAAACACACCAAAACCAACATATTAAGTGCCTAAACAATGTACCCTCATTGGTACCACAAGTATAAATAATTATACATCAAAAATGAACATCAATTGTAACATCCTAAAATAGGGCCTAGTCAAAACAGTAGTTTCGGGACCATAAATCCGATGTTGAAATATTTATTTTATGATTATTATGAGGTCTAGAATATGAGAATATTCATGTGTTAAAGTTTCATGAAGAAATTTTATAAGTAAGGTGTCCAATAGGAAAATAATGACCAAATCGAATAAATTGTAAAACTTGGATTCTAGAAGTAATTTGTATGAAATTACTTTATATTATTAATTAGAAGGTATCAAAGAGAAATCTTCCCAATTTTTAAGTTTTTGGACAAAAATGGGCATGTATGGATGAAATTTTAAAGAAAGGGTTACGGGCATTTTGGTCATTTGGCTAATTAATGAAATAAAATGGGAAAATGAAGGCAAAAATCAGCCATTCTTCTCCCTCATCCAGCCGGAATTCTCAATTCCTCCATAGTTAGGGTTTTCAACATTTTCAAGCTCAAAAGTAAGTGCTCCTAAGCCCCGTTTTTAATTTCTTTGTATTTTTAAAATCCCGGTAGCTTACTGTTTCCATTTCTACCCATACTTTAGGTTAGGGTTCATGTTTGCAAAGTGAACCATGTGTGACATGTTTATTCTTTGATGTTTTATGGAGGAAAATGAAAGTTCGGTGTGTGTTAAACATCTTTTCCTAAGTAATTTTCATGAAAAACCCCTAAAAGGACCTTTTTGCAAAAGATGTAAAACATGTGGTAGAAATGTGAAATAATGGAAAAATGTGAGATTCCATAAGAGGGAAAAACATTCTGCGAGGCTTGGGTAAGGGGTAAATCGCGTGCATTTCATTATAAGAGCCTAGGGACTAAATCGTAAAAATGCGAAAGGTTAGGGGCAAAACGATCATTTTGTCTGGGGTGAAATTTAGACTCGAAAGGAATAATGTGAGGTATTAATGATTCATTTTTATTGTTATAGACCCCGAGGAACAAATTCTGGAGGTCGATCGAGGAAAACGAAAAGTTTCGGAATAACCGAAACGCAAAACCGAAATGAATACCAGGTAAGTTCGAATAACTTCAAGTAAACTCATAATATACCTAATTGCATGTTTTATGAATGTATGAATATTGTATTTGATGATGAAATGAAAATCCATGAAATGCGTTATTAATAATGACATTATGATAAATGTCCTGGTTGAGGTTAAAAAGGAAGTCCGATGGGTAAACCATGATTTACATGTGACTTGAGATCCTGCATGTGTTGCAGAAAAGATTTAGCCTGGACGGGTAATCCGTTGATCTCAAATATATAAAGGATCCAGCCCAAGTGGGTGTTCCTTGAGTGATCGAGCCTCCCGAAGAATATGTGTACATTGTGGAATTAGCCCAGACGGGTAATCTGATTAGGGTCTGAATTTAGCATAGACTGGTAATTCAGATCCGAGCTCATTAAGGGTGTTTGCCGCTGTAAGGGATTTAGCCTGGAATGGTAATCCCGACATCACCTTATGAGTTGATATTACGGGGGATTTAGCCTAGACTGGTAATCCCGTCGTAAGATATGAGGTTTGTGGGAGCGCGTACATGAGATGATTGCTCTTATGACTTGACGGTAAATGGGTAATCCATCGAGATTTCCAGGAAACTCAACGGGATTAACATGAGATATAAAAATGAAAACGTTGAATGATGAGCTCATATTAGACAAGTTACATGGTGCATTGTTATGTGACTATCTTGTTGATTGAGTGCATGTGATAGGGATACCATTCTGTGCTTATTGGTCTTATTGCCTAATATGGTTGCACGTTAATTAATCGGTAAGTTTACTTTCCAGTTATTCAGGCTTACTAAGCATGTAAATGCTTACCCCTCTCTTTTCCCTGTCTTATAGAGCTCGAGGACTCGTAAAGATTGGAAAATGGTCGGAAATTCAACACACTATAATCTTGTCCAGCTTTGGTATATAGATACTTTTATTTTGATCAATGGCATGTATAGTACTTTTGTTTATTTTGTTATATTTGTCATTTGATTTGTCAATATGAAGGCTTGAAAAGGTATACATGTTCACTTGTATATGGCCATGGGAATTGGCTCATTTTGATGTAGGTTATGACCTACAAATTTGTGCATGTTTATGTTCAATTGTGCTAGTGAGGATGAAATATGGCCTACCACATTTCCATACATGTAATGTAACCAAATCACATAGGATGACTAAGTCATAATTGGTAATGAGTAACAATAATGAGCCAATCTTAAAAGTATTTTAAGGCACAGAAATCCTTAATACAAAGGGAATAACCTAGCATGTATAAAATCGATGAGATGAGGTTTACATGCAATGAGGTTTATCAAGGTCATTCAAGATGTATAATTAGACCTTGTTATGTATTATGGGAACCTATAAGAGTATGGGGTTGATAGAGGGTGACCAAAGGCTTGGAAAATAGATTAACAAGGTCCACACGGGTAGACACATGGGCATGTGTCTAGGCCGTGTGTGACACACGGATCGCTCAATGGGCGTGTGGTATGATCGTGTGTCCCTTGCACCTAAAAATTTTAAGTCAGAATGCATAGTAGTAAACACACAGGTAAAGACATGGCCGTGTGTCTCAACCGTGTGGAGGGCACGACCTAGCACACGGGTGTGTGTGTCTTGGCCGTGTGCCCCTAAATGCATGCTGACGTCATGAACAGAATGCTCTAATTTTTGGACACGAGCGAACACACGGGCGTGTCTAGGCCGTGTGAAAGATACGGACCAAGGTCACGGGCATGTGCTTGGCCGTGTGAAAACTCTTTTAGGTTTAAAATGGAAAATAATTTTTAGAAATTCAACACGGGTGTAGGACACCGGCGTGTTCATTGCCTCCACACGAGCGTGTGAGGCTTAACGTAGAAAATTTTCTAAGAATTTTCTCAAGTTCTCGGTCTAGTCCCGGACCCTTTTCAATGTATGATTTGGGCCTCGTAGGCCCATAATAGGGACACTAAGATGTTGTTTGAATTGTTTCAAATTGGAACAAAATTTTTATAACCCGTGTTACCCGAAAATGTTCGAGTACATGTCTGGTAACGCCTCGTACCTGGTTCTGATCTCGGGTACGGATAAAGAGTGTTACATCTAGTGGTATCAGAGCTACGGTTTAGTAGATTCTAGGACTACCGTAGAGAGTATTGAGTTTCACTATACATGCCATTACACGAATATTGATAGTGTGATATCTCCTAATTGTTTAATTGTCTTTGAATATAGTAAATGTCTTCCAATCAAGCACAGGATAAGTCTGAGGGAGCCGAGAGCCAAGCTTCAGCTTCTGTACAACGATTCGTTTCTAGTGGTAATAAAAGGCCTATGTCTGAAGGTCGAGAAGAGGCCAGAGCTGCGTTCTTTAACATGATGGACGAGTGGTTTGGGGATTATTTGAGAAATCGCCCCAACATACCACGACCTCCCCCACCCCCTAACCAACCTGATGAGGAATTGCCACGAGGTATGACACCTGTAAGAATTGGTAAAGCCCTTGTAGACAAGCTTAGAAAGTATGAGGCTGAGGAATTTAGAGCTAAGATTGATGATGATGTTGAACGAGTCGAGTTCTAGCTCGAGAATACTACACGAGTATTGGATGAATTATCGTGCACACCTGATGAGTGTATAAAGTGTGTTGTATCTCTTATAAAGGATACTTCATACCATTGGTGGAAAACTGTATCTTCAGTGGTACCAAAGGAAAACCTCACCTGGAAATTTTTTCAGGCAGAGTTTAAGAAAAAATACATCAGTCAAAGGTTCTTGGATTTGAAGAGGAAAGAGTTCCTGGAACTCAAACAAGGAAATAAGACGGTATCGGAATATGAAAGGGAATTCGTGAGACTAAGTCAGTATGCAACTGAATGGGTCCAAACAAAGTCAGAAATGTGTAAACGCTTTGAGGATAGTCTGAATGAGGAAATTAAGTTATTGATTGGGATCCTTGAGAACGAGAGTTCGCTGCATTAGCTGATCGGGCCAAGAAGGTCGATGAGCTCAATAATGAAAGGAAACAAGTAAAGATAGAAGTTCAGGTTTTGAGCAAGAGATCCAGCGATAAGACGCTCTCATTTCCCACAAAGAAATCAAAGAGTCAACATGAACGCTCCACTTCATCGGTAGGATATTCAGGTAGAGCGAGAAGCTCTAAATGACATAACCAAAAGTCTTCCTCCCCGATGGTAACTAGTGTAGGGAGTGTAGATGATCAAAATTCGAAGTGTAAAAGCTGCAACAAATTTCACTTCGGATAGTGCTAAATGAAGAGCGGTGCATGCTACATATGTGGTTCTTTTGACCACTTCCTCAGAGACTGCCCTGAGCGAACCGATAAAGAGGTGGAAGTAGCCCCAAAGTCGAGTGCTGTTATTCCACGAGGTAGACCTCTGAGGTATCCTGGAAGTGCTAGTGGTAGTCAAGTTGTGGCCAAAGACACTGTAAAATCAAAGGCTCGAGCCTCGGCAAGAACATATGCAATACGTGCTCGAGAGGGAGCCTTTGCTCCTGACGTCATCACAGATACTTTTTTCTCTTTTTAATACTTGTGTTGTTGCCTTAATTGATCAGGGGTTGACGCACTCATACATTTGCATGAGATTGATGTCTAGTATGAATATATTCATTGAACCTACAGAATTTATTATCAGAGTGTCGAACCCATTAGGCAAGTCAGTTCTAGTCAACAAAGTCTGTAAGAATTGCCTTTTGACGATTCAGGGTCATTGATTTCTGGCTAACCTAATGTTATTGCCATTTCATGAGTTTGATGTTATACTTGATATGGATTGGTTAGCCCTACATAATGCAATTCTAAACTGTGGTAGTAAGTATATTGTATTGAAGTGCCCAGATGGTGAGATTCTATGAGTTGATTCAAGAGAATTGGGTACACTGCCGGTTGTAATTACCTCAATGATGGCTCGGAGATATATGAGAAAAGGGTACAAGATTACCTTGCTTTTGTTCTAAACACTAAGGAAACTGAGTTGAAGGTTGAGTCCGTGCCAATAGTATGTGAATATCCAGACGTGTTCCCAGAGGAATTACCTAGATTACCTCCTAAAAGAGAGATAGAGTTTAGTATTGAGCTATGCCAGGAACAACTCTTATTTCTATTACTCCGTATAGGATAGCAACAACTGAACTGAAAGAGTTAAAAGCACAGTTACAAGAGCTGACAGATAAAGGTTTTGCAAGGCCAAGTTTTTTGCCTTGGGGTGCTCCAGTATTATTTGTAAAGAAGAAAGATGGTTTAGAGGCTATGTATAGATTATCGGCAACTGAATAAGGTAACTATCAAGAATAAGTATCCTTTCCCAAGGATTGATGATTTGTTCAACTAGTTGAGGGGAGCCACTATATTCTCTAAGATAGACTTGAGATCAGACTACTATCAGTTGCGAGTCAAGGAATCAGACATTCCTAAGACAACTTTCAGAACGAGGTATGGCCACTATGAATTTCTTGTCATGCCGTTTGGGTTAATGAATGCACCAGCCGTATTCATGGACCTAATGAATAGGATATTTCGGCCATACTTGGACAAGGTCGTCGTTGTGTTCATTGACGACATTTTGGTTTACTCCAAGGATGAGAAAGAGCATGCAAAGCATCTGAGAACTGTGTCGCAGACCTTACAGGAAAAGCAATTGTATGCTAAGTTTAGCAAAAGTGAGTTTTGGATCCGAGAGGTTGGGTTTTTGGGTCATATTGTTTCGGGTGAAGGCATCCATGTTGATCCAAGTAAGATCTCTACTATCATTGAATAGAAACCACCTAAATGTGTAACCGAGGTTAGAAGCTTTTTAGGCTTAGCTAGTTACTACCGAAGATTTTTGAAAGAATTCTCCATGATAGCGGCTCCAATAATGAGGTTGCTACAGAAAGACGTTAAGTTTGAATGGATAAAAAAGTGTCAGCAGAGTTTCGAGAAGTTGAAGACATTGCTGACTGAAGCCCCTGTTCAAGTATTGCCCGAATCGGGAAAAGAATTTGTGGTATACAGTGATACATCCTTAAATAGATTGGGTTGAGCACTTATGCAAGATGGCAAGGTGATAGCATATGCTTCACAGCAGTTGAAGGCACACGAGAAGAATTATCCGACGCATGACTTAGAGCTTGCAACCATTATTTTTGCCTTGAGAATCTGGAGGCATTACTTATATGGTGAGACTTGTCGTATATTCATAGACCATAAGAGTTTGAAGTATTTGCTGACTTAAAAAGAATTGAATCTGAGACAGCGGAGATGGTTAGAATTAATTAAAGACTATGAGCTGATCATCGATTACCACCCTGGAAAGGCAAATATGGTTGCCGACGCATTAAGCAGAAAATCCTTGTTTGCACTGATGGCCATGGGCACTCGATTGGCATTGTTTGATGATGGTTCTATCTTGGCAGAGCTAAGGGCTAGGCTGACAGGTCTTCAGGAAATTTATGATGCTCAGACTAATGATAATGATCTGCAAGGTAAAAGAACTCAATGTGAGTCGGGCATTGAATCAGACTTTTAGATTGGTCCTGATGCATGTTTAATGTTCAGAGACAGAGTTTGTGCACCGAGGAATAATGAAATTATTCAGAGAATTTTGCAAGAAACATATGATAGACTTTTGTCTATTCATCCGGGAAGTACCAAGATGTACAATGATTTGAAGAAAATGTACTGGTGGGATACATGAAAAGAGATATCTCTGAATTTGTATCGAAATGCTTAATATGTCAACAAGTCAAAGTTGAACATCAAGTATCTTCAGGTTTGTTACAACCAGTAATGGTCCCCGAATGCAAGTAGGACAGAGTTACTATGGACTTTGTGACAGGATTACCATTGACCCCGAAAAAGAAAGATGCTATATGGGTTGTGGTGCATAATTTGACAAAGTCAGCTCATTTTATTCCGGTAAGGACAGATTATTCACTTGATAAGTTGGTTGACTTGTATATATCTGAGATTGTGAGATTACACGGGGTACCGTTATCGATTATTTCAGACGGAGACCCGAGATTCACTTCGAGATTTTGGAAAAAGTTACAAGAAGCCTTGGGTACAAAGTTAAGCTTTAGTACCAATTTTCACCCCCAGACCGATGGCCAGTCTGAATGGATGATTCAGATTCTTGAGGATATGTTGTGATGTTGCATCCTTGAATTTTAGGGTAGCTGGGAAAAATACCTGCCATTGGTAGAATTTGCCTACAGCAACAGTTTTCAAACGAGTTTGAAGATGGTGCCTTATGAGGCCTTGTATGGAAGGAAGTGTCGAATTCCATTGTATTGAATAGAAGTCAAGGAGATTCAAATTCATGGAGTTGATCTAATTAAGGAAATTGAAGAAAAGGTTAAAGTGATACGTGATTGTCTAAAAGCGGCATCAGGTAGGTAAAAGTCATATGCTGATCTGAAAAGAAAAGAGATTGAGTTCCAAGTTAGAGATAGAGTATTCTTGAAAGCATCTCCATGGAAAAAGGTGTTGAGATTTGGCCGGAAGGGCAAACTAAGTTCGCGATTTATCGGACCGTATGAGATCACTGAAAGAGTTGGACCATTAGCCTATCGTTTGGCATTGCCACCTGAACTGGACAAGATTCACGACGTGTTTCATGTATCTATGTTAAGATGATATCGATCATACTCCTCTCATGTGATTTCACTGATAGAGATTGAAATTAGACAGGACATGACTTATGATGAAGAACCAGTCAAGAGTTTGGCTCGTGAGGTTACACAGTTGAAAAATAAAGATGTGACTTTGGTAAAAGTCTTATGGCATCGACATGGTGTGGAAAAGGCTACATGGGAGTTGGAAGAAACCGTGAGAAGCCAATATCCGAACCTGTTTACTGGTAAGACTTTCGAGGACGAAAGTCTCTAAAGGGGAGAAATGTAACATCCTGAAATAGGGTCTAGTCAGAACAGTGGTTTCGGGACTATAAACCTGACGTTGAAATATTTATTTTATGATTATTATGAGGTCTAGAATATGAGAATATACATGTGTTAAAGTTTCATGAAGAAATTTTATCAGTAAGGTGTCCAATTGGAAAATAAGGACCAAATAGAATAAATTGTAAAACATGGAGTCTAGGTATGAAATTGCTTTATATTATTAATTAGAAGGTCTTAAAGAGCAATTTTCCCAATTTCTAAGTTTTTGAACAAAAATGGGCATGTATGGATAAAATTTTAAAGAAAGGGCTTAAGGGCAGTTTGGTCATTTGGCTAATTAATGAAATAAAATGGGAAAATGAAGGCAAAAATCAGCCATTCTTCTCCCTCATCCAGCTGAAATTCTCAAGCCCTCCATAGCTAGGGTTTCAACATTTTCAAGTTCAAAAGTAAGTGCCCCCAAGCCCCGTTTTTAATGTTATTTGTATTTTTAAAATCTAGTAGCTTACTCTCTCAATTTCTACCCATATTTTAAGTTAGGGTTCATGTTTGCAAAGTGACCCATGTGTGACATGTTTATTCTTTGATGTTTTATGGAGGAATATGAAAGTTGGATGTGTGTTAAACATCTTTTTCTAGGTAATTTTCATGAAAAACCCCTAAAAGGACCTTTTTGCAAAATGTGTAAAATATGTGGTAGAAATGTGAAATAATGAAAAAATGTGGGCTGCCATAAGAGGAAAAAACATTCTTCTAGGCTTGGGTAAGGGGGAAATTGCATGCATTTCATTATACGAGCCTGGAGACTAAATCGTAAAAATGTGAAATATTAGGGGCAAAAGAGTCATTTTGTCCGGGGTGAAATTTAGACTCAAAAGGAATAATGTGAGATATTAATGATTCATTTTTATTATTATAGACCCCGAGGAATAAATTTCGAAGGTCAATCAAGGAAAACGAAAGGTTTCGAAATAACCGAAACGCGAAACTGAGACGAATACCAAGTTCGAATAACTTAAAGTAAACTCATAATATACCTAATTGCATGTTTTATGAATGTATGACTATTGTATTTGATGATGGCATGAAAATCCATAAAATGTGTTACTAATAATGACTTTATGATAAATGTCCCGATTGAGGTTAAAAAGGAAGTCTGATGGGTAAACCATGATTTACATGTGACTTGAGATCCTGCATGTGTTGCAGAAAGGATTTAGCCTGGACGGGTAATCCGTTGATCTCAAATATAGAAAGGATCTAGCCCGGACGGGTGTTCCTTGAGTGATCGAGGCTCCCGAAGAATATATGTGCGTTATGGATTTAGCCCGGACGGGTAATCCGATTAGGGTCTGAATTTAGCCTGGACTGGTAATTCAGATCCGAGCTCATTAAGGGTATTTGTCACTATAAGGGATTTAGCCTGGACTGGTAATCCCGACATCACCTTATGAGTTGATATTATGGGGGATTTAGCCTGGACTGGTAATCTCGCAATAAGATGCGAGGTTCGCAGGAGCACGTACATGAGATGATCGCTCTTATGACTTGAGGGTAAATGGGTAATCCATCGAGATTTCCAGGAAACTCAACGGGATTAACATGAGATATAAAAATGAAAACGTTGAATGATGAGCTCATCTTAGACAAGTTACATGGTGCATTGTTATGTGACTATCTTGTTGATTGAGTGCATGTGCTAGGGATACCATTCCGTGCTTGTTGGTCTTATTGCAAAATATGGTTGCACACTAATTAATCGGTAAGTTTACTTTCCAATTATTCGGGCTTACTAAGCATGTAAATGCTTACCCCTCTCTTTTCTCTATCTTACAGAGCTCGAGGACTCATAAAGATTGAAAATGGTCGGAGATTCAACACACTATCATCTTGTCCAGCTTTGGTATATAGATACATTTATTTTGATCAATGGCATGTATAGGGCTTTTGTTTATTTTGTTATATGTGTCATTTTGATTTGTCAATATGAAGGCTTGTAAAGGTATACATGTTCACTTGTATATGGCCATGGGAATTAGCTCATTTTAATGTAAGTTATGACCTACAAAGTTGTGCATGTTTATGTTCAATTGTGCTTGTGAGGATGAAATATGGCCTACCACATTTCCATACATGTAATGTGACCAAATCACATGGGATGACTAGGTCATAAGTGGTAATAAGTAATAATAATGAGTCAATCTTAAAAGTATTTTAAGGCACATAAATCCTTAATACAAAGGGAATAACCTAGCATGTGTAAAACCGATGAGATGAGGTTTACATGCAATGAGGTTTATCAAGGTCAATCAAGATGTATAATTAGGTTTTGTTATGTATTATGGGAACCTATAAGAGTATGGGGTTGATAGAAGATGACCAAAGGCTTGGAAAATAGCCTAACAAGGTCCACACGGGTAGACACACTGGCGTGTGTCTAGGCCATGTGTGACACACGGATCTCCCCATGGGCGTGCGGTATGGCTATGTGTCCCCTGCACCTAAAAATTTTAAGTCAGAAGGCATGGTAGTAAACACACGGGTAGAGACATGGCCTTGTTTCTCAACCGTGTGAAAACTCCTATAGGTTTGAAATGGAAAATAATTTTTAGAACTTCAACACGGGTGTAGGACATGGACATGTCCCAAAGCACACGGACATGGGCATTGCCTCCACACTGGCGTGTGAGGCTTATCCTAGAAAATTTTCTAAGAACTTTCTCAAGTTCTCGGTCTAGTCCCGGACCCTTTTCAATGTATGATTTGGGCCTTGTAGGCCCATAATAGGGACACTAAGATGTTGTTTGAATGGTTTCGAATTGGAACAAAATTTTTATAACCTATATTACCCGAAAATGTTTGAGTACATGTCTAGTAATGCCTCGTACTTGGTTCTGGTCTCAGGTACAGGTAAAGGGTGTTACATCAATTCAACTCATCATTTCATTCAAGGAATACGTAACCAATATACCTATCAAAGGTATCCCAACCACAACAATTCCTTAACACATTTCATTTATACTAACATAGAAACTATACCTCATTTTTATGTACTATATAAGTTGACCATTTACACAAAAGATCATCCATAATGTTTACATAAACCAAAACATTTACAATAATCATACATAAGCCAATACATGCCATATAATCTGAATTAAATGTTCTAACAACTACTGAAATGAGCTGGATAGTGTGACTTGAGTACCGATCCGATCGTCTAACCTTCCAAGTATCTACAATGACATTAAACAACACAAGTAAGCTTAATGAATCTTAGTAAGTTCAACGTATTAAATAATAAATCTTACCGACGTAAAATAAAACAGTTTAAACAATAATAATCAACCATGAAAATTTCTTGTCATCACAATCTCAACCAATGAATTCATCTATGTTCAGATCAATAACCAGTAATTAACAAATCTTTCAATTTTATTAAACAAATTACCTTACCAAGATTTTCCATTCGAAGAACAACATACGGATAAGAGTACATCGTTAGATCTACCGAACACACTAGACAGAAGCTCATAAGAGTTGATGCACCCGAAGCACACCAGACAGAAGCTCATAAGAGCTAATCCAACTGTAACATACCAAACAGAAGCTCATAAGAGGTAATTCACCCGAAGCACACCAGTCAGAAGCTCATAAGAGCTGATCCACCTGAAGCACACCAAATAGAAGCTTATAAGAGCTGATCCACCTGAAGGACACCAGACAAAAGCTCATAAGAGCTGATCCACCTGAAGCGCACTAGGCAAAAGCTCACAAGAGTTGATCCAATCGTAACACACCAAACAGAAGCTCATAAGAGCTGATCCAATCGAAACATGCCAAACAGAAGCTCATAAGAGTAAATCCAATCGAAGCACGCCAAACAGAAAGTATAACACGAGAGTTAGCAACAAATGCTGAACCTTGGTTTTACTTGGGTAATATATAGATATCTCCTTCCAATACCATCTCCACTTCAAACCCCCATAACACACCAAATCTCGATAGTACTCTATCCCGTGTTCAATCCAAACCGAGCATCAAATGTAATATTATATCTCAGATAATGATTCATATTCAATAGTGGAATATATATTATATCATGTAATACCAGCCATCAATTTATATAAATGTTAAAATTTTAACCATACAAACTTACTTGGACTGAATTGTAGTAGTTGCAGAAGTTTAGAGACTATTTCACTATTTTTTCCTTTTTCACGAGTATCTACGGGATCTTTATCTAAAATGTAAAAATCCTCATTTCTTAGCATAAAATTCATTTCCAATTTATTTTACAATTAATATCCTTTTATTTTTTAAATTTACACAATTACCCTAAACTTTTACAATTTTTTCAATTTAGTCCCTTAACCCAAAATTCATCAAATTAACCATTTTTCTCAAGTCAATATTTTATCCAAATATACTAAACCCTTAAACAGCCCCCAATGAACCTTAAATTCACTATCAAACCCTAAAATTTTGACATTTTCACAATTTAATCCTAAAATCAAGATCTAACAAAAATCACTTTACAAATTCATCAATAACATAATCAAAGCTACAAATACATGGTATTCATCAAAAAAAATTGATATTCATCAATGGAAACTTCTAATTTTTTAACAGAATAAAAAACAAAGGTACAGCCTAGCTAGACCTAGTTGCAACGATCTTAAAAACATAAAAATTACAAGAAACGGAATCAAATTGGACTTACATGCAAAGAAATAAGAAAACCAAAGCTCTTTCCTTCCCTAACTATGGCTTTTGGCCATTTTAAGAAGAAAATGAAATTGATTTTTGCTTTTTCATTCATTAATTTTGTTTAACTTTAATTAAACTTTCATTAATTTACAAATTTGCCATCCATTTCACATTATTTTATTATTTTCCATTAATATGCCGTCCAACACTAACCATTAGGGACTAATTATTATATTGGTCCCTCCTCACGTAATTCATAAGCTATTTAGTCATTTTATTAAACTAGTTACTAACTTTTGCACCTTTTTCAGTTTAGTTCTTTTTCCTAAATTAACTATCTAAGAGTTAAAATTTTCGAACCAAATTTTAATACGACTTTAATAACTCTATAAATATTCTAAAAATAATATTTATGAGTTGACACAAAGAAAATTTGTGGTCCCGAACCACTATTCTGTCACCACTAAAAATCGGGCTGATGCAACTATACCGTCACAAAACATGCCATTTGAGCCATTCACAACAAACAACATAAGGTACCTCAATGACATAAAATATCAAAGCATTAAAGGTACCAAATCAAGATAACATTCACAATTTATACTAGCCAATCCACCAACTAAAAATTCATCATAATGACATTACAATTCAACCTATACATGCCATTATAACATTGGCCAAAACATACAAAAACTAGCGATATTTATGCTGGATAGTGTGATAGATCTCCAACGAGCTTCCAAATCGATTGAACTTCCGATGATCTATAAAACATAAGAAAGAAACAAGGTAAGCACATAATGCTTAGTAAATTCATAGAACAGAAAACATAACTTACCATTTCATTTATATAACATTAAATGTGTAACACCCCTTACCCGTATCCGAGACCGGGATAGGATACGAGGTATTACCGAACACATACATAGTCATTCATGCAAAAATTGGGCCATAAAATTTTCATCCAAAATAAAAATTTTCAAGCACATGTATATTGTCCCTTATACGGGCCTTCGGGGCATAAAACATACATCGGGGTGGTTTGGGACTAAACCGAGAACTTTCGATAAACATTGGACAACTTAGCAAATTTCTTGCTTTTGAGAGTCACATGCCCGTGTGTGTTGAACCATGTGGTCACACACGCCCATGTGGCTTGGGACACGCCCGTATCCTCAGCCCGTGTAACTCTCTGTTTGTGACATCAGCAAAAAATTTTGAACCACACTTCTAGGCCACACACCCTTGTGCTAGGCTATGTCCTCCACACAGCTAAGACACATGGTCGTGTCTCTGCCCGTGTAGCTAACACTTAGGCTATTTTCCAAGCCTTCATGTTTTCCATAAACCCTTACAACCTTATACACATCAAACTCATAACTCATGGCATCATTTTAGTGATTAAGCACCCTTTATTAAGACACATTCAACATTAGCTCTTCATTATACATATGTTCCACCTGCTCATGATAAACTAGTCTAGCCACATTATTACACATTTATTTGACCTTGTTATCTCATTAATCACTTATACCATTAAACTATTGTTACTAACTTATACATCAAACATCCATGTTCAAGGCACTATCATCTCATTACCATATTACACGTTTAATTCATGGTCATGACCACCTCGATTGGTCATAAAATATGCATTCAACACACATGACATATTACCAACCATGCATGGCAAACAAACATATTCATATCATCACATCATATGCATTAAAACGTAACATGATTAGCTAGACTTACAAACCATAATCAATATGAGCCACCTCTCATGGCCATATACAATAGCTCGAAATAGGCCAATACATTTAGCCAAATCATAATAACACATGTCATAGAAATAGGTCCCTATACATGCCACTCACTTGATATTTCTAACATATGTATCAATACTCCAAAGGTATTGGCTTGATAGTGTGATGTTGCCTCCGACGATCTCCAACCCCAAGCCGACCTGACAACACTAAAAGAAATGGAAAGGAAGGAGTAAGCTTTGCGCTTAGTAAGCTCGCATGAAAAATAATAAGCAATGTATTAACATGCTATTTTTCAATTCCCCTCTATTTATTCAAAGTCTAGTTAAGCTATTTTCTCGAGTCACGATCACTAAATTATTTGTATCTGGAGCTACGGGACTCCAAATTGAGAACCGCTAATTTTCACAGAAACTAGACTCACATATATTCTTGCCATAAAATTTTTAGAAATTTTGGTCTAGCCAATAAGTACAGTTTATTCTTTAAAGTCACCCCTATTTTGCTATTTGACAGTTCCAACCCCTCTACACTAAAAATTAATTATCTCTTCGTACAAGATTTGGATAATGTTCCCGTTTGTTACGTTCAAAAATAGAATCATTAAGGATTTTAAGCATATGAATTATAACCCATATTTATTTTTAAAAATTTTTTAATGATTTTCCCAAATCAGAATAGGGGATTCTGATCTCATTCTGACTCTGTCTCACAAAAATTCAAATATCTCATAATATGAAATTATTTTTCTTTCACTGTTTCCTTTATATGAAGATAGACTCAATAAGCTTTTATTTTATATCTTATTCAACTTCTAATTTGATTTCCCCCATTTTTGGTGATTTTTCAAAGATACACAACTGCTGCTGTCCAAACCTATTTTATTACTAAATTTCACTCTTTCATGTATTCTTTGTAGTAACTTTCATTGTAACACTTACTCTATATCAATCTTACCAAAGTTCAATCACATATCGAACACGTTTCTCAGAAGTTCACACATACGAACCTTCACTTATTCATCACATAGTCAAATTCAATTGCACCTTATGACAGCCCTAATTTGACCCTAGTCGGAAAGTGGTTTCGGGACCACAAAACCGAGCTATAAAGATAATTATAAGTTATATTTCATGTTTATGAAGTGAGTAAATACAAGTGTGAAAGTTTCAAGCTTTGATTTGGTCATTTGCATGTGAATTTATTCAATAGGACTTATATGTGATACTTTTGAAATGTGATTGGTTAATTTTTAATGGTTTAATAATGCATGTGTTTAAAGGAATGGTTTTGCATGTTAATTTACCCATTTCTAGTTAGTGGCCGGCCATGTTACTATTATATTATAAAATATGATAATTTTATAAGCTTTATTTAGTTAAATGCCATATTATCATGAATGAATGTAATAAAATAAAGAAATAAAATAGTAGGTGGGTGAAAACAACAAAGTATTCACCTTGTTTCTTTCCAAAAACCGAAAGAGAAGAAGAGTTGGGGAGAAAGGAGCCATTCGGTCATTTAGGTCTTCATTGAGGTATGAAATTCATGTAAATTTTTGAAATGTTAGATAAATTTGAACTAATCACCAAGTTCTTTAGGTAACCCATGTTAGAAATTTCGGTATTGAGATGTCTAGAACTTTCGGCCATAGTAGCTATTGAGAAATAAGGTTTTTGTTTCTTGTTAAATTGGATGAATCTTGTTGTATGAGTGCTTGAACAAACTATGATCAAATAGATGCATAGATTCAAAGTGGGAAGAATTGGCTATTATGTTTGATGCTAATGCCGAATATGAAAATGTTGTACTTGAGTAATGTATGTGGTTTGAGTTAATAAAATGAAAAGAATGCTTAAATGTGTTATAATCGATTAGGTGTTAAATTAAAAAAATTGCTAAAAATTTCCATGGTTCTAGCCAAATATGCGTTTGATTAAGAAGAAATTGTTGAAAAATGTAGGTGAATGTGACAAGTGTATTCGACTTAGGGCATAAAGGATATGAAAATTTTGGTATTTATTTTTGATTGTGTGTGTGTATGACCATGGATAATTGGCCGCATAAATATTATAAATACATGATGTATATTATAATTATTAAGCTACAAAACATTGTACATGTTCGGCCAAGGTAAATTATTTGAGTAAAGTATATCTTGATGGTACATTTCAGCTAGTATAAAATGTATTAAAGCTATATGTATAATTGTTTAATGTGACTTACCAAATATACAAATTTGAAAATGAAATGATGAGAGACTTAAGTGGGCAATTAATTCAAGTGAATTGGTTCTAAAATGTATATGGATGCCGTATGACTATGTTTGATTTGGGAAGTAAATTGTTTGATTTAGCTCAAGAGCTTATAGGATCAAAGTTGGATAGGGGAAAGGAAAAAGTGATCGAATAGCCGTTGAAATCGTTCGACAACATCCGAGGTAAGTCTTTGAGTAATGGAACTTAGTTTATGATTTGATTAAATCACGACATATAAGCATAACAAATAAACGGTGATATAATGATTCTACTTGAATTATGTATCGAGGTAATTAGTTTATACTTATGACTGGTAGCCGAATGTGTATAGAGATCATGTTATAAAGAAAATCAAATCATGCTCTTTGTATGTGGCTATTGAGCGAAAATGGGAATGGTTGATAAGTGTCTTGTGCTTGAGTTCTAGTAATGAAAATGAAATACAGATGTGTTATGATATATTGATATATGTGCATGATTATTCAGATGATATCCAGACTAAGATCCGAAGGCATTTGTGCTAGTTACTATATCCGGACTAAGATCCGAAGGCAATTGTGCCAGTTATTATAACCGGGTTAAGTCCCGAAAGCATTCGTGCGGGTTATTATAACCGGGTTAAGTCCCGAAGGCATTCGTGCTGGTTGTTACATCCGAGCCAAATTCCGAAAGTAATTATGTTTGGAAAGGCGCGATTCTGTCGTAATAATTCCGATTAATGTGCTCATAATCCCTAATATGACCAGGTATGGATCGTATATACATTGGAAAAATGTGGTATAGTATAAGTTGTGATTATGTAATCGAATAATGCTCTCCCGGCCATTCCTTAGGGTTATATGAAGTCTATAGCTCACTCGAGTTACATGAAATAGATTCAAATGAAATTTAGTTAAGTTTGACTTCGAATGTGCAAACATTAATGATAGAAGTGTAAATTAAAATGAATATGTGATCTTGTGCATAGACAATTATTTATCCTTATGAATGCTATTTCTTTTATGTTTTTGTTTCAAATGATTTCCTTACTTATAAGCTTACTAAGCATCAAACGCTTACTCATTGCTTAAATTCTCGTATTATAGATTTTGTTCGTCACCTATCGTACTCGGAAGTGTCAAAGTCGAAGTCATCCACACTATCTAAGCCCCTTTTTGGTACTCTTTTAGTTGAACTTTGATAATGGCATGTATAGGACCGACCTTTGTTGTTAATTAAGTATCTTTTGGTAATGTATATATATTCGTATAGCCATGCGAAAATGGCATATATATTTTGAGTATAGCATTATAATCATTTTGTATATATGGTCTTATGATATGGTTATTGAGAGGTATGGAAATGCTTGGTAATGATTAGCCGTTGGAATGGCTAATCATGATCATATTTGGTGCTATGTATGTCAAATTGCTAGCTAATCCATGGAAACCATGAAATAGGTAAAATTTATCACAAAATAGATTCAGACAACAGTAGTGACATGAATTTGAAAAATCACTAAAAATAGTAGAAATGGAATTAAATAATGAATAAGTTATGGAATCAAAGCTTGATGAGTCTATTTTCATATGGAAGAAACAAAACAGGTATATGAGCTATATTTTATGAGATGTTTAAATTTTTTTGAAATAGGGCCAGAGCGATTTCTGGATCCCCTGTTATGAATTTGGAAATTCACCATAAATTTTAAAAAGATATTTAAAAGTCATGATTTATATGTACAGATTCATTGTTGAGTCTAGTTTTATTAGAGACAAACGACATAGTCATTGAAGCTTTATACAGGGAGATATCTGATTTGAAATACACAGAGGTCAGAGTAGTTAAACCCTGAAATGGGGGAGAATTTAACTAATAAACTGTACTAATTGGCCCAACCAAAAATTCTAGAAAAAAGTTAGTAGATAGATTTATGAGTCTAGTTTCAGGAAAAATTTACGGAATTGGATTTTGAGTTTTGGAACTCGAGATATGATTTTTAAAGCGACTGTGATGCAGTTAGCCAGCTTGTCTGGAAAATTTTAAAACGAATTGTATGAGCTGTTTAAGTAATGAATTAAGTCCGTTAACACCTCGTGTTCGATTCCGGCAACGGTCTCGGGTACGGGGTGTTACAAACCTAGTCATTTCCCATTGAACATATCGGAATAATAACGGATGCCCGATGGCCTACAATAGTACCACCCTTGTAGTCAACGCTAACTTCTTCACAAAGTAGCCTTCACATAGTACCACACTTGTGACCAAAGCTATCTTTTACACATAGTGGCTTGCACTTAGTGCCACACATGTGATCGAAGCTATCGGGTATGCATAGTAGCCTGCACTTAGTACTACACATGTGACCTAACCATCTGGTACACGTAGTAGCCTGCACATAGTACTACACATGTGTTCTCACAACGGATCATTCGTATCTTTTCTATTCCAAAGGTCCAACTGGGAAATTCCTCACTTTTCAACATTTTACCAATTCATCCATAATCAATTTCAATTCATAATTTACATCAAGTGATCATTCAATATGCAACCACATCTCATATAATAACAAGATATTGTAACATAAATAAAAACGATAAATTATTTACATACAAACTTACCTTCCTGTTCACTCTTTCACAAGCTATCCAACTTAATAAAATATCATGTTATATCAAATTCTCAATATGTTCAGCTATTATATAGCAAGCCATCAATGATTGAACCATCAAACATTTCTTGTGCTATTAGTCATAGATCATTATTCTCACAAATTTTATATACCATTCTTTCATCACTTTTCAATATGTTAAATCATGCCATTCGTGCAATAATAATATAGAATTTTCAATTCAAATATAGCATTTCAATATTATTGACACACAAACTTACCTCGGGACCAAAATAGCAAAAAGGAACCTAACCGTCTATTTTTAATTTTTCACCCGATCTAGGTCCAATTCTCATTTTCCTTGATATATAATATCAAATTTAGTCCAATTATTTGTCTCATTATTTAATGTGATCCAAAAATCACAATTTTAAAAAATTACATTTTTGCCCCTAAACTTTGTCAAAATTACACTTTTGCCCGTAGGCTCGTAAAGTGATTTTTATTCAGTTTTCTCACTCTATAGGCCTAGCCGAACCATTTTCATAACTATATAAAACTAAAATTCTCATCAAAACACCCTTTTATACCATTTTTACAACTTTTACAAAATGGTCTTTTTGGACGTTTTCATCTAAAATCACTTAGTAAAAGTCATTTATTTAACACCCAACAGTCATTTTCTACCATTAGACATCAAAATGTATGCATGTCACACATGGGTCAATTTTTAAACATGAACCCTAGCTCAAATTAATGGTAGAAATAGATAGATCTTGTTACGGGAATTGCAAAAACGTAAAAATCATTAAAAACGAGGCTAGAACGGACTTACAGTTAAGCTTGAAAGCTTGAAAAACCCTAGACATGGTTTCTCCATGCAAGTTTCAGCCAAGAGGTTGAAGCTAGACAAAAATTGGCTTTTAAATTTTTTTTTAATTCATTTTAATAACTAAATGACTTAAATACCCTTAATGAAAAACTTTGGAAACATGCCTAACCATATTCATTTTTGTCCACCAGCTTAAACAATGGTCTAATTACCATATAAGGACTTCCAATTTAAAATTTCATAACAATTGGACACCTCTAGCATGTAGAACTCAACTTTTGCACTTTTTACGATTTCGTCCTTTTGACTAAATTGAGTGCCCAAAAATCAAAATTTTCGAACGAAATTTTCATGAAATCATTCCGTGAAATTGTAGACCATAAAAATATAATAAAAACAAATTTTTTCTCATCAGATTTGTGGTCCCGAAACCACTTTTCCTACTAGGCCCAAAATTGGGATGTTACATTTCTCCCCCCTTTAGGGATTTTCGTCCCCGAAAATTTTACCAGAAAATTTTGGTTTTTCACTTATTTTCCTCAATCCTATAATCGATGTCAAAGAACTTTCACTCAAGCTGAGCTTTTACTACCTATCTCTTAAATTCCACATACAAGAATCATGAGTGGTTTTCGCTTTACATCACTTTCACTGAAACTTAATCTCTATCAGAAAGTTAATGCGCTCAAAATTCTGATACTATCATGTTACATATACATTCATACCTGAATCTTTTTCAAATTCGAATAGTGAAACTAGCCAGTTCATATTGACCTTATACTCTTTATAATTCCACACAGTCTGATTATTTGCCAATTCGACTCTCAGTTACCTTTCATTTCAAAGCCTCCTCTAGCTTTCCCAAGAAATCATGATATGAAACCCAGATCTCAATCCGATTACTGGAGACTAGAATCTCAAGATGTCCAACATTCATAAAGACACGAAATTCCTTGAACCTGATGAGCGAAAATTCAGTACATACCAGTATGATTTACATATCTCGTCAAATATTTAACAATAAGCTACATGACATTTTTCTCTTTCAAAGACAAGGATGATCCTGATAAGGCCTTGAGGATAATCCTTTCTCATTTTCTATCCTAATATCAATACTAGTAGAGATAACTCTGGTAGAACCTAATGCTCGACTTTAACGCTATTAACATTTCAAATATTCTTACACAAGGATCATACAATAACCATCTCATCATCTTTTAATACTCAAGTCATTTACACTATAGCAAACTCAGGTCTTTTTATGACATCGGATACTTTAAACTATCACTTGTCTTGATGTCTTAAAGCACATCACCATTCAAAAAATAATACATCATTGAAAATCAGAAAGTCTTTGCTCAACCCAGACTAGACCAGTTCAAAGGCTTCGGTTAACAATGTTCTCATCTGTCCAAGCTTTGCCAATCATGAATTAAGCCATTAATTTTACAAGACGAAAATTTTACCACTTAAGCCTTTGCCAATGTTAAATCCTTATACGAAAATTTAGAGACATCCAAATACTAAGATCACCAGATCACCATGATCAAATCAGAAGCATAATCATACTTGATATATATATATATATATATATATATATCGCAAGCTAAAAGTCATACTTTAACTATAAGCTATGTTAAACAAGTTGTGAGATAAAGAAGACCAAGAATTCAAGATAAGGAAATCCATAATAGAGAAATCCAGAATATAAAAATCCAACATAAAGAAATCCAAAACAAGAAAATCCAATCAGACTGATAATGCCTTTGTCTATCATTAAGATAAGGGAACATTTCCATATTACAAAAATTCATCAAAGAATATACAACCACTACAACAAATTTCCAGAAATAAATGGACTCCTAGAGTGCCTTGCGAGAGACAACCATCATCTACTCACTGTAATTACCATACCCAAACGTCTCACATTCGAACATTATTCCTTTAACTATTTTCTGCATCAAAATTTCCATATTATTCTTTTCACTAAAGGAGATCAGCTCATGAGGGAATTTCAATCAATACATTTCTTGACGTCATACTAGGATAGGTCATTTTTACCAAAATTAACCCTTTTCACTAACTGCAATGTTGCAAAAATTAAACAATCTTTCAGTCAATCCGATATCTTTCCAGCTTATATCTGTACTTATCAACCTATTCTCAATCTCTAATCATGTTTGAAACCACTCTATCACTAACCTATTTGGTTTCTCACCTGAGAACTCATTCAACACAAATCTCAGGAATTTCCATTATAAAACACCACTTTGGTAAGGGGGAGGGAGTCGTAGGGCCTCTGACTCGGCTCTCATATACATATACATGTAACACAATTTTCATCATCATAGCAACATCATCATAATCATGTCATTCATTTTGGGTAAACTAAATTTTATATTGATTTTACGCCCACTTTCTAGTTATCTCATTTTAACAAGTATACTTATGCATGTATTCCATGTTTTCTTGATAACTTTACTTATCTATTCATTTAATCATACAAGTCATGCACATGATATCATACAAGGGCCAACAAACATAGATAAGTTTATCACAATCTATACTTTTACCTCGTACATCATCATTTAGACATATCATTACAATCATATAAATCAGTCCAAGCAATTTAACACATTTACTCAAATTATAAGAGCTTGCTAATCATGATCATCCAAACAGATATACATGAATATTCATCCCATTAATATTTTTGATAAGTTATCTAAACACATGCATTTACTCGAGCAATTTAGTCACATATATCATGGAATTATCAGTCAATCATAAGTAAGTTCATTATGCCATATAATCCTTTATCTCATTTCAATAATTCATTTCAATCCATCAAATTTTAATATCCAAACAGGACAATGACATTTTATCCGTAATAAGATATTATAAATCTCATTTGTACCTTTCCAAGTTTTAACTCATCATGGCTGTACTTTAATCAAATACCTTATTACCACAATCAATATGGTTGGATATAGCTCGGTTGGAGGGTACCTTTGTCTAAACAAAGTGGCTATTATACGCGTCAGGAAACATCATACTATCTCAGATCGGAGACATGTATAGCTAGACTCTCATACATATGCTAGGTTAGTCTAAGAACCGACTAAACCATAGCTATGATACCACTAATGTAACACCCCTTACCCGCACCCGAGATCGGGATAGGATACGAGGCATTACCGAACACATACATAGTCATTCATGCAAAAACCGGGCCATAAATTTTTTGTCCAAATTAAAAATTCTCAAACACATGTATATCGTCCCTTATACTATCCTTCGAGGCCTAAAACATACATCGGGGTGGTTCGAGACTAAACCGAGAACTTTCGATAAACTTTGGAGTACTTAGCAAATTTCTTGCTTTGGAGAGTCACATGCCCGTGTGTGTTGAACCGTGTGGTCACACAACCCCATGTGGCTTGGGACACGCCCGTGTCCTCAGCCCTTGTAAGTCTCTGTTTGTGACATCAGCAAAACAATTTGAACCACATGGCCAGACCACACGCCCATGTGCTAAGCCATGTATCTCTGCCCATGTGGCTAACACTTAGGCTATTTTCCAAGCCTTCATGTTTCCCATAATTCCTTACAACCTTATACACATCAAACTCACAACTCATGGCATCATTTTAGTGATTAAACACCCTTTATTAAGACACATTCAATAGTAGCTCGTCATTAAACATATATTCCAGCTACTCATGATAAACTAGTCTAGCCACATTATTACACATTCATTTGACCTTGTCATCTCATTAATTACTTATACCATTAAACTATGGTTACTAACTTATACATTAAACATCCATTTTCAAGACTATCATTTTATTACCATATTACACATTTAATTCATGGTCATGACCACCTCGATTGGTCATAAAACATGCATTCAACACACATGACATATTACCAACCATGCATGGCAAACAAACATATTCATATCATCACATCATATACATTAAAACGTAACATCATTAGCTAGACTTACAAACCATAATCAATATGAGCAAGCTCTCATGGCCATATACAATAGCTCGATATAGGCCAATACATTTAGCCAAATCATAATAACACATGTCATAGAACTAGGTCCCTATACATGCCACTCACTTGATATTTCTAAAATATGTATCAATGCTCCAAAGGTATTGGCTTGATAGTGTGATGCTGCCTTCGACGATCTCCAACCCCAAGCCAACCTGACAACACTAAAAGAAATGGAAATGAGGGAGTAAGCTTTACGCTTAGTAAGCTCGCATGAAAAATAAAAATCAATGTATTAACATGCTGTTTTTCAATTCATCACTATTTATTTAAAGTCTAGTTAAGCTGTTTTCTCGAGTCACGGTCACTAAATTATTTATATCCAGAGCTATGGGACTCCAAATTGAGAACTTCTAATTTTCCCAGAAACGAGACTTACATATCTTCTTACCATAAAATTTTCAGAATTTTTTATACAGCAAATATGTACAGTTTATTCTTTAAAGTCACCCCTGTTTTGCTGTCCCACAGTTTCGACCCCTCTACACTAAAAATTAATTATCTCTTCGTACAAGATTTGGATAATGTTTCTGTTTGTTTCTTTCGAAAATAAACTCATTAAGGATTTTAAAAATATAAATTATAACCCATTATTTTTGTACAATTTTTAATGATTTTCCCAAATTAGAACAGGGGATTACGAAATCATTCTAACTCTGTCTCACAAAAATTCAAATATCTCATAATATGAAATTATTTTTCTTACACTGTTTCCTTTATATGAAAATAGACTAAATAAGCTTTTATTTCATATCTTATTCAACTTCTAGTTTGATTTTCACCATTTTTGGTGATTTTTCAAAGTCACACAACTACTGCTGTCCAAAACCATTTTAATACTAAATTCCACTCTTTCATGGTTTCTTTGTAATAACGTTCATTGTAACACTTACTCCATATCAATCTTACCAAAGTTCGATCACATATCGAGTACGTTGCTTATAAGTTTACACATAAGAACCTTCACTTATTCATCACATAGTCATATTCAATTACACCTAGTCATTTCTCGTTGAACACATCGAAATAATAACGGATGCCCGATGGCCTGCACATAGTACCACCCTTGTAGTCAAAGATACCTTCTTCACAAAGTGGCCATCACATAGTACCACACTTGTGACCAAAGCTATATTTTACACATAGTGGCTTGCACTTAGTACCACACATGTGATCGAAGCTATCGGGTATGCATAATAGCCTGCACTTAGTACTACACATGCGGCCTAACCATCTGGTACACGTAGTAGCTTGCACTTAGTACTACACACGTGACCTAAAACCATTTTAAACACATAGTAGCCTGCACATAGTACTACACATGTGTTCTCACAACGGATCATTCGTATCTTTTCTATTCCAAAGGTCCAACCGGGAAATTCCTCACTTTTTAACATTTTACCAATTCATCCATAATCTATTTCAATTAATAATTTACATCAAGTGATCATTCAATATGCAACCACATCTCATATAATAACAAGATATTGTAACATAAATAAAAACGATAAATTATTTACATACAAACTTACCTTCCTGTTCACTCTTTCACAAGTTATCCAACTTAATAAAATATCATGTTATATCAAATTCTCAATATGTTCAGCTATTATATAGCAAGCCATCAATGATTGAACCATCAAACATTTCTTGTGCTATTAGTCATAGATCATTGTTCTCACAAATTTTATATACCATTCTTTCATCACTTTTCAATATGTTAAATCATGCCATTCGTGCAATAATAATATAGAATTTTCAATTCAAATATAGCATTTCAATATTATTGACACACAAACTTACCTCGACACCAAATAGCAAAAAGGAACCTAACCGTCGATTTTCCATTTTTCACCCAATCTAGGTCCAATTCTCATTTTTCTTGATCTATAATATCACATTTAGTGCAATTATTAGTCATTTTATTTAATGTGATCCAAAAATAACATTTTAGAAAAATTATGTTTTTGCCCCTAAACTTTGTCAAAATTATATTTTAGCCCCTAGGCTCGTAAAGTGATTTTTATTCAATTTTATCAATCTATAGGCCTAGACGAACCATTTTTATAACTATATAAAACTAAAATTCTCATCAAAACACCCTTTTATACCATTTTTACAACTTTTACAAAATGGTCCTTTCGGACGTTTTCATCAAAAATCGCTTAGTAAAAGTCATTTATTTAACACCCAACACTCATTTTATACCATTAGACATCAAAATGCATGCATGTCACACATGGGTAAATTTTTAAACGTAATCCCTAACTCAAATTAATGGTAGAAATACATAGATCTTGTTACGGGGATTGCAAAAATGTAAAAATTATTAAAAACGGGGCTAGAACAAGCTTGGAAGCTTGAAAAACCCTATCCATGGTTTCTCCATGCAATTTTCAGCCAAGAGGTTAAATATGGACAAAATTGGCTTTTAAACTTGTTTTTAATTCATTTTAATAACTAAATGACCAAAATGTCCTTAACTTTAGAAACATGCCTAACCATGTCCATTTTTATCCACCAGCTTAACCAATGGTCTAATTACCATATAAGGACCTCCAATTTAAAATTTCATAACAATTGGACACCTCTAGCATGTAGAGCTCAACTTTTACACTTTTTTACGATTTAGTCCTTTTAACTAAATTGAGTGTCCAAACATCAAAATTTTCGAACGAAATTTTCATGAAATCATTCTGTGAAATTGTAGACCATAAAAATATAATAAAAATAAAATTTTTCTCATCGAATTTGTGGTCCCGAAACCATTGTTTCGACTTGGCCTAAAATTGGGATGTTACAAAGTGTAAGCATGATATAACCCAAACCACAATCTTGGCACAAACCTATGCATCATCATCAATACACAAGTTAGTGCCTTTATACAGAAGTCACTTAGAATAAACATATGATATGTCATTTCCATATAAACATACATCATTTGATTCATTCATTCATTCTTGAGCATATGCATAATTCCATTTGGAAACTTACCATTTCAATCCCTTTTCTTACCTGTTGAATCATCTAGAATATCATCGGATACTCAGGAAAGCTCACACGAAGTGTGCTTAAACATATAATTGTAACATTTCCTTTACAGCATTGCTCACATGAGTTGTAAAATGGGCCTGCTCATACGAGCTATGGAGTATCCACAACAAATGCAGGACCTCAGTCATTGGTAGGACATTCATTACCAACACCCGTAACATGAAATCCCTAATGACATGTCATTTGTATCCTACGAATTTCTAAAGCTCAACCGGGACTCAACAACCATCATTATATTGATTTATTTAAACATCGATCAGTTTACATGATAAATAACACATATTAACATACAATTTAAAATAGCATTAAAATGATAACTATTCACACGAACTTACCTCGACAACTAGGGGCGTGAAGGTTAAATCGAGCTATTTTGAAGCATTAGCTTTGCCTCGATCTAAGTTCGTACGTGGTCTATCTTAATCTAAATAGATAGTTTCAATCCATTTAATACTTATAATATTCAATTTAATCCCCATTTCATATTTATGCAAATTTATTATTTTGCCCCTAACATTTTAATTTTTTCACAATTTAGTCCTTAAACTGACAACTTAAAATCTAACCATTTTAATCAAAATCCATGTTAAATAAACATGCAAGGGACCTTGAAACAACCTATATTTGTCATCATTTCACAATAAAACCCTAGAATTCATACCTTTAACAAATTAGTCCCTAATTTCCAAAATTCATCAATAATCACTTTACAAAACTTTTTTATTTCTCAAAAAAGATTCATAATCTACCATTAAAGACAAAAAATAATTCAAGAACATTCATGGAAAATCCATCAACCTTTAACAGTTTTAAAAATTGACCCTCGGGCTAGCTAGATTAAGTTAAAACGATTATGAAAACATAAAAAATTATTAAAAATAGGCCTAAAAACACTTACATACACTAAAAGAAGCTTGGCCTAACCTAGCCCTATCTTCAATGGTGAAATTCGGTTGAGAGATGTGAAAACAAAGAAGATGAATGCATTTTCCTTCGGTTATTTTAGCTTTAATTACTCAATTACCTTTTGCCCTTTAAAAATTATCAAAATTTCACTAAAACCAAGTCCATGCACATCCAGTAATCCATTTATTGGGATAATTACCATCCAAGGCCCTTAGTTTAAAAATTCATAACTATGTGACTCTTTTAACTAAGAGAACTCTACTTTTACACTTTATACGATTTAGTCCTTTTTACTTAATTAATCATGCAAACATTAAAATTTATTAACAAAATTTTAATACGACTTTACTAACATCCTTAAGAAATTAAAATAAAAAAAATTACTCGTCAGATTTTTGGTCCTGAAACCACTATTTTGACATCACTGAAAACGGGCTATTTCACTAGCAATATGCATCGACCTTTGAAAACTGTTAGTCTCGATGGTTTGGAATGATGAGTATATTCAATGAATAGAATATGAAGCTCCACCAAATTTATGTTTCCTTAGTGGGAGATATGGTCATATGAAAGAATGTTACCCGGGTAAGGAAGGTTCTAATGTAGAGAATGAGAATATACCTTTCGAGAAAGATGGGGGATCGATGGTGGACAAGATGGTGGTCAATAAGGTTATTAATAGAGGAAAGGAAGATAATTTAGGAAATAAAGAGTGAACCATATTTCTCGTCAATAATGGATTTGAAATATTGCAAGAGGGATGGAAAAAGTGGGTAGGTGCCTGGTAGTATTGTTGGTCCAAGCAAGGGCCTGTCGCATATGTTTTTTTGCTAATTCTCACGGTCGAAAATGCCTGTTAAAGGAAAGGGTAAATATATTAGTGTTGGGCCTTTATCTAATAGGGTTGATAAGTGCACGGGCGAAGCAAGATTGCAAATGTCGCGCAGATTTGGCCTAGGGCTCTAGACAAATAAAGGAAAACTCAGAGTTTGACACAACTTAAACACAAACAAATCCAAGTCAGATTTAAGAATTAAAAAAGGCAACAATTAAAACAAGTAATAAAAGATAGAAAAAGAACTCTTTATCATTTGGCATCAGTTTCTTGGACATTTAGAATGTTCATTATATTTTTATAAACTGATTTCCAGTAAAACATCTCAAAGTAGTTTTTTACCCAGAAATTTTTTGGAAAATATATATTTTTTAGTAGGAAAATGTTTTTCGAATGATCTAAAATTTTACATATTGATTCTTAGTACTCTCTTAGAATATTAAAAATATTTTCCATAAAAAAGTGATTGATAAAGAGAAAAAAAGAAAAATATGAAAAAGAACAAAAAATTTAAAAAATCCATGGGTTGAATTTTGTGCCAAAACTTTCTAGATTAGATCTACATTATTTGAGAAGGCTCTATTATAAATTTCGTGATTTTTGGAAATCAGGAACACCTCAAACGAAGTTTGTCAAATTGCTCTACAGTTTTTAGGTTTTCAAGTTTCAACGATTTTCATTGACTCTTAGCTTAGGTTTTTGTGTTAGTATGTTAAAGCTCGTTGCACATTCCTTCCTCCGTGCAACACAATTTTTTGGTCTCTAGTTGATTTTGGACTCCTAGTGCCATTAGGTTTGATTTGCTAATTTGATTCTCACACATTCTTATTGGTTGATATAAACACTTTTAAAATACTCAGAAGATTAATTCTTACCTCATTGAGAAATTATTTTGATTTCTAAAAGCATAACGGTAATGTTTGTATTTCACAATTTGACATATGTCAAAGCATATGTTAAGTAAAGTTTGAAATCACAGAAGTAATCGCCAAGTTTTGAATCCACTAATTGGAGTAGACTGTTGACATTCTCGCCATGGAAGAAAAAGATATCTATGTTCATCAAGGATGAAGGTGGAAGTTTTTGGGTGTTTGGAAGGGTTTGAGTTTGAGGAAGTCTTTACCCATCTTCGCATATTTTATTTATTTAAAGTATGTACTTTTACATCCTATCAACTCTTTTTTTTTTGTGGGAAATCTTGTGTGTTACATGGTTATTAGTTAAAGAGAGTGGTGACTCTTCTAAAGCTAAGGGTAAAGGCAAAGTGGCGAAGACCTAGACAAGAAACTTTGTTGGTGTTCTTTCGTCAAGGTGGTACCCTCTAACTCTCCTATCGTTCTTGATAAGTTATAAATATGATGCTTGTGTGATAATGCATGCATGTTATATGTCTTTGGGTGGAAATCATGTTTGGATGATTTAAAATGAAGCTAAAAACTTAGTTGTGAAATCTACCATAAACAAATTATTACATGAATAGTAAGTTTAAAAAATCACTATAAATTATATAAAAATAATTAAAAAGTGATCTATACATTGTTGTAACTGTGAGCCAGCCTAGTTTCATTTAAAACAAACAAAGATCAAATTCAATTTGTATTTTAAAAGAAAGAATTTTTTAGTGTTGAAAGATCATAAAAATCTGGCTGCAGAATTTTTATAAAATAGATTTAGCAGTGACTGAAAATTCACGAAAATTTTCACAAGATAAAATAGGAAGTGAGCCTTATATCTCTATAACCGTACAAAAGTCTAGTTTTGTTTAAAACAAACGGTGCTCAATTTAGAATTATATATTAAGAGTTATTAATTTTTGAATGAGGAAAGGTCAGAATGTCAAGGTAGCAGACAGTCACATCTCATTAGTTAATATTTTAGCTGGAGAGTATGAGACTCGAATGTCATGGTTGTATTTTTGTGATTATATGTTTGATGCTTGGTTTACGCTCAGCCTTCGGGCTCTAACGTAACTAGCGGCCATGAGTGGCACGGGACTATTCAGATACCCAATTATTTGAGTAGTATGCACAATCTAACAAGTTTGATAAGTTTGATATGCAAGCAATTTGGTTATGTAGATTTAATGACTCATGATTTAATTATTTTATACTCATGTCATGTTTCTATGGATACATTTGATTTGCATACTTATATTTATGAATTGCTTGAAGTATGGTAGATTTGTTGTGTACCACTGAGCCTATAAATCTCAGCCTTCAAATTTGTCTTAATGTTCATATTTGTATACGTGTCCGAGGAACATCATCGACGAGAGACTCCTAGCATCACGTATTCAGACTACAGTACCTTATCTATTAGTGGGCATTGTATTCCTAAAGCCTTACTTGTATTTTTTTTTTGTAGGTCTGTAACTCATTTATTATTTTTTTTATTTTGACTGTTTTAATATACGATGATATTGGAGCTCCACATATTTTGTATAACTACTTTTATTACTATTTTCAATATAACTATGTATGGTATTTGCTCTTATATAAAATGTATTTCAATGTTTTAAAATTATTTAAAAATTTTGCTGGGTTACTCCGGTGACCTGATGTAGTGCCTTAGTATTCGAGTACTCAGTATTCAGGATTAGGGTGTTACAACGAAAGAGTACGTATCAATCAAGTGTGTGACCAAATCTGGGTAAGTGATTTTTGAGTAAAACACTGGCCATTTGTGATTCCTCTAGTAGGGCAGTTATAATGCTAATCAAACTGACAGATCACGACACGAAAATAAGTGCAAGACCATGTGTTTGAGACCTGTAACACCTCTTACCTATATTCGACGTCGGAACAGGGTACGAGGCATTACCAGATATAAACACAAGCAAACGTACATTTAACAAGCCATGAATTTTCGTCCAAATTAAAACTTTTTGCATTTAATCATAAAGTCCCTAATATGAGCCTACGAGGCCCAAAATATGCATAGGAAGTGTTTAGGACTAAACCAAGAACTTTAGAAAATTTTACAAAAACATAGAAAATTTTTCACTGAACAGGGGTCACACGCCCGTGTGGGCAGTGTAATAACCCGATTTAGGGCCTAGTCAGAACAGTGGTCTCGGGACCACAAATCCGAAGATATAAAAATTATTTTTATTATAATTATGATATTGTAGCATGATTATATTAGTGCATGAAAAATTTAGTGAGTTAATTTTAATGTTTTCAAGCCCGATTGCAATAAGGGACTAAATCGCATAAAAGGCAAAAGTTACCTTTTAGTACCCAAATGTGTTAAATAGCTAGAAAATCAAAATTTGGAGTATTTAAAGGGAAATTAGGCCCTTTTTAGAGTGCTTGGACGGCCATGGGAGACAAATTGGTCAAAAAGTCCAAGTTTGGTTGGGCTTGGTGGCTAATTTGACTAATATAGTAATAAAATAAGAAAAGATGATATCACCTTCTCATCTTCTTCTCTACCACCGAAAATATCAGCCAAAATGGGGGTTTGAAAGCTCAAAAATCTGTGGCAACTTAAAGCACTCATAAGTAAGTGATTTTAATAAGTTTTCTTCAAGATTTTTATATTTTTGAGACCTTTGAAGCATGAGCTTTCAAATGAGGGTGATATCTTTACAAAATAGTCAAGAGTTTAGGATTTTTCCAAGGATTTATTTGTGTTATATGCTGAGTTTTTATGGAAAATATGAGTCCTAGTTGTGCTATAAACAACTTTTGTGAAAGGTGCTAGCATGAAAACACCTAAAGGGGATAGTTTGCATAAGTTGCAAATTAAGTAATAAGTGTGTGATATAGTGAGAATTTGGGATTGCTCTAGTAGTAAAAAGAGTTTAACTAGGCTAAAAATACGAAGAAATTCGATAAAAATTGATTTTCAAGCATAGGGGTAAAATGGTCATTTTGCCAAGGCCTAAGGGCAAAATGGTCATTTTACCAAAGTTGTGAATTTATGAATGCTTAATTGTGTTTAGTGACTAAAAGGATGTATATTGTTAATATAGATCAAGATTTGCCAAGACCGAGCCTAGATCGAGGCAAAGCCAAGCAATCCAAGTAAGCCGTTTAGTTAAGCACTTTTTGTAATCCAAGGTAAGTTGTATGTAACTAGTACAACTACATTGTTAATACTCGTATTCATATTGTCACTAAATTGATATTGTACAAATTGTTAAGTTATAAACCGAGAATGCTTTGTAATATTTGAGATAGTAGAAATATCCCATTGAACCTTAGGATATGAATTGGATATTCGTGCTAAGAAATTGGGTGATTTGTGTGCCAGTATAAGACCATGTCTGGGACATGGCATCAGCATCCAGACGACAGCTAGTGTAAGACATGTCTAGGACATGCTTCAGCCATATTATGAGTGCCAGAGTAAGACATGTCTAGGACATGCATCGGCCTCGACAGAGATAGCTAGTGTAAGACGTGTCTGGGACATGCATCGGCACACATATATGAGATCCAGTATAAGACCATGTCTAGGACACGGCATCAGAAATTTATCCCATGTCGAAGGTTCATAGAATATCCAGTAATATCCCAAAACAGTTAAATGGTGAAAGTTGTAGTTCAATTTTGATAAAGAAAGGATGATCATGTTACGAGTGTTACACGTACCTATATTATAAGCATGAGAAACGAGTTTAATTTAGAAATTGATACTTGAGTGAGTTAAGTTATGTATACCTTTGAGCTATAAGCATGATGGCAAATGCTGAGAATGTTGTTGTATACTTATTAAATGCAACTTACTAAGCTTTATGCTTACTCTCTTTCTTTTCCCTTTTCTTTCAGTACTGCCAAGTTACTCAAGGATCCCTTGAAGTCAGAGATATCGATCACACTTTCATCCGTTATACTCGGTATAGTTGGATTCATACTTTTGATTGTGGCATGTATAAGGCTAGGCTAGTAAGTTGTATTATTGAGAAATTGTTAATGTATTTTGGTTTAAGATAAAAGCCCTTCATTTTATATTAGGCCTGGAATAATGGCTATTATTCATTTTGATAAATGCATATAATGTTCTTTCTTTGAATGAATTGGAGACTTTTGGGGTGAAAAATGTAAATCGACATGATCTTGTGTAGGTTGTACAAAATGGGTGACAAAATGGCTTGGAAAATAGCCTAGTTTATCCATACGGGTAAGACACACGGGCGTGTGTCTAGGCCCTGTGTGACACACGGCTCACACCCATGAGTGTGTGTTATGGCCGTGCGTTCCCTGTACTTAAAACTTTCAAGTCATTTTAGTACATGGGCAGGCCACACGGGCGTGTGCCCAGGCCGTGTCATAAAGTCAGTATGCATGCTTGTAGTACACGGACAAGAAACATGGTCGTGTGTCTCGATCATATGAAGGACAAGGTTATAGGAAACGAGTGTGTGCTTGGGCCGTGTAGATTTGGCAGAATGCCCAGGTTTTTAGACACGGGCTAGGGACATGGGCGTGTCCCTAGCACACGGTCGTGTGTTCTATACCCACACAGGCGTGTGGAGCCTTGATGCATGAAATTTCTTAAGCTTTTCATAAGGTCCCGGTTGGGTTTAAAATCACCCCGGATCTATGTTTTGGGCCTCATAAGCCCGTACACGAGATAGATTGCTTGTGAAATGAAAAGTTTTAAATTGATTGAAATTTACGGCCCAGTTTTTGTGAGATTGATTGAGTTTAAGTCAGGTAACACCTCGAACCCTGTCCTGATGTTGGGCATGGGCGAGGGGTGTTAAATTTAGTGGTATCAGAGTATGGTTTAGTCAATTCTAAGACTGAACTAGCTAGAGTGCGAGTCTAGCTATACATGCCACTTATATGCATATTGATAGTGTGACGATTCCTGATGATTATAAATTTTTTTTATTATAGTAATGGATCCTGATAGAACCACGACAGATGATGTGGAAAGTAATGCACTGGTTCCTACAGAAGGGACCGCGCCGATAGAGAGTGAGCCCGTAAGTATGGGCCAAGGCGGAGGGGCTAGGGAAGCCTACCTCCGAATGATGGATGCTTGGTATACAGAATTCATTCGTGCGAACCCGAACACTCCACCTTCCCCACCTCCTTTGATTCCTTAGTATGCGCCGGTGGCTCCACAAGGTGCGGATGTGTTCAAAAGAGAAAAGCCTCCAGTAGACAAGATCCGGAAGCAAGGGGCCAAGGAATTTCGGGCTAGTGTAGATAATGACCCAGAGAGAGCAGAGTTTTGACTAGAGAATACCGTGAAGGCATTTGATGAGCTATCATGCACACCCAATGAGTGCGTGAAGTGTGCCGTGTCGCTTCTACGAGACTCAGCTTATCAGTAGTGGAAGACTCTCGTGTCTGTAGTACCGAGATAAAGAGTAACTTGGGAATTCTTCCAAGGGGAGTTCCGAAAGAAGTACATTAGCCAAAGATTTATAGACCAAAAAAGGAAGGAATTCCTAGAGTTGAAGCAAGGTAGTAAGACTGTGACGGAGTATGAGCGGGAGTTTGTGAAACTTAGCAAGTATGCGCAAGAATGCATATCCACTGAAGATACCATATGTAAGAGGTTTGAGGATGGCCTCAACGAAGACATTCGAGTGTTTGTGGGTATCCTAGAGCTAAGAGAATTTGTGGAGCTCGTTGAGAGAGCATGTAAAGTAGAAGGGCTGGTGAAGGAGAAGAGGAAGGCGGCCATTAAGTCGCGAGATTTATAGAGAAGATAGATGGGGAAGACACATCAGTCCTCATCCAAGAGGTCAAAAGAGTTTACTACCCAATCGAATACTTCGGTTGGACATTCGAAGAGAAACAAAAATTGTCAGAATATAACATCTAAAGCCCAAACTACCTCAGTGGCAAGTGTTGGTAGTGCTCGGCCAAGTAGGCCGGAGTGTTCGCAATGTGGAAGACGTCACTTGGGCGAATGCTGAGTAAGCAAGAGGGGCTGTTTCAAGTGTGGGTCACTTAACCACTTTATTCGCGAGTGCCCTAAAACGGACGAGAGAGAGAGAAAACAAGAGGTGAAAGTAAGCAGTGCTCCTTTGAGGGGTAGGCCTCAAAGGAACCCCGGGAGTGGGAATAGTAGTAGAGGTGCACCAAGAGAGGTCATGATAAGGTCTGAAAGCAAAGCGCCAGCAAGGACTTATGCTATATGAGCCCGTGAAGAAGCAGAGTCTCTAGATGTGATCACGGGTACATTTTCTATTCACGATATAACTATTGTCGCTTTAATTGACCCGGGATCTACCCACTCTTACATATGTATGGAATTAGTACCTCATATAAACATGTTAGTAGAGTCCACTAAGTTTGTAATAAAAGTTTCTAACCCGTTAGGCAAGCATGTATTAGTGGACCAAGTATGTAGAAATTGTCATTTGATGATTAGAGGCCATTGTTTTCTGGCCAACTTGATGTTGTTGCCGTTTAATAAATTTGATGTAATTCTTAGGATGGACTGGTTGACCTCCCATGGCATTGTAGTAGACTGTGAGAGAAAAGTAATTCAGCTAAGATGTGAGGATGGAAATGTTCTTCGTGTTGGGCTAGATAAGTCAGATAATTTGTCTGTGGTAATATCGTCGTTGGCAGCCGAAAGATATTTGAGAAAAGGGTATGAAGCTTATCTAGCTTTTATGTTGATTACCCAAGTATCCGAGTCGAAGATTGAGTCTGTACCAGTAGTTTGTGAGTTTATAGACGTCTTTTCGAAGGAGTTACCAGGGTTACCCCCTGAGAGAGAGGTTGAGTTTGGTATCGAGTTAGCTCCTAGTACGATGCCAATCTCGATTACACCTTATAGGATGGCCCCCACCGAGTTAAAGGAGTTGAAAGTGCAGTTGCAAGAGTTAACAGATAAAGGTTTTGCAAGACCGAGATATTCACCATGGGGTGCTCCAGTACTTTTTGTGAAAAAGAAGGACGGATCGATGAGGTTATGTATCGACTACAGACAGCTTAACAAGGTGACAGTGAAGAACAAGTATCCCTTGCTGAGGATTGATGATCTCTTCAATCAATTGAGAGGGGCCACTGTGTTCTCTAAGATAGACCTAAGATCGGGCTATTACCAGTTAAGAGTCAAGGAACATGATGTACCGAAGACTGCTTTTCGGACAAGATATAGGCATTATGAGTTTCTTGTTATGCCTTTTGGATTAACAAATGCCCCGGCAGTATTTATGGACTTGATGAACCGTATCTTCCGGCCGTACTTGGATAAGTTCGTTGTCATTTTTATCGACGACATATTGATTTATTCACGTGATGAGAGTGAGCATGTGGAACATTTGAGAACTTTGTTACAGACTTTGAGGGATAAACAGCTCTATGCTAAGTTTAGTAAGAGCGAGTTTTGGCTTAAGGAAGTTGGATTCCTAGGACACATTGTGTCGGGAGACGGGATCAGAGTTGATCCGAATAAGATCTCAGCTATTGTAGAATGGAAACCGCCAAGGAATGTAACAAAGGCCTGCAGTTTTCTGGGGCTAGTAGGATACTATAAACGATTTGTAAACGGATTCTCCATGATAGCTACACCGATAACAAGGCTAATGCAGAAAGATGTCAAGTTTGAATAGACAGAAGAGTGCCAACAGAGCTTCGAGAGATTAAAGGCTTTGTTGACCGAAGCCCTAATTTTAGTGCAACCTGAGTCGAGCAAGGAATTTGTAGTTTTTAGTGACGCCTCCCTAAACGGTTTAGGATGTGTGCTTATGCAAGAAGGCAAGGTTATAGCCTATGCCTCAAGGCAGCTAAAACTTCATGAGAAGAATTATCCGACCCATGATTTAGAGCATGCAGCTGTGGTGTTCGCATTAAAGATTTGCCAACATCATTTATATGGTGAGAGATGCCGAGTATTTACCAATCACAAGAGTTTAAAGTATCTAATGACTCAGGAAGAGTTGAATTTGAGGCAACGACGATGGTTAGAGCTAATAAAAGATTATGAGTTGATTATCGACTATCATTCGGGAAAGGCGAATGTAGTCGCCGAAGCTTTGAGCAGAAAGTTGTTGTTTGCTTTGAGAGCTTTGAACGCTCAGTTGACCGTATCTAATGATGGTTTGATCCTAGCAGAGTTGAGAGCCAGATCAACTTTTCTTCATGAAATTTGTAAAGCTCAGAAAGATGACGAGAAACTACAAGTTAAGAGAACTCAGTGTGAATTAGAGATTGAGTCAGATTTTCATATTAGTACTGATGGGTGTATAATGTTCAAATATAGAATTTGTGTACCCAAAGATAGTGAGCTCATTCAGAAGATTTTGCGAGAGGCACACAGTGGTTGTTTGTCAGTTCACCCGGGTAGCGTGAAGATGTACAACGATCTTAAGAAAATGTATTGGTGGTCCGGTATGAAGAGAGACATTTCAGAGTTCGTTTCCAAGTGTCTGGTGCGTCAACAAGTAAAGGCTGAACATCAAGTGTCTTCTGGTTTACTTCAGCCTATTATGATTCCCAAGTGGAAATGGGATCGTATCACCATGGATTTCGTGACCAATTTACCTCTATCCCCGAGAAAGAAAGATGCAGTATGGGTTACTGTCGATAGACTCACTAAGTCAAAACACTTCATACCAGTGCGTGTCAACTATTCCCTTGAAAAATTGGCCGACTTGTATGATTCTGAGATTGTGAGGCTTCATGATGTGTTGTTATCAATTGTATCTGATCGAGACCCGAGGTTCACCTTGAGGTTTTGGAAAAAGTTACAAGAAGCTTTAGAAACCAAGTTGAGTTTCAGCACGGCATTTCATCCGCAAGCTGACGGACAGTCGGAAAGAGTAATATAGATCTTAGAAGACATGTTGAGGTGTTGTGTTCTTGAATTCCAAGGAAGTTGGGAAAAATACTTACCATTGGTTGAATTCGCCTACAACAACAGCTATCAATTGAGTCTAAAAATGACGCCTTATGAGGCTTTGTACGAGCGAAAGTGTCAAACGCCCTTATTCTGGACTGAGATGAAAGAGAGTCAGATTCACGGGGTTGATTTGATCAAAGAGGCTGAGGAAAAGGTTAAGGTGATTCGCGACTATTTGAAAACCACCTCGAATAGACAAAAATCCTACGCGGATTTGAAACGAAGGGAGATTGAGTTTGAAGTCGGGGATAAGGTATTTTTGAAAGTTTCCCCATGGAGGAAAATCCTCAGATTTGGTAGAAAAGGCAAGTTGAGTCCTCGAGGTTACCGAGAGAGTAGGGCCTGTTGCCTACCATTTGAATTTGCCACCAGAGTTAGAAAAGATTCACGACGTATTTCACTTATCCATGCTACACCGATACAGATCAGACCCTTCGAATATAATTGCACCAACAGAAGTTGAGATTCTCCCAGATATGACCTATAGTGAGGAACCAGTCAAGATATTAGCTCGAAAAGTCAAATAGTTAAGAAATAAGAGTATACCGCTTGTGAAGGTTTTGTGCCATAGACATGGGGTCGAGGAAGCCACATGGGAACCCAAGGAGTCTCTGAGAGAGCAATATCCAAACTTATTCACTGGTAAGATTTTCGAGGACGAAAATCTCTAGGGGGAGAAATGTAATAACCCGATTTAGGGCCTAGTCGGAACAGTGGTCTCGGGACCACAAATTCAAAGATAGAAAAATTATTTTTATTATAATTATGATATTATAGCATGATTATATCAGTGTATGAAAAATTTAATGAGTTAATTTTAATGTTTTCAAGCCCGATTGCAATAAGGGACTAAATCGCATAAAAGGCAAAAGTTACCTTTTAGTACCCAAATGTGTTAAATAGCTAGAGAATCAAAATTTGGAGTATTTAAAGGGAAATTAGGCCCTTTTTAGAGTGCTTGGCCGACCATGGGAAACAAATCGGTCAAAAAGTCCAAGTTTGGTTGGGTTTGGTGGCTAATTTGACTAATATAGTAATAAATAAGAAAAGATGATATCACCATCTCATCTTCTTCTCTACCACCGAAAATATCAGCTAAAATGGGGGTTTGAAAGCTCAAAAATCTGTGGTAACTTAAAGCACTCATAAGTAAGTGATTTTAATAAGTTTTTATGGAAAATATGAGTCCTAGTTGTGCTATAAACAACTTTTGTGAAAGGTGTTAGCATGGAAACATCGAAAGGGGATAGTTTGCATAAGTTGCAAATTAAGTAATAAGTGTGTGATATAATGAGAATTTGGGATTGCTCTAGTAGTAAAAAGAGTTTAACTAGGCTAAAAATACAAAGAAATTCGATAAAAATTAATTTTCAGACATAGGGGTAAAATGGTCATTTTGCCAAGGCCTAAGGGCAAAATGGTCATTTTACCAAAGTTGTGAATTTATGAATGCTTAATTGTGTTTAGTGACTAAAAGGATGTATATTGTTAATATAGATCAAGATTTTCCAAGACCGAGCCTAGATCGAGGCGAAGCCAAGCAATCCGAGTAAGCCGTTTAGTTAAGCACTTTTTGTAGTCCAAGGTAAGTTGAATGTAACTAGTATAGCTACATTGTTAATACTTGTATTCATATTGTCACTAAATTGATATTGTACGAATTGTTAAGTTATAAACCGAGAATGCTTTGTAATATTTGAGATAGTAGAAATATCTCGTTGAACCTTAGGATATGAATTGGATATTCGTGCTAAGAAATTGGGTGATTTGTGCGCCAGTATAAGACCATGTCTGGGACATGGCATCAGCATCCAGACGAGGGCTAGTGTAAGACATGTCTGGGACATGCTTCAACCATATTATGAGTGCCAAAGTAAGACATGTCTAGGACATGCATTGGCCTCGACAGAGATAGCCAGTGTAAGACATGTCTGGGACATGCATCGGCTAAGAGTTGTGATAGTATAAGACATGTCTGGGACATGCATCGGCACGCATATATGAGAGCCAGTATAAGACCATGTCTGGGACATAGAATCGGCAATTTATCCCATGTCAAAGGTTCATAGAATATCCAGTAATATCCCAAAGCGGTTCAATGGTGAAAGTTGTAGTTCAATTTTGATAAAGAAAGGATGATCATGTTACGAGTGTTACACGTACCTATATGATAAGCATGAGAAACGAGTTTAGTTTAGAATTGAGACTTGAGTAAGTTAAGTTATGTATACCTTTGAGCTATAAGCATGATGGAAAATGCTGAGAATGTTGTTGTATACTTATTATATGCAACTTACTAAGCTTTATTCTTACTCTCTTTCTTTTCCCTTTTCTTTCAGTACTTCCAAGTTACTCAAGGATCCCTTGAAGTCAGAGATATCGATCACACTATCATCTGTTATACTCAGTATAGTTGGATTCATACTTTTGATTGTGGCATGTATAAGGCTAGGCTAGTAAGTTGTATTATTGAGAAATTGTTCATGTATTTTGGTTTAAGATAAAAGCCCTTCATTTTATATTAGGCCTGGAATAATGGCTATTATTCATTTTGATGAATGCATATAATGTTCTTTCTTTGAATGAATTGGTGACTTTTGGGGTGAAAATTGTAAATCAACATGATCTTGTGTGGGTTGTACAAAATGGGTGACAAAATGGCTTGGGGAATAGCCTAGTTTATCCATACGGGTAAGACACACGGGCGTGTGCCTAGGCCGTATGTGACACACGGCTCACACCCATGAGTGTGTGTTATAGTCGTGCGTCCCCTGCACTTAAAACTTTTATTATTCTTGCTTGTAGCACATGGACAAGAGTCATGGCCGTGTGAAGGACACTGTTATAGGGCACGGGTGTGTGCTTGGGCCATGTAGATTTGGCAGAATGCCCAGGTTTTTAGACACAGGTTAGGGACATGGGCGTGTCCCTAGCACATGGTCGGGCGTTCTATTCCCACACGGGCGTGTGGAGCCTTGATGCATGAAATTTCTTAAGCTTTTCATAAGGTCTCGGTTGGGTTTTGAATCACCCCGGATATATGTTTTGGGCCTCATAAGCTCGTACACGAGATAGACTACTTGTGAAAAGAAAATTTTTAAATTGATTGAAATTTACGGCCAGGTTTTGTGAGATTGATTGAGTTTAAGTCAGGTAACACCTCGAACCCTGTCCCGGCGTTGGGCATGGGCGAGGGGTGTTACAGGCAGACCGTGTGTTCACACACGCCCATGTCCCAAACTCGTGTAACTCTCTGTTTGTCACCCAAGAACAAATTGAAGACACATGGCCAAGTCACACGCCCGTGTGCTAGGCCATGTGGTCGATTTAAAATTTATAATTTTTCACAAAATAAGTGCAAACTTCACACGCCCAGGACACATGCTCGTGACTGAGGCCGTGTCATCCACATGGCTAAGACACGCACTCGTGTCTCTGCCCTTGTGCTCAATTCTGAGCATTATGTTTTGCAAAAATTTAGGATGCAGGGGACACACGGCCTAAACACATGCCCATGGGGCAAGCCGTGTGTCACACATGTCCATGTGCCTACCCGTATGGGCAAAAATAAGGCTATTTACCAAGCCATTTTTCCACCCTTTGATGAGCACACCTACAAAACACAATATATCACCAATTCAAGCATTTACATATAACTAATTCAACCACAACTAAGACATAAACACATTATTCACATGCTACCATTTATCATTCACGAACGTCACATACTTATCAACTCAGATCAAGTGAAATCCCACATCCATGAAAGACATCATCATATAAATTGCTTATACCAATAGTAGCCAATTTCAAATGGCCTTATAAAAAATGAACTTTTAACCAATATAAGCCAACACAATAGGCCAAATCAATTATGACACATAATAAAATGACCAAGTCCCCTATACATGCCATAACTCAAAATGTTGAAATCATTGGTACCAAAATAATTTTTGATAGTGTGAGTGGATCTCTGACCATCTCTGATCCCCGAGCTAGCTTGGTGACACTATAAGACAAGGGAAAGGAAAGGGGAGTAATCTATAAAGCTTAGTAAGTTCCTATGCAAATAATAAGCTTTATAACCACACATTTACATACAATTAACATGATGAAAATTAGCATGAATGTTATTAAAATTTTATAGTCATAACTTACTCAATCACAACCTTACCAAGGTTTCATCACATATCGAGCTCAGTACATATGAGTTTTACGTACATACCTGTACCAACTCACAATATAATCATAGTCTTTCACAACTTTGACATTCCCGTTGAACACTCAGAATATTAACGGATACTCGAAAATTTTGCACATAAGTTCCATAGATGTAGCCAAAGCTACCTCACATCTCATAATACATATAGGCTAGTTTTCGAGCTACTCACGGGCCTACTCACACAAGCTGTCAGTCAGGACATAGATACACAGTGCTGCTCACACAAGCTGTCAGGTATCTGTAGTTCATGCCAGACTACCCAGACACAGGTAGGACGTACGAGACCAGCACCCAGATCACATAAACACATGGGTCCCTAGTGACATGTCACTCGTATCCTATTCTATTCCTAAGGCTCAACCGGGAATTCTCGCTTGTCAAAACTTCGTTGAATACTTCCAAAGAGTCAATCACAACTCATGCAATATTTAAGCATTTAAAACATAAATATAACAATGCATTATTTATATACGAACTTACCTTGGTGCAAAAATAGTAGAATTTGACCTAATAGTCAAACACTCTGTTTTTCTCCCGATCTAGGTCCGAACCTCATTTTTCTTGATATATAATAACAAATTTAACTTATTTAATACACACATTTTTTTATTCAGTCCAAAAATCATATTATGGAAAAATTATATTTTTTCCTCTAATGTTTCACATTTTTACAATTTAGTCCTTAGGCTCGTATAATGATTTTCATCCAATTTCTTCATTACCCAAGCCTAGCCAAACAATTTTCATACTTATACCAGCCCACATTTTCCTCTTAATCACACTTTTACTACTTATATTATAACTTTTACAAATAGGTCATTTTTTACATTTTTACTAAAAATCACTTAGCAAAAGTTGTTTTTCTAACAACAAACATGCATTTTCTACCATTAGCCATCAAAATACACACATTTATAACATGGTTCAAACCCTATACCTTAATCATACCTTAAATTAGTGCTAGAAATAGGTAGATCGATTTACAACGACTTCAAAAATGTAAAGAGCATTAAAAACGGGACAAGAACGGACTTACAATCGAGCTTGGAAGATGAACAAACCCTAGTTATGTCTTCCTTTATTCGGCAATGGGAGAGAAGATGGACGAAGATTTTGGCTTTACTTTTGCTTTTTAATTCATTTCATTACCAAATGACTAAAAATGCCCTTTTCTTAAAACATAAAATTTCTCTTACTCCATGTCCATTTTTGTCCACTAACTTAAGTAATAGTCTAATTACCATCTAAGGACCTCTAATTTAAAATTTCATTCCAATTAGACACCTCTAGCTTATAGAAATCAAATTTTGTACTTTTTGCAATTCAGTCCTTTTTGCTAAATTGAGTGCTCAAACGTCAAAATTTTCGAACAAAATTTTCACAAAATCATTCCATAAAACTGTAGACCATAAAAATATTAGAAAAATAAATTTTTTTGTGTCAAATTTGTGGTCCCAAAACCACTGTTCCTACTAGGCCCAAAATCCGGCTATTACAACTCTCTCCCTTTAGGGATTTTCGTCTCCGAAAATCTTATCAGAAAATAGGTTTGGGTACTATTTTCTCATAGCTTCCTCGGGTTCCCACGTAGTCTCTTCGACCCCATGTCGTTGTCATAAAACTTTTACTAAGGCTATACTTTTATTTCTCAACTGTTTAACTTCTCGAGCTAAAATCTTGATAGGTTCTTCACCATACGTCTTATCAGGTCGAATCTCAATCTCTGACGGAGAAATTACATGTGAAGGATCAGAATGATATCGTCACAACATCGACACATGAAATACATTATGAATCCTTTCTAACTCTGTCGGTAAAGCTAACTGATATGCCACTGGCCCTATTCTTTCAATAATCTCGTACGGCCCAATGAAATTTGGACTCAACTTGCCTCTATGGCCAAATCTCAGAATCTTCTTCCATGGAGATACTTTCAGAAATACTTTTTCACCGACTTGAAATTCAAATTCTTTCCTTTTCAAATCTGCTTGTCGATTCGAAGCAGCTTTCAAGCAATCACAGATTAGCTTTACTTTTTCTTCTGTTTCTCTAACCAGATCAACCCTGTGAATCTATCTCTCACTAAGCTCTGTCCAATTCAACAGAGTTTGACACTTGCAACCATATAATGCTTCATACAGTGCCATCTTTATACTCAACTGAAAACTGTAGTTATAAGCAAATTCGACCAACGGTAGATATTTATCCCAACTACCTTCGAATTCTAGAACACAACATCGGAGCATATCTTCAAGAATCTGGATTACTCTTTCGGATTGACCGTCAGTTTGTGGATGAAAAATAGTACTAAAATTTAACTTCGTACCTAAAGCTTCTTGTAATTTCTTCCAAAATCTCGAAGTAAACCATGGATCTCTATCTGAAATAAAAGAAGTAGGCACTCCGTGTAATCTCACAATCTCAGAAATGTACAATTCAACTAACTTATCAAGTGAGTAGTCGGTACGTATAGGAATAAAATGAGCCGATTTCGTCAATCTATCAACAACAACCCAGACGACATCTTTCTTTTTCGTGGTCAAAGGCACACCCGTCACGAAGTCCATTGTAATCCTATCTCATTTCCATTCGGGTACCATCACTAGCTAAAGTAAACCCGAAGGCACTTGGTGTTCGGCTTTTACTTGTTGACAAACCAAACATCTCAAAACAAACTCTGAAATATCTCGTTTCGTATCTGTCCACTAATACAATTTCTTCAAATCATTATACATCTTTGAACTACCAGGATGAACTGATAAACAACCACTATGTGCCTCATGTAGAATTTTTTGTATAAGTTCATCATTTTTCGGTACGCATACTCTATCCTGGAACATCAAACAATCATCTGAACCGATCCGAAAGTTTGTATCACTACCCGATTCACACTGAACTCTTTTGGCTTGCAATTCACTATCATTTTTTTTTAGCTTCACAAATTTGCTAAATGAATACTGGTCTAGCTCTCAACTCGGCTAAAATTGAGCCATCATTAGACAAAGTCAATCTCGTATTCATAGCTCTTAAAGCAAATAAGGACTTTCTGCTCAAAGCATCTACGACTACATTCACCTTTCCCGGATGATAGTCAATCACTAGTTCATAATCCTTCAGTAACTCGAACCATCTCCATTGTCGCAAGTTCAGATATTTCTAAGTCATCAAATATTTTAGACTTTTATGATCAGTAAAAATATGACATTTCTCACCGTACAAATGATATCGCCAAATTTTCAAAGCAAAAATAATGGCAACCAATTCCAAATCGTGCGTCGGATAATTCTTCTCATGCAGTTTCAACTGTCTCGAGGCATAAGCTACCACTTTTCCCTCTTGCATCAACACACAACCCAAACCATTCAATGAAGCATCGCTATAAATTACAAATTTTTTTCCTGATTCAGGTTGTACTAAAACTGGTGCCTCAGTCAATAATGCTTTCACTTTCTCAAAACTTTGCTGATATTTTTCGGACCTTTCAAATTTAACATGTTTTTGCAACAACTTGGTCATAAGAGTAGCAATAATCGAAAATCGTTTGACAAAACGTTGGTAATAACTAGCTAAACCCAAAAATTATGTAACTTCAGATACATTCCTCGGCGGTTTCCATTCAACAATTGTCGAATTCTTACTTGGATCAACCCGAATACCATCACCTGAGATGATATATCCCAAAAATTTGACTTCTCGGAGCCGAAACTCACTTTTACTAAATTTAGCAAACAACTGCTTATCTTTCAAAGTTTGTAATATAGTTCTCAAGTACCCAGCATGTTCAAACTCATCTCGTGAATAAATCAGAATATTATCGATGAACATAACCATAAAAACTTATCTAAATACGGTCGAAAAATTCTATTCATCAAGTCTATAAAAATGGTAGGTGCATTAGTTAATCCGAAAGGCATAACAAGAAATTCATAGTGTCCATAACTTGTCCTGAAAGCAGTTTTCAGCACATTTGACTCTTTAACCCTCAACTGATAGTACCCAGATCTCAAATCAATCTTCGAGAATACCATTACTCCTTTCAATTGATCAAACAAGTCATCAACTCTCAGCAAAGGATATCTATTATGTATAGTTACCTTGTTGAGCTGTCGGTAATCGATACATAACCTCATAGATCCGTCTTTCTTCTTTACAAATAACACTGGAGCACTCTAGGGAGAAAAACTCGATCTTTCAAAACCCTTATCTGTCAACTCTTGCAACTGAGCTTTCAATTCTTTCAATTCAGTCGAAGCCATCTTATAAGGAGCGATCGATATCGGTGAAGTCCCAGGTACTAAATCAATAGCAAACTCCACTTCTCTGACCAGTGGTAACCTTGGCAACTCTTCCGGGAACATATCCAGATATTCACAAATTATCTGTACTGACTCAATTTTCAATTCAGACATCTTTGTATTCAACACATAAGCAAGATAAGCTTCACAACCTTTCCTTACATACCTCTGAGCAGACATAAACGAAATCACAATAGGCAATTCACTTGATTCATTGGTTTCAACCTAAAGAACCTCACCATTTTCACATTTCAATTCAATAGTTTTCTGTCTACAATTTACTATGGCATCATGCAATGTCAACCATTCCATACCCAAAATAACATCGAATTCATCAAATGACAACAACATTAAGTCAGCCGAAAAACAGCGACCTCGAATCATTAAAGGACAATTCTTGCAAACTTTATCAACTAGCACATATTTGCCTAAAGGGTTTGACACTTCAATCACAAATTCTGTAGGCTCAACAGGCAAACTCTTACTAGATACCAAATTCACACAAACATAAAAACGAGTTGATCCAGGATAAATCAATGCAATAACATTAGTATCATAAAGAGAAAATGTACCAGTAATCACATCGGGAGATGACGCATCCTCACAAGCACTGTAACACGTCTAACCTGTATTTGTCGCCGGATTAGGGTTACGAGGCATTATCGGTCATATCACAGTTCATACAGATAATCATTACATTTCACAACTAGAAATTCAATCACATCAAAGCTCGTAACTTAATCAAATATCGAATCTTAAAATCATAACAATCATAACATTGCATAATTAAAATATATTTACCGAATCAATAATTCAATACTAACCATGAATTACAATTATTGTATACCTAAAACATGAACCAATCCAAACAATAAATTAAGCAAACATTTTTTTTAAATAATATGGCCATTAAATCCATGATATTCGAACACTTAAATTAAAACTATGTATGTTTCATTTTGTAAACTAAGCACATAAATAACCATACCAATCCGTATCACATGGTTATATAATCATTAACTTATAAAATCTTAACTAACTTTATAACATAATTCTATCTACATTTAACTTTCTTAAAATATGTGCAAGTTACCATAAAAACCATAGCTATAATAAACTCCAATGCAGAATTATCCATAATAACATTATAGGCTAATCATCATGTCAAAATTTATACACACTTAACAAATTCATTTCTTGCTTATTCGGCTATCAAGGCTAACCACATAGATAGTACAAATTATGCCATTCAATCATAAGCTAAAATATGCCATTTCCTAATCATAACAAAGTTGATCATTTCACAACCAATGACTTCATAGGCATAATTATTAATTAAACCTATTACTAGCCGAATATAAACATGCATTTAATTCACTTATTAACTAATCATATAACCAATACAACATGTTTATAAAATAATCATGAAATCAAACCAATTCATCCTAATTCATAAGTACAAATGCTGAATCAAACCATGTTTATTACACATATTATGCATTGTACCAAAATATCACACAAGACCAACTTGCTTCTTATCAATTCAGTTAGCAAAATTAACTTGAAACACTTTCCTCGATTGTTATTTAACAATCAAACCTATATAACCAATTCACATTCAATATATACTCATCATATCAACTCAGGCCAATCTACACTATAAAACCATACATAATACTTCACATTGTAGAAACAAATATCCATCCACCACACAGTTTATAGCATAAAACACACTTCCAAAATAATCTTAGACCATAGTTGAATACACACAAGCCATAATATTATAATCAAGCCATTTTCACATGGCTATTGATATACATACAAATTCAAGTTCAAACATATTAAGACTAGTTTATACATATATACACTTCAAAACCAACCAAAACAAATGCTAGACTATACATGCCATATGTTCATAGTTCAAGCTTTTAAAATACCAAAACAACGTTCAATAGTGTGATTGATTTCCTTGACGATCCCTGACCTTGTAACTAGCTTCCAAAATCTATAAAACAACGAACGAACAAACACACAGTAAGCTCAAATAGCCTAGTAAGTCATAAGTAAATAAATTATCAAATGAATATTAGCATTATAATTTCAACTTGGCCGAATACGAACAACCTCATGTACATATAAATCACTCTTTTAACATGCATAATTTATATCATCATCTCAAGTACTATACTTACCTTATTTTCATGAACATTTAACTTCGCACATACCTGAACCATTTAGCTCGATTTCACATTCGATCTTAACTCAACATTGCCTGTTGAACCATTCAAAATCAATAAGGATACTCGGATAGCTCGAAAAGCTCGTACAATGCCAACGTCCCAGACGATGTCTTACATTTAATCAAATATAGATGCCACTGTCCCAAACAAGGTCTTACACGAAATCATATACGAGGCCAATGTCCCAGACATGGTCTTACAATCAAATCTCAAATCGATGCCAACGTCCCAGACATGGTCTTACATGAAATCACGTACCGAACTCCTATGTCATGACATATGTATCCTAACTATTCCTATGGTTCGTACGGGGCTTTCGGACGCTATTATTCGATCGATTCATGCTCGTAACAAATCATTCCATGCTAAATTCAATTCGTCAATGTAGTTATACATACATACAATTCAATTCGGCTATGTACAAAATAAATACATTCAATTTAACATCATTTATTCACTTACGAACTTACCTCGTAGGAGACGAATGGACTGAGATGACTATTCGATAACTTTTAATTTTCCCCGATCTAAATCTGATTTCCTCTTTTATTGATCTAAATTAATAAAATTTAATTTGTTTATTCATATATTCATTCAAATTCATCCTAAAACATATAAATGGGCAAATTGCACTTTAGCCCCAAACATTTTACATTTTTTACAATTTAGTCCATATTTCAAAAAACACAAAATATTCAAAATTTCACCGCACCCAAGCATAGCCGAATTTCACTAAGGTCTCTAGCAGCCCATTTCTTTCATTTAATTCACATTTTGACCCTTCAATTTACATTTTTACCAAAAATCACTTAATTAAACTTAATAATCTAACAACAAAAATTTATTTTTCATCATCAAACAACAAAAATAACAAGCTCTCATCAATGGCAAATCACAAAATCCACAACCAATTCAAAAATTCAAGCATGGACTAGCTAGTATTCAAAACAACAATCTCATAAACGTAAAAATTATAAAAAAACGAACAAAGAACATACCTAATTTAAATCTTCAAAGTGCCGAACCTAAAACAACTAAAATGGCTTCTTTGTTCTTCAAGTTTTGGCAAATAAAGATGAATATGCGTATGTTTCTTTAATGATTTATTTTAGTTAATATATTGTAAAAGCCAATTTACCTTTTTAACCTTTATAAATAAACATAAAAATCATATAATTTAAGTCCATTACCGTCCATACTAATGTTCAATGGCTAAATTACAACATAAGGGCCCCACATAATAAAAGCCATAGCAATATAGCAATTTGACAATTAGCACGTCACTTTTGTATTTTACGCGATTAAATCCTTTTAGCAAATTGAGCATACAAACGATAAAATTTTCATACGAAACTTTCACACATATTAATTCACATACTGTAAACACCAAAAATAATATTAAAATAATTTTACAACTTCAGATTTGTGGTTCTGAAACCACTGTTTTGGTTTAGCTAAAACTGGGTTGTTACGAGCACAAATGGCATCAGCTCTAGCTGGTGCTCTGGCCTCAGATCTCAAGGCTGTATCTTTCGTTACACCTTTAGTGTTAGTTCCATTCCCAGTATTTCTAGATTTTCTACCCCTATTGGTAGTATTTCTCAGCCCCTTGCTTTCAAATCTTATCAACCGAAGGCTTATTCTGCCTTACCAAATCCACACCTTGGGGAACTACAGGAATCAGTTGAGGAAAAGGATGGGGTAGAGGATGTTGAGCATTCAAATTTGTTCGAACAAACACCAAATACCACTCATTCATCATGTGGAGGAAGGATTCTCAAGCCCCTCCTCCCTGACTAACCGTGGGAGGTCTATTTTCAGATAATGCTGCCCCATGAGTAGGAGCAGGCGCATTACTTTCTGCATCGTCAGCTACTGTAACAACCTAATTTAGGGCCTAATCGAAATAGTAGTCTCGAGACCATAAATCTAGAGTCAAATAAATTATTTTATAATTATTTAGATGTTATAGCATGTTTCTAAGAGTGCATGAAAAATTTGGTGAGTTAATTGTGACGTTTGTGAGCCCAATTGAGAAAAAGGACTAAATCGCATAAAATGCAAAAGTCCTATTTTGATAGCTAAAAGTGCCAAATAGATAGAGAACCTAAATTTGGGATCTTTAAAGGGAAATTAGACCCTTTAGGGAGGCATGGCCGGCCATAGGAGACAAACTTGGTCAAAAAGAACAAATTTGGTGGGTTTAGTGGCTAAATTGATTAAAATAGAAATAAAATAAGAGAAAGATGATATCACTTTCTCACCTTCTTCTCTACCACCGAAATTTTTAGCAAAGAAATGGGTTTTTAAGAGATTTAAATTTTAGCAACTTTAAGTCTTCACAAGTAAGTGATTTTAATGGCTTTTCTTGAATATTTTTGTACTTTTGAAACCCTTGAAGCATGAGCTTTCAACTGAAGGTACTATTTTGTAAAATAATCAAGAGTGTAGGGTTTTTCCATGGAAGGTTTTGTAATTTTTTCTGAGTTTTTATGGAAGAAAATAAGTCTTGGGTGTGTTATGAACAAATTTTGTAAAAGGTGTTAGCATGAAAACACCTAAAAGGACTATATTGTATAAGTTGTAAAATAGATGTTAAGTATGTACAATAGTGGGAATTTGGAGTTGCTATAGGATTAAAAAGGGTTTGTCTAGGCTTAAGATATGAATAAATTTGATAAAAATCAAGTTTCGGGCCTAGGGGTAAAATGGTCATTTTGTCAGAGTCTAGGGGCAAAATGGTCATTTTACCAAAGATATGAAATTTTTATTTCTTAATTTTATTTAGTGACCAAATAAGTGCATTTTGCGATTATAGATCAAGAGTTACAAAATCTAAACTTAAACCGGGGGAAAGCCAAGCAAATCGATTAAATCGACTAGTCGCTACATTTTGTAATTCAAGGTAAGTTGTATGTAAATAATACAACTAAAATGTTAATGTATATGTTGAATTGTACTTGAATTTAATATAGCATGAATTGCTTGATTTTGGAATTGGGAAAGCATGATGGTAATAGAGATAGTAGAGTTCCCGTTTGAACCTAGGAAATAAATCAGATATTCATGCCATAACTTATAGGTTATTGTGAGCTAGTGTAAGACATGTCTAGGACATGCATCGGCCACATCATGAGAGCCAGTGTAAGACCATGTCTGGGACATGGCTTTGGCATTGAGATGAGTGCTGGTGTAAGACATGTCTGGGACATACATTGGCCTCGAGACACAAGTCGGTGTAAGACCATGTCTGGGACATGCCATCGGCACCTTACGCCATGTTTGAGGCTTAATGAATATATAATAGTGTTCCAAATGGTTCAACCATGAAAGTTATGATTTCAAGTTAACGAGGAAAGTATAACTGTGTTGTGAGTGGTACAGGTACCTGTTTGGTATATATAGAATATGAGCCTACTTTTATGATATACGATGTGTACTGAATATTGATGAGTAAGTTTTACTTATGCCCAATTGTATATTATGACCTTGTTGATGAATGGTAAAGTTATGTTGTAAATTTATTTATGTGCAACTTACTAAGCCTAATGCTTACTCCCTCTCCTTTGCCATTTTTTTTATAATGCCGCCTATCTAGCTCGAGGATCAATGGAAGTTAGAGATATCGATCACACTATCAATCAAAGCATTCGGTATAGTTTGATTTTTATTTTTGAATATGGCATGTATAGGGAACTAGACTTGTGTTTTGTGTCGTTATCAAGTTGGCCAAATGTGTTGGCTTGGGATAAAACTCTCATTTTGTGTTAAGCCTCGAATGATGGTTAATATTCATTTTGATTTATATATACAAAGATGTTATCTTCATAGATGAGTAAAATACACACATGGAATGTTGTTTATTGTGGCTGATTTGGTTGCGTGAGATAGCCTTGTATTGGCTTTGGTTTCTAATGTGTAGGTTGTGTAAGTAAGGGTCGCAAACAGGCTCAGTAAATAGCCTTATATTGTCCACACGAGTAGACACACGGGCGTGTGTCTAGGCCGTATGCGACACACAGTCTGCCCTATGGGCGTGTGATCCGGCCGTGTGTCCCCTGTACGTGAAAATTTCAAGTCAGTATGTATGGTAGTAAACACACGGGTAGAGACACAGCCGTGTGTCTCAGCCGTGTGATAGATACGGCCTAACATATGAGCATGTACATTGGCCGTGTGACATTTTGAGGATGCTGACGTCGAAAACAAAATGTCTATGTTTTTGCACACGGGCTAATACACGGGCGTGTCATGGCCGTGTGAAGGACACGGGCGTGTGCCAGGCCCTGTGAAAACCACTGTAGGTGTGTATTTAAAAATATTTCCACACGATTGGAGGACACAAGCATGTCCTTGTATTGCATAGGTCGTTTGAGCCACACAGCCCATCACACGACCATGTCAAAATGGCCACACGGGCAGGTTGCCCTTCCATACGGGCATGTGCCTTGTTTCAAAGTCAAATTTTCTATAAATGGTTTAAGGACCCGGGTTAATCCCGAGTAGTTTTCAATGGTCGATTTGGGGCTCGTAGGCTCATAATAAGAAGTTTTAAAGTAGAAATTGAAAAAGTTTTAAATTGGATCGAGTCTTGGTGACTTGTGAACATTTGGGTGCATGAGATCAGTTAGGTAATGCCTCGTATTCCGCTTCGACGTGAGCTACAGGTATGGGGTGTTATAGGTACAGCTCGTTCGGGATCCATTTACTATATGAAAACACAGTCTAAAATTGTCAAGAGTCACCACCCTATAAGAATTCATATATGGCAGGTATAACTAGACTCTTACACACACTATGCTAGCCCGATAATCGACTAAGCTGTAGCTCTGATACTATTAAATGTAACACCCCTTACCCGTATTCGATGCCGGAACAGGGTACGAGGCATTACCAGGCTTAAACATAAGCAAACATACATTTAACGAGCAATGAATTTTCGTCCAAATTAAAACTTTTTGCATTTAATCATAAAGTCCCTAATATTAGCCTACGAGGGCGAAAACCTGCATATAAAGTGGTTCGGGGCTAAACCGAGAACTTTAGAAAAATTTACAAAAACTTAGACAATTTTTCACTAAACAGGGGTCACATGCCCGTGTGGACATGGGACACGCCCATCTGGGCAGACCGTGTGGTCACACACGCCTGTGTCTCGAACCCGTGTACCTCTCTTTTTGTCACCTAAGAACAAATTAAAGACACACGGCCAAGTCACTTGCCCGTGCGCTAGGCCTTATGGTTGGTTTAAAATTTATAATTTTTCACAAAATAGGTGCAGACTCCACACGCTCGGGACACACACCCGTCCCTGAAGCCGTGTCACCCACACGGCTGAGACACACGCTCGTGTCTCTGCCCATGTGCTCAATTCTGAGCATTCTGTTTTGCAAAAATTTAGGGTGCAGGGGACACACGGCCTAAACACATACCCGTGGGGCAAGCTGTGTGTCACATACAGCCTAGACACATGCCCGTATGCCTACCCTTATAAATAAAAATAAGGCTATTTACCAAGCCATTTTGCCACCCTTTAATGAACACACCTACACAACACAACATAGCACTAATTCAAGCATTTATATATAACTAATTCAGCCACAACTAAGACATCAACACATCATTCACATGCTACCATTTATCATTCACTAACATCACATACTTATCAACTCAGATCAAGTGAAATCCTATATCCATGAAAGGCATCATCATATAAATTGATTATACCAATATTAGCCAATTTCAAATGGCCTTATAAAAAATGAACTTTCAACCAATATAAGAAAACAATTGGCTAAATCAATTATGAAACATAACAAAATGACCATAACTCAAAATGTTGAAATCATTGGTACCAAAATAATTGTTGATAGTGTGAGTGGACCTCCGACGATCTCCGATCCCCGAGCTAGCTTGGTGACACTATAAGACAAGGGAAAGGAAAGGGGAGTAAGCTATAAAGCTTAGTAAGTTCCTATGCAAATAATAAGCATTATAACCACACATTTACATACAATTAACATGATGAAAATTAGCACGAATGTTATTAAAATCTTATAGTCATAACTTACTCAATCACAACCTTACCAAGGTTTCATCACATATCGAGCTCAGTACGTATGAGTTTTACGTACATGCATGTACCAACTCGCAATATAACCATAGTCTTTCACAACTTTGACATTCCCGTTGAACACTAAGAATATTAACGGATGCTCAAAAATTTTTCACATAAGTGCCATACATGTAGCCAAAGCTACCTTACATCTCATAATACATATAAGCTAGTTTTCGAGCTACTTACGAGCCTGCTCACACAAGCTGTTAGTCAGGACGTAGCTACACAGTGCTGCTCACACAAGCTGTCAGGTATCCGTAACTTATGAGGACTACCCAACCACTGGTAGGACATACGAGACCAGCACCCGGATCACATAAACACATAGGTCCCTAGTGACATGTCACTCATATTCTATTTTATTCCTAAAGCTCAACCGGGAATTCTCGCTTGTCGAAACTTCGTCGAATACTTCCAAAGAGTCAATCACAACTCATACAAGCATTTAAAACATAAATATAACAATTCATTATTTATATACGAACTTACCTTAGTACAAAAATAGTAGAATTTGACCAAATCGCCAAACACTTTATTTTTCTCCCGATCTAGGTCTGAACCTCGTTTTTCTTGATCTATAATAAAAAACTTAACTTATTTAATGCACACATTGTTCAAATCAGTCCAAAAATCATATTATGGAAAAATTACATTTTTACCCCTAATGTTTCACATTTTTACAATTTAGTCCCTAGGCTCATATAATGATTTTCATCCAACTTCTTCATTACCCAAGCCTAGACGAACCATTTTCATACTTATACCAGCCCAAATTTTCCTCTTATTCACACTTTTACTACTTATTTTATAACTTTTACAAACAGGTCCTTTTTGACATTTTTACCGAAAATCACTTAGAAAAAGTTATTTTTCTAACTCAAACATGCATTTTCTACCATTAGCCACCAAAATACACACATTTCTAACATGGTTCAAACCCTATACCTTAATTATACCTCAAATTAGGCTAGAAATAGGTAGATCGACTTACAACGACTTTAAAAATGTAAAGAGCATTAAAAACGGGGCAAGAATGGGCTTACAATTGAGCTTGGAAGATGAAAAAACCCTAGCTATGTATTCCTTAGGGATATTCGGCCATGGGAGAGAAGATGGAAAAAGATTTTGGCTTTATTTTTTCTTTTTAATTCATTTAATTACCAAATGACTAAAAATGTCCTTTTCTTAAAACATAAAATTTCTCTTACTCCATGTCCATTTTTGTTCACTAACTTAATTAGTAGCCTAATTACCATCTAAGGACCTCTAATTTAAAATTTCATAGCAATTAGACACCTATAGCTTATAGAAATGAAGTTTTGCACTTTTTGCAGTTCAGTCCTTCTTGCTAAATTGAGTGCTCAAACATCAAAATTTTTCAACAAAAATTTCATAGAACAATTCCATAAACTATAGACCATAAAAATATAAGAAAAAAAAATTTTCTGCGTCAGATTTGTTGTCCCAAAACCACTGTTTAGACTAGCCCCAAAATTGGGCTGTTACAACACCCATGGCATTGTGTGAGACGAAAACACTCATGGTGTAGCCTCCAGTAAGATGAAGACTAGACTAACAGGTCACAGCATGAGGACGTGTAAGTCCATATGGCTGAGACTAATTACATGATATGAGAGTAAGAATATTCATGGTGATGCCTTCGGTAATATGTAAACTGGACTGACAGATTAGGACATGAAAATACATATAAGTCCATGAGGGTGAAATCCATGGAACCTTCTGTGGAAGTCCGTAAGGACAGTAAAAATGTGATTTTGTATGTTGCCTTTCTGATGAATTCTAAAACATCTATGTGGCGTATCCTATATGGACTTTGTGGAAAATCCTGTAACATTTTATTGACGTATTCGGTGATGTCTGTGTGGTAGAATCTAGTTATTCTCCTTTGTGGCAAGTTCAAGGTAATTTCTGAGATTTTATTTGAAAGATAATTCAATGTTAAGAATCTGATACGTCTTAAGCTAATTTGTTTTGATTAGTCTTGTGATGAAATTGAATGAGTTCTAAGGGAAGTTTCTTAAAAGAAAGTATGTATCTGTATTTTTAAAAAGGGAATCCACCATAGTAGTTTGTCAGTAAAGGATATGGGCTTATTCATAATTACGTCAGGTATAAGTTTTCATTAGTTTGAGTTTGCCTATGCTACGTAAGGTTGAATTCAGAGTTATCTAGTATCCGACATATCTTAATAGTATCCTGTCTCATTCTGGGGTTATTTGGAATCTGGGCCAATTGTCAATTTGGGCATTCTTGTGTTCTATAACATAGACATTGGAATTCTTCTGAATGATCTGGAATTTTTCTTCATCAATACATCAATATGAATGTGTTTCAGGTTTGATTCAGGGTATGACCTGATGGGCAATCTGATAGTTATCGAACTCAGTATAGGAACCTGCCAAATGCAAGATCAGTTAGTAATTATCCGCCAAAGAATAGTACTAAATGATCAATCTGGGAAAAATGTTAAGTGTTTGTTTGAAGAGGAATCCATTGAAAGTAGGCTCTGAATAGATATTCTTCTAAGAAGCACCTATGTTTTATTAAGAAAGAATAAGATTTATATCGACTAGTAAGATTTGAAATTAGCAAAAGAGTGTAGTGAGAGATGATACGTTAAATATGGAAACTGACGTATAGGAAAATATCCAATATTATAAAAGCACTCTCCAAGGACAATGATATAATCTAAAATGTTTGAAGGGAGGAATTCAATTAGAAAGGCTTCAAAGTATTATGTATTAAAGCTTACTAAGTTTTATTGAACTTACAAGAGTTTGTTCATGTTTTAGGTGTTGTTGTATGAAAGAGTGTGCCAAGAGGGACAAGCCAAGAATGCACCATAGAAGCAGAAAGCTGGATTATTATGCATACAAGGAACATCTTAAAAGTAATGCATATAGTAAAACACGCCTTAAAGAGTCTACTTTTAACAAACCTTTGAGTTGTAATGTTTTACGCTAATTTTAAGAGTCTGTTGTATTCATTGAGTGTTCTCTTTATTTTTTTTCAAAAAATATTTCTTAAAATGATATAAAGTATGTACAAAAATAAATATTCACTAATTGTTGAAAATTTATTCTAAGTGTTTGTACGTCGTAACATCCAATATCCAGACTCGGTGATTCGAGTAGGGTAGAAGGTGTTACATTTCTAGTCTAGACGTTCGCACATCTGGCGATAGTCATCTCGACACCACATTTTCTGATACTACTAAAAATTGAGTTGTTACACAAAGCATCTTCCTAATTGGACTTGATAAATGGTATATTACTCTTTCAATCGGTTTGCTCGTTTCTAATTATACTAAAGACATGTTTAGATTATCTACTAATAAAAGTCATCCTTCTACATTACAATCAAACCACATAATATCACTTAGTATTAGTTAAACATTAGATAATTAGTGAGCCAATACTTGCTTCCATTTTTTTACGTGTAAAAACCATTGCGGACAATATACAAAGAATATTAATGTAGTTAATGGATATTTTATTAAACCAATCTATTTGAAAAATAAAGTATACATTGACGAAAATACGACACTAAGGGTACTAAATCCCAACACTCAATGAGTGAAAAATTTTCTTTGGCTGCTTACAAAAAGTAGAATTGTTACCAATGTCGAGAGATGTAGGAGAGGGATTGCAATAGATGATTCACGTCAAATTTGTGGTGTCATAATCGAAAATGCACTTCATGTGGTTTAAGATTGTCCCTCTACTAGGAAAGTGTGGAATGTTTAAGAATGTTACTGATTCAGGTTCATTTCTTTTCTTAGGATTTATTTGAGTGGTGTATTACCAATTTTAAGGAGAATAAGAAAGTTTTTGGTATGGCTACTCCTTAAACACGTTGTTCACATTTGTTTGTTGAAAAATTGGAAACAAGGAAACCTTGTAATTTTTCAAGATCAGCTTATCTCATCTGATGATGTTATTAGCCATAGTATTAGTGTAACACCCTACACCCGACCCGATCACCAAGCCTGAGTATCAGGATGTCATATTACTGTCACATATCACATGCAATCCAAAAGGTCTTTTTATTAAGCAAACATCTTCCAATTTAGCTTTTGAATAATTACAAGTCACACATATTCCAGTCACAATTAAAATATGCTCAACATTCATCAATCGAACTTAAAATGAGAACTAAACATGTTTTTGACCACCAAACAAAAATACAGAATTATTCACATAGGTATCGATACTAAATCAAAGGTATTGATATTTCCTTTAAATGGTATCGATACTACTTGGACAATCGATACTAAAACAACATTATGTTTCTTGCTTAAAATCAAAATCTATGAATTTATTAGTACCTTTCATAGAGTATCGATTATTCTACCCCGAGTATCGGTACTCGTGATATGATATCTGTAACAGCCCGAATTTGGGTCTAGTTAGAACAATGGTTTCAGGACCACAAATCTGATGCAAAAAAATTTATTTTTCTTATATTTTTTATGGTCTAAAGTTTTACGGAATGATTTTGTGAAAATTTCGTTCGAAAATTTTGACATTTGAGCACTCATTTTAGCAAAAAGGACTAAATTGCAAAAAAGTGCAAAAGTTGAGTTCTATATGCTAGAGGTGTCTAATTGCTATGAAATTTTAAATTAGAGGTACTTAGATGGAAATTAGACCATTACTTAAGTTAGTGGAAAAAATGGACATGAAGTAAGAGAAATTTTAGTGTTTAAAGAAAAAGGCATTTTGGTCATTTGGTAATTAAATGAATTAAAAAGCAAAAATCGAGCCAAAATCCTTGTCCATATTTCTCGACATAGCTTAATTTTATAAGGGGAAGCCATATCTAGGGTTCGGCCACTTCCAAGCTCGATTGTAAGTCCATTTTTGCCTCGTTTTTAATGCTTTTTACATTTTTTAAGTGTTGTAACTCGATCTACCTATTTCTAGCACTAATTTGAGGAATGATTAGGTCTATGGTATGACCCATGATAGATATTTGTGTATTTTGATATCTAATGGTAGAAAATGCATGTTTGGTGTTAGATAAACAACTTTTGCTATGTGATTTTTAATAAAATTGTCAAAAAGGACCTATTTGTAAAAATTATAAAATAAGTAGTAAAAGTGTCATTAAGTGGAAAATTTGGGCTACTATAAGCATGTATATGGTTTGGCTAGGCTTGGGTAATGAAGAAATTAGATGAAAATCATTTTACAAGCCTAGGGACTAAATTGTAAAAATGTGAACATTAGGGGCAAAAATGTAATTTTTCCATAATATGAGTTTTGGACTAAATTGAACAATGTGTGTATTAAATAAGTTAAAATTTTCATTATAGATCAAGAAAAACGAGGTTTGGACCTAGATCAGGGGAAAAACAAAGTGTTTGACGATTAGGTCAAATTCTACTATTTTTGTACCGAGGTAAGTTCGAATGTAAATAATGCATTGTTATATTTATGTTTTAAATGCTTTAATATTGTATGAATTTCGATTGACTCTCTGGACGTATTCGACAAAGTTTCAACAAGCGAGAATTCTCGGTTGAGCCTTAGGAATAGAATAGGATACGAATGACATGTCACTAGGAACCCATGTGTTTATGTGATCTGGGTGCTGGTCTCGTACGTCCTACCAGTGGCTGGGTAGTCCGGCATATGTTGCGAATACCTAACAGGTTGTGTGAGCATCACTGTATAGCTACGTCCTGACTGACAACTTATGTGAGCAGGCCCATGAGCAGCTCGAAAACGAGCCTATATGTATTATGAGATGTGAGGTAGCTTTGGATACATGTATGGCACTTATTTGCAAGATTTTCGAGTATCTGTTAATATTTCGAGTGTTCAGCAGGAATGTCAAAGCTGTGAAAGACTGGTTATGTTGTGAGTTGGTACAGGTATGTATGTAAAACTCATACGTAATGAGCTCGATATGTGATGAAACCTTGGTAATCTTGTGATTGAGTAAGTTATGACTATAAGATTTTAATAACATTCATGCTAACTTTCATTATGTTATTTGTATGTTAAATGGGTGGCTGTGATGCTTATTATTTTCATAGGAAATTAGTAAGCTTTATAGCTTATTCCTTTTCCTTTCGCTTGTCTTATAGTGTCACCAAGCTAGCTCGGGGATTGGAGACCATCGGAGATCCACTCACACTATTAACAAATATTTTGGTACCAATGAATTCAACATTTTGAGTTATGGCATGTATAGGGGACTTGGTCATTTTCTTATGTGTCATAATTGATTTGGCCAAATGTGTTGGCTTATATTGGTTGAAAGTTCATTTTGTATAAGGCCATTTGAAATTGGCTACTTTTGGTATAATCAATTTATATGATGATGTTTTTCATGGATGTGGGAATTTACTTAATTGAGTTGATAAGTATATGGTGTTTGTGCATGATAGATGGCAGCATGTGAATGATATGTTGATGTCTTGGTTGTAGCTGACTTGGTTGTATGTAAATGTTGGCCTGGTTCTATGTTGTGTTGTGTAGGTGTGTGCAAAAAAGGTTGGCAAAATGGCTTGGTAAATAGCCTTATTTTTATCTACATGGGTAGGCACACGGGCATGTGTATGTGTGACACACAGCTTGCCTCACGAGCATGTGCTTAGGCCGTGTGTCCCCCGAACTTTAATTCTGAGAAACATAATGCTCAGAATTGAGCACACGGGCAGAGACACAGGCATGTGTCTCAGCCGTGTGGTTGACACGGCCTTAAGCACAAGTGTGTGTCCTGGGCTTATGAAGTCTGCACCTATTTTATGAAATATTATAAATTTTAAATTGACCACAAGGCCTAGCATACGGGCGTGTGACTTGGCCGTGTGTCTTCAATTTGTTCTTGGGTGACAAACAAAGAGTTACCAAAGTTCGAGACACGGGCGTGTGTGACCACACAGCCTGCCCATACGAGCGTGTCCTAGATCCACACGAGCGTGTAACCTCTGTTTAATGAAAAATTTTCCTAAGTGTTGCAAAATTTTTTAAAGTTCTCGTTTTAGTCCCGAACCACTTCCAAAGCATGTTTTGAGCCTCGTAGGCTCATATTATGGACATTATGATTAAATGCAAAAAGTTTTAATTTGGACAAAAACTTATGGCTCGAAATATATGTTTAATTGTGTTTAAGTCTGGTAATGCCTCATACCCTGTTCCAGCGTCGAATATGGGTAAGGGGTGTTACAATATCAATACCAAATTACATATTGACTTCTTTCAATTTCAAAATCATGGAGGTATCATTTTTTAAAACATGAATATCAATACTTCTACTCCAGACCACAAAAATTCAATAATTTAAGGCATATAATCCATTCGAAATAATAACTTCTCAACATGCAACTTTTACCTTATCAAATAATCACCAAAACGACCAAAATAATGGTTCAATCATCGAAAACATGTCCGAGTAAGCAAATGATATAACAAGAAAAATATCCATAAATTCGAAGAACAAATAAGCTATGAAAGTAATCAAAACATTATGGCAAAGTTCATGCAACAATTCTACCACATTATTCAATGTCGATTTACCCTACATACAGTTCATGACACTTCAACATAGCAAATACTCAAACCAAAACAATACCAATGAAATAATTATAACATCCACCAAAAGTATTAGAAAACTAAACCTATAAAATATCATGATGATCACAATAATAATCGATCAAAGTCTAACCACATTACTTATCCCGATAGTTCAAAAAATAATATTAATACCACCTACGAAATATTAAAACCTAACTTGGATCACTTCCTTGTTATCCTCACACCGCTCACACCGCAAACGCTAAATATCTGCAATGGTTAGAGAGAGTGTGTGAGCTTAAATAAGTTCAGTGAATGTCGGAGTAACCAAAATATATTCACAACATCAAATGTTGAACAAGAGCATACTATAACACATTCACAACCATATTCTAACCAAGTCATAATAACATATTCATGCTTCATTAAATCATTAAACTAGCACATGCTCTTACGTATAATTACACTCAACTTATATACAAATAATTCATTCTACAATAATTCGTCAAGACTAACAATGTATACATGCTTTAATAACTCACAAGTTTAGCTTAAATATTCATATGCATTTATAAGTTTAATGAAAACGACCCAAACCAAAATTACATACAAATTTACTATGAAAACATACTAACATTTCCATGAAACTTAAATCAACTCATTAACATACTATTTACATGTTTATGCATCCATCTCACATCGTATTATCACAATAAATAGATCACATTTAAATGATAATTTGGCACTTGAGCCTATGAAACATAAAAGTGGGTTCTATAACCACACATCGGATTCACGGATCTCCAACACACCAAATGACTCATTGAGTCAAACATATCCCAAAAGTGAAACATAAAGCTAACACTATCCAACACACCAAACATGTCTCGTTGAATGGAGCTTAGCTCACATTCCTTTATCTCTCCAACCTGTCCCAAGGCCTTAAGGCCCAAAAACACATTACATATAGGTGGGTACTCACAATCCTATGGCATGCCAACTATATCCAATAGTTTCAAGAGATCACAAGGCCAAGGTATTCACAATTACACATTTTTAATTACTGATTTAATGCACATCATCTTTGTTCATATTCATCAATTTACATTACAACTTGTACACAATGCATGCTTATCAGATTCACATTTACTTACACTTTAAGTGCCACAATAATGCTCATTGATCCATCACATATCCGACCACATATGTGTTTATGAAAATCAGTACATCATATATCACATACAAGTATTTTCACATATTACCTGTCATAATAATATCACATTCCATAATTTCAACACATATGTACTTACCGGAATTCCGCTAGCATTCGCTACATATTTGCATTATTAGCATATCATTATCATTGTCATTTGGCATGTATATCATGCCCACAACACAACACAGTGCACAATAGTCATCACACATGTCTCATATCACAATATTGTATCATAATTATCAATCCACAATTATTCACATAATCACATAATTTGCCAAAATAAGGCAAGGGAAATAGAAAGCTTACACTCAAAAATTAGGATAGGGGTTTCGGTTATTCCTAAGCTCCCAATTAACACTATGAATCGTGTCTACAAGTAGCAATTCTAAAAACTCACAGATCACACTTTCACCTAATTGCCAAAAGCTTAAATTAGTTTTTCCTTACCTTTCGTCTTGCTCATAGAAGGCTCCAATGGTTCCGATGTTTCACATATAATAACCACACAATATACACAATCAATAATCAGCCAAAGACTCACTTCAAACAATCAAAACACAATGGTAAGCTAAATTCTCTTATAATCCAAACCTTCGACATAGTAAACTTGAATTTTAGTTATCTTGATCTATACTTAATCTTTTTGCCTAAAACTAATTTTTTTAATCTAGTTATTCACCTATGACTAATTCTTAACCTTTAAATTACTCAAAACTACCCAATTCATGCTATTAAAATTTTTGACATGTTTTTGGCCTCATGAAAATTCATTAAAATGTTGGAAATCTTCAATGAAACTCAAAGTAAGTTTAGGAACCTTCTAATAATGTCAAAACTAATTGAAAAACACTTTGAAACCATATTTTTACCCAAAATCCCAAAACCCACCATTAACGACCCAATTTTTTACTTTTATTTAAAACATGCGATTTAATGACTAAAAACTCAATTTAAAAGATCAAATAACATCAAAAACTAATAAGAAATAGAATCGTTACCTTGTTTAACGAAAAACTAAATGTTTGATTAAAAAACCGAAAAACCCAAAAATTCAACAATGGAGAAATCTATGGTGTTCTTGGATGTTTTTTTTTTTTTTTGAAATACTATGGAGATTTATGGCTTAGGGAATTATAGAAATCTAAATAATTAAGTTTGGGAATCAAAATTGAATGAGAGGAGCTTTGGAATGCAATGGACGGCAAAACAAAAATATGGAGAAGAGACTAACATGGGTTTTATAAAGATGAAGGGGAAAATAGGGTGAAAATTAAAATTTGGTTTAATTACCTTCTAAAAACTCATAATTTGGACCCTTTTACAAATCAATCCTTATTTCAAAATTGAAAGTCTTTTGAACATTATTTTCTAAAGTTGTTTTAATTTCCAAAATGTCATAGACAAAAACATTTATGAATACCATGCTAACGAAACTCCCAAGCTCGCTAGAACTAAAATCCTCATTTTACCATCGAAACTTCTAGGCCAATTTTGGGGTGTGATAATTAGTTAGGCTCAAAAATTGTAATGACAATAATGTCAGGAATATCACTGCTTCTAGGAAACAACGGCGGCAAATTGCTTGGGAGCCCTCAAGTCTCAGTTGGATAAAGGTTAATGCAAATGGAGCAATTAATCTCAGCTGTCAAATGGCATATGTTGTCTGCGTGTTTAGAGATGACAAGGGTCATTGGATTGTTAGTTACTGTAGGAAATTTGGGGGTTGTTCGTTGACTAGGGTGGAGCTTTAGGCGATTCATGATGGTTTGTGCATGGCTTGGAAGAAAGGGTTCAGACTAGACCTGTTCATAGGTCGAGCCACCCGAACCGGCCTGAAGGCCCACTCAAAATGTGAGAGGGTTTGGGCAAAAATATAGACTTGAAAAATAGGCTTGGACAAAAAAATAAGGCCCGTTTAAAAAATGAGATGGGCCTTGGGTAAGGCATTTTTGGCTAGGGCCTGACCCGGCCTGGCCCGAATTCACTAAATGACAAAAAATCTATTTTTTAATATTATTTTCTTTTTTTTTTCTCCCTATTTTGCTATCATTTTACTATTATGTTGCTACTATTTTATTTTTATTGTTTGGATATTCTATAAAACTTATATTATTAATTTTGTTATTATTTTAAAGACATTTGTTAATTTTGTTATTATTTTAGATGCATTTGCTTGTTAAGTTGTATCTATCTTAGTGTTATTTAAGTATACATAGTTTTTAAAATTTATTTTTAACTTGTTGAGAAATATTTATTTTGATATTTTTAGTATTTTTGATGTATTATATATATTTTAAAATTATATAAAAATAATATAAAATTAATATGGGCGGGCCAAGTTGGGCCTGGGTTTTAACATTTTTTATTCGGGTCAAGCTTGGGTAAAATATTAGGCCCATTTTTTGGGTCCGGGCCTAGCAAACAGGCCTAAATTTTTAGTTAAGCCCGGCCCAGCCCGACCCATGCACACCTTTAGTTCAAACGAGTTTTTCTAAAGTGTGATAGTAAATTGATTGTGGATCGCAACTGTGTGCTGATACTCTTTGCTACGACCCTTTTATTCCATGACTTAAGGAGCTGCGAACTAAAGATTGGATGATTCACATTAACCATATTTTTCGTGAAACTAATTATATTGCTGAAATGATTTTTTTTTTTGTAAAATTAAAGGGTCAAATAAGTCATGATACATTTTTCGAATGACAAAGTTCGATTCTTAAAATTCATTGTGTCATGGTTCAAACCTCATTCTAACAGAGTTTTTATTGATTTTGTATAAAAAAATATAAAAAAGAAAAAAATGCCCTCATAATAACATAATCTATTTTGTAGATAGAAAGGTATTTTAATGACTTTTCAATTGAATTAGTGCTTGATTAACTCTTGACACTAACTCAACCATAAGCTTAAATATGAGTATAGATTATGCCAAATGTAATTAAGGATAATTATTTCATTTACTATGAAAAAAATTACCCACTAAAGTTAAGGCAAATTTACCATTAAATTTCAAAAGTATTTTTCAATTCAAAAACAATGGTAAATAGATGGCTTTTCAACACAAACTAACTTTTCAAACTAGTTTTTCAAGATAAAATAAAAGCTAAATATCCTAACTTTACAATTTTCAACTGCCTATTTGGGTGTCAAATTACACACTCGCCCATATTTTTATTAACAAAAAATATGATTTATATATTCAAATAATTAAATTTTACAAACAATTTATATTAATTACTTAAAATTATACAAAATTTATATTTCATATATCATAATATTAACAATGAATTACTATAAATTATTTTATTTTTGTACTATGGTTTAAGTTGAATATTTGCTAATACAACAAGAACAACAACAACAAATATGCATGAAAATGAGAATATTTTATATTTAAGTAAATTATTTTTTCCTTTCAAAAATATTTATTGTTTTATGTTAGAGTTTGTTAAAACAATTAAGCAATTGTGACTGTTAGTAAGCTGTTAGAAACTGTTAGTAATAAGTTAGTAGCAGTTATCTACTGAGAGTTGTATAAATACATATATTAAGCTTCTAATGAAAACAAGGATAGATTCACAAAAAATTCAATATTAAGTTTGATTTCCTTTATTGTGATTGGCTCTTTGTTAGTATTCTATCATGGTATCAGTCGCTAGGTTCATGGGGTGATTATCCTTGGTCTCTAACATCGCATGCTCTCATTTTATCCACCAATAAAGTCAAATCTGCACCATCTGCCACTGGTCTTTATCCGCCCTCACAAGGTGTTGCTGACAGTGTTTTCTACTGTGTAGTCCAATCCTTTCCTCGCCACGACATTGTGAAGCTGAAAGAAGAAATGTTCCTTCAATGGCAACATCAAATGAAATTGATCATTGAATTGCATGACTTAACTGGTTTCATTCTTGGCACGGTCGCTGTTCCACCTCGATTTTTTCCTTATTCAGAAGGGAAGTCAGGTCCTAATCTTGATTTTACCTACTTTAAACAGAAAGATAAGCTACTTGCTTCTTGGATTGTATCCACAATTAGTAGATATCTACTCTCATCTTTTACAGGTCCATCAGCAGCACACGAGGTCTGGAGTAAGGCCTCTCAATTGTTTGTTGTTGCCTCTGATGCTAAGATCTTCAGAATTAAACACGAGTTGTATGCTTTAAAAAGGGGAAATCTTACCGTCACCAAATATCTGGCTAAGATTAAGCTTTTTTGTGATCTCCTTGTTGCTTCCGGCCACCCACTGGCTGATACTAAGCAGATTGATGTGGTTTTTACTGGACTGTCTATTGAATTTAACTCGGTTGTCATGATGGTCACGTTTGCGCTAGAGTCGATGCGCCTTGATCTGTTGGTGGAAGTCCTTCTGGATTGTGAAAACATCAAAAGTAACTTGCTCTTGACAGCCCAATTCAGGTCAACATGGTGAGCAATGCCAATACGGCTCGTGTTTTTTCCATGGTGACATCATCTCTGAGAGGTGGTCGCACCGTCTATGGTGGTCGTGGTTGGGTCAAAGAGGGCACGTTCAAGGTCAGATATATGGTCACTTTGGTCACTTAGCCCAACGGTGTTACTACTATTTTAATCAGATGTACAATGGTCCACTGACACCGGCATTGTCAAGGGTCTCTCAAGGTCGGGTGGTAGCCTTTAACGCAGCAGTTGGGTAAGAAATGCCTCCTAGCTTTCGACCTGATGCTACAACAAAAGGGTTTTTTAACCCTAATTCTGGTCCTCATTTGGGTTATAGCATTAGGCCATCGGTCAACCATTTGGCCCTTAATGGGCAAGTTCATTTGTAGGCTGGGTCTGCGTGTGTTTTGTAGGCTACAAATGCAAATAGGCCTACTGCTAGAGGAGAGGCTTCTTAGACCTTGTAACCTGACATGCGAAGACTGATTGGGCCTACTCCTATGACTGCGGCTACTGCTACGTTTAGGGAGTTAGGCCAAGGTGCTCCCATGGGCCCTCAGTCATGTGTTGGGCTTTCTCGGATCCCAGATTTTTGAGGGTCCAAATTTTCTAGTGAAAATACATCGAATGTTACTCCACCCGGGTTTGCTTGTGGGTCAAATTTTGAGAATCCAACTATAAATCATGTATATCCATAAGTCCCTTTACCCGTAAAAAATAATGCTTTGACATCATGGTACCCTGACTCGAGAGCTACCAATCACGTGTGTCAAGCAGCTTCGGTATTAAATACATCCACGCAATATTCAAGTGATATTCCGCTTTTAATGGGTGATGGGATGCATGCTACTATTGTAAATTTGGGTAATGCTATGTTTCCTACAAAAAAATAAGGTGTTGCATTTATCTAATGTTTTACATGTGCCAAGTATTTGTAAAAATTTATTGTCTGCTTCAAAATTTACTCGAGAGAATAATGTTTTCTTTGAGTTTTACCTTTTTTACTATGTGGTTAAGGATATTTAGACTCATGCAATATTGTTACGGGGCCACACTCATGATGGACTTTATTGGTTTTCCCCTATTTCCACTAAAAACTATGGAGATACTGATATGTCCACACATAGTACTAAATTGGGATCTAGCCACTCTAATTTTGATATGTTCGAATTGTGGCATCATTGTCTAGGTCTTTGGAACGTGTTGTTCAATCAGTATTAAAAACTTGCAATGTTGTTACAAATAAAAATAAGCTTGTTTATGTCTGTACTGCTTATCAAAAAAAAATCTCACAAGTTGCCTTTTACGGATTCTACTACTGCTTATGTCACAGGTTACGGTTGTATCAGACTTATGGGGACCTGCCGTTGTTAAATGTGGTAGTAATTGGTATTATGTCTCTTTTATTGATGTTTTTAGTCATTTTACATGGTTGTTTCTTATTTAACGCAAATTTCAAGCTGTTGATTGTTTCATTCAGTTCTAGAGAATGGTTAATACTCAATTTGGGAAAGACATTAAACAATTTCAAAGAGATTGGGGTGGCGAGTTTCGATCATTCATATTTGTGTTAACTCAGCATGGTATCATTCATTGTATCACATATCCACATACGTCTGAACAAAATGGTGTAGTAGAAAGAAAACATCGCCATATTGTTAAGGTAAGACTCACGTTACTTGCTCAAGCAAACTTACCAATGAAGTTTTGGGCTTATGTCATTTCATGTGTGGTTCATTTAATAAATCATTTACCCACCGCGGTCGTACATGATCATTCCTCGTACTTGGTTTTTTATGCTAAGTCCCCTACTTATGGTCATATTCAAATGTTCAGGTGTTGTTGTTTCCCATATCCACGCCCATTCAATAATCACAAGTTGGAGTTTCGATCTCAGCCTTGTACCTTTTTAGGTTACAGTTCCCAGCATAAAAGATATCAACACGTTACATCTTATGGGAAAATTGTTGTATCTCGGCATGTTATTTTTTTATGAAAGTCGATTATTTGTTGAGTACTCTTCATCTTCTACCTCAACAACTGACTTAGTTATCACATTTGTTCCTCTTGTCTAGTCTCAGTCACATTACTCTGTCTCTCCTAACGAAGATGCTGACATAAAAAGCCATGCGGCTTGTCTCGTGGTGCCATAGATTCACCGTTTTTTGGAAAATAATGTAGGTGCCTTGGCTCCTAGTAGTAGCACCTCTCCCCCCACACTTAGGTTGTCACCTTTGGAAAATGATGTAAGTGCCTTGGATCACAGTAGCAGCACTTCTTCCCCCACATCGGTGTTGTCTACAACTTCGATAGATCCTCCATTGCCACTAGAAAATACACATCATATGATCACCCGATCCACAACGAGCATCTTCAAACCTAAAGCTCTAGAAGTTGGGCTACTTGATTGTGAGGCACGTACGATTGATGAAGCATTTTCATATAAAGAGTGGCAAGTGGCAGCTCAAGATGATTATGATGCTCTTGTTCAATATCATACTTGGGAGTTAGTTCCTTTGCCACCAGGATGGAAGGTAATTGGTTACAAATGGCTGCTTAAAATAAAAAGAAATCTCGATGGTACTGTGGCTCGATGGAAAGGTCAGTTAGTGGCTAAAGGGTGTTCTCAAGTGCCAGGGTGTGATTTTCAGGAAATATTTAGTACAGTTGTTAAACCCGCTACCATTTGAACCATTTTATCTATTGTCATATCCAAACAGTAGACGATCCACCAAGTTGATATGAATAATGCATTTCTCAATGGTGAGCTCACTAAAAAAGTTTACATACACCAACCCCCTGGGTATGTTCAACATGATACGAATGGGAAACCTCTTGTTTGTTAATTGAAAAAAACATTGCATGGATTGCAACAAGCTCTGAGAGCGTGGTTTGATAAGTTAAAAAAATTTCTGGGATCCTTAGGTTTTGTTCTTTCAAAATTTGATGCATCTTTGTTCATTCATGTCATTAATGATTCTTGTATGTATGTGTTAGTTTATGTGGATCTCTTTATTATTTCTTGGGGGTTGAAGCCATTCGTTCGACCACTGGGAGTCTTCATTTATGTCAACGTAAGTATATTCTTGACTACTTGATCGGTGTCATATGACTTGTGCTAATGGTGTTCATACACCCATGGTTAGCTCTTCTTTGTTATCTAAGAATGAGGGCATTTTGGTTGAAGATCCTATTGAGCATAGAAGTATTGCTAGAGCATTGCAAAATATTTTCTCAGTGGACCTGACATTGCATATGCAGTCAATCGTATATGTCAGTTTATACATGCTCGGACGAATGTTTATTTTGTGACACTAAAACGTCTTTTGCAATACTTGTGTGGTACTATCTACTATGGTTTGATCATTCAACCCTTTGAGAGGCTCTCCTTAGTTGGTTACGCTGATGCTAACTGAGGATTGGATTTTGATGATCGACGATCCACCTCAAGACATTGTGTTTACTTTGGGGGAAATCCTGTCTCCTGATGTTCCAAAAAGTAGCAGGTTGTGTCTCGCTCCACAGCTGAGGCTAAATATAGAGGGTTGGTAGCTGTGGCTGTTGATGTTACTTGGTTGGTTTCGTTGTTGCAAGAATTAAACTTTGATTCTGCTGATGTCCCTACCATATGGTGTGACAACTCAAGTACAATAGTGATAGTGGCTAATCTGGTTCTACATTCAAAGTTCAAACATGTCGAGCTTGATTTGTTTTTTGTTCGTGAAAAGGTTGCTGATGGTTCTCTTATTGTAGGAGAGGTTCCTACCTGTGATCAGGTTATGGATATTCTTACAAAACCCTTGTCGGCATCACAATTTTTTCGTCTTCAACATCTTCTTCGAGTCTCGAAGGTTAAGAAGTTAGGTGAATGTTAGAGTTTGTTAAAACAATTAAGCAGTTGTGGCTGTTAGTAAGTTATTAGTAATTGTTAGTAGTCAGTTAGTAGCAGTTATCTATAGAGAGTTGTATAAATACATATATTGAGCTTCTAATGAAAACAAGGATAGATTCACACAAAATTCAGTATAAAGTTTGATTTCCTTTGTTGTGATTAGTTCTTTGTTAGTATTCTATCATTTTAAAAAATAATTTTTAATTGAAATGGTGTTTGATTAACTCATAGTACCAACTCAATTAAGCTCTTAGAAGTATAGATATCGATTGGGTCAATGTAATGTTTTTCCTCTAAATGTTCCAACTAGGTCCATTTTAATACTTGAAAGTCTTTTAGTCTACATGGATTCTAGAATTTTTATTCTTTGAATTTGGTTTCTAAACTTTGATTTTGTTAAGTTAAATTATGTCTCACTACGAGATTGCATCATATCATCACCTGAAACTTAAGATATATAAGATAAACTATATAGTTGGCCACTCAACTTTCTTAAAATTTCATTTTGGGAACTGAAAATAAAAAGTTTGCAATATAAGAATTGTTGCTACATACTTTTATCATTTTAGTCACTATTGTTTCATATTTTTATCGTTTTAGTCATCGGTTGTTAATTTACCATTACATACACTCATTTTAGTCACTCAACTTCTTAGGAAGTTTTCATTTTTATCAATCATTTTATTTTTTTAGAATTAATATTGTTTTTTCAAAAGATCCGACTTTTTACAAGGAATTGAGTTATTCGATTGCTGATATGAAACTCAAGTTTTTCATCTATAACTCAATTCCTCAGAAAATCTTAGGGTTTTCTTAAAATAAAGAAAAATAAAAAGATAAAATAATTTTTACATGTATAAATCCAAGTTTTCCTATAAAAATTCAAGTAATTTATTGTAAAACCTTAAATTCTTTTATTTTACTGAAAATCAAAATTAATTCTAAAAAGGAAATGAAAAGAAAAATTAATTTTTCTATAAAAATTCAATTTTTCCTATAAAACCTAAGTGATGAGAAAAAATAAAGGTAATTAAATTAGATAAAAATGGTTTGTTAACTCAGATTTTCTCGATAAAATTCTATGTTTCTTCTCTTAATGATAAAAACTAAAATGAATTTTAAAAAAAAATCATGTGACTAAAATGAGTGCATGTAATGACAAATTAACAGTGAGTGACTAAAATGATAAAAGTATATTACAACAATGTGGCTTTTTTACCTGTATATTATAAAATTAAAAAAATACTTAAATGGTATCCTAAACAAATTATATACCGAAATGGTACATCTAAGCAAGTGGAGGGTGGTTCATAGGCGGCACTAGAGGTGATCATGGGCCGGGCCGGGCCGGGTTCGGGACGGGCCCAAATAAAATTTTAGGCCCTTCTACTAGGCTCGGCCCACCCACCCAAAATATGGGTCTAAAATTTTGCCCAAGCCCGACCGAAATAAAATTACTAAGCTTAGAGCCAGCCCGCCCATATTAATTTTTTTTTCTTATTTCATTAAATAAAAAATTTAAAAATATAATAAATCAAATATATTTAAAAACATAAAAATAAATATTAAAACAAATAAAAATAATACTAAAACAATTCTTAAAACAATACACAAATTAACAATATAATAAAAATAGTTATATTAAAAATTTAAAATAATTAAAATAAAATAAAATATATATTAATATATAATTGGTAGGGCCGGCAAAAACTCTTACCGAGGCCTGCCCATTTTTTAAACAGGCCTCGTTTTTTGCCCAAGCCCATTTTTCGGCCTATATTTTACCCAAACCCTCCCATTTTTAGGCGGGCCTTGGGCCAGTAGGTCACCAAACCATGATCACTCTAGGCGGCACCACCTAAAAATCTAACATGTTTGATCAAAAAATATATATATATATATATATATATATATACATCTAAATAAGCAGCACCAAAAGGAATACGGGTCAATTACGACCCATATATGTCAAAACCTGACCCACTCGGACCACTGCCAACTCGCTGTCATTGATGGGATAGGACAACTGGTGAAGCCTAAGAGAAAGGCGATACACCCACTAGTCATGCCCATTTGATAGGTGGCACCGGGTTGGTGATGCCAACCTCATAGGCGGCACACCTCTGACTCCTGCACTAGTGACAACAATGGGACGGGACTATGCCCGTGACTTGTATTTTGGGGACCATTATAAGGTCCCCAATGTCTCATTTTGGCCGGAAGGGAAAAGAAATTTGAAGAAGAGAAGAAGAAGAAAAAGAAGAGAACGGGAAGGGGAAGGGGAAAAAGAAAGGAAAAAAAAAGAGAAGCGGAATAGAGAGAATGGAGGAAGAGAAGGAAAAAAAAATAGAAAAGGAAAGGAGAAAGGGAAAGAGAAATTATGTTTAGGGTTTAGAAAGATTTGGTGTTAAAAAAATCATAAAAGATAATTTATTTTATTTAGTAATTTTTTGTTATAAATAAATGTTAGTTTGTTTTTGTTGCTATTGTTGATTTATTTTGGATTTAATTTTTAATTTTATTTTTGTAAGGTATTATTTGGTTAAAAAAGCTACTAAGTTATGTTTGTTTTATTTTATATTTTCATTCATTCATAAGTTTTTTTAATATTTATTGAAGTAAAAAGCCTATTTATGTTATGTATAAAGAATGTTTTATTTTTTATGTAATTTATTTGTTATGTGTGTTTTAGGTTTATTAGATTTATTTTTATGTAATTTATTTGGCATGTTATTTTATTATTTTAATATAATTTTTTTATTTTTATGTAGGTAAAAATGAGACCATTGAGATGGAATTTGTGAATGGGACCATTGAGTTAGAATTTATGAGATAAATTAGGAATAACAGTTTACATGTTCTAATTTTTTAGATTTTATAATTAAGAATAAGAGTTTATGTTTTTAATTTTTATTTTATGTTTTTATAAACATTATAAATGAAATTTCTTTTGAATCCTTCTATGCAAAAAAATTATATTTTTGGCAATAATTAAATTGGCATGCTATTATATATATTATATTTTAAACCAATACATTTTACTTATTATCATTTTAAAATAATAATAACAATATTTGTATTTATTATGTTGAGATAGTTTTGTTTTTTTTATTGGCATGTTAGTTTTATTATTTTAATATAATTTTTTGTTTTTTATGTAGGTAAAAGATTAGACCACTGAGATGGAATTTGTGAATGGGACCATTGAGTTGGAGTTTAAGTTGGAATTTATAAGTAATATTTATTTTGTTAATGTAGTATAGCAAAAAATATGATGTGGACAAAAGCTGTTTGGTATTTTTTGTAATTACAAGCAATATATAAAATTTAGGTATTTTGATAAATATTTAAAATGTATCAAACTTAGAAATTAATTATCAAACTTTTTTTTGAAATTGCAGGTATCAAAATGGGTTCATTGATTAAGAACGATGATCACATATCAAACACAGTTAACAATATGGTAATATATTGTTATTTGTTAATCACGGGTTCCTTTAAAAAAAGTTCTACGTCATTTACGAAAATAATTATGTTACAATAACTATTTTCTGTAATTTAATAGTGTTAGGGCTCGTACCGTGCATTGAGGGGTCGGGTGAATGGTTTAGGATATCCCTCAAATGAACGAGCCATACTTGGAGTTAGCCGAATTTGAGTTAGCAGCATTGATCCAGACGTTTGATTTACGGTACGATTTAATATCCGCATTGTTCAAGCGTTGGTGCACGAAGACCGCCACTTTTCATTTTCCGTGTGGAGAGTGCACTGTCACTCTGGAGAATGTTGCATTACAACTTGAGCTCCCAATTGACGGGAGTGCCGTAACGAGCGTAAGTACGATACCTGAGCTGGTTGCCCTTTGTTATAGCCTACTAGGAGTCTCACCCAATGATGCTAAGTCGAAATTTACGGGTTTGAGATTTTCATGGCTGAAAGCCAATTTTGAAAATTTATCAATTAATGCCACTGAGTAGGAGGTGATTTGCGTTGCTCGAGCATACATTATGCATATTATAGAGGGTGTATGGAACGACGGAAATGTGCAAGTGTACATAATCGCAACAAGTAATAAAGTGACAAGTAAATGTTAAGTTATCGCACCCACAGGGACTGTGAAAAGAATTATTTATGAAATTAATTTAAAAACACTTTGGTGAAGAAAAATATTTTGATTTGAAGAGGTGATTAAAAACTAGGGTTTTAACTAAGTAAAATAAATAAAAATAAAATAAAAGTTCCAATCCACTATTTCAAAAGATGATTTTAATCAAGATGACATAATTGTGCTAGATCAATTACATTTCTTAACTTAAAATTTGTAACACCCCTAACCCGTATCTGTCGCCGGAATAAGGTTACGATGTATTACCGGACAAGACACAAATTCCGAACAATCGTATGCGTACACTTGCTCAAACTCTTAAAACAATCAAATATTAACATATATAAGTAATTTAAATTCTTTATGAATCATATCATAACATATTTCAAACATATATCCAATTATATAATTCATAAGCAAATAGTGCCAAATATATCATTTTACCACATAACATATGCGCATATCAAAGATATTAAATAATTCAATCAATTATTACAAACATGAATTGTATAAAGTAAACATATTTAAGTACATATCATTTTTAGCAAAACTCTATTCGGCACAATAAGGATATAATAAATTTAACCAAATTATTCATTGCATAAGTACATTACTATATATATATGGTTTCAAATGGCTAAATCATAAACAAGTCTACTTATAAGTTCACCTAAGTAGATTGCGCAAGACTAAAAGGTCTTGTATCAATTTAGACATATATTAAAAGAACACCGAATGGTCTAACCATCAAAGTACATATAACCATTCACATTCACCTATTTTGAATAAAAACAATCATGATTCCTTATAACTTAAATTACTATTCATATGGTCATTTTACAAAGCCTTAGCCGAATGTAATCATGCTTATTACTTATGTTTATTTTAATGTCCACTTTCAACTTTACTCAATCACATTACGTGCATGTAATCTCACATAGAATCAAATCCATATATTAAACATAATTTGCATTTCACATCAAACACATCACGAATATATATATATATATATATATATATATATATATATACATATAACATAGCAAGCACTTGTTTAATACTTTAAAATACCAAAATCGAATCTAAACATGTTAATATCACTTATCATGCAAAATAACAAAGGTCATGTTCAATACCAATTCAATGATTACATGTTTGGATAAGCACATATAAATATATATATCAAACCAACACATCATATGCTTATATATATAAGTGCCGAATCATGATTAATTTACTAACATAATTCATATTCATTTCTTCACTTAATGAAAGCATATTGAACTCACTTTTATCACATGCCATAACCAAATCACCTTGTTACCAAAATACATGGCAAAACTAAATAAAACATGTTTCACACATATATATATATACATAACATTGCCGAATCATCAATTCAACAATTTCATTACCTAAATTCAACATTTAACTGAATACACTCATCAACCAAATTAAATCATTACTATTAAATACAAGACATAGCCGAATCATTAAACAATAGGTAACATATCAAGCATAATTCATACTTATATATATATCATAGCCGATTCAACCAAACCAAATAAAATCATCATTTGAGCATAGCATACAAACCAAACTTAGCACACACAAAAACCATGATCAAGATAGCAAATACTTATATATCAAATTAGCCATTTTCACATGGCATATTATATACAACACTTCAAACATATCCAAAAACTAGTATAGTCTATACATGCCATAGGTTCGAAATTTAGCTTTTAAAAATACCAATAAACAGACGATAGTGTGATAGGCTTTGCTGATGATCCTGGAGCCCGTAACTAGTCTCCAAAATCTATAAAACAGAAGCAAACATACACACACACTAAGCTATCACAGCTTAGTAAGTCATAAGCAAATAAACATCTCAATGACATAATCAACTCAATTTAACCAAACTAATTCATGCTATCATAATCACATTTAATCTCAAACTTGCTAATTCATATACAACATATACATTCATGTATCAACTTTAACTTGGCCAAAATACATATATATCCATTATCAAAGTTATCATTTACTTCCAAAGTCATAATATCATCATATAGACAAATATATATACACATTCATATATGTATGCACATATTTCACACTTTAATATCACCTACTTTTATCATTTTGTCGAATATAGATTTGCATTCAATATAAATATAACCAACTTTTTAGCATGATTCAAATCATCACTTCAAATACCTAAACTTACCTTAATTTCAATACATTAGCTAACACATACCTGTACCTTTTAATTCGATTTCGCATTCAGTCTTTACTTAACATTGCCATTGAATCATTCAGAATTAAACAGGATACTTGGATGTTGCACATATCGTACAATGCCAACGTCCTAGGCGTGGTCTTACATGTAATTACATATCAATGCCACTGTCCCAGACAGGGTCTTACTCGTAAACACATATCGGAATCACCTATCGATGCCAACGTATTAAAGTGGCCTTACTCGCACACACATATCAGAATCACATATCGATGCCAACGTGTCAAACGTGGTCTTACTCACACACACATATCGGTATCACATATCATGTCAACGTATTAAACATAGTCTTACTTGCACACACATATCAGAATCACATATCGATGCCAACGTATTAAACATGGTCTTACACGTAATCACATATCGATGCCAACGTCCCAGATGTGGTCTTACACGTAATCACATGTCAGAAATCCTATGTCATGACATATGTATCCTAGCTATTCCTAAGGTTTGTACAGGGCATTCGACGTCTTATCTCGGTCTAATCGAGTTCATAAACATAGCTCCTAAGCATATACACATTCGGCTACCACATATATACTTTCACATAATTCATTTTAGTATATATAACTCGTATTTATTTAAAATTTACAACATCTATTTGCTTATAAACTTGCCTCGGACAATGATAATCGAACAGAATGATTATTCGACAACTTTGGTTTTCCCCTGATCCAAATCTGATTTCTTTGGTTCTTGATCTTAATCAAGCTTCAACGATGCCCGAACCTTAAAGTTTTATTTTTCTTTCTTTATTTTTCATATTCGGTCAAGTAGGAAAGATGAACACATGGTTTTGATTTTTTTATGTTTTATTATTATAACATATTATCATTTTACCTATTTAACCTTTGTTATAAAATAATAAACCATTATAAACCATGTCTTAAACCGTCCATCACTTTAATAATGGTAATATTGCATTATAAATACCTCAAATTAAAAAGACAACAACAATTCTGCCTTTTCACATTTAACCATCAAATTTTCATTTTACGCGATTAAGCCCTTTTATTAAATTAGGCACTCAAACGAAAAAATTAAAACACGAAAATTTCACTAATATAAATTCATACATAATAAACACAAAAAATAATTTTTAAAAATTTTTCTGACTCGGATTCGTGGTCCCGAAACCACCATTTCGAATAGGGTCTAAATCGGGCTGTTACAAAATTATTAAACTCATCTTTATGTTGTTACGAATAAATTCCCGACAATGTAATTTGCTAACTTATGAACATACTTACCTACCAAAATCCATTTATCTCTTGACTATATCTCTATGTCAATTCAACCGATTAAACAGATTTTAATAAGCAAATGTGTTAATGCACATACATACTTATGAAATTAAAATAATCTCTTGTACATATCTCTATGCCAATTCAAACAATTAATTCAATTTCATAAGCACATAAAAGATTACATGAGGTAGCAATGTATTTCTACCTTGAAATAGTTTAATCACAATAATCTTGCAAGTTATGCAAGGAAAATGTATCGTTAGATACCGTTGCTAATTTAACCCTCAGCTACCTTAGATGATTAAACATGCACTGATTAAGTATCGTGTCAATTAATTACAATTTCAATCCATTTAAATAATTAATTCATTAGTTACCTTAGAATTGTAATGCAAGAATAACTTAGTCATGGTTTTACTTAATCAAACATCTTACTGAGGCCTATAACAACACAAACATAATTTTAATAAATTAAGTAGACGAAATGCGATCGACCTAACACGAATTAAATTTAAGCCATATCAATTAAATTAAATATTTCAACATCACAAATATCCATAGACATGTTCATCATAACAACAACAAAAATTAAAAAGATAGGGAACTAGAATCAAATCTGGTGTGTCTCTGTGGCTTGACTGGTTTGCTCCACTCTTCCTTCTTCGCTTGTTCTTATTGAATCGAGGCTGCTATGAAAATTTTAATGCTACTCTGAATAGTGGATGAATGACTCTTTTTCAAGAGGTGAAATCAGCAAGAGAATAAAGAAAAATGGATAGGAAATGAAGAGATAAAATTGAGAGAGAAGAGAAGAGATGAGAAAAGTTGAGGTGTGTTTGAAATGAGCAGCCAAGGGGGGTTTTTATAGGTTGAGAGGGCTACTAAAAATAACCAAAATCAGCAGCCAAAGAGCCCCCGATGGGCGGCCACACATGTGGCAAATATGAAGTTTTCAAACTTGCTATACTAAGGTAGGGGCAAATCTGGAAAGGCACAAATAGTGGAGGGGTTTGTTTGCAATTTGAAAAAGTCTTCAAGGATCATTTTGCAAGCTGATTGGGTCAGCATGTGGGACAGTTTTGGGCTGCCCAGTACTCGGTCGGTTTAGTTTTCTCGGTTCAGCTTAACTAGGCCACTTTTCTTAATTAATTAATAATAATTTATTTAACTCAAATTAAATTGAATATAAATTAAAATTAATTATATTATGAATTAATACACATAATTTGGACCGTCTTAGGCTGAAAAATTAATTCACCTTAATGCTTCAAAATTCTTTCTCGATTTTGCGCTTCTAGTAGTATCTGCCGAGCCGTTTTTCGCCTTTTGTGCAAATCTGTCGAAAATAATCAAAATTAATCAAAATTACTTATAAAATTAATTAAAATTCATTATGTTAATAATTTAAGTACAAAATGATTATTTTATAATAATTATATATTTTTCGACAAGAATTTTACCGAACTTGCATGAATTTGAGTTAAAAAGGGCATGAAAAAGTGTGTATATTTTCGTGTTTCCAGTGTACTGATGCCGGATGCGAACAATAACATGGTTCATTTGGTGTATTTACCCCTATTAACTGATTTGCAAAATGTTCGCTCGTATAATTGGGGTTCTACAGTTTTGGCTATGTTGTATCGTGAGCTTTGCTGGACGACAAAGCCTGATGCTGTAGACATAGGCATATGCCTCATATTGCTACAATATTGGGCTCTTTACCGAATGTCATTCTTGGCATCGGTTAGGCACCAAGCATACGTATTTCCACTGGTGAACAGGTGATAAAATTTTACTTGTTATAGTAATTAATTGACATTTTTTTCTAATGATACTATTCTAACAATACTATTCTAACATGTAATTTTTTTTGTAGATGGAGTACCAATTCGGGTATCGGGAGGTCATACACTGTCCCGATATACCGTCTGATGATTGAGCATTATGTCCGGGAATGAGTAAGCTATTCCAATATTCATGACATGTAATTACTTTGTATATCTTACTCGAACCGCGTTAAGTTTTAACCATGTTATTAATCGTGCAATTCATCTAGATGCCATATCGAAGACTGGAAATTGTGGCTGTTATACCCTCTTTTGCCCAAATTCATTCACACCTGTGGTGTATTAATGCACCAATTATCAATTTCCAGGCAGTCGAGTGGTATAACGGGGATCGAACACTCCGGCAGTTTGGTTGCATCCAATAAATCCCGGCTCTGCCAATGCAGTTGGGGAAGATCCATGGGATTAACAAGATAGGAAAACATAGAAATAATTGGGGGTTGTGCTCCAGAAATATATTGCAGTGTGGTAACTGGATAGTGCGAAAACGTCAGATGGATATTTCTTTCAATTTGCAACCATCGTTAGAATACATACAATGGTATTCTAATATAGGAAAACCATATTTAGTGGTGGGCAATCGACTATAGTCCCCCCACACATGAATCGGCTTGGGGCATACAAGCCAGAGCCCGAGCCAGAGCTAGAGCCAAAGCCCGAGCCAAAGCCAAAGCCAGAGCTAGAGCCCAAGCTGTCGCATACACATTCCAGGGATAGTTTTTATCATCCAGAGTTGCGGGTCTATGACTATTTCTCAGGCTCGTCAGGATACGGATATCATTTCGGGTTTGATATCTTTAGTCTAGTACCACCACAGTACAGTACTCCTCCCAGTCCGTATCCACCATATTGCTCCACTCCTCCTGGGTCGTATCCACTGCAATACAGCACTCCTCTCGGCTCAAGTTCATCGATGGCATTCAGGGCATATGATTTCTCTTCAATGTTTCATACATCCCCACCTGCAACTAAAAAGAATGTTGATCGCTGTGATCACCCACATCGTGAATGTCGACCCTCGCAGAAATATACACCTAGGACCACACCATTAAACCATCAATGTGACAGCCCTAAATTGACCCTAGTCGGAAAGTGGTTTCGGGACCATAAAACCGAGTCATAAAAATAATTAACCGTTATATTTGATGCTTATTATATGTATATAGGCATGTGTGAAAATTTCATGTTTGAATTTTGTTAATTGTAAGTGAATTTTGCTAAATAGGACTTGTGTGAGAAAATTTAGAAATGTGCTAGGCAAACGTTAAACTGGCCTATTGATGCATGTTAGAAAATGTTGTCCTTGCATGTCAAATTACCCAAAACTTAGGATGGTGGCCGGCCATGCTATGGGTTAAAATGTATTATAAACATTTCATGTTAGTGCTTTATGTTAGGAATAATAAACTAAAGAACATGGGTAATAAAATAATAGTGGTTAGTAGGAGGAGAAACAAAAAAAATTTGTGTGGTTGCTCCTCCATTGCCGTGAATTGAAGGAAGAAAACAAAGAAAAAAAATGTGTTCATCTTTTAACATCCTTGGCGAAAATGCTAAGAAGAAGGGGAAGGGAAGTAAAATATTCGCCACTCCTTCTAGTCTTGAAGAAGGTATGTTTGATGTTATTCCATGAAGTTCATGCATATTTTTAGATGTTAGTTTGAATTCTACCTAGCCCATGGTTTAAATTCTTTTTGCTACTTGATGAAGATGATACTCGGCCATGGATGTTGTCATTCTTGGTTGGTGTTGATGTTGTGTTGATGAGGTATCAAGTTATTTTAGTAACCCATGTCAAAATTATGAAAATCATGGTATGGTGTCTTGAGCATTTGGCCATGGTAGGAAGAAGAAGAGAAATATGGTTGTTGTTCATGTTATTTGGATGAAAAAAAAAGGGGGTTAGTAGTTAGATGAAGTAGAGTCTAACAAATGAGCACATATGTGCATTAGTTGCTAGATGGAGAAAAATCGGCTAGCAAGTTGTGTACTAAGGCGAATATGATTTTGAATATTATTGAGTAATGCATGTGTTGAATTGATGGAATGGAGAGGATGCTTTAATTATGTTATGAACAATTATATGTTAAATTAAGGTTTGCTAAGCTAGCTATTAAGGTGAAGTGCAAATGTTAGTATTTGATTACTAGTGTATATATGTGTATTAGCCGAGTTTTGAACTTGAAACAAAATGGTGTTTAGTCAATACAAGTGACCATACTTGTAGAATGTATTAAGTATACAATCGGCCTCAACTTAGACATGCATATTCGGCCACATGAATGAATACATAGATTGATGTTGTACGCGTTCGGCTATAGGTAAGCATATTGATGGCTTTATCTTGACTTAGAAAATCGGCTAAAGGAGAATATTGGCTAATATGTTGAATTTGATTCATGATTTCATACATATATGACTCTAATGCCTAATATACATGGGCTAAGTACCTTGAATTTCTCTTTGATGTTCAAAATGATTAAATCAATTTATTTGTTAAATTAAGCTCAAGAGCAAAGGGGAACTAAATCCGATAAAGGAAAGGAAAAGATGATCGAATAGACGTTGAAATCGTTCGACAACATCCAAGGTAAGTTTTCGAGTAATGGAACTTAGATTATGATTCGATTAGGTTATGACATATAAATATGACAAATAAACGGTGATATAATGATTCTACTTGAATTATATATTGAGGTGATTAGTTTATACCTATGACGGGTAGCCGAATGTGTATAGAGATCATGTTATAAAGCCAATCAAAATCATGCTCTTTGTATGTAGCTATTGAGCCGAAATTAGTAAGTGTGATAAGTGTCTTGTGTTTGAGCTTTGGTAATGAAAATGAAATATGGATGTGTCATGACTTATTGATATATGTGCATGGTTATTCGAATGATATCCGGCTAAGTCCCAAGGCTTTTATGCTAGTGACTATATCTGGACTAAGATCCAAGGCATTTGTGCGAAGTTGCTATATCCGGCTAAGACCAAGGCATTTGTGCTAGCGACTATATCCGGCTAAGTCCCAAGGCATTTATGCTAGTGACCATATCCGGCTAAGACCAAGGCCTTGTGCAGTGGTTGTATCCGGCTAAATCCCAAAGATACTTGGGTGCGGAATGAGCGATCTTGCTGTAATAATTTCAATTAATACGCCAGAAATCCCAACGATGAGGTATGTTTCGTATATGCATTGGAATAATTGATTCCTTTTAAATAGTATTCGCTCAATCGATTAACAAGCTTCCGGCCTTTAGTCAAGTTGATTCCTTATGTATGAATATAAGGGTTGGAAATGTGAAGTAGGTACGATTTTGAGAATATGTGTATATGAAATTATTCGTTTAGTCATATGAATGCTATACTTCAGTTGTGCATGATTTCATTACTCAAAACTTACTAAGCATTAAATGCTTATTCCGTTTCTTTGATTCTCTGTTTTATAGATTTTGGTTCGTCAGCTATTGGACTCGGAAGTGTCAAAGTCGAAGTCGCCCACACTATCAAAGCCCTTTTGGTACTCTTTTAGTTGAACTCTGATAATGGCATGTATAGGGCTGCCCTTTTGTTGTTAGTCAAGTACTTTGGTATTGTATATATTTGGATAGCCATGCGAAAATGGCTTATATATTTTGAGCATAGCGTTATAATCATTTTGTATATATATGGTTATTGAGAGGTGTGGAAATGCTTGGCAATGATTAGCCATTGGAATGGTTAATCACGTTCATATTTTTATGCTATGTATGTTAAAGGGCTAGTTGAATCATGGAAATTATGAAATAGGTAAAGTCTACCTTAAAAATAGATGCCGACAGCAGCGGTGATGTGAATTTGAAAAATCACTAAAAATATTAGGAATAGAATTAAATAGTGAATAAATTATGTAATCGAACCTTGATGAGTCTATTTTCATATGGAAGAAACGAAACGATCATATGAGTCGTAATTTAAGAGATGTTTAAGTTTTCGTGAAATAGGACTAGAGCGATTTCTGGATCTGTAACACCCCGAACCCGAGACCATCGCCGGTGTCGGACACGAGGGGTTAACAAGCCAAGTTCACTTGTTTTGCCCATCCATTTGACATTTCCAGTCAGGCTGGAAAACTGCGTCACTGTCGCCTTAAAAATCATATCTCGAGTTTCAAAACTCGGAAACTGGTTTCGTAAATTTTCCCTGAATTTAGACTCATATATCCATCCATGGATTTATTTCTAAAATTTTTGGTTGGGCCAATTGGTACAGTTTATTAGTTAAAGTCACCCATGTTACAGGGATCGACTGCTCTGACCTTCGCGCGGTATAACTTGAATATCTCTCTGTACAGGGCTTTAATGCTGGTACCGTTTGTTTCTAATGAAACTAGACTCAAAATGGAATCTGTACATATAAGGTATGTCTCCTAATTCTTTTTGGATAATTTATAGTAAATTTTTAAAGTTGCGATAGGGAACCCAGAAACCGTTCTGGACCTGTCTCACAATAGCTTTAATATCTCTTAACATGTAACTCCTATGACCATTTCGTTTCTTCCAAATGAAAATAGACTCATCAAGGTTCATTTACATAGCTTATTCACTATTTAATTCCATTCCTACGAATTTTGGTGATTTTTCACATTCACGTCACTGCAGCTGGCAGCATCTGTTTTTAGGGTAGGTCTTACCTATTTGGTAGTCTCCATGAACCAACTAGTCTTGCCATACATAGGTTCATATATGATCATTTTAACCATGCCAATGGCTGATCATATGACCAACATTCCCATTTCAAGCCATAGCCACATCATGACACCAAATATATACATACAAACCACAATTAGTCTAAGTCGATACTTCACTTTTACGAGCCATTTTCGCATGGCCGTACATATATACATCACAACATATTCAACCAACAAGGGTAGTCCTATACATGCCATTTCAAAGTTCAACCAAAATTTATACCAAAATAGAGGCGTGGATAGTGTGGATGACTTCGACTTTATTGATCCCGAATCCGATTGCTATCGAGCGAAATCTATAAAACAGAGAGCCAAAGTAACGGGTAAGCATTTTTTATGCTTAGTAAGTCTCAAGGAATATAATCAGCTCTAATTACAGCAATACATTCACATAGCCAAATGCATCATTTCATTAATACACATTCTTACTTCACACTTCATCATTATATACTTTCACAAAGTATCAATCAATTCAATAACTGAAATTCATTAGTCGATTGAGCGAATGTTGCTAAAACATGTCGACTTTCCAATGCACATATAACGTACCTTATCCTTTGGGCTTTTCGAGTGTACTAATTGAATTCATTACAGCAACCAACACTCACCTCCAGCCCAAGATTCTTCGAATATAACCGGATATAATCACGTGCACAAATGCCTTCGGTCTTAGCCGGATAGAATAACTTCATACGAATGCCTTGGTCTTAGCCCGGATATAGCCACTAGCACAATTGCCTTGGGTCTTAACCCGGATATAATTTCAGCATAATTGTCTTGGGGCTTAGCCGGATATCATTCAATTTCTCATGTACACATACATCAATAATCATTGGACATACATATTTCATTTTCAGTTACTAAGGCTCAAACGCAAATATAATCACAAGCATATTCGCCTTCGGGACTTAGCCCGGTAGAATTCAAATGTTCATACATACATAATCAATAATCAATACACATCCATACTTTATTTCACATAATTCAAGTAGGGTCACTTCTTGAGGACTTACCTCGGATGTTGTCGAACGGCTTTTTCGGCTATTCGATCACCTTTTCCTTCCCTTGTCCAATTGTGGCCCTCTTAGCTCTTGAGCTAATTCAAACAAATTCAATTTATTAAAACCTCATTGTGCTTGCTTATGGCGAATATGACAAGGAGTTTAAATGGTCATATGGCCACTCTTTAGCTTGAATACACAATGGTCATGCACATTTTATACTACATCAAGCAATTCAATACAATTTATTTGAGCATCAAGGAAAAGCTAAGGCCTTCAATAGGCTACCCAAGGCGAATATTCATGTACATGTTGAGGTCAATTTTGCACTTAATACCTCACAAAAACAGCATGCATTTTACTAGTTAATGCTTTGCACATTGTGGCCCAAAACTTATAATATAGCATCAAGCACTTATATGTGTGCTAGGCAATTGTGCTTGCAATTTCACAAGCATTCTTCCACATCTTCTTCTTTAAACCAATATATTCATCACTTACTTCATAGCCAAAACATCATGTGCAAACATATATATACAATATGAGCATGGCGAATTTCAAGGTGTCCATAGCCATCCAAAATACAAATTTTAACTAACATGCAAGAAGCATGAACCATGCTCATGAATGCATCATGGCCGAATATGACAATCATGCTCCATTCAACTTCAATCATGGTTAAACACAAAAAGAAAACTCAAAATCTTACTCAAGAGTAGACAATCCATCATTGCATGCATCATCATCAAGCTTCACACTTAGCATGCAATGGCTTTATCACCATAACAACTTTGGCCAAATACCATTTCCATGGCATAACAAGGATTTGAGCCATGGCTAACATGCACATCAAATTAGCAACCAAACCATGCATGAAACTCCCAACACAACCTCATACATACCTTAATCTTGATGCAAACTTAGCCAAATCTCCTTCTAGATCTCTTCTAAACAAAGGAAATGAAGCAAAAATCCCTTCTTCCTCTTAGTATTTTCGGCCAAAAAGGGAGAGAGCAAGCATGAACAAATTTTTTTGTTTTCTCTTCTTGGTTGCACGGCAATGGGGGATGCTACTCTCTCACACACATTTTTTTTCTTTTCTCACCCATGCTTAGTTGTTTATTATTTCTAACATCATCCATTAGTAAAACATGTTGGGAACATGTTCCCTTGCCCATAACCTTGTCATGGCCGGCCACTCCTCCTTAGGAAGGGGATTATTTGACATGCAACTCCACCTTTTTGTTAACATGTACTAACAAGCCATTTAAAATTAGCCTATCATATTTCACCATGTTTCACTTTGATCACTATTTAATACTTTCTCATACAAATGGGTAAAATTAGAGAATGAAATTTCCACATATGCATGCACACACATAGTAAGCATAGAATATAACAATTAATTATTTTTATGACTCGGTTTAGTGGTCCCAAACCACATTCCTGCTAGGGTCTATTTTGGGTTGTCACAACTCTCCCCACTTAAGAAATTTTCGTCCCGAAAATCTTACCGTAAATAGGTTTGGATATCGCTCTTTCATAGAATTCTCGGTCTCCCAAGTAGCTTCTTCTATCCCGTGCTTGAGCCATAACACTTTCACTAGCGGAACCCGCTTGTTTCATAACTCTTTCACTTCTCGTGATAGGATACGAATCGGTTCTTCCTCATAACTCATATTAGCTTGAATTTCAATTTCGATGGACTAATCACGTGCGATGGATCGGATCTATAGCGTCGAAGCATCAAACGTGAAAGACATCATGAACCTTTTGAGTTCGGGGCAAAATCAGCGATATGCCACTGGACCGACTCGCTCGATATCTCATATGGCCCAATGAACCTCGGGCTCAACTTGCCCTTACGGTAGAACTCGAGTATCTTTTTCCAAGGCGATACCTTGAGAAACACTTTATGACCCACGATACTCGATATTCTTACGCTTCAGATCCGTGACGACTTCGACGATCGGAGGCTATCTTCGAGACTTTCACGGATTACTTTCACTTTCTCGCTCAGCATCCCTAATCAAATCCTCCCGAAAATCTTGCTTTCACCGAGCTCGGTCCAAAACAATGGTGTACGGCATTTACGACCGTACAAGGCCTCGTAGGGTGCCATCTTAATACTTGATTGAAAGTCGTTGTTGTAAGCGAATTCAATCAACGGCAAATACCGCTCCCATGAACCACTAAACTCGAGGACGCAACATCTTAACATATCCTCAAGTATCCGAATTATCCGCCGGATTGACCATCGGTTTGGGGTGAAAGGCGGTCTTGAAATGCAACTTGGTACCCAAAGCTTCTTGCAACTTTTTCCAAAATCGCAAGGTAAATCTCGGATCTCTATCCGACACGATGGAAATAGGCACCCGTGTAATCTCACAATCGAGAAACGTACAATTCCGCTAATTTGTCCATTGAAAAATCCGTGCGACGGGGACAAAGTGGGCCGACTTAGTCAATCGATCTACCACGACCCAAACCGCATCCTTCTTACTTGTCGACAATGGCGGTCCGGATACAAAGTCTATTGTGACTCGATCCCATTTCCACTCGGGTATCGTGATTGGTCAAGTAATCTCAAGGCACCGATGTTCCGCTTTCACTTGTTGACATATTAAACATCTCGAAACAAAGTCGGAGATGTCTCGCTTCATACCATGCCACCAAAACCGACGTTTCAAATCATTGTACATCTCACTCCCGGTGGATTGCCATTCGGCTACAATGGGCTTCATTCGAATTATCGAAATGAGTTCAATTCTTTGGGACACACAGACGACTTTTGAACCTCAAACAATCGTCATCGTCGATTTGAAACTCCGAGTCCTTGTTCGAACACACGCAGCCGTTTGCAACCAACTCGTCGTCGACTTTCGAGCTTCTCAAATTTGGTGTGTCAATAATGGTTTGGCTTTCAATTCAGCCACTAACACACCGTCGGATCGATGCACAAGTGCACATTCATCGCTCGTAAAGTGAATAACGATTTACGACTCAAGGCATCCGCAACCACATTCGCCTTTCTGGGTGATAGTCAATGATCACTCATAATCCTTTAACAGCTCGAGCCAACGTCTTTGTCCCAGATTTAAGTCTCTTTGGGTCATCAAATATTTGAGACTTTTGTGATCCGAGTATACATGGCACCTTTCACCAAATAAGTAATGTCGCCAAATCTTTAAGGCGAATACGATGGCGGCCAATTCGAGATCATGAGTCGGATAATTTTTCTCATGTGGCTTTAATTGCCTCGACGCATAGGCCACAACTCGACCTTCTTGCATTAATCATAACCTAACCCAAGTAGAGAGCGTCGCTATAGATGACAAACTCCTTGCGGACTCGGGTTGCACTAGAATTGGGGCTTCATCAAATAAGTTTTCAGTTGATCGAAACTTTTTGGCATTTCTCCGTCCATTCGAACTTAACATCCTTTTGGAGTAGCCGTCATCATCGTGGCTATCGTTGAGAAGCCTTTACAAATCGTCAAGAATAACCTAAGAAGCCCCAAAAGCTCCGAACCTCGGTAATATTTCTGAGGCTTCCAATTAAGTATGGCTAAAATTTTATTCGGTCGACTCGAATACCCGTCGCAGATACCACATGACCCAAGAAGCTAACCTCTCTTAACCGTAACTCACACTTCTTGAACTTAGCATATAATTGCTTATCCCGTAAAATTTGCAAAGACTAACCGCAGTGTTCAAAGATGTTCGGTCTCATTTCTTGAATAGACCAAGATGTCATCAATGAACACGACTACTTAATCGATCCAAATATGGTCTAAAGATCCGATTCATTAAATCCATAAATACCGCAGGGCATTAGTGAGCCCAAACGGCATCACTAGGAACTCATAGTGACCATATCTCGCTCAAGGCGGTCTTGGGTACGTCCGAATCTCGGATTCGCAATTGATAATAGCCCGATCTCAAATCTATTTTCGAGAACACCGAGGCTCCCTTCGATTGATCGAACAAGTCATCAATACGTGGCAACGGATATTTGTTCTTTATCGTCACTTTATTAAGTCGACGATAGTCGATGCACACCGCATGGTTCCATCCTTCTTCTTCACGAACAATCTTGGTGCACCCAAGGCGAAAAACTCGGGCGAGCAAAACCTCTATCCACCAATTCTTGCAACCGAGCTTTCAACTCCTTTAATTCCGTTGGTGCCATACGATACGGAGCTATCGAAATTGGAGTGGTACCGGTACCAATTCGATGCCAAATTCTATTTCCGAGCAGTGGTAAACCCGCAATTCTTCGGGAAAACATCCGGTATTCACAAACCACGGGCACAGATTCGGGTTTCTTTTCGATTCCTTGTCATCGAGCATGTACGCAAGGTACGCCGCACCCTTTTCTTACATATTTCGGGCCAACATCGGCGATATTACTACGGCAACCCTTTAAGTCCAGTAGACTCAACCCGAATTATTTCATTATTCGCACCTCAAATCGATAGTCTTGCTCTTGCAATTTACAACCGCATCGTGCATGGTCAACCAATCCAAACCAAGAATAACGTCGAACTCATCGAACGGCAAAAGCATCAAGTCCGCCAGAAAACAAGAACCTCGGAACACTAGGGGACTTTTCTTGCACACTTTGTTGACAAGCACGTAATGACCCAAGGGTTTGACACCGAATTACAAACTCAAGAGACTCAATGGGCAAAGTCTTACTGGATGCTAAGGTTTCACATATATATGAATGAGTAGAACCGGGGTCAATCAAAGCAATCACATTTGTATTGAAAAGAGTGAAAGTACCAGTAATAACATCCGGAGAGGCAGCATCCTCGCGTGCGGCGTATGGCATAAGTCCTAGCAGAGCACGAGCCTCGATCCGACGGTAGCATCTCTAGATCCTCTCGACCGCCAACGACATTGCCCATATTTCTAGGTGGCCTACCTCGGCGATGGTAGCACCCGGGTTTCCACTCGACTCACATTCTGCTCAAGCATCCTCGGGCAATCCTTCATAAAGTGGTCGGCCGATCCACACTTATAGCAGGAGCGATCACGAAACCAACAGCTCCCGAATGCCATTTGCCACAATGTGGACACTTCGCCTCTCTCGGCGATCATTTCCACCATCACGATCGAAGTGACTCGTGTGGTCACAGGGGTCGATCGCGTCCTCGTCTAGAAAAGCCCAAACGCTCTAGACCGGCTCGCATCATCTCGAAATCTCTTCGATGCTTGTTGAAGAGACTTTCCCAAGGACCTCTTCGAATTCTCCGGTTCCCACATCACTTTTTGTTTCTCCTTTCTAAGCTCTTCGACTTTACAAGCTCGCTCAACAAGTACTACGAACTCGTCGTATCTCGAGGATGCCAACAAACATCCTTATATCATCATTCAGCCCATCCTCGAAGCGTTTACACATAACTTGGACGAAATGCATTATCGCCTGCATCGACTAAGCCTCACAAATTTTCGTTCGTAATCGGTAACTGACATCGAACCTTGCTTAAGATCAAGGAATTCCCTCCGCTTTTGGTCGATGAATCTCTGACTGATATACTTTTTTCGGAACTCGGTTTGAAAGAATTCCCAAGTCACTTGCTCTCTAGGCACCACAGAAGTCAGAGTACTCCACCAATAGTAGGCGGACTCGCGTAGCAAGGAGATGGTACACTTTAAGCACTCATCGGGTGTACAGGATAGCTCATCAAGCACCCGGATAGTGTTATCTAACCAAAATTCAGCTCGCTCGGCATCATCATCATCCGTAGCCTTAAATTCAGTGGCCCCATGTTTTCGAATCCTATCGATTGGGGGCTTACTTGACCTTATTTGGTCAGTCACCGGAGGTATTATAGGTGCGGGGGTTGCATTTGTCGGGAATGGAGGTTGTGGAACAGCCGTGTTGGTTCGAATGTATTGATTAAACCATTCGTTCATCACACTATAAAAGGCTTGCCTAGCCTCGTCATTAGGATTGCTGGCCATAGGTTGAGAGTCCGCTGGCGCTGTCCCTTGCGCGAGCAGCGCCACACTCTCCACATCATCAGCTATTGCTCGGTTGGGATCGGGATCCATTGCTATAAACAAACACAAAGTTAAATTGTCAGAAATCACCACACTATCGATTCATCATTTAATGGCATGTATAGCTAGACCCCAAACACATCACGGTAGTCCTAGAATCGACTAAACCGTGGCTCGATACCAAAAATATTAACACCCGAACCCGAGACCATCGCCGTGTCGGACACGAGGGGTTAACAAGCCAAGTTCACTTGTTTTGCCCATCCATTTGACATTTCCAGTCAGGCTGGAAAACTGCGTCACTGTTGCCTTAAAATCATATCTCGAGTTTCAAAACTCGGAAACTGGTTTCGTAAATTTTCCTGAATTTAGACTCATATATCCATCCATGGATTTATTTCTAGAATTTTGGTTGGGCCAATTGGTACAGTTTATTAGTTAAAGTCACCCATGTTACAGGGATCGACTGCTCTGACCTTCGCGCGGTATAACTTGAATATCTCTCTGTACAGGGCTTTAATGCTGGTGCCGTTTGTTTCTAATGAAACTAGACTCAAAATGGAATCTTTAAATATAAGGTATGTCTCCTAATTATTTTGGATAATTTATAGTAAATTTTAAAGTTGCGACAGGGAACCCAGAAACCGTTCTGGCCCTGTCTCACAATAGCTTTAATATCTCTTAACATGTAACTCCTATGACCATTTTGTTTCTTCCATATGAAAATAGACTCATCAAGGTTCATTTACATAGCTTATTCACTATTTAATTCTATTTCTACGAATTTTGGTGATTTTTCACATTCACGTCACTGCAGCTGGCAGCATCTGTTTTTAAGGTAGGTCTTACCTATTTGGTAGTCTCCATGAACCAACTAGTCTTGCCATACATAGGTTCATATATGATCATTTTAACCATGCCAATGGCTGATCATATGACCAACATTCCCATTTCCAAGCCATGGCCACATCATGACACCAAATATATACATACAAACCACAATTAGTCTAAGTCGATACTTCACTTTTACGAGCCATTTTCGCATGGCCGTACATATATACATCACAACATATTCAACCAACAAGGGTAGTCCTATACATGCCATTTCAAAGTTCAACCAAAATTTATACCAAAATAGAGGCGTGGATAGTGTGGATGACTTCGACTTTATTGATCCCGAATCCGATTGCTATCGAGCGAAATCTATAAAACAGAGAGCCAAAGTAACGGGGTAAGCATTTTTTTATGCTTAGTAAGTCTCAAGGAATATAATCAGCTCTAATTACAGCAATACATTCACATAGCCAAATGCATCATTTCATTAATACACATTCTTACTTCACACTTCATCATTATATACTTTCACAAAGTATCAATCAATTCAATAACTGAAATTCATTAGTCGATTGAGCGAATGTTGCTCAAACATGTCGACTTTCCAATGCACATATAACGTACCTTATCCTTTGGGCTTTTCGAGTGTACTAATTGAATTCATTACAGCAACCAACACTCACCTCCAGCCCAAGATTCTTCGAATATAACCGGATATAATCACGTGCACAAATGCCTTGGTCTTAGCCCGGATAGAATAACTCGCATACGAATGCCTTGGTCTTAGCCCGGATATAGCCACTAGCACAATTGCCTTGGTCTTAACCCGGATATAATTTCCAGCATAATTGTCTTCGGGCTTAGCCGGATATCATTCAATTTCTCATGTACACATACATCAATAATCATTGGACATACATATTTCATTTTCGTTACTAAGGCTCAAACGCAAATATAATCACAAGCATATTCGCCTTGGGACTTAGCCCGGTAGAATTCAAATGCTCATACATACATAATCAATAATCAATACACATCCATACTTTATTTCACATAATTCAAGTAGGGTCACTTCTTGAGGACTTACCTCGGATGTTGTCGAACGGCTTTTTCGGCTATTCGATCACCTTTTCCTTCCCCTTGTCCAATTGTGGCCCTCTTAGCTCTTGAGCTAATTCAAACAAATTCAATTTATTAAAACCTCATTGTGCTTGCTTATGGCGAATATGACAAGGAGTTTAAATGGTCATATGGCCACTCTTTAGCTTGAATACACAATGGTCATGCACATTTTATACTACATCAAGCAATTCAATACAATTTATTTGAGCATCAAGGAAAAGCTAAGGCCTTCAATAGGCTACCCAAGGCCGAATATTCATGTACATGTTGAGGTCAATTTTGCACTTAATACCTCACAAAAACAGCATGCATTTTACTAGTTAATGCTTTGCACATTGTGGCCCAAAACTTATAATATAGCATCAAGCACTTATATGTGTGCTAGGCCGAATTGTGCTTGCAATTTCACAAGCATTCTTCCACATCTTCTTCTTTAAACCAATATATTCATCACTTACTTCATAGCCAAAACATCATGTGCAAACATATATATACAATATGAGCATGGCGAATTTCAAGGTGTCCATAGCGATCCAAAATACAAATTTTAACTAACATGCAAGAAGCATGAACTATGCTCATGAATGCATCATGGCGAATATGACAATCATGCTCCATTCAACTTCAATCATGGTTAAACACAAAAAGAAAACTCAAAATCTTACTCAAGAGTAGACAATCCATCATTGCATGCATCATCATCAAGCTTCACACTTAGCATGCAATGGCTTTATCACCATAACAACTTTGGCCAAATACCATTTCCATGGCATAATAAGGATTTGAGCCATGGCTAACATGCACATCAAATTAGCAACCAAACCATGCATGAAACTCCCAACACAACCTCATACATACCTTAATCTTGATGCAAACTAAGCCAAATCTCCTTCTAGATCTCTTCTAAACAAAGGAAATGAAGCAAAAATCCCTTCTTCCTCTTAGTATTTTCGGCCAAAAAGGGAGAGAGCAAGCATGAACAAATTTTTTTTGTTTTCTCTTCTTGGTTGCACGGCAATGGGGGGATGCTACTCTCTCACACACATTTTTTTTTCTTTTCTCACCCATGCTTAGTTGTTTATTATTTCTAACATCATCCATTAGTAAAACATGTTGGGAACATGTTCCCTTGCCCATAACCTTGTCATGGCCGGCCACTCCTCCTTAGGAAGGGGATTATTTGACATGCAACTCCACCTTTTTGTTAACATGTACTAACAAGCCATTTAAAATTAGCCTATCATATTTCACCATGTTTCACTTTGATCCCTATTTAATACTTTCTCATACAAATGGGTAAAATTAGAGAATGAAATTTCCACATATGCATGCACACACATAGTAAGCATAGAATATAACAATTAATTATTTTTATGACTCGGTTTAGTGGTCCCGAAACCACATTCCGGCTAGGGTCTATTTTGGGCTGTCACAGGATCCCCTGTTTTGACTTTGGAAATTCACTATAAATCAACCAGAGATAATTAAAAGTCATTCCCTTTATGTACAGATTACTTTTTGAGTCTAGTTTCTTTAGAAACAAACGGCATAAGTATTGAAGGCCTGTACAGGGAGATATCTAAGTCGTAATGCATGAAGGTTAGAGTAGTCGAACCCTGAAATAGGGGAGATTTTAACTAATAAACTGTACTAATTGGCTTGACCAAAAATTCTAGAAAAAAATTTGTAGATGGACATATGAGTCTAGTTTCAGAAAAAATTTACGGAACTGGTTTTTGAGTTTTGGAAGTCAAGATATGATTTTTAAGGTGACAGTGACGCAGTTAGCCAGCTTGTCTGGAAATGGTAAAATGAACTGTATAAATAAGTGAATGAAGTCCGTTAACACCTCGTGTCCGACTCCGGCAACGGTCTCGGGTACGGGGTGTTACAATCAATTTTAGGGGTTTCTTACAATTTAAATATTACAAAGTTTTTACTTTTTTATTCTAAAAAAATATAAATCAAGAAAAAGACAATCTTTGTATTTATTTAATTAGATTAATTGAAATATTAAAACTTGGAACAAACTTTGTGGTCATAAATTAGATTAATTGCAACATTAAAACTTGGAATAAACTTTATGGTCATAAATTAGATTATTTGCAACATTAAAACTTGGAACAAACTTTATAATATAAATTAGGTACATTGGATTACATAAGCTCAATCCCTACCCGATCGTGATGATTGTCCAATATGGTAGTTTTGCTACGGGCATTTATTCTGATTATGACCAGCTAATCTATATAATCCACAACTCTTACCGTCGAATTTCTCCCTAATGTCCATTTCATTATAGATTTCGGATTATTGCGAATGACCTTTCGAATTCCTACGCAACCCTTTGTCTATGACAAGCTCGAAAGTCATCAGAGGCACCTCCCACGTAGACAGGTCAGGCAGGATGGGAAACTCATTCTCTTAGACATGTAATGTGCACTCGAAGGTGTACACATCATCGTTAAATTGTTCAACATTGAGCGAGACTTTAGCACATGCCGCCACAACATGCGCACATGTATAATAAAGTGCTTGGAACCTTCTACAACCGCACCGTCTATTTCAGATATCAACTCCATAGGACCTAGATGGTATACTGAGTCGAAGACCGATGGTCTCTGTAACTCAAAATGTTTCAATACGTAGTCAATATACTTCTACATTCATCAACCTCGCCATTTAACAGTTTACAACCATTGTTTCCCTGACATATTCGACAAACACGTGTCCCGCCTCCATCTAGTTGACTTGTTGCTGACCCATTCTTGGCATCAAGATAGCCAACCTGTAGAATGTAGCTGAGAAGACAAATGAATTTAAAAGATGTCATGTTTTCAACAATACGGAGTTGATCCCCTCCGCCAAGTTTGTGGTCATATGACCATAGCGAAAGCCTTCGTTGAAACTCTGAGCCCGTTGCCACGGCTCCATGGTACCCAACCACTGTCGAAAAGATGTGTTCATTTTACCCTCCATGTCACTATCAAGTCGAGTCATTCTTTGGCGAAAATGTGTAGCTCTAACTCGTGCGCTGTATTTGTATTAAGAAAAGATAAGTTATAGTATTTCCCTAAAACATTAAAACTCATATTGAAAAGATGAGGTTATCCTTTACCCATTCTCACAACTTGTCTCTGCCAGTTTGCATTATTATAATCTCTATAGAAGTTAGCCGCTATGTGCCAGATGCAGTAAAGGGATCTCTGTGGCACACCGGAACATCTAATGGCGGCAATTAATCATTTCCCTCTATTGGAGATGATGCAACTATAATCATTGCTAATAACATACCTCCGTAGGTTTGTAAGGAAGAATTTCCACTATTCCATATTCTCTTTATCTACGATGGTAAATTCTATCGGGAGCACGTTCTTGTTCCCGTCTTGAGCAACTGCAAGAAGTAGGATCTATGTATATTTTCCGTATAGCTAGGTCTCATCTACTTGCTTGTAGTGGGGAAATGCGTGCACTTATGGATCAAACGTCTAGAACATCCGATGGAAAATTCTTTTTCCCGATTGTAGTTGGTTATCTGGGCTGTAATAAGGTCGTGTCTGTAACTCAATGACAGTTCCTAGCACGTACTCCTGTATAGCGGCTATCTATCCTTGTAACTCATTGTACGACGTATCGAAATCCCCGTACAATTACTCTATTGACATTTGTTTAGCTATCCACGCCTTTCGGTATGATACTCAATATTGGAATCGTGCCTGCATTTTAGCAATCAGTACCGAAACTTTAATGATTGGCATGTCCTTCACTATTGGCATGATACACGTACAGATAGTTTTAGAATCAAGTTTTTGATTATCTTCTATCATACGTGTTGACGTGCATGTGTGAGGCCCAACAAATTTTCATATCTCCTATATCTACAGTTTTTGAATAAATACGGCTCGTACCCATCAATTGCAGCCTTCCGTCGACTTCCAACACTCCCCAATATATAATGTCGATTTAGACACTGCGAATTTGTAGTCCACTGATATATTCATGCTATACTGCTTAATAGCAAATAAGCATTTTTCCTTACTTTTGAATCTCTGGCCCACGAATAACTCCTCAGGATCGGAATATACGGTCAAGAGATGAATAGGTAGTATTTTAGGGTACTCTAGGAACTTGGCTACGTGCGCCGCGTTGGGGTCTATGAGCGACATGTGTGCCCTAGGATTATTGTGTATTACAATACATCGAATAGGGTTCCCAGCTGAAGACACGTTAATATTTTCATTTTCATTCATGTCTTCGTTGTAAATATCATTAGGGACCCCGTCCACATCGGGATCACTATCACTATCGAACTCATGATTACAAGGATCACTATTGTCGTATCTATCATCACCAACCACATCAATATCAGGTGCAACATTAACATCAATATCGATCCCGCGTATAGTTGATTGACTATCAACTTATGATATTAGAGCCACCATACAAGGTTCTTGAGCTCTAAGTTCTTCACCTAATGCAATGAGATCTTCAGTTGGCTCCACACCAGCTAACTCAGCAAATAACTGAATTGGTGCATTTTGGTCACTCTGATTCCCACAATAAAGAGCGATCGTTGTCTCCATATTTTCATCGTCTACAAGTTTCATTTTGGTGAATCTAATGGGATCTGTTGAAACTGGAAACTTGAAGAAAAGTTTCGAAATCCTTCTCTCACAACATCTAACAATTTTTGCACTAATCTTTTCCTTCATATCATTGAACGAGACATTTCTATTAAATCTCATTGCTATTTGTTGGCGACATTCAAATATACATCCAACGGTTGTTGTCAAGATTGTTCAATCGAAATAAACGCATACGAAAAATTGATTATCCATCTTCAATACTCAACCTGTTAAAAAATAAATAAAAATTCTCAAAACAATTTCAAACAATAAAAAAAATACTTACATAAAAAATTTAATGAATAAAAAGAGACCAAAATTATATCAATATGCAATTTTTTCATTCATAAGCTCAAACTTTTTTAGTTCACGTTTTGTATATGAACGACATTTATCTTTACATTTAACCACTTATATTCATTTTACGTTTTCTTCCATCTCCGATCTTGTATCCTCCTTTAAGAAATTCTGTATATTAAATTTTGAATTCTCTTTAATTCATCTTCTACAATCCAATTTGGAAATTCCTTAGGATCTCTTCCTCTTCAATCTTTATAACGGGTATTGAATTTAAAAATTCTCTTGGTAATTTCCTAACAACTAATTTATCCATCCATGGTATGTCAAACACATTTTGCTTCTCAGTCAACTTTTGTGAACCTACATTTTGTCTCGCTATTTTCCTTGCTCCATAAGAGATTCCAATAGGTTCGTAGAACTAATGTCTTCCAAAGTTGGTCTAAAATTATTTGATGCTTCCATTCTATTAATGTCCCTCTAAGGGTTAAGTATTGCACTTTATTCTTTCTAATCAGTTCATGACCATTCCATAACACTTCTTGCACCTTTTGATTTACGATAATATGGTGTTGAATGATGTCTTCTTCTAGTTTCATTCTGTAATCTTGCAATTCTCTCATCATCTTATCAATTTTCTCCCTTTGTACTTACTAACAAAATAACTTTCAAATATATTAAAAATTTTAAAACATAACATTCATAACATAACAAATCACAATAAACCTTAAACAAATAATTAATCTAAACACAAAATTTACTAACAAAATAACTTAAAAATTAATATAAATTTACATTTATAATCTAACAAATCACAATAAACAAAATAACTTTAAAGCAAAACATAAAAATAACACTAAAAAACTATATAATACTAACAAAATATTTTTTCTCATCATAATCTATTCTATTTGAAAATAACAATAAAAATAAAATGCATTTTCTTTCTTTCTTTCTTCTCTTTTCTTTTTTTCTTTCTTCTCCCCTTCTTCTTCCTTATGTTCTGCTATTTTTTTAACAGATATTTAGTATTGAACCGAATTGGGTGGGGGGAATTTGGTACTAGTGCCTCCTATTAGATAGGCACCATACCCCTGCATTACATCCGTATAAAAATACGGGTTCTATACTATTCCGGTACAAATGTGGTGATGCCTATCAAGTAGGCACCACTATTAAAATATTTTTTGTTTTCAGTCAAACATGTCTGATTTTTAAGGTGGTGCCTCCTATGCAGCACCCTCCACTTGCTTGGATGTACCATTTTGATAAATAATCTATCTGACATACCATTTAAGTATTTTTTTAATTTTATAATATATAGATAAAAAAGCCCAACAATGTCCGTATTGCAAACTTTTTGTTTTCTATGTCAAAATAAAATTTTACAAAAATGGAATGACCAACTACATAGTTTACCCAAAATCATATACAAATTAAAAATAAAAATTCTAAATAATATATATTTTCGGAGTTAAAATAAAAAATAAAAAAAACCGAGGAATTATGTAAACACTAAAAATGGCAACTTCGTACGATGAAGTGAAGCAAATGTCTAAAAAAAACAACAAAATCAGCGACCAACTCGTTCAAAAAGCTCCCACCTCAATTCCCGCACTTTTCCTTCCAACTAAAATCCTCCAAAACAGTCTCTTTGCCAATCACACACACACACACACACACACACACACACACACACAAATGGCTCTCATTGAAACCTATGCCTGCGCCCCTTCCACGGAACGAGGCCGTGGAATTCTAATCTCCGGCGATCCCAAAACCAACTCCATCCTTTACTGCAACGCAAGATCCGTTTTCATTCGTTACCTTGACCGCCCTCTTCACGTCGCCGTTTATGGAGATCACAGCTATCCCGTCACTGTCGCTCGTTACTCCCCCAACGGCGAGTGGATTGCCTCCGCTGACGTCTCTGGAATTATACGAATCTGGGGTACTCATAACGACTTCGTTTTGAAGAATGAGTTCAAGGTCCTTTCCGGTCGGATCGATGATCTACAGTGGTCCCCTGATGGCTTAAGGATCGTTGCCTGTGGCGATGGCAAAGGAAAGTCCTTTGTTCGCGCTTTTATGTCAGTACTCCTTATTCTACCTCTTCTATTCCTCTCTTTTTTATAGTACAATTTCTGTTTCATAATCTAAGACTGTCGCTTGAGTAAAATCAAGAGAATATGAAAATAGTTAGATTTTTATTAGAGTTTCTGTGATGTTGAATTTAAAGGTGGGATTCGGGGTCAACAGTGGGGGACTTTGATGGCCACTCGAAGAGGGTGCTAAGCTGTCATTTTAAACCGACGAGGCCATTTCGAATTGCAAGTTGTGGAGAAGATTTCTTGGTGAATTTTTATGAAGGTCCACCCTTTAAGTTCAAGTTATCTCACAGGTAGATAATACTGTTTTCAATTGCTCTTATCATTTATTAGGCGTTACATTTACCTGATATTTTTACTTTTTCGTTTCCCTTAGTGGAAAATGAGTAATCAAAAGTAGCAATTAAAAATATGAGAACAATAATGATAAACAAAAAATAAAATAACTAATCAGACGAACCCTAAATTTCTCAAGTAGAATGCCTTGGTCTTAGTGAGGAAGACATTTCATTGATGGTTTGTTCTTGCTTTCATTATTCATATGTTCATGCATGTTTTATGGCGGTCACAAAAGCTATGGCCGGGGTGTCTCAGGAACATAAATTAAATTTGTCAATGATGTAAATAAAGATGCATTTTCAGTACCCGCATCAATCAGATACATGCATTGCTACTTGTTATAACTATTTAACGCTTCATTTCGAGAATAATCTTCTACTCAATCTTAAGATTTGCCTAAACTGAAAAGTGTGCACTGTTTGATTTTAATAGAGACTAACAAAAATGAAAAGAGTATTTCTTGCTCTTATCTTTCCAACTACACAAGAGTCTATATTTATAGACAAGATATTAAAGCTGCTAATCTGTTCAACAAACCAACTTCTTTAACAGCTTTTTAACAGCTAACTTCTTTAACAGTCTAACTTCACAACTGCTTAGGAAAGTATGAGTTTCATTAGGAAAATAGTATTCCACTGGTTCTTAAGATTTATGTTAGTTTTAGGGTTATTCAAGGAATTGTTTTATGATGTGCAGGGAGCATGCAAATTTTGTCAACTGCATTAGATTTTCCCCAGATGGCAGCAAACTAATTAGCGTAAGCTCAGATAAGAAGGGTATAATATATGATGCAAAGACTGGCGAAACAATGGGGCAGTTGTCCAGTGAAGATGGTCATACAGGTAGCATTTATGCTGTTAGCTGGAGTGGAGATGGTAAACATGTAAGCATCTAGTTGAGTATTTTATTTAGTTGTTTTGATAAGGACCATGCCCTGTCAATGCAATTATGCTTCTGACATTACTCTCGCTTTTGTGAAACTTCTCTAACCCAAATGCAAGTTAACAGCTTCGGCTTGGTTTCATTATTCATATGTGCATGCATGTTTTATGCCATTGCATTTGTGGGTATAGTTACATGTATTCTTTTCGAGAATTTCAAACTCTTTGAAATTTATATTTGACCACTATCCGAATTTAGGCTTAGAGATGTTAGACAAGCTGCGGATAATGGAGCAGAATAATAATATTTTTGGAGGGTCGTAACATCTTATTCATTTAGGAGCCTTTGGGCTTATTGGCTTGAGATTTCTTACTAACTATTTGATTTGCGCTTTATTTTATTGATGAAATCAGGTACTAACTGTTTCTGCTGACAAGACTGCCAAGATATGGGAGATTTTTGAGGACGGTACTGGCAAAGTAAGTAAAACGTTGGAATGCTCTGGATCTGGTGGAGTGGAAGACATGCTTGTTGGATGTCTGTGGCAGAATGATCATCTCATTACAGTTTCCCTTTCTGGCACAATTAACTTATACTCTGCTAGTGATCCTGATAAACAACCATTATGTTTGTCTGGACATATGAAGAACGTAAATACATTAACTTTAATCGAAAGCAACGAAAAGATTATTCTATCCAGCAGCTTCGATGGATCTATCCTTCGATGGACTCCAGGGACTGGACACAGTGGCAAATTACAGAGGAAAGATAGTTCTCAAATTAAATGTTTGGTTGCTACAAAAGAGGAGATAATGACATCTGGATACGATGATAAGGTGAACTTATACCAAAAAATACATTGCATTTTTTTATTGTTAACAAAATATGCATTAATAATCTCTGTTATTCAGTTCATCCACTACTAAACAGAGAAAAATGTCAAGACAACTTTGTTCTTCATATGAAGTTCATTTATCAAGGACTTGGAATATAGCTTTCAAATGAAATTTTATTTTACCTGATCAAGATAATTATTAACAGATGAAACTTTGGGACTAGGATTTGAATATTTTCTAAAGCATTTGCTAACAATGTGCTGTATAAGAACTAGAGTTTTAAACATTGTTGAAAAGATGTTGATTATGTTTGATAATAATCAGAATGATTACTTTCTTCCTAGCTATACAGTACCCAATCTTAAAGAAATTGCAACACTTGTCTTCTATGGCAATATGAAGAATATCAAGGTTCCTTTTTCTGCATGATGGTTGTAATCTTGATGAATGTTTAAAGTTTCTCTATCCATACACGGGTCACCTGTAAAATTCTTTTTATTGTTCAACATTGATACCATCTCTATCTAGATAAGTAATTTCATTGATTTATATTCGCTGCAAACACTCGGCACCTAGCTTGAATACTAGTTTTTTCTTCTGTTGACAAGTCCTCAGTTAATTTCAGGTATGGAGAATTTCTCTTGATCAAGATAAAGCTGGAGATGCAGAATATATAGATGTTGGCAGTCAACCAAAGGACTTGAGCCAGGCCATTAATTCCCCTGATCTGGCTTTCGTTTCATTGGATTCTGGAGTTGTATTGCTTAAGGATATGCAAATACTTTCAAACATCAACCTTGGATTTTCAGTGACAGCGTCTGTTATTGCACCTGATGGAAGTGAGGCAATTGTGGGGGGCCACGATGGTAAGTTGCATATATATTCTGTCTCAGGTGATTCTCTTACAGAAGAAGCAACCCTTGAGAAGCATAGAGGTCCAATTAGCGTAATACGGTATTCACCAGATTTTTCCATGTTTGCTTCTGCTGATCTAAACCGCGAAGCAGTTGTTTGGGATCGTACCTCCAAAGAGGTAGCTTGAACTTCATATTAGTTTTAATATGTCCTAGCCTTCCAATAAAACTTGGATGGTAGCTTGATTCATCCCATCTTTGAGATGTAATGTTTGGGGGGTAGCAACCATTATGTTCATTACTTATATCTAATTGCTTGACATTTCCTTGATGTCAAAAGTAAATCGGGCAATACATATTCAGTTAACAGAGATGGCTTCCTCCTTAACAAGAGTGGATGCTTCAAACATATTTCCCAAAAGTAATGTCCTACATTATTATGGGATTCAGATCCATCATTTTTATTCAATCGGGGACATTCCTCCTTGATAATCAGCCTTTTTTGTGGTCATCCTCTAGTTTCTCAGTTGCATTTGCTACATTACTCCAAAGCCCTTGTGGCATGGCCATAGTTCTGGGTCTGCGGAGTCTCTTTTAGGACTGATAGTGGAATGCTAATTATGTTTGGAGTACTTGATCATTTCTTCAGTTATCTGGTTGTTTGTGTTTGATTTTGGCATCAACTGCTAGGTAGAAACCTGTTTTATTGCATGAAGCAACTTGCTAAAGCTCTCAGCTTTCTGATGTTGCATTGTCTTACAGCCCGAATATGATATTATAAAACTAGTTTTAATTTGTTTATGATATCTTGAGCAGCATTATGCACATTTCTGTTACCGCTTACTTCAAATCAAGAAACAAAAATAAGGTGTGTTGCCATGGATGGGCCAACAAAGTTTCTAATTATTTTGAACAACAGGATACTTTAAAGTGCTTTTATAAAGTGTGACTGGATGTATTAACCACCATCTTTTGCTTTGTAGCTAAAAATATGGTTTTCCTTATCGTTTTGCAGGTGAAGCTTAATAACATGTTGTTCCACACAGCTCGTATCAATTGCCTTGCTTGGTCTCCTAATAGCACTATGGTGGCTACAGGATCACTAGACACTTGTGTAATCATATATGAAGTTGGGAAACCTGCTTCAAGTCGCATAACTGTTAAGAATGCTCATCCTGGTGGAGTTTATGGTTTGGTTTTTATTGATGACTGCAATGTGGCTAGTTCAGGGGAGGACGCCTGCATTCGTGTCTGGAAGATAGTGCAGCAATAACGCAAGCAGTGCATAAGACACGAATAATGCTGGTTAAATCTTTAAAGTTTGTGAATCCACATTCATTGCTTTCTTACTACATCTACATTTGTTACCACATGATAGTTGTATAACTGTATTTCAGGACACAATTTCCGTTCTCAAATTTTGTGCCAAAGAATAAAATGAAAGCAAAAAGGAGCAGGTAAGCAGCTTCAAGGGTTTTGGTGAAACAGGTTTGCATATATATATTTTCACCTGGATTCATGATGTAAAGAGGGAGCATTGTGCCCTAATGATACTTTTTTAAGGTTACTCCATATAGAAATATCTTTATCCAATGCATTGAAAATGATGAATAAAGTTGTCAACTGTTTCCGTAAATATATATTAATTAGCACTTAAAATGTGCCCTAGAGGCACTCTTCCAACAATTCTTTCATCATTCATTACTCTTTTTTTTTTATTGCTTATAGCATCTTTGTACAGTTTGGGGCCATTTCTTGTGAGATTAGAATCATGTTAATAATTTTTTTCTGCTTATGTTTGGTGTTAGTTGCATAGTAGATGAATTGCAAGTTCCTCTAATGGCATGTAAAGAAATTTCAAGATCATCTACCTCATCATCTTGTTCATCTTCAATATCTGGTACTTCTATTCAAAATAGTCTTTTACATCTATGTCCCATGGAGTAACACTCGTCACAATTATAACACAATCCTTTAGCCCTTCTTTCTGCCATTTTTGCTCGTGTCAATCTCTTGATAAATGGTGCGGAAGAACCTATTTTGCTATTATTCCCCATTGGTTTCGTTGTTTGTCCTCCTTCCTTTGCAAAGCTCTTAGTTGTTGGAATAATTGAAGTGCTACTAGCGTTTTGGGAAGCTGACCAGTTTAGATTGGTTTGAGATAACATCTTGGAAGAGACTTTTTGTTTACGTTCCAAAGCTCGAGCCATATTCATTGCAACTCCAAGGTTTCTCGGTTGTTGCATCTCAATATCAATTCTAAGTTTCTCTCCCAATCCGGCAGTAAAAAAGTTTACTTGTGGTCGAGGTTTAAGATCAGTAGTCCTAGCAAATAGTGATTGAAATTGGCATTGATATTCTTCTACCGTCCCAGTTTGTCTTAGGTTTGCAAGTTTCCCCAAGGGGTTATTACTCATAGGTGGCCCAAACTTGACATGACAACACTCTCTGAAGCATTCCCAATCCAGATTTGCCTCCTCTTCTTCGATTTGATCAAACCACAATTCTGTCTCTCCTAAAAGATGGAATGAAGCTAGGCCGACTTTGTCTTCTTCGTTGGTTCGTTGATTGCCAAAAAAAAATTCGCATCTTTTCAACCATTCTAAAGGATCTCTAATACCATCATAAGTGGGAAATTCTATCTTAGAGTATCGTGGCACCATGCCCCCATCGTGTTGCGAATCTGAATTTCTTTTCTTGCCTCCACTGTTGCCCTGTTCTTCATTATTTTTTTTTTTTTGAATCCCCTTTTGTTGTCTTTTGAACCGAAAGAGATAACGTCGCATCTGTTCCTCTAATACTTGTTGCCTTGTAGCCATTTGTTCTATGAATGCCTCCAGCTTGGCTGTTAAAGTTTTTTCGTCACCCATGACAGCTGACTTCGATACCAAGTTGTTATGCGCCTTAGCGTAGGATCTAGTCACAGGTCTAGACGAGAAAGAATTCTTGCTTCGACCTATGGTTACTCAAAAGGTAGATTCGTCTTTGACTGAACCCCCTTTCCAAACTAACGTTTGTGATAAAAATAAACTGCTTACTTTATTTCATATTGACAGCCTTTTTATAAGCTGTTAATTACAAAGAGAAAGTCCTAATCTAATTCCTAATTTAAAGTACTAATAGAATTCTTAATTTAAAGCCCTAATAGAATTTTTAATTTAAAGTTTATAAAAAAACTAGTAAAACTAAAACTCCTAAAGAAATTAAATCAATATAAAACTCTAATTCCTATTCCTTCTTTGATATTGTTTTCCAATGAAAACATCTTATCAGATTGTCAAATCTGGTGATATGGCTTTATTTTTGTTTAGTTGGTATATACAATTCCAAGCCACTGAATCTCAAGAGAGAAAGGGTAGTTGTGAGCATTGATCCAAATTCCCTGCCAATTAGGTGCTTTGGAGAGTGGACTATTGGGGCACCATGAGGGCAAAGTTCTATTATGAAATAAAGCAGGCAGCATTTGAAATTAGAGGTTATGTATTGATGTTTCAAAAGGACAAGAAAATTTCATTTGAAATTTTATTTGGTTTCCTCCATATGAAATTTGATTTAATGATTTTCCATTGATTTTTTTTTTGTTATTTTCCCTTTCTATTATTATTATTAAGGGGTAAAATTTTTTTCGTATTTTTAAAAAAAAATCAATCCAACCTAGTGCTCAATTAAGTCATCACTTGTTAAAAACGCATCAACTAAGTTTTGACAACGATTTTCGTTGTTGACTGTTATTGTGTTGATATGGTCATTAACGACCATTGAGTCAAGATTGTGATGTTGACATGGTAGTTTATGTTAGCAATGATGGTTGACGTAAAACTCTCATGTTATCAAAATAAAAATATAAATGTTATTAACAAAATTCAAGTTCAAAATTAATCTAGATAAATGGGCGTTTAAATTCATTTGAATCTCAACATCTTTTTTCAAGTTCATTCTGAATCTAATTTTTAAATTATTAAAATTTTAAAAATTTAAATAAAATATAATAATTATTTTTTTAAAACATTATAGGAATTATAAAAAAAATTGTTGTGCTTTCCTTGCTATTTCACATGTGAATTTCATTTTTTTATAAGCTTTTGAAGTTATTGTTGCTTTTTTTATTTTTAATAATTCGCTAATTGTGACAATGGTGTTCGAAATTATTGGCATTTTTCTTTTGTTAGTTGTTAGTTTTTATGTAGGATGTACAATTGTAATGTGGAAAATCATTGTTATAATTCAATATGTGCATAAAATAGAAAAATGAGACTTATGGTAATAAATTTATTTACCATAATGGTAAATTATAAGATTTTTAGTTGGCATTTTAGATTTTATTAGCTAAATAATTTTTTATTGTCAGATTTATTTTAAGTTTGAACTTTTTTAATAACTTATATTCTATTGGAAAAAAAAAATTCTTATGTGGACCACCACATTAACATCACGATGGCTGATTCAACGATCTTTAATTTCACACAAGCTCAATGACAGAAATTGTTGGTGAAAGGGCTTAATTAATGTGTATTTAATGTCTAGGGGTTTATTGGAAAGATTTAATTGATCATTTTGAAAAAGCATAGGGGCTTTATTATGAAATAATTTTGGTTTGTTTTTTCCTCAAAGTAGCTGTTAAATAAAGAACTGTAGCCAATATTTTAAATAAAGAACTGTAGCCAATATGTATACCCCTATAAAGTTTTTACTTTTCCATCCTTGTTTTGTTGGACTCATTGGTGTTTTGCTCCGAACTTGTTAAGCGTATTTTAATGTAATGAATACACTCTGCATTTCTTCAGCAAAATACTAACTACAAAGTATAGGCATGTTGGTGGTGGAAGATGACAATGACAAACTAATATTAGGCAGATTTAGCAAAGGTTTAAAACTACCAACACAAATTAAACCATGTCATAATGTGCACGTTCTCATTTTATCAGAAAGAAAAAAACATTCTACTGAATAATTAGTTCAATGATAAATAGTGTTAAACAGGCTTTTCTCACCTTGTTTTCTAAGTTGATCTACACTTTGTAGCCATAAAATCGTCCTATTGCTGGTATGAGAGAGAGAACCATGGGTGCAATATAACACGAGATTTTAATGAATGATTTTGTCTTTCAACGTCAACGTGAAGGGTGGGTACAACATATAATAACAGCATGCAAATGGCAGCTCGAGAGGGAGTTTCTCTTACTCATTCTGGTCTTACCATTGAATATGAACCCTGAAGCCAAAGGCGTCGACCAAATAATGTCTCTCATCTGATGGGTATTCTTTCGAACCTTTCATGAAATTTGGATGCAGGATCAATGTACCGAGTCTCTGATATATTCACTTTTTAGCTCGCACTTCACACCCCTTCATATGCACTGATTGGACTGCGAATTCCAGTCATCAAGAAGGTTTAGTATAGTTTCCTCTAACTTCTTTGCCTGTGGTCCAGGCTTCAAGACATTAACATCACCCCATTGTGAGCAAGGATCTACCCACCAGCTTCGCCGGCCAGTGCACCATGCCCCTGGGACAGCTCGGTTTCGCCCACACTTGAGGATCTTTTCATCAATCATGTCCAACACAGGATCATCTTTCTGAAACTGTCTTGCAAATGCTGCTCCACTTTGAGCCATTTGATCATAATCAGAATCGTTGATAAAGTGGGGTTCTGTCTTCGGAGGACTGTCCCAGATCATATATCTTAAATCACCGTTTATAGTAGTGTTCTTGAACTCCGGTGAATTGCAAATGACAGAATGAAAATAGCTTTCTTCGGATAACATAACATTGTTAAAATACATCAGAAGGGTCCGAGGTAGATTATCCCACCCGAAAAGGCAAAATTCCAGAAAGGATCTGCTTAAGACAACCCATGGCGAACCTGCAACTCAATACCAAACTGTTAATAACTGTAGCATCTCCAAAGAAAAGATGTATATGTATATATATATAATTTTCATGAAATGTAAAGCAATAATATGGATTATATAGACTTTGCCTGTGAACACTTTAAAAGCATCAGGCATTAGTCGTTTCTGCGTAGCATGAAAAATTTTAGTCCTCCTAGCTAGGTAAATCCCTGGGTCAACCACAATAGGCAGGACCCGTTGATCTCTGCATAAAATCAGAAAAAAATATGATTTAGATTTAATCATGAATGTGCAGCAGAAGGATCTATAGATCTCATAAAAAAGGTTTTGCCTACTCTTTCCACCCAAGGTCACTAGTATGATCAATGAAATTGAGGTCCCTCCTAACAGAGGAGAACACGTGGGACAAATCTGAGATAACAAACACAATCAAAAAAGAAAAAGTTAGATACAATTAAGAACAACAAAAAGCACAGATGAAAATGGAAAGTAGCATGATGAGGGACAAATAGGCATAGCACGCAAGCAAGAGAAACTCCCACCATTGATACTGTGAAAAAGAAATGCGGGAAAGATAGAGGGGGACATCTGAGATTTTTTTCCAATATGACACTGAAGCACCAATGGCGCATGTGTCAGTGGGCACCTTGATTCCTTTATAGGTATTTTATATTGACCCTGAGAGAAACATATAGTAGGAGGCTATGGGATAGGGGACTTATAGCCTAGTAGCATTGGGAAATAGTTTTAGGATTTTCCATTGCATTCAGTCTAAAGCTTCTCTGTAGAAGAAAATCAATCCAAGATTTTCAATGTACCCTAAAGACAATAAGCAGAAACTAATTCAAGTTTAAATTAATGTTTCAGAAAATCGGTTTCGATGTGATTGTTCTTAAGTATTTAGAAAAATATTAAACTTTAAGCAAAAAGTGGTATAATAAATAACTGCATTATAAACCTGAGTTCCCTAGTTGCAAAAGTGTTACTTTGTCCAGACTCTGCACCCAAGCATAATAAAATAAGTAAAGAGCATCAGAACTCAAGCACTTTCAGCTCCATAAACATATTTGCACATAAATATATAAATATATATATTCATTAGTTCATTATGAGAATTTGTCTCACCACATATATATACACACACATACATACTCATATAAAAACCTTGTAACACTTAACAACCAATCAATCATTTAATAATTGATAATAAGTCAGACAGTAGCATAAACTTCAGATGCAGAGCATCTAGCAATAAAATCAGTATCAGTATACTAACTTTTTTTATTTCTTTTTCTGAAGATAAATTTAGCTTACTTTAAGAGTGTTAACCTCTGTTCGCACATTTAAGTAGGCCATTAACAAAAAACAGATACAGTCTATAGCTAGAATGGTTTCTGTAGAAGAAAATACATTACTTATTTTCAACAGGAAAAGCAAATGATAAAATATTCTATGCACTCTGTTTGTATTGGTGCGAGGAAAATGGCCTTCTGTCTAAATACCAAAGTGTAATAGCTTAAGGATTTAAATTCATACGTAAACAATCAATAATTGTAGAATCGGTGCGCCAACAACAAAGTCTGGCCATCCCTAAATCAGACCTCGAAATAGAAACATTAGAAATGCTGGACCAGCCAAAAAATAAGCCAACCACTGCTCTATCAGAGTAAGAAATATTCCAACAGGCAGATCCCTTCACTAAGCTAAAAGTTTTAGCAAAACTTTGCAGATTTAGACCCAAAAAGGAAAGTGTAGGACTGAAACCTCATGAATCATCAATATAGATCAGATCAAAACACTCATAAATCAGCTTCAAGAGAATCTTTGTGTCATAGAGGTAGGCAAAACACTAGATGCTTTTGATCTAATCTGTTCTCAGGACCAGATATGTCTTACAATAAACTATGTTAACAGTTCTTATCTCGTTGATAGCTTCCAAAGTTTCATTTTGGCAATGTCAAAATCGCCTCAAAATGTAGATTGCTAGTTTGCTTTCACCTAGAAATCTTTCTTTAGTCAGAAAGAAAGCCTACATTTTAAGTAAAATAATAACTTGACAAGCCAAAAATGAATTCTTGCAATCATGATAACTTGAATAGAACAAGAAACTAGTTAGAAACACTATCAAAATCAATAATTTTCCTTTGATAGTGTACAACATTTCTGAATCATATCCAAATTTTTAGACAGTGGGTAAAATTCTAAGATTGGAAACATTGAACCAAATTTTCGCAGAATGCAAGCGACCAACTCAAAGAAAACCTTTTGATTGAGGTAAACTATTCATACTGATTACACAAATTCCCCAGAAAACATCCAACACAAAATCTTCAACCAATCCAATTGATCATAAAGAACACCTTAAGCAGAAAATCTTAGGTCCATTTCTTATTAAACCACATATTCTATACCAACCAAAGCAAATTCAATCAAATACCAAGTGATTCCAACTAAATCAAGAACATGTAAATCCAAAATTAAACATTTCTCCAAATCAAAGCCTCAATTGTCATAGCTACTCCATAAAAAAAATAATATAAATCCAAAAAAAACAAATAAACGAACTGAAACTGCTTACCATCTTGAGTAACCAAGGGATAGTCCAAAGCACTCAAAGCAATAAACCAATCCCAGCCACGATCAAGCTTCATCAACATAGCAGCAGCATGCAACGTGGCAGCAATATGTGTAGAACCCATAGAAGAAAACCTATCAGGCTTCCCTATAACATCCACATTTTCAAAGCTCCTAATAGCAGGCACAGATTTCAAAGCCAAAACCAACCTATACCTTTCCTCATCGGAAGCGTCAGCACCAAGTTGCAGCAAATATCGATTCCTGGGATGATAGACAGCAAGTAGTAGCCTAAAGATCCGATCCTTATCACCTTTTCCACCAAATAAATAGTAAGCAAAAGCTGGTGGAGAATGAAGACCATGTTGGACTTGAGAAGGGAAAAGTCTAGGGGAGCTGAAAACAGAGATCGAGTAAAGTAAGAGGAGGAGAATGGAGAAAATTGTTGTCAAAAAGAGAGTGAAAAGCCATTTCTTTTCAGCTCCCATAACCCTAGTGTTTTAAGCTCCTCAAAAACTGTAGCTTTTGATTTAATGATTGAAGTTTCTTCAGCATATGGATTTATTGATGATCAAAGGAGGAAACCCGAATCGAATATGGATTTTGAAATGTTTCAGGAAATGGGTATTTGGGGATCTTTGATTTCAGAAGACTTAACACCATAGTCGATTATAATAAAATTTAGGTCAGACAGTAAAGTTTCTCCCTCTTTTTTCCCTCTCGAATTCTCTCTCTCTCTCTGATGTCAATAAAAATTATTAAAGCATTTTGTTGTTTTCTTGTATCTAAAAGTAGTAACTGTTGAAACCGGTTGGACCGACGGTTCAATTATATACATTGAACCGGAAAATATAAAGCCAGCATGAGCCTGGAATCGGAAAAACCGTTAAAATAAAAAATAATAACCTTAGTTCTACTGTGTGGAGGCCGGAGGGAAGAGGAGTCGGAAACAGAATGTGTTCCCTAAAACAGTCGATCGTGAATGTGATGTGGAACCACCTCTGGAATTCTTGCACAGTGAGCATTTGCAGACTTGACTATCTTTGTATGTGTTGGCACCATCAGATTCTCCACCTTCAATTATGGTTAAGCTATTCCACCGAATCGAGAAGCCAAAAACAGAGAAAGGAGAAATCCTTCCATTTTCCGAAAGCAAAAGCTCTTAAAAGAGTAAAAACTTGTGTTCTTTCGTTTTCTTTTAAATGTAGAGAAAAGGAAATGTGAACTTTTTTTTTTAAAAAGGAGGGTTTTATTTACCGGCCACGATGGCCCGCTGCCTGTAACAGGAGACTTTTGGGTCTCCGGCGGCGGAGCCTCGCCGGAGATAGACAGCAAACAGAAACAGAGGAAACAGAAAAAATAATATGAAGAAAATGTTTTAAAAAAAGAAAAATCAAACATTCTTGTTCGGCCACCATGCCCACCGTCGGAGACTGGAGAACCGTTGGGTTCTCCGGCGGCCAGCGTTGCCGGAAACTAAACAGACAGAGGAGCAGAGAACTGGCAGCAAAACAAAGGAGTTAAAACGCTTTTCTGGGATGAAAAAAAGAAGAGTTAGTTTTCAGTTTTTTTTTTTTTTTGAGTTAATGGGAATTTTCGTGAAAGTCCCTCCGCGTATCTATATGTTGCAGTGAGGGGTCGTCGCAAGGTCTATTTCCAATATGAGTCCCTGTTAGTTTCCATTACCTTTTATTTTAGTCCTTATTTCAGAAATTTTGAGCAAATTAATTGCTCCTTTAACCCCTCTGCTTTCTTACATCTTTATGAAGTCTTTTTAAATTTTATTTGATTTTTATTTTATTTATTTGTTATTATTAGGCTTACATGACAACAAAAGAAGCCCTTTAAGAAAATACAAAAAAATTGAATTAAATTATTGTATTAAATTTGCACTTAATTAAATCTATGTGATTAATTAAAATAATCAATTAAGCTCATTCACTAATTGTTTTCTTCATGAACTACTTAAAATAAATTAACGAATCAATTAAATAATAATACGTGACAATTTCTTATTAATCTAATATTTTACCCATAGAAAATATTAAAAAATAAAATTTTAAAATATTAAGAAAAATTATTAAAATTATATAAACTTATAAAAATTATAAAATTAACTTATAAATATTATAAAAAGTTATAAATTTCTTAATAAATTCTAATAATTATAAAAATTATAAAGTTAATAAAACATATTTAAAATAATAATATATTATAAAAATGTATTAGAATTCTTAAAATTATAAAAAATATTAAAATTGATATAAGCTTATAAAATTTATTTTAAAAATCATAAAAGCTTAAATTGCATCGGATCAATTGGTTAAATCAATCGGACCAAAATCGACAAAGGTATCGATCTGGAAAAAGACATTGGACTTTTCGCTTCAATGGTATCACAAGTCAAACAAAGAGCAATTTGATATAGTTTTAAGGACTTGTATCGGCACAATTTGGGACTTGTGCCACAAAAAGTGTCTCAGATCCATGTCACTACACTGTTTTGAGTAGTTTTGACTTTTGGGAGTTTGTTTTGTTGGACAAAACACGTTAGCTAACAAAATAATTAAATATAAATAAACACATATAAAATCAAATCAAATAAAATTATTTATATTTAATTTGTCAAATACGAAAAACAATCAAAATAGTAACAAAAATTGAAATAAAAGGAAGAAAAGAGATTTTACTAAACATTGAGGCCTGTGAAACACAGTTTCCTTAAGACAGATTCGGCCGTTCCTACAGTACTTGGAGAAACGTTGGTTGAAAGTCTCCTAGGATACAACAACACAAAGATCAAAGCAATAACACCTCTGTAGCGATCAACGAACAAACCTTGCATTTTTCTATCACTAGAACGTTTGAAAAATTCAGAGAAGAAAAGAAGAGTTTGGAGAGTAACAGAAAATCGGTGTGAAAGAGTGGAAATTGAGCAAAGAATTCAAAGAACTCTTAGCCTTAGGCACTTAGTATGGTGGAAATTTAGAAATATCTATAAAATCTGCTATTAAAGGAGCTAACCAATCAATTTGATTGATTGGAATCAAATAAAATAAGATAATGTCCTTATATAAACAAATTATGTCTACTAAGGAGAAATAATTTCATGTCGAGCTAAAATATCCACAGGCCCATTTCGGGTCAGACATTTTGCATCGCCCACATCGTGCAGGTGTGCCCCAACCTTGTCAGATTTGGACTTATACCTCCCTGCGCGATAAGCAAGGTTCTAAGCTTAGTCATTCAATCACCCTTCAAGAGGGTTCTTATATATAAACACATCTCACACTTGGTATTTAACTAATGTGGGATCTAATCTTTTCTTTTCCTCAACAAATATTTCCAAGTAGCTTACTTTGAGCATCAATTTCTCATTTATCACTCAACCATTTTGAGCATATGATATATCGTTGTAAAGGTTTCATGGAGTAGAATAAGAAACCATAATTTTATGATTCAACTCTCCACCTTTACCTATTAAGAATATGCCTCAAAGTTCCCATAAAATGTAATTTTTCCAGCAATCCCCCACATGAATGAAAATTGATAGTTTTATCGAAAAATATTGACTCGATGTGGTGATAGAATCTATGATCGATACTTGCATAGGATAGGTATCCACCTTTGAACCTTCCATTGTGAAAGTATATTTACTTTACTAGCTTACCAGTAGACGTGATGTCCTTGAACTATTCTGCATTTTGTGTAAATGATGATATACCTCACAAAACTACCTCCCAGGCAAGGTTTTAGTTCCCATGGGTATGTTCATATAGCCGTGAACATCTCCTGGTTCTGCAAGAGTTTGAGAGAACTATGCCCTAATAGTCTCCTTGAAGCGGCCCCACTTCACTCTCACATAGGTGACTTATGTTGTTCGACTCACCGAAACACACAATGGTCATTAAAAGCATTGCTTAACCTATCTCATTTTTAGTCACTATTTACATCATAGGAACGGACTTAGGATAAGTACAGCCACAGTGACCTCACAAGGTCTATGAAATTAGGTTGTCCCTTTGAACCTAGATCTTGGGATCTCTAGTCAACTAGCTAGGGTTTTCCTTCACATAGCGCCTTTTATTTTCATGGGCTTTAGTCACATTCATTTTAATGTTTTAACAACATGATCTCGTTTTAAGCCTTTAGTTATCGGATCCGTAATGTTATCTTTTGATTTTACAAAATCAATAGAGATAACTTCGTTTGAGATCTATTGTTTAACGGTATTGTGTCGATGACGCATATGTCTCGACTTACCATTATACGTTACACTAGTAAGACACCCCCACACTTTCAAGTGGTTGTAGGATAGTTTTCCACATTTCCACAACTCATATAGTGTCTTGTCCCTTTTCTTGTAGGGCACCTTATTTAACTCATAGAAACGCAACCCCCTCCCACATTTCATGTGATAACCCAGAGCTTTTTAGTAGTGCATTCATCTTTTCCTTTAGAGTCCGATTTTTCTGCTCGACTACTCTATTTGAGGACAATATGATGGTGTTACTTCATGAATAATGTCATGTTGTGTATAGTATTCAAATGATTCAACATATCCACCACCATGATTACTTAATCTTTTTATTAAGTTGGTTTTTAACTTCCTTGCTTATAGTGAATAAAATTCTCTTCATCTTTACTTTTAAGCAAATATATATAGCAATAAAGGTAATAAAAATATTTATTCCTTCCTTTCATTTAAACAAGCTTTACAAGCATTGCCATGTATTAGATCAAGTGATTTTTTACCTTTGTTAATTTTACCTCAACACATGTTTCACATTTATAATTATAATTATTACGATACGAAGAAATGTGCTATAAGTTAATTAATATACGTAAAGTGACATGTCTGAGCCTACTATGCCATAAATTAAATGACTTAAGCATATAAACAGAAAAAGAAGCAACATTCTTATTCATAGTTTTGCTTTTACAGAGATAGCATTTAGTTTAATACATATCCCCTTCCCACAAGCATTCCCCCTTTAGAAAGAACATTCTTATTCATAGTTCTTACGTATGTTAGGCATATAAGTCCATATCGAACACTTCCTTGGAAACTTCTTCCACAGCATTGGCCTCGTTAGCTTTAACTTTCTTTGAGATCTTACAGTCGAATGACTTGTGTTCCATCTTGTTTCAATTGAATCATTTTCCTTAAAAAATTTTACTTCTTAGAAACACCATCTTTTGGTCCCAATTTAGACATATTCTACGATTGTTTTCCCTTCTTAAAGTCTTTCTTGACTTCTACGACATTTGCCTTAGCAACATTATCATTTACTATTTTGTTGAGCCTTTTTTCTGTACCTCTATTATGTTCTTCAATTCAAAGTTTGACAATTAAATCTTCCATTGTCATTTCCTTTCTTTTGTGCTTTAGGTAATTCTTGAAGTCATTCCAAGCAAGAGGCAACTTCTCAATAATGGCTGCCACTTGGAAGGATTCACTTATCACCATCCCTTAAGCAAGAATTCCGTGAATGATCAGTTGAAATCCTACACTTGATTCACAACTAATTTAGAATCAACCATTACAAAATTTAAGAATTTAGCAACTAAAAAAATTTTTAGTTTCAACATCTTCAGCTTTGTATATATGGTCCAAAGATGTCCATAATTCCTTAGCTGTTTTTTTTTTTTTTAACATTATACACTTCGTACAGTGCATCTAACAATCCATTCAATATGTAATTTCGATATAGGAAATCAGAATATTTCCAAGCTTCAACAGCAATGAAAGCAGTAACTTCATCTACCTTGCGCTCTTTAACAATAGGAGGGTCATCTTTAAAAATTTTGGTCAAGTTCAAAATGGTCAAATAAAATAACATTTTTCTATTGCCAAGTCTTGAAATTTTGTCCCTAGAATTTTACAAGTTTCTCGTTGTGGCTTACAGTAGCAGCCACCGGCAATAATGAGTTTTGGATCGCAGATTGCATTTGAACCAAAACTTCAGATTGCGAATTGATTGAATTGGTGGGAGTCTCCATTTTTCTGTTAAGAAACAAAATCAGAATTTAGAAAACTTATCAACTTTTTTTAGACGGTAGGAATCTAATAAAACCCGAAACAAAACTTTATACGGTCTAATAAAATATACAATAAAACAATGCACCAGGTAGGTAACCCTAAAAGAGAGGTGGTGCACTCGGCATGCTTAAATACCAAGTCTTTCAAAGAATCAATCCTAGACATGCATTCTCGTACTGTCTTTTTAATTCACCATTGATAAATTTCTTTTTAATTCACAATTTAAAGCCACAATTAAAACCATCATAAACAGAAAAATTTCCCTTTGATTTATTAAACGGCGGAATAAAAATCCTAAAACAAAATCAAAACAATTTTGTTAAACGGCAGGATTAAATCTCGAAATAAAATTATATCAAAATAAAATCTGTTAAACGGCGAGGAATAAATCCCGAAACAGAATTATTTGATTACATATGTAATCTTTGTTTGGAAACAAAACAATATCGAATAAAATCTTGTTAAATACCGGGAATAAATCCCGAAACAGATTTTATTTAATTTAATTCTAATTTGGAAACAAAATAAAATCTTGTTAAATGGCAGGAATATATCCCGAAATAAATTTTATTTAATTTTAATTTCTCGTTTTTGGCAACAAAATCAAAATGTAATAAATCCGTAGAATGACAGAAATAAATCCTGAAGCAGATTTTATTTTAATTTAATACTTGTTTTGGAAATAAAATTAAATTGGAATAAAATCTATTGAACAACGAGAATAAATCCCGAAACGGATTATATTTAACTTTAATTTCCCGTTTGAAAATAATAAAAAAATAGAATAAAATCCATTAAACAGCAGGAATAAATCTTGAAACAGATTTTATTTACTTTTAATTTGAAAACAAAATCGAATAAAATCTGTTAAACAACGGGAATAAATCCCGAAACAAATTTTATTTAGTTTCAATATTCGTTGAAAATAAAACAAAATAGAGAAACAAAATCTGTTGAACGGCGGGAAAAACCCTGAAATAGATTTATTTAATTAAAAAATTTATTTTCAAAAAATATTTTTTTCTTTTTCGCCTTAGTGTCTCATTTGTCTCGGATTAAAAAATTTCAAAAATAATCATGTATGTCTTAAGATTGTTGGAAAAAAACATGTTAGCTAACAAAATAATTAAATATAAATAAACGCATATAAAATAAAATCAAATAAAATGATTTATACTTAATTTGTCAAATATGAAAAACAATCAAAATCGTAACAAAAATTGAAATAAAAGGAAGAAAAGAGATTTTACTAAACGTTGAGGCCTGTGAAACATAGATTCCTTAAGATAGATTCAGTCGCTCCTACGGTACTTGGAGAAACCTTAGTCGAAAGTGTCCCAGTATATAACAACACAAAGATCAAAGCAGTAACACCTCTATAGTGACCAACAAACGAACGTTTCATTTTTCTATCACCGGAACGTTTGAAAAATTCGAAGAAGAAAATAAAAGTTTTGAAAGCAACAGAAAATCGGTGTGAGAGAGTGAAAATTGAGCAAAGAATTCAAAAGAAGTCTTAGCATTTTATAGGCATTTGGTATGGTGGAAATTTGGAAATATCCACAAAATCTGTTATTAAAGGATCAAACAAAATAAGATAATGTCCTTATATAAACAGATTATGTCTGGTAAGGAAAAATAATTTCGTGTTGGGCTAAAATATCAGCAGGCCCATTTCGGTTCGGACATTTTACGTAGCCCACATCGTGTGCAGGTGTGCCCCAACCCCGTCGGGTTTGGACCTGCACCCCTTGCGCGCGAGGCAAGATTCCAAGCTTAGTCATTCAATCACTCATTAAGAGGGTTCCTATATATAAACACATCTCACACTTGGTATTTAACCAATGTGGGATCTAAGCTTTTCTTTTCCTCAAAAATTATTTCCAAGTAGCTTACTTTGAACATCAATTTCTCATTCATCACTTAACCATTGTGAACATATGATATACCGTTGTAACGATCTCATGGAGTAGAATAAGAATCCAAAATTTTATGATTCAACTCCCCAGCTTTACATATTGAGAATATGCCTCAAATTTTCCATAAAATGTAATTTTTTCAACATGTTTTAGGTCCCGACCACCTTCAAGCAACTTCAAAATGATTTTAAGTTGTCTCTAGAGTCATTTAATTGTCCAAAACTTGTATTAGAATTTTTAAAAAGTGTTTTTAAATTTTAAGCTTTAGCAAAATTCCTATTTCTCTCAACCCAAACAATCTCGATTTTGAGTCAAAGAACTTTGGTCACATGTTTTAAGATTTGGAAATGTCCATATATGTTCTCAAAGACCCAAAATAATTTATAATTTTACTTTTCTAAACTTTCTAAATTTAATTCAAAAAATATTAATATGTTGCAAAACAAGTATTTTATAAAAAAAAAAATTATCAAAGTTTGAAAGTGCTCTAGTAGCACCTCCCATTCGCATCACAAGTCAAGATGGGTGAGGGGTGTTATAGCTAATTGGAAATTGATATGTTTAAATCATATTGCTTGTAATTTTCATACTCGGTTGATGTCATTTGGTTGTGTTAATATATGTTATTAGGGATGTATTTAGTTATGATATATGTCGTAAAAGTCACATTGGTTCTATATTAACATAATTGATGGACGAGATTGTATGGTTTTTTTACCTGTATAACGCAAATAAAAAAATAAATACTAAAATGGTATGCCAATATTATTATTAACCAAAATGGTATGTTTGAAACAATAACACGGGGTGGAGGGAGAAAGATGGGTGGCACCCATGATTTTTCTAACACTTATTGAATCATCATTACAAAATGATGTGTATTTAAAAAAATTATTTTTTGAGGGTGGAGGGGGAGAGATGGGCGACACCAGTCTGGTGCAAAAATACGGTATGACTGGTGAAGGATGATAGAGAGGCTGCACCAAACTGAAATGTGATAAGCTAAAATATTCCGATACCTAATATGTAAATTTTCCATTTTAATTGACTGCTAAAAAAACTTTTAAGATGCCACCTGATAGTGTCATGGGTCAGAGTTTAAAGCCCATGACCATCGCACCAAATGCATCCAATGGAGGTCTATTGTTTAGGTGAGGATCATTTAGCCCACGAGAGCTAGCCTGATTCAAGAAAACATTGGAGAAGCCTGTCAGATTGAAGCCTGGTTGGCCCGATAGCGAATATATGGCAACTTAGGCTGATTTGGTAACTAATCTTAGAAGATAGAGAGAATCATATCTTGTTAAGATTAGATAGAATTTGATATGGCATATCTTGTAAATCCCTTAAATTATGGGATATGGTTAATCTCGTCAATCGATGTAAATGTATCTTGTCGTCGGTTTTGGGGAGCTCAACTATAAATAGAGAGCCTCTCCCTCATTTGTAATCGCTCCATTACATTGTTTCATTATTCTTTGTGAATAAGAAAATAGAGAGCATTTAATCAAACACTTTGCGAGCGCTCTTTCTGTTGTTCTTTTGGTTGCTTCTTTTGGCATAAATTGCTTCTGCTCTACAATTAGTGCATTGGAGGAGTTCTTAAGGAATCCTTACTCGAGTAAAGGTTGACTTAGGTAAGTTTGGATGAGTGAATCGCCTAAGGCCACATGGATTGAGAGACGAAAGGTCTAGTCCGTTGACAAGTGATATTAGAGCTATTGGTTTGAAGGCACCGTTGGGATGTTGAAAGAAGAGTTCGAACAAAAGTGGGCGAGATAGTCTTTGAGGGAGATGTTGTCGGCTGTTGAAGAACGCGTGGGTAAACTTGAAGAGTCCATGGAGGACATAAAAGAGTCAGACAATGTGCTTGGGGAACACATTGAGGACTTAAAAGAATAGTTTAGGGACTTTGTGACCATGTGTCTCACTTCCAAAATGGATAGCGTGCAAGAGTTGCTAGATTCCTAAAGGAAGAAGCTCATGGAGAGGAATAATGCTCTCGAAGCCATGGTGAAAGCTTTGAAGGAGGAAACTGTAATACCCTAAACCTGACCCAGACGTTATGGCCAGATCCGACATGCCATATCGAAGCGTTCAAAACATTTTATATTGTTGATCCAGAAAAACTTACTTAGTGTTTTAAAAGATAATTTCATTATAGGTTAAAGTGAATGGAAGTCATGCACCGGTAGGAAATCGGAAAAGAGGTGGTGAGTCCATCGGATCGCTAAGTACCAAGCTCCTTCGGATCCAATCCTAGACATGCATACCGCCATTGCCACACCTTAACGTCATGGATATTTCTAGGAAACCGATTTGATTAAGTCATTTTAGGAAAAGTGATTAATTTTGGAAAATACTTTCATTGCGGAAGCTTTGCTTGTTGTCGTGTTATTTTGAAATCAATTGTTGTTTTTTTTTTGAAAACGCATACTAAAAGCTATCCAATTTCAACAGTTAAAATAAGTAATACCTATCTTAGTAATACATATTAAAACCATAAAAATAATTAAGCGGCCTTATTACATTTAAAACCTAAAACTTCAAATGTAAATAAAAGGATGTCCATTCACCGAAGAAAATCAAACTTTCGAGCGGTGGCCACTCAAATTCCCTCACACTCCAAGCCCACTATGGTTGAGGATTACCGCTTGGATGAAAATAAAAGGGTGAGTTTGGGAAACTCGATGTGTAAATTAACCCAACCATAGCCTATATCAGCTCAAACCACGAAATGAATAAGTTGGCCTTAGCCTGAGCGAAATTGAATAAAGCCCATAGGCCCATAATGTAACGTAACGATATTACATGTTTATGCAGAAACCAAACCCAGATTCATCCATAACACCTCCGTACCAGCCTTACACAATGTGGGGAGACTACTCGACCCACCCAACCGCTACACACCACAGAAATGGCAGCGAGGCTGTCAGATATTGTGACGAAGTCACCAGATATAGATATTATGGCAGAGCCACCAGAACAGATATATATGGCAGAGCCACCAGATCAGATAATTGTGGCATAGCCACCAGGACAGATATATGTGGCAGAGCCACCAGATCAGATAATTGTGGCATAGCCACCAAGACGCTTCCTCCATAGTATAACCCAAGTCCCCATGCAACAGATATATAATCATGGCATACATCATACAGAATCAGATCGTTATGCTTTTCAGTCAAAAGTAACCCTAGGGGTATAATGGTAATTTTGCATACATAGAGGTATTCAAGTAATTTAACTATTCTTAAGGTTTTCATACATAACATAGCCATTTACGTACGATCAGAAACACTTACCGCGTTCTCTTACCAATTTGGGCCCGTTGGCCCATTATCCCGTTTTTGGCCCATTAAGCCCAAAAATATCGAAATGCACAGAATCGCGCACTCTGCAGTCTTATCACTTTAATTTACCATATACATCAAAATATTAATCTCACGAGCACTCACACACTCGCAAGATCTCAAAATATCGGCTTTTCAGTATTTTAGCTTTTCGGCTTGTGCCGATCTAGTCTATAAGAGGGTGTTAGTTACACACCTATTTGCGACGATATGCTGACGAGATCCACACACGAACCGCCTACAATTGGATTACTAACACGTTAATCTAACTATTCAAATACGAACTACGTATTAACCCCTTACAATATTCAGCCAACCACACCTTCAGATCATAGTAAGCTTATAAGAAAACAATAAGCAACTCATTAACAAATTTTTGTCAATGTTTACCACATAATCATAATTTCACCGCAAGTTGTCTTCACGAGCAACAGTCACTAAATTATTTATAACTGAGCTACGAAACTCCAAATCAAGTGCCGTTAATTTTACCTGAAAATAGACTCATATATCTTCTATCCATAAAATTTTTAGAATTTTTGGTATGGCCAATCAATACTATATTTTTCTTAAAGTTTCCCATGTTTCACTGTTTGACTAATCTGACCACTCTACATTACGAATCAAATTTCTCATTGTACAGAATTCAAAATATGTTCTCGTTTATTCAATTTGAAACTAGACTAATTAAGCTTTAATTACATAATTTATGCAGCTTCTAACTCATCTCCCACAATTTATGGTGATTTTCCAAAGTCATGTTATCTTCTTTGTCCCAAGCAGATTTATTACCAAATCACTCTTTCACACCTAACTTGCATGCTTGTTATTTAAACATGTATATCACCAATCAAACATCATATATCTATGATTTTACTTAAGTATAATCTCCATTTCATCATTTTAAAGCACAACATGTTAGCCGATTTTTTTCCCTTAGCATCTAAGGCACATGCATGCTCATTTGTTTGGCTCAACTTCACCTATCTTCCATTTTTCATCAAAAGAACATGAAACAACAACCATTTCCTTCATTTTAATTCATGACTAAATGCTCACAACACAACTAAAAACCAAAATATGCTTCAAGAGTTAAGGTAGAATCAAGAAGAACTCATGAACATCAAGATAGAAGCAAACTACCATGAACTTACCTTCAATTTTCTTCCCCAAGTGACCGAACATTCAAGAGCTTTCTCCTCTCCTTTCTCTTCTCTAACTTTAGGATATGATGAACAAAGATGGACAAAACTTTGTTCTTTTCACCCCTTTTTCTTTTAATAAAATTTCATATTTCATCCATTTAATTCTTTAATACAAAAGACATGAAATTCCCATCATGGAACATTTACCTAAACCATTATCATGGAACATTTACCTAACTCATCATCATGGAATATTTACCTAATCCATTATCATCGAACAATTACCTAACCCATTATCAATTTGTATCAATTTGTACCATAAATTATGGATATCAAGTGCTCATATTGTCTACAACAACATGATGGCTGGCCACTTCATGTAAAATGGGAGGTTTGTCATGCAAATCCTCCTATTTTGTACTCCTATTTATTTGGCCACTTCAATTTAGCCTATAGCATTTTCAAACATTTTCACATAGGTTCTATTTCATAATTTCACCCCATTTTTCTTATGGAACAAAAATTAACTAAAATTGTCGGGTTCTATCTTAAGCTTGGACCTTCTAGAGGCCCACTAACATAATTAAACCTATGCCAACATTCACAGAATTCCCGAAAATTGGGGCGTTACAGAAACAATGGCCACGACGAGGGTTTTAAGCACAAGAATAGAGGAGCTCGAGGGAGAGCTGGCCTTGTGCCAAGCAGCAATGGGGAAAGGAGTGTCAAGTGCAGCACTCAGCAACAAGTATGTCCCGAAACCGAAAGAATTTGTAGGGACAAGGTTAGCATGCGATGTGGATAATTTCTTGTGGATGATGAAAAACTACTTCCGTGCCAAAGGCATCATAAATGATGCGGTTAAAGTAAATACTACTTCATTATTTCTTATTGATATTACGCTTTTATGGTGGTGAGGTAGGACCACAGATAAAAGGTAATGTCAAATTGGAACGTGGCAAGAGTTCCAATATGAGTTGAAAGGACAGTTTTACCTAGAGTTTTCTGAAGAAGAAGCTCGGGAAAAGTTGCAAGGGATAATGCAATGGGGCACAGTGGGGGAGTATGTTCGAGAGTTCAAGGAACTCATGCTCTAAGTTTCAGATGTAACCGAAAAAGAAGCATTGCTTGTTTTTTAAGAGGGATTGAAGTCGTGGGTCAGACAAGAGATGGAACAAAGAGGTGTCCAAAAGCTGTCGGAAGTCATGATAGTAGCAGAATCCATGGTTAAGCTTGGTCTAGGGAAAGACAAGCTTGGGTCTTCCAAGTCTGAGGAAAGGGGCATATGTGAAGAGGATCACAAGGAAGGCAAGGATGATGGTAATGGCAACAGTGACAATGGTGGTAATGGGAAACCATGAGTTAGAAAGAAGAAACCCAAGAGGAAAAGGGACAAGCTGAAATGCTTTCTTTATGATGGTCCATCTATATTGAAAAAATGTTCGAAGAAATCTGCGCTTAAGAAGAAGCCAATGGGTAAGGCCTTGGGACTTGGTTAGAGCGCAAGGGATGTCAAAGCTAAGGAGGTTAGAAGCGAGAAGAAGCCAGTGAAGTACTTCTTGTTTCATGGTCCGCATAAGTTGCGAAAGTGTTTGAGGAAGTCTATCATCTAAAGGAATGATAGAGTAGACAAGGGGCCCAAAAAGCTTGGTTCGAGCAAAGGAAAAGCCGAAGCCAAGAGAGCAAAGAGGAACAAGCCTGTCATCGAAGGGAACGATAGAGCAGACAAGGAGCCCAAGAAGTTTGGTTCGAGCAAGATAAAAATCGAAGCCAAGAGGGCAAAGAGGAGCAAAAAGAAGCAAGTAAATTGCTTCTTATGTCGCGGTCTGCATGAGTTGCGGAACTCTCCAAAGGAAGTCGTAGTCAAAGGAAAGGCAACGTCTGAGCTTGGTGAGTCATCGGATGAGCTTTCACCCAAAGAAGAAATGAGTTTGTCATTGAACTTAGAGGAAGAAGTTGCGATGAAAACAGTGAAGCTGAGACCAATGAAGCTCAAGTCGAGTGAAGCGTCGAAGTTGGCCGAGTGATCGACTAGGCTTCCACCTATGGAAGAGGTGGGTGATGCATCGAACTTCAAGAGAAAAGAAGTGATGCAAGAAGGATAGTTGACCCGAGTAAATGCAAAGGTACATTCTGAATACTTCGATAGTGTGTTGCATTCTAACTTGTTGACTTGACAAGAACGTAGAGGCCCTTTCGAAGTTTTTGAGCAAGGAGGCCGAGAGACTGTGGGCAAAGCAAAGCCAAGTGTTGTAAATTACGAGGATTCTGTTCGAAGGAAGTTAGAATGTGGGCAAGAGAGCAACATAACTCCTTATTGTCGAGATGTACAAATGAGTAGGACGACTCGAGTTAAGAAGCAACAGAAGTCGAGGCAAAATTCCCGAAAGAAGGGAAAAACTAAGGAGTCGAGATGAGACCTAGACGAATCAAGTCAGTGCCATTCGGAAGTCGCAACGAGGATGTTGCGAGAATGGATGGAGGAGAATGTCACAGGTTAGAGTTCAAAGCTCGTGACCATCGTACCAAATGCATTCGATGGAGGTCTATTGTTTAGATGGAGATCATTTGGCCTACGAGAGCTGGCCCGGTTCAAAGAACTGTTGGAGAAGCATGTTAGATTGAAGCCTGGTTGGTCTGATAGCAAATATATGGCAACTTAGGCTGATTTGGTAACTAATTTTAGAAGATAGAGAGAATCATATCTTGTAAAGATTAGATAGGATTTGATATGACATATCTTGTAAATCCCTTAAATCATGAGATATTGTTAATCTCGTCTGTCGATGTAAATGTATCTTGACCGTCAATTTTTGGGGAGCTCAACTATAAGTAGAGAGCCTCCTCCTCATTTGTAATCACTCCATTACATTGTTTCATTATTCTTTGTGAATAAAAGAATAGAGAGCATTCATTTACTCAAACACTTTTCGAGTGCTCTTTCTGTTGTTCTTTTGGTTCTTCTTTTGGCATAAATCGCTTCCGCTCTACAATTGGTGTCTTAGAGGAGTTCTTAAGGAATCCTCACTCGAGTAAAGTCTGACTTAGGCAAGTTTGGACGAGCGAATCGCCTAAGGCCGCACTGATTGCGAGATGAAAAGTCTAGCCCCGTGACAATAGTGTGGCGGCACCAAACTTCAAAAAGGTTAAATTGCTTTATAATCCCTTCTTATTTACTATTTTCTTTTATTCTCTTTCAGCACAAAAAATAGAGACTTATCACTAATTAGCTCAAAAAGTTTTTTCTACTAATTTTTTTTAAATCCGATTCCAATTGGAAATAAAATTTATTTATTTTTGAAAAATAATTTTTTATTCAAATAATTTTTTGTTTAAATTATTTTATTCCACTGTTCAAATAGTTTTTTTGGAAAATTATTATATGAAATACATGACGGTCTAAATTTAGCAACACTCTTCCCCCAGGATCCATTTCGGGAAAAAAGATAATATGCAACTTCGAGTTGTCAATTATATTCTTTATGGAAATGGCAAACCGACTCGGAGAATTTCTAACACAAGTATTCAACTAGTTCAGACTTGTATAGTGTTGAGTTGGGACCAAGACAACAAAAGTTCTTACACCGAAGATGTCTGTCTTCCTTTGTTGAAGTAAGGACAAATGGTCTGATTCGAGATTTCCTAAGAATCAACTTAGTGAAATATCATATTTTTTATATCAAAAAAAAGAAATGATTCGTCAGGTTCAAGATTGATTTTTGATAATAGGTCAGATCGTACCAATAAAAATACGTTTTATTCCAACGCAACGATTTAACAATTGCTTAGTCAAAATCACGGGGCTATTCATACGCTCTTGAACAGAAATAAGGAATCTCAATCTTTGATAATTTTGTCATCATCTAATTATTTTCGCATGAGCTCATTCAATGATGTAAAATATCACAATGTGGTAAAGCAATCAATTAAAAAATATCATCTAATTCCAAGTAAGAATTTACTATTTTATTTTATTCCAACAATTATTTGAACAAAAAAATATTTTTCAAAAAATAAATAAAATTTATCTCCAGCTAGAATCAATTTTTTTACAAAAAATACTTTTTGGTAGAAATTTTTTTTAGCTAATTGGTAATAAGCCTATTTATTTTTTGTGTTGAAAGAGAATAAAAGAAAATAGTAAATAAGAATGGCTTATAAAGCAATTTAACCTTTTTGACGTTTGGTGCCTCCATAGCGGCACCTTAAAAGCTTTTTTTAGAAGTCATTTAAAATGGCAAATTTACATATTAGATCCTTGAATATTTTAAATAATCGTATTTCAATCCAATGTCGCCTCTCTCTCATCCTCCACCAGTCAGACTGTATTTTTGCACCAGAAAATACTGGTGTCGCCTATCTCTCTCCCCTACCCCTTGTTATTGTTTCAAACATACAATTTTAGTAAATAATAATATAGGCATACCATTTCAGTATTTAATTTTTTTTATTTGCATTATACAGGTAAAAAAGCCAGATGGTATGGAATAGTTTTGGTTTTGATAGTAAATTTTTGAGCTCATAAGACTATTTATGGCGTGCAATTATAAGATGATATATATATGTATATGGTTCAAGTGAAACATTGTCGATAATATAAACGTAATATAAGAAGAATAATTATATATTATTAGTTACTAATATATTATGAGAAAACAAATAGATTATTAAAGGATTCGTAAAAGAAAAGCTTTTTTACCTACATAATGCAAAAATAAAAAATAAATACCAAAATAGTATGCCACCCACATTATTTACAGGTTTGACAAATTGATTGATTATATAGTGTTTCAGGGTTTTAGGGCTATGGAGCTTATAACCATGGTTTTAGGGGTTGTAAAAACCCAGTATTGTGTTGATTGTAAAAAAAAAAGTAGAGAAGAGAAGAAGGAGATGGTAAAAAAAAGAAAGAAGATAAAGGAAGATAGAAGAGAAAAAAGAGGGCTTAGCTTAGTAGAGAAGATAGAAAATAAAAGATAGAAGAGACAGAAAAAGCTAAAAAAAAAAAAAGAGGAGATAACAACAGCTTAGTTTTTAGGGTTTAATTTTTTAGAGAAGCTAGAAAAGGAAGAAAAGGCAGACACCCCATAACCCAATCAATGTTGTTGACGCACCATCCAAACTCCCAAAATATAAGTATTTGTATTTTAAACTCGCATAAATCAATGCTGCCTATCCCAAACCCTCAACCCTTAATTATTTTTTTTACTAGCAAACTAATGATTGGGTTGAAAAAACGAGGGTGGTGTCACTTCTCCACCACCCAAAATATACCATTTCTGTAAATGATGGGGATAGCATACCATTTTGGTATTTTTTTTTTGTATTATCTAGATGAAAAAGCCTAAAAGAAATCACGGTCACTGACATGACCTTTTATCTATTTCAAAATTGATGTTCTTCTTTTTTTTCTTCAATTTTATGATGATTGTGTTATATATATATATATATATATATATATATATATATATATATATATATATATATAAAGATATCATAATCTAATAATTGACAAATGAAATTACAATTACGTTTTATAAATTTTATTTTTTAAAACAATCATTGTCATGATGGAGACAAGAGGGCCAGGACCCAAACCCTAAAATGAATTTTTTAATTAAGTCTTTTATAATTTATAAAAATTTTAAATCAAGAATGGTAAAATTGCACTTCCTCTAAAATAATAAAATTTATTTTAATTCTTTAAAAATTATAAAGATATAAACTATTAAAATGATGAAATTATATTTTTACTATCGTAAAATATACAATTTAATTCCACCCAAAAGATTTATCATTATTTATTTAATCTCCAATCCGATCCTATTGGAAAAATTTCTTTAATCAAATACAAAGGAATTGAAGATCCACTCAAAAGATCTCAATTTTGGAATTGGATTCCATTTTAATTTAGTGTTGTTATTTGATGTATTATATATTTGTATCTAATCAATGTTAAATAAATGGTAAATTTAAATTTTATAATTAACAAAAAATTAAGTATTAAATTGTGTGAAAATTAAATTTTAACAGTATTATTAAAATTTATTAAAATTTTGAAGCCTCCACATAGCGGGTCACAATATTAGTTATAATATAATTTTAAAATACTTTAAATATGCTAAAATTTGATCACGTCGTATTTGTGAAAATTACGGATTTAGAATATAAATGTGTGTTTAAAATAGCATAAATAAATAATGAAATGTATGGTTTTAAACTAATTGTAACATACTAAATATGTATATTATTAAAATAAAACAACAGATTAAATTAGGAGTAAAACGAAATTTAAACACATAAACACATAAATGGAAATGCCTTGTAAATAAGTGACACCAAAGAAATACAGGTCAAATACGACCCGTATACCACCAAAACCCAACTCGCTGACATTGAGGTGACAAGACCACTAGTGATGCCCAACAAGTAGGTGACACACGCCTAGGTCATGCCCAACAGATAGGCGGCACTGGACTGCAAACAGCAGTCCCCTTTAGCGGTGGCAGTGATGGGACTGGACCATGGTCTCATGAATTGTGTTTTGGGGACCTTATAATGGTCGCCAATGTCCCCATTTTACCTTGAAAGTGGATGAAAAAAAAATTAGAAGAAGAGATCGGGAAGGGAAGGAGGGGAAAAAAGAGCAGAATAGAGAGAAGAGAAGGGGAAGGGGAAGGGGAAGGAAAAAAAAAAGAGAGAGAAGAAAAGGAAAGGAGAAAGGGAAGGAGAAGATGTTGTGCTTGTTATTTGAGAAAATGATTAGGGTAGTGTTTAGGGTTTGAAAAAATTAAGAGGTTGTATTTGGGGTTAGAAGGATTTGATATTTAAAAAATCATAAAAGGTTTTTTTATTTAGTAATTTTTTGTTATAAATAAATGTTAATTTTTGTTATTTTTATTTATTTCAGAATTAATTTTTATTTTTGTAAGGTATTACTTGGTTAAAAGAGCTATTAAGGTATGTTTCTATTTATTTTATATTAGCATTCATAAGTTTTTTTAATGTTTATTCAAATAAAAAGCCTTTATGTAGAATCTTTTATGTTTTATTTTTATGTAATTTATTTGTCATGTGTGTTTTAGGTTTATTAGATTTATTATGTTTTTTAAATAAAATAATAATAACAATATTCGTATTTATTAGGTTTATTATGTTGAGATAGTTTATGTTATGTTTCATTATATTTTTTTATTGGCATGTTGTTTTTATTATTTTAATATAATTTTTTATGTAGGTAAAAGATGAGACCATTGAGATGAAATTTATGAATGGGACCATTGAGTTGGAATTTATGAGATATATTTATTTTGTTAATATAGTATAGCAAAAAAATGATGTGGACAAAACTGTTTGGTATTTTTATAATGAAAAGCAATATATAAAATTTAGGTATTTTGATAAATATTTAAAATGCATCAAACTTAGAAATTAATTATCAAAATTTGTTTTAAAATTGCAAGTATCGAAACGGGCTCATTGATTAAGAACGATGATCACATATCAAACACAGTTAATAAGATGGTAATATATAGTTATTTATTATTCAGGAGTTCCCTTAAAAAAACTTCCACGTCATTTACGAAAATAAATTATGTTATAATAACTATTTTCTGTAATTTAATAGTGTCAGGGCCCGTACTGCGCATTGAAGGGTCGAGTGAATGGTTTAGGATATCTTCCGTATGAACGACTGATGTCATACTTGGAGTTAGCCGGATTCGGGTCAGTAAAATTGATCCAGACGTTTGATTTGCGCACGATTTAATATCCATTTTAGTCGAGCGTTGGCGCCAGAGACCCACACTTTTCATTTTCCGTGTAGGGAGTGCACTATCACTCTAAAGGATGTCGCACTGCAACTTAGTAGGAGCTCGCCCAATGATGCTAAGTCGAAATTTACGAGTTTGAGATTTTCATGGATGAAAACCAATTTTGAGCATTTATTAATTAATACCACTGAGAAGGAGGTGATGTGCACAACTCAAGCATACATTATGCATATTATAAGGAGTGTACTGATGCCAGATGCAAACAACAACAGGGTTCATTTGATGTATTTACCCCTGTTAACTGATTTGCAGAATGTTCACTCGTATAGTTGGAGTTCTGCAGTTCTGGCTATGTTGTATCGTGAGCTTTGTCGGACGACAAAGCCTTCTACTGTAGATATAGACGGATGCCTCATATTACTGCAGTCTTGGGCTCTTTACTGGATGTCATTATTAGCATCGGTTAGTCACCATGTATACGTATTTCCACTAGTGAATAGGTGACAAAATTTTACTTGTTATAGCAATTAATTGACATATTTTTTTTTTTCTAATAATACTATTCTAATGATACTTTTCTAACAAGAAATTTGTTTTCGTAAATGGAGTACCAATCCAAGTATCATGAGGTCATACACTGCTCTGATATACTGTCTAATAATTGAACAACATGCCGGGGAAGGGGTAAGTTATTCCAATATTTATGACATGTAATTACTTTATATATTTTACTCGAGCCGTGTTTAAATTTAATTATGTTAATAATTGTGCAGTTCATCTGGATGTCGTATCAGAGACCGAAAATTGCAACTGTTTTTCCCTCGTCTGCCCACATTTAGTCATAGCTATGGTGCATTAACGCATGCATTATCAATTTCCAGACAGTTGAGTAGTATAACGAGGATTGAGTACTCCGGCAATTTGGTTGCATACAGTATATCCCGGCTCCGCCAATGCAGTTGGAGAAAATCTACGGGATTAACAAGAGAATAAAACATGGAAATAATTAGGGCGTTGTGCACCAGAAATATATTACAGTGTGGGGCAACCAGATAGCACAAAGGCCTCAGATAGATATTGCTTTCGATTTGCAACCATCGCTAGAGTACATACAGTTGTACTCCAGTACGGGAAAACCATATTTATTTGTTGGGCAATCGATTTTAGTCCCCCCGCACATGCACCAACTTGGGGCATATGATCCAAAGCCCGAGCCCGAGCCTGAACCCAAGCCAGCCCCAGCCAAAGCCTAAGCAGTCACATACACATTCTAGGGATAGTTCTTATCATCCAGAGTTGCGGGTCAATGATTATTTCCCTAGCTCATCAAGACACGGATATCATTCCGAGTTTGATATCTTTAGTCCACTACCACCACAGTACAACACTCCTTTCAGCTCGTATCCACCGCATTACTCCAGTCTTCCCGACTCGTATCCACTGCAGTACTCTACTCCTCCCGGCTTAAGTTCATCGATGGCGTTCGGGGCATATGATTTTTCTTCTATGTTTTGCCCACCCTTACCTGCAGGTGAAGAGAATGTTAATCGCTGCTATCACCCGCAACGTGAATGTCAACCCCCGCAAAAATATACCCCTAGGACCACACCATCAAACCATCAATTTTAGGGGTTTGTTACAATTTAAATATTACAAAGTTTGTACTTTTTTAATTCTATAAAATTATAAATGAAAAAAAAAAGACAATCTTTGTATTTATTTAATTAGATTAATTGCAACATTCAAACTTGGAACAAACTTTGTAATATAAATTAGATAAATTACAACATTAAAATAAAGAACAAACTTTGTAATATAAATTAGATACATTACAACATTAAAACGAGGAAAAAACTTTGTAATATAAATTACGTACATTAGCTCAATTCCTACCCCATCGTGACGATTGTCCAATATGGTAGTTTCGCTGCGAGCATTTAATCCGATTATGACTAGCTAATCTGCATAATCTATAAAGCTTATCGTCAGATTTCTTCCTAACGTTCATTTCATTATGGATTTTGGATGATTGCTGATGACCTTTCGGATTTCTATGCAACACTTTGTCTAAGACAAGCTCGAAAGTCATCGGAGGTACCTCCCACGTAGACAGGTCAAGCGAGACGGGGAACTCGTTCTCCCAAACACGCAATGTGTGCTCGAGGGTGTACACATTATCGATAAATTGTTCAACATTGAGCAAGGCTTTAGCACAAGCTACCATGACATGCGCACATGGATAATAAAGTGCTTGGAACCTCCTGCAATCGCACCGTCTATTTAAGAGATCAACTCCATAAGACCTAGGTGGTATACCGGGTAGATGACTGATGGTCCCCGTAACTCGAAACATTTCAAGATGTCGTGAATGTACTTCTACATTCATCGACCTCGCCATCCGATGGTTTGCAACCATTGCATCCCTAAAATATTCAACAAACACGTGTCTCGCCCCCATTTAGTTGACTTGTTGATGCCCCATTCTTGGCATCAAGGTAACCAACTTGTAGAATGTCGCCGAGAAGATAGATAAAATCGGAAGATGTCGTGTTTTCATTAACACGGAGTTAATCCCTTTAGGCAAGCTGGTGGTCATATGACCATAGCGAAAGCCCTCGTCGAAACTTTGATCCCATTGCAACGGCTCCATGGTACCTAACCACTATCGAAAAGATGTGTTCATTTGACCCTCTATGTCACTCTCAAGTCGAGTCATTCTTTGCCGAAAAATGTACGGCTCTAGCTCGTACGTTGTGTATGTATTAAGAAAAAATAAGTTACAGTCTTTCCCTAAAACATTAAAACATATATTGAAAAGATAAGGTTATCATTTACCCATTCTCACAACTTGTCTCTGTTAGTCTGCATTATTATAATCTCATTGAAAGTTAGCCACGATATGCTGGATGCAGTAAATGGATCTCCATGGCACACCGAAACACCTAATGGCAACAATTAATCCTTTCCCTCTGTCAAAGATGATGCAAGTATTATCGTCGCTAATAACATACCTCCGGAGGTTCGTAAGGAAGAATTTCTACGATTCTATGTTCTCCTTATCTACAATGGCAAATGCTATTGGGAGCATGTTCTTGCTCCCGTCTTGAGCAACCGCAAGAAGTAGGATTTGTGTATATTTTCTGTATAGCCAGGTCTCATCTACTTGCATAAACAGCTTGTAGTGGGGAAATGCGTGCACACATAGATCAACTGTCCAGAACATCTGTTGGAAAATTTTTTTTCCTGTTGTAGTTGGTCATTCAGGCCGTAATAATGTCGTATCTGTAACTCAATGACAGTCCCCAGCACGTACTCCCGTGTAACAGCTATTCATCCCTGTAGCTCATTGTACGACGCATCGAAATCCCTGTACAATTGCTTAATTGGCATCTGTTTACCTATCCACGCCTTTTAGTATGATATTCGATACTAGAATCATACATGTATTTCAGAAATCAGTACCAAAATTTTAATAGTCGATGTAAAGGCCCAATTTAGCCCGGGCCCAAACCAAACCAAAAAATAAAAAATAATAACAGCCCAAAATTTACAAACCCAAATAATACAAAACCCTAAAACCTAAACGGCCCACAACCTAAACTATTCTCAGTAAAACAAAAGAAATCCTAGCCTCCTTGTCACTTCTCTTCGTTCTCATCGCCAGAGGTCTGCTACCACCAACTCCTCTGCCACCCCTGCAAAGAAGAAAACGCACAACAACAGAGAACAGTAGAAGCAGAAAAAAAGTGAAAAGAAAAAAAAATAAGAAAACTAATATCTTGTAATATATTTCGGCTATAAGAGTCAGACACCAGTTGTATTTTTGGACACAAAGAATTATTAAAAACAGAAAACAAAAAAAAGGTGTTGCATCTTCATTTTTATTTTTTTTCTTTTCAAAATAATTAAATAAAAAATAATAAAAACATAAAAAAGGGAGGTTTTTTTTTACCTGTTGTTCCATCGTTGGAGCCCTCGTCGGTTAGCGAGACCGTCGGATCCCTTTGGATTTGGCCAAAGGCCGCGGCGGAGGACGGTGGGAGTCGAGGGTTTTTGTCTTTATTTTTTTTTGGTGATTTCAAGTTCAAAAAGTAGTTCTACGCGAAAAAATACAGAAAAGAGTGTTTTTGGTGTTTTTCGACCACCGAGGACGGCGGAGCTAGTCGCCAGTGACTGGTGGTCGTCGCGGTGGGGGTTTGCCGGAGCCAAGCCAGAGTTGGGTCTGTTTGAGAGAAAGAAAAATAGAGGCTTTCAGTTTTTTTTTTTTAAACAAAAGGGCTGAAATGATTTTTTTTGTTAAACTTTAATTTATATAACCATGATGAAACGACGTCGTTTTGGATTAAAGTTCAAACGCCAAAACAATGTCGTTTTGGCTTAATATGTAACAGCCCCTACCTGTATCCATTGCCGAAATAGTGTACGAGGCATTACCGGAGTTTATTGAATATTTTCAGATAATTCTGAGTCATTTATTATTCATATTTTGTAAATAATCATAACGTCTCTCTATTGGGCCCTCGAAGCCCCAAACATATATTAGAAACCAATCGGAATTAAATCGGGATCATAGAAAAAAAATTCGCAAAATCTTAAATTTTATTTTCATCTAAGTACTTACTATTTCAATGCTCCTTATAATTAAACATGTTACCATTCAATCAATAGCTTGGCACTTGTCTAAGCGTCAAACAACATTATTGTTAGTATACTTGCACATATTTCATCTAAATTCAACATTGATATACTTATTTTCTCGACATATCGCACTTGAGTTTAATAATAGTCTCAACTTACATAATTTCCTTGTATCAACAATCAAAGATAATCATATATGTACATGTCATGAAACATATCATGCTCTTACTGTTTCTTCATAAGCATATATCATTCATTTCATTATATCAATATTTCATGCTCCATTATTTCCATATATTTTATGTATATTTATTCCTAATAGTTTATATCAAACTTAACATAAATTATATTCCATGTACTTATACTTATTTCGTTTATCTATCTTCATAATTATTTCATACAACTATTTTGTACATATATTTCCATATGACCAGTTCTTGTAAACTTTTCACACAACGATTTCATATAACCATTCGTCATCTGATACGTATTACCTGAATATCAATTGTTTAATAGATGTCATAACGTCTTCCATCCACGGTCTTATTTATCTTTGACATGATGCCATAGTGTCTTTCAACTATGGTCTTACTCATTTTCTGTCATGTTGCCATGGTATCTTTCAACCATGGTCTTATTCTTTTCATGTCACGTTGCCATGCTATCTTTCAACCATGGTCTTATTCATTTCATATCACGTTGCCATGGTATCTTTCAACCATGGTCTTACACATTTCATATCAGGTTGCCATGGTATCTTTCAACCATGGTCTTACACATTTCATATCAGAGAGTACACTCCGCGAACCTCATCCTTACGGTGGGATTACCACCTAGGCTAAATCCTCACAATATAAACTCATAGAGTATTGTCGGGATTACCGGTCCAAAGCTAAATCTCGCAATGACAATTACTCTAATGAGCTTGGTCCGAATTACCAGTCCAGGCTAAATTCAGACCCTAATTCGGATTACCCGTCCGGGCTAAATCCATTTTGCACGTATTCTTTGAGAGGGCTATATCAGAATAAGATCATCCATCCGGGCTAGATCCTTTTTACCGTCAATTCCTTTTTAGAGATCCATCGAATTTTCCTTTCATTCAACCGGGATTTATTTTCAATTTATATCGAGTATTAGCAATATTTCATCAATTATCATGAATTGAACATTCAAATCAAATTTTTATCACATAACCACATTTTTCAAGTATTTAAAATACAATTCAGGTTACACAAACTTACCTCATTACTTGTTTGTGTTTATAATTTCATTAATTTGATATCTTTTCTTTTTCACGATCAAGTCTCATATTTGAGTCGTCCGGATCTTTATAAATAAATTTGATCATCATTTTCATTCATTTCATATTCTAATGCATTTAATTAATGCTCTAGGAAAAATTACCATTTTGCCCCTAAACTTTTAATTAATGACGATTTCATCCTTAGGGTCAGGAAAATAAAATTATTGCAATTTAATCTTATTTCCAACTATTATTCTCATACTTATTGATAACAATCCATGAATTCTATAAAATATCAGAATTTTCCATAATTTTAACACTTTTCAATTTAATCCCTAAAACATGTTTTCCCTCTATCTTGAACTAAATTAATAATTTCATTCAATTTTGTAATTTAAATAATAAAATTAATCCATTTCATGCAATTTGGTCATTTATGATATTTTTACAAAATTGCCCATAAAGTTTTACTTTTATTCAATTTAGTCCCTGAGCCTAAAATATGCAAATTAGCCATGCTAAATGAATATTCATATATGTTCTCCTCCTCCTCCACTCCATTCCACATCCTTGATGTATATAACACACTTGTAAGTAACATTATCTATATTTTTTTATTATTTACTTTTATGAATATTCAAGCTGTCCATCTATGTCATAGTCACTAAATTATTCATATATGGAGCTATAGAACTCCAAATTAAGATCCACTAATTTTCCCTGAAACTAGACTCATATATCTTATTACCATAAAATTTTAATAATTTTTGGTTTAGCCAATAAGTACAGTTTATTCTTTAAAGTTACCCCTGTTCTGCTGTCTGACAGTTCTGACCCTTCTTCACTAAAAATTAATTATCTCCTCGTACAGAATTCAAATGATGTTTTTGTTTGTTTATATTGAAAATAAACTAATTTAGGATTATAAAAATATAAATTTAACCTCATAATTATTTTTCTCAAATTTTTTATGATTTTCCAAAGTCAGAACAGGGGAACCCGAAATCATTCTGACCTTGTCTCACAAAATTTATTATATCTCATGATTTACAATTCCATTGCTTACATAATTTCTTATATAAGAAACTAGACTTAATAAGATTTAATTTCATATTTTATTCATCCTATAATTAGATTTATACAATTTTGATGATTTTTCAAAGTTAGATTACTATTGCTGTCCAAAACTGTTTTAGTACAAGATATTAATTACCATGTTATAACACCCTTATTTTCTTTTTCTATACCATTTCTCATCACTTTCTCTTATTTTCTCTTTACTAACATATCAATAACATAGGACCTTATGTAAGAAAACTCTACTATAACATTATTTCCATGCTTTGTCAATAATAACAAACTTAAAAACATATTGAAATCTTGATATACTTACCTTGTTCTATTGATGCTAATCTTTAACTTGATTTTCTCTTTCCTCCAGCTTCTATTTCTTGAATCCAACTTGATATTCTAACTCCCCATGGTCTCCTTAACATTTTTCTCTCTTGGTAGCTATGGAAATTCTTTTGATTTTTGGGTGAAAATGGTGAATTTTTGGTAAAAGGACCAAATTGTAAAAAAAGTAAAATTTTCTTTCTTTCTCTCTTTCTCTCACGTTAGTGCATGGGAAATATAGATGAGAATTTCTCATCTTTCTTTCTTTATATACTAATAAAATAATAATAAAATATATTATTAAAATATTAATAAAATAATATTTATCTAATTAAATAATTATAAAATATCAAAATATCTCTAGCATCATTATTACTTTCTAAATTTCTCTCTCTTCCAATTGACCATTTTGCCCTTCATTATCTTTTAAAATTCCATCCTTGAGTGTTTAGTCCCTTATAGTTCTTCATCTATTCAATTTGGTCCTAATTCATCCATTTTCCTTAGTTTCTAGATTATTCCACCCTTAAAATATTTACACTATTGGTCCTTCAACTTTTTCATATTTACACTTTAACCCCTCAAATTTTGAGTATTTACTCTTGTGCAACAAAACTTTTCTCACTTTTACAATTTAGTCCTTTCTTGAATTAATATATCATAATATACTTCCCAATATTGACATAACTCAAAATTTCCCTTTTTGTCACTTTATTTCCTTATTTTACTATATCACGGATGATATTTTACTGTAAAAATTTTCGGGATATTACATAATAGGTCCGACCCGACTCACAAGTTGGAGATCCGCGTGTTTTTGTTTCGATGGGTTATTTCTATACCTAGTCATTCCGCTTTTAATGAGCTTTTCAATATGGTTCTTATTTTATTTTTTTTCTTTTTAAATCTAGCCCTATAATTTTTTTCTTTATTTATTTTGGTCCTAAAAGATGCTCATATAAGGGGGTCCGGGATAATTGCCCATATGACCCCTGTCCTTTTCGCGTGTTTAATTTTAAGTCTTCTATTTCTCTTTTTTACAATTTAGACACTTTAGATCCCATTTAAGTTATGATTCAGTCCATTCTAAATTTATTAATACATTTTATTATAATTTAGGCCTCTATTTTTATTTAAACTTGATTAAATACTTTCTTTAATTTCAACATTTCTATTCTTATTTTATTATTATTTGTATATTTATCCATTTGTTATTATTATGATTTTACCATTTTCATTCTGTTTGCATTTTATGCATATTTTCATACTTGTATTTCATTTTTTTCTTATTCTCTTTGTGATTTTATTATTCCTCATTTATTTCTAAGTCGCGTTTTTTAATTGTGTATTAGTTTTTCGTTTATTTTTTTAGTTTTATTTAAATTATTATTAAAATAGGCCTTTATCTATTTTATATTTTATCGTTCCAATACGCAATCTATCTATTTTATATTTTATCGTTCCAATACGCAATCTATGTGATCATTTTGTATCGATTCACCATCCCTACTTCATGCATTATGTTTGGAAATGATTAAATATTTTTACATTATGCCTCAAATGAGATGAATACACATGATTTAAATGTCACATTAGTTATTATAAAAAAAATTTTAAAATAGGCAATGTTCATATTTGGAGATTCGAGAAGTCTTACCCTAAATTACAGGGTCTCGATTTTATCGTTGAACTTAGATAACCAAATATCCTTTTAAAATTAAAATACATAAATTTTTAAATAAAAATAAAGGCAAGCTCATTCTTAAAGGTTCAATATGTCATGTCTTAACTTACGGGATGTGACATTTTGCTATCTCGAGACGAGAGGGTCTTTAACATTCGTTTCGATTTATTCAAGTAATTTTTTAAATAAAATAACATAGTATCGTAATTTAAGCTCTTTTTGAGTTTTCAATTTTCGACACTAAAGACATTAATTAATCAACTAGGTACCAGTTTTGGGCGTTACAAGGGTGCTAATCCTTCCTCGTGCGTAACCGACTCCCAAACCCATTTTCTGAATTTTGTAGACCAAAATCGTTGTTTTAATAAATCAAATCTCTCATTAAAATGATCAAATTACGAGGTGATTCGATCACACCTCATAAAAAGGATTGATAGCGACTCCCATTTTCGTTTTAAATAAAAAGTTGACATTTTTCAAAAACATGGTTTCAACAGCTTGGCGACTCCACTAGGGATACCATAAGAGAGTCAAGCCACGAGTTGATTAGTTATTGTCTTTTTTTCGAAAATTGATAATGTGGTTCAAATTTACGATCCCTTCGTTGCATTTTATTTTTATGGTCTGCATCATTTTGATATGTTTGTTTTATTGGTTCAAGTCTTTTAATATATCTCTACATATTGCATCACATAATCGATCGGTTTTACCCTTTTAAGTGGGAGTGAGAAATTATTCCTTCGTGAGGTCTTCACCTCCGTATAGGATAGCAGATTACTTTCGGGGTACATCCGTACCTATGTCCTCGTGAGATTTTCATCTCCGTATAGCTATAGGGAAATGTATTCCCTAGAATTGAACTCGGTCTGTATGAGCCTATAATGGGTGAGGATCAAGGAATTTGCCGGTTCAGGTACCCTTACTTTAGAACCGAACCGCAGATAATGAGCCCTAAGAGCTTACCCTGGGTAGAACTGCATCGAACCCCTAGTGGTTACCTGAATAGGCACTTTATTTATTATTTCTTGTTTACTCTGAATTCTAGCTTTGTATACTAACTTGTTTTGTTTTGCTTTGACTGTGATTGCATTTTCATTATAAAAAAAGGTGTTGATTCACGTTCAGTTGCTAAATAGAGAGCTTGTCATGGAAAATGAGTTTCTTGATAAAGTGGAAGACAACACGGTCGCGCGAATATAGTCCGAGAAAAGGCAACAAGAGAAAGGTAAGAGCCTGTAAGAGGGGCAGGTCAGAGATATGGACCACGTCATAAGCGAAGCTTTGGTTTGAGTACGAGAAGTGGCTAACCACTTGCAGACACCAGCCGTTCAAAGCCTAAAATATGAATCGGAGTCAGATCAGGGCTAAGAATTAGCTTTGTTTCTTTGGAAAGTTAAGGTTTTAAGTGTGAAGGTGAGGCCATATATGTATCCACTTTATGTAAAGAAACTTGTTTTCTAGTAAAGTTGTTCTAATGGAATTGAACTAGAATCAATGCCTTTTTGCATGCATCTTTTCCATTCATTAACATTACATTTCATTACATACAATAAATTCCTAAAATCCAAAAGTGCATTGAGTTCAGAACTCTAGTATAGAGCTTGATGGATGATAAAGAATTGGAATTCTTTGAAGATATCGATGGTTCGGAAGGGAAAGATATTTGTGCCTTTGAAGAAGGAACTAAAAGAACAAAAACAAAAAACCTATTAGGAATTTGTTCCTACATCCCTAGAAGCGTTCTGAACAACTGGATGTAGAGGAGATTCTTGTAATTTTTAGGACTATTTCAAAGTAATATTCAGAACACTCTTATTGCTCTAAGCCTGGGAGCAATAGAAATCCTTTTGTGAAAAAAGCACATGTCCACTACTTTTTATTTCAATGAAATGCATCTTTGTGTCCCGTTTTGGCAAACATTCTTTTGTTCCTTCCATTTCATTTATACTCATACCACACAAATAGTTATTCTCTGATTCATTTTTTCTTTGGGTCTTTCTTCATTCTTATAGAAGGTCTTTAGATATCAATGATATGAGTAACACTGCTACTGACTTAGAATCTTATTTTGAGCAAGATATGTGTTTAGAGAAGTCCTAAGACTTTGAAAGTGATCGATATTGTAACCTATCTCCTGATTTGCTAAAGATGATAGAACACGAAAAGAAACAGATCTTACCTCACAGAGAGTCAGTAGAAATTGTGAGCTTAGGAGATGAACAAGAAAAGAAAGAGGTGAAAATCAGAACTTGCATCACTGTAGATATAAGGCTCTCAAGAAGGTCATCCTTGGAGGCTAAACTTTGATGGAGCTTCAAACGTTGTGGGTAACAGAATTGGGGCAGTCTTGGTATCTCCAAACGGAGATCATTATCTGTAACACCCCCTAACCCCAAACCGTCCCGGAAGAGAGTTATGGAGCATTACCGGAGTTTACAGAATAATTACACACAATTTCATTTACTTTCTTATGTTCATGTCAAAACTATCTTCTTGAGTAACAGTCACTAAAATATTTATATCTAGAGCTACGAAACTCCAAATTAAGTTCTGTTAATTTTTCTTAAAACTAGACTCATATACGTTTCTACCATAAAATTTTCAGAATTTTTGGTTAAGCCAATTAGTACAATTTATTCCTCAAAGTTACCCCTGATCTACTGTTTGACAGTTTCGACCTTTCTTTACTAAAATTTAATTATCTCATAGCACAGGACTTGGATGATGTTCCCGTTTATTTCTCTTGAAAATAGACTCATTAAAGATTCTAAGCATATAAATTATAGTCTGTAATTATTTTTATACAATTTTTAATGATTTTCCCAATTCAGAATAGGGAATTCCAAAATCAATCTGACATTGTCTCACAAAAATTCAAATTCATACCAAATTAGTCAAATCCTATTTTATACCATAGCCAAATCTAAATTTATTTATTTCATCCTTACATTTACAATTTCAAAATGACATACACATAAGACATCCTAGGTACATGCCATTACCAATTCTCAACATACTTTACCTTAATGAATTCGGGATCATCCTGGAATGCTGATTCAACGTACTATCTTTACTTAACTGCAAGACGAAACAAACCGTGCAATGAGTATGGTATACTCAGGGTATTTCTATGATCCGAACAATTTATAATATAACAAATACTTAAGATCATAATAACAATTACAATTATTCAATTATTTATTCATAGATAAATTTCAACTACTTACCATATAAATTTTATACAAATCATATAATAAACACAATAACATAATTGTTCAATTCTTAACTAAATCCATTATTATTTACTCCATTCTTTCACTTACTATTCGATATAGCTTTCCTTAATTTATTCACAATTCAATATCATTAAACTATATTCAACTATACACTTATCAATCATATTCCATTTTAATTCATTTCAATAACAATCAATTTCATTTATATCATATCAACTTACTATCCTCGATAGCTTTCACTATAAACATACGATTCATATATCTCAAATCACATTTCAATTCATCAAGTGATATCATATATCATCAATTCGAACTCCAATCATTTCATGAACCTTTTGGTTCATATTTTCAATCTCATATCTCAATTTCAATTCTCAATTCAATTTCTCATTTCATTCCAATAGTTCAATCAATCAAATTCATTCGATTTATCTTTTCACTTATTTACCCCTATTAACAAACCCAGACTTTGACGGATACACGGATTCCAACCCAAACACACCAGTACGGCACATTGTGCCTAAAACGGTACATAGTACCTGATCAGAGTACGGCACATAAAGTGCCTAAAACGACACACAAGGTGCCTGATACGACACACGAGGTGCCTGAAATACGACACATAAAGTGCCTGATCGATAAAGCCGGCAAATCTCGTACACTTTCAGATCCTATGGCATGCCAATTATATCCGACTTAGCCCGACTAGTTAATAGGGTATTTCATTCACTTTCTCAATTTAATAATTCTTTCATCAATATCTCATTCAGATAATTACATATATTTACTCATTTTCACAATTCATACAATTTCATTCAATTCAACAAATATATTTCAATTATGCACATTAATTCATAATTCAATACAATTCAATTCACTTTTCAATACCAAATATTCAAATATCACAATCTCATATATTCATATCAATTTCCTCATATTTCCAATCAATCTATTTTTCAATATAACATTCATTCAATATTCAAATTTCTACATAAGTCATATATATTATATAATTCAATCAATATAAATTCAATCAAAATAATTTCAATCAATATAAATTCAATAAAACAAATATTCATAAATCAATTCAATATAAATTTGTCACACACTAAATCAATTCATTTCAATTATAAAGACACAATACAAATAATTCCCATCTTAATTATTTATCATAATATTTATCCAAAATTCAATTATCATAATTGCATAATATCTCATTCACACACACACACACACACACACACACACACACACACACACACACATATATATATATATATGATATATAATTCAATTTAATTCAATCAATATAAATTCATCACATACCAAATTAATCCATTTCCATTATAAACACAATAATTCTCACTTCAACATTTATTAAATGCATTGAATAAAAAATATAACAATTCATAACTAGGTTCGGATTATAGAAATACAAACCGTATTTTCTCGAGCTAACTCCCTTTGTCTTTGCCATTTTTTTTTCCTTGCTTAGCCGAGGTTTCCCGAGACAACATTAGCTACGGGAATTAAAACAATTCATATTCATTAATTCACTACTAATTTATATCTAATTAATACAATTTTATTTAATTTCTACTTTAATTTCAATTTCATACTTCATTTCTATTCAAATTTTGTCCAAACTCATACTTAACTATTAAATTTCCAGCATATTTTCATAATTTCGAATTTATTTCCATTTAATCCCTAAAACTCAAAACTTATAGCTTAGTTTACGATTCAATCCTTTATTCAATTCCAATCAAAATTTCTATCAAATAAATCCCCAATTCCATCATTTATTCAACATGAACCATACTTAGAAATCTAATGACTTTCAAATTCTACTTAAAACAAGTAGTATTTATCTCTAGGATTCCAAAAACTCAAAAATCATAAGAAAAGGGCTAAATTGACTTACCAAATTAACTTGGAACCTTTAAAACCTTATTTTTCCTTTTCTTTCTTCCTTTCTCCCTTCTCTGTTTCGTCCCCGCTATTCTGCTTTCTTTCCTCTTTTTATTCTTTTGTTTCTTTTATATATATATATATATATATATATATGACAATAATAACTATAATAAAATCTATTTAATAACAAATATTTATTTAACACTTGTACCAATCATTTTATACACTTGTTTTTCTTCTTTTTTTATATATACATATATATTTAATAATTTAATGATATACATAATTCAAGAAAATCTTGATTTTTCTTCCATTCACCGCCTCATTTCATGGGTATGGCTTAATTGCCATTTTGATCCTTTTATTTTCTATTACTTTAAAACTAAACTTTCACATTATATTCAATTTAATCTTTTATCCAATTATCCTTAATTAAGCTAAATTTACTTAATTAAACTTTAATTAATCACTCACTTAACTTCATAAATATTTTTACTTTTTTTTATAATCTAATCCATTTTTCAGAAACGGTGACCCGAAAATACACTTTTCTAATAACCTTAAAGTTCGGGTCGTTACATTATCCCTTTACTAGTAAATTGGATTTCGATTGCACGAATAATATGGCAGAATATGAAACATGTATCATGGGTATCCGTGCAGCCATAGAACGTAAGATCAAAGTGCTAGAGGTGTACAGGGATTCTGCACTAGTGATCTATCAACTAAATGGAGAATGGAAGACGAGAGATTCCAAGTTGATCAATTATCGAAGGCTGGTTCTTGATTTAATTGAGGAATTTGATATCACCTTCTATTACCTCCCACGAGATGAAAATCAGATGGCTAATTTCTTGCCTACTTTGGCTTCCATGATCAAAATGAACAAACAAGAGGATGTAAAACCTATCTAGATAAATATTTATGAGGCTCCGGCTCATTGTTACAACATCGAAGAAGAAGAAGAAAAGGATGACCACCATTGGTACCATGATATACTACGATATATAAAGAATCGCGAATATCCTGACCAAGCAACTGAGAATGATAAAAGAACGCTAAGAATATTAGTCAGTGACTATGTGACAGCCTTAAAACGACCCTAGTCGAAATGTGGTTTCGGGACCACAAAACCGAGGCATAAAAATAATTTAATATTTATTTTATTGCCTATAATGTGTGTTAACTCATGTGTGACATTTTTTATGCTTTGATTTAGAGTTATAAATGTGAATTTCACTAGAAAGGACCTAGTAGTAAACTTTGAAAGTATGATGGGGAAATGTGTGATGACTAATTAAAGCATGCATGCAAAACAATGGACTTGCATGTCAAATTCCCCCAATAGCTAGTGGCCGCCATGACAAGGAATTATGGGCAAAAATCATGTCATGAAACATGTTTGGTAAGTGGGTTATGTTGGAATGAATAAAATAAGGAGTATGGAATAAAAAATTAATGTTAGTAGGATGAGAAACAAAAAAAAAAATGTCCATCTTTCTCCATAGCTCTTGGCCGAATGTCCTAAAGAAAGAAAGAAAAAAATTTGTTCATCTATTTTCACTCTCTTTTTGGCTGAAAATACTAAGGATAAGGAAGGAGTTTTGCTTCATACTTGGTTTGGAAGAGGATTAGGAAGAGGTTGGCTATACTTGCATCAAGATTAAGGTATGTTTGAGGTTGTGCCATGAGATTCATGCATGTTTTTAGTTGCTAGCTTGATGTTCTTGTTAGCCCATGGTTCAAATCTTTGTTATGTCATGGGAATGAAATTCGGCCAAAGTGAATATGGTGTTAATGCCATTGCATGCTAAATATCAAGCTTGATAATGATACATGTGATGGTGGATTGAGGATTCTTAGATTTTCTTTTAGCATTTTTTTTTTGAATGAGATACTAAGTTCTTTGTTTAACCATGACCAAATTGAAATGGTATGGTGTTGTGGTATTCGGCCATGTTATATCCATAAGTATGATTCATGCATGTTGCATGGTAAGTAAGATTTAAGCTTTGGATATGTGTATATATTTGGATATAAGCCACTTGAGAATTGGCTCTAGCATATATATATGTATATATGTTCGCATTACCGATGTATTGGTACGACATATATGCTATTTCAAGGTGTATATTTGCTTGTGATGATGTCTCGATTATGAAGTAAATGAGAGATGTGCAATGAGTTACGACATGTAATGCGTTAGTAGTAAAATGTATGCTGTTTTTGTGTGGTATTAAGTGTATAATTGGCCTCAAATTGGACATGCATATTCGCCACAAGCTATCATAATGAGATTTTAATAAGTTAAATATGTGTGAATTAGCTCAAGAGCAAAGGGAGCTAAATCCGATAAAGGAAGGAAAAGTAGTTGAATAGCCGTCAAATCGCTCGACAACATCCGAGGTAAGTCTTGATAATGACCCTACTTGAATTATATTGAAATCATGCTCCTTGTGTGTGTGGCTATTGAGCCGAAATAGTAAAGGTTGATAAATATTTTGTGTTAGAGCCTTAGTAACGAAAATGAATTATGGACGTGTCTTGATTATTGATATATGTGTAAATGAACATTGGAATGATATCTGGGCTAAGTCCCGAAGGCAATTATGCTAGTAATTACATCCGGGCTAAGACTCGAAGGCATTCATGCGAGTTGATATATCCGGGCTAAGACCCGAAGGCATTCGTGCGAGTTGATATATCCGGGCTAAGACCCGAAGGCCTTTGTGCAAGTTACCAAATCCGGGTTAAGACCCGAAGGCAATCATGCGAATCACTATAACCGGGCTAGGTCCCGACTCTATATCCGGTTAAATCCCGAAGGTACGTGATTCGGAAGTGAGCAATCTTGCTGTGAAAATTTCAGTTTATACACTTGTGAAAATTCCAGCAATGAGGTATGTTTGTATATGCTTGAATTAGTTGAATCCTTACAAGTAAGTATGCGCTCAGTTGATAAACGAGCTACCGGCCTTGGGCTAAGTTATTCTTTTGTGTATGAACACAAGGGTCGGTAATGTGAAATAAGTATGATTATGGGAATGTGTATTAGTAAAGTGATTTATTTAGCCATGTGAATAGAATACTTTAGTCAAAGCTGATTTCATTGCTTGAGACTTACTAAGCATTAAAATGCTTACCCCGTTGCTTGGGCTCTCTGCTTTATAGGTTTCGCTCGTTAGCTATCGGATTCGGGATCAAAGAAGTCGAAGTCATCCACACTATCAAGTCCCCATTTTGGTACAAATTTTGGTTGAACTTTGAAATGGCATGTATAGGACTACCCTTTTGTTGAAGGTCATGTACCTTCCTATTGTGTAAACTTGGATAGCCATACGAAAATGGCTTATATACGTTTTAGCATAGTACTATAATCGTTTGTATGTTGATCACTATGAGGTATGGAATTGTTTTTGAAACGATTAGCCATTGGAATGGTTAATCATGATCACACTTTGTGCTATGTATGTAAAAAGGCCAATTGAATCATGGAAAGTGTGAAATAGGTAAAGCCTACTAATAAAGGCGATCTTGACAAAGAAGATGATGTGGATGTGAAAATCACTAAAAATAGTAGGAATGGTATTAAATAGTAAATAAATTATGTAAATGAACCTTGATGAATCTACTTTCATATGGAAGAAACGAAATGGTCATATGAGTTATAAGTTAACAGATATTAAAGTTCTTGTGAAACAGGGCGAACGGTTTCGGATCCCTGTTCGACTTTGGAAAATCATTGTAAATTAACCAGAGATAATTAGGAGTCATGCCATATGTTTGTAGATTCCTCTCTTGAGTCTAGTTTCTATAGAAACAAACAGCATCGATATTGAAGCCCTGTGCAGGAGATATCCAATTAAGAACGCACAAATGTCAAGGTGTAGTCGACCCTGCAATAGGGGAGACTTTAACTAATAAACTGTACTAATTGGCCCAACCAAAATTCTAGAAAAAAATATGTTGATGTACTTATGAGTCTAGTTTCAGGGAAAAATTACGAAATTGATTTTCGAGCTTTAAAACTCAAGATATTATTTTTGAAGCGACAGTGACGCAGTAACCAGCTAGTCTGGAAAATTTTTATGGACTGTGAAAACAATTTAGCTGAGTTTGTGTGCACCTTGTGTTCGACTCCGGTAACGGGCTCGGGTACGGGGTGTTACAGACTATGTCTTAGATGGGGAGATTCTATATAAAAGAAGAAAGGATCAAGTGCTACTAAGATGTGTAGACGCTGTCAAGGCTAAGAAAATCTTGAAAAAAGTCCATGAGGGTGTCTGCAGAACACATACCAATGGTTTTACAATGGCCAGACAAATCATAAGATTCGGGTATTATTGGTCCACCACAGAAGGGGATTGTATCAGTTATGCTAAGAGATGTCATAAGACCCAAATTTATGGAGACAAAATTTATATGTCTCATTCACCTCTTTATGTTATGACTTATTCATGGCCTTTCTCTATGTGAGGCATGGATGGCATTGGGTTGATATTGCCAAAAGCTTCTAATGGACATAGATTCATCTTTGAGGTCATTGATTACCTCACTAAGTGGGTGAAAACTGCTTCATGTGCCAATGTCATAAAGTCGGCAGTCATCAAATTTTAAAAAAAAAAAGAAAAAAAAGAGAGAGATCATATGTCGATAGGGAATGCCAAAAATGATCATATCTAACAATGCACTAAATTTAAACAACAACATGATATCAGAAGTTTGCAGTCAGTTCAAGATCAAGCACCATATCATCCCAAAATAAACGATGCAGTAGAGGCAACCAATAAAAAAATTAAGAATATCGTGGGAAAAATGATATAGACTCATAAGAATTAGCATGAGAAATTACCATCTATGCTTATCGAACGTCTGTCAGGATCCCCACTGGGGCAACGCCTTCTCATTGATTTATAGAATGGAGCGATTTTACCCATTGAAGTCGAGATTATTTATTTTCGAGTTTTTTAAGAATTGAAATTGGATAAAGTAGAATGGATCCAATCCCGATATGATTAGCTAAACTTGATTGAAGAGAAAAGGTTGAAAGTCATCCATTATGGTCAGATGTACTAAAAAGGAATGATGCGAGCTTACAACAAAAAGGTTCGTCCCAGAGAATTCCATGAGGGGGGCCTGGTATTGAAAAGGATCCTTCCCATACAAATGGACTTCAGAGGAAAGTGGATACCAAACTGGGAAGGACATTATATGGTAAAGAAGGTCTTTTCTAGAGGAGCACTGATTTTGACCGAGGTGGATGGTAAAAACCTGCCTAATCCTGTGAATTCAGATTCAGTCAAGAAAGATTTCACCCTAAAAAAAGAGAAGAAAAAAATAAAAAAAGAGAGGCCAATGTGAAAACCCGCATAGAGCGCTTTGAGACCAAAGAGATTTTGAGTTGAAAACCCAGAAAAGGACAACTCAAATTTTAATTGAAGATGGGGCATGTGGTAGTCTTGTCCTCTCAGAAATAACAATGAGGAGAAACTTTACATATTGGGACATCAACAAAGTACTCTAGATCTCCTAGACACATATCAAGCTCAAAAGGGTCCTCGAAAAGTTAGTGTAGAGAAGCTCATGCTACGATATCTAGGGCACCTATTTTCATCGTACTCATTTTGTATTTTAGCAACATTTTCTATCTTTGATTAATTTATTCTTTTCAAGCTTTCCTCCCATTGAAATTCAATCTTGTCAATTTTTACAATCTTTTTCAAGCATTTTTCATTGAAATAATGATTAACAGACTAATAATATTCAAGTAAAAGGAGATCTGCATATTGCTCTGAAAGCTTCTAAATAGTGTAAGGACCTGAAACGGGACCTCTAGTCAGAACTAACCAAACTTAAGGGTTGGAAACATTTGAGAAAGAATAGTCTAAATTGTGACTATTTTTTTGGATTTTCTATCAAAAATACCAGCTGAACAAGAAGGCATGGTAGCACATCAGTGATAGAACCTTGATGAACAACTAGTAATGACAAACTAAGCATTAAAAAGGGATTATTCTCGAAAAATGACATTCTGCATTAATGCAAATATCATTCATACACATCTAGTTAAAAGCATTTGATTCATTCTAATCATGACATCCTAATCACTTAGCATAAAAAGGCTCATCAAATGGGTTCTACAGGTCATGATCCCCAGAAAGTGGTGTAATATATCAGAAAAACCATAAATCTTATACCCCTGAAGTTGCAGTGGGATGGATTGAAATTATAATGACGAATCTTATCTCCTTAAAGTTGTAGTGGAACAGATTGAAGTCAGGAACCTTATCTCCCTGAAGTTACAGTAGAGCAGATTAAAGCACAAGTCTTATCTCCCTGAAGTTGCGGTGAAGCAGATTGAATATGCGAATCTTATTTCCTTGAAGTTGTAGTGGAACAAATTAAAGCTACAAATTACAAATCTTATCTCCCTGAAGTTGCAACAGAGCAGATTGAAATGATAAGTCCTATACCTCTGAAATTGCAGTAGGTTGAATTAAATCTACCATAGAGAGTCTTATCTCCCTAGAGTTGCAATGGAATAAACTAAAGCTACAAGCTATAAATCTTATCTCTCTGAAATTGCAATGGAGCAGATTGAAGATGCTAATCTTCTTTCCCTGAAGTTGCAGTGGAACAGATTAAAGCTACAAGTTACGAGTCTTATTTCCCTGAACTTACAGTGGAACAAATTAAAGCTAAAAGTTACAAATCTTATCTTCCTAAATTTCCAGTGGAGTAGATTGAAGTTATCATGGCAAATCTTATCTCCCTGAAGTTGCAGTAGAGCAGATTGAAGCCATAGATCTTATCCCCTTGAAGTTGCAGTGAAGTAGATTGAAGTTACAGATTTTATCTCCCTGAATTTGCAGTGGAGTAGATTGAAGATATAAAATATCATCTCTTTGAAGTTACAATAGAGTAGATTAACGTTATAAACCTTATCTCCCTGAAGTTGCAGTGGGGCAGGTTGAAGTTACGAGTCTTATCTCCCTAAAGTTGCAATTGAGCAGACTAAAGATGGCGAATCTTATTTTCCTGAAGTTGCAGTGGAACAAGATTAATGATACAAATGGAAAATCTTATCTCCTTGAAGTTATAGTGGAACAGATTGAAGTTATAGATCTTATCTCTCTAAAGTTGTAGTAGAGTAGATCAAAGATAGTGAATCTTATTTCCCTGAAGTTGCAGTGGAATAGATCAAGCTACAAGTCATAAATCCTATACCTCTGAAGTTGTAGTAAGTTGGATCAAATCTACCATTGCGAATCTTATCTCCCTGAAGTTGCAATGGAAGAGATTGAAGCCACTAATCTTATCTCCCTGAAGTTACAGTGGAGCAATATAAAAATAAACAAACCTTATCTCCCTGAAGTTGCAAAGAAGCAGGTTTAAAATAAAACAAATTTTATCTCTCTGAAGTTGCAGTGTAGAAGATTGAAGACAGGCTACAAATCTTATCTCCCTGAAGTTGTAGTGGAGAAGATTAAAGCCACGAATCTTATCTCCCTGAAGTTGCAATGGAGTAGATTGAAGATAGCAAATCTTATCTCTCTGAAGTTACAGTAGAGCATATTAAGGCTTCAAACATTATCTCCCTAAAGTTGCAGTAGAGTAGATTAAAGATAGCAAACCTTATCTCTCTGAAGTTGCGGTAGAGCAGATTAAAGCTATAAACCTTATCTCTCTGAAGTTACAGTGGAGCGGGTTGAAGCTACAAATCTTATCTCCCTGAAGTTTCAATGGAGTAGATTGAAGATAACAAATCTTATACCCCTGAAGTTGCAGTGGGTTAGTTTGAGGCTACTTGGAAAAGAGAAACACCAAAAAAGTCGAGATTTGACAAGACCAGGCAAAATTGGTCCTCTTTAAGGTCTTTGCTTCATTCCTATTACACGACAATGAACAAAGAAGGGCAGCTGTAAAGGCCCAATTTAGCTCGGGCCCAAACCAAACCAAAAAATAAAAAATAATAACAGCCTAAAATTTACAAATCCAAATAATACAAAACCCTAAAGCCGAAATAGCCTACAACCTAAACTATTTTCAGTAAAATAAAAGAAACCCTAGCCCCCTTACTGCTTCTCCTCGTTCTCGTCGCCCAAGGTTTGCCACCACCAACTCTTCTGCCACCCTTGCAAAGAAGAAAACACGCAACAATAGAGAACAGTAGAAGTAGAAAAAAAGAAAAAAGAAAAAAAAAACAATAAAACTAATATCTTGTAATATATTTTGGCTATAAGAGCCATACACCAGTTGTATTTTTGGACATGAAGAATTATCAAAAAAAAAAGGTGCTGCATCTTCATTTTTATTTTTCGACAGCAGGAGTCGAGGGGTTTTTGTCTCTTTTTTTTTGGTGATTTCAAGTTCAAAAGGTAGTTCTACGCGAAAAAATACAAAAAAAATGGTGTTTTTGGTGTTTTTCGGCCACCAAGGACGGTGGAGCTTATCACTAGCAATCAGTGGCCGTCACGATGGGGGCCTGCCGGAGCCAGGCCAGAGTTGGGTCTGTTTGAGAGAAAGAAAAAGAGAGGATTTCAGTGTTTTTGAAAACAAAAGGTTGAAATGATTTTTTTTGTTAAACTTTAATTTATATACCCATGAAGAAACGACGTCGTTTTGGGATTCAATTTCAGATGCCAAAACAGTGTCGTTTTGGCTTAATAGGTTCGACCCTACCCATAAGCTGGAGATCCGTGTGTTTTTGTTTCGATGGGTTATTTCTATACCCAGTCCTTCTGCTTTTAAGGAGCTTTTCAATATGGTTCTTATTTTATTTTTTTCTTTTTAAATCTATCCCTATATTTTTTTTCTTTATTTATTTTGGTCCTAAAAGATGCGCATATAAGGAGGTTTTGGAGAATTGCCCATGTGACCTCTGTCATCTTTGTGTGTCTAATTTTAGGTCATCTATTTCTCTTTTTTACAATTTAGACACTTTAGATCCCATTTAAGTTATGATTCAGTCCCTTCCAAATTTATTAATTCATTTTATTATAATTTAGGCCTCTATTTTTGTTTAAACTTCCATTAAATCCTTTCTTTAATTTTAACATTTCTATTCTTATTTTATTATTATTTGTATATTTATCCATCTATTATTATTATGGTTTTTCCATTTTCATTCTGTTTGCATTTTATGCATATTTTCATACTTGTATTTCATTTTTTTATTTTTCTCTTTGTGATTTTATTATTCCTCGTTTATTTTTAAGTCACGTTTTTTAAATCATGTATTACTTTTCATTTATTTTTTAGTTTTATTTAAATTATTATTGAAATAGGCCTTTATCTATTTTATATTTTATCGCTCCAATACGCTATCTATGTTATCGTTTTGTATCAATTCACCGTCCCCACTTCATGCATTATGTTTGGAAATGATTAAATATTTTTACATTATGCCTCAGATGAGATGAATACACATAATTTAAATGTCACATTAGTTATTATAAAAAAATTTAAAATAGGCAATGTTCAGTATTTAGAGATTCAAGAAGTCGTACCCTAACTTACGGGGTCTCAATTTTATTGTTGAACTTAAATAACCAAATATTCTTTTAAAATTAAAATACATAAGTTTTTAAATAAAAATAAATACAAGCTCATTCTCAAAGGTTCAATATTTCCTTTCCTAACTTACGGGATGTGATATTTTGCTATCTCGAGACGAGAGGTTCTTTGACATTCGTTTCAATTTATTCAAGCAATTTTTTAAATAAAATAACATAGTATCGTAATTTAAGCTCTTTTCAAGTTTTCAATTTTCGACACTAAAGACATTAATTAATCAACTAGGTACCAGTTTTGGGCGTTACGGGGTGCTAATCCTTCCCCATGCATAATTGACTCCCGAACCTATTTTCTAAATTTTGTAGACCAAAATCGTTGTTTTAATAAATCAAATCTCTTATTAAAATGATCAAATTACGAGGTGCTCCGATCATACCTCATAAAAAAGATTGGTGGTGACTCCCGTTTTTGTTTTAAATAAAAAGTCGACATTTTTCAAAAATATGGTTTCGACAGTTGGCATGTCCTTCACCATTGGCATGATGCACGTACAGATAGTTTTGGCATTAGGTTTTCAATGATCTTCTATCATACGTGTTGACGTGCATGTGTAAGGCCCAACAAATTTTCGTATCTTCCACATCTGTGACTTCTAAATAAATGCGGCTTGTACCCGCCAATTGCAGCCTTCCACCGACTTCCAACACTCCCCAATATATAATGTCAGTTTAGACATGATGACTTTGTAGTCTATTGATATATTCATGTTATACCTCTTAATGGAAAATATACACTCTTTCTTACTTACGAATCTCTGGCCCACGAACAACTCCTCAAGATCAGAATCTACGGCCAGCCAATGAGCATGTAGTATTTCAGGGTGCTCTAGGAACTCGACTGCGTGCGCCGCGTCAGGGTTTATGAGTGACATGTGTGCCCTAGGATTATTGTGTATTACAATACGTAAAATTTGGTTTCAAACTGAAGACGCGTTAATGTTTCCATCGTCATTCACGCTTTCATCGTTAATGTCATCCGGGACCTCGTCCACATTGAGATCACTATCACTATCGACCTCGTGATCACAAGCATCACTATTATCGTTTCCATCATCACCAACCATATCAATATCAAGTGTAACATTAATATTGATGTTGATCTCGCGTACAATCGATTGACTATTGACGTACAATATCGAAGCCACCATACATGGTGCATTTTTGTCACTCTGGTTCCTACAATAAAGAGCGATCATTGTCTCCACGTCTTCATCGTCTACAAGTTCCATTTCGGTGAATTTCATGGGATCTGTTGAAACTGAAAACTTGTAGAAAAGTTTTGAGATCCTTCTCTCACAACGTCTAACAATTTTTGCACTAATCATTTCTTTCATATCATCAAACGAGACATTTCTATTAAATCTCATAGTTATTTGTTGGCGACATTCAAATATACATCCAACGGTTGTTGTCAAGATTACTTCATCGAAATAAACGCATACGAAAAACTGATTATCCATCTTCAATACTCAATCTGTTAAAAAATAAATAAAAATTCTCAAAACAATTTTAAACAACAAAAAAATACTTACATAAAAAAATTAATGAATAAAAAGAGACCAAAGTTATATCAATATGCAAAAATTTTCATTCATAAGCTCAGACTTTTTCAGTTCTCATTTTGTACATGAACAACATTTATCTTTACATTTAATGTAACGCCCCGTACCCGAGACCGTTGTCGAAGTCGAACACGAGGTGTTAACGGACTTAATTCATTTACTTACATAGTTCATTTTAAAATTTCCAGACAAGCTGGCTAACTGCATCACAGTTACTTTAAAAATCATATCTCGAGTTCCAAAACTCGAAAACCGATTCCGTAAATTTTTCCTGAAACTAGACTCATATTTCCATCTACAAATTTTTTTCTAGAATTTTTGGTCAAGCCAATTAGTACAGTTTATTAGCTAAAGTTTCCCCTGTACAGAGCTTCAATACTTATTCCGTTTGTTTCTAATGAAACTAGACTCAAAAAGGAATCTATACATATAAAGCATGACTTCTAATTGTCTCTGGTTGATTTATGGTAAATTTTCAAAATCAGAACAGGGGATCCAGATAACGCTCTGGCCCTGTTTCGCAAAAACTTAAATATCTCATAAAATACGGCTCATATAGTCATTTCGTTTCATTCATATGAAAATAGACTCATCAAGATTCGATTACATAATTTATTCACTATTTAATTCCATTCCTAATATTTTTAGTGATTTTTCCAACTTACGTCACTGCTGCTGTCAACATCTATTTTAAGGTAAATTTTACCTATTTCATAATTTTTCCATGAATCAATTAGCAAATTGACATACATTATTATCGAGGGTAATCCCGATTAGCCATGACGTACGTAGCACTAATAGGACCATGATTGGCCATTCCAATGGCTAGTCATTACCAAACATTTCCATACCACTTAATAACCATATCACAAGACCATAATGTCATACTTCAAAATATACGAGCCATTTTCGCATGGCTATACGAATACACATTACCAAAGGGTACTTAATTAACAACAAGGGTCAGCCCTATACATGCCATTTTCAAAATTGAACTAAAAGAGTACCAAAAAGTGGCTTAGATAGTGTGGATGACTTCGACCTCGACACTCCCGAGTCCGATAGCTGACGAACAAAATCTATAAAATAGAGAATTAAAGCAGAGAATAAGCATTTCGATGCTTAGTAAGTTTTAAGTAATGAAATCATTTAAAAGAATGGCATAATAATATCAAGTTTGTTTGTTTCATCCCTTGGCCGAACAGAAACATAACCGAGATATCACTTTTATCATTAGTATCACAAAGGTGAAACCAATTTATCCGGCCAAATCCAATCCATAACCAAATGCCCTCATCTCAAATGTCCATGTCCATTTCATGCATATACACACACATTTCATAACTATGACATTGAACTCTCTAATTCGGAACTCATACATCATAATCAGATCATAAACGTTCGGGTGATTTAAATAATGTGCTAAGCATTCCCATCGAATTTCAAGGTCATAATTGAAGTATATTCATATTCTCAGCATGAGTAAATTACTTACCTGGTTATCTTACAGTAAGTAGCGCATGTGATTAAAATTATTCCAGCATGTATTATATGATTTCTCGTAAGAACACTTATGGGTCTTCACCCTCAAATATTATGCTAGTGCAACATCCTTCGGAATAAAGTCCGACTCTTAGCATCGGCTCAAAAGCCCTTCGAGACCAAGCTCGGATTAGACCACTGGCTCGAAGGCCCTTCGGAACTAAGTCCGGTTTTGACACTAGCTCTAAAAAGCCCTTCGAAACTAAGTTCGGTTATTAGCACTGGCTCAAAAGCCCTTCGAGACCAAGCTCGGATTTAGACCCCGATTAGCATTCACACATATATGCATATATATATATATATATATATATATATATATATATATCATATCACATCTGGATATCATTCCTGATACTCGAATACAATTACAGCATGTTTACTAACCATACATCGTTCGATTCATTAATCCTAAACAAATAACAAAATCCCTTTTCGTTAATCCACAAGATTTCCATAACCATTCGGCTACGAGTAAATACCTTACTTATTTATTTTATCATGTAATTCAAGTAGAATCGTCAAGTCACGAGTTAATTATTATGCTCATAGACAAATAATTGCCTTATTAAATCGTAAGCTAAATTTCATTACTCAAAGACTTACCTCGGATGTTGTCGAACGATTTCAACGGCTATTCGATCACTTTTTCCTTTCCCTTATCAGATCTAGATCATCTTTGCTCTTGAGCTTAATTTAAAACCATTGAATTCATTTAATTTCAAATCAAATAGGCGATTTAATATAATACATGTATATTATAAGGTTGAGGTACATATGACTCAATGGTTAACTATCAAACACCATACGCATATATATATATATATATATATATATATATTTTCTCTAATCATGCACAACCCAACATCTTACTTAGGCATTAACAATTTTTATAGATATATGCATATCTATGTTAAGGCCGATTATATATTTAATACATTCTACAAATATGGTTATTTGTATTGACTAAATACCATTTTGTCTCAAGTTATACTTATAAGCACATCCTTCCAAATACATTCGTACTTAAACATCATTGCATATACGTATATATACAAGAACCATTCTTAACATACTTACTACTCATTTACAAAACAAAATACTCATATCACATTTATAAAACTACAAGCCGAATATACCTATACTTACCTCACTTAAACATCAACCCTCAATTTCTTTGACAAAGTACATTTTCGAAAATGATAAGGCAATATAACAGCCTTTAATCCAACGTATAATTCATACATATCTCATTCCAAGCATTCACTCTATTCTATCACTAAAAATACAAACATTACTCAATAACTTCCTAGTTCAAATTCGGCAATTACACCAAATTCACTAGATGATTTATTATTATTGTTGTTCATTTATTCAAACTACTTACAATTACCTTAAACTATTACAATCAACAACCATTTGTAACTTATTCATTAAACATGAAAACAACCATATATCTCTCCCATTTTCTACCATGGTCGAATGTTTCAAGACACCACACCATTCCAAATTGGTCATGGGTTGAGCAAAGAACTTAGTGACTAACTCAAAAATGTTAAAAATCTAAGAATCATCATTAAACTTACCTTAATTTAGCTAACCACCATAGCCGAATTTCTCCAAGCTTTTTCTCTTCTAGTTACGGCAATAAGGAGCAAAGATGGAGAAACTTTGGTTTCTCCTCCCATTAACTAGTATTTTATTAACCTTATTCCTTATTTCATTTTGCAACATAAAATTATTAGCATAAAATATTAACACAAAATAATTATAATATGCTTTAGTCCATAACATGGCCGGCCACCATCTAGAATTTGGCCAATTTGACATGCAAGTACAAGCATTTTCTAACATGCATCAATAGGTCACTTTAACATTTGCCTAGCACATTTCTAAATTTTCTCACACAAGTCGTATTTAATAAAATTCACTTACAATTAACAAAATTCAAACATGAAATTTTCACACATGCATATATACATATAATAAGCATCAAATATGACGGTTAATTATTTTTATGACTCGGTTTTGTGGTCCCGAAACCACTTTCCGACTATGGTCAAATTAGGGCTGTCACAACTCTCCCCCACTTAAGAAATTTTCGTCCCCGAAAATCCTACCGGTAAATAGGTTTGGGTATCGTTCTTTCATAGAGTTCTCGGTTTCCCAAGTAGCTTCTTCAATCCCGTGTTTGAGCCATAACACCTTTACTAACGGAACCCTTTTGTTTCGCAACTCTTTTACTTCACGGGCTAGAATACGAATCGGTTCTTCTTCATAACTCATATCGGCTTGAATTTCAACCTCGGAGGGATTTATTATGTGCGAAGGATCAGATCTGTAACGTCGAAGCATCGAAACATGAAAAACATTGTGAATATTCTCGAGATCAGGGGGTAAAATCAATCTATATGCCACTGGACCAACTCGTTCGGATATTTCATATGGCCCTATGAACCTCGGACTCAGTTTGCCCTTACGGCCAAATCTGAGTATCTTTTTCCAAGGTGAAACTTTAAGAAACACTTTGTCTCCCACGATACTCAATATCTCTTCGTTTTAAATCCGCGTCGACTTCGACAATCTGATGTCGCCTTCAGACTTTCACGAATTATTTTTACTTTCGCTCAAAGATCTTTAATCAAATCAACTCAAAATTTTACTTTCACCGAGCTCGATCCAAAACAATGGTGTACGGCATTTACGACCGTACAAAGCCTCGTAAGGTGCCATCTTAATACTTGATTGAAAACTATTGTTGTAAGCGAATTCAATCAAAGGTAAATACCGCTCCCATGAACCACTAAACTCAAGGATGCAACATCTCAACATGTCCTCGAGTATCTGAATTATCCGCTCGGATTGACCATCAATTTGTGGATGAAAAGCGGTGCTAAAATGCAACTTAGTACCCAAAGCTACTTGCAATTTCTTCCAAAATCGCGAGGTGAATCTCGGATCTCTATCCGACACAATAGAAATAGGTACCCCGTGTAATCTCACAATCTGAGAAACATACAATTCAGCTAGTTTATCCAGTGAATAATCCGTACGTACGGGAATAAAATGAGCCGACTTAGTCAGTCTATCAACAACAACCCAAATCGCATCTTTCTTACTTGCCGACAATGGCAACCCAGATACAAAATCCATCGTGACTCGATCCCATTTCCATTCGGTATCATGATCGGTGAAGTAAACTCAGAGGCACTTGATGTTCCGCTTTCACTTGTTGACATATTAAACACTTCGAAACAAAATCGGAAATGTCTCGTTTCATACCATGCCACCAAAACTGACGTCTCAGATCGTTGTACATTTTCGTACTCCCCGGGTGAATTGACATCCGGCTACAATGAGCTTCGTTCAGAATTGTCAAAATAAGTTCTGAATTTCTTAGAACGCACAAACGACTTCTGAACTTCAAACAATCGTCATCATCAATTTGAAACTCTGATTCCTTATTCGAAACACATTCAGCCCGTCTTGCAACCAATTCATCATCGACTTTCTGAGCTTCACGAATTTGATGAATCAACAAGGGTTTGGCCTTTATTTCTGCTATTAACACATTATCGGATAGAACCGACAAATGTACGTTCATCGCTCGTAAAGCAACCAGTGATTTACGACTTAAGGCATCCGCAACCACATTAGCCTTTTCCCGGGTGATAGTCAATGACAAGCTCATAATCCTTTAATAACTCGAGCCAACGTCTTTATCGCAGATTCAAATCTCTTTAAGTCATCAAATATTTGAGACTTTTGTGATCCGAAAATACATGGCACTTCTCACCAAATAAGTAATGTCTCCATATTTTCAAAGCGAATACGATGGCAGCTAATTCGAGATCATGGGTTGGATAATTTTTCTCATGTGGCTTCAATTGCCTCGACGCATAAGCTACAACTCGACCTTCTTGCATCAATACACAACCCAACCCAAGTAAGGATGCGTCACTGTAAATGACAAACTCTTTGCCTGATTCAGGCTGCACTAGCACTGGAGCTTCAGTCAAGTAAGTTTTTAGTTGATCGAAACTTTTCTAACATTTTTCTGACCATTCGAACTTAACATCTTTCTGAAGTAGCTTCGTCATTGGTGTGGCTATCATCGAGAAACCCTTTACAAACCGTCTGTAGTAACCTAAGCAAGTCCAAAAAGCTCGAACCTCGATAATATTTCTCGGAGGCTTCCAGTTAAGTATGGCTGAAATTTTGCTTGGATCAACTCGAATACCCAATGCAGATACCACATGACCCAAGAAGCTAACCTCTCTTAACCAGAACTCACACTTACTGAACTTAGCATATAACTGCTTATCCCGTAAAATCTGCAACACTAATCCCAGGTGTTCAGCATGATCGGTTTTGTAACGCCCCATGCCCAAGATCATCGCCGGGGTCGAGTATGAGGTGTTAATAAGCTTAATTTAACATATTTAGAACTTTGGATTATTTATTTCTACATTCACAGCTTTTAAGCTACTTGCATCATAGTCACAAGAAAAATCATATCTCGAGTTACGAAACTCGAAATCAAGATCCGTAAATTTTCCTTAAATCTAGACTCATATACCTATCTACTAATTTTTTTCTAGAATTTTTGGTTGGGCCAATTAGTACAGTTTATTAGTTAAAGTTACCCCTATTTCAGGACTTGACTGGTCTGACCTCTGTTTACTACGAACAACATTTCTCTCTGTACAAAATCCATATGACTATGAGGTTTATTTCTCTTGAAACTAAACTCAATAAGGATTCTGAGAATATAAAATACACTACCTAATTATATCTTTAAAATTTATGGTGAATTTCTAAAATTGGAACAAGGGATTCAGAAACTGCTATGACCCTATTTCACTAAAATTCAAATATCTTGTAACATATAATTCCTTTACCTGTTTCATTTGTTTCATGTGAAACTAGACATAATAAGCTTCAATTTGATATGTAGTCCATCACCAAGTTCAATTTATATGATTTTTATTAAATTTTTAAACTCGCGTCGTTGTTGCTGCGAGATTCATTTATGGCAAATTTCATCCCTTTTATGAGTTTTTATGCACTAAGTATCTTAATAATTTTCCTTAACATCAAATGTAATCTAAACTAACTATTTTCATAATTTATCATTATCAAGCATTTCCTCAACCATTCCATCACCATACCATAAGATCATTTACACAAAAAGGTATATTGCTATACATGCCATACTTAAATTTACAAGTCATTACCAAAAGTCTTAGGATAGTGTGGTGAGCCTTGACCTATCCCGACTCTGAGCTGGCTTGTCCAAAACTACAATGAGTAAGAAGGAGGAGTAAGCATAAATGCTTAGTAAGTTCATATGCAAATAATAAGTAACATAACAAGCAGTCATACCAATCAACATTAGCATGTATCACTAAAACACATATCACATTTTAATCATTTTTCATCATCTTATTACCTTATCGTGGTTGTATCAATACTCAACCCGAGGGTTAAATACATACCTGTCCAAAATATCCATTTCACATCACTTACCAATACGTCTCTTTACATCTCGAATATTCCTCCATTTGAGTAGAACTTTACCGTTGAACACATCGAATATAATTCGGATACATGGATAACTTGCACATAAGTGCCATATATGCAATCAAGCAATCATGTAACCCGCCCATAAGTGAACTCAGACTCAACTCAACGAGCTCGGGCGTTCGCATCCATAAGTGAACTCGGACTCAACTCAACGAGTTTGGATGCCTAGATACATCTCACGAACTCGGACTCAACTCAATGAGTTCGGACATTCGCATCCATAAGTGAACTCGGACTCAACTCAACGAGTTCGGATGCTCAACCATCCTAGTGACATGTCACTTGTATCCTAATCTATTCCTAAGGTTCAAACGGGCTTTTTCCTCGAACACTTATCCTTGTCGTCTTCCGTAGAATGCGAAATCAATACTCAGTAACAATTATATTTAACAAGTAGTTCACATAATTTACATATTATTTGAAATTAACCACAAAGCATACATTTCATAATAAAATTCAGCATAACATATAATTAACATCAATAACTTAAAAATAACCATTATGCTACATTATTTACACATGAACTTACCTTGGTACCAAAATACAAAGATTTTTCAATTTAGTCCACAATCTTTTCTTTTCCTCGATTGAGGTCGATTCCACGTCTTTCTTGATTATGGAGCTTGGAAGCTTGAAACAAACCCTAGCTATGGAGAACCCTTGAAATTTCGGCCTAATGAAGAAGATGGACAAAAATTGGCTTTTAATTTTGTTTTTAATTCATTTTAATAACTAAATGACCAAAATACCCTTACTACTAAACTTTCCAAAAATTCCTTCCATGTCCTAATTTTGTCCATGAACTTAAAATTGGTCAAATTGCTATTTAAGACCTCCTCATTAATATTCCAAAACAATTTCATACTAAAACTTCTAGAATGCAAGTTTTGCAACTTATTCGATTTAGTCCCTACTTTCAATTTAAGCACTTTAGGCATAGAATTTCATCACGAAATTTTCACACAATCATGCAATCATATCATAAACCTCAAAATAATTATAAAATAATTATTTCTATCTCGATTTATGGTCACGAAACCACTATTCGATTAGGCCCTAATTCGGGATATTACAACTCTCCCCTTTAAGGATTTTCGTCCTCGAAAATCTTACCCAGAAATGAGATGTGGGTATTGATTTCTCATAGTTTCTTGATTCCCATGTAGCTTCTTCTACTCCATGCCTTTGCCACAACACCTTCACAAGTGCAACATTTTATTCCTTAGTTGTTTGACCTCTCGAGCTAAAATCTTAATCGGTTCTTCTTCGTAGGTCATATCTGGTTGTAGTTCAATTTACGCGGTGAAACTACATGTGAAGGATCCGAACGATACCGACGTAACATAGATACGTGGAACACATCATGAATCCTCTCTAATTCAGGTGGTAATGCTAGCCGATATGCTACCGATCCAACTTTTTCAATTACTTCATACGGCCCAACAAAACGCGGACTTAATTTGCCCTTCCGTCCAAATCTAAGGACTTTCTTCCACGGACTCACCTTTAAAAATACTTTATCACCAACTTGAAATTCAATGTCCTTTCGTTTTAGGTCTTCATAAGATTTCTGTCTATCTGAAGCAGCTTTCAAACAATCTCGAATTATCTTCACTTTTTCTTCAGTTTCTTTTATTAGATCAACTCCATAAATCTGATTTTCCTTGAGTTCAGTCCAATACAATGGCGTTCGACACTTACGACCATATAATGCTTCATAAAGTGCCATTTTCAAGCTCATCTGATAACTGTTATTGTAAGCAAATTCCACCAACGATAAGTATCTTTCCCAACTTCCTTGAAATTCCAATACACAACATCTAAGCATATCTTCAAGAATCTGAATTATTCTTTCTGATTGTCCGTCAGTTTGTGGATGAAAAGCGATCGAAATTTAACTTCGTACCTAACGCGTCTTGCAACTTTTGCCAAAACCGCGAGGTAAACCTTGGATCTTTATCCAAATAATCGATAATGGTATTCCGTGTAATCTAACAATTTCTCTAATATACAGTTCAGCCAACTTGTTAAGAGAATAATCCGTACGTACCGGGATAAAATGAGCCGACTTAGTTAATCAGTCAACTATTACCCGGATGGCATCTTTCTTTCCGGAGTCAATGGCAATCTGAAACAAAATCCATAGTAATCCGATCCCATTTCCATTCAGAACCATAATAGGTGGAGTAATCCTCAAGGTACTTGGTGTTCAACTTTCACTGTTGACAAATTAAGCATTTGGACACAAACTCGATATATCTCTTTTCATTCCATTCCACCAATACATTTTCTTCAAGTCATTATACATTTTCGTACTACCCGGATGAATCGAGAAATAACCACTATGTGCTTCCTCAGGATCTTTTGAATCAATTCCTCATTCTTGATTTTCAAATCCGATCTTTAAACATTAAGCACCCATCGAACCAATTACAAATCGATCCGTGTCGACTTCACTTTATTTTCTTTTGGCTAGCAAATCTTGATCATTTTTCGAGTTTGAAATCTCTTGTAAAACATCGGTCTTGCTCTTAATTCGCTAGAATCGAACCGTCATCTGACATTTTCAACTGAGTGTTCATAACTCTCAAAGCAAACAAAAACTTTCTACTTAAAGCATCGGCAACCACATTCACTTTTCCCGGATGATAATCAATAACAAGCTCATAATCTTTCAATAACTCCAACCATCTTCGCTGTCTCAAATTCAAGTCTTTTTGTGACATCAAGTATTTAAGACTTTTGTGATCGGTATATACTCGGCACTTTTCACCATACAAATAATGTCGCCAAATCTTCAAAGCAAACACCACTGTAGCCAATTCCAAATCGTGAGTAGGATAATTCCTCTCATGAGGTTTTAACTGCCTCGAATCATAAGCCACCATTTTTCCTTCTTGCATGAGTACACACCCCAAACCATTTAGAGAATCATCACTATACACCACAAATTCTTTACCTAATTCGGGTTGTACCAACACTGGTGCTTCAGTTAATAACTTTTTCAATTCTTCAAAACTCTGTTGACATTCTTCCGTCCATTCAAATTTAACATCCTTTCGGAGTAGTCTAGTCATAGGAGCAGCAATTATAGAAAATCCATTTACAAACTGCCGATAATACCCAGCTAGCCCCAAGAAACTTCTAACTTCAGTTACGTTTTTCGGTGGTTTCCAATCAACAATAGCTGAAATTTTACTAGGATCAACCCGTATACCATCACCTGAAACAATATGACCCAAAAATCCAACTTCCCGGAGCCAAAATTCACTTTTACTAAACTTAGCATATAGCTGCTTATCTCTCAAAGTTTGCAAAACTATCCTCAAATGCTCAGCATGCTCTGTCTCATCTTTTGAATAAATTAAAATATCATCTATAAACACCACAACAAATCTGTCCAAGTATGGCGAAATATGCGATTCATTAAATCCATAAACACAGCAGGAGCATTTGTCAACCCAATGCATAACAAAAATTCATAATGACCGTACCTTGTTCTAAAAGCGCTTTTAGGCACATCCGACTCCTTTACCCGCAGTTGGTAATACCCAGATCTCAAGTCAATCTTTGAAAACCATGTCGCTCCTTTTAGCTGATCAAACAAATCATCAATTCTTGGCAACGGATACTTGTTTTTGATTGTCACCTTGTTTAACTACCGATAATCAACACACAACCTCATAGAACCATCCTTCTTTTTCACAAATAACATGAGAGCACCCCAAGGTGAAAAACTCGGTCTCACAAAACCTTTATCACCAACTCTTGCAATCTGCGACTTTAATTCTTTCAACTCTGCTGGTGCCATTCTATACGAACAATCGAAATCGAGTGTTCCCAGATCAAATTAATACCAAATTCTACTTCCCGATGGAGGCAAACCCGGCAATTCTTCCGGAAATACGTCCATAAATTCACACACAACCAAAGACTTGATTCAACTTTCTTTTCAACTTCTTTTGTATTAATTACATACGCCAAATAAGCTTCATAACCCTTTCTCGATATTTTTGAGCCGACATTGAAGAAATCACACTAGGCAATGCCTCTGATTTATCCGATTCAACCCAGAGTTTCACCATTTTCACACTTTAATTCTATAACCTTTTCTTTGCAATTTATTTTAGCATCATGCAATGTCAACCAATCCATACCCAAAATAACATCAAACTCATCAAGCGACAACAACATCAAGTCGGCCGGAAAGTAATGATCCCGAATCATTAAAGGACATTTCTTACATACTTTATCAACAGTCACACATTTGTCTAACGGATTCGACACTCTAATCATAAAATTCTATGTTCTCAACAGGTACATTCATACTAGACACCAATTTCATGCACACATATGAATGAGTAGAACCGGGATCAATCAAAGCAATAACATTAACATTATAGAAAGAAAATGTACCGGTAATCACATCGGTGAGGAAGCATCTTCACGCTTTAATAGCATAAGTTCTAGCCGAGCCCTTCCTTCAGTCTAACGGTGCATCCTCGCTACATTCTTCTTGCTTGTTTCACTTCCAGCTTTTCTCGGATACCTTCCCCTCGAGTCTGCACCACTAGCTTTTACATTCTGAAATTTTTCTTTCTCGGCTCTCTCAAGGGTCTCTAATAAAATGATCCGGAGAACCACATCGAAAACATTCATTTGCTCTGCACGGACCAAAATGATTTCTACCACAACGCTGGCACTCGGGTTTAACAAATCTCGAGTTCCTTACACTGGCTGCAGAAGTATTTTGAGATTTAGGACCCACATTTTGCTTCTTATAATTCCCATATGATTGTCCAGCTGAAGCTTGGGAACGAGGATTCATATTCCTTGACTTTCTAGGTTCTTGTGAAAATGAACTACTCATCGGTCTTTTCTTCCAATTTCTAGTCTCGGCCTCTACCTTTTCTTTTCTTTAAGTAGTTCTTCACCTTGCAAGCTCGATCAACCAAGACTACCATTTCTTTTAGTTCAAGGATCCCGACAAATACTTTAATGTCTTCGTTGAGCTTTGTCTTCAAATCGTCGGCACATATTGGCTTCAGAGGAACATATTCCACGCATACTTACTCAATCGAACAAACTCTCTTTCATATTCGAGATGTCATATTACCTTGCTTTAGCTCAAGAAACTCTTTACATTTCGATCAATAAACCTTTCACTAATATATTTCTTCCGAAACTCTTCTTGAAAGAATTCCCAAGTTACCCTCTCTTTCGTACCACCGAAATCAAAGTTTTCCACCAATTATAGGCTGAATCTCTCAACAAAGATGTAGCACATTTCAAACATTCTTCAAGTGTACAAGATAATTCATCAAATACCCGGATAGAATTTTCAAGCGAACTCGCTTTCTCGCATCATCATCAATATTTGCTCTAAATTCTTCACCCCTTGTTTACTTAATTACATCAACGAGGGTTCTGTGAAATTTTATCATATCCATACCTTGAGGCATCGGGGGTACAGGTTGAGGAATTGGGGGAGGTGGGGGAGGTCGTACATTTGGGTTTGTACAAACGAACTCAGTGTACCATGCACTCATCATTTGGAGAAAGGCTTCCCGATCCCTTTCTCCTCCTCCCTGACTAATAGTAGGGGGTGGGTTTTCAGTCGGCGCTGCTCCTTCAGCCGGAGCTGACGCATTACTCTCTACTTCATCTGCCACAGCTGGATCGGGATCCATTTACTATACAAAAAAAAATTCATTTAAAAAGGTCAGAAGTCGTCACACTATCACAATTCATACATATGGCATGTATAGCAAAATCCGTACATACAACACGTAGTCCGAGAACTGACTAAACCTGCTCTGATACCACTAAATGTAACGCCCCCACGCCCGAGACCGTCGCTGGGGTCGAGTATGAGGTGTTACTAAGCTTAATTTAACATATTTAGAACTTTGGATTATTTATTTCTACATTCACAGCTTTTAAGCTACTTGCATCACAGTCACAAGAAAAATCATATCTCGAGTTACGAAACTCGAAATCAAGATCCATAAATTTTCCCTAAATCTAGACTCATATACCTATCTACTAATTTTTTTCTAGAATTTTTGGTTGGGCTAATTAGTACAGTTTATTAGTTAAAGTTACCCCTGTTTCAGGACTTGACTGGTCTGACCTCTGTTTACTACGAACAACATTTCTCTCTGTAAAAAATCCATATGACTATGAGGTTTATTTATCCTGAAACTAGACTCAATAAGGATTCTGAGAATATAAAATACACAACCTAATTATATCTTTACAATTTATGGTGAATTTCTAAAGTTGGAACAGGGGATTCAGAAACTGCTATGACCCTGTTTCACTAAAATTCAAATATCTTGTAACATATAATTTCTTTACCTGTTTCATTTGTTTCATGTGAAACTAAACATAATAAGCTTCAATTTGATATGTAGTCCATCACCAAATTCAATTTATATGATTTTTAGTAAATTTTTAAACTCGCGTCAGTGTTGCTGCAGATTCTGTTTATGGCAAATTTCATCCCTTTTATGAGTTTTATGCACTAAGTATCTTAATAATTTTCCTTAACATCAAATATAATCTAAACTAACTATTTTCATAATTTATCATTATCAAGCATTTCCTCAACCATTCCATCACCATACCATAAGATCATTTACACAAAAAGGTATATTGCTATACATGCCATACTTAAATTTACAAGCCATTACCAAAAGTCTTAGGATAGTGTAATCGAGCCTTGACCTATCCCGACTCTGAGTGGCTTGTCCAAAACTACAATGAGTAAGAAGGAGGAGTAAGCATAAATGCTTAGTAAGTTCATATGCAAATAATAAGTAACATAACAAGCAGTCATACCAATCAACATTAGCATGTATCACTAAAACACATATCACATTTTTAATCATTTTCATCATCTTATTACCTTATCGTGGTTGTATCAATACTCAACCCGAGGGTTAAATACATACCTGTCCAAAATATCCATTTCACATCACTTACCAATACGTCTCTTTACATCTCGAATATTCCTCCATTTGAGTAGAACTTTACCGTTGAACACATCGAATATAATTCGGATACATGGATAACTTGCACATAAGTGCCATATATACAATCAAGCAATCATGTAACCCGCCCATAAGCGAACTCGGACTCAACTCAACGAGCTCGGGCGTTCGCATCCATAAGTGAACTCGGACTCAACTCAACGAGTTCGGATGCTTAGATACATCTCACGAACTCGGACTCAACTCAATGAGTTCGGACATTCGCATCCATAAGTGAACTCGGACTCAACTCAACGAGTTCGGATGCTCAACCATCCTAGTGACATGTCACTTGTATCCTAATCTATTCCTAAGGTTCAAACGGGCTTTTCCTCGAACACTTATCCTTGCCGTCTTAGTAGCATGCAAAATCAATACTAAGCAACAATTATATTTAACAAGTAGTTCACATAATTTACATATTATTTGAAATTAACCACAAAGCATACATTTCATAATAAAATTCAGCATAACATATAATTAACATCAATAACTTAAAATAACCATTATGCTACATTATTTACACCGAACTTACCTTGGTACCAAAATACAAAGATTTTTCAATTTAGTCCACAATCTTTTCTTTTCCTCGATTGAGGTCGATTCCACGTCTTTCTTGATTATGGAGCTTGGAATCTTGAAACAAACCCTAGCTATGGAGAACCCTTGAAATTTCGGCCTAATGAAGAAGATGGACAAAATTGGCTTTTAATTTTGTTTTAATTCATTTTAATAACTAAATGACCAAAATACCCTTACTACTAAACTTTCCAAAATTCCTTCCATGTCCTAATTTTGTCCATGAACTTAAAATTGGTCAAATTGCTATTTAAGACCTCCTCATTAATATTCCAAAACAATTTCATACTAAAAACTTCTAGAATGCAAGTTTTGCAAATTATTCGATTTAGTCCCTACTTTCAATTTAAGCACTTTAGGCATAGAATTTCATCACGAAATTTTCACACAATCATGCAATCATATCATAAACCTCAAAATAATTATAAAATAATTATTTATATCTCGGATTTATGGTCACGAAACCACTATTCCGATTAGGCCCTAATTCGGGATATTACAGGTTTCATTTCTCGAATAGACCAAAATATCATCGATAAACACAACTACAAACCGATCTAAAAACGGTCTGAAGATCCGATTCATCAAATCCATAAATACCGCAGGGGCATTAGTGAGTCCAAACGGCATCACTAAGAACTCGTAGTGACCGTATCTCATTCTGAAAGCGGTTTTGGGTATATCCGAATCTCGAATTATGGCGATAATAGCCCGATCTCAAATCTATCTTTGAAAACACTAAGGCTCCTTTAGTTGATCAAACAAATCATCAATACGCTGATAGCGGATATTTATTCTTTATTGTCACTTTATTCACCGACGATAGTCGATGCACAACCTCATGGTTCCGTCCTTCTTTTCACAAACAATCTTGGTGTACCCCAAGGTGAGAAACTTGGTCGAGCGAAACCTCTATCCATCAACTCTTGCAACTGAGCTTTCAATTCCTTTAATTCCGTTGGTGCCATACGATACGGAGCTATCGAAATCGGTGTAGTCCCAGGTACAAGTTCGATGCCAAACTCTACCTCCCGAACAGGTGGTAACCCTGATAATTCTTCGGGAAAAACATCCGGATATTCACAAACCACTGGTACCGACTCAAGTTTCTTTCCTGATTCTTCATTATCAAGTACGTATGCAAGATACGCTTCACACCCCTTTCTCACATATTTTTGAGCTAACATCGAGGATATTATTGTTGGCAATCCATTCAAGACAGTAGACTCAACTCGGATTATCTTATTATTTGCACACTTCAAATCAATAGTCTTGCTTTTGCAATTCACAACCGCATCATGCACGGTCAACCAATCCAAACCGAGAATAACATCAAATTCATCAAACGGTAAAAGCATCAAGTCCGCTGGAAAATAGGAACCTCGAATTACTAGGGGACATTTCTTACACACCTTATCAACAAGCACATAATGACCCAAGGATTCGACACTCTAATAACGAACTCGAGAGACTCAACGGTAAAGTCTTCTTTGGATGCTAAAGTCTCACATATATAAGAATGAGTAGAACCGGGTCAATCAATGCAATCACATTAGTATCAAAGAGAGTGAAAGTACCAAGAATAACATCGGTGAAGAAGCATCCTCGCGTGCGTATAGCATAAGCTCTGGCAGGAGCACGAGCCTCAGATCTGGTGGTAACATCTCTAGATCCTCTCTGACCGCCACTAGCATTCCCCACATTTTTAGATGGTCTACCTCGAGCAGTAGTAGCACTTGGTTTCCCACTTTGATTTACATTTTGTTCAGACAGCCTCGGGCAATCCTTGATAAAGTGGTCAGCTGATCCGCACTTATAACAAGAGCGGTCATGGAATCTACAACTTCTCGAATGCCATTTACCACAATACTGGCACTCTGTTCTGTCTCGACGATCATTTCCAACACTGGCAACTGAAGTGACTCGTGTACTCACAGGGGGTCGATCACGATCTCGTCTAGAAAAGCCCGAAGTGTTTTTAGATCGGCTTAAATCATCTCTAAATTTCTTCGATGACTGTTGAAAGGGCTTTCCGCAGATCTCTTCTGAAACTCCTTTGCTCCCATATCGCTTTTCTTTTCTCCTTCTCGAGCTCTTGACTTTGCAAGCTCGCTCGACAAGTACCACAAATTCTCGATTTCTAAAATGCCAACACACGCTTTATATCTTCGTTCATCCATCTTGAAACGTTTGCACATTACGGCTTCGAGGAAATGCATTCTCGGCGTCTGGCTAAGCCTTACAAACTTTCGTTCATAATCGATGTGAGACATGGAACCTTGTTTAAGTTCAAGAAATTCTTTCCGTTTTGATCAATGAATCTCTGGTGATATACTTTTTCAAACTCGGTTTGGAAAAACTCCCAAGTTACTTGCTCTCTGGGCACAAAAAATCAACGTATTCCACCAATAATAGGCGTAATCTCGTAGCAAGGAGATAGTACACTTAAGGCATTCATCGGTGTGCAAGATAGTTCATCAAGTACCGAATAGTGTTGTCCAACCAAAATTCAGCTTGCTCGCATCATCGCTGTCTGTAGCCTTAAATTCAGTAGCCCCGTGTTTTCGGATTGTAACAGCCAAAATTTTCAGTGGTGTCGGAAACAGTGATTCGAGATCACTAATTCCGACGAGTAAGTTTAGAAATTTTAACAAATAATAATTATAGGCCAAGCGCGAACTTAAAAGAATTATTTTTAATTAGTGAATTTTGCGATTTTAAAAGAATTAATCAGGTAAATTTGGTTGAAAATGAGGTATCGAGACCTCGGATTTATAAACCGAGCCATAAATATTTTTATAAATATTTATGGAGTGTTATTAAGTTAGTATTAAAGTTTCGTTAGAAAATTTTAACGTTTGGTTAGTCAATTAATTAAAAAGAACTAAATTGAAAACAATGCGAAATTTATTAAATTGTGATTAAATAGTTTAAGTGATTAAAAAGGAGGGATTTAAAAGGCGATTGGACCCAAATTGTATGGGCTGGACGGTTGGGCAAGAAAATCAGCAAAAAAGACAAGGAGAAACAAGGGCAAAATGGGAAATTTTGCAAATTAAACATATAAAACAAGACAAATTTGAAAAATCTAGAGATATCATCATTTTCTTCAGCAAAACGCCATGGGAGGTCTGAAAGCTGCTGCTTTTCATACTTTGACATATGTGAGTTCAATTCTTACCCTTTTCTTTGAGATTTTTATGTTTTGTGACTTTTACAATTAGGTCCAAGTGTTTAATTCATTAGTTTTTATTTTATGAACAAAATTAAAAGATATCAATGATAAGTTTTGGCTGTTTATGATGAAATAAAATGAATTTGAAGCTTTGATTTTGTTGTTTGATGATTTTATCAAGTAATTTCAATAGAAATTTATTTTAGGACCTAATTGTGAAAAAGTTGTGAATTAAGGTTTAGTGTTAAAATGATGATTTTCAAAGGTTGTGTAATAGTTTATAATGATGGAATAAAATGTTAATTGAGAAAAATTAGCTTAATAGATGGGCTAATTGAGCAAGGACTGAATTATATAACCTTTGAAATTTAGAGGAAAAATGGTAATAAACATCTTGAACTAAAACAATATTGGACAGCAGAAGTAGACTAACTTTGAAAAATCACCATAAATTGTAAAAATCGAATTAGAAGATGAATAAAATATAAAATTAAATCTTATTGAGTCTAGTTTTTCATAGAAGAAACGGTGTAAGCAATGGATTTGTAAATTATGAGATATAATGAATTTTGTGAGACAAGGTTAGAATGAATTCGGGTTCCCCTATTTTGACTTTGGAAAATCACCAAAAATTGGAGAAAATTAATTAGAGTCTCAAATTTATGTGCTTAGAATCCTTAATGAGTCTATTTTCAATACAAATCAATGGGAACATTATCCTAGTTTTGTACTATGATATAATTAATTTTTAGTGAAGAGAGGTCAGAACTGTTGGATAGTGAAATAGGGGAAACTTAAATGAATAAACTGTACTAATTGGCTAAACCAAAAATTCTTAAAATTTTATGGTGGAATGATATGTGAGTCTAGTTTTAGGGAAAATTTAAGGATCTTAATTTTGAGCTCTGTAGCTCGAATTATAAATAATTGACTGACTATGACTCGTGTGAACAGATTGATGTGAGCATTAATAAGTAAATTGTGAAATCGTACTTACAAGAATGTTATATACATTAAGGATGTGGAATGGAGAGGAGGATGAGGAAAAATATATATGAATATTCAGTTAGCATGGCTAATTTGCATGTTTTAAGCTCATGGACTAAATTGAATAAAAGTAAAATTTTAGGGGGCAATTTTGTAAAAATGTCAAAAATGACTAAATTGAAGGAAATAAATTGTTTTATTATCTAAATTAATAAATTGAATGAAATTATCAATTTAAGATTGGGTGAAATTTGGGAAAATGGTAAATTACCAATATGCCCCTAAATCTTGGTATTTCTGCAATTTAGTCAGGTAGGTTCGGATACCCTGAATGAGCATGTAAATATAAAAATTTAAGTATTGTATCGTATTTTATATGATATTTTGAATTGAATATATGAAAAGGATGTTATATGAAACATGAAAATGAATACTAAATAATATAAATTAATTGAAATTATTCTGAAAATTTTAATGCCTCGTATCCTATCCCAGTCTCAGGTACGGGTATGGGGTATTACATTTAATGGTATCAGAGCTAAGGTTTAGCCGGTTCTCGGACCGAACGTAGCATATGTGTAGTCTAGAAATACATGCCATTATATAACTTATGATAAGATAATGTAATATCTTCCAACTCTGATAAGATTTATTTTACTTAAAGATAGAGATACTTTCCCAACCGAGCTAATTACGATAATGATAAAAGCGATAATCAAATATATGAGCAAAAGTAGATTATGATGAGTCGGAACTCATAAAGGTATGAATAAATGTTATATTTAAATTTATATGTATAGTAAGTAAAATTTTAAGGTAAGTATTAATATTGAATTGAATTTGTATGGATATATGTGATTGATGTGGAAATAGAATTTTGCATATATGTTATATTTGAAAATTTTATTGATTGGGAATGTGATGAAATTGATATGAATATGTGATTAATTGAAATGTGTATTGATTGGAAACTGGAAAGTGAATCAAATACCCTATTAACAGTATCGGACCAGATTGGATACAAATGGCATGCCATTGGGTTTGTGATGTGATGAGGAGATTTGTAGTTCGGCCGAGAAGATGTTTCTGTTATTATATACTTCGGTTTATCCGAAGAGGCATTTAATGCCTTATTGGTGTGTTTGGGAGGATATGATATACTGGTGTGTTGTGGAGGATTTATAATATTCCGGGTGTGTTTGGGTTGGATATTCTGGTGTATTTGGGAGGATTATATGATACTGGTGTGTTTTGGAGGATTATACTGGTGTGTTTTAGTTGGACATTTTGGTGTGTTTGGATGGAATCCGTGTATCCGCCAAAGTCCGAGTCTTGTTAATAGGGGTAAATATGAATATTAAGTGAAATTGAAATAAGAATTGAATTCCCTATTAACTTGTCAGACTAGTCGGATATAATTGGCATGCCATAGGAACCGGAAGTGTACGGGATTTGTCGGCTATCTTGATCGGGCACTTTATGTGTCGTATTTGTGCACCTTGTGTGTCGTGTCGGGCACCTCGTGTGTCGTTTCGAGCACTTATGTGTCGATATCTTGATCGGTACTACGTCTTGTTTTAGGCACAATGTGCCGTACTGGTGTGTTTGGTTGGATCCGTGTATCCGTCTGAGTTCGAGTTATGTTAATAGGGTTGAGTAAATGAAATGAGAAAATCGAATGAATTTGATCGAATAAACTATTGAAAGTGTGAAAAAAAATGGAATTATGAAAAGAAATGTGAATTGTGAATTGAAATATGAGATTGAAAGCTTGAACCAAAGGTTCATGAATTGATTAAAGATAATATAGATGATATATGATGCCATTTGATGAAAGACTATTGCCGAGATATGAAATTAAAGCATAATTAACACATATGACTTATATTGTTACATGTTTGATGTCTATTATTTATTATAGTATTTATAATTTGAATTATGGTAATACCACTGAGTACAAACATGCTCAACATACGATTATATTATTATAATTCAAATTATTTATTATTATTAAGTGTTAAATCCCTATCACTCCATATGGGATTCAATTCTATTATGTTTGGAAAAAGAAGTCGATGGTGAAACTTACATGAGACTATTCTTCTGTCTCTTCCGGTTTTCTCTGAGAAATCATTTGGATATTTATTATTATTTTCGTATGAGTTATGTTCTCGGATTTCTGGTATGGTATCGCATTTTGGAGTTCTTTATCTCGGTTTTCCTATCACTCTTATTTCGTAAATTATCGATCATGATTTATCCTTAAAGTTTGTTCTTTGGTTTATGATGACTATGTCTATTATGATAAGACTATCCGTGTCTGTTTGGCATGTATACGATGTTATGTGCCCAACATGTTTGATTAAGTAAATTTTATTCAAAACTGAATAAGTGTGTGTTTATGTACACTTGGTTGAATAAGTACGATTAGTAAGTTCATATGGCTAAATTTAATGTTGTGATATGAAAATTTCATGAATGATATAGTATATTATTGCATATGAATGTCATTAAACTATGATAGTTGTAAAATGATATTTGAATAAAAGTACAAATTAAGTGGAACAACGGATTTGAGTACTTTCGTTCAGTGGCTAAGACGAATTGACGGAAAAGACCATGGTTGGACCATGGCATCAATGTGATATGTGATCTGTGTAAGGCCATAGCTGGGCTATGGCATCAGAGATATGTGACTACGTGCTTCCATATAAGACCATATCTGGGATATGGCATCAGTGTGATATGTGATTTGTGTAAGACCATGGTTGGGCTATGGCTACGGTGTGTGATATGTGACTATGTGCAAGACCATAGTTTTACTATGGCATGATGAAAACGAAGTACTCAATTCCGAAATGGTTCCCTAAATTGATTAAGAAAGGTAAGTGATAAATGGACTTAAAAGATTGAAATTGATTAATTGTTGATATTGAGCTAAACTAAGTGAATTCATTGTTTGAAATTGTAGATGGCAGAAAATATTGATAGACTATATAAGTGTATAAATTTTCTTGAAGTGAATTATGTGAAAACGATGATGTTATGTATGAATGTCAAGTCATATGTGTATAGTTATGAGAGTTAAGTTAGAGGCTTTACGACCTCACCCCCTTACCAGAGTTGTAATTATGAGGGAATAAGTGAGATTTTGATGATATGCTCCGACACTGTATGCTACAGTCTAAAGGTTATTGGGAAGATATGTTTGAGATTAATTCGGTTGTGATTCTGAGAAATTTTGTGGAAGTTTTTCATTAGATTTGAAAGCAACTTTTTCTGGTAAGATTTTCGGGGACGAAAATCCCTAAAGGGGGGGAGAGTTGTAACAGCCAAAATTTTCAGTGGTGTCGGAAACAGTGATTCGAGATCACTAAATCCGACGAGTAAGTTTAGAAATTTTAACAAATAATAATTATAGGCCAAGCGCGAACTTAAAAGAATTATTTTTAATTAGTGAATTTTGCAATTTTAAAAGAATTAATCAGGTAAATTTGGTTGAAAATGAGGTATCGAGACCTCGGATTTATAAACCGAGCCATAAATATTTTTGTAAATATTTATGGAGTGTTATTAAGTTAGTATTAAAGTTTCGTTAGAAAATTTTAACGTTTGGTTAGTCAATTAATTAAAGAGAACTAAATTGAAAACAATGCGAAATTTATTAAATTGTGATTAAATAGTTTAAGTGATTAAAAAGGAGGGATTTAAAAGGCGATTGGACCCAAATTGTATGGGCTGGACGGTTGCAAGAAAATCAGCAAAAAGACAAGGAGAAACAAGGGCAAAATGGGAAATTTTGCAAATTAAACATATAAAACAAGACAAATTTGAAAAATCTAGAGATATTATCATTTTCTTCAGCAAAACGTCATGGGAGGTCTGAAAGCTGCTGCTTTTCATACTTTGACATATGTGAGTTCAATTCTTACCCTTTTCTTTGAGATTTTTATGTTTTGTGACTTTTACAAGTAGGTCCAAGTGTTTAATTCATTAGTTTTTATTTTATGAACAAAATTAAAAGATATCAATGATAAGTTTTGGCTGTTTATGATGAAATAAAATGAATTTGAAGCTTTGATTTTGTTGTTTGATGATTTTATCAAGTAATTTCAATAGAAATTGATTTTAGGACCTAATTGTGAAAAAGTTGTGAATTAAGGTTTAGTGTTAAAATGATGATTTTCAAAGGTTGTGTAATAGTTTATAATGATGGAATAAAATGTTAATTGAGAAAAATTAGCTTAATAGATGGGCTAATTGAGCAAGGACTGAATTATATGACCTTTGAAATTTAGAGGAAAAATGGTAATAAACATCTTGAACTAAAACAATATTGGACAACAGAAGTAGACTAACTTTAAAAAATCACCATAAATTGTAGAAATCGAATTAGAAGATGAATAAAATATAAAATTAAAGCTTATTCAGTCTAGTTTTTCATAGAAGAAACGGTGTAAGCAATGGATTTGTAAATTATGAGATATAATGAATTTTGTGAGACAAGGTTAGAATGAATTCGGGTTCCCCTGTTTTGACTTTGGAAAATCACCAAAAATTATAGAAAATTAATTAGAGTCTCAAATTTATATGCTTAGAATCCTTAATGAGTCTATTTTCAATAGAAATCAATGGGAACATTATCCTAGTTTTGTACTATGATATAATTAATTTTTAGTGAAGAGAGGTCAGAACTGTTGGATAGTGAAATAGGGGAAACTTAAATGAATAAACTGTACTAATTGGCTAAACCAAAAATTCTTAAAATTTTATGGTGGAATGATATGTGAGTCTAGTTTTAGGAAAAATTTACGGATCTTAATTTTTAGCTCTGTAGCTCGAATTATAAATAATTGAGTGACCATGACTCTTGTGAACAGATTGATGTGAGCATTAATAAGTAAATTGTGAAATCGTACTTACAAGAATGTTATATACATTAAGGATGTGGAATGGAGAGGAGGAGGAGGAAAAATATATATGAATATTCAGTTAGCATGGCTAATTTGCATGTTTTAAGCTCATGGACTAAATTGAATAAAAGTAAAATTTTAGGGGCAATTTTGTAAAATGTCAAAATGACTAAATTGAAGGAAATAAATTGTTTTATTATCTAAATTAATAAATTGAATGAAATTATCAATTTAAGATTGGGTGAAATTTGGGAAAATGGTAAATTACCAATATGCCCCTAAATCTTGGTATTTCTGCAATTTAGTCAGGTAGGTTCGAATACCCTGAATGAGCATGTAAATATAAAAATTTAAGTATTGTATCGTATTTTATATGATATTTTGAATTGAATATATGAAAAGGATGTTATATGAAACATGAAAATGAATACTAAATAATATAAATTAATTGAAATTATTCTGAAAATTTCGGTAATGCCTCGTATCCTATCCCGGTCTCAGGTACGGGTATGGGGTATTACACGGATTCTGTCAACTGGGGGCTTATTTAACCTCATCTGGTCAGCTACCGGAGGTATCACAGGTGCAGGGGTTGTATTATTCGGGAGTGGGGGTTGTGGAACAGCCGTATTAGTTCGAATATACTGATTGAACCAATCATTCATCACGCTATAAAAAGCTTGTCTAGCTTCATCATTCTGATTACTAGCAATAGGTTGAGAGTCCACCGGTGCTGTCCCTTGCGCGGGAACAGGCGCTACACTCTCAACATCATCAGCTACCGCTCGGTTGGGATCGGGATCCATTACTATAAGTAAACACATTTTAATCGCCGTAAATCACCACACTATCAAATAAACACATAATGGCATGTATAGCTAAACCGGACGTATTACGGTAGTCCTAGAATCGACTAAACCGTAGCTCGATACCAATAAAATTGTAACGCCTGCACTTGAGACCGTTGTTTGAGTCGAACACGAGGTGTTAACGGACTTAATTCATTTACTTACACAGTTCATTTTAAAATTTCTAAACAAGCTGGCTAACTGCATCACAGTTACTTTAAAAATCATATCTTGAGTTCCAAAACTCGAAAACCGATTCAATAAATGTTTCCTGAAACTAGACTCATACGTCCATCTACAAATTTTTTTCTAGAATTTTTGGTCGAGCCAATTAGTACAGTTTATTAGTTAAAATATCCCTTGTTTCAGGGTTCGACTACTCTAAACTTCATGCATTACGACTTAGATATCTCCCTGTACAGAGCTTCAATACTTATGCTGTTTATTTCTAATGAAACTAGACTTAAAAAGGAATCTATACATATAAAGCATGACTTCTAATTGTCTCTGGTTGATTTATGGTAAATTTTCAAAATCAGAACAGGGGATCCAGATAACGCTCTGGCCCTGTTTCGCGAAAACTTAAACATCTCATAAAATACGGCTCATATGGTCGTTTCGTTTCTTTCATATGAAAATAGACTCATCAAGATTCGATTACATAATTTATTCACTATTTAATTCCATTCCTAATATTTTTAGTGATTTTTCCAACTTACGTTACTGCTGCTGTCAGCATCTATTTTAAGGTAAATTTTACCTATTTCATAATTTTTCCATGAATCAATTAGCAAATTGACATACATTATTATCGAGGGTAATCCCGATTAGCCATGACGTACGTAGCACTAATAGGACCATGATTGGCCATTCCAATGGCTAGTCATTACCAAACATTTCCATACCACTTAATAACCATATCACAAGACCATAATATTATACTTCAAAATATACGAGCCATTTTCGCATGGCTATACGAATACACATTACCAAAGGGTACTTAATTAACAACAAGGGTCAGCCCTATACATGCCATTTTCAAAATTGAACTAAAAGAGTACCAAAAAGTGGCTTAGATAGTGTGGATGACTTTGACCTCGACACTCCCGAGTCCGATAGCTGACGAACAAAATCTATAAAACAGAGAATTAAAGCAGAGAATAAGCATTTCGATGCTTAGTAAGTTTTAAGTAATGAAATCATTTAAAAGAATGGCATAATAATATCAAGTTTGTTTGTTTCATCCCTTGGCCGAACAGAAACATAACCGAGATATCACTTTTATCATTAGTATCACAAAGGTGAAACCAATTTATCCGGCCAAATCCAATCCATAACCGAATGCCCTCATCTCAAATGTCCATGTCCATTTCATGCATATACACACACATTTCATAACTATGACATTGAACTCTCTAATTGAACTCATACATCATAATCGATCATAAACGTCGGGTGATTTAAATAATGTGCTAAGCATTCCCATCAATTTCAAGGTCATAATTGAAGTATATTCATATTCTCAAGATGAGTAAATTACTTACCGGTTATCTTACAAGTAAGTAGCGCACGTGATTAAAATTATTCCAGCATGTATTATATGATTTCTCGTAAGAACACTTATGGGTCTTCACCCTCAAATATTATGCTGGTGCAACATCCTTCGGAATAAAGTCCGACTCTTAGCATCGGCTCAAAAGCCCTTCGAGACCAAGCTCGAATTAGACCACTGGCTCGAAGGCCCTTCGGAACTAAGTCCGGTTTTGACACTGGCTCTAAAAAGCCCTTCGAAACTAAGTTCGGTTATTAGCACTGGCTCAAAAGCCCTTCGAGACCAAGCTCGGATTTAGACCCCGATTAGCATTCACACATATATGCATATATATATATATATATATATATCATATCACATCTGGATATCATTCCTGATACTCGAATACAATTACAGCATGTTTACTAACCATACATCGTTCGATTCATTAATCCTAAACAAATAACAAAATCCTTTTCGTTAATCCACAAGATTTCCATAACCATTCTTTACGAGTAAATACCTTACTTATTTATTTTATCATGTAATTCAAGTAGAATCGTCAAGTCACGAGTTAATTATTATGCTCATAGACAAATAATTGCCTTATTAAATCGTAAGCTAAATTTCATTACTCAAAGACTTACCTCGGATGTTGTCGAACGATTTCAACGGCTATTCGATCACTTTTTCCTTTCCTTTATCAGATCTAGATCCTCTTTGCTCTTGAGCTTAATTTAAAACCATTGAATTCATTTAATTTCAAATCAAATAGGTGATTTAATATAATACATGTATATTATAAGGTTGAGGTACATATGACTCAATGGTTAACTATCAAACACCATACGCATATATATATATATATATATATATTTTCTCTAATCATGCACAACCCAACATCTTACTTAGGCATTAACAATTTTTATAGATATATGCATATCTATGTTAAGGCCGATTATATATTTAATACATTCTACAAATATGGTTATTTGTATTGACTAAATACCATTTTGTCTCAAGTTATACTTATAAGCACATCCTTCCAAATACATTCGTACTTAAACATCATTGCATATACGTATATATACAAGAACCATTCTTAACATACTTACTACTCATTTACAAAACAAAATACTCATATCACATTTATAAAACTACAAGTTAATATACCTATACTTACCTCACTTAAACATCAACCCTCAATTTCTTTGACAAAGTACATTTTCGAAAATGATAAGGCAATATAACAGCCTTTAATCCAACTTATAATTCATACATATCTCATTCCAAGCATTCACTCTATTCTATCACTAAAAATACAAACATTACTCAATAACTTCCTAGTTCAAATTCGGCAATTACACCAAATTCACTAGATGATTTATTATTATTGTTGTTCATTTATTCAAACTACTTACAATTACCTTAAACTATTACAATCAACAACCATTTGTAACTTATTCATTAAACATGAAAACAACCATATATCTCTCCCATTTTCTACCATGGCCGAATGTTTCAAGACACCACACCATTCCAAATTGGTCATGGGTTGAGCAAAGAACTTAATGACTAACTCAAAAATGTTAAAAATCTAAGAATCATCATTGAACTTACCTTAATTTAGCTAACCACCATAGCATAATTTCTCCAAGCTTTTTCTCTTCTAGTTACGGCAATAAGGAGCAAAGATGGAGAAACTTTGGTTTCTCCTCCCATTAACTAGTATTTTATTAACCTTATTCCTTATTTCATTTTGCAACATAAAATTATTAGCATAAAATATTAACACAAAATAATTATAATATGCTTTAGTCCATAACATGGCCGGCCACCATCTAGAATTTGGCCAATTTGACATGCAAGTACAAGCATTTTCTAACATGCATCAATATGTCACTTTAACATTTGCCTAGCACATTTCTAAATTTTTTCACACAAGTCGTATTTAATAAAATTCACTTACAATTAAAAAAATTCAAACATGAAATTTTCACACATGCATATATATACATATAATAAGCATCAAATATGACGGTTAATTATTTTTATGACTCGGTTTTGTGGTCCCGAAACCACTTTCCGACTAGGGTCAAATTAGGGCTGTCACATTTAACCACTTAAATTCAGTTCTACGTTTTCTTCCATCTCCGATTTTGTATCTTCCTCTGGGAAATTCTCTATATTAAATTATGAATTCTCTTCAAATTCATTTTTTACAATCTAATTTGGAAATTCCTCTAGATTTTCTTCTTCTTCAATCTTTATAACGGGTATTGAATTTAGAAATTCTCTTGGTAATTTCCTAACAACTAATTTATCCATCCATGGTATGCCAAACACATTTTGCTTCCCAGTCAACTTTCACGAACCTACAGTTTGTCTCACTATTTTCATTGCTCCATAAGAGATTATAAACTTCACGAAGTATATAACTAAATTCCAATAGGTTTATGGTACCAATGTTTTCCTAAGTTGGTCTAAAATAATTTGATGCTCCCTGTGACAGCCCAAAATTGACCCTAGTCGGAAGGTGGTCTCGGGACCACAAAACCGAGGCATAAAAATAATTAAAATTTATTTTGATGCCTATAATATGTGTGCTCATGTATGACATTTTATGATGATTGATTTAGTGTTATAAGGGTGAATTCCACAAGAAAGGACTTAGTAATGAACTTTGAAAGTATGATAGGAAATGTGTGATGACTAATTAAAGCATGCATGCAAAATAATGGACTTGCATGTCAAATTCCCTTTATAGGTGGTGGCGGCCATGACAAGGGAGGATGGGCTAAACATGTCATGAAACATGTTTTGTTGGTGCATTAGGGTGAAATAATAAACAAAGGTGTATGGGTGATAAAAAATGAAAAAAAAATGTGTGTGAGTGTGGTAATCCCCCCATTGCAGTGAGTTGTAGAGAAGGAAAGAAAAAATTTTGTTCATCCTTTCTTTGAGCCAAAACTAAGGAAGAAGGAGGATTTTGCTTCATGCTTGGTTTGGAAGAGATCTAGAAGGAGATTTGGCTAAGTTTGCATCAAGATTAAGGTATGTATGAGGTTGTGTTAGGAGTTTCATGCATGTTTTGGTTGCTAACTTGATGTGCATGTTAGCCATGGCTCAAATCTTTGTTAAGCCATGGAAATGGTATTTGGCCAAAGTTGTTATGGTGATAAAGCCATTGCATGCTAAGTGTGAAGCTTGATGATGATGCATGCAATGATGGATTGTCTACTCTTGAGTAAGATTTTGAGCTTTCTTTTGTTTTATCATGATTGAAGTTGAAAAGGAGCATGATTGTCATATTCGCCATGATGCATTCATGAGCATGGTTCATGCTTCTTGCATGTTAGTAAAATTTGTGTTTTGGATGGCTATGGACACCTTGAAATTCGCCATGCTCATATATGTATATATATGTTTGCACATGATGTTTTGGTTATGAAGGAAGTGATGAATAAGTTTGTTTAAAGAAGAAGATGTTGAAGAATAATTGTGAAATTGTAAGCACATTCGCCTAGCACACATATGAGTGCTTGATGCTATATTGTAAGTTTTGAGCTACAATATGCAAAGCATTAACTAGTAAAATGCATGCTGTTTTGTGTGGTATTAAGTGCATAATTGGCCTCAACATGGACAAGTATATTCGGCCTTGGGTAGCCTATTGAAGGCCTTAGCTTTTCCTTGATGCTCGAATAAATTGTATTGAATTGCTTGATGTAGTATAAAATGTGCATGACCATTGTGTATTCAAGCTAAAGGGTGGCCATATGACCATTTAAATTCCTTGTCATATTCGCCATAAGCTAGCACAATGAGGTTTTGATAAATTGAATTTGTTTGAATTAGCTCAAGAGCTAAGAGGGCCACAATTGGACAAGGGGAAGGAAAAAGTAATCGAATAGCCGTAAAAGCCGTTCGACAACATCCGAGGTAAGTCCTCAAGAAGTGACCTTACTTGAATTATGTGGAATGAAATATGGATGTATTGATTATTAATTTATGTGTGTATGAGTATTCGAATGATACCCGGGCTAAGTCCCGGGCGATTATGTTAGTGATTATAATTGTGTTTGAGCCTTAGTAACGAAAATAAATATGTATGTCCAATGATTATTGATGTATGTGTGCATGAGAAATTGAATGATATCCGGGCTAAGCCCCGAAGACAATTATGCTGGAAATTATAACCGGTTAAGACCAAGGCAATTGTGCTAGTGGCTACATCCGGCTAAGACCAAGGCATTCGTGTGAGTCATTCTATCCGGCTAAGACCAAGGCATTTGTGCAAATCGTGATATCCGGTTAAGTCCGTGAGGCCTTGGTGCGGGTTACCATAACCAGGCTATGTCCCAAGGCGATTGATCGAGTAGCGACATCCGGTTAAACTCCGAAGGTATGTGATTTGAAAATTATAAGCTTGCTGGAAAATTTCAGCTAATGCACTTGTGAAATTTCCCAATGACAAGGTAAGTGCGGTGTGTGCTGCTGGCGCTAGGAGTAAGAGCGTGTGAATATCCGCTCCTATGATGGAACGAGTTATCGGCCTTAATGAAGCCGTTATTTGTGTATGAACATAAGAGTTGGGATGGTGAAGTAAGTATGATTATGTGAATGTGCATTAATGAAATGATGCATTTAACTATGTGAATGTATTGCTGTAATTAGAGTTGATTATATTCCTTGAGACTTACTAAGCATAAGAATGCTTACCCCGTTGCTTTGGCTCTCAGTTTTTTTAGATTTCGTCAAGCAATTGGATTTGGGATCGTTGAAGTCAAGTCATCCACACTATCAAGCCCCCATTTTGGTATAAATTCTTGGTTGAACTTGAAATGGCATGTATAGGACTACCCTTGTTGGTTTAAATATGTTATGATGTATATGTATACGGCCATGCGAAAATGGCTCGTAATAGTGAAGTATCAACTTAAATTATTTGCGGTTTGTATATATATATATGGTGTCATGATGTGACTATGAATTGGAAATGGGAATGTTGGTCACATGATCAGCCATTGGCATGGTTAAAATGATCATATGTGGACCTATGTAAGGCAAGACTAGTTGGTTCATGGAGACTACAAAATAGGTAAGACCTACCTTAAAAACAGATGCTGCCAGCTGCAGTAACGTGAATGTGAAAAATCACCAAAATTTGTAGGAATGGTATTAAATAGTGAATCAGCTATGTAAATGAACATTGATGAGTCTATTTTCATATGGAAGAAACGAAATGGTCATAGGAGTTACATGTTAAGAGATATTAAAGCTATTGTAAGACAGGGCCAGAACGGTTTCTGGGTTCCCTGTCGCAACTTTAAAAATTTACTATAAATTATCCAGAAAGAATTAGGAGACATACCTTATATGTACAGATTCCATTTTGAGTCTAGTTTCATTAGAAACAAACGGCACCAGCATTAAATCCCTGTACAGAGAGATATTCAAGTTATACCGTGCGAAGGTCAGAGCAGTCGATCCCTGTAACATGGGTGACTTTAACTAATAAACTGTACCAATTGGCCCGACCAAAATTCTAGAAATAAATCCATGGATGGATATATGAGTCTAAATTCAGGAAAATTTACGAAACCAGTTTCCGAGTTTTGAAACTAGAGATATGATTTTTAAGGCGACAGTGACACAGTTTTTCCAGCCTGACTGAAATGTCCAATGGATGGGCAAAACAAGTGAACTTGGCTTGCTAACCCCTCGTGTCCGACACGGCGATGGTCTCGGGTTCGGGTGTTACAATTTTATTGGTATCGAGCCACGGTTTAGTCGATTCTAGGACTACCGTGATGTGTTTGGGGTCTAGCTATACATGCCATTAAATGATGAATCGATAGTGTGGTGATTTACGACAATTTGACTTTGAGTTTGTTTATAGCAATGGATCCCGATCCCAACCGAGCAATAGCTGATGATGTGGAGAGTGTGGCGCTGCTCCGCACAAGGGACAGCGCCGTGGACTCTCAACCTATGGCCAGCAATCCGAATGATGAGGCTAGGCAAGCCTTTTATAGTGTGATGAACGAATGGTTTAATCAATACATTCGAACTAACACTACCGTCCCACAACCTCCATTCCCGACAAATGCAACCCCAAGACCTACAATACCTCCGATGGCTGACCAAATAAGGTCAAGTAAGCCCCAATCGATAGGATTCAAAACATGGGGCCACTGAATTTAAAGCTACGGATGATGATGATGCCGAACGAGCTGAATTTTGGTTGGACAACACTATCCGGTGCTCGATGAGCTATCTTGTACACCGATGAGTGCTTAAAGTGTACCATCTCCTTGCTATGTGATTCCACCTACTATTGGTGGAGTACTCGACTTCTGTGGTACCTAGAGAGCAAGTGACTTGGGAATTCTTTCAAACCAAGTTCAAAAAAAAAAAAAGTATATCATCGAGATTCATCGACCAAAAGCGAAGGAATTTCTTGATCTTAAGTAAGGTTCTATGTCGGTTACCGACTATGAACGAAAATTTGTGAGGCTTAGCCGATACACGCGAGAATGCATTTCGTCCAAGCTATTATGTAAACGCTCGAGGATGGGCTGAATGATGATATAAGGATGTTCGTTGGCATTCTCGAAATACGAGATCGTAGTACTTGTTGAGCGAGCTTGTAAAGTCGAAGAGCTTAGAAAGGAGAAACAAAAGCTGATGTGGGAACCGGAGAATTCGAAGAGGTCCTCGGAAGTCTCTTCAATAGGCACCAAGAGATTTCGAGATGATGTGAACCGGTCTAGAGGCGCTTTGGGCTTTTCTAGACGAGGACGCGATCGACCCCTGTGACCACACGAGTCACTTCGATCGCCATGGTGGAAATGATCGCCGAGAGAGGCGGAGTGTCAACATTGTGGCAAATGGCATTCGGGAGCTGTTGGTTTCGTGATCGCTCTCGCTATAAGTGTGGATCGGCCGACCACTTTAGGAAGGATTGCCCGAGGATGCTTGAATGAATGTGAGTCGAGTGGAAACTCGGGTGCTACCATTTGCCGAGGTAGGCCACCTAGAAATATGGGCAATGTCGTTGGCGGTCGAGAGGATCTAGAGATGCTACCATCGGATCCGAGGCTCGTGCTCCTGCGAGGACTTATGCCATCTGCCAAGACGCCGAGGATGTTGCCTCTCCGGATGTCATTACGGTGCTTTCACTCTTTTCAATACTAATGTGATTGCTTTGATTGACCCCGGTTCTACTCAATCTTATATATGTGAAACCTTAGCATCCAAGAAGACTTTGCCTATTGAGTCTCTCGAGTTTGTAATTCGGTGTCAAACCCCTTGGGTCATTACGTGCTTGTCAACAAAGTGTGCAAGAAAAGTCCCCTAGTGTTCCGAGGTTCTTGTTTCCGCGGACTTGATGCTTTTGCCGTTCGATGAATTCGACGTTATTCTTGGTTTGAATGGGTTGACCATGCACGATGCGGTCGTAAATTGCAAAAGCAAGACTATCGATTTGAGGTGCGAATAACGAGATAATTCGGGTTAAGTCTACGGACTTAAAGGGGTTGCCACCGTAATATCGCAATGTTGGCCCGAAAATATGTAAGAAAAGAGTCGAAGCGTACCTTGCGTCGTGCTCGATGACAAGGAATCGAAAAGAAACCCGAATCTGTGCCGTGGTTTGTGAATACCGGATGTTTTCCTGAAGAATTGCGGGTTTACCACCGTTCGAAATAGAATTTGGCATCGAATTGGTACCGGTACCACTCAATTTCGATAGCTCCGTATCGTATGGCACCAACGGAATTAAAGGAGTTGAAAGCTCGCTTGCAAGAATTGGTGGATAGAGGTTTTGCTCGCTTGAGTTTTTCGCCTTGGGTGCGCCGGTGTTGTTCGTGAAGAAGAAGGATGGAACCATGCGATTGTAGATCGACTATCGTCGACTTAACAAAGCGACGATAAAGAACAAATATCTGTTGCCACGTATTGATGACTTGTTCGATCAATCAAGGAGCCTCGGTGTTCTCGAAAATAGATTTGAGATCGGGCTACTATCAATTGCGAATCCGAGATTCGAGCGTGCCTAAGACGCCTTGAAACAAGATATGGTCACTATGAGTTCCTAGTGATGCCGTTTGGGCTCACTAATGCCCTCGCGGTATTTATGGATTTAATGAATCGAATCTTTAGACCATATTTGGATCGATTCGTAGTCGTGTTCATTGATGACATCTTGGTCTATTCAAGAAATGAGACCGAACATCTTTGAACACTGCGGTTAGTCTTTGCAAATTTTACGGGACAAGCAATTATATGCTAAGTTCAAAAGTGTGAGTTACGGTTAAGAGAGGTTAGCTTCTTGGGTCATGTGGTATCTCGACGGGTATTCGAGTCGACCGAATAAAATTTCAGCCATACTAAATTGGAAGCCTCCGAGAAATATTATGAGGTTCAAGCTTTTTGGGGCTTGCCGGTTATTACCGACGATTTGTAAAAGGCTTCTCAACGATAGCCACGCCGATGACGAAGCTACTCCAAAAGGATGTTAAGTTCGAATGGACGGAGAAATGCCAAAAAAGTTTCGATCAACTGAAAACTTATTTGACTGAAGCCCCAATTCTAGTGCAACCCGAGTCCGGCAAGGAGTTTGTTATCTATAGCGACGCCTCTCTACTTGGGTTAGGTTGCGTATTAATGCAAGAAGGTCGAGTTGTGGCCTATGCGTCGAGGCAATTAAAGCCACATGAGAAAAATTATCCGACTCATGATCTCGAATTGGCCGCCATCGTATTCGCCTTAAAGATTTGGCGACATTACTTATTTGGTGAAAGGTGCCATGTATACTCGGATCACAAAAGTCTCAAGTATTTGATGACCCAAAGAGACTTAAATCTGCGACAAAGACGTTGGCTCGAGTGTTAAAGGATTATGAGTGATCATTGACTATCACCCGGAAAGGCGAATGTGGTTGCGGATGCCTTGAGTCGTAAATCGTTATTCACTTTACTGACGATGAATGTGCACTTGTCTATCGATCCGACAGTGTGTTAGTGGTGAATTGAAAGCCAAACCATTATTGACACACCAAATTCGAGAAGCTCGAAAGTCGATGACGAGTTGGTTGCAAAACGGGCTGCGTGTGTTCAACAAGGACTCGGAGTTTCAAATCGACGATGACGATTGTTTGAGGTTCAAAAGTCGTCATGTGTCCCAAAGAATTGAACTCATTTCGATAATTACGAATGAAGCCCATTGTAGCCGAATGGCAATCCACCCGGAGTACGAAGATGTACAATGATTTGAAACGTCGGTTTTGGTGGCATGGTATGAAGCGAGACATCTCCGACTTTGTTTCGAGATGTTTAATATGTCAACAAGTGAAAGCGGAACATCGTGCCTTGAGGATTACTTCACCAATCACGATACCCGAGTAGAAATGGGATCGAGTCACAATGGACTTTGTATCCGGACCGCCATTGTCGACAAGTAAGAAGGATGCGGTTTGGGTCGTGGTAGATCGATTGACTAAGTCGGCCCACTTTGTCCCCGTCGTCGGATTTTTCAATTGACAAATTAGTGAATTGTACGTTTCTCGATTGTGAGATTACACGGGTACCTATTTCCATCGTGTCGGATAGAGATCCGAGATTTACCTCGCGATTTTGGAAAAAGTTACAAGAAGCTTTGGGTACCAAGTTGCATTTCAAAGACCGCCTTTCACCCCCAAACCGATGGTCAATCCGAGCGGATAATTCGGATACTTGAGGATATGTTAAGATGTTGCGTCCTCGAGTTTAGTGGTTTATGGGAACGGTATTTGCCGTTGATTGAATTCGCTTACAACAACAACTTTCAATCAAGTATTAAGATGGCACCCTACGAGGCCTTATGCGGTCGTAAATGCCGTACACCATTGTTTTGGACCGAGCTCGGTGAAAGCAAGATTTTCGGGTGGATTTGATTAGGGATGCTTGAGCGAAAGTGAAAGTAATCCGTGAAAGTCGAAGATAGCCTCCGATCGTTAGAAGTCGTGCGCGGACCAAGCGTAAGGATATCGAGTATCGGTGGGTGATAAAGTGTTTCTCAAGGTATCGCCTTGGAAAAAGATACTCGATTCGGTAGTAAGGGCAAGTTGAGCCCGAGGTTCGTTGGGCCATATGAGATATCCGAATAGTCGATCCAGTGGCATATCGTTTGATTTTGCCCCGAACTCGAAAAGGTTCACGATGTCTTTCACGTTTGATGCTTTGACGCTATAGATCCGATCCATCGCATGTGATTAGTCTATCGAAATTGAAATTCAAGCTAATATGAGTTATGAGGAAGAACCGATTCGTATCCTATCACGAGAAGTGAAAGAGTTGTGAAACAAGCGGTTCCGCTAGTAAAAGTGTTATGGCTCAAGCACGGGATAGAAGAAGCTACTTGGGAGACCGAGAACTCTATGAAAGAGCGATATCCAAACCTATTTACGGTAAGATTTTGGGGACGAAAATTTCTTAAGTGGGGAGAGTTGTGATAGCCCAAAATTGACCCTAGTCGGAAGGTGGTCTCGGGACCACAAAACCGAGGCATAAAAATAATTAAAATTTATTTTGATGCCTATAATATGTGTGTACTCATGTATGACATTTTATGATGATTGATTTAGTGTTATAAGGGTGAATTCCACAAGAAAGGACTTAGTAATGAACTTTGAAAGTATGATAGGGAAATGTGTGTGACTAATTAAAGCATGCATGCAAAATAATGGACTTGCATGTCAAATTCCCCTTTTATAGGTGGTGGCGGCCATGACAAGGAGGATGGGCTAAACATGTCATGAAACATGTTTTGTTGGTGCATTAGGGTGAAATAATAAACAAAGGTGTATGGGTGATAAAAAATGAAAAAAAAAATGTGTGTGAGTGTGGTAATCCCCCCATTGCCGTGAGTTGTAGAGAAGGAAAGAAAAATTTTGTTCATCCTTTCTTTGAGCCAAAACTAAGGAAGAAGGAGGATTTTTGCTTCATGCTTGGTTTGGAAGAGATCTAGAAGGAGATTTGGCTAAGTTTGCATCAAGATTAAGGTATGTATGAGGTTGTGTTAGGAGTTTCATGCATGTTTTGGTTGCTAACTTGATGTGCATGTTAGCCATGGCTCAAATCTTTGTTAAGCCATGGAAATGGTATTTGGCCAAAGTTGTTATGGTGATAAAGCCATTGCATGCTAAGTGTGAAGCTTGATGATGATGCATGTAATGATGGATTGTCTACTCTTGAGTAAGATTTTAAGCTTTCTTTTGTTTTATCATGATTGAAGTTGAAAAGGAGCATGATTGTCATATTCGCCATGATGCATTCATGAGCATGGTTCATGCTTCTTGCATGTTAGTAAAATTTGTGTTTTGGATGGCTATGGACACCTTGAAATTGCCATGCTCATATATGTATATATATGTTTGCACATGATGTTTTGGTTATGAAGGAAGTGATGAATAAGTTTGTTTAAAGAAGAAGATGTTGAAGAATAATTGTGAAATTGTAAGCACATTCTGCCTAGCACACATATGAGTGCTTGATGCTATATTGTAAGTTTTGAGCTACAATATGCAAAGCATTAACTAGTAAAATGCATGCTGTTTTTGTGTGGTATTAAGTGCATAATTGGCCTCAACATGGACAAGTATATTCGCCTTGGGTAGCCTATTGAAGGCCTTAGCTTTTCCTTGATGCTCGAATAAATTGTATTGAATTGCTTGATGTAGTATAAAATGTGCATGACCATTGTGTATTCAAGCTAAAGGGTGGCCATATGACCATTTAAATTCCTTGTCATATTCGGCCATAAGCTAGCACAATGAGGTTTTGATAAATTGAATTTGTTTGAATTAGCTCAAGAGCTAAGAGGGCCATAATTGGACAAGGGGAAGGAAAAAGTAATCGAATAGCCGTAAAAGCCGTTCGACAACATCCGAGGTAAGTCCTCAAGAAGTGACCTTACTTGAATTATGTGGAATGAAATATGGATGTATTGATTATTAATTTATGTGTGTATGAGTATTCGAATGATACCCGGGCTAAGTCCCGAAGGCGATTATGTTAGTGATTATAATTGTGTTTGAGCCTTAGTAACGAAAATAAATATGTATGTCCAATGATTATTGATGTATGTGTGCATGAGAAATTGAATGATATCCTGCTAAGCCTCAAGACAATTATGTTGAAATTATAACCGGGTTAAGACCAAGGCAATTCGCTAGTGGCTACATCCGGCTAAGACCGAAGGCATTCGTGCGAGTCATTCTATCCGGGCTAAGACTCGAAGGCATTTGTGCAAATCATGATATCCGAGTTAAGTCCCGTAGGCCTTGGTGCGGGTTACCATAACCGGGCTATGTCCCGAAGGCGATTGATCGAGTAGCGACATCCGGTTAAACTCCGAAGGTATGTGATTTGAAAATTATAAGCTTGCTGGAAAATTTCAGCTAATGCACTTGTGAAATTTCCCAATGACAAGGTAAGTGCGGTGTGTGCTTTGCGCGCTAGGAGTAAGAGCGTGTGAATATCCGCTCCTATGATGGAACGAGTTATCGGCCTTAATGAAGCCGTTATTTGTGTATGAACATAAGAGTTGGGATGGTGAAGTAAGTATGATTATGTGAATGTGCATTAATGAAATGATGCATTTAACTATGTGAATGTATTGCTGTAATTAGAGTTGATTATATTCCTTGAGACTTACTAAGCATAAGAATGCTTACCCCGTTGCTTTGGCTCTCAGTTTTTTTTTAGATTTCGCTCGAAGCAATTGGATTTGGGATCGTTGAAGTCGAAGTCATCCACACTATCAAGCCCCCATTTTGGTATAAATTCTTGGTTGAACTTGAAATGGCATGTATAGGACTACCCCTTGTTGGTTTAAATATGTTATGATGTATATGTGTACGGCCATGCGAAAATGGCTCGTAATAGTGAAGTATCAACTTAAATTATTTGCGGTTTGTATATATATATATATGGTGTCATGATGTGACTATGAATTGGAAATGGGAATGTTGGTCACATGATCAGCCATTGGCATGGTTAAAATGATCATATGTGGACCTATGTAAGGCAAGACTAGTTGGTTCATGGAGACTACAAAATAGGTAAGACCTACCTTAAAACAGATGCTGCCAGCTGCAGTAACGTGAATGTGAAAAATCACCAAAATTTGTAGGAATGGTATTAAATAGTGAATCAGCTATGTAAATGAACATTGATGAGTCTATTTTCATATGGAAGAAACGAAATGGTCATAGGAGTTACATGTTAAGAGATATTAAAGCTATTGTAAGACAGGGCCAGAACGGTTTCTGGGTTCCCTGTCGCAACTTTAAAATTTACTATAAATTATCCAGAAAGAATTAGGAGACATACCTTATATGTACAGATTCCATTTTGAGTCTAGTTTCATTAGAAACAAACGGCACCAGCATTAAAGCCCTGTACAGAGAGATATTCAAGTTATACCGCGCAAAGGTCAGAGCAGTCGATCCCTGTAACATGGGTGACTTTAACTAATAAACTGTACCAATTGGCCCGACCAAAAATTCTAGAAATAAATCCATGGATGGATATATGAGTCTAAATTCAGGGAAAATTTACGAAACCAGTTTCCGAGTTTTGAAACTAGAGATATGATTTTTAAGGCGATAGTGACGCAGTTTTTCCAGCCTGACTGGAAATGTCCAATGGATGGGCAAAACAAGTGAACTTGGCTTGCTAACCCCTCGTGTCCGACACCGGCGATGGTCTCGGGTTCGGGGTGTTACACTCCCGTTCTATTAATGTCCCTCTAAGGGTCAAATATTACACTTTATTCTTTCTATTTAGTTCATAACCCTTCCATAACACTTATTGCATCTTTTGATTTACAGTAATAAGGTGTTAAATGATGTCTTCTTTTGGTTTCATTTTGTAATCTTGTAATTCTCACATCGTCTTATCAACTTTCTCCCTTTGTGCTAAAGTTATTATCTCATCAGGTAATATCAGATTTATTGCCATTTCTACCAATATCTTTGACAGAAAATATTTTTATTTCGATTTTTCAATATTTATCTTTTTTTTTTTGGTGTTATCACTAACTAACAATTACTTTATAATAGTTACTAACAAAATAACTTTCAAATATATTAAAAATATTAAAACATTACATTCATAACCTAACAAATCACAATAACCCTAAACAAATAATTGACCTAAACACAAAACTTACTAACAAAAAAACTTTAAAATAACTTAAAATTAATATAAATTTACATTTATAACCTAACAAATCACAATAAACAAAAATAACTTAAAAAACATAAAAATAACAATAAACAAACTATATAATATTAACAAAATAATTTATTCTCATCATAATCTATTCTATTTAAAAATAAAAATAAAAATACATTTTCTTTCTTTTTTCTTCTCCTTTCTTTCTTTCTTCTCCCTCTTTCCTTCCTTATCTTCTACTATTTTTTTTAACTGACCTTTCTTCTTGAACCAGACAATTAAATAGGAGTGTAAATTTAATACCCTGGTGCCACCTATCAAATAGGGGTCACCAGTCATACCTATCGAGATAGGCAACACACCTTACACTATATATATATATATATATATATATATATATATATATATATATATATACGGGTTCATACTAGCTCGGTACAAACATTATGCCGCCTATCAAGTAGACACCACTATTAAAATAATATATATATTTTTTAGTCAAGGCTGTCAGAATTTTAGGGTGGTGCCACCTATACACCACTCACCACTTGCATGAATGTACTATTTCGATATATAATCCCTCTAGCATATCATTTTAGTATATTATTTTTATTTTTATATTATTCAAGGAAAAAAGCCATGAGTTAATGTCGAGTTGACTTATGACACCAAATCAATTAATAACATTATTAATATATATAATTAATTGAGATAATAACTTGTAAATATTAAAATAAAAATATATAAAGTTCATTAAAATGAGAAATGAATGTTATTAGTTTTGATTCAAATCTCACCTTATATATTTTTAATTATAAAAATATATTTTTAATTGACTTTTGTAATGAAGAAACTAAAATATTCTTAAATAATATAACTTAATTTAATTATAAATAAATATTTCCGTAATTTTTTAATCGGTTCAGAGTGAGCAGTAGATGAAAAATAAGGAATTAGGAACACAAAATTTCTGTTTTGGGTTTTCCAAGATTGCCTTATCATAAAAGGGACACGTGTTGTCCTGCGAAAAGATTTAGTTCAACAGCTAATTACTGCACCTTGCAGTGACAGATAACAAGCTCAAATGCAAAAAAAAAAAAAAAAGTATAAACGTAAAACGACATGATATAACAGATAAAACGACATTAAACTTCCGTAAATACCTCCTTTAGAGAATATCTTTTCCCGTAGCCCATAGCTAATTGAAGCTCCTGCTTGCTTTCCTTTGCTTCAGCAGAGCGACACAAACGAAGAAGAAAAGAAATATAATAAAATAATTTCAAAATTATTTATATAAATATGGCGTTTGGCGCCAAAAAGGTGGGCCATATGGTCTCCGGTATTGGTGGCAACGGAATGGGCCAGATTTTGGCCGCTATGGCTGCCGCACTCTTGTTTCGCTTGTTCTCCGGGCCTGGCCCAGCTAGCTTGCCGGAAGATGAAACCTGTGAAGAAAATGACTCCGTCAACGGAGATGATGCTCCGCCATCAGCTGGCAAAGTTTTTCCGGTCACCATAACGTGGAGGAACATCACATGTTCCCTCTCCGATAAACACTCAAAATCAGTAAGTAAATAGTAGTAACAGTTTTCCTCTGTTCTTTTTCCCTTTAATTCATTTATTGTTATGCATTTTTGCCTGGCTTCTAAGAAGATGCAAAAGGAAAATTTCACATATTTGAGCTTCGAATTGAAACTGGAAATGGTAGGACTTGTTTGTCTTTTAAATATGATAGATATTTATTTTACGATAGGTTCGCTTTCTGCTTAAAGATGTGAGTGGAGAGGCAAAACCTGGAAGATTACTCGCAATAATGGGGCCATCAGGATCAGGAAAAACCACTCTGTTAAACGTTCTGGCGAGTCAGATTTTGGCATCACCGCGGTTGGCGTTGTCAGGTCTTTTGGAGTTCAATGGGAAGCCCAGTTCAACTAAAGCTTACAAGTAATGACATTATTAACTTTGAAATCATTAGAAGTGTAGTTTATATATCGGTTTTGATGGCATTTATGAGACTGTTTGTTGGTTCTTGTAGATTTGTTATGTTAAAAATTTAAAAATCTAGGGATGAGGTATATAAACCTATAATAATTGAGTTGAATATGTGACTGCTAGCACTATAAAATAATATATAATATATAATCACAAGGTAAAAAGTGTTAGACATACCATAATGATAAGGAAAGGATGTAAGTATTATAATTTTAATAGACCCATGACATAAATATGTTAGAGTGTTATAATTACAGGAAAATTCAAGATGGGAACTACCTATGTGAGTAGGAGTGTGGTCGCTTCTAAGAGCTTTAGGGTTTGGCTTTGACAACACTTATGAAAAGAAGTTACATATACATGACCGTAATACTGTGCATTTATGCAATCAATTTTCAAGATTATCAAAATCTAGAAGTGACCCAAAAGTTATGTCACTTAGTTATTAGCTAAACGTTGTCACTATTTATAGTGATGAGTTATGTCTCTTGTTACTAAGAGTTATGTTTCTTAATTATTTATAAAGAGTCATGATTATTCAAGTAGACTCTATTGATAATTATGTTTATTGTTAAAAGATGTGATTATCCATTGGATAAAAGAGACATAAGAATTCTCATAAATAGGAGTGGAATTTTCACTTGCATGGTACACCAAAAAGATATGGAAATAAAGTTTCTTTCTATTCTTTCACTTGTTAAATTCTTTATAGAAATTGATATATTTACTATGCTCAGTGCTCAATGGATTGTTTCTGTCAAGTGCAAAAGGTAAACAGTCATTGGGTATCTTTGAGATTCATTTGCCGTAACTTTGTTGCACATCATAATATAGATGGGGCTAATAGAATCTTAAAGAAACTGACATTGATACACGCCTTGAAACCTTTGTTAATTTCTCATGAGTTCATTTTTATCCCCCACACACTAACTTTTTGATGGCATTTCTAAGACTGTTTGTTGGTTCTTGTAGATTTGCTTACCTCCGACAGGAGGATCTTTTCTTCTCCCAGTTGACAGTTCGAGAAACATTATCTCTTGCTGCAGAACTTCAGCTTTCAGAGATATCTTCCGTAGAAGAGAGAGATGAATATGTGAACAATCTCTTATTTAAGCTAGGCTTGGTAAGAATAACATGATTTCTGTATACTGGAGATATATGAAATTGTGAGGCTTGTAGACATATTACTTTCATTGTCTCAGCTGCCATTTGCTTTACATAATAATTGAGAGATATAGAAATTAGCTGCTTCACTGGAACCTATCAGCTATGCTACCACCCTATATTACTAATTGCATGATCTTTGCTTTTGGGTTAATACAATGTGGTAAGAAAGAGGTTTGCTCAATTTATAGTCAATTATCATTAACCTTTTTATCCTGATACAGTTTTTCTTTCTGGGTGATCTTTTTATTCATTCTCCAAAAGGTCAGCTGTGCCGATTCAATTATTGGTGATGCCAAAGTTCGTGGGATCAGTGGTGGTGAAAAGAAACGCTTATCACTAGGTTGCGAACTGATTGCAAGTCCATCTGTCATATTTGCTGATGAACCCACAACTGGTATGCATGATTAAGCATAATGTAATCTTCTTGTAAGATAGCTCTTGTTACTCAATCTTTTCCCTATGTTACATTTGATCACATTATTTCTAAGTGGTTTCTGAATGCTTAACAAAAACCATCCATCATGATAATATCTATGCTTGATTAATTGCCTCCTCAGTAATTCCGAATTGCTATCATCTGGTAATGTATGTCAGACACCTAAGAAGTATTGATAGAGCATGTGGGGTGCAAAGAAAAAAAATTTAGCCGAGAGTGATAATTTCCAGAAGTTCTTCATAAAACATCCAGAAGTGACAATTTCACATACCATGCCATGTCCAAATCAATTAGTTGTAACCTTTATTGTAGAATAATTAGGGTTTGCCAGTGAGGTTGATCTCAGTCTTTCTAGGTAATTTTGGAACACTTAACTAAAACCCATCTATCATGTAATATCCATGATTGCCCAATTCTCAGTTATTCACAATTTGTATCCTAAAGAACTAATCTTAGACTCCGAAGAAGCAATGATATAGCATGTGTGGGGTGCAAAGTACAAAATGTAGTTAAGAGTGCTACATTTTGGAAGTTCTTCATAGAATTTGTGCCATTTATAGAGCATGAACAAGACAAAATTCGATTTTACATACCGTATCATGTCCAAATCAATCAGTTAGACCCTAAACCTGAATTAGTGTATGGTCATTAATATTTTTACCAGAGTTGATTTTGGTTTCCCAATTTCTTCTTGTGTATTCAGGACTTGATGCTTTCCAAGCTGAGAAAGTAATGGAAACTCTCCGCCTGCTTGCACAAGATGGTCATACTGTAATTTGCTCAATACATCAGCCTAGAGGTTCGGTGTATGGTAAATTCGATGACATTGTGTTGCTAACAGAGGGCACACTTGTTTATGCTGGTCCAGCACGTGATCAACCACTGGAATACTTCTCCAGATTTGGGTTGTTATCAAACTTTGCTCCTGTTAATTATGGAATGCAATGTCTGCCTGCATGCTATGGTTCTTTATTCAGACTCAATAAATTTAATTCTGATTGTCTGATTTTTATTGACTGCGACTTGTGAGGAAGAGACATGTAAATATCTTCTGTTTAAAAATATTTAACCTCTGAAAAGGTGCATTGTTGGGTTTAGGACTAAAATTATCCACCAAGTTTACCTGCTAGGAATCCTGATTAGCATCGATATTAGTTGTATGCTGGATGAGATTTCTAATGTAACTCTAGCACTCCTATTATGCTTGAAATGTAGCTGCATGTGTCCACATCAGTCAGCTTAAGGAAAAAGAGAAAAAGAGAAAATAGATATTGCCATGGCCTCATCATTTACCAATATACCGTTAATGTGTGATACTGATGCATCCCTTCACACATGATCTTGCGGACTAGTTATGTTTTTCATTTTGTTTATGGAAGTGGATGATCTAAATATTCTCTCTCTCTCTCTCTATATATATATATATATATATATATGTTGTTTCATTGATATCATAATTAAACGGCTTTGGGAATCATGAGCTGGTTTTTTTCCCCTCTGCTTTTGTTTGCTTTAATAAACAAGGACTATTATTTGAACTCTGCATCTAGATGGAAATTATCTAACAACAAAGTACCAGAATCTGAAATGATGAGACATATTCTTGAATATTTATTAATCAACAGGTACCAGTGCCCAGATCATGCAAATCCTGCTGAATTTTTGGCTGATCTTATATCCATTGACTACAGTTCTGCTGACAGTGTCTACTCTTCTAAGAAAAGAATTGATGCTCTCGTTGAAGCATTCTCAACACAGTCCTCAGCAGTTCTTTATGCCACTCCTCTTACTGGAAAGACTGGTCCTAAGCAGGGCATGAAGTTCGGCAAGAAAATTGCTGCTAAGAGGAAAGGGGGATGGTGGAGACAATTCTGGTTGCTTCTAAAACGTGCATGGATGCAAGTTGGTTTTTCTACTATTTAGTATAATTTTATGTCTATTTAGTTTTTATTTGATATCTTTAAGTTTAAGGACATGATAGAATATAGGAACAGTCATTCCCTTAAATTCGTTGGTTTGATTAAGAAATTGTCGTAATTCATTTGTCTGATATTTATTACCCAGTCTGGCCAATCATTCTAATGATGTAATCAATTTCTAACATCCGGTGTTTTATTCATTCCTGAAGCCAGAACAACAATGAAAAAAATAAAAATCCTAAAGTCAGTAAAATCATTGTATAACATGTTAGTCTCCTTTTGTGAGGTGTTTTTTCATACAATTCTTGCTAATTTTTTTTTTCTTTTACATTGTGTGGCTGTGTGTGTGCATGTATTGAAAATGATCATAACTCCTGTTCCTTTTTATTGATTGACAAAATGGTTGGCCAGGCTTCTCGTGATGGACCAACAAATAAAGTTAGAGCTAGAATGTCAATTGCATCAGCTATAATATTTGGATCTGTTTTCTGGAGAATGGGAAGATCTCAAACGTCTATACTAGACAGAATGGGTTTGCTTCAGGTATGAACCCTTTGGTTTCCTTAGAATTCTTGCTCTCTTTTCTGCTATAAAATCGCGACCATGCAATTTTTTCAGTACACGAAGTTGATCCTACTCTAGGCTCTGATTTGTGTTTTCCGTAAGAAAGTGGACCAAAGTGAATGGTTCAAGTGTTTTTGATGGGGGAGGTTAGTGGAGGGGAATTGGATAAGTATGGAAGGTATTGAGGACAATTTTTCTTTCTGACCATGCCAGAAACTGATGCACCTGATAAATGGAAATGAAGCCATTTGAATTCTATACCTTCGATAAAAAGGGTTTTTATGTTATTATGATTATTATATTATTTTTATTTTAGCAGTTTGTTCCTCTATTCCAGTTGGTAGTTCAGGTAATGAAAAAACTGGCTAATTTCTAGCTTTTGCTGGCATTGGCTGAAGATCTCCATCCTCTCCCTATGGTGCCATAGCTCAAAGGCATTCTTGAGACCACATTCTAACTACTGAAACTAATGAACCATACCCTTTCCTAAAACTTTATTCTCTGTTGTTCTACAAAGTATATGAGGTTTTCATATTTGAAAGGCAGCATATTTAATCATCTACCATTCTTGAAGAGTGACTGGTGTCGAGCAATTAATGATATATATGTGATTAAGAGATGTAAGTGTTGATCGTATTAAAGTTCCTTGACACTATTCACATCATATGCCCTGTGTCAGGTTACTGCAATAAACACAGCAATGGCAGCTCTTACAAAGACTGTGGGTGTATTTCCCAAGGAACGTGCAATTGTAGACAGGGAACGTGCTAAGGGATCTTATGCATTGGGACCCTATCTTCTTTCCAAATTGATAGCTGAGATACCTGTGGGAGCAGCATTTCCTCTAATGTTTGGTGCTGTGCTCTATCCCATGGCTCGCCTTCATCCAACCTTTTCCAGGTCATTTCATTGCCTTCCATGATGAGGCTCTTTATATTGTTTACACTAGAAATAGATATGTTGCACTATCTACAAATGTCATGTTTTGTTGAAGTAATTGCTTACCACATGCCTACCTTTTCTGAAGAAGATGAAGAAAATCACGAAGAAACAATTATAGCATTTTTCTCAATGATGCATAAAAAACACATAATTTGGTTTATGATTGTCGAGGTTGAAATATCTGACAATACCAATTGAGGCACTAATATCAATTGTTAGTTAATAATTTGGTTAATATCATGGTGATTTGGTGAGTTGACCTTGGAGTTTGATTTTCTAGATTTGGAAAGTTCTGTGGAATTGTGACTGTGGAGTCTTTTGCTGCATCTGCAATGGGTCTGACAGTAGGGTCCATGGTCCCAACCACTGAGGCAGCAATGGCCTTGGGACCCTCTCTTATGACAGTCTTCATTGTGTTTGGAGGGTATTATGTAACTGCAGATAATACACCAATCATCTTCCGTTGGATTCCCCGTGCTTCTCTAATAAGATGGTAACTGATAAGGCATTATTTGATGATAAATCAACACCTTTCTTGTTTGTGCTTTAATGATGATAAGTCGCATCTTTGTTTACATGCTTTCAGGGCTTTTCAAGGGCTTTGCATCAATGAATTTACTGGTCTTAAATTTGATTGTCAGAATTCCTTTGACGTTCAGACAGGAGAACAGGTATGAAGAGAATATAATTCCCTCTATCTGAAAGAGTGTCCAGCTTTGACAAGACAGAATTATAAACAAGAAAGTTATTAAGGCTAGGATAAAAAGGTCTTTGTTCTGGTCTCTGTAGAGGAACTCAAAATTATAGACTAGTTCCGTTTCTCAAACCAAAATTACATGATGAGTAGTCAGATTCTTTAACTAGAATCTACAGCAACTGTTATTATTGAAGATTGGTCAAACGTTTCAAGTATAGCTGACCTCCCAGTTCATAGCTTGGTGAGAACAGATTAATTTGCTAAGTAAAGGAGAAAACTACATGATTTCCTCAAATTTAATGTGCGTATATATACCTACATATGCACACAATGTGCTTAACATTTCGTACTAGGACTAACTTGTCTGGAGAGCATGGCTAATTTAGATGGCATTATTGGGGTGAAGCAGTCTCATGATTTCCCTTTAGTTAAATGTAGTCTACGATAAGATTCTTGTTTTCTTGTTAAGCGTTCTCGTGAAGCTTTCCTCTTAGTCTATCCTAATTCTCTTTTTCTTGCTTAATCCAGGCACTCTATCGATACTCCTTGGGAGGAACATGTATCAGAGATACAGTTATAGCACAAAGTAGAATTTTGTTGTTTTGGTATAGTACCACTTACCTTCTCCTCGAAAAAAACAAACCCAAATACCTGCAGCTAAAGGCGCCTGCATCTGAGCAGATTGAACCAAAGCTAAAGCTTGAACCTTTATTAGAAACCGACCAACCTTCCCCACTCAAACAAGTTGAACAAAATCAGCATGTTGAATCAACTCCAGTAGACCAAACTGAACCATTCATCCTAGAAGGTTTGTAAAAATTTAGGCATTAATGATGTTACAAGAACTAAGAAGTGCTACTATTTATTGATTTATGTCATACAGGTGCTAAGTAAAGGAGATATCTTTGCAATAAAGGAGGGTCTCATGCATTTTCGAGCTACATTTACATCAATGGTATACTTTCCCATGTAAAATAGCTCGTCTGTGATGGATCTTTTTGACGTCCATATGAACCATATCTGTGCTACACTTACAGATATCTTTTGTCATCTCTTGTCTAAAGAGTAGCTAAAACCAAGAAAATGTAGTTTTCGTAACGCATGATGCTATTGAAACTATCCTGGAATCATGAAACTTTTAGGTAATATATCATGTTCGAATCTCTACCTTTTAGGATGTCGATTTGGTTTGATTTCTTGGTCTCTTATTGAACGTAATAGCTCTATGTAATATATGTTAGCAATGTTTCAGTGGATTATAGTTGAGTGTCTTGCCGCACTTATGTTGGCAAATAAGGTTAATAAAATTATGAGAAATTAGAAATTAAAACCCTTTATAAACTCAATTGTGCTATAATTCGGTACCCTGAAAACAAAATCATTTTTTTGTCATCTTTCTCATTCAAACCGAGAAGAAGAAATGGAAAAACCCAATGGGTTGTCATGGTATGCTTTTGTGGGTTGTCATGGTCAATCGCTCATGATGTTTTTTTACTTGGTTTGATCCACTAATTGGTAATCATGGAAGGATCATTTTCCTTGGACTGTTGAAGAAAACCAGAGAAATAGAGAGAACGTTTGATGTGGATTAGTAGCTTGATTTTTACTCTAGTCTTGGTTATACATTATGAAGTGAAAGGGGAATAAATGAGGGCTTTTTGTGGGTTTTAGGGTGATGTTGCAAACAATTTTGGGGTTCGACCATACTCTTTCTTAATGTTTTTGAATTGTAGGGGCTATATGCATAATAGTTAATTTTGCAAATTTGTGAATCTAATGTTGAAATTGTATTGCAATTGGACTGCATAATTGCTAATTTGAATTTTTTAAGTCCTACTATTATGTAATTTTTTTATTGAAGTGAGTGCAAAAGTCTCATGCACCATTGTTGAATAATAATAATATGATACATCATTATTAAATTAAAAAATATGGAAGACTTGTAAATAAATACTAATAATTTTATTTACACATCAATCATAACTATTATAGATAAATATTAATATTAATAACTCTTGGATATATGATTTTGGGTTTAAGGATTTAGGGATAGGGTTTTGGATTTAAGGTTTAAGGTTTTACTATTTATTTATAATTATTTATTATTTAATTATGTTTAAATAAAATTATTAGTATTTATTTATATGTCCACTATTTTTGTTTTATTTAATAATAGGGTATCATGTTATTATTTACTAATGGTGCATGAGACTCATGCAACCACAATGCATCAAATATTCTCCTTTTTTCTAAGTATAAGTTTGACTGAGATTAAAATGTAGATAAAAAATACAAAGAATTATTAAAATAATAATAATTTTAGTTCTCAATTTTTATATATATTTTTTGTCAATATCACCTTAATTTTATATAAAAATTATAAAAAAATCGAAACTATTTAAAAGCTAGAAAATTCTATATAAAAATTATAAAATAAAATCAAACTGTTTAAAAACTAGAAAATTCTATAGAAAAATTCTAAAAAATATATCGAAAATGTGATGAAGAACTAATAAGTATGGGAAATAAAGAAAATTATCATTCAATAGAATCCAATAATAATTTTAAAAACCAAAAAAGAAGTTATACCATTACATGCTTGCTTAGTGTTTCTTAAAACCAAATTAGTAATATATTCAAGTCAAGTTTCATACCGCTAAAGAACATCCAGAATTGATATTATAGAAACTTGTCAAATTGACTTTGATGCCATTTCACTAGCCAAAAACTAAAAAATATTCACAAAAAAATTTAAGACTCGAATCAAATTTTCAATTCATTTAAATTATTTTCCAAGTCCAAATTGTAAAAATAATTATATTTTGAATTCTTTCTTATAACGAAAGAACTATGTCAAGAAACAAAAGAAGTAAAAATAAGAAAACTAGTAATTTTGCTAAATGTTTTAATTTTTATATGTTCTATTTATTGAATATTTCTATATAGATAATACAAAGAGACAATTCGGAGGGTTTAAAATTTTTCTCTCACTTTATCTATTTTTAAATTTTTTATTTACTTTAATTTTAATTTCAAGAATTTTTAAAATTTTTAAAAATAATTTCAATTTTATCATTTTATATATAATTAAGGTGATATTGATAGAAAGTATAAAATCAACGATCAAAATTTTTATTATACCAACTAAAAAATGTTACTTAATAATCAAGTAATAAAAAAATGTTAAAACTTTAATGATGAAATTATAACTATTTTAATTAAATGACCAAAATAAAAACTTACCTATAATTTAGTAACACCTAAATAAAAAACACCCTATAATCTTAAAACTCTTAAAAGCAACAAATATTGCAGTAAGAACACTCTTATAAATTACCCAGAGTTTCAATACACAACAACCAACCTCAAGAAATAAATAAATAACACAACACATCCTTAAGCATCACAAAATATAACTTTTATTATGGAAACCTTTTAGTAAGAGTTAGATTACATTTTATTTTTATTAAAAATGGACAAATTAATCCCTCATGTATATTAGATTAAAGAATAAATTTTATCTATTTTTATTATTAAAACTAACATAACTAATAAAATAATTAGATAATTACACATAGCATACCACTTATACCTTGCGGTGACATATAAAGATCAGTTTTTCCAATAGAAATTTTATAAATATACATTGAAAAGGTGATTGAATTTATTGATGTGGGGAGTGTAGTTCCTGGAGGCTTGAAGGGAAATTTGGGCCTCCAACTTCAGTTTTACAACCACTTGAGTGACTCTCATTCAATGGATCCATTTTACTCTCACTGAATCCATTCAATCATATGTGTCCATCGTTGTTGTTTAAAGGAATGTCATTTGACTCAGTTTAGGCTTCCCCCTAATTCACTGGATGCTTTTCAACTCAAATCATATTATTTGTATTTTTTAATAATTTAATGTCACGTCAATATTTTTATTTTAAAAAATTAAATCTAAATAAAAATTTAAAATTCAGAATAAAATTATAAATTTTACATCAAATTATTAGAAAAGGATAATATTCTAATTTCATACAATCTTTTCTTTCAACTTGTATGCTACTGTGAATTTACTTTATCATTTGGGGTATAATTATAGTTAATTAATAATGTTATTAATTCAACTTTCATTTTAAAATAAATAATAAAATTACCTTTTAGACAACTAGATTTCCATACGTGTTTATATTTTTATTTCCTAATCATTATTAAAAAGTAAAAATAATTCAAATAATTTTACAATATTTTAAAACATATTCGTAAAATGTTTAAAAGATAGATATATTCTTTTATTCTTCAATTTTATTTAATATTTACATAAATAAATAATTTTATTTTCAATTACAGAAGAAATCTGTCTTATAATAACACCTATTTGTATATTGCATTATCTTTTTGTGTTTTTGTGTTCTTGTAATAGTAATAATCTCATTTTAAATTTAAAATAATATGATATTTCTTATTTATTAAATTATAATAAAAGTGTAATTGAAGATGGATCATTTAAACTTTTATTATGAGTTTGTATAAATGTAGAACAACAATTCTATTTTGAAAATTATGTAAATATCTTAAATATTAAAATAAAAAAAGCATTTTAAGAATTGAGATAAGATTTTGGTTTAATTTGAATGTGTACACTAATAATAGATAAAGTTAATTATGATTTTAATGTATTCCAATTATCAAATTAACTATTAATTTTATCTTTAATATTAAAAAGTTAAAATGTGCCATAAGTCCTTGTACAATTCATAAATTTAAAATTTAGTCCCTTTACTTCTATTTTTATGAATTTAGTTCCTCTACTTTTCAAAGTTCAAAATTTAGGTCCAATTGCTAACATTGCTATTTTTTTTTTGTAAAATTTGTTAGTTTGACATTTTGAAATTAAAAAAAATGCCACATGATAGCAATGTATTTAAAAAATGATGTTGTAATGAACCTAATTTAATAAAATAATTTAACAGAGTTAACAGTTAGACTTGAATTTTGAACTTTGAAATGAGAGGGGCTAAATTCCTTGAAATAAAAGTATAAGGACAAAATTTCATAATTTCAAAGAGTATAGAGACTTATGCCATATTTTAACCTATTAAAATTATTTCAACATTTTATTTTCTAATTTAAAACCAAATAATAGTGTTACTAATTAAAAGAGGAGATTACTCGATCCATTTCCGTATCGTTCATGATCTATATGATAATCGGGGCTTCCATTTCAAATGCATACTCCATTTTTGCGCAACAAGGGTATGGAAATCCATGAGTAATTCAAATCGTATCAAATATAATCAAATTAAATTATCAACTTATTTAATTGGGATGAGATTATCACAATATATTTTCACATGGAAAAACTATTGAAATTATTAAATCATCTAGTTATATTATGATAAAATATAAAACAAATTAAATACAATTTAAAAAGTTCAACTTCCTAATTAAAATAAAATTATATTTAAACAAATCAAAAATCTAACCACCTAAAAAATTCAAATAAAATATTAATAATATTACAGGTATATTTAAATTTTTATTTTAATCTTCTACTTCAATCTATCTTCATCGTCAACATCTTTTATCTTAATCTTCGATTAACATTGGACTTCTTATATAATTAATTACTTTAGAGTTGCAAAAGACCTAAAAATTATAAAATATAATAATAAATAATAATTTATTGTTGTAAATTAAAAAATGCATAAAGTAAAATTAAAATTAATTGAAAGTTTCACATTTAAAAAAAACAATAAGGAAATAGAGGAGTAGCGAGGGGTTGGCAAGGCCATAGAAAATTTTTGTTTAGGTCCTTTAAATTTTTAAAATTTTAAATTAGCAAAGATAAAATTGCACTTTGCCACCTAAAAATGATAAAAATTTGATTTAATCATTTAAAAATTATAAATATATAAACTATTCAAATGGTAAAATTATATATATATAAACAATCACCTAAATAACCTGAAATAAACAGTAAATTTAGGTGGGGGGACTTAAACAGTCGGCACAATCTCAATTTTTGTCCCAATTGTCACCTGATAAATTTGTCAAGTGTTAAAATAATATCTTTTGGGGCTGGGGACTTAAATGGTCGGCACCATTGTATTTTTTTCCACCTGTATCATACTAGTATACTTTACACTAGTGTTTGAAAAAAAAATTTGGATTAGGGGACCCTGATGGCCAGCACCAGTTTTACACATAAAAAAATAGTTTTTTTTTGGGTGTTGGCCAATTGATGGCCGACACCCACTTTATCAAATAAAAAAATTTTGAGTCAGGGGTACTAGATGGTCAGCTTCAGCTTTTTCGAGGACCAATTTTTTTTTTCCAATTGCTAGGACATTGATGGTCAGCATTTTTGTACCAAATTTGAGAAAAAAATTGAGTGCTGGCACACTGATGGTTGGTACTCTTGTACCAGATTTGAAAAAAATTTTGGGTGTTGGGGCACTGATGGCTAACACCCTTATACTAGATTTTTGAAAAAATTTTGGGTCAAGGGAAGTAGATGGCTGGCACCCATGTACCCAAATTTTTAAAAAAAAGTGTGCTTGCACCCCAATACCAGATTTAAAAAAAAAAATTGGGTGCTGTGACACTGATGGCCAGCATCCTTTCAATATATAAAGTTGTTTTCTCTTTCATTTGAGCTTTTTCTTTACTTTTTTTAGTTGAAATACAATATTAGTGTTTTGTTTGTTGAGGAGGAAACAAGAATTATTGAAAATGAGTTCCCAAATTTTGTTAGTTTATATTTATTTTGATAGAGAAATGATAAATACAACTGAAGAAGGTTGTGTTATTCAAAGTCGGCAAAAATTGTATGAGACTCAACAAACGTGTTTTGTTAGTAGATTTGAAGTAGAAGATCAATACAAAAATAGCTACCAGGTGCGGGAAACAGATGTTGATACTATTTTACAAATTTTCAATTTCAATAGATCCGCTTAAGTTCACGGAAATAGAACTTGAAGATAATGATGATCTAGGGACAATAATAGCAATTTATTGCCTCTGGAGATAGAAAACCCCAACCCAGTGGAGTTGTTTGCGGAGATAGCTAAATCAGAACCTGTTCAAGTTGTAATTCCAGTAAGTCAGTGTTCTATAATTGATTTTGATCTTAGTGTTTGTTGGGAAGAACAGTCGGGTTGTGGATGGTCACTACAAACTCCTTAAAATTCAAACTACGGTGAATGTCCGTATAACATTCCAATACCGTGTCCTCATTTAGAGATTTATCCAGAGGTGTTGGCCACCATAGAAGATGGTAAGGAAGGATCCGGTAATGAAGAGCTGTCCGACCATGAAGAGCAATCCGAGTATGATATTGAATATTTGAGTGATCCTGATTTGGATGACATCCCTAAAGACATAGACGATGAAGGCCCAATAGAGGGTGAAGATGTACATCCCCATTCGACCGAGAACATAGGACCCGGTATAGTTATCCGTAATAATCCAAGGGCCTTCATGACTGATGTAGATCTTGATGTGGCACTTGCACGCTAGCTCTCCGAATATCCAGATATAATGTCGACTCACTTACTGGATAAAGAATTAGAGGCTGAAGAGTTGTTCGTAGGACAATAATTCGATAATAAGAAAGACAGCTTACATGCAATGAAGCAGTACAACTTAAAACTCTCTGTCAACTAAGGTCACAAAGTCAACACAATCTTTATATGTTGAAGAATGTTAGAAAGCCTCAAGTGGCTGTAACTGGTGTGTTCGAGCTGCATTAATGCAGTGAACCCAAATGTGGACAATTAGGAAAATATAAGGTCCTCACACTTCCACGGTTGCTCGTATGTCGCAAGAACATTGAAAATTGGATGCAAAAATAATATACAACTACATCATCCTATTGTTGAAAGATAGCCCCACCATCCTTGTATCAATTCTTATTGCAGACATGCAAGCTTGGTTCAAATACAAGGTTTCCTATAGGAAGACATGGTGGGCGAAACAAATGGTGATAAAGTAGTTGTACGATGATTGGGATACGTCATACAATGAACTTCAAGGGTGGATAACTGCAATATGGGAGTATGTGCCAAGAATGGTAACTGATTTGCAACACTGCCGTATAAAGGCTCGGACGGCAAGATAGAACCGGGCAAATGGGTTTTGCACTGATTGTTTTGGATGTTCGAGTTGTGTGTTAGGGTCTTCCTTCATTACAAACTGATGGTGCAGGTGGACGAAACATGGCTGTATGAGTTATACACGTAAATACTCTTAATTGCGGTTGCACAAGGCAAGAACCACAATATACTTTCTATTGCTTTTGCCATCATGGAGAGTGAGAAATTCAAGTCTTGGGAATTTTTCTTGTCAAATCTGCGAAGGCACGTTATTAGGCAATACAACATTTGCCTCATATCAAACAAATTAAAGGGATTAGTTGCTGCGGTAAGGCATTCGGGAGTTCCATGAAGACCCGTTTATTGAGTCTGACACATTGCGTTAAACTTTTAAAGAGAGTTTAAGAAAAAAAATGGTGTAGAGAACTCGTGAAAATGGGTAAAAAAAATACTATTCTAAAATTGATCTATATATTTCAAGATTTATAAGTTTTTATTTCTAAATTTCTTTTTATAAATTTATAAGTGTTTAATTGTTTTAAATTATTTGTTCGAAATTGGATACACATGGTACAAGTTAGAACTGCAAAGATTTAGGCAAAAGTTTGCAAAGCTTGAAGCTCAGATGAATTCGTTTCCCAAAAATCGTCATCTCTGGCAGTGGTTGGGTAGAATGGAGAACTGACAATGAAGTCAAAGTTTCAATGATGGGTTTCAATATGGTCACATGATGACCAACCTCGTAGAGGTGGCTAACGCGGTCTTGAGGCGTACATGTCATTTGCTAATTTTGGTTGTTTTCCTGGCAACATCCTATAGACTGGTGACGTTGATGCTAAGGATGTGGCAAAGAGAAGTAAAGTAGATGGAGGTTGGGCACAGGTACATTGAGGGTGTCTGAAACACAATGAAAGTAAACGCGAATAGGGTACGGAAGATGAACACAGAACTATATTTGCGTGACTTGGAAACATTTTAAGTTCAAGAATATATACGCCGTCGTTCGGGTCTTCTACGCAGGTTTTACTCTATTGATTTGCGAAACAGGCATTTTGAGTGCGGGAGGTTCCAAACCCTTCGATATCAGTTGTGCATGTTCATGCAGTATGTGCGCATGTAAAGCTAGATGTTGAACATTTTATAGACGAGGTCTATGTGCTACAATGCACATTGCGTATTTGGAGGAATGAATTTTCTGTAATGCTGGATGTCTCGAATTAGAAAGTTCTGCCCCTTGCTTTCGAGATGCTGGCGGATCGCTGTCTTCGTAAACATCTTAAAGGTCTACCATGGTTGACGAGGATTCAAAATGACATGGATATCAGGGAAACAAGTTAACCCAAACAGTGCACAGTCTACCGAACATCCAGCCACAACTGATCAACTTGCCTTAATCATGTTTATGTTCGCGGTTAATATTCCCGTAATGCCAGATTGAAAGACAACGAATAAGACAGGCCTTTTTTTATTATTTCATGATTATTGTAAAAAAATAATTTATTATTAAAAATAGTGTGAAATAAATAAATAAATTATCCAATTATTAAAGAAATAAAATTTTCAATTATTATATAGTGTAAAATAAATGTTTGAAATAAATAAAGTATTAAGTTATTATATAGTGTAAAGTAAATAAATAAATTATTCAATTATTATAGTGTAAAATAAATGTTTTAAATAAATAAATTATTAAATTATTATATAGTGTAAAGTAAATAAATTAAATAAACAAATTATTCAATTATTATATAGTGTAAAATAAATAAATAAATTATTCAACAAATTGAAGAATAAAAAATGGCTCATGACCCAAAGAAAGAAAAGAAAAAAAAAACTAAAAGGGCCCGTGACAGCAATGGCATGTGTCAGGCCCATGTCAAACTCGTGACATCAATGACCGGCTTCAGCTAGCCAAGTAGGCCTTAAGCATACGCGTGATTCAAGCCTGATTGATTGGCAGGCCATGGCCACGGAATGGCCGACTTCAGGCCTTGTTAGCAGGTACCTGGTCTTCTAATGGCTAGCTTTAAGCCTACTCGACGTGACCCAACAATCATGGGTCACAAGGCCTTTCAGATAACTTTTTTTTCTATTTTCTTACTAATTTTTTACTTCAAACCCCAATGGTACCCCCACTATAAATAGCTGATTTGAGCCATCAGCTGTCCCACCACTAATAATTCCACCGTCGACCACCGGAAACAGTCGCCAACCACTGTTGACCATTGCCAGTCACCGAATTTTGTTTCCTCATTTTTTCATACAGTACTCAAAATTGAAAATTATTTCAAACTTGTTTAAAATTTAAAGGTTTTCTACTAATTTCTTAATTATTTATTTCGTTCTTGATAGTTTCTTCGATTTGTTGTAGATATCAGATAACAAATAATTCTATTTTGAAGCATGACAACCACGTTACTAAATTTATTCGCAATACAGTCAAATATTCACTAATTTATACAAATATTCACTAATTGATAATATCTTGTTGTTTAGCCAATAATTAAAACTTATTATTTTAGCTATTTCTGCAAGAATGATATTGGGTTGTCAGACCTCGACTTCATGATCCGGGATATTTTTCAGATCGAAGAGTGCTGCCGTATTTGGATGTTGTAGGGTTTAGGGTAGCCACTTACATTCAAATTGCTGACCTACGGGTCAATTAAATATTAGCCCTGGTTGAATGATGGGGCCTTGAGACACACAAGTTCCACTTCTCGTGCGGGGAGGCAACAATCACGCTGGAAGATGTAGCAGTCTAGTTGGGGTTTTCTATCAATGGAGAAGCTGTAACCAGACCTGGAAAAGTGCTCGATCTGTGGGGCACTTGCAATCGTTTATTAGGAAGAGTACCCCCTGATTATGAGGGAGGAAAACTAACTGAGTTGAAATTCACTTGGTTAAGAGCTAACTTCGAGCATCTCTCAAACAATCCAACATAGATGGACATTTTCTACGCTGCTAGAGCGTTCATTTTGCAACTCATAAGGGGATATTGATGCCAGACGTAAATCAAATTAAGGTCCACATCATGTACCTGCCTCTACTAAAATACATGGCCCAAGCTGATAACTACAGTTGGGGTTTTGTAGTACTGGCATATTTGTGTCGCGAGCTTTGTCGAGCAACATAGCCATCTATGAATACTATGTGTGGTTGTTGCCTGCTACTGCAATCGTGGGCCTTATACATGATGCCATTTTTGGCAGATGTGAGCCACAAATCGTTGTTCTAACCACTTATAAATAGGTGATTTGACATTCGACTATATCTTTTGTTTCTTAATTTGATAGTATAGTACTTTTGCATAAAAAAATAATAATAGAAAATATTCACCTGTATTTCAGATAGACGATGGTATCGGGAATTGTACGGTCATACACCCTACCCGTATCTCACTCAAGAAATAAGGTAAAATAAGATTTCAACCTTCTCCTCTAAATACATTTTTTTGCAAATTAAATTAAACTTAGCTAAAAACGTTTGGTCTATAATGTGCAGTTTCAATGGATGTCATATTTGGACCTAAATTTTACACCACTCATACCATCATGGGTACATGATCAGCAATTTCTGTTCGTAACAAATGTGCAATTAATTAATTTTTATATGGTCAAGTGGTATGCCGCGGATTGGATATTAAGACAGTTTGATTGCATGCAACCCATCCTAGTTCCTCCACATATATTAAGAGAAATACACGGGATTGACAAAAAACAGAGGGATCACATAAATTAGGCGAACCAACATGTTTTGTATATTTTTCTGTGGAACGCCCGACATGAGAGGTGGTCTCCCTTATTTGTCTCTGACACGGGGTTAATTCTTTCGCGTGAGTATGCAAAATGGTACTTCTTTAATGGGTTGCCTTACATTTACCAGGGTCAATACATGTTGATCCCGGAACACTCGCAATCAGAATCTACTCAATAATGTAGGACCATAACATAATCGCATCATAACCAAGTTCCACCATTCGGGAACATGGATTCTATCTCCAACACCTATCTCGAGCCCGACTGTGAAGCATCCGAGGAAATCTCGCATACCCCATCTGAATTCTCCTTCGTTCGAGGAGATATTTGGCGAAGACCCCAAGCCTCAACATTCGGCACACTCCAGATCGTCCTCATACCACCTGGAGCTCAATCGGCAATCACTTACACCTAACATTGATGATATTTTTGGCTCGACACCTCCAGTATCGCAATACCCTAGCACCCTTGATGATGGGGTATACGATTATGCAACATTCTTCAGTACACTGAAAAGGACATCGGAGGTCAGCCTGAGCAACTATCAAACACCTCAACAAGCTGTATGTTCTCACTGATAAAGGCACCCTGAACATTATACGCCAATGCTGGGGACGTCGCCAGGATCTACATAATTTTGATTTTTTAATTTTGATTTTTTAATTATTTATTCGTAATTTTTCTACAAATATAAAAATTTGGAATTTTTATTGTAATTATCAAGTTGGCATAGTACAAAATATTAAGTAAAAATATATAAATCGAACAAATAATATAAGAAAATACGAACATTCTACAAAACTAATATACGAAAATATATAAAAATTTATACGAAAATATAAAATTCGATCAACAAATACGAATTAAAATATTTTTATAGCACCCTAAAATGATATAAACATTTTAGAACAATTTATATACGAAAATATAAAATTCAACCAGCAAATAATACGGATTAAAATTGATTTATGGATACAAAAATAATACGAACATTTTAAATAGTAGTTTCTCCACTGTTAGTCGTCTTCTACTTGAATAAGGTTAACATTATTAGTAATGTATACCTTGTTCGCCTGCCATATTCTTTAACCGTAACCGGTCTATACAGTTCATCATTTATGGCAAAAAATTGCATCCAACCTTTAAAGGTATAGCCTTTGCGGTTCACGTGATAGTATATAATTCAACTCCGTTAAAAAAGTAACATTATATAATTTAACCCAAAAATTCGGTTGTTTACTTCCAAGCAACACATGTGCAACCACTACATCACACCCATTTGATGATACACTACCAAAATCAATATCCACATTTGATAGTACACTCCCAGACACTCCCATTTTGTGGTACGCTTATCAAGTTTTTTTTATCCAACTACAATATCACACCCAAAGACCTTCCATATATATAAACTAAATAGGTGTCGATCATCAATGTCCTAGTATCCAAAATTTTTTTCTCAAATTTGGTACAAGGATGCTGACCATCAGTGTCCCAGCACTAAAAAAAAAAATTGGTCCTTGAAAAAGTTGAAGCCAGCCATCTAGTACCCTCAACCCCAAAATTGTTTATCTGATAAAGTGGGTGCTGACTATCAGTTGGCCAACACCCAAATTTTTTTTACATGTAAAAGTGGTGTTGGCCATCAAGGTCTCTCAACTCGATTTTTTTTTCAAATATTGGTGTAAAGTATCCTAGTATACAACGATTGGAAAAAAATACGAGGGTGCTAGCCATTTAAGTCCTGTCCTAAAAACTATTATTTTAACACATGATAAAATTATCAGGTGATGATTGGGACAAAAATTGAGGTAGTGCCAACCATTTAAGTCCCTTACTAAAATTTACTATTCATTTCAGGTTATTTGGGTGATTGTTTTTTAACTAGAGTCATTTGTGTAATTATTTATTTTTGGGTCATTTTAGTCAAATAACCAAAAAATAAGCATTTTGTGTCAATTGGATTGAAAAGGAGAAAAAAATAATGTTGTAATCATGGGCTGATGATAGTGAATGGAAATTAGTCAACTCGGGCCTTAACCAGAACAAAATGACATACTTGGGAAATCAAAAAAGAGGCATGCCTTGTTGATACCGATGCAAGAAAATAGAGAAAGACCAAAATCAATCTGGGTGGCCCCATTTCCAAGTGTTAAAGGTTTTCAATGGGTTGCAATTACGACAAGTTGATTTGAACTAGCCTGAGAAGGCGACTAGGTGATTTGATGTAACTAGTTTGCTATTACCGTTTTTTGTGTCAATTATCAACCATTATTACAACATTATTTTGATCTCCTTTTCAACCCATATGTCATAAAATGTTTCTTTTTCAAGTTGAAATGGTTCCCACAAATTTATTTTTTCTCACAAAATTGAAATCTGTTTTATTTTGGCCAATGCTATTGTTGTTGGAAAATTCTTTTGTTGTCTATTTTATTTGGGAAAAGAAGCCCAATTCATCTTTTCACAACTGAAATTTGTGTCTATGCCAATTTAAAAGCATTTTGGGGGTAATTATATCTAGTTTAAAAGCATTAAAAATTGTAATTTTTTTGAATAATCTCATTATATGTTTTGATCATATTTGTTATTTTTGAGCTATTTTACTAAATTGACCTAAAAAATTTTAATATATAAAAAAATGACCCAAGTTCAAAAACAATCACCAAAATGACCTAAAATGAACAGTAGAATGGGGTTTTGGCTTTTCAATTACCACCACTAACTCCTATTTTGGACCCATGATTGCCTGATAATTGTGTCAGGCTTTAAAATTTTTTTTTTTGTTTTGGCCTGTCAATGGCCATTACCAGGGTATTTTTTTAAATCGTATCATACTAGTATACAAAAATACCAGTATTTAAAAAAAATTGGTATTGGCCTGTTAATGGCCGGCACCATAGTACAAGTTTTTTTTTAAAAAAAATTTTGGTGCTGGCCTGTCAATAGCCGGCACCAAGAAAAAAATTATTTTTTTTTTGTGCTGACCTGTCAATGGCAAGCACCAGAGTACGAGTTTCAAAAAAAAATTTTGGTGCTGTTATACGAACATCCACCGATGTTTGGATTTTCGAGAGTTGGCATTAACTGTCCAAAACCCGACTGATCTTCCCAGGAGACGTTAAGATCAAAATCAATTCCAGAGCGCTGGCTTGCTGGAATTACAACTTGAATCGGATCTGGTTTAGCTATCTCCGGGAACAACTCAATTAGGTTGGCAGGCCATTGACAGACCAGCACAAATTTTTTTTTGAAACTCGTACTCTGGTGCCGGCCACTGACAGGGCATCATTAAAAAAATTTGATTTTTTTTTAATACCAATTTTTTTTTAAAAAAACTCGTACTCTGGTGCTGGCCATTGACAGGCCAGCACCAAATTTTTTTTAAATATTGGTATTTTTGTATACCAGTATGACACGATTTAAAAAAAAAAACCCTGGTGATGACCATTGGCAAGCTAAAACCAAAAAAAATAATTTTTTAAAGCCTGACACAATTATCAGGCAATCATGGGTCCAAAATACGAGTTGGTGGTGGCCATTGATAGGCCAAAACCCTATTCTACTGTTCATTTCAGGTTATTTTGGTGATTGTTTTTGAACCTGTGTTATTTTTGTATATATTAAAATTTTTTAGGTCAATTTAGTAAAATAGCCTTATTTTTGACATAATGCCTATAACTACATATAGCTAGACCTGTCCATGGGCATGGCCACCCGGCTTTCCCGAAAAGTGGGAGGATTTGGATAAAAATATAGACTTAAAAAATGGGCTTGGAAAAAAAGGCTCATTTAGAAAATGGGTCGAGCCTTGGGTAAGGTTTTTTTGGCCTGATCTCGGCCCAGCCTGAATATACAAAATAGAAAACTACAATTTTTTTCTCCTGTTTTTTATTTTTTTATTTTGTTGCTATTTTCTTATTGTTTTTTTCATTATTTTGCTACCATTTCACAATTATGTTCTTATTATTTTGTTATTATTTGGATATTGTATAACTTTTATTTTATTGTTAATTTTTTTACTATTTTAGAGGCATTTGCTTGTTAAGTTGCAAATATCTTAGTGTTATTTAAGTATACATATTTTTAAAAATTTATTTTTAATTTATTAGGAAATATTTATTTTAATGTTATTAGTATTTTTGAAATTCTTTTTTAAAATATATATGGCCCGAATTTTAGCATTTTTATCCGGGGCTGGCTTGGACAAAATTTTAAGCTCATTTTTTGGGACAGGCCTCCCCAACGCATAAATAAAAGAATAATGCACTTCAGCACACTCGAATCCATATTCTCTTACATTGGCAATAGTACTCATGCTAATCGAGCTAAGACTCAATCGGAAAAATTATATTTTCTTTTAAGAGTCAAGAATAGGTTAAATATAACTTTTAATATCTAAATTTGGTTTCAATGCTAAAATTAGAGTCTATTTTTTAAAAATAAAATTGGTATTTGATTTTGGCTATTGTAACACATCTTAGTCTATTTTTTTAACACCGTTAAAATGGGATGACATGGACTAAATAAGTTAATATACTTGGCACACATGTCATGTCGTCAACTAAATATTTTTGCCACATCAGCAAATATTTAAAAATAAAAAATAAAAATATATATAATAAAATTTATTTAGTTATAAAAATTTATTTTTTATGAAAATAAGAATTTTATTTAAATTTTATAAAATTAAAAAGCATATAACAACAAAAAGTTAGTTAAATTTTTCAAAATTACATAAAATGCAAAAATATATAAAATAAAAAATTCATCTAAATTTTAGAAATTTTAAAAATAAAAAATATTATTATTGAAATTTACCAAAAAATAAAATAAAAATATAAAATTGAAAACAAATTGAAAGAGGTTGACGGACGTTGAATTTTAATTACCCATCAACATTCGTCAATACTCAATAGCAATCAAGATTGGTCAATCTAGTGAAAGCCGGTGAAATTCTATAACTTATGAGTTTCTAAATTTATATGTATATATATAGATATAGATATATTTTGCAAGTTTAAATAATTTTTTTACTTACTTTTTTTTAATTTTCCCAAAATTTTCTTAAAATTTTAATTTTTAATTTTTGTATTTCTATAAAATTCTAAATGATTTTTCAAAATTTTAATTTTTGAATTTTTATATATTATTTTGCAACTTTTGATTTTCTTTAATTTTATAAAAGTATAATTTTTATATTTTTATATTTATACATTTTATCTTTTTCAATCTTTTAAAATATTTGTTAATGTGATAGGTACATTCAAATTGATAATGTAGCATGCATATTATGTCTAACTGTCACGGAGCTAGAACTTTAATCTCATAATCTGTGCGGCATTATATGATTCTATTGTTTCAAAAACACCTAAGTCACTCCCACAAAGTGAGGATTCTCGTAGAATTCATTCAAGGCACCAATTTATATAACGGAAGTAACACAAAGCTAAAAGAACGCTTAAAGATGTAGTCATAGAAAAACAATGCATGGAAAGTGTTTCAGTAAATGCTCTCAATATAGTATTCACTATCCCCTAGATGTAGATTGCGTAGGGCTTTGAACCCAAATACGTTACCCACAATGGAAGTAAACATGTTAGTAACATAACCTTCTTCAAAAAGGTCTAAAGGGTAATCTACATAACATACATATTGATATTCTTCTTCAGGAATGGGCTCAATGTGGTACCATCGCCCTTTGTAACGATCAAGGTTGGTAAGCCCATCGTTCCACACAGTTGTTCATGTACCAGTAAAAGATTCAGCAGCTATCGCGGTCACTACTTCCTCAGGCGGAACTCCGGGTTGAGGAGTTACTCAGAAGGCTTCCAAGATATCAGTATCTTTGACTTCATATTTAAGATTATAATAAGTCAATTTATACTCTTTAACACCAACTTTGAATCTAACACATGCTTTAGTCTCTGTTTGTGGTGATATAAGTCCCTCCATACAACTCATGAATTAAGAATTCTCGCAACAACAAGGTCTACTTGACATAAATGAGGAGTTAATGAAACCTTTTCGAATAAATCTTTCAAAAAATTATCAACGAATCCGAAAGGTTCCTTATTAGACTATGGTATTTGGCTCGTCAAATACATCACTATTTTATATTCTTTCATATGCGTGGCGTAACTTGATCCGTGTTTTTCAAGTTTATAATTCCTTACTCTTTTTTTTAATGAAAATTCTAAATGCAAATGAAATAGAAATAGATAAATAATATAAAAGGAAATAAATAGAATAGAAATTTATTAATAATATAAAAATATTATTCTAATATACTATAAATAAAATAGATAAATAAATTAATGAAATATATAAATCAATTCTAATACTAATATATATTAGAATATATATAATAGAATAGATAAATATATAATAGAATTAATATTCTAACATCTAATATATATTATATATTATAAGTTCAATAATAAGAAATAAGAAACTCACCATTCTCAGTAGATGTGAAAACAGGCGTAATTCGACCATAAAATGAAAAAAAAGGGGGGGAATATAGATGGAAAAAGGGGAGAGAGGTTGGAGCATAAAGTAAAAAAAAAATCGATATGCTAAAATAAAATATGAAATGAAATTGAAATAAGGCTAATGAGATAGAAATAAGGAATCATAAATAGAGTTCGGGTTCGAATTCCATAGATAATATGGATGGTGTTGACTATAATGATGGACAAATGAAAGATTGTCTCAAAATTTTTATTTATCCACTTCCTATTTTGAAAATAGGTCGGTTGAACTTAAAAATTCTTTCATTGAAGAAGGAAACAATCCAATTGAATGCACTTGAATTTGATGGGACCAACGAAATCGAGCGCTAACCCCCATTTCTTATTGAATTAACCGATCAACCTTCTCTCGAAGATTTATTTTGTATTAGATAATTTTCGGAAAAAAAATTGACATACTTCACTTTATTATGAAAATAAATCCTACTACTTCTGTTCTTGGAATTTTTATGCTTGAAAAGAAAATTTGGGGCATATTTCTCAAATCATCGGTTCAGTACTAGATGTAGTCTTTCCCACGGACAAGATACCTAATATTTACAACGCCTTAATAGTTAAGAGTCGAGATACCGCAGGTCAACTCTTAAATAATATAGAAAACAATGGATCAATGGATGATTAGCAATTGAGGGGAGGCTCTATTTATAATTGAGTTCCTCTAAATCCAACGTTGTAGCTAAATTTACATCGATGGACGAGACGAAGCTTATCCCTACAATGAATGATTTACAAGATTTACATAATCAAATCAAATTTAATCTTATTAGATATTATTCCCCTCAATCTTCTAATATTAGTTTTCTTAATTATCAAGGTAGCCTACTTTTTTATATCTACTTTATTAGGCTACACAGGCTTCTCCATAAGTTCTTTGAATCAAGTCAATTCTCGTAAGTCAAATGATCATTATTTAACTGAAAGACCTTTATGGGATACATTTTGTATGATGATCACGAGCTTTAAACTACTACCCACGATATAACAACATGATTAATTTATATCATCCTATTTTAACAATGTTACAAAAGGGAATCAAAATGTATGATTCGGGTACCCATTTTTTTTAAAAAAATACTAATAAAAAATATATATTCAGCGTATTCTTAACTCTTAACAAAAACTTTCAAATTAGCTTCGCATCACATGAATGCGATTTTTATTTTTAAAATTTTGACGGATGAAAAATAAGGTAAGATGGCATGTTTGATGTAAGATTTTACAAGATATTCTAGATTTTATTATGGTAATGCAGACAATTAGAAAAGTATTATAGATTTGTAATTTATTATTTAATTTATGAATGGGGTTTTCTCACTTTCTCCTCTATTTTCTTTTTATAGTGAAATAAATATTAAAATTATACATAAATTTTGATTTAATATTTAATTTAATACATGAATTTTAATTTTGTAATTGTATATATTAGACTTTTCTTTTTATTTAATTATATATATTTAAATAAATGAATATATCAATTTTTTATATTTAATAAGTATAATTATTAATGTAAGTAGTATATAAACTTAAAATGAAATTATATCATTAACGATGTTAGTTGTTTATAAAAATTAAATCAAATCAAAATGTCAATATTATGCATTTAGGAAAATTTATATATTATCCCTTATATATATATGTATATATATAAATTTTAAATATTTTATATGAATTTTAAAAATTTCTAAATAATTTTTTACTAATTTTTAAGTTTTTTTTATTTTAGATGTTTTAGATAATTGTAAATAATTTTAATTATTTTTCACCTGTTCAAAAAGGGTCAACGCTAGAAATACCAAAATTGATCCCTAATTGCCAATAAAAACAATCATTTAATTGGGAAATAAAAGAGTATGAGAAAACATAACAAAAAAATCAATCAAACAATAAAAACAAATAAGCAAGAGAAAGAAAACACCTCACATTACGATGCACCTCTCACCATTTGCTTTTGATTAGGCCTCTCTTGGTGTGCTCATTGGACACGTGTCAATGGTCAACATTAGGATTATAAAGCTGATTACAGTTGATATTAATGAAGACCTTTGACCCCTCTACGTTTTCTTTATGCAAAATATCTTGACTTGGGTCTACGGGCCCACTCAAGATACCCAATCTAGAAAACCATATTATATAAGACGTAAATAGTGATGAAACCCAATACACTCTAGAAACCCTTACGTATGAACTAATTTATTTGGGGTTAATACACTCTAGAAACCCTTACGTATGAACTTCTTTATTTGGGTTTAATTTCTACTTTTCTCCTTCAATTTCTCTAAAATTATTTACTTAATACCTAAACTTATATTTCATCACCCAAAGGTTGGTATCTCCACACTAACATCATTATTTTGTGCTGATGTCATACTGATAGCCAATCTGATTGACACATCGTAGCCTCTCAGTATGCCACATACAAACATAAATTTAAAAATATATTAAAAAGATCTTTTTCACATTAAAAAATTGAACTTGAACAAATGGTTGTCTAGATACATTTGGATCTGGACACCTATTTTATCTAGATTCATTATAGGTGTATTTTCTAATTTGTTTATAAAATATTAGTTTTAGGTTATTATTTTAAATATATGTAAAATATAAATTTATAAAAATATAAAAAATATACAATTAAAAATATATAAAAATCTTTTAGTATTTTGAAAAATATAAAATATATAAATTAATAAAAAATTATAAAATTATAACAAATATAAATATATGAAAGAAGTAAAAGCACGTCTACAATAAATCGGACAAATAGTTGTCCAGATACATTTAAATCTAGACAACTTTCATCGGGTTCATTCTATATGTAAAAACTTTTTATATTTTTATTAATTTTCATATTTTTTAAAATTTCATAATAATAATATAAATAACTTGGTATTTTACAAATAATAAAACATATAAACTTGCTACAAAAATTACATCTGGAATGACTCTGGATAAATTGATGTCCAAATTTAAATATATTTGGACAACCATTTGCCCATGTTCAATTTTTTATGTGAAAAAATTCTATTTTTTATTAATTTATATATTTTTAAAGTTTTTTAAATTTATTTTTGCCATGTATACTAAAAGGCTACCACCTCACACCATCATATTGACTATTAGTGCCACATTACTATGAATTAGCGATGTTAGTGCGAATATACCAACTTGGGTGACAAAATACAAGTTCAGATACCAACTAGGTCCCAAAAAAAGTTCAAGTACCAACTAAGTTCTTCTGGACAAGTTCATGAGACAAACTATATATTAACTCATTTATCTTCACTCATTATGTGAAGTGAAAAAGAATTATTTTGTAAAAATTATAATAAAAATAATTATGTAAAAAATTAATAGAATTTTGGTTGAAATGATAAAGTTGAGATTTTACAGAAATTAATGTACTAAGTTTAAATCTTGTTTTTGAGTTTTTTTTAATACAATGCTTACGAAGGAAAAATATGCTTAGACTCGTTTGAACCCACATCCTCTTATTTGTTGCAATAATAACAATGTCAATTGAGTGAAAATTCAATCGATAACTTTTTAGACTTATTTCGAGTTTAAATTTTTTTTAATTATATAAAAGAAAGGGTTGAATATAAAATTAGTACCTGAACTTGTCCACTTATCTCAGATTAGTACTTATGGTTTTTTTTGTCCCAGATTGGTACTTTAACTTTTGTTCCGTCAACTAAATCGGTACCTAAGTTTAACATCCAAAGTTTAGGACACATGCAAAAATAATATTCTGACATGTGGCATTAATAACATCATGGTTATGTCATCATTAAAAAAATTAACAAATAAACCTTTTTTTTTTTTTACTTTTCTCCTCCCTTATTTTTTTGACATTCCTTTTTTTGTTTTTTTCCTTTTTTCTTCCTCCCTCAACCCAAGTTGTTCCTTTTGTTGTCGGTAGCGGTTAGCCTCTTTTTTGGCCTGAAAATGGCACCTGAGTGATAGTCAACAATTTTTTGACTTCTTATAAATCAACTGCAGAATCTGTCATCTTTTATTCACCTTTGGTTCTCATGTTCGTTTCGTCTTATCTACTTGCAAAAATAGTTTGGGTTTAGAAATCATCCTCTGATTCTTAGAGAATCTATCTTAAACTAGTAAGCCTATTTTGTATCCAATCCCATTAAGATTCTATACCTCGGTCTTCTTTCTGGGCTTGTGAAACTAATTTTATTCAATCTACAAGGTTTTGCATTGTGACCTTCTCGACCCAATTTCAAGGTTTTTATCTTCTGCCATGTTGCAATGGCTTGTGGATTTCTTTTTCTTTAGTGATAAATCAATGGCAATAAATCATATTTTATTGGATAAATCAATGATGTTGCTGGAAGGGGGAGATTTTACTGGATGGTCTTGTGGGTTTCTTTTTCTTTAAGTGTTTTGTTGAATGATGCAGTGCAAAGTTTTTTTAAGTTAGGTTGAATCATATTCGATCTCTCTATATATATTTATGAAAAAGAAGGTTGTAGTTTGGGAACTAAGAAAAAAAAATCGTAGATGTTTAGATTCTACCACTCTTCCCTTATATATGCAATTGCAGTGGGTGATTTTGAGAAACTGAACCAAAGGCCTATGTTAAGGTTTGCTAAACTTCATGAGATAAATCAACAGCACAAGAAAAGATTTCTTCTGCTAAATTAATCATCTACAAGAACTATCTCAACATTTGAACTGAACATGTACCCATTAATGAATTGAACAGTCAACTTCAAGAGTATCAACAGAAAAGAAAAATTGAAAATTTGGGTTTTTTTTTCTTGTGAAACAAATAGAAAAAAATAAATAGAAGAGAAGGGTTTTAAGGTTGAGGAAGGAAAAGAGTGGTGGAAAAAAATGTTGACTGTCACTGTCAAACAAGAAGAAGAAACTTTGGTTGACGGGAACAAAAAAAAAGAACGTTAAAATATTTTGGGTAGAAAAGTCAAAAATATATATTTTTAATTTTTTAAATTATGACAACACCATGATGTCATTTATACCACATGTAACAATATTATTTTTCCATGTGTCCTAAACTAAAAAACGTTAGACTTAAATGCCAGTTTAGTTGACGGAACAAAAGCTCGGGTACTAATCTGGGAAAAAAAATCATAAGTACCAATCTGAGAGAAGTGGAAAAGTTCAGGTACTAATTTTATATTTAACTCAAATTTTAATAAACTATAGGATTCACTCATTGTTGCTTGAGCTACCTTTGGGTTTCAATTCTTTATAACTTATGGGAAAAAAATTAAAAAATGTTTTCTCCAAGCAAACATCAAGAAATTGATTTGATGAAACTGAAAAATATTTTTCCTTTTTTATTACCCCAATTATAATTTCCTAAAGAATAGTTTTTATCTTCTTTTTTTTTGTTAATTTGCTTTCAATTTTTATTGGCTCATTCATTGGATTGATTTCACTAAGATGATGGGTGATTGCAAGGTGGAGATGATAAATGATGGCATGCAAGAATTTTATGTTGAGTTAGATGGACCAAAAGACAGTAAATATTGTTTATTTTCTCTTCTTCATTTTCAATTCATTTCTATGATGTATCTTTATAGTTCTGCTCAAAACTTCATTTTCTTTCTGGGTTTTCTCGTTCTCTAAGAACTTATTGGATTCAAGTGTTTGACTATTTTGTCCAATTAATTATTCTTATCTAAGCTGCCAGTTTTTTCTTGTTTGTTTATTTAGTTCATTGTATTTTTTGGATAAGATGGGATTTGCTTCTGGACATTTTTAGACTAAGATTCAAATGAAGATGAGTACTCTTTTCTCACTGATTATCCAATATTGGATGCGCAAAGGTCCTTACAATGGTGGTGTGTGGAAGATAAGAGTGGAACTCCCATCTGCTTATCCGTATAAATCTCTACAGTTGGCTTTGTAAACAAGATCCACCATCACAATGTTGATGAAATGTAAGTTTTGTGAATGCCTTAAAGTTCTAAATTTAGCTTATTTGGCTTTGATTTAATGGTGGGATTAACTTGCATGAGATAAAAAAAGAATGATTAATTATTAGTTAAATTATTAGTTTGTTTAGATGTCAACAATCAGACTTGGAGCCCCATGTTGGGTAAACCTTGCACATTCTTTGTTTGCTTCATTCATTCCTGTTTTGAAGTTGCTGTTATTACTCTCAGAACATGGTAATCAATCTCGTGATTTTTAATTTTAGATATGGTGAATGTGTTTGAAGTGTTTCTTTCGCAACTTCTTCTATATCCTAACCTACGAGACCTATTGAATAGAGAAGCTGCTTCGTGCAACTTATGAACAACAAGTGAATAAGCATAAGCTTTTATGTTCCATATTTATGCGTATCTTTGCCTTTAGAATGCCCTGCCGAGGTAATTTTCAGTCAATGGAGTTAGACCTACTTGGCCCATTTTTATGGCCAAACAATTTCACCTACTTCCTATATTCTCTAATATAGTTTTTTTGATGGACTCAGCTTACTAGTAATATGTTGTGGCAAATCATTTATCACATCCTTTGTATGATGTGATTCTTATTCTTTGAAAGTATGATATATGATTTGCAAAATCATGCATTGCTTTTCTTCCATTATTTGTAATTTTAAGGATTCAATCATTACAATATTATGACTTTTTCTTTTTCCATTTCCCAGCATATTACGAGAAATATGCCAAATCAAAAGATGTCGTAGAAGTCCAATGATGACGAACAGAGTAAAAATGGATACATTCCATCTGAAGACGAGGAAATTGTCGAAAAACCTGATCCTTATTCACACTATATGTCTACCTTGGAAATTCTATGTATTGTACATTGATATTCGCAGCTCCAGGAAAATTTGAAACTTGACAAAATTAGGGGCATGGCGAAAAATTCCTGCCCCTCTTTTTATTTTCCATGGAGGTTAAGTAAATTAACTGACTGTTCTTTATATATTTCAAGTATTCATCCATTATTGATACTAAATGGCAATTTTCATATGTTCTTTATCTACATATATCAATTAAACTTATTTCAAGTCTTTTACAATTTACTTTTAAAGATGCTAGAAAAACCATATACATGGAATATAATTTTTCTTGAAATTATATTTTTTGTTTACACTTTTCATTATCACAAGAAAATCAAGTTCGATAATAAAAATTCAAGAGAAATTGAAAATTGAAAAATCAATTCCTACTACAAAATAACATCTTAGACTTATACAATATTTCTCTTTAAAAGATAAACAAAACAAAACAAAAGTTAAACCCCTCTTTAACCACTATATTACCAAAAAAAAAAATGAAGTTACTGAGTGGGAGCTCTATTTAGAATAAAAAAGTTGAATCTTGAGTTATTGATGTCCCAATAAAAGCCAATTTCATCGCCCAATTTCAGATCCCTTTTCTTCACAAAATATGTAGTCTAATATTTTATGAGCACATTGGCCCCTTTGTTCCATCGCTTGAGTTTCATGTAATGTTAGCTATTGGTATCACAATCCTAAACCAATACCGGTAATCCTTGTTGAATTTGGGCTAATTGATCGGCATTCCAGTGCGACAAAAACATGAGATTCCACCAACTCCGATGGCAATATCAGCCTTGACAGGTTTCTGAGCTCACTTTTGTAAAGTTGCTTCTTGATGTACCATAGATCATCATGGGCATGATACCTCAGTTCAATATCAATCTCGACTCTATTTCTCTTGTTTTTATCGGTCAAAAATTCTGAGTTCCCCATTGTTTGTCGCTTGTTGAACAATGTCAAAGTAAGCTCTCAATTGATCTTCTTATTCAGGCTGTTTAAGTTATGGCGGTCGTTACATTCACTGACTCCATACAAAAGTGAAAGAGATAACTCTAATGAAATATCATCACTAGTGTTGGCTTCCATCGGTTCTGATGAAAAAGCATCGCTACTATTCTCCATGCACGTCATATTTCATACATCTAATTTCCTTATATCTTGAATTAGAAATTTTCCTTTATCAGTTGGAGTAGTTCCAGTGGGCATATTATCAATAGAAGGAGAAGATTGTAATGATAGTTCGGTATCGGCATCCCTAGATTCCAACAGAAAATCTTTGAAAATGTTTATCCACATAGGTTCTAATTTCTCGTAATGAATTTATTATCTTTTGATACTAGTTGATATTATTGACGCAGACAACGAAAGTGACAACTCCAATGAAATAATGTTATCTTCACAATCTAGGTTTTTTTCTTTGGCCTTATTGGTGTCATCCACATCCATGGAATTCAAAACAATGAAAGGATTGTTGTCTTCCATGGATGAAGCATGTAACAGCCCGATTTAGACCCTAATCGGAACGGTGGTTTCGAGACCACGAATTCGAGTCAGAAAAATATTTAAAAATTATTTTCTGTGTTTATTTTGTGTGTTTTTATATGTGAAATTTTCGTAATTTAATTTTGTCGTTTAGGTGTCTGATTAAATAAAAGAACTTAATCGCGTAAAATAAAAATTTAGTGGTTAAATGTGAAAGTGCCTAATTGTTGTTGTCTTTGTTAGTGGTGGTACTTATAATGCAAATAAACCTTTGAAATTTTGCATGGACACATTCGTTTAAGAGTGGGTGAATTATAAATAGTTTATATTAAGGTTAAATTAGTAACTTATGAATAAAATGTTATAATATAAGATATATTATAAAATAATAAGACAAAACATAATGCGTTTATATTTCCTCATTGCCGAATATCAAAATAACCAAAGAAAAGAAAAGAACAGAAACCTAGGTTCGACCATATTCAAGCTTAATCAAGGTATGTATCTAGCTCGGTTTTTGATAATTTCTACGTTTTTGAGATCGTTGCTTAGTAACCTTCAAAACCCATGCTTTAATTTTTGATTTTGATGAATATTTTGAGTTGTGCCATTGTTGATAGCTTGTGATTTTTGTTGTTTGATGATGAAATATGAAATACATGTTTTAGATTAACATATTTTGTATTGGAGTTTTTGATGATTTTGAGTAATTAGGACTTAATTGCAAAAAAATAATAATTTGAGGGACTAAAATGTGAAATAAATGAAATATATGGGCTTGTCTGAACACTAGGAATATTCGGCCAAATATGGGTACCTTGAAATTTTGCATATTTTATATTTTGTGCAATAGGGATTAAATTATAAAAATTGTAAATATCAGGGGTAAAATGGTAATTTGTCCATTTATGTGTTTTTGGACTAAATTGAATGAAAATATAGTTGAATGAGCTTGATTTGAATATGTTTAGATCAAGAACCAAAGAAACCAGATTTGGACTAGGGAAAAACGAAAGTTGTCAACTAGTAGCCCTGTCCCGTTTCACGACGTCCGAGGTAAGTTTATAAGCAAATAGACGTGTTAAATTGTAGTTATATGTAAATATTATATGCTGTTTTGTAATGTAAAAATATGCATAAGCTATAGCCGAATATACATAAGCTTGATTATCACATTTCTGAATTGGTTTTGACTAAGTTACGTCGTCCGTAAGCCCCGAATGAACCTTAGGAATAGTTAGGATGTCATGACATAGGATTCTGATATGTGTGTGCGAGTAAGACCATGGTATTGATATGTGACTTTGATATGTGTTTACGAGTAAGACCCTGTCTGGGACAGTGGTAACGATTTGCGGCTACATGTAAGACCACGTCTGGGACATTGGCATTGTACAATTTATGTGATTATCCGAGTGTCCTATCCAATTTCGAATGGTTCATCGGGTAAAGATAAGTCTAGTTCGAATATGTAAACTGAGCTAAATTGCCAAGTATGAGTTAGTTTGATATATGTTAAAGTTAAGGTAAGTGTGTTTTGCCTATTGCACATTATTGAATGAGATTTAATTTTATGCAAATGTGTTTATGTGTATTCGGCCAAATGACTAATATATGTGTACATGAGACTATATTATAACCTTTTAGTTTATATATTTACGAGCATGTGAATTAGGTATTTAATGAATATTCGGTCTTGAGGGTTGGATAATAATTTGTTAAGTTTTGGCTATAAAAGCACTCGGTTAGAGTGATAATGAAATTGTATATACATGTATATGATTTATGTGTATGCAACATGAATTCACAGGTGCCTGAATTTAATATGAATTGATTTAATAATCCAGTTTAATTTAGTTAAGTTGAATTAGCCATTGAGTTGTTTAATTGCTTATGACTTACTAAGCTTTGGTAGCTTACTCTTTGTGTTATGTTTATTCTATTTTATAGATTTTGAAGTCAAGCTACAAGCTCGGGAATCGTCAGTCAAGTTCATCACACTATCTACTGCTTTGGTACCATAAGCTAAACTTAAAATTATGGCATGTAATAGCTGGTTTTGGAGTTGGTTATTTTGGGAATGAATATATATTCAAGCCATGTGAAAATGGCTAAATGATTAAGTTGGTTTTGGAATGTGTGTTGGTTGTGATAATTTCTCCACTTGAATTCGGTTTTGTATGTGTAGGGTATGAGCTCAATAGGGCTTATATGTTGTGAATGAATGAACTTTAGTTCAGCTGTTGTGTGATATGTGCGTTAAAATAGTTGATGGCTCAGGTAGTATCTATAGGTGATTCGGTCATGGTTTTGCATGAGTATAAAATATATATATATATATATATATGGAAATAGTTATTATGTTTTATTAAGGTGCTATTATATGTATTGGAAATGGGGATTGGGTTGATTTTGTTACATGTATTATAAGTTATGTTCGGCTATGATGGTATATTAAAGTATAATTAATCCGTTTTGATAGTATTATATAAAGTGATAAATAATAATGAGTGGAAGTGTATTGGTTAAATAAATATGATTATTAAGTGACAAATGCCGTATGTGGTTTGTGATTAGTTTTAATGACTAAACAATGTGTTTGTATCATTAAGGTTAAGTATGTCTTTGGTATATGAGTAAGTGTATATCATATATGCATATGTATTGTTTTGGCTGAATAAAATGGTAAATTTTATATTAAGCTTATATTAAGGATGCAATCATAATATACACATTTATCATGAATACATGTACATTCGGTCATATATTTTTTTTTATGTATGTCACTAAGTTAATATGAATTATGGTATTTACATTAAGACATGCGCACTTGACCTTTGTATTTGTTTAATTTTGTATGTTACTATGTGTCTTGAATGTGTGCAAGGTGTTTACACCTGTGAGTGTTACTTATCCTGTTATGTGGCTAAATAAATATACTAACTAAGTGCAAGTTGAGAACGTGTATAATGATTTACATGTATTAACCGATAAAACTAAGAAATTAAGTGAGTTGGTTTATAACCTTGTAATTGTTTCAAATAGAAATAAATTGTAAATCATATGGGATAGGAACAAATTTCATGATGATGTCACAGATAGGAAATTGGTGGTGCAAGTTATATATATTTTATACTGTTACTTGTGAATGTTTACCTATTTATTTTTACATTTGATATAAAATGACTAAATTTAAAAGTTATATTAATTTATGGAAATGATTAGAGTTAACTCTTATGACTTGACCGAATGAATAATTATATACTTATGTATTTAATTGATGGGATTATATTTATTTCTATAATGTTTTATGACTTTATTCCGGCGACGGATACGAGTTAAGGGTGTTACAAAGCAGCTAAGCACCGAACAATTAACTTATTTTGTTTTAAGTAACCGTTAAAACCCTTGTTTAATGAGAAATTTATAAAATAAAATAAAAACAATAAAAAATTTCTCTCATCAATCCCAACTCTAGAATCTAAACTCTTTACCTCTTATTCTCACTTTCTTAAAAAAATATGAATTTATATAATTAAACAGGATGGAATCTTTTTCCTACTAGGAAAGTAATTTGGCCTCCAAGTTTAATGTTGTCGCCACTCTTAATTTTTTTTTTCACTAATGAAACTATTATTTTAGGTTTGAAGGGTTTTATTAATTGTTAGAATTAATTCTCAATAATAATAAGCTAAGTTTGCAATGATAGAAAACAAAAATTTTGATATTCATTCTAACGCCTTTAAATATGATTTTTCGTACAATGTTGATGGATCCAAAACTCAGTACCATGGATAATGTAAGATCCTATCATTACGAATTAAAGGAGCCGATAAATTTGGCTGGTCCTCAAAGAGCCAAGCTCATCGATTTTGTTTACGACATCTTTAGGAAAGAAGCCGAGAATTGTGATTGCTTGCAAGTTAATTTTTCATTTTATTGTGCTATAATATAATAATTTAAAGGTTTCTTTAGTTGTTAAGCGTTAGGTTTCGTTAATCTTAAAATGGTATTGTTTGGTTACAGTGTTTCACGTTTGTCTACCGGTTAGAACACGATTGATATCCAAGATAAGGAAGGGAGCCAAGATATTGCTATTAAGCAAACCTTAATAATTACGATGCAACACTCTCAGTTTACCAGCTAGTGGAAAATTCCTATGATTATCTAGTTTTCGAGAATGAACCTCTCTATCATATCAACTTTCGTACCCTCAAGTTCACCACTCCAAGTTGTAAGTATTTTTTGGTTTTCTAAACCGAAGTTTCTTTTGAATTTGGTTGATTGGAACTTACACTATTATTCTTGGAACTTAGACAATCTGAGTGTTTTTTTTTTTCACAATCTCAACAACATGATCAATCTCATTGAATAATGAGTAACTTCATTTTACTCATTGATAATATTACCACTATAATCATATTCAATAATAACAAATTTACAAGACCTATCCATCACTTAAAAAAGTTACATGCCTTGTAACCATGAAGGCATTAATCCTACAGCCAAACCAACATCAAGTTGGCTTTCTAATAAGATTTGCAATCACAGTTTCATTATCACGAAGATGATCATAGAATAGTACTACAATTGAACAATCTGAAAACATTAAAAGAAATAAAGAAAGAAAGAAACAATCTAATAACACAATATCAACTTAGCCTCCTCTAAACAGAAAAAAAAAGGATAATATAGTAAAAATTACTGATAAAGCATTGAAGCTCGGTTAAGAACGGAAAAGTTGAACCTTGAGTTAGCAATGTCCCAGCAAATACTAATTTCATCCTTTTATTTTAGTTCTTTCCTTTTCACAAACTGTGTTATCCAATTCTTGATAAGCACGTTTGCCCCATTGTTCCATCTTTTGAACTTTATCTCATGTTCGGTGTGTGTATTGCAATCTAAAATCAATACGGGTAAGCCCTCTTCAATTTGGGCTAGCTGATCAATGTTCCAATGCGACAAAATATAAGACTCCACCAACTCTAATGGCAATATCAGCCTTGACATGTTTCTGAGATCATTTTTGTCAAGCTTCTTTTTGATGCACCATGGATCACCATGAAGCCTCACTTTAGTAACTATCTCAACTTTGTTTCTATTGTTCCTATTGGTCGGTTTCCCCATTGTTTGTTTCTTCTTGGATGTAAAATTATCACTCGTAGTTGCTAAAGTAAGGGCGTCATTGATCTTTAATTTATGATTATTGCTACATCCACCGGTTTCAACCCCAAGGGGTTTATTCATTGAAAAAGACAATTCAACAAGATATAAGCATCGGTTGCAATATCGCTCTTCTCCAAACACATCATGTCTAATTTTCTTGTATATTGATCACTGCTTTCTTTGTAGCAAAACACTAGTTTTCTCTCATCTGTTTTGGTGGATATATTACCAACGGTAAGAGACAACTCTAACGACATAAAATCTCTACTAGTCTTCTCCATCCTATTTTCTAATTTATAGTAATGAATTTCTTGTTTTCCCACATCAACTGATGATGTTACACACGACCACGATGAAAGAAAAAATTCAAATGAAACATTGCTCTATTCACAATCGGGGACATCCATGAAATTGAAAAGAATGCAGAGCTTTTCATCTACCATGGTTTAAGCACCGACTCATTTGTTTTTGTTTCCGATTACTACTAAAAACCTTGTTGAATTGAAATTTATAGAAAAGAAAACAGCAAAAGGCTATTTCTTGTTGGTCAATCTCAACTCTAAAATTTAGCTCTTATTGTTAACTTTCTTGAAGATGTATTTAAGTTTATATAAAGATTTCAGAATAATTTTGAAATCCTCTTTCACAAGTAATTCTTTATTTACTGCCGTGTTTCACTTCTAATTTCAAGAGAAAAGAGTTTTATTAATTAAAATTATTTTCTTTGGGTAATATATTGGTGGATATGCTATTTTTTTTGGTGGATTTGATGTATATAAAAAATTTGAAATTAAAGAAACATTTAGTATCTGGGTATTACTTCGTTATAATGCACATGTGAAATAATTCTTAATAAAATTAATTCATAAAATAAATTTTAATTGAAATTTTGGAGTTATTAAATACCTAGCATTATCTATACGTTCAATAAATTTAAAATAGTTATTTTTTAATATAATATTGAAGATAAAAGATGAAGATTACATAATTTATAATTTTACATATTATAATGACACTTCATTAAAAGTTTGTTAACAAACTAAAATCTTAAAAGTAATTACAAATAATCAAATTTTTAATAAACGACGGGATTCACTCATTGTTGGTTGAACCACCTTTGGGTTTCGATTCTTTATAACTTTTGAGATGCACTCGTTTTTCCTTTTTCTTTTCTCTATCAAACACCCCTCTCCAAAAGGAATTTTTTTTTTAAATGTCTTCTCCAAGCAAACACCGATAAATTGATTTGATGAAATTGCAAATTCTTTTCCCTTTTTTATTACCCAAATTATAATTTTCTGAAAAAAAAGTTTTTATCTTTTTTTTTTTGTTTATTTGCTTCCAATGTTTATTAGCTCATTCATTGGATTGATTTTCACTAGGATGATGGGTGATTAAAAGGTTGAGATTATCAATGATGGCTTGCAATGATTTTATGCTGAGTTCAATGGGCCAAAAGACAATAACTATTGTTTCTTTTCTCTTCTTCATTTTTCATTCAATTTTATGATGTATCTCTTTAATTCTACTTAAAACTTTATTTTCATTCTGGGGTTTTCTCATTCTTCTAAGAAGTTATTGGGTTCAAGTAGTTTGTCCATTTGGTAATTGTTGTTAGGTTTTCTCTTTTGAAGGTTTTGATACTTGAAAATTAGAATATATATCGATCTATATGAGTGTATTTTGTCCAATTAATTCTTCTTATTTGAGTTGGTATTTTTTATTTGTTAGTTTATTTATATTATAACATTTTTTGGACAAGGATGAGATTTGTTTTGGGGCATTTTTAGACAAAGAGTCAAATGAAGATGAGTACTTTTTTCTCACAAATTATCCAATATTGAATGTGCCAAGGTCCTCACAATGGTGGTGTGTGGAAGATAAGATTGGAACTCCCAGATGTTTATCCATATAAATCTTCATCGCTTGGCTTTGTAAACAAGATCTACCGTCCCAATGGTGATAAAATGTAAGTTTTGTGAATGCCTTGAAGTTCTAAATTTATATGCTTTGGCTTTGATTTATTGGTGGAATTAACTTGCATGAGATAATTAAGAATGATTAATTATTAGCTAAATTATTTTTAAAACTATGAGTTTCAGGTAGTTTGTTTAGATGTCATCAATCAGACTTTGAGCCCCATGTTGGGTAAACCTTTAATATTATTCGTTTGCCTCATTTGTTCATATTTTGAAGTTGCTTCTATTATTCTCAGAACACGGTAATCGATCCTGTAACAGCCTAAAATTTCAGTGGTGTTGGGACAGTGATTCGAGATCACTAAATCCAACGAATAAATTAGAAAAATTAAATAAAAATAATATTTAGAAGTGAGTGAGATATTAGAAATTTTTTTAAATAGGTGAAATTAAAATTTAAGGAGAAATTGTTAAATAAATTGAGTCGAAAACGGGGTATCAAGACCTCGATTTCGTAAAACCGAGTCAAAAATATTTTTATAAATATTTATGGAGTGTTAGTAATGTGGTATTAAAATTTCATTAGAAAATTTTAACATTTGGGTGGTCAATTAAATAAAAAGGACTAAATTGAAAAAGGTGTAAAAGTTGCTAAAAGGATTAAATACTCAGTTGTCAAATAAGGAGGGACCTAAAGTGTAAATAATCCCAAGGGAGATATTTTGGTCGGCACAAGCAGACAAAAATCAGAAAAATTGACGAAATAAGGGCAAAATTGGAAAATTACAAAATTAACTAAATAAAGATAGGACTAAAGTGGAAATATCTAGATTTCTCTTTATTTTCTTCATTCTCATCAGATAAAAATGCCATAGGAGGGTTTTCTAAGTTAGTTTTTCATAATTTTTGCATCAAGTGAGTAAATTCTTGCCTTTTTCTTGTAATTTTTGTGTTTTTAAGACTTTTACAACTAGGTCGTACTATCTAATTCATTAGTTTTTTATTCTATGGATGATTTTGAAAGTTACCATGGATGAATGCTGAAAGTTTATGATGAATTAGCATGAAATTGAAGTTTTAATTTGGTTGTGAGATGATTTTATTAAGTAATTTTAATAGAAATTAATGTTTAGGATCTAATTGTGAAAAATGTTGAAATTAAGGTTTGGTGCTAAAATTCTGATTTCCAAAGGTTATGAAGTAGTTTAAAGTGATAGAATAAAGTGTTAATTGAGAAAAATCAGCTCAATTGAGAGGTTAATTAAGCAGGGACTAAATGTAAAAACTGTAAAATTTGAGGTAAAAGTGTAATTTCAAAAATTGAAGGGCATAAAGTATGAATTGAATTTGAATTGAAATAGATGCTAATGAGTAAATAATTTTATATTTTAGATCAAGAATCTAAAGATAAACGAGGAAAAGGAAAAGTTGTCGACTAGTCCCTAAAATGGTACAACTTTTACAAATTGGCTCAGGTAAGTTCATATGGTTGAATTGTGCGATTATTTGTTAAGTTAGAAATGATGTGATGTCATCTACATGTTGCTATTGTATTGTTAATAATGTGAAACATTATAAAGATCAGAATGAAATTTCAAATTGAGGAAAACAAAGGATTGAGTACGTTCATATTGTGACAAGTGATGAATTGACAGATAAGATAGACCATGGTTAATCCATGGCATAGTTATGACACATAGGTATGGTATTATCCATGCTGAGCTATAATACGTAGGTATGGTATTTTCCATACTGAGCAATAATACGTAGGTATGGTATTTCCCATACTGAGTTGTAAAATGTAGGTATGGTATTAACCATACTGAGTTGTGAATTGTGGCACAGAGTAAATGACGTACTCAAATTCGTAAGACATTCCTTAATTTGACAAGTGTTAGTAAGTGAGAGTTGAAGTTAAGTGCTGGAATATGATAGTATATTTGATATTAAGCTCAATTGTATGGACTCATCATTTGAGATTGTATTTGGCAGGGATTGATTGTATAATATTGTTTAATGAATTGCTTGTGAATTTTTGGTAAGGTTGTTTTTAAGGGCCTATGAACTTACTAAGCATTCACAAGCTTACTTTGTGTGTTAATTACTTATGTAGATTTACGTGATATCGGTGGATCGGATCAACACATCATGATATCGGTGTTAATTACTTTGTGTATTCTAAGCATATAAATTATAACCCTTAATTATTTTTGTACAATTTTTAATAATTTTCCCAAATCGAAACAGGGGATTTCGTAATCATTCTGACTCTGTCTCACATCAATTCAAATATCTCATAACATGTACTTCTTTTGATTACACCGTTTCTTTTATATGAAACTAGACTCAATAAGCTTTAATTTCGTATTTTATTTAGCCTCTAATTCGATTTCCATAATTTTTGGTGGATTTTTAAAGTCGGACTGCTGCTGTTGTCCAAAACTATTTCAATGCTACCTCTTCATAATTATCTTTAAATTAGCTTTTATGCCAATCAATTTCTCTTTCCATATTCATTAGGCCACAATGTGAAGGGGTAAACATATCATGTCCCAATTTAATTCGACTTAAAAGCCTCATACATAATCATCAATCAAATTTACGACATAATTACCCACCATAGGTATCGACCTATTATTTACAAGGTCATCACAAAGTCATTCTCATAAGTATGACTTACTCATTTACATTCTTACCAAAAGTCTAATATGCATCGAGCTCATCACTCATGAATTTTTAGTACATACCTGTACCCTTTCAATATGATCATAAACATAGCTTACTCATTTTCATAGCTAGAACTTACTTGTATCATTCTTACCATCAGGGCAACATAACTAGACTCATATCTCATGAGTTCGAATAAGAACGTGTACCACTCACAACATGATTATATCCTTCCATATCATTATCATGAGCCTTAAAATAACCAGTGAGCCCTTTTGGAATACTAATTGATATTCGATAAGCCTCACACAAGAGGGTGAATTGCCGATGCCATGTCCCAGACATGGTCTTACACTGGCTCACATGTCGAGGCCAATGCCATGTCCTAGACATGGTCTTACACTAGCTCTCGTCTCAATGCTGAGGCCATGTCCAACATGGTCTTACACTGGCTCTCATATGGTGGTCGAAGCTATGTACTAGACATGGTCTTACACTGGCTTAAAATCAACATCGATACTATGTCCAACATGGTTTTACACTGGCTCTCATATGGTGGCCGACGCCATGTCCAACATAGTCTTACACTGGCTCACAGTCAATGCTGATGCCATGTCCAACATGGTCTTACACTGGCTCTCATAACATAGCCGATGCCATGTTCCAAACATGGTCTTACACTGGCATACGAAATGTTGGCGATGCCATGTCCCAGACATGGTCTTACACTAGCTCACATGTCACCCCAAATGTCATGGCATGGATATCCAATCTATTCCTCGGTTCAATCGGGACTCTACTACATTAAATTTCATCATGCATTTTCAATCATATTATGCAAAATTAATCATTCAACGCATAAAAATGATAAAGTTGCCTTTTTTACGTACAACTTACACGTTTCAATGGAATATCATATTCCATCCAATTTCCAATGTATTCAATCATCACATAAATGTTATTTAACATTTGACATCACTTTCTCATACTCAATACCATCAACATATAATTTAATACAATCATAGCAAGATAGATTTCAAGTATATTAACAATAATATGGATAACATGCTTATTTAGTCACACGAACTTACCTCGAATGACATTTCGGCTAATTATTCCATTTTAGTCCATAATCTCGTCCCTTTCGATTTAAGCCCGAATCTCGATTTTCTTGATCTAAAATAATAAAATCCATACATTTAATCATCATATTAACCAATACATTTCATAATTTATACTTTGGTAAAATGACTATTGTGCCCTTAAACTTTCACAAAATTTATGATATTTCCCTTAGGCTCGTAAAATGATTTTTATCAAATTTTCTCACTAACCAAGCCTAGCTGAATTCTTTTTATACTAGAAGCAGCCCAAAATTTCAATTATTTCTCACACTTATCACTCATTTTATAAACTTTACAAAATGGTTCATTTAATGTGTTTTCATGAAAATCCTTTCAAAAAAGTTGTTTATTAAACAACCAAGATTCATTTTATTTCAAAAATTTTCAGAAAATATTACAAATTATCTCATGAAAAAAACCCTAAAATTTCAACCATTTTGCAAAATAGTCCCCTTATTGATCCTAAAAATGCAAAAATCATCAAGAAAGGCTATCTAAATCACTTACTTGCAAGGAATATAAGTGGCTGATATTTTTGAGCTTTCAAAACCCTCTATTTGCTTTTATTTTTGGTGGAGAATAAGATGAGAAAAAGATGATATCATTCTCTCTTTATTTTATTTTATTTCTGGACAATTTAGTCACCAAAACTCACCTAACTTTGACAACTTTCTTCTTTTTGTCTCTATGGCCGAAAACCACTAATTTAAAGGCCTATTTTCACTTTAAAGACTCCCAATTATGGTTCTCTAGCTATTTAACACATTTGGCTACCAAAACAAAACTTTTGTCCTTTATGTGATTTAGTCCATTTTTTCAATTAAGCTCACAAACACTAAAATTAATTCACCATAATTTTTATGCACTTATATAATCATGCTATGACACATAAAATAATATTAAAAATAATTTCTCAGACCTCATATTTGTGGTTCTGTAACCACTGTTCCAACTAAACCCAAAATCGGACTGTTACACGAGTTGTGAAATGTAGGTATGGTATTAACCATATTGAAATGTGAATTGTGGCACTGAGAAAATGACGTACCCAAATTCGTAAGACGTTTCTTAATTTGACAAGTGTTGGTAAGTGATAGTTGAAGTTAAGTGCTGGAATATGATAGTATATTTGATATTGAGCTCAATTGTATGAACTCATCATTTGAGATTGTATTTGGCAGGAATTGATTGTATAATATTGTGTAATGAATTGTTTGTGAATTTTTGGTAAGGTTGTTTTTAAGGGCCTATGAACTTACTAAGCATTCACAAGCTTACTTTGTGTGTTAATTATTTTTATAGATTTACGTGATATCAGTGGATCAGATTAACATATTAGGAAGCACTATCCAGAGTCACACCGGTAGATTTTGAAAACAACTTTCGATTTATATGGCATGTATAAGATAAAGCTGAAATATGTAACTTCGAATTATAGATTTATGTATGTTTGATAAACTGTAATATATACATATTTTTCCCCATGCTTGGCATATTTATGGATGATTTTTCCTTGGTTTCATTGAATTCGATGCTTCTAATCCTTTAAATTCATGTTTTATACTTAGGCAAGCATTAGAAGGCGAAAAGAGCAAGAAACGGACCAAAAACAGACAAAATGGGCCTAATTCAACATGGCACACGGCCTAAGCACTTCCACACGGGTGATCCACACGCTTGTGTGTGACACACGGGTAGACCACACGCCGTGTATCATGGTCGTGTCGACACAAAACCAAGTCAGAATTACACACTGCCTGAGCACCTTCACACGGGAGTGGCACACGGTCGTGTCCCTGTCGAGCCTAAGTTTAATTCTACTCAGAAAAGGCCAATTTTGGGCTAATTTAGGCATTCCAAAGTCTATTTAAAGACCCTAGAAGAGGATTAAAGGGGACACGCAGAGTTGAAAGCAGAAAATACTCAAGGACAGCCTTCAGAATCACCTTAGATGTAGGATCTACATCAAGACTGAAGATTTCCATCCAGTTTCCTAGAAGTTCTTTGGGTTTCTTTATGCTTTTTTGTTTTCTAAACTTTGAGATGTTTTCCATTATTATTATGAACTAAACTCCCTAAATACCTAAGGGAGATAAAACCTAAGACGGATCTTATTATTATTTGAGTTATATGATAAATACTTATTCTTATTTTTAATTGTGAATTTAACCATTGCTTTAATATTTCAGGAAATTAATTCAGGCTTTTGATGTGCTTATTTAGTGGAGCAAAAGTCCCTATTTAAGAGTAAATCATCCATAATTAAGCGGAGTTGCATGCAATCCTAAAGATTGGACGACATAAATCTGCCGGATTAGAGTCAAATCTAATAATGGAATCCATAGATCGAGTTAATGCGACAATAGGGGTTTTAATTAGAAAGAGATTTCAATTAATCAAACTAGAGTCAGTTGTTTTTAGTCTCGAGAGAGATATTAACATAAATCAAGGATTTGTACGGTTTAAGGCAAGTGAATAAATCGTCTAACTCAAAGGTAATAAGTGAAGTTTAGGTGGATTCTTCCTTGGGTATTGTCTTCTCCATCGGTTTTCTAAAAAATATTTCCAACTTTAATCTCTGTCGTAACCTTAGTTAGTTACATAGTTAATTTTAGATTTAAAACATCCCTTCCATTCTTAGGCTAGATAATAAAAAGATAGTAATTACTATTACTTTTAGTCCTCGTGGATACGATATTTCCGGTTTCACCACAACTATACTACTGTTCGATAGTTGCGCTTGCCTTAGTTGAATTTTTAGTTAGTTTTACATCCATCAATGTTGAATATCTATGTTTTGAAGTTGGATTTGGTAGGATAATGGATGAGATTATTTTGATAAACTTAGGTGAAGAAGTACGGTATTAAAATGGTTTATGGAAACTTAGATTTTTAGTTGAATTGGTTGCTTGATTGGGACATATTGGTATACTTGAACATTGATTGCAGATAGATTATAGAAAGGGTGAGAAATGTGCTCTTAAAATGGCCTATTATCATCCACACAGGTAGACACACGGACGTGTGTCTAAGCTGTGTGTGACACACAGCTTGCCCCATGGGCATGTGTTGTAGCCATGTGTCCCCCGCACCTTGAAATTTAGAAGCAGGATGCTTTGAATTAAGCACACAGATAGAGACACGTACGTGTGTCTCAACCGTGTGGTTACATGGTCTTAGACACGACCATGTGATTTAGCAGTGTGAAACCTGCACTTAAATTGTAAAATTTAAAATAACCACATTGCCTAGCACACGGGCTTGTGACTTGGCCGTGTGACTTCAATTTGTTTATAAGATATAAGTCAAAGAGTTACATGGGGTCAGAACATGGGCGTGTGTAACCACATGGCCTGCCCACACGGGCATGTCCCTAAGCCATACGGGCGTGTGAGCAATGCATGTATAAAATTTTTTTTGTAGTTTCATGAAAATTTCTTTGAGACTCTAATAAGTTCCGACTCGATTCTAATGTTCATATTGAGCCTCGAGGGTCCATTTAAGGGATGGTTTGAATGTTTTCATTTATGAATGATAAATTTGATTGGAAATGATTATACATATCCAGTTATCATCGGTAATACTCTGTAACCCTGTTCCGACGACGAATACAGGTTATGGATGTTACAGATCCCATGATGTTTTTTTTTAGATCTAGTGAAAATGTTTGGTATGTTTCTTTTGCAACTTTTTATATATCCCAACTCATTAGATTCATTGAATAGAGAAGCTACTTCGTGCAACTTATGACCAACAAGTGAATATGCATAAGCATTTATGTTCCATATTCCATGTGTATCTCTGCCTTTGGAATGCCCTGTCGAAGTAATTTACTTGGATTTCTTTGTCCTTGCAGTTGGAAAGGGGAGGTTTTAGTTTTAAAAGTCGACCATTTTCAGTCGACATAGTCAGACCAACTTGACCCATTTTTGGGGCCATACCATTTCACCTACTTCCTCTACTATTTAACATAGTTTTTCGATGAATTTAGGTCGCTAGTAATATGTTGTGGCAATTCATTTATCACATCCTTTGCATGATGTGATTCTTGTTCTTTGAAAGTATGATCTATGATTTGCAAAATCATCTTGTTCTTTGAAAGTATGATCTATGATTTGCAAAATCATACATTATTTCTCCTCCATTCTTTGTGATTTTAATTATTCTATCATTGCAATCTTATAACTTTTTGCTCTTTCCTTTTCCCATAATATTTTCAGAAATATGCCAAGCTAGAAGATGTTGTAGTAACAACAACAGCAGAGAAGTCTAGTGATGAAGAGCAGAGTAAAGACAAATACACTGTATCTAATGATGACAGAATTTTCGGAAAACATTATCCTTAGTTACATTATGTGTATACCTTGGAAATTTTATATATTGTACATTTATATTTGTGACTCCAGGAAAATTTAAAACTTGACAAAACTAAGGCCTGCCGAGAAATTCCTACCCCTCTCTTTGTTTCCATAGAGGTCATGTAAATTAACTAACTGTTCTTTATATATTTAAGCATTCATCCATTGTTGATACTAAATGGAAATTTGTATATGTTCTTCATCTACATACATCAATTAAAATCATTTCAAGTCCTTTACAATTTACTTTTAAGGGTGGTAAAAAACCATATACAAGGAATATTATTAGTTTTTGAAATCGTTTTTTGTTTACACTTTTAATTATCGTGGTAAAATCATATTCAAGAATAAAAATATAAGAGAAATTTAAAATTTAAAATCAATTCCAACTACAAAATAACAAAATAACATCTTAGACTTTTACAATATTTCTCTTTCAAAGATAAACAAAACAAAAAAAAAATTAAAACCTTCAATAAACACTATATTTCTCCAAAAAAATGGAATTACAAAGCGGGAGATTTATTTAGAATAAAAAACTTGAATCTTGAGTTATGGATGTCCCAGTAAAGACAAAATTCATCACCCAGTTTCAAATCCCTTCCTTTCACAAAATTTGTAGTCCAGTTTTTGATGAACACATTGGCCTTATTGTTCCATCACTTGAACTTCTTGTAATGTTAGGTATTAGAATCACAATCCTAAACCAATACCAGTAATCCTTGTTGAATTTGGGCTGATTGATCAACATTTCAATGCGACAAAACATAAGATTTCACCAACTCCAATGGCAATAGGAGCCTTGATAGTTTTTCGAGATTACTTTTGTAAAGTTACTTCTTGATGCACTATGGATCATCATGGGCATGATGCCTCAGTTTAGTTTCAATCTCAACACCATTTCTATTGTTTCTGTCGGTCGAAAATTTCGGGTTCCTCATTGTTCGTCTCTTCTTGAACAATGTTAAAGTAAGCTCTCTATTGATTTTTTTTTAAGTTGTTCAAGTTATGGATGCCACTACATTCACCGACTCCAAATGAAAGTGAAAGAGATAACTTTAATGAAATATCATAACTGGCGTCAGCTTCCATTGGTTCGATGACAAAGCACCGTTACTATTCTTGATGCACATTATATTACGTACATCTAATTTCCTTATATCTTGAATTAGAAGTTTTCCTTTATCAGTTGGAATAGCTTTGGTGGTTATCAATAGAAGGAGAATATTGTAACAACAGTTTGATATCGGTATCCCTCGATTCCGACTGAAAATCTCTGAAAAAGTTGATCCTCGTAGGTTCTAATTTCTTTTAATGAATTTATTCTTATTTATTGCAGTTGATATTGTTGACGCAGATGACGAAAGTGACAACTCTAATGAAATATTACTATCTATATCTATGGAATTAAAAACAATGAGTTTTTTCTTTTTTTCCCAATTGGTGTTGTCCACATCTATGGAATTAAAAACAATGAAAGGTTTATTGTCATCCATGAATAAAGCATCCAAGTACGGAACAATCAACTTATTTGTTTTAGGAAACTGTTAAAACCCTTGTTCAATGAGAAATTTATAAAAATGAAAACCTTGGAGCCCCATGTTGGGTAAATGTTACACTTTTTTTGTTTGTCTCATTCGTTCATATTTTGAAGTTGTTGTTATTACTTTTAGAACATGGTAATCGATCCCAACCCATAAGTTCCATTAAATAGAGAAACTACTTCGTGCAACTTATGAACAACAAATGAAAAAGCATAAGCTTTTATGTTCCATATTCCCTGTTTATCTTTTCCTTTAGAATGGCCTGTCGAGTTAATTTACTTAGTTTTCTTTGTCCTTGCAGTTGGAAATGGGAGGTTTCAGTTTTAAAATTCGACCATTTTTAGTCGACAGAGTTAGACCTACTTGACCCATTTTTGTAGTCAAATTATTTCACCTACTCATTATAATCTTTAATATAGTTTTTCGATGGATTTAGCTTGCTAGTAATATGTTGTGGCAAATCATTTATCACATCCTTTACATGATGCGACTCTTGTTCTTTGAAAGTATGATCTATGATTTGCAACATCATGCATTGGTTCTCTTTTATTATTTATGATTTTAAGGATTCAATCATTATAATATTATGACTTTTTTTTCTTTCCATTTCCTAGAATTTTGCGAGAAATATGCCAAGTCGGAAGATGTCGTAGTAGCAAAGAAGTCCAATGATGAAGAATAGAGTGAAAATGGATACACTCAATCTGATAACGAGGAAATAGCCAAAAAACTTGATCCTTAGCCACACTATATGCCTACCTTAAAATTTCTATATATTGTAAATTGATATTCGCACCTCTAGGAAAATTTGAAACATGAGAAAACTAGGGCATGCCTAAAAATTCTTGCCCCTCTTTTTGTTTTTCATGCAGGTTATGTAAATTAACTAACTGTTGTGTATATATTTCAAGTATTCATCCATTGTTGATACTAAATTACAGTTTGCATATGTTCTTCATCTACATATATCAATTAAACTCATTTCCAGATTTTACAATTTACTTTTAAATATTGTAGAAAAACCATATACATGGAAATATAATTTGTTCTTAATTTTTTTACACTTTTCATTATCAAGGTAGAATCAAATTTGGTAACAAAAATTCAAGAGAAATAAAAATTTAAAACCAATTCTTACTACAAAATAACAAAATAACAAAATCACAAAATCACAAAATAACAAAATAATATATTAGACTTCTACAATATTTCCCTTCCAAAGATAAACAAAATAAAACGAAAGTTAGACCCCTCTTTAACAACATATTACCAAAAAAAAAAACGAAGTTACTGAGTGGGAGTTTTATTTAGAATAGAAAATTTAAATTTTGAGTTATTTATGTCCAGTAAAGACCAATTTCATCTCCTAGTTTCAGATCCCTTCTCTTCACAAAATTTGTAGTCCAGTTTTTTACGAGCACATTAACACCCTTGTTCCATTACTTGAACTTTATGTAATGTTGGGTAGTGGTATCCCAATCCCAAACCAATACTAGTAATCTTTCTTGAATTTGGGTTAACTGATCGGCATTCATGTACAAAAAAACATGGGATTCCACCAACTCCGATGGTAATAATAGCCTTGACAGGTTTCTGAGGTCACTTTTGTAAAGTTGCTTCTTGATGCACCATGGATCATCATGGGCATGATGTCTCAATTCAATTTCAATCTCGACTCTATTTCTCTTGTTTCTATCGGTTGAAAATTTCGAGTCCCCTATTGTTTGCCTCCTGTTGAACAATGTCAAAGTAAGCTTTCCATTGATCTTCTTATTCAGGTGTTCAAGTTATGGTGATCGCTACATTCACCGACTCCATATGAAAGTGAAAGAGATAACTCTAACGAAATAGCATCACTGGTGTTAGCTTCCATCAGTTCCAACAAAAAAGCACCGCTACTATTCTCAATGCACATCATATTACATAAATCCAATTTCCTTTTATCTTGACTTAAAAGTTTTTCTTTATCAGCTGGAGTAGTTTCAGCGGACATATTATCCATAGAAGGAGAATATTGTAACAATAGTTCGATATCGATATCCTTCAGTTCTGACTGGAAATATTTGAAAATTTTGATCCTTGTAAGTTCTAATTCTCGTAATTAATTTCTTGTTTTCCCATATCAATTGATATTATTGACGTAGATGACAAAAGAGACAATTCTAATGAAATATTAATATATTCACAATCCGGGTTTTTTTCTTTGATGTTATTGGTGTCGTACACATTCATGGAATTCAAAACAATAAAGGGTTTATCGTCTTCCAAGGATGAAGCAGCCAAGCACCAAACAATCAACTTATTTGTTTCAGGTAACTACTGAAACCCTTGTTTAATGAGAAATTTATAAAAAAGAAAACCTTAGAACCACATATCAAGTAAACCTTGCACATTCTTTGTTTGCCTCATTTGTTCCTATTTTGAAGTTGTTGCTATTACTCTCAAAACATGGTAATAGATCCTGTTATATTTAATTTTAGATTTGGTGAACGTGTTTGAAGTGTTTCTTCCGCAACTTCTTCTATTTCCCAACCCATGAGATCCATTGTATAGAGAAGTTGCTTCGTGCAACCTATGAACACAAGTGAATAAGTATAAGCTTTTATGTTCTATATTTCATACATATCTTTGCCTTTAGAATGCCCTACCGAGGTAATTTACTTGCATTTCTTTTTCCTTGTAGTTGGAAAGGTGAGGTTTCAGTTTTAAAAGTCAGCCATTTTTAGTTGATAAAGTTAGACCTACTTGACCAATTTTTGTGGCCATACCATTTCACGTACTTCTTATATTTTTTAATATAGTTTTTTGATGGATTCAACTCGCTAGTAATATGTTGTGGCAAATCATTTATCATATCTTTTACATGATGCTATTATTGTTCTTTGAAAGTATGATCTATGATTTACAAAATCATGAATTACTTATCTTTCATTTTTTGTGATTTTAAGGATTTAATAATTGCAATATTATGACTTTTATCTCTTTCCATTTCCCAGAATATTGCAAGAAATATGTCAAGCCGGAAAATGTCGTAGCAACAGTAGTAGAAAAGTCCAGTAATGAATAGCATAGTGAAGACGAATACACTCCATCTGATGACGAGGAAATTACCGAAAAACCTGATCCTTAGTTGCACTATATGTCTACCTTGAAAATTCTACGTATTGTACATTGATATTTGCACCTCAAGGAAAATTTGAAACTTAACAAAACTGGGGCATGCCTAAAAATTCTTGCCCCTCTCTTTGTTTTCCATGGAGGTTAATTTTAAATGGTAGTTTACATATGTAATTCATCTATATATATTAATTAAACTCATTTCAAGTCTTTTACAATTTATTCTTAAAGATGTTTTAAAGATGCTAGAAAAACCATATGCATGGAATATAATTTGTTCGTGAAATTGTTTTTTGTTTACACTTTTCATTATCATGATAGAATCAAATTTAATAATAAAAATTAAGATAAATAGAAAATTTAAAAACCAATTCCTACTACAAAATAACAAAATAAAAATATCCTAGACCCCTATAGTATTTGTCTTTAAAAAGATAAACAAAACAAAACAAAAGTTAAACCTCTCTTTAACCACCATATTACCTAAAAAACGAAGTTAGTGATTAAGAGCTCTGTTTAGAACAGAAAACTTGAATCTTAAGTTATAGATGTCCCAGTAATGACCAATTTCATCACTTAGCTTAGATCCCTTCTCTTCACAAAATCTGTAGTCCAGTTTTTGATGAGCACATTGGCCCTATTGGTCCATCACTTGAACTTCTTGTAATGTTGGGTATCGGTATCACAATCCTAAACCAATACTGGTAATCCTTGTTGAATTTGGGCTAACTGATCGGCATTCCAATACGGAAAAACATGAGATTCCACCAACTCCGATGGCAATAGCAACTTTGGCAGGTTTTCTAGATCGCTTTTGTAAAGTTGCTTCTTGATGCACCATAGATCATCATGGACATGATGCCTCAGTTCAGTATTAATCTTGACTTTATTTCTTTTGTTTCTATCCGTTGAAAATTCTGAGTTCCCTATTGTTTGTCTCTTTTTAAACAATGTCAAAGTAAGCTCTCCATTGATGTAACACCCCTCACTTGTATTCAATGCCGAAATAGGGTTACGGAGCATTACCGGACTAAAAACACATATAATTGTATTGTTTTCAAACATTGATTTAAATCATACAACCAACATTCAATTCCAATCAATTTGTCCCTTATAATAGCCTACGAGGCCTTAAACATGCTTTTGAAGTGGTTCAGGACTAAACCGATAACATATGAAAATTTTGGAAACTTAGGAAAATTTCAAACATATAGGGACCATAAGCCCGTGTGAATAGGCCGTGTGCCTCACACGGTTAGTAGACACACCCGTGTCTTAGGTTGTGTGGAAACTGGGCATACATACTGAGTTGCATTACACGGCCAAAGACAAGGTCGTGTGAAAACTAGAGAGTATACTGACTTATGCAACAGGCTAAGTCAGACACACTCGTGTGCCAGGCTGTGTGCCAATTAAAGGGTATACTGACTTGTACGACATGGCCGGTCACACACCTGTGTGTAAGACCATGTGGAGCATACTGATTTTATTTTAATTCAACACCAGGAGACACACGACCGTGTAACATAACTGTGTGCCACACGCGGCCGAGACACACGTCTGTGTCTCTGCCTATGTGGACAAAAAATAGGCTACTTGCAAAGCCGTTTTGCCACCCTATTTTCACATACATGTACAAGCATAAAATTTCATCAACTCATAACTCAATAGGCATCCATTCCAATTCCTTATCATTTTCCGCTCTTTCGAGCTATGAACGAAGCTTTTCACGAGTGATGGACGATAAGCTCTATTGAGTGAAAGCAAAGCTCGACGAGTGAAACAGTAAGCTCATACAAGCTGAGAACAGTAAGCTCCAATGAGCTGAAAATAGTAAGCTCTTACAAGCTGATATACCGGTAAGCTCATTTGAGCTGCAGTGAGTCCAGAACACATGCAAGATCTCGACCTAAACGGTAACCTTAGTGACATGTCACTTGTATCCTACAAATTCATACAGTTCAAACGGGGCTCGATAACAATCTATACCAATAAGGCATTCATATTCTAAGTATATCAATTATATACATACATTTCAAATAATTACAAGTACTTAAAAGTTTGATTCTAATTATACGAACTTACCTCGTATAGCTTGGATAGCAAATATCGGCTATTCGTCAACTTTTCTTTTTCCCCGATCTAATTTCGATCTCAGATTATCTTGATCTATATATTATCAAATTAAGTACATTTAGTATTCAATCTATTCAATTTAGCCCATAATTCATATTTTAGCAAATTTACACATTTGCCCCTAAATTTTCACCATTTTTACAATTTAGTCCTTATCACATAAAATTGCAAATTCATGCAATTTAGTACAACCCATGCTTAGCCAATTTTTAATGGAGCCCCTAGCATCCCATATATTTTATTTATTCACATCTTTAACCACCACATTTCACATTGTCACAATTTAATCCCTTTTTGACATTTTTGTCAAAAATCACTTTACAAAACTAGTTTAACTATCAACAATTATTCAAAATCCATCATCAACTATCAAATTACTCGAACATTCAACAATGGAAACATGAAAAATCTTTAGAAATTTCAAAATCTAAGGTACAGGCTAGCTAGAATACGAAGTAACGATTACAAACACATAGTAATCATAAAAAACCGAGCTAAAACCATACCTTAATTTACTCATGCAATTGCCAAAACTTATTCTCCTTCTTTAATGGTATATTTGGCCATGGATGTTGAAAAATAAGAAATATGATAGCTTATTCATTTTTTAATTCTTTTACATTTTCTATTATTAATCAATTTACTATATTAACCTTAATAATAACTTTTAAACATTAACTAACCTTGTTCAAAAATGTCCACTCCATTATCAGATGGTTTAATTATTATTTAAGGCCACCATATTTAAAAACCAAAGCGAAATGGCACCTTTAACTAATAGAACATGCATTTTACATTTTACGCGATTTAGTCCTTTTTACCGAATTAAGCATTCAAATAGTAAAATTTCTTTATGAAACTTTCACAGAATAATTCTATAATGCTGCAAACCTTATTAAAATAATAAAATAAATATTTTAATTTTGGATTTACTATCCCGAAACTACTGTTTCGATTTGACTCAAAAACGGGCTATTACAATTGAACTTCTTATTCAGGCTATTCAAGTTATGGTGATTGCTACATTCACCGATTCCCTATAAAAGTGAAAGAGATAACTCTAACGAAATATAATCACTGGTGTCAGCTTCCATCAATTCTGACGAAAAAGCATCGCTGCTATTCGCGATGCACGTTATATTACGTACATTTGATTTCCTTGTATCTTGAATTAGAAGTTTTCTTTTATCATTTGGAGTAGTTTCGGTGGACATATTATCGATAGAAGGAGAAGATCGTAACGATAGCTCTGTACCAGTATCCCTCGATTCCAACAAAAAATCTCTGAAAAAGTTTACCCTTGTAGGTTTTAATTTCTCGTAATGAATTTCTTATTTTTCGATACCAATTGATATTGTTGACTTAAATGAAAGAGACAACTCCAATGTAATATTGCTATCTTCACAATCTAGGATTTTTTTCATTTGTCCTATTGGTGCCGTCCACATCCATGGTATTCAAAACAATGAAGGGTATGTTGTCTTCCATGGATGAAGTAGTCAAGTACCGAACAATCAACTTATTTATGTCAAGTAACTGTTGAAACCCTTCTTTAATGAGAAATTTATAAAAAAAGAAAACAATAAAAAAAATTTTCTTTCCTCAATCCCAACTCTAAAATCTTATCTCTTTACCTTCCATTCTCACTTTCTTAAAAATATATGAGTTTATATAATTAAACAGGATGAAATCTTTTTCCTACTAGAAAAGTAGTTTGACCTCCAAGTGTAATGTTGCCCCCACTCTCATCTTTTTTTTTTTTTTGACTAATGAAATTGTTATTTGATTTATGAATGTTTTATTAATTATTAGAATTAATTCTAAATAATAATAAGTTAAGTTTGCAATGATAGAAAACATGATAGAAAACATAAATTTAGATATTCATTCCAACGTCTTTAAATATGGTTATTAATGAATTTTATATTTTATTTACCGTTAATGTTTCATTAGAAGAGAATAATGCATTAGGAGAATAATTTATAGGCATGATTATTTATTTGACACTTCAATTTTACAAAATAAATTATTTTAATTCTCAATTTAATTTTTCGTCTTTTTAACTTTTTAACTTGCATTTTTTGTAAAATAACCTCAAAATTGATAGAAAAACTAACTTTTTAATTTTGCAGATGTGGCATGCCAACATTTAATTAATTTTAAAATTTTAAAAAATTTAAAAATTATATAAAAATTATAAAACACTACTTTTAATTTTAAAAAATTAAAAATTAATTAAATCTGACATATTATCCACGTGGCAATTCATGTAAAGTTAACAAACGTTAATTTTTTCATCCATTTGAGGTGATATAGAAAATGTAAGTTTAAGGAATAAAAGTGGCGAAAAAGTGAATGGAGAATTAAAATGATATTTTTATAAAGTTGAAAGATCAAATAAATCATTATACCTAAATTATATTAGAATGATTTGAAAAATTAAATATTTTAGCCACCAATAAAATAATTCCCCATCATCAACTTTAAAAATGTGAAAGTACTATCATACTAATCTTCATATTCATAACCATCTTTTTAACTTTAATTAAATTATTTAAAAATAATAAACAAACAAACATGTTTTCTTCTTTAATAATTTTCAAAATTATTTTTAGTTTTTTTAAATTTAATCAAATTTTATTTTTATGTAGTCAAATTTTTAATTTTTTTAATTTTTAATTTCTAGACACCTAATTTTTCTTTTTCAATTTTTAATTTTCTATATTTTCATTAAAAAATAATGAAAATTCCACGGTTTGGTAACACTGCGGGTGGTTGTAATTATTTTTCGATTTTTGCAAACTCTTTTTCTAGGTTTTTAAAAATATTTAATGATTGGCTTTAATTTTTCAATTTTCTATTTCTGTATAATTTTTATTAGTTTTTCTAATTTTTAATTACTGTTTTCAACATTTTTAAATTTTATTTTTACTTTTCTTTTCCACATATAATTTCAACATCTTTGCATTTTTCCTCAAAATTTTAATTATTTTTAAGTAATTTAATTAAAATTGAATTAAATTAGAATAATATCATATATAATTGAGTGTATAATAATTTTGTATGTCTTTGAAAACTATTGATGTATCACTATTTTATTGTTGTCTAATAATTGTATATTTTAGGATGATCCTACTATAAGCTATTCCATGTAATACGTAAATTTATACATGAGTAGACTTTTCGATAAATAGTTCATGAACAATTAAATTTTGTTCGTTTATACTTATTTATTAAGCTAAATAAACCAAAAAATAATAATAAACAAGACGTTTAAGCTTGCCTTTTTCTTGAACAATCACATTATAGATTTTGATCATATCTACTCTTTTTGACATAATGCTTAGAACTACCCATATCTCCTTCTTAACTCATAAATAGGAGGATAATGCATTTCAACACACTTAAATCCACATCCTCCTTGTTGAGATTCATGAAAACTATTCATGTTGACTGAAAAGTAACCTTTTATTGATATTAAACCAGATATCAAACTCTGATATATATACACAAGCTGCCAAGACTAGTTACAACAACCTTAACTACCATAACTATTACTGCTAACTACTAACTGTTTTAAACTGTTAACTGCCACAACAGTTTTATTCCTTAACATGTCCCTATCTCCTTAATCTCTGATGTTTGCTCATGTTTTGCAACTATCTTAAGACACGATCGAAACTTTGAAAAAAGAGAAGCTGACTAAGGCTTAGTAAAGATGTCTGCTGCCTGCTCTTACGCTGGAACATGTCTAACAGTTAATGTTCTTGCAGCAACTTTCTCCTTAACGAAAAACAGATCCAACTTGACATGCTTAAATTTTGAATGTAATACTAGATTAGCTGAGACAGCAACAGCTCCAGCCAGACAGTAGCCTTCCTGTTCAAAGAAACATGTAATTCAGCTAAAAGTGATTTAAGCCAGACTATCTCAGTGACCATATGAGCAAGCCCTTTATATTCTGCTTCTGCAGTTGATCTGGAAACAATTTATGCTTCTTAGACCCCCAGGCAATAGGATTGCCCCCAAGAAATACACAGAATCCTGTTGTAGACTGTCTGTCATCCACATCAGACCCCCAATTTGCATCCGAATAGGCAACAAGATCCAAGGTGATAGCTGGAGTGAAATGAAGACCATAATCAGCAATGTTCTGGAGATAGCGCAGGATGCGTTTCACAGCTTTGAAATGTTGATCAAGAGGTTTGTACATGAATTGACAAACTCTATTTACAGCAAAAGTAATGTCAGGTCTTGTAATGACTATATACTGTAGAGCCCCCACAATACTCCTATACTCAGACTCATTCTCAATTGCACTTCCAACATATTAAGATAAATTAGTTGAAAAAGCCATGGGTGTAGGAGAACCTTTTGCTTAATCCATGCGAGCCCTACTTAGAAGCTCAAGGATATATTTACGTTGGCTCAAAAATAAGCCATTAGTGGTGGAAAGAACTTCAATACCAAGGACATAGTTGAAAGAGCCCAAATCCTTCAGAGAGAACTTAGTATCCAAGGTGGCGATAAAGTCATCAATACTGCCTTGATGATTTCCAGCGACAATGATGGCATCGACGTAGACAAGTACATACAGGAGCACACCCTCAGTCTTTTGAGCAAAAAGTGAGCCATCAGATTTAGTTAAAACAAACTGAGAAGCAAGAAAAAAATCCCTTAGCTTTGAGAACCAAGCTCGAGGAGCATACTTAAGGCCATACAGAGCTTTCTTTAGACGACATACCAACGTTTGATCACCAATCTTCTGCTTAAAACCTGGAAGTTGCACCATATAAGTCTCTTCTGACAAATCTCCATTGAGAAAGACATTGTTAATATCAACTTGCCTTAGTGACCAACCAAACTTCACAGCCAAGAACAAGACTACACGAATTGTAGTAGGTTTTACAACAAGGCTGAAAGTTTCTTGATAATCAATACCAACTTCCTGCAGGTACCCCTTGACAACTAGTCTACCTTTGTAACAAGCAATTGTGCCATCCGAGTGTCTTTTAACTTTGAATATCCATTTGCAGCATACAGCCCTCCTGTTGGCAGGTAAGGAAACTAAATCCCAAGTTTCATTCTTTAGTAATGCATCATACTCCTGCTAAGCTGCTAATTTCCATTCTTTGTGGGCAAAAGCCTGCTCAATCATCACAGGTTTAGGAACTCCTAGCTCAGCTGAAAATAATTTAGGTTTGAAAATCCCATTCTTGGATCTAGTTTGCATAGGATGAGTGTTGACAATAAGAGTTGACAAGTGAACAACGGACAAGGGATTGCTAGAAGCCAGCCGAGAGGTAAATGAGTCAGTTGACGAAACACCAGTAGGAGAGGGAGGAAGGGACGCTGATCGACTGCCATCTGTATTGATACCAGGTGATCTAAAATGCAGAGAAGTAGGCTGTATAGGAACAGAATCTGAAAGAGTAGGAGAAAAATAAACTGGTCTACTGGTATCTAACATTGCTGCCAATTCTGGTTAAGGGAAAGAAATGTTTATAGGTGAGACACCAGTACCAGACTGTGGAAAGGAAGAGAAGACAACAGGAACTCGAGCCTGTTGATGCTAAAACTGTGAGTGAGCCCGAGAATCACTGCTTGAGCTAGAAGAAGCAGCAAAAGGAAATGAATCTTCATCGAACACCACATGTCTTGAGACAAAAACCTTTCCATTATCATTAAGGCATTTTTATCCTTTATGAGCTGAGCTATAGCCAAGAAATACACAGGGCTTGGAACGATACTCGAGCTTATGGTTATTAAAGGGTAGAAGATAGGGATAACACTTACAACCAAAAACCTTTAAAAATATGTAATTGAGTTGAGTGCAATGCAACACTTCAAAAGGTGATCGTCCTTCGAGAAGAAGTGTGGGAAGCCTGTTAATGAGAAAAATAGCACTAGTAAAAGCATGAGCCTAAAAAATCAATGGCATGCTAGATTGAGCCATCAAGGTCAGACCAGTATCGACGATGTGCCTATGTTTTCTCTCAACCAGACCATTTTGCTCAGAAGTGTGGGGGACAAGTCAGGCGATGATGAATTCCAAGCTGAGACAACATATTTGAAAAAGATCAAAATTCGCCACCTGAATAGTCTGAAGAGCCTTAATGAAACATCTAAATTGAACAGTAATAAATTTCTGCAAATGAAGAAACTTTTCAAGAGCTTCAGGTTTGCGTTTGATGAGATATAGCCATGTGAATCTAGAGTACGCATCAACAAATGAGACATAGTAGTAAGAACCTTCAGATGCCATAGGGGCAGGTCCCTAAAGATCAGAAACTATGAGCTCAAATGGAGCCGAATATACAGTAGTAGATGAAGAAAATGAAAGCTTATGATTGTTTCCAAGCTGACATGCTGAACAAATAGTACTCAACTTACAACTGTTGGAAACAACATTACACATCTAAAGAACTGTTTTAGTAGTTTTATTACAAGGATGGCCCAAACGTTTGTGCCACAACTCAAAATTAGAGGAACTAGAAGCTGGAAGTCCCAAACAAGCAGTATGAACAGTGGCTGGAGTTGAAGAAACAGACTTGTACCCCTGAGTGTGAGAAAGATCAAACTGATATAAACCATTATGAATGCGGCCCACCAACAGGATGCTCCCTGTCTTGGTATCCTTCATAAAACAACGAAAAGCATGAAACTCAAAGTAGACTTGGTTATCTCCTGCAAATTGAGCAACATACATTAAATTTTTACAAATGTCAGGTACATGCAAAACATTTCTTAGATGAAAGACTTGACTATTAGTTGTAAAAGAGCTGAAGGCAACATGATCCACTGGAATTGATATGCCATTCCCCATAAAAAACTTGTTGTTACCTGTGTACTGAGTGACATGTTGCAAACTTTTCAGATCATTGGTTACATGATTGGAAGCACCGAAGTCTAGATACCAAATTTTTGCAGTTGAGGAACTCGAAGAAAACTGCCCTTTAATAGAAACCTGATTAGCTTGCAGACCAGCGTCTTGTGCAGAACCTTTCTAAAAGCAACAAGGATGACCACAAGAAGAAAGATTTTAGAACTGATGAAAATGTACCTGCATGGACTGGTTAGAAATTCCTTTAAAAGTCTCATCGAACTGATAAATAACACCGCTGGACAGTATAACCAATGCGTCCACAAAGTTGACATTGAGGCTTATTATGCACAAATTTCCTACCTCGACCTCTTCCGCGAGATGATCTACCATTGCCCCTGTAGTGTGGCCTGATACTCCTATCAGACTGACCGCAACTACTACCACCAGAATCATGATACTGAACAACATTAACTTGTAAAGACATGGTAGAAACTAGATCTGGTTGTCGGGTTTCACAATCAGTTAGCATTTCAATAAGAAGTTCAAGAGGAATACTCATTACAGATGCTACAATACGAATTGACTCAGACTCCACTGGCAAGCTTGCAAGAATGATACTAATTTATTCTTGCTCAGAAAGAACACTACCAGCAGCCACAAGAGTGTCACACAGATTTTTAATCTTGGCCAGATATTCTTTAATGGTCAGCTGACCTTTTTTTTTAGAATAAAGGGAATGTCTCAAAGTAGAAATCGTCAGAGTAGACTTAGAAGCAAAGCGAATAACAACAGTACTCCATACATCAAAGCTAGATCGAGCATCAGTGAGATGAACAAGAACATCATCACAAATGGTGGACAAAAGCCAGGAAGCTAACAATTTATCTTGTTGTTTATGAAACAAGAAGTGAGGATTGGGGATAAGATTACCATTGCTATCAACAATCGACTGTGGAGGAACACTAACAATGCCAAGAATAAAACTATACAGCCCATAGCCTTTAAGGATCAACAAAACTTATTGTTTCCATAAACGAAAATTGTGCTCTCCAAGTTTTACAGTGTCATGTTTAGGAAATTGTTGAATCTTTTTCAAAACACCAGGAGTCGAACTAGGAGAAGAACCACCTGCTGGAACACTTGAGTTGATGCACTGTCGATTTTCATCATCATCACCAGAAACGACCTCTGTTGCCATGAGAGAACACTAAAAATAAATTTTTAAGGCTTAGATACCATGTTGAGATTCATGAAAACTATTCATGTTGACTGAAAAATAATCTTTTATTGATATTAAACCAGATATCAAACTCTGGTATATATACACAAGCTACCAAGACTAGTTACAACAACCTTAACTACCATAACTATTACTGCTAACTACTAACTGTTTTAAACTGTTAACTACCACAATAGTTTTTTTCCTTAACACTCCTACATTAGCAACAATGCCTATGCCAATCGAGCTAAGACTCATTTGACGTTTAAGCTTGTTTATTAAGTGAACCGAATGTAAACAAAGTTTGGTTGGTTTGTTTGTTCATAAACAAACACGTTGATGTTCACTTAAATCTCATTTAATAAATTATTTTAAGTGTATTTAAAACTCATTTACTATTCAGTTATCGTATAATTAATAATATTATTATAGTTTCAAGTGCTTATTCTATTTATATTAAAATTATTAATATTCATATTTAATTATTTTATATCTAAAAGATAATATGTATGTTTATTTATTGTTTGTTAGTTTATTATTCATTAATATCATTTGTAAATGTGTTCAATTATATGTTCATAAACTTTTCAATTAACTTACAGGAAGAAACACAAATTATTATATAAATGACCACAAACATTATTTTAAAACTTTTAACGATCACGAACCAAACATTAAAAAACTTAAAAATAAATAAACAAACATGAAAATAGGCTGGCTGGGGGAAGAGAGGGAGGGAGGGAAGGAGAGGGGGATAATTTTTATTTTAAATAATACTAATATATTTTTATTTAACTTTTTCAAATTTCTAGTCAAATTAATATAAATTATATTTTTAAAGACACGTGCCACTTCTTGATTGGTTGCAAAGATTTTTTTTAACGGATTTAATGAGAAGGGTAACATTAGTTATATACCTGACTTAACCAAAAGAAAAAAGAATCTAATTCAAATAAAGAGTATAGTTTAAGGGCCTCTTATTGGAGGCGGATCAGTTTCGAGGGAATGGATACTCTAAGATAGACAAGAAAAATTGAATTTGATTAATTCAACTTATAAGATTTTGGAACAATTAGAAAATTACAAAAATGAAACCATTTATTTTGAACAACAAAGAGCGATTAATCAAGTCCGACAACGGGTTTTCCAACAAGCTTTACAAGGAGCTCTAGGAACTCTGAATAGTTCTTTAAACAACGAGTTACATTTACGCACCGTCTGTTTTTTCTGTCTTATCGCATCCATTTTCTTTGAATTCTATTTGAATATTGCTCGTGTATAAAATAGAAATTCGTTGATATTTCAATAGATTCTTTTCTTTTCTTTTCTTTTTTTTTTTTGTTATACTCTAGTCAATCAAATCTGTTGAATTATTGTTCAATTAAGCCTTTAATTATTTATAATTAGATTTTTAATATTGAATTTTCTTCTCATCAACATAACTTTTTACGTGCTATAAAAATTGATAATATCATGATAAATAATTGGAGTGCATTTAATATTATTAATATGACGTATTTACTTATTTAAATTTAATTTTAATCACAATTTAAACTTTTTTATTTTAATTTCATACATATGACATATGGTTAATATTAATTTTGAACACTACATTTCATTATTTATTATATGTTATTTTTAAATGTATAATTGTCTTCTAAATACATAATTTTTACAAGCATACCTGTACGATAAATTTTTTATTTATTTTTATATATTTTAAATATAATATGTTTAAAAATTTCGATTAATATTTACTCATAATTAATAGATGGGTATTTGTTCATAATACAAAATAAATTAAATATAAAAAGTATCCTGCGGTTCTCAAGAGTAAAATGGATGTTAGATACGTTCATTACTACTATTTGTTTTAGATTTATATTTTTAATTATTTAAAATATATAAAAATATGAAATGACGAATCTGTTATCATTATAATATTAGAGGTTAAATATAAAATTAGTATTTAAATTTATTCAGTTTTTTAAATTAATACCTGTAATTTTTTTATCTCAAATTAGTATTTGAATTTTGTTCCATCACCTAAATCGATATCTAAGTAGTAATTTGAAAAAAAAAACTATAAATACTAATACGAAAGAAGTGGAAAAAATTAGGTATTAATTTTATATTTAATGTTAAAAGAAAAAGGTGAATAAAGGAATTAAATATAAAAGGGCAGGAAGAGTAGGTGTAAGAGAGAGGGATTAAAAATTGCATGAAAATGATGAAGATACAAGTGGACGCGGTGTGATTGGCGCCGCCCCCACAGGCTACGCACGTACATTCCCATTTCTTACTACAGAATCTTCCAATTAAAAATCGAGTGTCCCACACGTTATCTTACCTTTCTTCCAAATCAATCTCTAAATTCCAGGATTTTGACTCAATAACGGTCCTTCACCATCATCTTTCCTCTATAAATACTCTTTAGTTTTTTTCTTCCCAAAATCATTGCGCCACTTATTCCAGAGATAACTTCACGTCCAAAAACCATGCAAGCTACTACTTCTTGTCTTTCTAAGTCCTCAGCTTCAGCTCCTCCACCACAACATCGCTTCTCCAGCGACCTAATAGGCGGGAGAAAGGGTTTGGGAGGGGCAAAGACGGCAAATGTCAAAGTAATGGCTTCAAAAAGATCATCAGGGCCATCTAGTCACAATTTCGACGGGAAGCTAGTGGATGAGAGCATGATAGTGTTGAGAAAGCGAATTCAGGAGATGCAGAGGGTGGAGAAGAGTTATGAGCCTCCCCAGCATTGGATGGAGTGGGAGAAACAATACAAGAAAGAAAAGTACGACCTCGATGTTTACCAAGCTGTGGGGAGCTTGCAATCCAAGCTCATGGAAACCAGGCCTGCCGTTGCTTTGGGGATGGCTCTTCTTCTTCTCTTTACCTTACCAACTTCAATCGCCGCACTTCTCTTTCATCTTATCCCTAATTCCCTATGATCATATACATCTAAATTTGTTACTTCTAATTCAAAATGTTGCAATCTTCATACTCTTCTTACAGTGGTTCATCTTATTATAATTATTAGAGTTTTAAGATATTGAGCACTCTAGTTAAATTTAGTGAGTTCAAATTTTATTTTATATGTATGGGTTTTGTTGTATTATATTTTAATTATTCATCAATTTAAATTATATATTAGTATGATTTTATTTTATAGTTGTTCATGCATACATGTATAATCATATTTTATAAAAGAACTTTCGTAAAAAGAAAATTTTCCTTATTATTTTAGTCTTTTAATTTTTCAAATTAAATCTTTGTTTTAACGAAAGCGATATTGATATTTAAATTGAATATTAGTAGCAACTTTTGCAACATTATACTATAATTTTTATTTAAATTTTAACGTCTAATTATATTTTGACCAATGTGCGTGGACAAAATATATTAAAATTGGAATCCAAGTAATTTGAGAGTGAGGTTTTATGCATATGTGATAAATTTAAAGCTGTCTGAGGCATCCGAGACCGAGATAAATGAGTAGTTTAATTGATGGCAAAGTTGAAGACGGGATGAGAGATGTGAGTGTGACCGACAAATGATTTGATAGAGTAATTGACCTCAATCCTTGGAACTTGGGCCGGAGTCGGTGATGCTATTTTTTTTATTACTTATCTTGATTTGTGTTTTTTTCTGGGTATTAATTAAATAGTAATTTAGACGGAGTTGTAAGTTTTGTAGCTCAAATCTAGACCTCGTACCAAAAAAAGAAACTACCTATTCAATCGAACCTATAAAATGGGTCAATCACTAATTTTCAACTCCAGAATTTTTATTTATATCAAACAATTTATATATTTAGCCCAAAGCTTAAATACTCAAACATAAAGCCCAAGAATCAAACCCATGTGAAGAAGACCAATGATTCTGACCCAAAAGCCTTGCCTCCCCTATGGAGAATGCTTTGCTTTTTTTTTTCCCAAGCGTTTTGGTTTGGAGCTAGCTTTTCTTATCAAGTAATTTCCAAGACAACTTGGCTAGGAAGGCTTGCTTCATATTAGCAACTCGTCTAAAACTCAAGCTTCCATGTGATTTAGGTGGAGTAAGAGCTTCCCAATTATTTCAATGATTTTTCATCACTATGCTACCACTAGAAGTCTTTAGAAACTTTAATCAATTTGCGCATAAATGTAGTCGGGCGCTTTAAAGCATGACAAATAGTAAATGAAAATACTTGACATCTTAGAATGCAAGTGTGTAAAAGTATAAGGAGGACTTAAAAAAGCCACCCTTAATCTTAGCCCTTAAGGTTCTCCTTATTGAAACCAAGATATTTCTCAATATTGTTAGGCCTATAGCATTGGAGTTTCGAGAAGGGATGAAACCCATGGCTTGCTGTACTATGGAGTATATGGTTCCAAAGGAAGGAACCTTCTTTAAAGAAGACCAACCTGTGAGAAAGTTTATCCCAATCAGACCTCTATTCCTAGGCAGAACGTTCTGCCGTCTGGTACTCTCAGCCTCCACGACTACTAAATTTCAAGCTTTGGTCTGCCGCAAGACAGGACAAGCATTTGGATCAAACTCTCATTGGCACCAAGATTCTCCAAACAAATGCTTTATTTGAGTCGCAATTAAAGTTTAATTTGAATGTCATAAAAATATACAAAGTTGAGGACTTATCTGGAGACATGCCATGCCGATTATATTTTGACTTAAATCAATTTATTAGCCAACATGAAACAAATGGTAATATGAAGACTTGGTCAAATCTATAACAATTCCATCAAAACAACAGACATCCAAAGAATAATTAAAATTTAGTTATTTGTATTATCATAATAGTTGGCATACATCCTAAGTCCTTTCCTCATTTGCCTAAAACAGCAAAACTTGAGAAACCCAACCTTTCTCATTATCATCATCGTAAATCGATGTATGCTAAAAAGCAATCCAAAAATCTATCCTAAATAGTATATGTAAAAAAAAAATAGTTAAAAGAGTAATTTAAATAGTTAAAAGAGTAATTTTTTTCGCAGTTTCTACTTGTTCTTGATGGTGATCCCAAGCTCACCTGCAACAATAACAGTCGTAGCCATATCAAGAAACATGCCATGTTCAACGACACCAGCAATCCTCAGAATAGCATCGCTTGCCACCTGCAAATCCCCAATGTCTTTCTTCAAATACAAATCCACAATATAATTCCCATTATCTGTTACAAAGGGTTTCCCTTTAGAATCATTCCTCAGCTTGGCCACACAACCCGAATCTTCGAACAGGTTTTGGAGTTTATTAGCTGTGAATTTCCAGCAAAAGGGGACAATTTCAACAGGCATGGCTAAGCCACTCCCTCCCAAATGCTTAACCAATTTGGATTCATCAACAATACAAATAAATTTCTTACAAGTCCCTTCCACCATTTTCTCTCTTAACAGGGACCCACCTCTGCCTTTGACGAGATTAAGCTGTGGGTCCACTTCATCGGCGCCGTCGATTGCTAAATCGATGGTGGAATGGTGGTCGAGATCCGAGAGCGGGATGCCTAAAGAAACAACTTGCTCTTGCGTTTTCTTGGAGGTGGGAATTCCTACGATGTTTTTGAGCTTGCCGAGGCGAAGCAACTCACCGATGCGATCCACGGCGTGTTTGGCTGTCGAACCAGTGCCTAGACCCAGAACCATTCCTGATTCAACGAACTCAACGGCTTTGTATGCGGCAATTTTTTTCAATTCGTCTTGGGTTAGGATGACCGGTGGAGATAAAGAAGGAGGCCTAGACAAAACCTCCACAAAAGAAGCTTTTTCAGACCAAGCAATTGCCATTTTGTGTGTGTGGGGGGGGGGGGTTATTGGGGTACTAAATAATAAGAAAAACAGATAATAAATGATTAAAAAAATAAAAAAAATGAATCAACAGAAATCAAAAGATTAGCATTGTAAAATACAAAGTGGAAGAAGAAAAAAGAAAGTGGGATTTGATTGTCTCCCGTTTGTTATTTCCCTCCAGGAAATTGATTTAGGCGAGGAGAGGAGGCGTATGGAAAACAGAAAGGGGCGTGTTAGGTAGTTATAAAGGCGGATGGAGGAAAGGGGATCCAGTCCTGAAAGTCAAGACCCAGGCCACACAAATAAAATGGATGGTGGTGCTCTTCTCTGATTTTTTACTTTTCAGTTTGCGGATCAGATATTATTGGACCCCTTTTCAATAGAATCTAATTTCAATGCTTATCTTTAACTTTCTAAAATCAAGGGTGTTGTTTGTTTGAAGAAGTGGGAACTTGCTTTTCAATACGATTCTCCGCATATTCTCAACCGTTGGATGAAATTTGGACGGTCTGTATTGTTTCTCCAATATCTTACTAACAGCATTGTCGTTGTCTTCGGCTTCTTTTATTGTAATATATGCAGGGGCAGATAACATATCACGTAGTTTAGGTTTAAAACATAAATAAAAGTGTAAAAAAGCTTTGGTACGCATTATACGAATTTCTTTTTTATTATAATTCCAAACACAGTACTATATAATAATCTCCAAGATATAAATTAATAGAGTAGAATAAATTTAATTATTTTAAAAATTTTGTAAAAGAAAAGTAATAGCATTGTGAAAATTATATAATTCAATAAATTAATTTAAAATATGTGATCTTATATTTAGATTGTAAAGTTACTTGATTAAAAAAATTCAGAAATTCAAAATAAGTTTTAATAAAATTTAACTTAAAGTTTTTTATTTTAATAATTAATCTTTACAAACGAAGTTTTAAGGACGCTTAATTTTTTAAATTAATAAGTTTTCTCAAAACAAAGGTAAATAACTAGGTTCACTAATTCTAAATAAAAAAACAAATGATTTTAAAATTGGTGTAAAATACGGAAGTTTTTCTATATCATTTCAGTGGTCGATGTAGTCTTTAGAATTCAACCATAACATTTAAGACAGGATTTGAGAGGTAACAAATGGTTTTAAAGTAAAGATGATTTAACCTAATTAAACGGTCAACCTGACTTAAGCTTTGAATAGAAATTTTAATCTCGAAACTAATCAATTCAAATTTTCTAAAAAAAACCCGTTTTCTATTTATTCTTATTTTATAATAAATATATTTAAACCTGTTAAAATATTTAGTATAAAATAACAATTTTTATAATGTTTCAAACAAGAAGGTCTTTTGAATGGGTCAGGCTAAGTCTTGGAAGTGTCAATCGGGGCAGCTTGTAATTATAGGGAAAGAAATGGGCGGATGGGTGGGTATTTTGTCGCCTTCAATTCTAACATAATTTTTTATTTTTTTAGATTTTGCTTGTTATATATTTATAATACTAAATATGTGTTGTTATAGAGATAATCGTTATAAGTTTATTATAAAATTTATATTGTGAATTTTATTAAATAAAGAGAGTGAGAATTAAATCAATAAATATATAAGAAAATTTTACCGTTATAGCAAGATACTATTATAAAAATGGTTGTTATAGAAAAGATTATTGTATATTTAATTTTATTTAAGTACTAAATTGAAAAGATCAAGATATTTTAAAGGGCAATTTATGCATTAAGCCTAAAACTTTTTACCTTTGAATTTTGACTATTAATTTTAATTATTTGCGCAATATGTAATTACATGCTCAAAATAGGTATATTTAAATAAAATAAAATAAAATAAAATAGGACTACCTTTTTTTTTTAAATAATGAACGTATCATTTTGAAATAAAAAAAAAACTATGATTAAACTCATAACAATCATTTAGTGGGGTTTTATTTTCGACAGCCAAATAAAATAATGAAGATGTTGAGTACAACTTTTGTCTTGAATGGTCTTCCAATATTAAAAAGATGTGATATTTGGTCTTCTCATGGCAACTTGAATGGTCCATAAACAAAGTTTCAGTGCCTAAGCTAAGCTAAGAGAGGTAGGCATCTTCTTGGGAAACTCATTTGTTATAAATAGTATTAAAGCGAAGGGAAGAAAATGTGGAATAAAAATAGCCCAGCCCAGGCTAGACTCCACCATTGGGTCTTGAAAGTTGAAAGCCGCCTCTACAGATTTCAAACCTTGGAATAATTAATAATTCTAATTTCTCTAATTGAATTTAATTTATAGTAAAATAACTTAAAAGTTTTATAAAAAAAAAAATATTATTATTAATATAAACTCCAAACATTCAAAAGAAAAATCAAACCTAGAGTATGACAAAAATCCCTACTAAACCAAACTAAACTAAGCTCTACTTTTACTCATGTGAAATAAATAAAACATATAATGCCCTGCATATTTTACCGCATTTTAGATATATATAAGCTACACTTGTTTAATAGTTGATCTAAAGTCCACATCAAATTTGAAAAGATTTGAATATGGAAAACAGTTAATTTAAAATATGAGTTGAACTTAGATTTTAATATCTAAAATCTGAGGTTGATCAGACTTAATCTATTTTTAAATTTATAATATGATTTTTAATATGTATATATTATAATTTATATCATATGAAATTAAATATATAGTAATTTAAATATTATAAAATATATAAAGTTATTAAATATTAAATAAAATAATTGTATTTTTAAAAATAAAAAAAATCTGGGTGACCTTGAGAAAACTGTAGACATATTTCTATAAAACTAAACTTAAATTAAGTAAATATGAATGATATTGATATAATAGATCACACAATTTTAGTACAAAAGTTAACACTTAGTATACTGTTTTTTTAGTGTTTATTTGAACTTAAATGAACAGCCGCCCCCAATAAAAAGAATATTTAAATTTTATAGATAAAATTTCTTGTACCATTTATAGTAGATTCCCACTGTACTCATCATATGAAGAGACTACAATTTTTCATATCTATACATTATGTGCACGAACTCTTCCTCTTGTCGACATCTGTCCAAAAACAAATAAAGTTTCTTTTTTGAGACTTCAAAAAAAAATTGATATACTTTGAGATTTAATCCCTAAAATATGTTCAAAATCTATATATCTATATATACACGCACGTAACATTTAAATTTAATATGAATTAATTTAAATTAATAAATGTGATTGTAAGATACAAAAGAGAAAATTGTAGTCGTTTAGTTAAACCATGTCATAGACTAAATAAAGTGTGTTGGTAACTTAGAACTTGTTACACTAGTTAATAAAGATAGAGAAGATGTATCTTCTCTTCCCAAATTTTGCAGCTATTAACAAAAGATTTAGCATCAAGTTTGTTAAGAATAACATAAGGTGTAGGAAAAGATGTTCAATTGTACCTTGTTGTAGTTGGAATTTATGGTTTGAAACGTTTTATTAATTAAATTGACCAAAAAAGATAATGTGAAAAAAAGGAAGTTGTATTAAGATCTAGGAAATCATTTTCGATATAATGCCAATATTAAAAGGATTAATGTTCCATATTATGCAAAAGATGTTGGAGAAACTGGTGTGAGCAAAAGGTCAAAGACAAACTGCCAACAAATGGCGGTCAATGATCAAACGAAGGAGAAATGGATGAAAGAATGAAGTGAGAAATGTTCAAAAGTTTATTTATCAAATGCACCGTTTCATTTATGTTCCAGCCAATGGGCTTTTATAGTTATTCAGAAATTGGGCCTTGGTTAAATAGATTTTAGGTGGCCTTTGCTTATTTATAGTGTGGGAGTTGTTTTGTTTTGTTTTGACAAATGGAGGGAGTTGGTTTATTATGAAAATTTTGGTTTTTTGTGGTGATGTTATTGTAAACAAATACAAAATAAAGGTAAGTTGTTTAATGATGGTTCGATTGTTGTTGTTGCTACTGTTAATGCTAACTAGAAGAGAGAGGTAGTACTATTAAAGTTGAGACTGTGTGAGATGAATGTTGCTGAGAAGATCTTTTTTTATCCCTTTTTGTAGTGGATATCAGTGATTAACGAAATAAATTTTCATGGGAAAATAAATTAATTGTAAAACAAGTCAGTATTCAATCAAGAATTAAAGAACAATGTCATATTAATAATATATTTAGATGAAGCAACCAAATTTGAAATACATATGACAAAACTTGTATAGAAATGAAGATTATAATGAAATGACTTTGGAATTGGTTTAGAGTAGTGGAATTTAAAAGCTCATTTCATTGAAAGGAAATCAATCAAGAAAATCATAAAAACGAAAACCAAACACCTTTAGCACAATTTGTCATTCCAACAAGACATGAACATAATTTATCAAAAAGTATCTAAATTGCTTTTTTTTTATATTAAAACTGAAACATCGGTTAAATTTGTCACTTAGTTTAAAACATAAGACAGGAGTCGAAAAGACAAATATTTTATCCAAGAGAGAAGAGCAAGGTACATAAAATGCATATTGTTGTCGTGTATTCTACCCGAGAAAGTCTTACCTTTTTCAATTTATTTAACCAATCACCAAGTATTGTAATCAAGTCATTTTCAAGAAAAGAAACAGAAATGAAAAGAGTTAAAACTGATGAACACCAACCATCAAGAATACTTTCTTTGTCAAAAGGTATCTCGTCGGATATTGTTTCCCAATACGCTCAACAAGGTGTAGACACATTTAAAAGTTTACTACTTAGGTTGGCTTATGAAATGCAAGTAGAGGTTAACCGAATTTTATCATTTGTGGATGTTTCTTAGTTCAAATGCATGTTTATTAAGTGTTTGAAACATCATATATAATGAGTAGAGTTGTAATAAATAATGAAGATTTTTTGTTTCTCTTATATAGTTGGTTGGTTTCTAATTGATTAAGAATTTCTTAAAATAACCGTAAAAATGTGTTTTCTCTTTCTCACTTGTGATGACTCATTTGCAATTTAGTCCCTGTATTATAATTAACAGCTTTCTCAATTTAATTGCTCGATAATTCAATATTATAATCTTATACTAGATACGTCAACTCTTCAGTTAATAATTCACTAGTTTAATTTACAAAATCTATTTTAAAATTGTGTTTTCCAATACTGTTTAGAATCAGGTCGTTACAACATATACATAACTATTATTGAAATAAAATTTGAATTTAACAGTTAATTTGCTTGAACTGGTTCGATTTGATTAGGTAAGTCAGTTTTAATAGCTAACAACAAAAGATGATATACTATTTCACAATATAATAATATAATATATAACTATGAATAAAACTATTAATACATGTATACAACTATTATTATATTATAGAAAGCTTCAAAATATATTTTAAAAAATCAATTAAAACAACACAAACTTTTAACTCAAAAATATTCAAGCTTGAATTGATCTGAACTCGAAATAATCTAAACTTAAAAAGAGCTCGACTCGAATTTGTCACAACATATTTGTTTGGCACTTATACTTAAAAAATAATTAAACCATCGTAAAATAAGAGCTTATAAATTTATTTAAAAATCAATTAAACCTTTCACATAGACACATACAACAGTTTTCATGTTAAACATAACGTGAAATAATAGGTTAAATGTTATTATAAGAAAAATATTTGAAAAGTTTAATTAATTGCTAGCTTTGAAGTAATAATTGAAATGATTGCAATTTTCAATAGATTTTATTTAACATTTAAGTCTTAATATTTTATAATGAACAGTACTTTAAATTAGGTAAACAGTCCGACAAATAAAAAACCTAGCCGACTACTTAGCCCGCAGCAGAGCAAAGCAAATAAAATAGTTTTGTTTATCAGAACTATCTGAAGTCTCCACAAACCTAAACAAAATACTCAAAAACACAACAGATTTAATTTGATTTTGTAATCTATAATCAATGTTTATGTCATTGTTATTTAAATGTGTTTATAATTTAGTTAAAAGAATTTTTCCTTTGGTTTTCCTATTTTACATTTTTCATATTATTTTTAGTATTTATTAAAACCATTGACTGCTGCTCTCAATTGGGTTAAAAAATTATGAAAAACATCTTTTTGTAATTAAAATCTTTTATTATTCGAGAGTATTTTAATCATTTTATTTTGATGTATTTTATACATTTATTTTAATATATACAATTTATTATTTACATCAGTCGTATAATTAGTTTCAAACTGTTTATTATATATCTTACTTTTAAACAAATATTTATGTTTTAAATTTCCATTTCTAGTTTGATTAATTAGGTGGTTGGACCATAGTTGAATTAAGAATGGATAGGAATTAATAGTGTTTTCCCATAAAGAAATGGAAAAGAATTTGCCTTATTTGGGATTCAATTTAGAAAGAGAATGTTAAATGGGCCTGGCTCAACTTGAACAAGTCTACATCTTAGTCCGCCAATATTGACCCAATATAATTAAGAAAGAGTGCAAAAACCTGTACTCGTTTTTAAAATATTAAAACGGGAAATGCGGGGTGGTGGCTCAAGAATCTTCCTCCTCCCTCACCAAAATCATAACAGAAATGAAATCCCATATATAATGACTGAAACACCTCATTCCAATGCATGCTTATTTACCTCAAAACCCCATACCTTATTTTTCACAGAAACCAAAAAAGAAGCTCCTTTTGCTTGAAGAAAAACGATCCCTTTCTTGTAAGTTTCCTCTTTTCTTTTATGCTTTAATGCTCTTGTAATCGTAAAGCACTCTCTCTTTTTTGCCCCCTTTGTTATTGCTACCTTTTTCCCTCCCATTCCTCTTTTCCTTTCTTTTTGTCTTTTTGGCTTCTTTGGGTACTTCCCTTTCTTCATTCTGTTTTCTTTAGAATGTTCTTGGATGTATTTTCTTCAATGGCTTCATGCCAATTTGTTTGCTTTTGTGGGTTTTCTTTTTCTAAAGGCATTTGTATTAAGTGCCTGTCAAAAAGCCCCTCTTTTTCTTTTCGTCTCTCCCTTTTCCTCCTCTGCTTAACCTTTTCAAAAAAATTTTAACTTTTTAACTTTATATCTGTATTTGCTCCAATATGTCGAGCTTTTGATGCTGTTCGTTTCTGAGAAAATTTCTTCTTAACTTTCTATGAGGTGCTTTTGTCCATACTTTATTACATGCACTTGTTAGGGTGTCCCCAATTCTCCTGGTTTCAGTTCCGCAGTTGAGAGGGGCTTTATATGAACTTAAATCTTATATACTAACACCTAAATTTTGAAAGTTTTTTTATTGTTTCTAATAATTTGTAGTTGTTGTTCACAGCAGGAAATTAAACAAGAGAACTTGATCAAAACTGTTCCTGCCTTGTCTTTGGCTTGTTTAAAGCTGATTGTTGAGTTTTCATTTTTGTATCTGATTATGGGGGATCATTTTGTATTACTAGTGGACCGGTTGATAACTGAATCCACATTGGAAGCTGCAATTGAAAGCAGGAACCGGTCTTTTCAGGCCACTGCACCAGTGGTTGATGACACTAAGGTATTCAACTCTTCTCCAAAGTTGAATTTATCCTCCCTGGGGGGAATTGTTGAATGTAGGATATGCCAAGATGAGGATGTAGACTCGAATATGGAGACCCCTTGTGCTTGTTGTGGCAGCTTGAAGGTTAGTTTGGTGCTTATTTGACTATACTTTTTTCAGAATTTGAATATATCTGTAATGTTATGTATATTAAGATAACCACACAAATTTTTCACTATAATGATTTGCAGTGTTCTCATGGCGCCGCACTTGATAACATAAGTGAAACTTTTGCATGTTTTATAGATAAATTAGATCACTCTTTTAGAGTTTCTTATTATAATTATATATCTTAGCCTTACACATATACATATATCGCCTTACTCACTCATATGAGCACTTTTGTGTTGCAAGTTGCACCTCATGCAATATAAGGGTTCTAGTGCCTAGAGTGCGCCTTGCAACTTTGACAACATTTTGTTTCCAATTTTAGGTAAATGATGTGATGAACTTTGTGTAGTTTTTGCTCCTTAGAAGTTTGAATACATCATCAGTTTCAATCAGGCTCCTATATCCTTCAATACTCATTCATTTTCAGTAAATCTTTTTAAAGAATCCAGTCTAGGGGAACCTGTGAATATGCATTTCCTTCTGAAGGGTTTAGCTAGTTTGATTAGTTGAAGCTTGATTTTTCTACTAACCCGTTTTATTTTTATTACAGTATGCGCATCGCAGATGTGTACAGAGATGGTGCAATGAGAAGGGCAACACCACCTGTGAAATATGCCATCAGGTACCATAATTTTACATTCACGACCCAAGGTTCTTGTTAAAGCATTTTTTTTCCCCTTCTAACTCCAATTTCTTAACGTAGTATGGAGCTCGAATTCTTCATTGATATATAGTTTCTTACCTAAATTTATGTGATCATACATCTTCTGCATTACAGCAATTCAGGCCAGGTTATACCGCGCCACCTCCCTTGTTTCATATTGGGCGTATTCCAATGAACTTCAGGTAAGTTTTGTTTGAAATTTAACTGTTTTAGGTATTAACTAAGAACTTCTAGTCAGATTAAGAGATTTTAAAGTGCTTCATTTTTCTCTAGAGTTTTATGAATAAGTAACCTTTATGCCTCTTTTTTTTTTATTATGAAATCAGGGGCAATTGGGAGATATCTAGGAGGGAGTTAAACAATTCTGGCTTTATAGCAGTGGTCTCAACAGATCACAGCTTACTGGATTCTCGCTATGATGAATATTTAGCTTCAACTACAAGAAGCTTAACCGGTTATCGTATGGTTGCAATACTTGTAAGTCTCTCTCCCTCTCCCTTGGTCTTTTTTTACTAGTTAGATTGACATGGCATGCCGCTGCTTATCAATGTCCGACAGATTTGGACACGCTTGACATATAAGAATTGTATGATATTATAGGGAAACATTACTGCCATATCATATTGTACTCATGCTTTAATCTTTAAAAAGAAAAAAAAAAAAAAAAAACAAAGTATTGTGTGACTATATTTATGTTCAAGTTCTTTTTCTAATTCGTTGTGCTTTTAATCCGCAGTTCATGCTTCTTTTGGTTTTACGGCATATTCTTCCTGTCCTACTAAGGGGAAGCGATGACTTCTCTTTCCCATTATTTATCGTAAGCCGTCTTTTTCCCCCATGCATTTAAAGAATACCATCAGATTCTTTACTTTTTAGACTTATAAACTTATCACTTCTTTTGTTTTACAGTCGATATTACTTCGGACCATCGGAATTATCCTGCCAATGTATGTCATTTTTAAAACAGTGACTGCCCTCCTTCGCTGCAGGCAGCATCAGGTGAATACTTGCCATTAATTCAGCTTGTATTTCCTACTGTTCCGGTTGGTTGTCTATTGTTTGCTTATCAGAGCTACGTTTTTTTCCCGTTGTTCCATTAGGAGACACCAAATTCATTGTTTGCTGAATCAGAGGAAGAGAATGAAGTTGCTATCATGCAAACTCAGCCTCACATAGTTAACATACATTGAATTCCGACATGGGTAAGATACATCTCTGTATCTTCAGTCGGTGAAAAAGAGTTGAAAAGAAGGGGTTGATATCAGGTAATAATATATAACTTGTTTCGCAGATAATATTAGCAATCAAAGAAATATACATTAAAGCCAAGAAATCCAAACAATGTACAGTGTATATATTCATTGTGCAGTTTATAAAAAGAACAACCACAAATTCAAGTGAGATTTGCTTACTTGTACAGAAAATAAAAGAAAAACAGATTGTATAAATATATCTTTCTATTTATTCATTTATTTTAAAGTATTGGATATTAAAAGTTTGCTAATGATATAAACAAAATTTAAAATGACAATTTCAACTGATAACTAACTATTGGACTCAGAAGTTGGAGCCCATAGACATAGAAGATAGTACCACGGAGGCTCTTGTGATAAAAAAGTTGGGTAAATTAATTTTGTAAGTTAGATTCATTTTTGTATCTTTGGTCTTGTTGCATGGTGTTTATGAAAGAACATAAACTTGTTTATTTTCCAAGGCGTTTCATGGAGTAATATCGATATCATTAAAGTATCAATTAGTTGGGCAAAGCAGTGTTTTTTTAACACCCAAAGGTGGGATTCATCGAAAGATTACAAGTTTGACTTTGATCGCTCATTAGGAGAAGGTTTAGTTTGATTAGGTTTTTTACACCAAAAAAATAAAGTAGTTATCTGTGATGTGTCATATTTATTTCATGTTGATACATAAGGAGGAATTTTTAATAAAAGAATCAATTTAATTTTATTATTTAAGGTACATAGATTAATTTACTTATTCTTTGAAGAAAAAAATAAAATATAATTTAATTCTTAATGCAAGAGCCTCTATAATATTTTTACCAAACTAAACCCATACCCAATACCCTCTCAATAAACATCCTTATCCTCAATGTATTGTTTCATAAGATTTTATGAAAATACCCACCAAACCTTCAGAAGTTTGTTTAACATTATTATCCTAATTGATTGATTTTTTATTCTTTTAAATCAGAAATTATACTATTAAATTACTTGATTCATTGTTACTAGAGTTTAAAACATCAAAAAGAAAGAAGTACTAAAATAAAACCAGTATGTATTTTTAATCAAGTAAGAATCAGTAATTATTGATTTTCAGTGAACTGATGTTAAGCAAACAAATACATTTATTTCCATCCTAAATTAACCATAATTCTTATAGTACAAATTACAAACCAATATATTGAAAAGAAGCAAATGGATCAGAACTGAGGTGTGGGATGGCAAGGTAATGAATGGCCGAAACTCAAAACTCTAGTTCTTTGCACTTGATTCCGGGATGCACCACTCTTACGGATCTAAAATCAACCTTCATCGGCTCTATTTGGGCACTAGCATGTACCATCCATGTAATTGACCAACAAATCTTGAACCATGCCGCGATCTGGCATCCTCCCTGCTGCACCGTATATGGGTGCTAGACCTCCGCTTATCGGCCCTGGGTTTTCTTTCACCTGAAATGGAACATATATATAAACGAACCGAATATTGATAATTCAGCAAATTCTCAACTACCGATACTACAAAAGTTTCTCTAACATAACAGTAAACATTACAAAGACAAAAAAGAAAAAAAGATGCTTACAGTTTGTACGGCTTCCCTCAAATCCTGGAGGAAGGCATCAACTACTGGTACATGTTGAAGAGTGACACAGATATGAATGCTGTTTCAACCACATCAAAGAAAAGAATCAGTCCTGATAATAGAAATTGCTACCAAGGTAACAGATTCTAACTTGAAGACAAGTATACTAGTATCTATGAAAGTATCTAAAATTCACAATAAAATAACAAATTTAATCAATCATACTAGAGGCCGACCAGAGGTACAATTCATCTCAAATGACTAAGGGAAGTCAATTCAATGCAAAAGCAAAGAAAGAATGAGGTAAACAGTGGTCACCTGTTGGGCCTCTGCAATGCATTTAAATGCCAACCTTTACCAGACATGATATCATTGACTTCAAATATGTCCAGAACAGCAGATCCAAATGCCACAATTGTCATGTCTGGGTTCCCAATGATGAACAACTCAGGAATTTCCTTTATCCTACCATTTGAAATAGCTGTTATTCTATATATCTCAATATAAAAGAATTCAGCGGAAAATGTGAAATGAATTCAAACCCTTTCTGAATCATCTTCGATACTTCCATGATTTTTCTGGTGTTCTCCAAGTAACCTATGCATTTTCAAGGAAACAATAATCAGCCAAAAACCAGAACCCCTGAATAATCTAACAACAGTGTAGATGACAATTTGCTAGCTTCAGGCATTGTGGACTAGAAAGGAATTTTGCTACCTTGTTGTCCCAGAGACATCATTGCTGCCCAAGCTCCAGCAATTACTCCTCCAGGCCTGCTTCCAGCTATGGTTGGAGACACATAAAGCCCACCCGACCACTCAGTAACTGTCCATGAAAAAAAATGAAACAAATATAACTACCACATTTCTTACGTAAATTAAGAATTAATTCTAGCATCTGAAAGATAATATCAACACAGTATCTGCTCTCTTTCAAAATAATCCTCCCTGTTATACCAAACTAATGCTTTCCATCTCATCTTAAATGTTTAAAATGGCCCCGAGAATCAGAAATACTATCCTAGAAGTGATCTGGCTGCCTCAGTTTTCTGTTTGAAACAACCCTAAGATTTTCCTATCCCCCTTCTTTCCCATCTCAAGCATATTTCTCTTTTTCCTTTTCTTTGACAGTAGAGATTCTACTTACCAGCTACAAATTGATGCTGTTAAAGAACAGTCGGCCAAGAAATCCAGCATAATATTTAGTAGCCACCAAGCAAAGATGACATGAAAAGAAAACATCATAAGAACTTGATCAGAAGTGTAAGGTTAGACAAATATCTGAAAATAAACCTTGCTGACTTATCTGATTTTATCACAAACTTAATCTTGACACTTCTAATCAAGTTTATGTTAATACAATGTACATAGTCAAAAGGCAGAATCAAAGCAACAAAAACAGATAATATGCACTGGAGAACTTGTACAGAAAATTGACATTTGTCAGTAGAGACATATACCTCCAAATCACTAATTTAAAGTCTTTACTTCAGCAGCTAGATATAATCAAATAATAGAGCCCAAACAATGTTCAATACTGTTCAAAGAGAACTGTTAGATACCTTTCTAATGTCATGATTTCTGTAAAGAACTACACTCGTTCCTTTAGGAGCCAGCCCATATTTATGCACATCCGCTGAAATTGAAGTTACTCCCCTAACAGTGAAATCAAATGGCGGAATTGGGTACCTGAGAAAAACATATAACCAATCAAGTTTTAGCCAACATTCCTGTGATAGAGATGGAATAGAAACAATTATATTAAGAGCTTATGCTCCCGATAATACTTTCTACTCCAATTCAAAAACAAAACACTAACATTTCCAAACAAGAATTCATGTATCAACGGGAGAAAACCACTACCAGTAGTCCATACAAGGTATCCGCTACTTAAGATAAAAAATTGGAAAAAGAAAAGGTAAATTGATACTATCATAGTGAAATAATGAATAAAGTGGCAGCCCCAATTATATAAAACAGTTTCCTGATAAAATTGCACCTGATAGCAGGTTATGCAGATCACACAATCAACTCAATGGCATAAAACACACAAGTTGATAAATTCATTCAAAGGAAAAAATAATGTCAATAAAAGTGAACACACTTATCCAGAGTAAGAAAACCTTAGCGCATTCAACAACTGCATAGAAGAGAGAAATACTAATCTCTTACAGGGAAAAACACAACTTCTTCAGAATAAAGTGAATAACCAGTTATTCATTGAAAACTAGAACTACTAAACAGGTTGGTATCATTTTTTAAAAAGTTTTGATGACTCAAATAAACAGTTCCTTAATGAGAGAAGCCAGTACCAAATCAACAATAGACAACTACCCTCTTCAAAGAACAAGAACCGAACTTAACAAGGACAAGATGACTACCACAATTCCAATATCTTAGTCCATGTTGAAAAGAAAATAAATAATATGATCTAATACAACTGAGAGTTCAGCAGCACATACCCGAGTTTAAGAGCAAAAGGCAACACAAAGCCACCAAGACAAAGGTCAACATGGAGACAAATTCCATAGCTATCAGCCAGTTTACCAAGCTCCTGTGAAAAGGATGCTATATTTTATCAGAAAGGCTCCCAAGTAAAATATAACATTAACAAATTACATTTAAAAGCTTTTCCTACCCTGATGAAATTAGTGGCTTACCTGAATAGGGTCAATGATGCCATGAGGATACCCAGGTGCAGATCCAACAATCTGCAGAATCATAAGATTTTTGTCAGGCCAACTTACAACAAAGACCTTAGCTGCATATAAGATTACTGAAAATAATATAGGCATGCATACCAAGATTGTGTTTCTGTTAATTTGTTTTCTGATTGCTTTGACATCTGCTTTAAATTCTTTATTGACAGGGACGCGACGGAGTTTGATGTTAAAATATTGTGCTGCCTTGTCATATGCTGAATGTGCAGATTCAGCTATTATCCTATAGTTTGGAATCGAATAATTCAAATTGATAAAATTGGGATTGATAATAAATTAATGAAATAATTTTAAGTAGATGTCAGGAAAAGCTTACATTTCTGGCCTTGTAATTCCCTTCTTCGCCTTCATGTAATCCCGAGATGTTTTCACTGCTAACAATATGCTCTCAGTTCCTCCTGATGTCATGTTTCCACAAACTTGTCCTCCAGAAGCCTTCTCTTTACAGCCAAGTAGATCTGCTGTCATAGCAACCACTTCAGCCTCAAATCGCGCCACACTCTGAAACACATCTAAATGTAATGGGTTGGTATGTGCAAACCTGAAAATAGTCAACAGCACTTTTTAAAAATGTGTAGCTGAAAGTGGAGAGGGGTAGACATGATTTCCTCAAAGTAATAAGAAAGGATATAAATTTTTAACTGACGCAAATAGAGTATTTTAAACACTCTTTTTGGTAACCAAGATAGTGTCAGGTAATTATCTGAAACTTCCAATCCAATCAAATGAGTTCAAAGCATTGCAAATAACAACACACCAGAGATGTTCTGAGGAATTTTTTTTTTTTTTTTAAATTGAGAAATTAGGGTATCTTACTAACATCGAGCATGCCTCATTGATCAAAGAAAAATGTCCTTCAGATTCACTTCCACCAATGTAGCTGGACAAAAGTAAACCCATAATTTATCAAGCTCAAGCACAATTCAACAAAAACTGATTTATATTTAAAATAACAAAACACATAATTTTTCTCTCAGACAAAATTGTAAACATACACTGTACCGGAGCATTTTCCTTTCCAATCAGCGTCATTGCTCTTTACATCTTTCATTTCCTCTATAACACCCACTCCTAAACCTGTGGTTGGCAACTCTGTCCTCCAGTGTTCTTTTTTGGATTTGCTACCAGATTGTAGCTTATCCACAACCTGCATTATTCAGACCGGTATATGTAACAAATTATATTCATCCAAAATTTCAAGACAAAATTTACTAAGACCTGACTGATTGGAACATAAAATCCACAAACAATATTTGAAAAACAAAATTGCATGATGCATCTAGAGCAGATATTAGTATTCCAGTTCTAGAAGTAAGAACACAAGTGTCTCTACAACATGTTGAAACAACAATCACAAGCGTTCTCTAATTCATGTTATAATGAATACTTATGCACTTCCGCAGAATTTCATCCAACAGGAGTTTAAAATATAATAGTTAAACGATGTAAGAAACACTTCCACCGAATTCACTATATAATCAATAAACAACATCCCTGATGGTGTCATTCAGGCTTTGGCTATTCTACACCAATATTCCAACATTATTTATCTCTCTTTTGCTCTTACAGTTTAATGAAAGCAGCACTCGTGCTTAGTTTAAACAAATACACAGTAGCACTCATGCATAGTTTAAACAAATACACAGTACATTTCCATCTAGACAAACACCAAAAAAGCAAAAGAGTGCTACACTACAGTCTCACAACCCAAACTGCAAGCCCTTTTTTTTAAAATTCTATTTATGAGTTCCCTTATTAAATGCACAAAAAGTAGGTAAAAAAAATTATATCAATCAGAGAGAAAATTCTAAATAGCGCCGGCGACTATAAAAATTCTAAATAGCGCCGGCGACTATAACTGTAATACAAGAAATGAACTAATCATTCACTGATATAGAGTAAGGCCCTCTATGATGCCAAATAAAAGAAATCAAACAAATCCAAGGAACCGTACCATACTATAAAATGCAAGCCATTAATGTGTTTTCAGATATCCACAAACAATAGTAGCGGCCAGCGTTGGAATTTTTACAGCATCATAATACTACTACACTAACAAATGCTTTGAATGCAACTCAGCGGACGCGTATTAAATGCTTCCAGTTATTCCTGATCCAGTTACAATATATTCTTTCATTCATTGCCCAAACAAAAAGAAAAATAAATTTCTATTGTTAGCAAAGAATCAAAACTAAGCATTAATCCGCAAGCACGAATAAAACTGAGTGTATAAATCATTTTTAAAAAAATCAATAAATATGCCTTAAATTATAAGAATATATATAATCTGACCTTTTGTTTCTCTGCATCAATATAACTCTGAACACCAGGAACCAACCTTTTTTTTGTAAAAAAGGTGTTTTTTTGCAAAATGGAGAACAAATTGATTAGTCAATGAAAATGAATATTTCCGCTCTGAAACTTAAATAAAATAAAACATATAAATTTTAATAGATTACTTGATGGAACGCATGAATAAGGCTAAGACCGTAGCTTTGAGGCCTTTCTCGTGAATAACGGAAAGGAGCGAGTGAAGTAGACGGGCAATAAATAAAGTGAGCAGAGGGGCGAGAAGCAGAGCCAAAGGTTCGAATTGTGAAAGGAAGAGATTGGCAGAAAGTCTGAAGCGAACTAAGAATGAATTCAACCAAGAAGAAGAATAATCCATCTTTGTTTCCTCCTGAAAAATTTAGGAAGAAGAGAGGAAATGTGAAAGGGTTTATAATGTTGGGGTTGGTAATCGCGTGCAAGGCACGTCCCTTGTGTTTTGGCGGGGGTGGAATGCGTGACGTTGCCTCACTTTTCCTTCGACTTTCCTGGTTCCTCCTACAAAACTAAATTATTCCTCTAATAATTGCAATCATTATTTTTCTTTAATTTATTTCATGAATTATTCTAATCAAAATGTTTTAACCAGCAATGTTTGAGCATGTTTTCAGAATTGCATTTCATCATCTATTATTATTTATTTATTTCACAAATTATTGAACTTGGAATGTTATTCTACCTAAAAAATATCATTTACTTATTCTCACTTGAGTGTGAAATATTATCCAATAATCCCATGACATTTACATAAATATTTTTAATAAGTTATATTTCAAGAGTTTAAATTTCATTCAAATATAGAAATAAAAATGAGATAATATCAAATATATTATTTTAGAAGTTCGACTTATACATACTATGATTTTAAACGTGATAACATCGAACTGTAGAAAAGAAGGGGAAATAGAGCTTCTGATTGGTGCAGACAGTGTAAACAGAGAAAGTCATATAGCATCTATTTCGAATAGTTAAGTGACCAAAACGATAACTTATCTATAATTTAGGAACTAATGGTGAAATTTACCCCTTTTTATTTTGAAGGAAAGGTCAGGTGGGATTGATGATATACTCAATCTCTAATATTTATAAGATATAATTTACAATTTCATCCTTGAAGTATACTTATTATCCAATTTGGTACTTTAAACTTTTTTTTTACCCAATTTGATACCTAAAGTATTGATTTGTTATGGTTTTTGGTCCAACTTTTAACAGAAATAAAAAAAATCTGGCGGCCAATCAAATAAAGCCACGTGGCTTGATCTATATTTTCATTAACTATTTTTTTGTTAAAACGAAAATATATATTATTAATATAATGTATTTCTTAATTATTTTTTATTAAATTTCTTTTACAACCCTTCTTGATCCTTCAACAAAAACCCATTTCTAAGAAAACCCAGATTTGCATTTTCTTCCAGTAATTCTTGTATTCTCCACTTCTAATTTTACCACATATCATATATGTAGCATCCCAAAAATCTCAAAGGGCACTAATAGTAGTGTTGAAAAAAATAAATAACAAAATTTCCCAATAATGATAGTAAAGTCAAAATTTGACATTAGAAAGGAAAGCATAAATAGTAAATTTTCAATAAAGATTAAATTGGAAATTTGTGAAAGATGGACTAAAAGTACAAATTTAGTATTTTAGAAAAAGGATAAAATTTTAATAAATAGTTTTTATGAATGTGACATGGATATGAATTGACAGGTGGAGTAGAAAAATTATATATATATATATATGGACTAGATTGAGAAGTGGTGAAAATATAGGGACTAAAGTGTAATTTTATCATTTTTGAGAAAAGGGCTTAATTGCCATTATGTCATGAACAAATAATATCTATTTGATGGGAGAAATTATGACCATTGGAATAAAATCATGTGATTAAATGTGAAGCATTTATTGATTTAATTAATTAATTATTTCAATTTAGTTCATTTTTATTGAAACATATTGTTGAAATTAAAGTGAATTATCAAATTCAACTCTAATTCAAGAGTGTCCTTTCATATGAAAACAACCATGGATGCTTGAAGATGAAGATGGAAGTGAGAGAAAGATTTGGGTAAGTTGTTCAAATTATTATATTATTTTTATTTGAATGTATAATTTGATGTGAAATTGTAAGAATTAAGTGTGTATAATTATGTTATATGTTCTAAGTGATGAAAGTATCATGTTTATGTATGATGTGAATGACCTTATGAACAATTTGATGGATGATTTTAAGTGATTAATTTGATAAAATTGAAATAATGACTAAATTGTAAAATTTTAAAAGTTCAAATTATGAGAATTTTGGTGCATAAATTAATTTTTATGATTATGGGATATGAGACTTCAAAAAGAGAACATTGATTGATAAGATTCGAGCTTATAGGGACCAAATTGTAAAGATTTTAAAATCTAAAAATTTTGGTAAAAGGGGCTGATTGTAAAACATGGAAATTCTGGGCTGTTTTTAGAAGGAATAAAAATATGTTTTTAAGGATTAAATTGTAGAATAGTGAAAATTTGGATTTTAGGGACTAAAACGTAAAAATTATAAAATTTGATTTTCAGAGACTGTATTGTAAAACTGTAAAATCTGAAGTATAAGGACTGATTTTTAAATTTTGAAACATTTATGTATAAACAAGGACATAATAATTATACAATTCATTCCATGAAATATTTGATAAATAAATGTGTGAAATTATATAATGGAAATTTGAAATTGGTTAGATTGGTTATGATATGTATGTGATTTTGAATATATGTTTGAGTTGTGTATACAAATTTATGATGAATTAAAATTAAATCTTAAAGCTATGAAATAAGTTCGAATGGTGAATATATATAATTCGATATCAAACACAAAGGTTGAAACTAAATCCAATAATGGTAAATTAAGTGTCATAATTTGTGATTTGAGATGCTTATGGATTTAATGGTTTGAGGTTATATTAGTGTGTTCGATTATTTAAGTTCAATCATTTAAGTGTTTTAAACTTATTCATTCATTATTTTTAAATTCAGATTTCTTCTAATTTGTATCTAAAAACAAATAGTTGTAGCAACAAAGGAGTGAAAAGAAATTTAACCAAAAATTTAATTAAGAAATACATTATAAAATAATAACGTTTTGATTTAAAAAGATGTTAGCTTTTGAATATATATATATAAAGCCCGTGGTCATCAATTTTTTTAAACGTCTGTTAAAATTTAGACCAAAAAGGCAAAACTATAATCCACTATTACTTTTTAAGAAATAAAAATATTTAAATACTAAAATGAAAAATAAATATACTTCTAAATTAAACTTATTTATAATAATACCAATGAATAATCAAACAATTTAACCAACATACATTTATATAAAATTATGTTATTAATGCAATAAATTTCGCTCAACCAATTCACAAACTATTATATATTTTAAAAACTAGTTTTTTCCTTGTAATGCACAAATTATTATATATATATTTTTTTTTTTTATAAAATTTGTAATGTTTTATTAATAATATGGTTTCTAAATTAAAATATAATATATATTTAATTTTAATTTTAAAAACACGACAATTGATATTTAATTGAATTTAAATAACCATATTTTGAAATTACTTTTAAATTTAAATATTATAATACTATATTGTGTGAAATTGTATTTATATATGTTCTAACGTAATATTAATTTTTAATTTTTAATTAGTGATTTATAATTCAAAATATATATTTCAATCCTAATAGTGTATTTAATTTTTAAAAATATTGATAAACTTAAAAGATTTTTTTAATGGGTTCTAAAATTAAAAGTGGCTTATTATGTAAAAATGTAAGTAGAATTATTGAATATAAGCAAAGTGGAAGACTTATTATGAAAACATCACCAAAAATATTTTATATTTGAATTTGATATTTTCTCTAATTTGGTACCTTTTTTTTTTTGATTTGGTACTTGAACTTGACAAACGCTTACAAAATACTCTAATATACTAACAAGGTTATTTTTTATGAGGTGGCAAAATAATCGATATATGACCGATATGTGACATATGACATGCTTTTTTTGTATTTTATGTGTTTAATTACTTTTAGTTTTAATTAATGAATTATTTTATTAATTAAAAATAATAAATCTCTTTTAATTCACTAAGTGTAGCTCAAGACCTATTTTTAACATAAATTTTTTTAATACTGACAATATTTTTATGGCATAATAAAAAAATTTAACACTATTAATATTTTACGTAATTTATATAACGTTGAATAAATTTAGATATTAAATTCATTCCAAATTAGGGTAAAAAAGTTATAAGTAAGAAAAAGATTGTGGAAGTCAATAAAAGTGATTAAATATGAGAAGATGCATAGTATTTATACAAATTTTGAGGAATGTAATAAAAGCGCGCATTTCTTTTCCCAAAGGCAAGGAGTTGAAACATGAAAAAGTTAAAAAACATGACAGCATCAGTTTCGATAAATCAAAAATGAAAGAAATTAAAAAAAAAAACAAAACAAAAAAAAACATGAAAGATATATCAAACATGTTTTCAAGCATTTATTAGTCCACGACGCATGCAGAAGCATCCTATCATACTTCCAACCCAAAACAATTTAATAATATTCAATTCTTCTTCTTACAAATGTTATTATACGTATATGAAAATTATAAAGATATATTTTGATGAAATTAATTATTAATAATACATAAAATATCTACGTTATTAAAATGAAAAAATTATATTAAATTATTTATCATAATTTTATCATCAATTTTAAATTAGTATCAAGTTAACTTATAATATCAACTCAATCAAATACATTTTTAATATATATATATATATATATATATGATGATGAGATAACAATGTACATAATAAAATTAAAATGTATAAAAAATTAAAATAAAGCTTTAACTAAATGGTATACTAAAGATTTTACTAATATAATTGGCATGAATTCAAATATTACCGTGTGCATATTTTTATTGGATTTTTAAAGTGAAAAGATTAAAATACCTCGGATAATATTACTTATTTCAATTATAGAAACACATTTCCATAACTTCCTAATTAAGTTGGTTACCCGATTGAAGGTGACACCATATCAATTAAGAGTTTAAATAATAAGTATAGATATACAACCGAGGGGTAATAAAATGTGCATAATGAAATTAAAATATATAAAACTATTAAAATAAAGCTTTAATTGCATGGTAAATTAAAACTTTTACTAATGTAATTGGTGTGAGTTTAAATCCCACTATATGCATATTTTTATTTTTTAAAGTGAAAAGATTAAAATACCGTCAAATAACATTATTTATTTTAATTACATAAGTGCATTCCCATAACTTCCTAATTGAGTTGGTGAACTGGTTCAGAGTAGAGGTATCCATGAGCCGAGCCCAACCAAAATTTTAGGCTCGTTTGTTAGACTCAACCTGAAAATAGGTCTAAAATTTTGCCCAAGCTGACCATACCATATTAATTTTTTATATAAATTTTTAAAAATATAGTACATCAAAAATACTAAAACGTGAAAATGAATACTTTCTAACAACTTGAAAGTAAATTAAAAAGAATATGTATAATTAAATAATACTAAGATATGTGCAATTTAACAAGCAAATGTCTATAAAATAGTAACAAAATTAACAATAAAACAAAAGTTATATAATATTAAAAAATAACAACAAAATAGTGGCAGCCTAATAGTGAAATAGTAGAAAAATAGTGAAAAAAAAAAGAAAATAGCAACAAAATAGTAAAAAAAAGTTTTTTTTTTGCATATTTGGGCCAGGCCGGGCCAAAAAGTCTTACTTGAGGCTTGGCCCATTTTTTAAATAGGTCTTACTTTTTTGCCCAAGCCTATTTTTTGAGCCTATATTTTTACCCAAACCCTCTCACTTTTCGGGTGACCCGGCTCATGGACAAGTCTAGCTGAGAGTGACATCGACTCAATCAGGAGCTTAAATAATAGTATAGGTTATTATTATTATTAGAAATCTTATCACACGTGTACGCATGTGGAAACAAAAAAAAATTGAACACAAATATGCATTTAAAAATAACATACAACAAATAATGAAATGTAAGATTTAAAACTAATAATAATAATAATAATAATAATAATAACACATATACAATATGTACGAAATTAAAATAAAAAGGAGTTTAAATTGTGAGTAAAAGAAAATTGAAATAGGTAAATACATCATATTAAGAATATTAAATGCACTCCAATTATTTATCATAATATTGGCATTTTTATAGCACATCAATAAGTCATCAAGTTAGTAAAAATAAAATAAAATTAAATATCAAGTTGACTTGTGACACCAATGCAATTAGTGACATTATCTACATATGTGTATGCCCACGCCACCAAAATTTGGTGAGCGAAATAATTTTATTTTAAAAGTTAAAATTTTTAAAATTTTATAAAGAATTATTTTGGTGTGGTGGTAAATAATTTGTTTATAAATTCATTAAACACGAGTTTAATTTTTAGATATGTCAATTTTAATTATTTTATTTAAAAACCATATAAAAGTATGAAAAGATAAAAGGAGAAACAAAATCATAATAATGGTTATTTAATAAAATATGTATTAGTCATTTTCTAACTGAATTAATACTCAATTAACTCGATTTTATTAATAATGTAAAATATTAAAGAGAAAAATAGGAATGGATTGGTATTTTTGGCTGGTTTTATTATTATAAAATATTATAAACAGGTAAGTCGAACAATCTTTTAGGGAGGCGAATGAAATTTTAATTTTTATAATCTATATTTTTATAATTTTACTATTTTAAGAGTGTAAATAATAATTTTATATTTTAAAAGGCCGAGCCGCCCATACTAACTCCCTCTAGATTTGCCGGTGATTATAAATTTATTATGATGTCTGATATTGAAAATTCCAAATAATAGACGGATTTGGATACCAGAAAGGTGAGAAATAGAGTTGAAAAACCAAATATTCTATTTTCTTTGGATTTAAAAATGGTTGTACAACCAGAATATATAAATGGCATTCAATTTTAAAATAGTAAATAATAATAATAACAACAATATTTTACTCAACTAGTTTTCTTATTCAAGTTATTAAAGATCTAATTACGTAATCACAATAATTTCAATAATGAGATATTTTAAGAAGCTATTAGGTAAAGCCACCCCATTATTATTACTCAATTATCAAAATTTAACATTTTAGATCATTCATTTTTCTAATTGATATACTCCTTAATTTTAAATAATTCAATAAATTTTATCCATCAATTTGATTCTCAAACACATAATAATTAAATCTCAATAAACTTATATGTAAATTTATGATTTTGATAAACTCAAAACTCAATAAAATTATGATATTTCAATTTAGTCAAATCTAGTTAAATTAAAAACTAAACATGTCAAATTTAAATCTTGTTACAATATAACTAATTCCATGCTAGAGCACATAAATTTGAAACTATGTATATTTGAAAACATTTTCAAAGAAAAAAAATATACTTTAGTATGATAAACTTGAATCATTAATTAACTTATTTAGGTTCCAAAATTATTATTTTAGAAAATTTTTAAATTTGTAAATTTGAAAAATGGGGGCAAAACTATAAAATATGAAAAATAGATGAGGTGTGGAAAGCCCTAGACTATGTGGAGGGGGTACACGACCGTGTAGCTAGGCCGTGTGGTATTGACAAAATCAACCTACAGGGGAGACACAGTCGTGTGGAGGGTCTTAGGCCATGTGAGAATAAAAAAACCTAAGGTTTCAAGGGAACATAGCTATGTATGGTCCACATAGGTGGCCTTCATGCCCATGTGGCAAACCGTGCGACCCTATCCTAGGCACGATTTTTATCAGATTCACTTGTAAAAGAACACACACCTTTCACCAAGATTTCAAGCAATGTCCCTTAAGCTCAAATCTTACGTTCAAATTTGGTTCAGTGCACCCGTAACGGGTTATTCAAATGAAATTTACACTCGAATTAGTAACAGTTTTCAATATTTATCAAGATTATCAAAAGATTCGATGAAAAATCGAGAACGATCACTTTAATTGATTGCAAGATTATCATTAGATAGAAAATTTTATAAAGATTCAAGATCAACTTCGGGATTTGAGGCGTACTTATCGCTTCTTGGCAAAATTGAGGGTTTCTAACAACGATTATGATTCCGGTAAGAAAACGAGTTAATATTAGGAATAAATTTTGATTTGGGAACAAGAATAATTTTAGTAATGGAATGAAAAATTTGTTGAAAAGAAAAGGGGAAGAAAAGAAAAGAAGAAAATAAAGGGAAAAGAGGGAGAAATCAAATTGAATTAGAAAAAAAATCTAAATCCTAGGGTAATTAGGAGAAGAAGGACTAAATTGCTAGGTTTTCAAACTTTTAAGGATTTGCATGGTAAATTACCCATATTGTCGAAATTAAAAAGAAAATGAGAGAGGGCGGCATAATTAGAACTTAGGAGCACATAAGAGAAGAGAGAATGCTTAACCATTGGGTTGCTACCCATACTTGTTTATTTTCTACTTCATTTAATATATATTATAGAGTGACTTTCATCTTAATTTGCTGAAAATTAAAAGAAAAGAAATGGGAGAGAAGTGGATAGAACCTAATACCTCTAAGGAATGCATTAACAACTTAACCATCAAGCCTATTCAATTATTGGGTTATTTATTTAATCTAACCCCCTATATTTTGGGGCGTTACAAAAATAAGCTAGTCCTGTTGTGACGCCTACACCCAAATCCGATGAACAGGTCGAGTGGGGTTGTTACAAAAGATCATAAGTACTAACTTGGGAGAAGGTGTCAAATTTGAGGGGCTAAATGTATATTTGAGCCTTATAATTAAATATAAACACATATAATATTATTTATTATTTCTTGAAGCTCGATCTCTCCCTCGAATGAACCATATAGCCAAGAGAAGCCATGAACTAGAATAGAAGAGCTTGCCCCATCATGAGTAAATATTTCTTAGTAGCCTTATTAGACCGTACATATTTCTTGGTATATCCAGATAATGGGTAGGAGCATAAACTGAAACATTTTGGAGCTACAAAGATAGTTATTAAATCGTTAGCACCGCATAAAAACATTCCTCATAGAGTAGCTGTTAATACGAACAATAGAAACTCTACTATAGCCATTTCTGTGCATTCAGTGTGCTCTACGAATAGAGGAATACATAGAATTGAACATAGTAAAACAAGAAATTGAAAGATTTCATTGAAATTGTTCATTTGGAAATTTCCTGAAAAGCTAATCATAGGTTCTTCTCTCCATTGGAGCAATAGGGCCGTTGTACTCATTACTAAACTTGTTGAAGAGACGAAATATAACCAAGGTATATCTTTTTGATCAAAGGTTGAATCAATCATCAGAAGAAGAATTAGGCCAAAAATTATGATACATTCTGGGAAAACAAAAATTCCATCGAATAGAAGCAAATGAAAGGCTTTCATAAAAGTTCTCGTAGAATCGAGAATGAAGTTTTCATTCTTTACATGCCAGATCATGAATTAGTAACTGCATCCAATCTTCAAAAAAAAATCCCAAGTGTCCAAAAACAAGAAATTTGATTTAAAGATTGTGGGTTAAAATGATCCAAAAAAAAAAGGGACAAAATGAAAACAAAAATAAAAATTAGAAGCTAAATTTATGTTTATGCCTAAATTAAAAAAAGACAGAAAGAAAGAAGGTAAATTTTACCCCAATTTACTCTCATGACTCTTTAGGAGATAAAAATATCTATATAATACATAAATATAGATATACATTAAATAAAAATAAAAATAATAATATTTAAAATTTAAAAATAGATTAATTAACTTTTACAAAATACTTAAAATGGGCTTATTAAATTTTAATGCTTAAATTATTTTTATTGAATACTCTTACTAATTTTTATACTACTTTTTAAGAATCCCTTAAAAGCTAATTTCAGATAATATATAGATGAAAACATAATAAAAAAAGAAGAAGGAATATCTGTAATATAATATATATTCTACAGCTAGAATTTTAACAAATAAAGAAAATTGAGTTAGTTTAGAAGTTGACAAGTGAGGATTGGAATGATGTTGGTAGAATTTGTCCATAGATTCTGGTAATCAATTGGATTTCAAGGTTTTACATATGAAATTTGATAATTTTGTTCTAAAATAAATTTCCAACAATTCACACCCATGGAGATATATGAATTGGAAGTTTCCATCCTAAAAATTGTATTGTGATGAACATATTTTTAAATGAATCAGCTTTATAATATAATAAAATTAAAATTAATATAATAAAAGTTTCTCAATAACAGTAGATTCAGCAGATTCGAAGGTATAGAAAGCTACATTTAAAAATAAAAATAATTAAGCTTTAATTTTCAATTTTTTATATAATAAACTTAATTATAAACCTCTTAATCAAATTTGCATAAATTATTTCGTTTTTATTCAAATAAATTTTCAAGTGTTATAAATTCAAAAACAAAGTTTTTAAATGACTTAAACTTTCTACAAAATTTTTTTGAAAACCTTCAAGTCCTTTAAAATGTTTTTAAGCCACATTTTTTAAGGTTCATGATATGAGCAGCTCGACCCAATTCAAGACCTATGGTGGAGATGAGCTTAGTTTCTTTCAAGGCCCAATCATGAGATCCATATCCAAGTAGTTGAAGTCAAAATTTAACTTATTCGTTGAAGACTTTATCACGAAGAAATTTAGAGAAAAAGAGTTGAAGCTTTAAAATATTGGACCTTTGTAATACCCCTACCCGTATTTATTGCCGGAATAGGGTACGAGACATTACCGGAGTTTACGAATTAAATTTTTTTTTATATTCAATATAGCCCCTTTATAAATATTTAACCTTCCCTGCAATATTAAATCGAGACCAATCCACATCAACCAAATCAATTCAACATATTTTCAAGATAAATTCATGCATATTTATAAAATAACATCATCACATACCCAAAATCAGGTTTGTTAACCATACCAATGGCTAACTCTACATTCATTTCACAGAATCATTTAGTTTATTAGCTTATACATGCCATTGATTTCCAAAATAAAGTTTCTTTATATACCGAAATCCTGAGGTTGATAGATGTGATGTGTCTCCACCAAATCCGACCTCCGAGCTCTTAACACTACAAAACAGGAAAAAGGAACGGGTAAGCACTTCGTGCTTAGTAAGCTCATGTAACAAGAATTATACTTACCTAATATTTTCAATACAATACAATAAACATCCATATATCCATTCAATGCATTATTACCCTAATATGCACAAACTCAACATTCAAGTTAGTACAATAATTTCCATGTACCAATAATATATACTATGATTGATGAGCTCATCAATATCATAATTTCCATTTCCTTGTTATTTTTCCATATTTATCCCGTTGAATTTATCGGAATTTCGATGGATTTTCAGAGGTACACATTTATTGTACAATTTCGGGTCTGTCAATTCATATTCATGTGCGCATTTCCATTTCAGAGAGCACACTCCCTGAACCTCAACCTTGCAAATGGATTACCGGTCAAAGCTAAATCCTCGCAATATAAACTCATAGAGTATTGTCGGGATTACCACCAGGCTAAATCCTGAACGACAATTACTCTAATGAGCTTGGATCTGAATTACACCAAAGCTAAATTCAGACCCTAATTCGGATTACCCGTCCGGCTAAATCCATTTTACACATATTCTTCGGAGGACTATATCAGATAGGATCACCCGTCCGGCTAGATCCTTTTACCGTCAATTCCTTTTCGAGATCCATCGAATTTTCCTTTCATTCAACCGGATTTCTTCCCATTTTATTAAATATATCAATGTTTCATTAATTTTCATACAATGAACACTCAAATCATATTCACATTAATAACGTACAATCTCAAGCATTTAAGAATATAATTCAAGTTACACGAACTTACCTTGATACTTGTTTGTAAACAATAAAAATCTACTAATCCCGAACTTTTTCCTTTCCTCGATCTAGCTTCGTATTTGAATCTTCCGGATTTAAATAAATAAATTTAATTATCAATTTAATACATTTCATGTTCATATGCAACATTCTCTATAATTCAACTATTATTTATAGTTCATTCAAAGCTGTCTACTTGAGTCATAGTCACTAAATTATTTATAACTTGAGTTACGGAACTCCAAATTAAGATCCGTTAATTTTCCCTAAAACTAGACTCACATATCTTCTTACCATAAAATTTTTATAATTTTTGGTTTATCCAATCAGTACAGTTTATTATTATAATTTAATAATAGGACCTAGTTGTAAAAGTCTTAGAAACACAAAAATTACAAGAAAAAGGCAAGGATTAACTCACTTGGTGAAAAAATTATGAAATACCAGCTTAGAGAACCCTCCTATGGCGTTTTTAGCTGCTGGAATTGAAGAGAAATGAAGAGAAATCTAGATATTTCCTATTTAGTCCTAGCTTTATTTAGTTAATTTTGCAATATTCCAATTTTACCCTTAATTTATCAATTTTTCTGCTGATTTCATACCCTTGCCGTCCAGCCCAAATAAATTTTGGGTCTAATTGCCTTTTAAATCCTTTCTCATTAGACTCTTAAGCTATTTAATCACTCTAGCAACTTTTACACCTATTACAATTTAGTCCTTTTCATTTAATTGACTACCCAAACATTAAAATTTCCTAACGAAATTTTACTACCACATTAATAACATTTCATAAATATTTATAAAATTATTTTTGACTCGGTTTTACGAGATAAAGGTCTCGATACCTTGTTTTTACCCAATTTCTTCAATAATTTCTTTTTCTAATTAATCACTAAATCGATAAAATTTTCCTATCAATATTTTCATACGATTTTCCTATCATATCAATTTTCAAGCAAAAATATTGAAATAAATTTCTCTTTAAATCGGATCTATGGTTACGAAACCATTGTTCCGATAACCTTGAATTTAGGCCATTACAACTCTCCCCCCATTTTAAGGATTTTCGTCCTCGAAAATCTTACCAGTAAAGAGGTTTGGGTATTGTTTCCTCATTGCCTCCTCCGGTTCCCATGTTGCTTCCTCAATCCCGTGCTTTTGCCACAATACTTTCACCAAATTTATCTTTTTATTTCTAAGCTCTTTTGTCTCCCGTGCCAATATCCTGACCGGTTCTTCACTGTAAGTCATATCCGGTTGAATCTCTACTTCTATCGGAGAAATAACATGTGAAGGATCTGATCGATATCATCGTAACATAGATACATGAAAAACATTATGGATTCTATCAAGTTCCGGTGGTAATGCAAATCGATAAGCGACCGGTCCAATTATTTCTATGATTTCATAGGGCCCGATAAATCTTGGACTCAATTTACCCTTTCGACCGAATCGAAGAACTTTTTTCCAAGGAGACACTTTCAGAAATACCTTGTCACCGACTTGAAATTCAATCTCTTTTCGTTTAAGGTCGGCATATGATTTTTGATGATCGGAAGCTGCTTTTAGACTATCCCAAATAACCTTTACTTTTTCTTCTGTTTCCAAGATCAAATCAACCCCATGTATCTTCCTTCATTAAGCTCTGTCCAATATAACGGTGTTCTACATTTTCTACCATACAAAGCTTCATACGGAGCCATTTTAATACTAGACTGATAACTGTTATTGTAAGCAAATTCAATCAAAGGTAGATACCTCTCCCAATAACCTTCAAACTCTAGTATACAACATCGGAGCATATCTTCCAATACTTGAATTACACGCTCAGATTGACCATCTGTCTGATGATGAAATGCAGTGCTGAAATACAACTGAGTACCCAAGGCTTCTTGCAATTTGTCCCAGAAATGAGATGTAAATCGGGGATGTCTATCTGATATAATGGAGACAGGCACTCCATGTAGCCTGACAATCTTAGATATGTACAGTTCAGCTAGTTTATCTAAAGAATAATCCATACATACTGGAATAAAGTGAGCTGACTTTGTTAATCGGTCACCATCACCCAAATAGCATCTTTTTTCCTCGGAGACAAAGGTAACCCCGATACAAAATCCATAGTGATTCTTTCCCATTTCCATTCTGGTATAGTAATTGGCTATAGTAACCCTGAAGGTACCTAATGTTCAGCTTTAACTTGTTGACATATTAAACACGTTGATACAAACTCAAAGATATCACGTTTCATTCCTGACCACCAGTACATCTTTTTCAGATCATTATACATTTTATTACTCCCGGATGTACGTACATAGTACTACATGGGCCTTATGTAGAATCTTCAGATGAGCTCAATTCGAGGTACACATACCCTACCTCGAATAATAAACAATCATCGTAACCAATCAAATTCGAATCATTACCGACTCACACTGTGCTGTTTAACTCAGTAACTTCTTATCATTCTTCCGAGCTTCACATATTTGTCTGTAAAATGTCGGTTTAGCTCTCAATTCAGCTAGGATTGAACCATCATCACCAATGATAACCGGTATTCATAGCTCATAAAACAAACAGAGATTTCCTACTCAAAGCATCACTACAACATTAGCCTTACCGGATGGTAATTAATAATCAAATCATAGTCCTTTATCGCTTCAAGCCACTGCTACTGTCTCAAATTCAAATATTTCGTGTCATCAAATATTTCAAGCTTTTATGATCAGATAAATATGACATTTCTCACCGTACAAGTAATGCCGCCATATCTTCAAATAAATACAATAGCGACTAATTCAAGATCATGTATTGGGTAATTTTTTCATGTGGTTTAAGTTGTCTTGAAGCATAGGCTATTACTTTACCTTCTTGCATCAAAACACAACCTAAACCATTTAATGAGGCATCACTCAGAATAACAAATTCCTTACCCGGTTCAAAGCTACACTAATACAGTGTGCTTTCGTTAATAGGTCTTTCAATCGGTTGAAACTTTGTTGACATTCATCAGTCCACTCGAACTTTACATCTTTCTGCAATAATTGAGTCATTGGAGAAGCTATCATAGAGAATCCCTATACAAATCTCCGGTAATAACCAGCTAAACCCAAGAAACTTCTAACTTCAGATACATTCTTTGGTGGATTCCAATTGACAATAGCTGATATTTTACTTGGATCTACCCTGATACCTTCGGCAGATACAATGTGTCCAAGAAAACCCACTTCTCGAAGCCAAAATTCACATTTACTGAATTTAGCATATAACTGCTTCTCTCGTAGAATTTGCAACACAATTCTCAAATGTTCTGCATGTTCTTCTTCATCCCGAGAATAAACCAAAATATCATCAATGAATACTACTACGAATCTGTCTAAGCACGGTCTCAATATCCGGTTCATCAAATCCATGAATATGCGCAGTGCATTAGTTAGCCCAAACGGCATAACTAGAAACTCATAATGCCCGTACACGGTTCTAAAGGCTGTTTTTGGCACATCCGACTCCTTTACCCGTGAATCGATAATAACTCGATCAAGATCAATCTTTGAAAACACAAGAGCACCTTTCAAATGATCAAATAAATCATCAATCCGGGTAACGGTATTTATTATTTATGGTTACTTTATTAAGTCACCGGTAGTCGATACACAATCTCAAAGACCCATCTTTCTTTTCACAAATGAACCAGAGCACCCCAAGGTGAATGACTCGGTCGAACAAAACCCCGTCAACAAGCTCTTGCAACTGTGTCTTTAACTCTTTTAATTCTATAGGAGCCATTCGGTACGGAGCTATGGAGATTGGAGTAGTTCCCGGAATCAAATCTATAGAAAATTCCACTTCTCTTTCTGGTGGCAATCCTGGTAATTCTTCTGGAAACACATCGGAAAATTCACATATCACTGGAACTGCCTGTATTTTTGACTCAGATACTTTGGTGTCAAGTACATAAGCCAAGTAAGCATCATACCCCTTTTTGACATACCTCTGTGCTGCCATTACCGAAATCATATCAGATAACCCCTCTGTCTGATCAGATTTAACCCGGAGCAACTCACCATTCTGACATTTTAGCACAATATATTTTTGTCTACAATTTACTACCGCATCATGCTAGGTTAACCAATCCATGCCCAATATCACGTCAAATTCATCAAATGGCAGTAACATCAAATCAGCCGAGAAACAATAACCTCTTACCATCAGTGGACAATTTTTACAAATTTTATCCACCAACACAGACTGGCCCAGGGGTTCGAGACTTTAACCACAAATTCAGTAGGTTCAACAGATAAATTTTTAATAATTGCAAGTTTAACACATATATATGAATGCATAGAACCAGGATCAATCAATGCAGTAATATCAGTATCAAGTAAATAAAATGTACCAGTAATAACATCGGGTGCTGAAGCATCTTCTCTGGCACGAATGGCATATGTCCTAACAGGTGCTCGTACCTCAGGCCTACCTATAGTATCTTTTGTAGCTCCTCGACTACCACTGACATTATCGGATGGTCGAGGTGGTCTGCCCCTCGAAACTAGATTACTGGGCTTCGATATATGTTCAACTTCTTTTTCAACCCTTTCTGGACAATTTCTGAGGAAATGGTCAAAAGAACCACATCGGTAATAAGCCCCGCTCTTTAATCAACATTCACCAAAATGAGCTTTATTACAGTACTGGCATCTCGGTTTAGGAGTGTCAACACTGCCAACACTGGTCACTGATAGAGTAGAAGGCCTTGGATTAGTGCGTTGAGAACCTCGCTCTTTGCCCGAATACCCAATGGCTGAAGTAGAACGATCCTGATACTTCTTCAATTTCTTTGAAGCAGAAAACATGGATTTTCCCATCGGTCTTTTACTAAAAATTCGAGCTTCCCTCTCAACCTGTTTCTTTTCTTTGCTCAATTCTTCTGCTTTATAAGCTCTCTCTACCAATGTAGCAAACTCTCAAATTTCAAGAATTTCGATCAGTAGTTTAATGTCTTCATTTAACCCTTCTTCGAATCGTTTGCACATTTCAGCTTCTGACTGTACCCATTCTCGAGCATATTTACTCAATCGAACAAATTCTCTTTCATATTCGACATCGATCATACCTGTTTCAACTCAAGAAATTCTTTTCTTTACTGATCGAGAAACCTCTGGCTGATATATTTTTTTCTGAACTCTGTATGAAAGAATTCCCATGTAATTTCTTCTTTCGGAACAACTGAAGCTTTAGTATTCCACCAATGGTAAGTCAGATCTTTTAGCGGTGAGACGGCACATTTCAGACATTCTTCTGGTGTACAAGATAATTCTTCCGAACCCGAGTAGTGTTTTCTAACCAAAATTCAGCCTTCGAATCATCATCAATCGCTACTCAAATTCTTCAATTTCCATATTTTCAATTTTATCTCTGGAGCTTTCCTTTTCGATGATTCAAGACTGCACCTTGTGGGATCTCGGGAACCGGTGGAGGAGCAGGAGGGGGAGCTTGAACTTGCTGCACTACAAGGTTAGTTCTTAAATATTGATTAAACCATTCATTTATCATTTGAAAGAAGGCTGTTTTTGCCTCCTCCCCTCGACCTTCTATCTCGGGCCTTCTACTTCTAGTTTCTTCTCTTTGTACTGAAGCCGGAGCATGACTCCCAGCTTCATTAGATTGAGCTCGGTCGGATGACATTACTATAAGAAAAACACATTTTAAATGGTCAGGAGATATCACACTATCAATAATAATTTAAATGGCATGTATAGCTAATCCCGTATTTGCTACATCGGTCCTAAAACCGGCTAAATCGTAGCTCTGATACCAATAAATGTAATACCCCTACCCGTATTTATTGCCGGAATAGGGTACAAGGCATTGCCGGAGTTTACGAATTAAATTTTTTTTTTATATTCAATATAGCCCATTTATAAATATCTAACATTCCCTGCAATATTAAATCGAGACCAATCCATATCAACCAAATCAATTCAACATATTTTCAAGATAAATTCATGCATATTTATAAAATAACATCATCACATACCCAAAACCAGGTTTGTTAACCATACCAATGGCTAACTCTACATTCATTTCACAGAATCATTTAGTTTATTAGCTTATACATGCCATTGATTTCCAAAATAAAGTTTCTTTATATACCGAAATTCTGAGGTTGACAGTGTGATGTGTCTCCGACCAAATCCGACCTCCGAGCTCTTAACACTACAAAACAGGGAAAAAGGAAACGGGGTAAGCACTTCGTGCTTAGTAAGCTCATGTAACAAGAATTATACTTACCTAATATTTTCAATACAATACAATAAACATCCATATATCCATTCAATGCATTATTACCCTAATATGCACAAACTCAACATTCAAGTTAGTACAATAATTTCCATGTACCAATAATATATACTATGATTGATGAGCTCATCAATATCATAATTTCCATTTCCTTGTTATTTTTCCATATTTATCCCGTTGAATTTATCGGAATTTCGATGGATTTTCAGAGGTACACATTTATTCTGTCAATTCATATTCATGTGCACACATTTCCATTTCAGAGAGCACACTCATGAACCTCAACCTTGCAATGGATTACCATCCGAGCTAAATCCTCGCAATATAAACTTATAGAGTATTGTCGGGATTACCACCAAAGCTAAATCCTCGCAACGACAATTACTCTAATGAGCTTGGATCTGAATTACCAGTCAGGCTAAATTGAGACCTAATTCGGATTACCCGTCTGGCTAAATCCATTTTACACATATTCTTCTGGAGGGCTATATTAGGATAGGATCACCCGTCTGGCTAGATCCTTTTACCGTCAATTCCTTTTCAGAGATCCATCGAATTTTCCTTTCATTCAACCGGGATTTCTTCCCATTTTATCAAATATATCAATGTTTCATGAATTTTCATACAATGAACACTTAAATCATATTCACATTAATAACATACAATCTCAAGCATTTAAGAATATAATTCAAGTGACACGAACTTACCTTGATACTTGTTTGTAAACAATAAAAATCTACTAATCCCGAACTTTTTCCTTTCCTCGATCTAGCTTCGTATTTGAATCTTCCGGATCTAAATAAATAAATTTAATTATCAATTTAATACATTTCATGTTCATATGCAGCATTCTCTATAATTCAACTATTATTTATAGTTCATTCAAAGCTGTCTACTTGAGTCATAGTCACTAAATTATTTATAACTTGAGCTACGGAACTCCAAATTAAGATCCGTTAATTTTCCCTAAAACTTGACTCACATATCTTCTTACCATAAAATTTTTATAATTTTTGGTTTATCCAATCAGTACAGTTTATTATTATAATTTAATAATAGGACCTAGTTGTAAAAGTCTTAGAAACACAAAAATTACAAGAAAAAGGCAAGGATTAACTCACTTGGTGCAAAAATTATCAAATACCAGCTTAGAGAACCCTCCTATGGCGTTTTTAGCTGCTGGAATTGAAGAGAAATGAAGAGAAATCTAGATATTTCCTATTTAGTCCTAGCTTTTTTAGTTAATTTTGTAATATTCCAATTTTACCCTTAATTTATCAATTTTTCTCACGATTTCATACCCTTGCCGTCCAGCCCAAATAAATTTTGGGTCTAATTGCCTTTTAAATCCTTTCTCATTAGACTCTTAAGCTATTTAATCACTCTAGCAACTTTTACACCTATTACAATTTAGTCCTTTTCATTTAATTGACTACCCAAACATTAAAATTTCCTAACGGAATTTTAATACCACATTAATAACATTTCATAAATATTTATAAAATTATTTTTGACTCGATTTTACGAGATAGAGGTCTCGATACCTTGTTTTTACCCAATTTCTTCAATAATTTCTTTTTCTAACTAATCACTAAATCGATAAAATTTTCCTATCAATATTTTCATACGATTTTCCTATCATATCAATTTTCAAGCAAAAATATTGAAATAAATTTCTCTTTAAATCGGATCTATGGTTACGAAACCATTGTTCCGATAACCTTGAATTTAGGCCATTACAACCTTGGAGTTCAATATAGAGTGAAGATTAATAGAAGAGTCTAAGTTTGTTCATGGGCTTAAAATCTTAATCCTTGATGACAAGTCCATGTGGAAGATGTTAACAAGCTTAGGTGTTACATTTCAAGGAGCCCAACCAAGCCCACATGCTTAGCTATGTTATAATCAGTTGACTTGCGGTGCATTTTTTAATAGATCCAGGCATTTCTGGGTTAACATGTCTCATATGGATCAAATATTTGTCTCTTAGCTTCGCAATGCACTTTAAATCACTCAATTTTAAGTCCAAGAGCTCAAAGTATGACTGTTTTAGTGAAGATTGCGCAAATAAAATTTATGGATAGAATTATTATAGAAATTATGAGTTTTGAGCTTTAATTCCAGTTTAAATCATATTGAGTTTGATTTTTAGGCTTAATTTTCATTATATATGAGCTCAATATTGTATTTATTAAGTTTTATATAACCAATATTTGTTTATTCAACATTTTGATATTTTTAAGTATTTTAAGTTGTTCGAAGCTTTATGTTTCTTAGTCAACAAGAAAGTTTAGTCCATTAAAACTACTTCTAGTTTATATTAATTAAAGTTTCATTATACTTGAAATTTTTATTTGGATGTAATTAGCTAGCCTATTTAAAGACCTCTTCAGTATTCATTAAAGGCATTTATTCATTAATAAAATTTTCAGTTCTTGGAGTTAATTTCTTTCGTGCAAAATTGCTTTATTGTAATTTTTAGAACCAATGTTTCTTTTCGCTTGTAACACCCTATACACGGCCTAGAAGTTAAGACCAAATCTGAAGGTTGCATCAAATTATTTTAGAACAAACCAACCTTTAATTACTTGAAATTCAACAGTCGAAAAACATATAATTAGTTAAATCAAACATAAAATTCAACTTCCGAAACAAATCCAAAATAAGCACACACTAGCATAAGTTTATAAAAGGAACGATAAAATAACTAAAGAGGAATGACCGAGCTCCTGCCACGTCGACCAACCTAAGTCTTTGAGTTACTTGTAATCCAACAAACAAATAATGAGTTTACAACTCAGTGTGTAACTTATTTTCTTAACTAAACCATAAAATAAAAAATGTGAATTTAGTTCATCTTTAGTAAATCAATTCTCAAAATTAGATATAGAAACAAAAATAGAGGATATTAGATACAATTGCAGAACAGTTTAGATACAGATGCAAATTCCTACCCCTAACTGCTACACACCATCTCTGTCCATCCTTACACACCATATAGGGTATCAAGTACCCATCCATTCGTACGTACCGCATAGTGACTAAGTGTCACGTTTCAGAAATATTACAGTCAAGCTGCCGGATCAAAAAGTGATAACTAGTTGAAGTCATATATAAGTTTATGGCTTAGCCACTAAGCTCGACAGATTATTAAACTGCCCACGCTTCCTCATTTTCACAATCCCAACCTAATGTAGATGCAGATTAACAGATGTTAGATATGCGTGTACAGAAATACGAATTTAGATATGCTCATGTAACGTTATCACAGTTACTTATCAGATTTCATGTCAACTATATATATAAATAATAGATGACTTAGTAACAGATCATCAGATAACAGTTTCATTATCTAATTCAGATTATACGACCCTTACGGTAGGCCTACATTCATTCAAACAACGATTACAGCCCGAAGGAAAAATTTTGATTTTTGGCCCAAACGCCTATGTGGATTCACATGGCCTGGGTGGATAGTCCGTGTGGTTCACACAGCCTAGCACATGCCCGTGTGGCCCTCTTAATATCATGTACGACCTGTCACATGGTCTAGTATACAATCGTGTTATTCAAAACAGTGAGTTACACGGCCTAGTACACAATTGTGTAACTCAAAACTCAAAATATCTCTCGCACGACCTAGATACATGCCCGTGTCTTTGACCCATGTGTCTCTAATTCCAAAACAGTGAGTTATACGGCCCGACACATGACCGTGTGGCTCACACGGCCGTGTGGCGTCAACAACTATGTCTTCTGGCATTCACGAATCACAAAATTTTCTGGTTTTCGTTACACACCTGATGCCATTTAGATGCCGAAACAATGTAGAGAAATCCAGAACCTAAAACAACCAACCAGAGTCCAATTTAACGAATTAGTCGAACTAAAAACGCTAACTTAACTGTTGAATTGAATTATGTTGAAAACTTTGACAAAAAAACCCCAAAATACAAACTATTTGCTTACAACGATCGAACAAGCCCTAAGCAGAACTAACTCGCTGGAGGAACACTCTTTTCAAGATCTTTGCCTAATGAAAGCAAATCGTGCAATTAAAAAATAGTTGAGAATCACTAACAGTAACAATCGACCCTAATGGAAACATATGAAATCTAGCGAAAACAAAAAGAAATAACAACAAAACTTATGCAAAATCTTTACAATCGAAACAATGAACAAAATAGAATGCCCAATTAACCCGATAGCAATCTTACAGAGGCAATTAAAAGAAAAGGAAATGAACGAAGAAAAAAAAGAATAATGAAGAAGGAAAAAAAAGTCGATAAACAAATATTTTTTTAACAAAGAAGAAACTAACCTATTTAATTTTTCAAAAAAAAAAAACAGGATTTACCATGTAGCATAAAATATATTCTCTTTACCTACATAGAGATTCAAACACAAGACCAAAAGGTATGCAGGAGCTTAACCATCAAGTCAACAGGCTCATTATTAACACAAAATTACACAGAAATAAACTTAAGTCGAGGGCTCAAGGATATGGGTTACACCAAAATAAACAATAAAGTTCAATAAGTAAGACTCAGCTCAATAAGTAAGACTCGAACCCCTAATCTCAAACACATGGACAAAACACAAAACCACAGAAGCAGATACTCAATTATTAACAAAATTTACCAAAAAAATGCTCAAAATTTGGGGCATTACATCTCTTTTCTTCAAGGAGTCATTGGAATCTATTTTTTATCCTTCAATTTGTCAATGATTATTTTTTGGAAGGTTGATAAGTGTCATTAATTGAATTTGTTGGGGTTTGTATTTCAAAGGGTTTAATTGGCAACTATCTTCTATCCATATCTATCGATTTATTTGATCCATCTTCCACCTTCTAATTTTCATTTTCTTTATTTATTTATTGTTTTAAATCTTTATTTTTTTTATTCTTGAATTTATTCTTTTAGTTATTTTTGTTTTCCTTGTTTTTTTGAATTGTTTGGTTTCTTCTTTTCAAGTAAGATCTAAATCCTCTCGTGTTGAATAACTTGAATATGTTCTTGGTTCGTTGCCCATATTATTTGGTATCAAATTTACACACTTTTGAGTTGTTCCCTTGTGCGAAATATAATTTTTTTACTGATTTTATTTAAACAGCCTTTACAACCTATTTTTTACTTAGAACATTTTCCAAAAAAATCCTTTTTAGTGGGTAAAAGAATTCAAAATGATTTGAATTTTTTTTATACTATTTCTTGGCACATTAATACATTGAAAAAATATTTCTTACAAAAAAAAAACAAAAAAGAAAACAAATTCAAAAATCAAAAAAATATTTCGTGGGTTGAATATCATGCCGAAAATTTTCAAATCTATTATTTATCATATAAAGAAAGTACAATTTAAATTTCGGGATTTATCACATTGAGAAATCTTTGAATGAAAAATTCAAGTTGTTTTCCATTATTTCGAGTAATCGACTGGGTAGTTTACTTTCTTTGATTCTAGCTTTAGGGTTTTTGTTTTTAAATTTTCTTATTCTATTACGCAGTTTAAAACATTTTTGTTTCTTATGTTAATAGGTATGAAAAAAGTTGTCTTTCTTTTCTCAATAAAACTCAGTTCCTTAGAGTCGAGTTTTTTTTTTTTGGCTTCTTAGAGTCTTAGGTTAGCTTTGTTAGAAAGTTATCTCACATATATTTTTAATATTATCAAGTTTGATTACTCTTTAAAAGTTACGAGAGAAAATCTTAACATTTTTTATTTACCTCTTAGAGTTATTTATTTTATTGGGAGTACTAATGGTGTGATTTAGTTTTCTTTGATAAACTTTTCTTGTTTGAGTGTTTTTTATTTCAGCCTCTACTAATGGTATGCACACGTAGTCAGGAATAGAAGCATGATACATCCTCGATTACCATGGAAAACAACTTACAGCAATGGTTAAAGAATTTTAGAAAAATTTGATTGAGGTGAAAGAGGGTTTAGGAAATAAGTTTGACACATTACAAGCTTGTATCACAATGCAACAAACTTTCAACCAAACTTTGTCTCGATTGGATGTTAATAGTGATGATGATGAACAACCTCTTCCTCCTTATTATAAAATTGACGATCAGAATGATGGTTAAGAGTTGTGACAGTTTTCTAGAAATATCAAATGTGGCTTACATACTCATGGTGCAACTTCCACTGTGTAACGATCCAAAATTCAATGGTATCAAAAAATGTGGTTTTAGAACCTCATTTCCATAAACTCACGTAAATATAAAATAAAATATATTGAAATTCATCTAAGTAGTTTAGCCGAAAAGATAGTTAATTAAAACTCATGAACTAAATTATAAAAGTCCAATCGCTATTGAATTTTAATTAACCAAAGACTTAATGACCTAATTAGTAATTAGCTAAAGCCAAATGTTCAAAATGGTAACTAAACCATTTTTTAAGAAGAAATAATGGATGTTGATGGAAACTTCACTATGTATGATTAAAAGGTTAATTATGTTAAGTAAATTATAATTTAATTAATTAGACAATGTTAATTAACTACTAATTAGCCTATATATAATAATTTTAGTGGAAGGAAGGGGAAGATCATCATCATCTTCATCTTTCTTTAGTTGTTCCACCATAGAAATAAAATAAGAAAACCATTTTGAGGTTTAACCATTCGGCCATGTCCAAATTCATATGTAATTTAGTTAATTTTCATGTAATTTTTATATATTCATGATCATGGGAGCTTGATTTAGCTAGCCCATGTATCAATTTATCTAATTGTTGAGTTTTTAGAAAGTTACCATTATTGATAAATTGACGACTTAGGATTAAAATCAATAGATTTTAAGCTTAGATTATGAAAATGATTAAATTGTAAAGTTAATTTAGTTAGTTTGTTAACTTTGTTACATTAGGGACCAAATTGAATAAATGTAAAATTGTCATAAGATTTTGAGGGAAAATGAAAATATAAGGTCCCTAATGAAATAATATGAAAATAATATTTTAATCTGAAGCTAGGAATCAAAAGATACGGTTGTTCCGAGTTTAGGGACTAAATTGAATAAAATGTAAAATATGTGTGGCTTTGTAATTGGATGTGGATTGACTGAAACAAGTTGCGCCCCAAAATTTATTTAAGGAGGAGAAAGTTGTCATGCCCCGAAATATAGGGGGTTAATTGAAATGGATAAACAAGAAATGAATTAGGCTTAATGGCTATGTGTTAAAGAGTCCTCCCTAGATATCCTAGTTCGAGCTCACTTCCTCCCATTTCTTTTCCTTTTATTTTTGGCAATCTAAGGTAAAAGCCACACCCGAAGTATATACGATGAGGAATTAAGAATAAATAAGAAATGGGCGATAGGCCTAATTGTTAAGAGTTTTAGTTCCCTATCCTAGAGGTCCTAGGTTAGAGCCACTCCTTCCTCAAGTGTATTCCTTTTATTTTTTGCCAAAATTTTGGGGGTATTTGCCCTTGTTGCCCTTAGGGTTTTAAACCCTAACTATTTAACCATTCTTTTCCCATTTGGATTAGGTTTTCCTCTTTTCAAGTCCTAGTAAAATTTCTCATCATCTTTTTATTTTCTTTTCTTTACATCATATTTTCATCACAATTGCTGATAATTACTTTGTTTTCCCAAATCAAATCATTCCCTGTTCAATCATTTTTCTATCGATTTTGTAACTGCCATCAATAGCATCTCTAGCTTTGCCAAGAAAGGGTGAGTACATCTCGTTTTCAAGGATAAGATCACGAATTTTCGTAACATTATTATCTGATGCTAATCTTTCATTTTATTAATAAATCTTTTATGGTTCTTGCCAAATATTTTGAATAAATCTTTTATGGTTCTTGCCAAATATTTTGAATAAATCTTTTATTGTTTTTGCCAAATATTTTGACTATCTTGCCAAAATCTTGAAACCAACTATTAATTTGTGTAAATGTCATTTGAATGACTGAATTTAGGTGAATCAGACCAAAATCAAGAGTGAGAAACGTCAATGGACCATGGTAAAAGGTGGGTGTCTTTTCCAAGTGAATCGGTGATGATTGTGTGTAGGTTTAAAACCACACGGATGTGTGGACCACACGACCACTACATGGCCATGTGCAACTATAGAATTTGGGGTCTTTGTTTTCCACACGGCATTAGGTTGTTACACCGCCTAGCCACACGACCATGTGACCCACCATGTGACCTTTGTTTTATAGTTTTTCCTAAAATTTTATGATATGTTCAGTTTAGTCCTTCTATGTAATAGCTCAGTTTAAGCTAAATCGAAACGGTAGTTTCAGAACCACAAATATGAGGTCGTAAAATTATTTTTAATATTATTTTTGGTGTTTTTAGCATGTGAATATATATGTTTGAAAATTTCGTGAGCTAATTTTATCGTTTAATAGCTCAATTTCAGAAAAAAGGACTAAATCGCGTAAAATGCAAAAGTTGCATTCTATATGACAAAGGTGTATTTTTTACGGCTTATTAAATGGGAGGTCCTTATGATGAAATTAGACCATGGATAGTGGATATTGACATGAATAGCCATCCATTATGTGTTTTTAAATGAATTTAATTAAGGTCAAATTAGTAATTAGTTAAATAATTCATAATTTAATAAAACCAAAGCTAAAATTATTTTCATCTTTTCCATTCTCAACCGAAAATAAAGAAGAAAAGAGAGCTTTAAGGCATTCTAGGGTTCGACAATATAGATATTTGATTAAGGTATGATTTTTTATCAGTTTTTGATGATTTTCACATTTTTTGTGATCGTTGCTTTGGGTACTAGCTAGCCCGTGCCTTAATTTTCAAAATTGATGATGATTTTGTAAATTTAAATTGATGAATGTTTGAGTTCTTGGATGTTTGATGATGAATTATGAAGGTTTGATGTTGGATATACATGTTTTGTAAATTGATTTTGAGTAAAAATGCACATTAGGGATTAAATTGTGAAAAGTGTAAATTGAGGGGTTGAATTGTGAAATAAATGAAAAATATGGGCTGCTAAGGACCTATAGAGAATTCGGATAAGCATGGGCTTTGTTAAATTTTGTGTAATTTGTGTTTTTGTGGTTAAAGGACTAAATTGAATAAATGTGGAACTTTAGGGGCTAAAGTGTAAAAATCTCCAAATATGTGTTCTGGATTAAATTGAAAGTATTTATGAATAAATGAGTGAATTTTGAATACATATAGATCAAGAAAAGAGGAAATCGGACTTAGATCGAGACAAGAACAAAGTACTCGATTAATTGGCTAGTTTTGTTGTTCTAAGACCGAGGTAAGTTCATAGGTGTTAATTTCATTATAAATGAATGTTATATGCTTTTTTTATTTCATAAAATGTTTTTATGAGATTGTAGATAATGTTTGAATTGTGAATACGACTATACAGAAATGTTCAACGATGAAATTGACAAGCAAAATTTCCCAGTTAAACCTTAAGTACAGTGGTGGTGATAACGTAATGTCATTAAGTTAATGTATTGGCTTAGGGGCCATGATATCAGCACTTCAGGTGTGAATAATACCTTGATGTGGCTACGGGCCATGGTATAGGTATTTTGAAATGAGCTACATTGATTTGGCTATGGGCCATGGTATAGGTACTCGGGATAAGTTACCTTGATTTGGCTACGGGCCATGGTATAGGTACTTATCGATTGTGATTACTGAGTATTCGATTTCTATCCCTAATGGTTCAACGGATAAATGAATGCCGTGGTTGAGAAAGAGGTTATTATGAGGTGATACAGGTATGTACGGAACCTATTCAAGTACTACATTGAGAAAGTTTAATGAAATGGTATTTAATCATGATTGAGACATGAATAAGGTTTGTATTAATGTAAAGATAATTTAATAATGTGCAAATGGTTGAATTATATTATTTGACGAATTGAATTGCTTAACTACGAACTTACTAAGCTATGAAGCTTACTGTGTGTTATTTGTTTATAGATAATCAAAGCTAGCTCGAACTCGGGATCGTCAGGAAACATCATCACACTATCGATCATTTGTTGGTACTTTTGAAGCTTGTATATATGGTATATGGCATGTATAGGTTAGAGTCATTTTGGTATGTTTTGAGCTATGATGTTAGCCATGTGATTTGGCTTGTTAATGATGTAAATGTTGGTTTATTTTTAGCCATTTAAGTTGGCTTAAGTTTTGTACTTGATAAGTGATATATATGATGCATATAATGCCTTATATGTTAGCTTGTTTTGGTATGTTTGTTATAGTTAAATGGATGTTGATTTGGTTAGTTATCAATGTTTGAAAGTTTTGGTATATGGATTTGGTATATTTGTATATGGAATTTAGTAGTTAAATTGGTTGATGTTATATATATAGCTTGATATATGATTGATTTGGCATGTTTTTGGTTGCCTAAAAATGTAATGAAATGGTGCTATTTTGGGTTGATTTGTATGCTTATGGATAGGGTGGCAAATTGGCTTTACAAATGACCTATTTTTGTCCACACGGGTAGAGACACGGGCGTGTGTCTCAGTCGTGTGTGACACATGGTCATGATACACGGCCGTGTGTCCCTTGGGGTAGCCCTACGAATTAAGTCAGTATACCCTACAGGTTTGACACAGCCTGGACACACAGGTGTGTCTACTGGTCATGTGTGTCTTACGGACTCACACACGGGCATGTAACTGACCGTGTGACATAAGTTAGTATACCCCCCTAAATGACACATGGCCTAGCACACGGGCGTGTGTGGCCATTTTGAAGGGTACATGAGCTAGACACATGGGCGTGTGGTCGGCCGTGTGACCCAAGTCAGTAACCTTCCTAGTTTTCCCACGGCCATGGCACATGGGTGTGTCTTCGGCTGTGTGGTACAAGTCAATATATATGCCCTGTTTTCGCAAGGTTTACACCACGGGCGTGTCTGGTGGTCGTGTGAGGCACACGGCTTGTTCACACAGGAGTGTGACCTATGGTATCATGAAATTTTTCTAAGTATTCAGAATTTTTTATATATGATCAGTTTAGTCCCGAACCACTCTTAAGTATGTTTTAAGGTCTCGTAGACCTATTTAAGGGACTTTGTGTATGTGAATGAATGATATACGATATTGAATGTTTGATAAATGTTATGTTGTCTGGTAATGCCTCGTAACCCTATTCCGACGACGGATACGGGTTAAGGGTGTTACATTGTATATTCCTTAAATTGTTTTTAGAGTTTTTTATTTGCTCAATTAAGTCCCTAATATGGTGTTTATTTTGGAATCTGTGATTTAATGACTAAAGTGCTATTGTTATATCATAAGTGATGTGAATATTACCTATCTACGGTCAATGTCATGCTAAGAAATTGTTAGTGTTAATACTGTTATCGCCTTACTTAGTACATGTTAAGCATGTCTACTGCTAGCATTGAATTGAATACATGTTAAGCATGTCTAATTTTTTTGCATTGTTCTGTTACAAAGCATGTCATATTGTATGGCATAGGGTGGGAAGATATGTACGGAGGAAGAGTAGTCATTTAATAATCTACAACCCAATGGTGGCTTGTCCACAAACCTAGTGGCAGTTTATCTACAACTATGTGGTTCATCCACAACCCAGTGACCGTTTATCTGTATATGTTTTATCTGAAAATACTGGTGGTTTACCCATAATTTTACAAAAAAAAAAGTGGCAATATATCTACAAATCAGTGGTGGTTTATTCACAACTTAATGTGTATAGATGGATGAGTTTTGGGGAACTCATAGTATGGTGTGTAGCGGAGTTGGGTAGGATATTTTCTAATAAACTGAAATTGCATTAGCATTTATAAGCATGTGCATAAAAACTGTGAATTCTAAAATATTATAGTGAAGTGTTGATTTGGAAAACTAATACTGTGATTTGCCATACAGTTGCGATTATTCTAAGAATTGTTATTTTGTATGCTTTGTCTACTGTTTTACATCAATTTTCTTATGATTAGACTCATATTGAGCTTATTAAGCTCACTCCCTTTTAGTTTTCATCTTTACATATAACCTACCAAGTTAGGATGCAGACATAGCATCTAAGGACTCAACTCGGATAGTTTTTTTTATTTAAAAGTATTTTAGACTTTATATTATAATTTCAGTTATTTGGAACTGTATTAATTTATTTGAACTATGGCATGAGACTTAACTTTTGGGTTTATTTAGCATGCATGACATTTAATTTGATATTAAGATCTTGAAATATAGATTTTGAATTAATTATGCATAAAATTCTAGTTTTTCTTCATTAAAATTATTTTAAGTATCACTTTTCTGTTGCGATTTCATATAAATGAGATTTTGAAAAGTAAAGAAATTGTAAATCAACTTTTGCTAAATAAACTTTAAAATCTATCGTTTTTGGAAAATTATATATTTTAGGGAAAAAGGATAACACACTAAGTTTTTTTCAAAAATAAAGCAAATGTTTTAAAACGATTGTTTTATAAACTCAGTCAGTTCTACTAGGCCATTTCGATGACTAATGTAATCTTCCGAATTCGGCCGTAACGTCTAGGTCAGGTTTGGGGGTTACAAAACCTACCATTAAGGGCTTTTGAGAAGTTGGAGAAAAGTATGGAGTAATCCACTCATCGTAGGTTGGTATGGAATGATGATGGGGGATTTGAAGTGAGTCATCAAGACAACCAACACACTATTGACTTGTAGTTGATGACATGCACATGTAAAGAATGGATGTTAATTAGAATCTATTTTGCGACTCAATATGTGCTATGTACCATAATTCTAGAGACCCTCGAGAATAAATCTCAGAATACTAAACTAATAAGAAGTACATAGCAAGTTACAACCATGTTTTGCAACCAATTAGGGGAAAATGTTTTGGTTGCAGAGGCATGATCAATTCAACCCCCAAAGGTTAAAGTCATTCTTGGAAGGCCAAGAAAGAAGAAAAGAAAGGGCAAAGATGAACAAATTAAGCATAAATTTGGTAAGTTCAACTAATCTAAAGTAAAAATGAAATGTATTTTTTGTAAATGTATAAGAAACGTTGTCCGAAAAGGCGCAACATCAACACTACCAACACATAAATATTCATCTAAAAAATAACTCTTTTGTGCCACCCCTAATTTATATGTTTGACCAAGAATCTGCTTTGATATTCTATTTAGGATAAAAATGGAAGTCGTGGATTATCAGGAAATCCAGTAAGGGCATTAAGGAATGTAAGCAGGGACAATAACTAGAAAGAACCATCTAGAGCCAATTTAAAAGTATATTGTTTTTACATATGCTAATGTTAACTTTCTTTTTTTCCAACTTATTCAAAATCTGGCTTATGATATTGTTAACTTATGTTAGTTATGTATCAATTGTCCAACAACTAAAAGCATGACTTTCAATGTCATTGAGCAAGGAGATTCAATTGCTCTTACTTCCAACAGTGCTCTACCTCACAACAAATTCAAAAGAACATTTGGCATTGGATTATATACCAAGATAGACAGTGGCGAACACATATTGAATGTGAGATTTTCCTATTACTTGACTAGTGATTGTAATCAACCATTTTTTGAGTTGGCTAATACAATTATTATATGTTAATGCAGTATAGGCTCTCAAGTGAAAGTGTGGTCAGATTGAAAAGGAAAATTGGAGCTTTTACTTCCCAGATCAATCATAACCTGGTTTGAAATGGAAAGGGAAGCAGGCTGTGACTAGAAGACAACTTCAGCAAGAAACTTCTAATGCACTCAAGAAGGGTAAGGCTAGGCCTCCAAAAGTTAGTTCCCAAGAAAACAATCAAGCTAAACAAATACCATTCATATAGAAGATTAAGTAGTTACAATGCTACTATTTTACTAAGATTTATGAAACTTTTTTGGGTTAAAGGCATTTTGTTATGTACCATTTATAAGGCTTTTTTTTAGGATAGGTTTGGTATTGGGAATTTTCACAAGCTTTTTTGAAACATTATTGAATTTCCATACTAACAATTGTATATTTTCGGATTATAATAGTCTTACTTTTGGGATTATACCTTTATACAATGCCTTTTTTGAATTCAAAATAAGTTTCTTATTTTATTTTCCAACATATTGTCTTCCTATATTTGTTAATTCAAATTTCCACTAGTGGAATCAATTTTAAGGATTCTATGATTGCATCAGAAAATTTACAAAAATCACAATAACATAATATTCATAGAAACATTATAGCCAGTTCAAATTACAAAATCTCAATACTTATTTTCACTAATCCACCATTAATCTATTCACTCCCACATAACCAACATCACCACTAAGTTATCAGCCAAAATCCTAGCACCCCACAAAAATACAAACTTTTTTACTTCTACAATAATGAGCATTCTTCATTGCTAAAACCATTTGTTTCTCCATTGATTTCATTTCAAACTTTACTTGCAAAACTAAAGATTCTTCCTCACCTCTATAATTCTCATGAAGTCATCCTTCTCTTTTTTCAACTCGTAAATCAAAAAATTTTCTCTTTCTAAAAATGGTTCATCATACCATTTAAAAAACTCACAATCTCCAACCTTATAATTCTGGCAATTGAAAAACCTCCTCTCGATATTTGGTTTTTTTCATGTTGTCCACATTGGGCATTTGACATCACAATAATAGTATACAATTTCTCTCTTGTACTGCCAGCAAACCGATGAGTGCATGTTTGTTTAGCTACCTTTAGACAGTGAAACATGATGACATTGCCATCTTTCCAAACCCTAAAAGATAAAATCAAGAGATTGGGTTGGTTTAGCAGGATACTAGTTGAAATTTTTATAATAAAAGAAAAAAGAGTTCGTGAGACAACAACCATACATTAAATCAACAACGTAAAAGAAAAGAAATTCTTTGATATTTCAGATATAATAGCTTGCTGGGGAAGAAGAAAATGGAGGCATACGTTTTCTTTAAATGCTATTTTAGGGTTTTATTTAGGGATTTTGGGTTAATAAAAATAATTAATCAAGTCGCTTACTTTTTAATAATTTTGGTATAAAATTCCTTTTAAAATAAAAGAAAATGTTATGCCATTAGTCGATGTAAAAAAAAAAATTATTTAAAAAAAAATTATAATTGCCACTTGTTAAGTGACATGTCTATAAGATTTAACGGTAATCATGATCAATGATTAAAATTGTCAATTAAAAGGCTTAATTGATGCAGTTTTTAAGTTATGAAATTTAGTTGGGTGTGTTCGTGTAAAGGATCAATTGATTTTCTTTTTGCAAAAGTTGGAGGACTTTTCTACCCATTTAGCCATTTATTAAATATTATTTCCACTTGTACTTTATCTATAAAAATTGTACCTAAGTAAAAATGTTAAGAATGGAACCTTAAAGAAACTTTTATTATATATAAAGAAGATTGTAAATTCGTAATATTTTATTTTTGAAAAATATAATTATAAAGTTCTAAAATTAATTAAAAATTCGATTAAAGTACCTTCTAATTATTTTATAAAAGTTTAATTGGAACTATGGAAGATAAATTATGTCTTACTCTATGTTTCGCATTACTTTAATCTATTTGTAAATAAATATTTAAACTGTTTAATTTATATTGTAACTTTAAATATAAATATTGTTAAGATATTTCATATATTATGTAAATATTAAAATTTAAAATTGTTTAATAATTAAAATAAATTACAAAAGTAATACATACCTATATTTAATTAATTATGTTGGATATTACAAAATCATAAACTGTATTTCCCATATTATATTTGTAATTATTTCTATATATGATTCACAAAATATCATTTTCGTCAAATAGAGATTGAAGAAAAAATTATCATTAATCATAATTATTTTTCATTTTGGCACAAATTTTATTTTCCGGTTGGAATTATAAAAGTTGATTATAAATTTATTTTGATTTATATGCCTTTAAAATTTAAAAGTAATAAACAAAATACTGAAATAGGTTTTTTACTCTATAATATAAAATTAAAATATATATCTAAAATAGTATTCCACCACCATTAATTATCCCTTTTTCCCGACATATGTCAATAATTTGGTAAAAAAAAATTTGAATTTTTGATGGTCGAGGCTGGCTGGTAGACGACACCGATTTAAATATACAGCGCGTGAATTTGGAGTTTGGTCCATGGTTCCCCAATATGAAAAAAAGAGAATACACATTAGAGAAGAGAAGGGGAGGACAAGGTAAAAAGAAAGAAAAAGAGATTAGTAGAATAAATAAGAGAAGAGAAGATGAAGGTAAAAAAAAAAAAAAGAGATTAGGAGAGAGGATAGAAGAGAAAGAAAGGAAAAAAAAAACAGTGAGTTAGAGAAGAAAAGGAGAAGAGGCTTGTGTTAGGGGTTTGGGGTCTAAAAAAATTCAAAAGAGGATTTTGTTTAGGGTTTTTTAAAAAAAAAAAATGAGATTATAAAGGTTTGTTTAAAGTTTAAACCAAAAAGAGGGTTTAAAAAAATTAAAAGAAGATTTTGTTTAGGGTTTAAACAGAAAAGATTAAAAGAGGTATTCTTTTAGTATTTATAAATTATTTGTTTAGTTTATTGTTTATTGTGATTTATAGGTTATAAATGTTTTTTTTGATTTATTTAGATTTTAATTTTTTATAATAAAAGAAGGTTATATGAAAGAAAGTGTGTAGATATGTTTCTGTTTTATTTATTTTTATTGTTAATTTTAGATGCAAATAACAACATATAATCCTATTAGGTTTATTTTGTTTTGATAGTTTTTGTTTTATTAACATAATTTTTTATGTAAGTAAAAATTGAGAATATTGAGTTAAAATTTATGAGATATTTTTATTTTATTATTCACTGAACTAGTATAAATAAATTTATTATATACTGTAATAGTATGAAAAAAAATTTGATGTGGACAAAACTGTGGTGTCGCCTGTGGCGTGCCCTCAACCAGTGTTGCCTTTGCACCACTCTAAAGATACTATTCCTGTAATTAATGGTGATGGGATACCATTTTAGAAATTTTTAATTTATTATATATTATATGGGTAAGAAAGAGGTAACAAAATATTCATACACTATTGCTTTACCAAACACGTGACTGAGCCTATGCAAAACAATGGGCTGAAACAAAAGTGGATTTGGAAAATGATTTTAAAGGGCTAAAAATGATTTTAATTTTTAAAGTTAAGATTAAATTGGTAAATTTTATAAATATTGAGGGTCAAAATTATTGATTTTTATAATTATAATTAAAATGAAAAGTTTTGTAAATGTTAAGGGTTAAATTTTTTATTTATTTTTATATTTAAGATCAAATTCAAAAATATGTAAATATTAAAAGTTAATTTTATTGCTAAATCAATAAAAATTTTATTTAATTTAGAGTAGCTAAAATATTTAATTTGAAAAACTGTATGTTATAATAGTTAGGTAGGGAAGTAATTAACTATTTTGCTTTATAGATTCTGCTATACAAACGTAATTTAATCGAAAATTAAGGTAATTAAATTTTTAATTTTTAGTGTAAAGATTTAATAGTGCAGGGTCTACAATTTGAAAGAGACCGTACGACATCGTTTGCACGCTATAGCATTAGCTACCTACCTAGCTAGCCTAGCCTATATTGTTACCATCACCTCCGAACCTGTCTCATCTAGTAAGCCTATGATTAGCTTAGATACTACTTAACTCGTAGGCCTTTATATCAAACAAAATTCATTTTTATATAGTTAAAATTAAAAATTAAAAATTATTTTAAGTTTGTATTTTTTTATGTAAAATTCAGTTACAAATGTTAATATTATTAAATTTTTTTATTAGATTTGACACTCTAATTTTTTAAAATATTTATTTAATAATTATGTGTAAAAAGATATTATAATAGATTTGAAATAATAAAAAATTAACGATATATTTAGATTAATATATAATATTATAAATATTGATGTATCAAATTAAATATAAAGATTTAATCTAAAATATAATTAATGGATTGATAAGCTTTCCTTAGCTTAACCCATAAACCGATACCTAAATTACATCATTTTTCTCATTTTGTTGTTTTTCTTTTTTGTTCAAAGTGGTATATAAATTACATTTCCCCAAGTTAGTACCTCTGATAGTTAAAACTAAAGGCAAAGATATTCTAGTAGTACATGTAACACCCCTATACCTCACCCGACTATTGGATCAAGTATAGGAATGTTACAGTGGTTGTCAGAATAACAGACAACAACACTCTATTTAGTTGAATTCCATATATTAAAAACATTTTAATTTCACTATTAGGGTTTGAAAGAGAAACCAAAATTAGGGTCATAAATAATTAATTAAAGTATTAAAATAATATAATAAAATATTATTATATTAATCTAAAACAAAACTTGATTATGAGATTTAATTTGAAAATAGTGTGTTTTAATTGAGTCGAACCTAATTGGAATAGGGTAAGATGAATCAAAATATTGATAATGAAGACTTTACTATGAATATTAGTTATTGTATATAAACTAGAATAGGAATGTGTTAAAAACTATAAAGTTAAATAAGTTAATAAGAAAAAATTGAATAAATGTGTAAACTAATAAAGAATATTTAAATTGAACTCAAAATAAATATATACAACAAGAAATAAGTCATAGATTGAGTGATTAAGTGTTAGCTTCCTTCCCGAGAGAGCTTAGATTCAAACCTAACTCCTCCCATTTCTTTTCCTTTTAATTTTCAACAACCTAGGATAAAATCCACATTAAAACAAATATTATATAAGGTAAAAATTAAACAAGAAATGGGTTTAGGCCAAATGGTTAGCACATTAGTTTCCTTCCTAATTCACTCAAGTTCAAATCCATTCTTCTTTTTTTATTTTATAATTTCACCAAAAACACCCCAAAAATGTATTAATATAATTAAAAGTAAAAGACAAACAAGAAATGAGCAATAGCTTAATGGTTAAGGCATTAGCTTCCTTAAGTGACTAAAGCTTGAGCCTTCTCTTCCTTCCTTTTGATTTTAATTTCAAGTTTTGGCAAAATATTGGAAAAATTGTAGGTGACGCCCTTAGGGTTTGCAAACCCTAGGAGTTTGACCAAATTCTATCATAATTTGACTTAATATTTTACCTTTTCTCAAAATTCCAATAGAATTAGAATTCTACTATCTTTTTTATCTTCTTTTCCTTGCCCATTTTCAAATCCTAATAGAATTTCTCTCTATCTTTCTATTTATTCTCTTTTTTCTTTTCTCTCCTTTTTCTTTTCATCAAATTGGTCATTCAATTGCTAAAATTATTTTTTCTCTCGATGTAAAATCAATCCTCGATAAATCGGTTCTATAACGATTGTTGAATTCATCATTGATAGCCTTTGTAATTCCATCAAGTTCAGTAAGTGTATCTTGATCTAAAGTTTAGGATCTGAAATCTCGTAGAAATTCTATCCGATATTGATATTTCAAATCAATTAGTCGATCTTTCACGGTTCTTAACGAATCTTTCGTTAATATTGTTGAATTTTGATAAATCCTAGAAAATAAACCCTAACCTATGTACAAATGTCATTTGAAGGACCTGTTACAGGTGGATCTAACCAGATTTGAATGTGAAAGTTGTTGCTTGGAATCTCGGTGAAAAGTGTGTGTTCTGTTACAAGTGAATCGGGGCAAAATCGTGCCTACGATAGGGCTACGGCTATACGGGCGTGTAGACCACACGGCTCCTCACACGGCCATGTGCCTTCTGAAACCCTAGTTTTTTCATTTCTCATACGGCCTAAGACCTCCACACAGCCTACCACACATTTGTGTCTCCCCTGTAGGTTGATTTTGCAAATACCACACGGCCTAGCCACACGATCGTGTATCCCTTCCACACGATCTAGGCCTTCCTACACAGTCCGGTCACATGGTCGTATGTCCCCTATTTTTCAGATTTTATAATTGTTCCCCTTTTTTTTAGAATTTACAATTTTGCCCTTATTTTTCATATTTTACAATTTTACTTCTATTTTCTAAATTTTACAGTTTTTCTCATGTTTTCCAGATTTTAAAGTTGCCCTATTTTTCAGATTTTGCAGTTTTGCCTCTATTTTCTAGATTTTATAGTTTTTCCCTTATTTTCGGATTTTACAATTTCCCCCTGCTTTACAAATTACAACTTTGCCTAGAATTTTATTATATGTTCAATTTAGTCTCTAATTGATTCCCTAACTATTTTTAATGCTTTATTTTGTTCAATTGAGTCCTTAATAATATGAATAATATTAGAATCCATGATCTAATTGACCGAGTTAATATTATATAAACAGTTGCACGAATTGTGAACAATACATATGTCTATTGTATCTGTATCTATAATTGCCTGTATAACATGCCTTATGTTACCTTTAAATCGAACACAATAAGCATGAATTTTACTACTGAGTTGATCTATTATATGCATTTTATTTGCTATCGTATTGAACTATTATAGGCATATTGATTGCTATTGTATTGTTTTTTTAAAAGTATAATTAAATGCTATCGTATTAATCCGTTTTTAGCTTGTCATATTGCATTGCATAGAGTGAGACGATATGTACGGAGGAAGAAGTGGCAGTTTATCTCCAAATTTGTTGTGTACCCATAACCTAGTGGCAATTTTTATCCTTTAACTGCAAATATGTTGTACATCTACAACCCATCGACAACTTTTACATGCAAATATGTTGTGCATCTACAGCCCAGTGGCAGATTTTATCTGCGATATTTTGCTGTGCACCCATACGCTAGTGGCGGTGTTTATTTTTTAACTATAAATATGTTTTACATCTACAACCCATCGACAGCTTTTACCTACAAATATATTGTGCATCTACTTCCCAGTGGCATATTTTATTTGTGATATTTTGCTGTGTACCCACAGCCTAGTGGCAGGTTTCATCTATGAATTTTTATTTTGTATCCACAACCCAGTGGAAGATTTTATTTGTGAAACCAGTGGTGGTTAAACCACAACCAGGTGTGTAGGAGGTTGGAGTTCAGGGGAACTCTCATTGTGGTGTGAAGTGGTGGGATAGGATCTTTTCTATTAAACCAAAACTATGTGACATTCATAAAGCATGTACATACAAACTGGATTTACTGAGATGACATATATATTTATATGTATACATTCTTGAAGTGGGCTGAAATATTGATGTTGTGGAATTGTTATTGTGTATTGTTCTATGCATTGTGTTTCTGTATACTTAAGCGTTTGCACTGGTTTACTTGTGATGGAACTCACATTAAGCTTCATACTTCACTCCCCTTTTATTTCTAGATTTAAAAATAACCCACTAGGTTAGGACACAGATTCAGCATATAAAGGGCTCAACTCAAATTTGTTTTTATATAAAAGTATTTTAGATTATTATTTAAAATTTCAGCTATTCTAAGAGAGTGTTGTTTTATTTTTAAAATTGTGGCATGGGATTTAGGTAGGGTTTATTTAGCATACATAAAATTTAATTTAAATTTAAAATAAGGTTTTATTTAATTAAGGCATAAAATATAATTTTATTAAAACCAAGTAAAAAATCACTTTTCCATTACTAGATTGTAGATAAATTTTGAGTAATAAATAAATGGGAAATTAACTAAGTTTTCTTAAAAGTAGTCACCATTACATAGGACAGTTAAATTAAATCGGTTTTTGATAACTCATGGGTTTTTATGAAAATAGACTATGTTTTCTTCCAAAATAAATAAATTTTTTAAATTAACTGCTTTATAAATCTCGATCGTTACTAGGTCGTTTCAGTGGTCAATGTAATCTCTCGAACTCAGGTCTAATGTCTAGGCCGGGTTGGGGAGTTTACAATATACATTTTACCTATCCCTGTGGAGAATGATGTACATGCATAAGGTTGAGTTCTTTCTCTTAATGAATTCATATCCTAAAGTTTGGGTGGTACTATTGAGACGGACTTGATGAATTCACCAATATGTGAGGTTGAGTTTCTTACTCTTAATGAGTTCATATTCTAGAATTTGGGTGGTTCTACTAAGACGAACTTGATGAATACACCGAACTTAAATTGAGAGGATGAACTTAATAAATACTCTTCATGATTTCATAGTTCTGATTCGAGTGATCTATATTGAGATAGACTTGATGAAATCACCTACGTAAGTATGAAGAACTAACTACCTTTTATGAAAGACATTGGGTAGTCTTTCTAGAGCACTTACAAACAACCCAAGTTATATTGGCTAAAACTTGTTGATCTATTGCAAAACATCAATTGAATCTGAGATTAGTAGTGTGTCATGGGTTAACCCATATCTTAACAAGTTCAAAATTCGTTCATTTATTAAAGAGAAGAATCACTCATTTCATTATGTGCTAGTTCAAATCCACGAGATACTAGTGCTTAAGCGACTAGTTTCATTGATACTCTTCTCATGTTTTACCTTTCCTCATGTTTACAAAATTTTCAATTCTTTTGTATTAGTAGGAGAATGTTTGTAATACAAAGAAATATTCTTTTTGTTTTTTAGAATTTTTTAAGTTGAGGAAAATCCTTTGACTATTGCAGAATATTTATAGTTGAGGAAATCCTTTGACTATTGCAGAATATTAATCCACTATTATTTTTTAAAATTGAAACTACTATTTTACCATTTTTCCCTTTTAGAACACAATATAAATGGCATTTCATTCTTCTCATTTTTAACAACAACAAGCAATCTTTTTTCCCTGATGTGAGCACGCCCCAGAGGTTACCAAGCTCGAGCATGGAGCTCAACACCATGCGTTCCATATGGTTTTTTACAAGCTGAATTTTAGTTTAATTATTACTGGATTGAACTTTTAATATATTTAGTTTAATTACTTCAGTTGTTTTAATTTTCTTTAGTTGCTTTAATACTTAGTTTAACTAATTAAGTTGTTTTGAACTTTCTTTAGTTGGTTAAATAATTTTGGCATTTAATATGTTCCAGCTTAATTAATTTGCTATAGCCATTTAATTTGTTTAATTGTGCTTATAAGTGAATTAATTATTTGAACCAACTGTTACATGTAGTTACAGGAAGTTTAATGGACTGGCATTAAAAAAAGAGATAACTTTAGCTGTTATGAAGATGAATTGAAGGCCAGCAGCTGGATTTAATGGACAAACAGTTACAAGGAGTTATTTTCACCAGCCAATAAGTTTCCAAACGTTTTCTTCATAATGGTGGCTGTTCATTTACACCTTTGATTGGTTAAATTCAGCATTTACACAAGGAGGACCGTTCATGTGCCAAAAGATATTCATTTTAGGCTGGTGATCATTAGGCCGTCCAAAGGGGAATTAAAAGGGCTGTTATGATCTTTTAGATGATCAAGCATTAAAACTAAATTTATTCAGCTTATTGGAGCTCATTATTAGCTCATTTGGAAGATTAACCAAGCTGCCATAGCCGTTACATATGTTAAGGTTTATCAAAGGTCACATAGTTTTAATTAGCTGAATTGAACTCAATTGAATGTGTGTGTCTATTCGGCTGGGGCTTGTCTCATGCCTATAAATACCTTGTTTCCAGCTTGATGTAGGGACTTTTTGCCAAATTTTATAAACAAGTGTTCTTTTGTGAGGGTTCTTCCTCTCTATTTCGTTTGAGTCTCGATTGGACTTATCTAGCTTGCTAGTGGCGTCAATCTAACTATTTCCTGAACTTATCACCATGCTTGGTGTGGCGTTCATCCATCTCAATATACCTTCGGTTCCTACCTCTTTAGATAACGGGTCAAGGTCCATCTACCTTCATCATTTTTCACTTAGGCAATATAAGTCCCGGGGCAATACTCTTTATAGTATTGAATCATTCTTGAAGCTTGAGTTCTATTTTCCATTCCACCCAATCTATCAACTATCCTTTAATTTTTTTGTTAGCCAAACCTATCCATAAACACTTAACCAACTTTCTGAAACCATATTTCATTATTATTTTTCCATACTTAGCCGATTCAAACATTTTGAAAAATTTGGAATGATATTTCTCGTTGACGATCTGGAACAACTACGACTCGACTCTCAACACTGAGCCGAATCGTATTACTCCAAGAACTCGTTTATTTCTTTCACCACTTTTGTTTTTCGGTTTCGATTCCTTTGTGAGTAAAGCAATACCAATTGTGTTCCACATTCTTTATTCGGGTGTACGAATATTGAAGTACTGTGTTAACCTTGACGGTGACGTGCACTACACAATTACATTGGTCAGGACGGATTCACTTCTATGGTAGTGGTTCTTCCACAACACAGTGATTATTTTAATATTTACGCTCAATTACCTTTTTTCCTGTCAATGCTAAAGTTTTCATTTTGCAGTAGTATATTTCTAACAAAAACCAATTTAATTAGTATTAATCAACATAATATTTTCTAACATTTCATAATTTATTACCTAATGAATGCTATTAAATATTTTATAAGCTCTAAATAAATATACTTTTATGATTTTTAAAATTTTTAATATTTTAAAATTATTTTAAATTTTAAATTTTATTTAAGCTTAAATGTCAAATTAATTTATATTAACCAATTTTTTTTAAATTTTAATTTTGTACAAGTATATATCTTTTGGTATTTTGAATACATAATTTCTTGTATCATAAATTCAATTTAATATTTTGTAACATGTTAATAATAAAATGTGTAGTTCTAAAATGTCAATTTTACACAAAAGAATACAAGCAATATGATAAAGGTACTAAAATCTATACAATATTAACTAGCAACATATTAAAATTTATCAAGGGCGTAACTAGGGGGCTGGTAGGGGATTCGACCCCTCCGAAATGAAAAATTTTCCATTTAAGCCCTTTAAAATTTTAAAAATTTAAATTAGTAAAGTTGAAATTGTATTTTGCCCCTAAAATTATAAAAATTGATTTAATCTTTTAAAAATTATAATGATATAGGCTATTAAAATAGTGAAATTGCATTTTACTATCGTAAGAATTACAATTTAATTTCATCCCCTAAACAAATTTTTGACTTTACCACGCATATTATATTAAACATGATTATGCCACATGAAAATTTTAAATACAAAGTAAATATACAAAATTAACAATCTATTAATATTTTTCCAAGTCAATGGATTAATTCCTTTTAAAGTACATTTAGTAAAATTATTCGAAGTTAAATTGGTTAATAAATTAATTGAAAATCATTTATTACCCACATCTACTCAAAAAGGTTAGAATACTGGAAGAATTGAAACTAGTAGAAGCAGGGATGGATTCAGAGGGCACTAGGTGGTGGTCACCCCCCTTAGAATTTTTAGATTTTTTGCATTATATATAAAAATTATCATGTATTTTAGATTTGGTGTCCACATTGTATAACATTCGCTCCCTTGCCAAATTGTATTTCATATAATTCGCCCTTTAAGCTATAACGTTATACTTAATATTAACAAAGTATTTTTCAGTTTTTAATTATTTAACTTTAATAATAATAAACTATTAATGTATGATGGGCCTTGAAATACTAAACTTAAAGGTCTAATATGAACTTTACAGGCAAATTACAAAATTAATTGATTTGATTCATACACATACATATTAGGTTAGTGGCTTTGTTGTATTTTGATTTGTATGTCTTGTTAAGAAATTATCTTATTCTGGTAAGGTGTCAACACTACTAAGTGAAAAAGAAAGGAGTTTGATACTGAGACTGAGAGCACGGAGTAAAAAAATACAAATTATCTTCCTCTTGGCTCCTTATGCAAAAGACCTCTTGGTAAATATTTTTGTATAAATTATGTTATTTATTTATTTAACTTATTATTTTTTCTTTTTCCTAATATGTTGTTTAATATATTGTTATAGTCTTCAGGTTTTCGAATTAAATTATTGTCAACAAAAAGATCGAATCTTTTTTCAAGAAAAGGGTGTCAGAAAGTAATAATAATCAATCGGTTCCTTAACCTTTTGTTATTACTAGAGAAAAATCAAATATTAGATCTTCTCAAGCTTCTGAAAGAGATATTAGGTATTCTCAGTCTCAAACTCTTAAACGAGATATCGAGTCTTCTCAATCCCAAGATCCTGAATAAGATATCGAGTTTTCCCAACCTCTTAAACGAGATATCAGATCTTTTCAAGTTCCTAAACATCCTCGTAAGGTGCCAAGAGTCGAAACAAATGAGTTTGATTCTTCTTATTTAGAGCATGATCCGAGACTTTGAAAACCTATTTGGGATTACCCTCCAAATCAATAGAACGAAGTTCGTTGAGCTTACATTAAGTTTGGGTTATATCAACTGATTCCTCCAAGTGAGGCTCCAACATCTGCTTAGTATATTAACAAGAATGGATGTCAATTTCTCCCATCTTGGCACAAGTTATTCTCGGATTGGCTCGAGTTTTCACCAAGAATGTCGTACATTGGCTTGTTTTCTCTTCAACAAGCCATTTGGGTGTCATGGAAATGCTTTTACAAGTTAAAGATTTCAATCATGGAAGTAACGCCCCAAAATTTTGAGAATTTAATTGTAAGACTCTACAGTAATTAAATCTTTGTATTTGTGGTTCTGTGCTCTGCTTTTGTGTTTAAGATCTGGATTTGAGTCGTAGCGCTAAAACTTTTGCTATTTAAAAAAAAAACCTTTAATCATGCATTACATAGTTAAGTTCAATTCAATGTAAACTTATGTCCAGAATGAGCCTGCTAGTTCATTGGTTTAGTGTTTGTATTCCGTTAGGTCCCATGTTCGAATCTCGGAGCATGCGATAGAGAACATTTTGCTAAGGGTTAGAAGTCTGCCGGGAAGTTATCAGAATTTTTAAATTTTCATCTCTTTATTTTTTATTTTATTTTGCCTTTCTTCTCTATCTTTTCTTCCTTTTTTTATTTTTTCTTTTTCAATTATTTTATTTTTCTTAATTCGGATTGTGGTTGTAAGTAAATACAAATTTAAACGCTGTAAATCGTATTGATCAAAAGGTTTTTAAGTAGGTCACTATCAATTCATTTGTTCACAATTTTCCCTTCGTTCTTCGTAATTTGCTTTGAATCACAATGATTTATTTTAGTATTAGGTGGAAGTATCAGAAGTAATGAACAACGACACACCAGTTCCAGCCATTGTTGTTGAGTTTCTGGTAAGTAACAATTTTATTGAAGGTTTCATGTTGAAACTTTAGACATAGTATAATTGGGAATAGTTGTCAATTTACTGGCTTATTTGTGTAATTGGATGGTTGCGTTAGGCTTTGGAAGTCCCTTACATTGTTTCTACACCAAAACTACTTCAGGTGCATGCCGAAAACCTTATTTTATGCAAATTTTGGTCACCAAAAAACATGGTTGTTGACGCCACATGACTAGGCACATAGGCATGTGCCCAGGCCGTGTGGCTCACACGGCCGTGTGGTTGGCCTGTAACTCACTGTTCATCGAATTGAAGCCACAGGAGCAAGGCACATTGGCAGGTGTCCAGGCCATGTGTAGCCATGTTAGTGCAAAGTTCACACAAGGGACGGACACGAGTGTGTGTTTAGGTCGTGTAACTCACTATTCATGACTTAAGACCACATGTTCAGGGACATGGGCATCTGCCTAGGCTATGTGGGTCACATGGACAGGGACATGAACATGAGTCCAAACCATGTAACTCATTATTTATACTTTCGAACCACATGGGCAGAGGACATGGGCGTGTGTCCAGGCTATGTGGCATATAAATAAGGTCTGGATCCTATTTTTAAGGCCGTGAGTGTTGCCTAACACTGATATTGACCTCCCCAATGTATGAATGATCTGAATCTGATTGTACAAGAACTCTCTAATGCTCTACAACTGACATACGAGTAACATAATTGTATGTGTATTGTGATAGTTATTGTGAGATAATTTAGAATGACTAAACACATATTGTGGACATTTGTAGCATTTGCATGGGTTGGGATATTGTGAAGAAGAAAGTAATCTGCTTTGAATTATTGGCTAAGCCACAATGTGAATAAATCTAAATCTGGTGTTTTGTCACATTTTGATCTAGCAACTAAGTCGCGTCTCTGTAAATGTGTCAAACAGACACTCTGTGATGTGTAGGGTTGGTTAGGTATTGAACACCCTTAACGGTGTGTTAGGATGACCAAAGACGGTGTGTAGCGGACGCGGGTAGGAATATCTGCATCTACATCTGAATTTGATCTATTTTGTATTTGATATTGAAATTGCTTCTGCATATGTTCTAATTTGTCCTGAATCTGAACTAAAATTGCTTCTGTTACCAAACCAGATCTTAGAATTCAAAAACTATCTTATAAACGTGTTCTAATTAAACCAACTTCTTTTACGCACTGAGTTCACAACTCACTTTGTTATTGATTGGATTTTAGGTGGTTCTCAGACTTGAACGGGTCTGCATCGTAGGAGCTTGGTCTAGCTTTTATCTTTCTTCTAAATATTACTATTAGAAATTTTGGTATTTTATGATGTTATGGTATTTGGGAAGATTATATACATAGTTATGAGTTGTGATAGATTCTATGTGATGAATTGTTCATTTTGACTGTGTTATAAATGTGGTTTTGTCGTATCGATAATGTAACTCTCGGGACTTGGTTTGGAGCTTTAGGCCGGGTTTAGGGTGTTACAATGGAAGGTCAATGAAAGATATATGTAACAGCCTAAAATTTTAGAGGTGTCGGAACAGTGATTCGAGATCACTAAATCTGACGAATAAGATTAGAAAATTAAATAAAAATAATATTTAGAAGTGAGTGAGATATTAGAAGTATTTTTAAATAGGTGAAATTAAAATTTAAGGAGAAATTATTAAATAAATTGAGTGGAAAACGGGGTACCGAGACCTCGATTTCATAAAATCGAGTCAAAAATATTTTTATAAATATTTATGGAGTGTTAATAATGTGGTATTAAAATTTCATGAGAAAATTTTAACGTTTCGGTGGTTAATTAAATAAAAAAGACTAAATTGAAAAATGTGTAAAAGTTGCTAGAAGGATTAAATAGCTTAGTTCTCAAATAATGAAGGACCTAAAGTGTAAATAAGCCCAAGGGAGATATTTTGGGTGGCACAAGTAGAGAAAAATCAGAAAAATTGAGGAAATAAAGGCAAAATTGGAAAATTACAAAATTAACTAAATATAGGACTAAAGTGGAAATATCAATTTCTCTTTATTTTCTTCATTCTCATCAGCCAAAAATGCCATATGAGGGTTTTCTAAGCTGTTTTTTCATAATTTTTTCATCAAGTGAGTAAATTCTTGCCTTTTCTTGTAATTTTTGTGTTTTTAAGACTTTTACAACTAGGTCCTACTATCTAATTCATTAGTTTTTGATTCTATGGATGATTTTGGAAATTTCCATGGATGATTACAGAAATTTTATGATGTATTAGCGTGAAATTGAAGCTTTAATTTGGTTGTGAGATGATTTGTTTAAGTAATTTCAATAGAAATTGATGTTTAGGACCTAATTGTGAAAAATGTTAAAATTAGGGTTTGATGCTAAAATTCTGATTTCCAAAGGTTATGAAGTAGTTCAAAGTGATAGAATAAAGTGTTAAATGAGAAAAATCAGCTCAATTGTGAGGTTAATTAAGCAGGGACTAAATTGTAAAAAAATTATAAAATTTGAGGTAAAAGTGTATTGCAAAAATTGAAGGGCATAAAGCATGAATTGAAATTGAATTGAAATAGATTCTAACGAGTAAATAATTTTATATTTTAGATCAAGAATCTGAAGATAAACGAGGAAAAGGAAAAGTTACCGATTAGTCCCTGAAATAGTACAAGTTTTACAATTTGGCCCAGGTAAGTTCATATGGTTGAACTTGTATAATTATTTGTTAATTTGAGAATGATATAATGTGTTATTTCATATGTTTGTATTGAATTATTAATATTGGGAAATAATGTGAAAAATTGAGTTAAAAGTCAAATTGAGAAAGATGCAGATTGAGAAAGATGCAGGATTGAGTACGTTCGTGTTGTGACAAGTGATGAATTGACGGATAAGACCATGGTTGATCCATGGCAAAGTGTGAAACGTAGGTATGGTATTTCAATAAAGAAAACCATACTGAATGGTGAAACGTAGGTATGACATTTCCCATACTGAGTTGCGAAACGTAGGTATGGTATTTCCATACTGAGTTGTGAATTGTGGCACTGAGCAAACGACGTATACAAATCCATAAGACCTCCATTAATTTGACAAGTGTTGGTAGGTGATAGTTGAAGTTAAGTGCTAGAATATGATAGGATATTTGATATTGAGCTCAATTGTATGGACTCATCATTTGAGATTGTATTTGGCAAGAATTGATTGCATAATTTTGTTTATTGAATTGTTTATGAATTTTTGGTAAGGTTGTTATTAAGAGCCTATGAACTTACTAAGCTTTCATAAGCTTACTTTGTGTGTTAATTGCTTCTGTAGATTTACGTGATATCAATAGATCGGATCAACACATCTGGGAGCACTATCCAGAATTCCACTGGTAGATTTTGAATACAACTTTTGATTTATATGGCATGTATAGGATAAAGTTGAAAGATGTAGCTTTGAAACATTAATATAGGTATGCTTGAAAATCTATGTTTTGAAGTTGGATTTGATAGGGTTATGAATGAAGTTGTTTTTTGTAAACTTAGGTTAAGAAGTATTATGTTAAAATGGTTAATGAAAACTTTTGTTTTTAGTTGAATTAGTTGCTTGGCTGAGTATATTTGTGTGCTTGAATATCAAATGCAAGTAGGTCGTAAAAAGGGTGAGAAATGTGGTCTTAAAATAGCCTATTTTCGTCCATATGGGTAGACACACGGACGTGTGTCTAGGCCGTGTGTGACACACGGTCTGCCCCACGGGTATGTGATCTAGCTGTGTGTCCCCTATATTTTAAATTTTAGCTTCGAATTGACCACACGGATAGAGACACAGCCGTGTGTGACACAAGGTCTGCGCCATGGGTATGTGATATGGCTGTGTGTCCCCTGCATATTAAATTTTTGTTTTGAATTGTCCACATGGGTAGAGACACAGCCGTGTGGAGGATACGGTCTTAGGACATGGGCATGTGCCTAGGCCGTCTAAAGTCTGCACCTTAAACACGAAAATTAAATTTACCACACGGCCTAGCACACAGGCGTGTGTCTCGGCCATGTGCCCTTAATTTGGCAATGATGTCATAAATAGAGAGCTCCATGGGCAAGGGACACAGGAGTGTCCCAAGCCACACGAACGTGTGAAATCCACACGGGCGTGTGGCTCTCCAAAAATGTGAAAAAACTTCTAAGCGTTGAAAAAGTTCCGGAAGTTCCCGGTTTAGTCCCGAATCATCCCTGATGAGTGTTATGGGCCTCGTAGGCTCGTATAAGGAACGTTATGCATATGTTTATACGATTTTAATTTGAAAGAAATTTTATGCCCTGGTTTTGTATGATTGTTTATAATTTAGTCTGGTAATGCCTCGAACCCTGTTCCGGTGTTGAATATGGGTAAAGGGTGTTACAATATAAATGTCCTTTTGTTATTCATATGGATAAGGACACAAGTTCTTTACATAATAATGCAATGAAAAATTGTCTCGATCTTTAGAATTCCTTGCAAAATATTAAGAGGATTATTAAGAAAAAAAATTCTGAACAAGTTGCAAGAAATCGGTTACAACTCAAGGTGTCAATAGAGGATGTCAAGTGGCTTGTATTTCAAGGTTGTGCCTTTAAGGGACGCGATGAAGCATAAGATTCAATAAATTGAGATAACTTTCTTGAACTAATAAAACTCCTGGCTTCTTATAATAAAGATGTAGGGGCAATTGTCTTAGAAAATGCCCTTCAAAATGCACAATATGTCAGTATGACTATTTAAAAGGATATTCTTTCTATGTTGGCGAGTAAAATCCAGGAATTCATTTGAAAAGAGATTGGAGATTCAAAGTTTTTCATTATAGTGGATGAAGCTCGTAATGAGTTAAACAAAGAAAAAATGGTAATTGTATTATGATTTGTTGATAAATAAAGTTTTATACTTGAACTATTCATTTATTTGGTTCATGTGAGGGACACCATATCATTAGCTTTGGAGAAGGCAGTCTGTGAAGTTCTTTTACATCATTGCCTTAATGTAGATGATATTCATGGTCAAGGATATGATGGTGTAAGTAATATGCATGGAGAATGGAATGACTTGCAAGCAGTATTTGCTAAAAATTTCAATTTGCATACTATGTTCACTGCCTTGCTCATCATCTCCAATTAAATCTGATAGCTGCATCCAATAAGGTTATATTCCTATTTGTCAAATTTTTTTTTACTTGACTGGTATAATCAATTTGGTTGCTTATTCAAGCAAGCAACATGATCAATTAAGAGACATTGAGGTATCTCATATCGCAGAATTGATTGACAGCAGTGAGTTTGAAACTGGCAAAGGGAAAAATCAAGTTGGTACTATCCAATGTCCAAGAAATACCCAATGGGGATCTCATTTAGCTTATCTTAATAGTTTGATGAGGATATTTGATTGTAACACCCCTAACCCGTCTTCGTCACCGGATTAGGGTTACAGAGCATTACTGTTCAAGCAGAAATCATTTAACATTATAACATAAAATAAATTAATTTTATTATAAACCAATCATTCATATGCATTTTGTCCCTAAATTGAGCCTTTGAGGCCCTAAAAAAACTTAAAAGCAATTCGGGACTAAATAAAAACAAAACATAAGTTTTAAGAAAATGAAGCAAAAATGTGAAAACAGGGGTCACGGCCGTGTGGCCAGGTCATGTGACATTTGAACAAGGGACACATGGCCGTGTCCCAGCCTATGTCCTCACCCGTGTAACTCACTGAGAAAGGTCACACGGTCGTGTCGCAAGCTGTGTAACTCTCTGAGTTGCTACACACGGCCGTGTAACTCACTAACTTGAAACATTAAAATTTTACAAATGACCAACGGCCATGTGAACCAAAAAATTTACCTAAAATCAAGTCATTTCAAGTTCAATTCATACTTAACCATTCAAACCATTTGGGCACACATTCAAGGGATTCAAACATCATTCAAACACACATAAACATGCCATTTCAAACATCTTAAATCACCTAACCAATATGCCATTCAAAGGCACCACAATTGTATCAAACATTATGAATCAAACCAAAGCAAATTAACCATATCTCAATCATACAACCTAGTTCAATTAACTGCCATACATGACCATTTGCAAACCATCAAAACATACTAAAAGAACCTTAACTACAAGCATTTAAAAGTGACCAATATGACATAACTTGGTAAGGTATTAAAGTGCACCAAACCAACATAATCGCAAAAGCTTAAACATACCAAAACATACATTACAAAGATCCCATACATGCCATTATTAACCTTGGCCAAAATACACAAAATCTATTGAAATGATTGCAGGATAGTGTGATAGGTCTCTAACGAGCTTCCAACTGATTGAGCTTCCGAGAATCTATAAAACAAAGGAAAGTAACTACGTAAGCAACAAGTGCTTAGTAAGCTCATATTAACTTTAAACATAACTTACCATTTCATTAATACAATTTATAGATAAGGAATATATCATTACCAATACCATAAGCTTAGTATAAGCCTATACAACATCATCAAACTCACAAGTTAGTACACTTGTTCATGATACAAATGAATTCAACCATAAAATAAGTAGTTTTCCATATGTAAATACATCATTTAGATCATAAATCTTTTCATAAGATCATGATCAATTCCATTTGAATACTTACCATTTCATTTCCTTTTATTACCTGTTGAACCATATAGAATTACATTAGATACTCGAGAAAGTTCACACATAGTGTGCCTTTACATATAACCGTAACCTTTCCTTTACATCAATGCTCACATGAGCTGTGAAATGGGTCTACTCACACGAGCTGTAGGTCAGAATGTAAGCTACAAGATGTTACTCACACGAGCTATGGAGAATCTGCAACAAATTTAGGACCTCAGCCATCAGTAAAACATTCAAGATCAACACTTGAAACATGAAATCCCTAATGACATGTCATTTGTATCCTAAGAATTCTTAAGGTTCAACCAGGACTCGTTATCCTTCAATTCACCATAACATGGATACATTTATATATAAATTCATTTATTTTAAAATAACATAGCAAATAGTCTATTTTGCTCATATTAGAATGATCATAATTCATATGAACTTAACTCGATGACTAAGGAGTAGAAGTAGAATCAAACACTAATCCGAAGCTTTAGCTTTTTCTTAATTTAAGTTTGGTTGTGATTTATCTTGATCTAAATAAATAATTTCATTTAATTAAGTATTTCTAGAATTCAATTTAATCCATAATTCATATTTATGTAAAATTATGAATTTCCTCCTAACATTTTAACTTTTCACAATTTAGTCCTTAAGCTCATAACTTGAATATAACTCATTTTAACCTAAATCCATGTTAACCAATGTCACAAGGGACATTGAAAAAACTCTTAATTATCAAAAATTCACAATAAAATAGATGGATTTAAACTTTCAACAATTTAGTCCTTAATTACAATTTCACAAAAAATCACTTAATAAAACATGTTTCTTTTAGAACCAAAACAAATAATCTATCAACTAACACCAAAAAATATTCAAAAACATCCATGGTAAATCCCTCAACCTATAAAAATTTTGCAAATTAACCCCTGGGCAAGCTAGATTAAGCTAAAATAAACTCAAAAACATAAAAATCATTAAAAACGGGGCTTGAATTCACTTACATGCAGCAATACAAGCTTGACCAAAAGTTTCTTCTTCTCCAATGGCTAAACTAGGGATTGAAACCAAAATGAAGATATAATTTGTATTTTATGTTTTATTAACTTAATTTTTCTTTTATTTACTAAATTACCGTATTAACCTTATTACTAATTCAAAATTTCAATAAAACCTATCTATGCACATCCAATAACTTTAAATATGGTATATTTACCACTCAAGTCCATTAAATTTCATTTCCATAGCCTTTTGACCCTTTTAACTAATAGACTAAACCTTTTCCCCTTTTACGATTTAGTCCTTTTCACCTTATTAACCATTTATACTTAAAAATTTCTTAACGAAACTTTAATACGACCTTCATATAATTTCTTAGACCTATAATAAATATTATTATAATAACTCATTTGTTGGAATTGTGGTCCCAAAACCACTTTTTTCGACAACTGAAAATAGACTGTTACATTGATTCCATCTGTGTTGTATTACAATATATCATCAAGTCCGACAACCTTACTCAAATGAGGGAAGTCAATGGAATATATGATGCAATGACATCTATTGAATTTATTTTCATCTTTCATTTTGTAACACCCCGTACCCGAGACCGTTGTCGGAAGCGACCACGAGGTGCTAACAGACATAATTCATGTATGTTCACAGTCCATTTTAAAAATTTCCAGACAGCTGACTAACTGCGTCACTGTCACCTTAAAAATCATATCTTGAGTTACAAAACTAGAAAATCAGTTTCGTAATTTTTCCCTGAAACTAGACTCATATATCCATCCACTAATTTTTTTCTAGAATTTTTGGTCAAGCCAATTAGTACAGTTTATTAGTTAAAGTCTCCCCTGTTACAGGGTTCGACTACACTGACCTTCCTGCATTGCGACTTAGATAACTCCTTATACAGGGATTAAATACTTATGCCGTTTGTTTCTAATGAAACTAGACTCAAAAAGGAATCTATACATATATGGCATGACTTCTGATTATCTCTGGTTAATTTATAATGAATTTCCAAAGTCAGATCAGGGGATCCAGAAATCGCTCTGGCCCTGTCCCACGAAAACTTAAATATCTCTTAAAATACGACTCATATGACCGTTTCGTTTCTTCCATATGGAATTAGATTCATCAAGGTTCGATTACATAATTTATTCACTATTTAATTCCATTACTACTATTTTTAGTGATTTTTCAAATTCACACCACTGCTACTGTCAGCATCTGCCTTTAGGGTAGACTTTACCTATTACATAGTTTCCATGATTTAACTAACCCTTTAGCATATATAGCACAAAATATGATTGTGATTAACCATTCCAATGGCCAGTCATTGCCAAGCATATCCACACCTGTCAATAACCATATACATACAATATGATTATAACATTATGCTCAAAATATATATATAAGCCATTTTCGCATGGCTATCCAAATTTATACAATACCGAAAGGTACATGACCAACATCAAAAGGGGTAGTCCTATACATGCCATTTCAAAATTCAACCAAAAGTGTACCAAAAGAGGCTTTGATAGTGTGGGCGACTTCGACTTCAATAATCCCGAGTCTGATAGCTGACGAACCAAAATCTATAAAACAGAGATTCAAAGAAACGAAGTAAGCATTTAATGCTTAGTAAGTTTTGAGCCATAAAATTTGTCACAACTAAAGTGTAACATTCATATGGCTAAACGGATAATTTCATATGCACAAATTCTCAATATCATACTTACTTCACATTACCAACCCTTATATTCATACACAAAAGATCAACTTAGCCAAAGGCCGGTAGCTCATTTATCGACTGAGCGAATACTATTTGTAAGGGATCAACTAATTCGATGCATATACGAAACATACCTTATCGCTGGGATTTTACGAGCGTATTAATTGAAACTATTACAGCAAGGTCGCTCATTCCCAAGCTAAGTACCTTCGGGATTGAACCGGATATAGCTACTCGCTCGAATACCTTCGGGACATAGCCCGGATATAGTAACTCGCACAAATGCCTTCGGACTTAGCCCGGATATAGTAACTCATACAAATGCCTTGGGACTTAGCCGGATATAGTAACTCGCACAAATGCCTTCGGACTTAGCCCGAACTAGTCACTAGCGCAAATGCCTTCGGACTTAGCCCGATTATCATCCAAATATTCATGCACATATCAATAAATCATGACACATCTATATTTCATTTTCATAATTAGAGTTCAAACACAAGTCACGTATTAAGCAATCCCATTTTCGGCTCACTAGCCACATACAAACAGCACGGTTTAGTTTGCTTTATGACACGATCTCTATGCACATACGGCTACCCGTCATACGTATAGACTAATTAACTTAACATATAATTCAAGTAGAATCATCATATCACCGTATATTTGTTATGCTCATACGTCATGACTTAATCAAATCGTAAACTAAGTCTCGTTACTCGAAAACTTACCTCGGATGTTGTCGAACGATTTCTATGGCTATTCGACCATTTTTTTCCTTCCTTTTATTGGATTTAGTTCCCCTTTGCTCTTGAGCTTAATTTAACAAATAAATTGATTTAATCATTGAGCATCGAAAAGAGGAACTCAAGGTACTTAGCCCATATATATATACATTAGACATTAAAGTCACATACATATGAAATCATGAATCAACTTAACATATTAACCCACACTTCCTTTTAGCCGATTGTCTAAGCCAAGATAAAAGCATCAATATGCTTGCCTCTAACCGAATACATGCAACACTAATCTTCTTCCTATGGCCGAATATGCATGTCTATGTTGAGGCCGATTATGTGCTTAATACTTCCTACAAGTATGGTTACTTGTATTGATTATATATCATCTTATTTCAAGTTCAAAACTCGGCTAATACGCATATATACACTAGTAATCAAATACTAACATTTTGCACTTCACCTTACTACCATTTCACATCTACTTTCTACCATGGCCGAATGCATCAAGACACCATACCATTCAATTTTGGTCATGGGTTACACAAAGAACTTAATGTCTAACTCAAAATGCCAAAAGAAAATCCAAGAGTCATCAATCACCATCACATGTATCATTACAAAGCTTCACACTTAGCATGCAAATGAAATCAACACAAATCCACCTTAGCCGAAACTTGACTCATCTTCATGCCTCATCACCACAACATCAAACATTAACCAAGAAGACAACACCCATGGCCGAATATCATCTCCATCTCATAGCAAAGATTTAAACCATGGGCTAGGTAGAACTCAAACTAACAACTAAAAACATGCATGAATCTTATGGACAACATCAAACATACCTTAGTCTAGCAACCCACCATAGCCGATTTTCTCAAAGCTCTTCCCCCTCCTTCTCTTTCTCCCATTCGGCCAAGAACAACATGAGAACTTTTTTTTTTTTCAATTCACGGCAATGGGGGGGGCAACCACACATATTTTTTTTTTGTCATCATTTACCTTCCCATTATTATTTTATTGCCCATACTCCTTATTTTATTTTTCCTAACATAAATCACTAACATAACATGTTTATGACATGTTTTGCCCATAACATTTTGTCTATCTTTAATGTCATGGTCGGCTACTACTTTTTAAGGGGGAAATTGACATGCAAGTCCACCCTTTTGATTTCATGCACTAATAGATCCTTATAGATCGACCTATCACATTTCAAAAGTGTCACACATAAGTCCTACTAGCTAAATTCACATGCAATTGACTAAATCGAAGCTTAAAACTTTCACGCATTCATATTCACATATTTTAGACAATAATCATTATATTCAAATAATTTGGTGACTCGGTTTAGCGGTCCCGAAACCGCTTTCCGACTAGGATCACTTTAGGGCTGTCACACATTTCATGATTGAGATGCTTAGAATCATTGATGATCTCTGTCAAGTATTGCAGTATAAATCCCAAGATATACTAAATGCGATACAGCTGGTGTTATCAACTAACACACTTATCCAGAAATTCAGAGAGCATGGGTTGGATCTTTTGTTTGAGAAAGTGAAGTTATTTTGTAAAGCTCATGAGATAGAAGTCCCTAATTTAAGTTCTCCGTACAAAGCTGGTTAAGGTTGGTCTCACATCCAGAGGGATAACCTTACAATTTAGCATCACTATCGATTTGATATATTCATTGTTGGCATCAATTCATTGCTAACATAAATGAATTATTTCTTTAATGATAGGATAGTGGAGTTACCTGTTATTAGCTTCGGTTTGGATCTACGCGATAATTACAAAACTTTTTGGGTGGAAGATATTTGCAAGCTTATGAATGATTTTTATCAGGAAAATTTTACAGAACAAGAAAAGCTACACAGGAAGATTCAATTGAAGCATTTTCAATGTAACATCCCTTACCCGTGTCTAACACCAGGACAGGATACGAGGTATTACCGAACTTTAACATAAGCACTCAGCCAAAACCGGGCCATAAAAAACTTTCATTTTATTTAAAACTTTTTGTTCCCAAGTACAAAATCCCTTAAATGGGCTTACGAGTCCCAAATCATACATTGAGGTAGTTCAAGACTAAATCGAAGAGTTTGGAAATGTTTGAGGACTTAAAAAATTTTCATCATTAAACAGGGCTACACACCCGTGTAGAAGGGCAACACGCCTGTATCCCAAACCCATGTGAATTTAATTCCAAATTTGAACCTACAGGGGTTTTCACACGGCCAAGCACACGCCCGTGTCCACAGCCCATGTCCTTCACACGGCCACGACACACCAGTGTTATAGGCCGTGTGTAAAAACCTTGATATTCTGTTTCTGATGTCATCAACTCTTAAGGGTCACACGGCCAAGGTACAGGCCCGTGTGCTAGGTCGTGCCCTTCATACGGCTGAGACACACGACCGTGTCTCTGCCTATGTGTTTACTACCATGCACACTGACTTGTGAAATTGAAGTGCAGGGGACACACGGCCGAACTCCACGCCTGTGGGGTAGACCATGTGTCATACACGATCTAGACAAACGCCCGTGTGTCTGATCCTGTGGAAAAATATAAGGCTATTTACCAAGCCTTTTTGCCACCCTTACTTACACTAACTTACACAAGATCAACCAAACCAATACAAGCATAACATATATATAACCAAATCAGCCACAGTCATTGGAAATTTGCATCAAATGCATCTAATAATAATTAATATTAGCCAACATTAATGGCCTATACAAAATGTTATCATATCCATTATACGAGCCAACACTTATGGCTAATCGAACAAGACACTAAACCAAAGATTTGAGTCCCTATACATGCCAAAATTACAACATTTAAATTAACCATACCAAAAGCTTCAAGTGATAGTGTGACCAATGCCTCCGACGTTCCTTGATCCCCGATACAAGCTTTACAGCACTATAAGAAAATGGAAAGGAATGGAGTAAGGAAAAAGCTTAGTAAGTATGAATATGCAAATAATGTATAAGAAGGAACTCATTCGTCAGATGATAATTTATTAAACTTGAATAATATATATATATATATATATATCATTTAGACCTCTCTATCTTACTCTTCACTTCATTTACGCATACTTGCTACATCTCGTCACATAATAAGGCCTTATTCATAAGTTTAGTACACATATCTGTAATCACACGTAAAAATAACTCAAGTTCATTATCTCTAATGATATACTTCATCAAAATTATCACCAACTCACCTTTTGAGTTACCCGTTGAACACTCAGAATAGTAATGGATAAACGGGAAGTTTGCACCTAAGTATCATATAAGTAGCCAAAGTTACCTCATACTATGTAATGCTCACATTTTAAGCTACTCACGGGCCTTTTTACCTAGTCAGTACCTGGACTCCATAGCATTATCATGTAATGCCTGCTCATTAAGCTACTCACGGGTCTGTACACAAAGTCAGCACCTAGACCCATATAACGTTAACATGAAATGCTCGCTTAGCAAGTTACTCACGGGTTTAGTCACGAAGCTATTACCCGGACCCACATTACATATAACATTCATCTCATAAACTTAGACACAACTCATGAGTTCAGACCACATAGTTTCTCATGACCTACTTTGTGTATCCTATACTATTCCTGAAGTTCAACGGGATTTCAAATCTAACCCGATGTCATTGCACTTGCTCATAATGTAGGTTACTCTTATATCACATTATTCATACTTTCATGGTAACGAATAAGATTATGATACATGATAACAATAAAACATTTAAATATATATATATATATATATCAACACATTTAAAAGTAAGCTACAATGACACATTATTTACATATGTACTTACCTCGGTACAAAACGATGGGAACGAGCTTAATCCTCATAAACTTTGTTCTTTCCTCGATCAAGACCCGAATCACGTTTCTCTTGATCTAAAATTTCAAAATTTAGCTTATTTAATACTCAAATCATTCAATTCAACTCAAGAGTCATACTTTGGTAAAATAATCATTTTGCCTTTAAACTTCGCAAAAATTGCAATGTTACCCTTAGGCTCGTAAATAAATGTTTATCAAATTTCTGTAAGTCTTAAGCCTAGTCGAACCCTTTTTACTCTTATAGTGACCCAAAATTCCCATTATTTCACCGCATTACTATCTATTTTACAATATTTACAAAATGGTCATATTAGGGTTTTCATGAGAAGTTCTTTCACAAAAGTTATTTATTTAACAACCAAGATTCATTTTCTTCCCTAAAAACTCAGCAAACATCATAAATCCTTTCATGGAAAATCCCTAAACTATCAACCATTTTGCAAAATGATCCTCCCATTAGCTAGCTCATGCCATAAGGGTTCCAAAAGTACAAAAATTATAAAAAATAAGCATCTTAATCACTTACTTGCAAGAGGATAACCTAGATGAAATTTTAAAGCTTCAAAACCCTTCCCTTTGCTGAAAATTTCGGTGGTGGTGAAGAAGATGAGAAGGTGATATCATCTTCCCTTTATTTTATTTCTATTTTAATAATTAAGCCACCAAAACCCACCTAACATCTGACCATTTGAATTTTCCTTGTCTCTTGGCCGGCCATCACTTATCCATTGGCCCAATTTCACTTTAAAGACCCCCAATATAGGTTCTCTAGCAATTTGACACCTTTGGCTATTAAAATAGGACTTTTGCACTTTATGCGATTTAGTTCTTTTTCACAATTAAGCTCACAAACGCTAAAATTACTTCACAAAAATTTTCATACACTCAAATAATCATGCTATGACACCAAAATAAGAATAAAAATAATTTATCAACCTCGAATTTGTAGTCCCAAAACCGCTGTTCCGACTAAGCCCAAAATTGAGCTATTGTATTCAACTTGATGCTCATTAAAGCACGGAGTTGTAGAAAGCTCTTATAATTGTTGAGTTGTGTCAAGTGCTAGCTAAGACAAATAAGTCAAGTATGTATCCTCTTTTTGATAAAATTATGCATCTTGTGCTAACTCTTCGCATGTCTATTACAACAACTGAACGAGCATTCAACCATGAAAATTGTGAAGAGAAGGTTTTGCAATAGAATAGAGGATGATTTTCTTTCAACTAACTTGGTGGCATACGTCGAAAAAGAGATAGCTCGAGACTTTTCAATAGATTCTATCATTGATGAGTTCGATCTTATGAAAAAGCGGAGGGTGCAGTTTAAGATGCTTAGTATTGAGAAATAGGACTAAGGCCAAGTTTCTTTAATTTAATTTTTTGAATTATAATGATATTTATGAAATTTTGAGTATAGTATTAGTTATTCCTTTTTGCATATTGGAAAGAAATATCTAATTTTATATAGTGTGATTTTTTTTGTTTCATTTTTTATAGTTAAATCATTTATGCTTTTTAAAAGCACATTAATTTGATTTGTTTGATAAGAAAAAAAATATTCGAGAAGAAAAAAATGTTAAAAAAAAGTTGTTCGAATTTAGAAGTTTCACCTCCTTGAAGTAAAATCCTGGAACCGTCCCTAAGTAGAAGTGCAAATGCAACTACTGCTACATTAACTGACATTGACAATGGTAGGGAATATGTGCTCTCACTATTCTTTGCTTGTTTTCTTCTCTTATGCAATTTAGGTTGATTTTAGTAATGCTTTTTAGATGCAATTTTGACATGAAAAGGACTTTTGAAGCAAAAAAAAAAAAAAAAAAGCTAAATAAAAAACTTTTTGCTGAAATTTTTGGCTTTTCAATACACTTTTGGCCAAATGAAGAAGCTAAATTTTTTAGCTTTTCTTTTTCCAAAAGCACTTTTCAAAGCTTAATTACTTTTTCACCCCTCCAACACACAGTACTTTCCCTTCTCTGGTTCTCCTTTCTCTCTCATTTTCTTTGCTTCTTCCATTTTCTCCAAGGTACTTTCGCTTTCTCTATCCCGCTCTTTCTTTCTACCATCCTTTCATTTCAACTCTCGTTTTCCTCCATTTCAAGTTAAGCTCTTTTTGGTTCCTACTTAGTTTGGTTACTCCCCATTTCAAGTTAACTTTCTAGTTTCACCTTTGATTTTTTTGGGTTTTCTATTTGGATGCTGAGTTTGATTCTTTTGTTGGGTTTTTCCTTTTTCCCCATTTCACTTTGATTCTTTTGCTAGTTTTTTCTTCTTTGATTTGCTGGTTTGTTTCTCATCAGTATCTTCTAGAGTTTTGTTTGATGTTATGGTGAAACTTCTGAAGATCATGAACGATTAGAAGTTCTTCTTTTTCAATTTTGTTTAACACTTGAATCTGCTTATTCCCACCTTTAAAAGTGCTTGTTTAGACTCAGTGGACCACTCTTTTTTTCCTAGAAGCAATTCTTAGACCTTCTGTGACAAGTATTTGACTTCAATTTGCTCTAGAGGCACCTTACCGTTCCAAAGTCAATCTTATTTACTTTGCTCTGTTCTTTTTACTTTATTTTTCTCTCTCATTGTGTCTCTTTGCTAAATCTAAGAATATAATACTAAGAAACTCATTTAGAGAGAGAAAGAACAAAAAAAATCACAGAAGAGTTTGTAAGAGATAACAGAGGAATAGAGTAATTTAGAACAAGATGCCGTTGAAAATTTACTATCACACTTGCTGATCATCAAAATCCCATTCCCCCCATTTTTTTTTGTGTTTTTGGTATGTTTTTTGATCCAAAATTTTGATAAAAAATTGTCCTTATGTTGTTTTCTTGATTACCTATTTGCTTAAAGTTCATTTTTTTTCCTTTTTGCAGTTTGCTTAAATTACCCATTTGCTTTCCATTTACTTTCCAACCAAGCTTCTTTTATCCAAAGCCATAAGTAAAAAAAGAAGAAGAAAGAAACATACTCATTGTTTCAACGTCTAAACTGTAGTGGCGGATTTAATTAACAGTAGAGTCAGGCAACAAAACTCACATTGGCTTAAATTTAAATCCCTAGTTCATTTTCATTGTTTTTCCTAATTTTTCAGGTTGCTTCTTTATATCAAGATACTTCTTGCTTTTATTTTAATATTTTATTATAAATTCTCAAAATTTAGATTTGCTCAATCATGTTGAGTTTTTCATATATTTGTTTTTGTATTTAATGCTCTATTTAGCCATTGAATAAAAGAAGGAAAACAAAATAATTGACACTAAAGATTTCTTCTTATTTGACAGAAGACAAAATGTTTACATGTAATGAAATGAAAGTTGAGAGAGATGTAGTAATAATTATATATATAAGACTGCTTGGATCCATTAAAAAAAAAGCTTCTTCACATTCCAGCTCTTATACAACTTTGTTTATTGTGTCTGCTTTATTCAAAAACACCATGTCAAATGTTCCATTTCATTCCTTTGATACCCTATTTAACTTCCTATATTTGCACTTTTTATTTATGTAATTTGATGTTTATTCTGTGAAAGCATTTAATTTTGAACTCATCGATTCTTACTCTGCCATTCTCTCCGTGTAGCCTTCACTGACATTATGTAAATTTTTATATACATTCTACATTTAAATTTTTGATCTGTTGTGTCCAAAGTGCAGGTAGAAGATAAAATTTTATATAAATTCTGCACATAAATTTTTTGTGAGAATATCTTTCTTTTTATTAATTGTGCAATATTATGTAATAATTATCGTACTCATGTTCATTGTAACCAGTGAAAATTAGAAGAGGACTTGTCTTTCTTCTTCAAAGATACATATTTTTATCTTTGTTTCTTCAAGGTATGCTTTTTTATTTTCTTTTTCCTTTTTTAATTTCTCCTTGAGAGGTAAATGGCTTTGGTCTCTATATATGATTTTCTTATTTTTTTTTACTAGCTAAAACGAATATGTTCATATACACAATAGATGAGTACTTCGACGATTGAAATTAGTGGAGAAAAGGTCAAAACAATGTGGGATAAGATATTGACAGACATATTCTATGATATTTTTATTAAAGAGATATTAAAAGGCAATAGACCTGGTACTCATTTCATAAAAGATGGATGACTAAAAATAATGACCAACTTCGAGAAAGAAAAAGGAAAGGTTTATTCACAAAGGCAACTTAAAAATATGTGGGATGCCTTGAAAAAAGAATGGAAGGCTTGGAAGAAACTTTAAAGTGAAGATACTGGTCTATGGTAGAATCCTATAAAAAGAACCGTTGATGCCTCAGATGATTGGTGTGAGAGTAGGCTAAATGTACATTAACAATTCTTAACATTTTTGTTTTTTCTTATTTATGAGTTTATTGATAATTTCTTATTAAACTACCAATTTATATGTAGTTTTTTCCTGAAGCTCAAAAATTTAGAACATTGGCCATTGATCCTGAATTCGAAGGGAAGTTGGACCAGATGTTCATAGGGGTAGTTGCAACCGGTGATAAAACATGGGCACCTTCTTCTGGTACACTCCGTAGTGAATTTTTTGAGGATGTTGACAATGACATACTTGAAGAGAATGAGGAAGAAAATGCGAGAAATGATCACATTTCAAATGATGTTCATATTGATGGAAACGGTTAAAAAAGAAAAACACATTACATATCCACTTTACATTTTAAAATTGGAAGGAAGAAATCCTCAAAGCTAATTGAGGGGCTGCAAGATTGTCCGGTCAAATTGAAAAATTATGCAATGCAACTGACAATATGAGTCAAGCCACATGTAATTTGACTCATGCTATGGATCCATATGGTATTCCATAAGCAGTCAAACTGCTTGATAGCATGTCGGAGGAAGTTCCAGAAGCTAGTTCACTATACTTTTTCTCACTAAAATTAGTACTCAATAAGGACAAACGAATTATGTTTTTTTTATCAATTATCCCAAGATTAGAGATTTGTGGCTTAAGATGGAAATGGAGGAGAGTTGAAAATTTTCTAAGGTCTAGAGATATGTACTATGTGACTAAACAATAATGCTAAACTAGTTTTATCAACAGTTGTTTATGTTTGGTTTTTTTATATTGAATTTATGTTCTACTTATTTATGTGTAATCTAGTTTTATCAATAGTTGTTTATGTTTGATTTTAGATATAAAATATTTTCAAAAGTGATGAGTATGGTTGACAATTTGAGCGGTGATGAAAGTGATGATGCAAGGGAGAAGAAAGAGATTTTACAATACATGGAATGTTTTAACCAATTATTTTTTGTTGCATCTTCTTCTGTGCAATTGTATTATAAGAAGTGTATATTGAAGCAACTATACATGGATTCAAAAAAGTCATGTGAGGCATGGATCTGAGAGATCCTTAACTGTCATGAATCATATTGTATGATTAATTTTAGGATGTAAAAAATTGTATTCACAAGTTTGGTGAGAGTTTTAGAGACAAGATACAATTTGCAAACTTCAAGACACATATCTTCTAGTGAAATGTTGGGAAATTTTTTTACATCTTGGGCACCATTGCAAAAGTTTTTCAATGTCGAGAAAGATTTCAAAGGTTTTGGAGCAACAATAAGTTGATACTTTGCAATTGTGCTTCAGAAATTTTTAAGGATGACCATTGATCTAATTGCACCCGATGATCATTTTTTAGCTCAATACCCGAACAAATATGAAATGATTCTAGATATATGCCGCATTTTAAGGTTAAAATTTAATATTATAATATTATATTCTAATATTTTTTCGATTAAAAATATGCATGAGACTAACATGATTATTTGTTCAAGATTGCATAGGTGCAATTGATGGTACTCATATTGCCGTTATTCTTCCACCAAATGAACAAATTCCCTACATTGGAAGAAAATGTGTCACAATTCAGAATGTTATGACAATATGTGATTTTCATATGTGTTTCATCTTTGTTATGGCTGGACGGGAAAGATCGGCGCATGAGACTAGAATATTTCTTGATGCATTTTGAGTTCCAGAATACAAATTTCCACACCCACCAAATGGTAAGATATTCTATTTATTTCTTTTTTAAAATAATAAAGTATAAGTTCTTTAATTGATAATTTAAACAAATAAACAACTGTTGGAATTAATTTTTTATCATATTATGACATGTAGGAAAATATTATCTTGTTAATTTTGGATATCCTCAAATGAAATGTTATATTGGACTATATAGAGGACAACGATACCATTTACCTAACTTTCGTAGAGGTAAACCTATATCTCATAAAGAAGAGATATTCAATCATTCACATTCATCATTACGTAGTGTGGTTGAACGAACTTTTGGTATTTAAAAAAAAATCGGTCATTTTAAGGGATATGTTAAGTTATAATTTTGAAAAGCAAACGATGGTCATTGTTGTTATTACAGCGATACACAATTTTATCGAAAAACATGTTGGTCGCAATGATGCAGATTTTATGGAATACGAAAATTTTAATAGGGCATATGAGAATATTATTAATCCAGAAGATGCGCATGATGGAGAAAGTGGTGATGATGATGGTGAATCAAATAATTCACGTGGTTTTGAAATAGAATTAACAAGAGATACTATAGCTTCTAGTTTAATGAATTCAATTTTAATTTCAAATGCTAATGTAAAATTTGTAATACTTATATTTGGTATATAAATATTACACCTTTTGAAACTTTAATCCAAATACATGTAATATTTTAAATTGTTAGGTTTATATTTTCTATATTTTATTAATATCTAATATGGGTTATATATTCAAATTATATTTTCAAATAAAATAATACAAATGTGTTAATATCTAATTACAAATATTAAATGGTTATATTTAAATATTTAAAAGATAATTTATATATTCTAATTAAATTTTATAAATAATTAATATTAATTGTTTAAAAATATTTAAAATTTATGTTTCATATATTAAAATATTAACAACAAGTTAAAATAAATTATTTTTATATTATTGCTAAAATATCATAATATTAACTAATTTGAACATTATTTAAATGTATATTTGTTACTTTATAATACCAAGTCTAAAATGGAGATTTTTTTTCAAAAGTACTTTTTGACAACAATACTAAACACTTAAAACTTAAACCAAAATTTTCAAAAGTACTTCTCAAAAATATCTTTTCGCAGTATTTTTCAAAAATAATACTAAACTAGCCCTTAGAGTTAGGAATGTGGATAATCACATATCTGTTATAGCATATCAACTGTGTTAATAGTTGTTTTCCCTGCTTGATAAAGCAATTGTTCTTGCCACCCTTTTCAAAAATCCTATCTCTAATAATTTTATTAGAATTTTAAGTTATAACATCCATGTATACTAGGGAGATAATATCCATAATTTTAAAGATTACTGTTGTTACAATGCATCTCCTTAATTTTAGTTATGTATTTTTAATATTTTAAAATTATTTTAGATTTTATAATTTTATTTAAGATTAAGTGCCAAATTAATTTAATATTAACCAATACAATTAAAGTAAATATCTTTTGGTATTCTGAATAAATGTTTTACCATATTATAAATTCAATTTAATATTTTATAACATGTAAATAATAAAAATGTATGGTTTTAAAATGCCAATTGTCTTAAACATACAACCAAAATAAATAAAGAAGTATATACATGAAAGAATACAAACAATATAACCAACGTAGTAAAATCTATATAATATTACTCAACAACATATTAAAATTATTATTTTGAAAAACATAAATACTCGACCAAAAGATGATAACTTAAAATTCACTTATTAAAATTTATAAAGATATATGAATATTATATACAGCATTATTACGTCACATGAAAAATTTATAAGCACAATACAAATATACAAATTAAGAATATATTACTACTTTTTCCTAAATAATTACGTCATCAATGGATTAATGTCGTTTAAAATACATTAGTAAAATGAGTTGAAGTTAAAATGGTTAAAAAATTAATTGAAAATAATTTTATTAGAATGTTAAGTTATTACATCCATGAATACAATAGAGATCGTATCAATTTGGGAATTTCAAAATCAAAACACTAAAAAACATCATCATTAAAAATTAATGTTATTATGATACATCTCCTCAATTTTAGTTATTCTTGTAACAGTTCGCTCAGCATAGACCGTACGATATTTTGTTTGGTGTATAATTGAGTAAGCCAAGATAGAAAAATATGAGATTGGTAAATTATCCATTAAGTGTCTATGTGGCGTATTACGTGGATTCAACAGTATGCCTATTCGCGGAATGCCTTGGTGGAATTTGCCATTTGGTTGACTCTTGGGTTTGGCGGACTCTTTTGTGAGACAATCTATCAACCCTAGATATTTTGGACAAACTTGTTGTAATAGCCCAAATTTGCCTGGGCCCGTGAAATGAGATAAAATAAAAATAAAAGTCCATGTTAATGTCCAACTTACAAACAGGCCTAAAGGCCCGATAGCCCAAACTCGGTTACACTTGTAGACCAACTGGTCTAAACCAGAATACCTAAACTACCCAATACCCGGTTCCACCCAACCCACAAATGGACACGGCCCAAGACGCCCAAACTGTAAACTAAGGACAGAAGACCTAGGGTTTCAGAAACCCTAGGCGCCGCAAGCACTCCAACCGTCACCCTCCATCGACGCCTCCATCAGTGCCGTGATTCCAGGCTCAGTATCACGCCGTGATCAGCGCATGAATCAACGCCAGTGTGCCATCATCAGTGCCCGATCATCGCTAGTCTCCTCGTTGTCACCTGCAAAAGGGGAAAGAAGAAACAACAGAGGCAATACAAAACATGACAAGAAATAAATATTGTAAATATGATTTTATTTTCAGTGGCTATAAAAGCCCGAATCGAGAACGATGTAAAACTACGTTTTTGGATATACACACATATACAGTAAAATACAAAACAGTTGACTGAACAAAGGTGATTATTCTACTCTCTTTTATTTCTTTTCTATAAATATATATACAAGTATTGAAAAATAAAGAAACAAAATCTACCTTTGCGAAAAAAAAAGAAGCTTTCCAGCTTCCGATCACCGTAAGAGGCGGTGTTGACGGTGGCCCGTAGGCCCGTGTAAGCCCCAGGACGGAGGCTCGATAGAGCTCCGAGGGCCGGATCTCAACCCTCCTTCAGAGAATTTTTTTTTTGTTTTTTTAGAATCGGGTTTAAAATGAAATTTTTAGGTTAAAATTTGGCTTATATAGCCTTATGAAAACGGTGTCGTTTTTGCTTAAAACAATAAGCTTCAAAACGACGTCGTTTCAAAGCCAGGATTCGTGTGTTTTTGTTTAAAGGGCTAATTGCCCAATTGATCCTTCCGCATTTTTATGTTTTTAAAATTCATTTTATTTTTATTTTGATTTGGCCCTAATCTTTTGCATTTATTGCATTTTGGTCCTAATAGCCATTATAAGACCTATTCTGAGAACGACGTTGTTTTTGGGATTAGGGCTAATTGTCCAGTGAGTCCCTCAAATTTTGGTACGCATTTCAATTAGGCCTGAATTTTTTTATTTATTTATGATTAACCCTAGATTTTTTAAATAAATTCAATTTTAATCCCTTTTATATATATTTAATTTATTTTTAATACTATACGTATTATTTATTTTTAAAAACATTAATTACACGTAAAAATAGTATATATATTATTTTTATTATTTATCATATCATTTACATTATTATACATTTTATTTATATATTTTATAATATATTATATCATTTTACTATATATATATTATTCATTATATTATTTTTATTATATTTTATATTACTTCAATATTTATTATTATGTATAATTTTAAAAATTTGCAAACTATTATTAGGTAATGTATATATTATTTTTAAATATTTAGCATATTATGTAAAGTTCTAGCATTTATTATAAAGTTTCATACATATTTAATATAGTATTATTTATATAAATATATATTAAGCTATTATATCATATAATATATTTTTATTATTTTTAAAATTTTTCTCTTTTATTACTTATATATTGCTTTAAATATTTTTTACCTCATTTATTTTTCAAATTGTTTTTAAATTTGTTTGTTTTTTATCCTTTTGGTATTTATTTGATATTGTTTTAACATGTTAATTTTATCTCATAGATTATTTGTTATTTTTATGTTATCTTATTATTGTTATATATTCGTATGAGAATTAATTATTTATGTCATTATTTTAAGATTATATTTGCATGAAATTCTATTGTATATATGTGTAATTTGTATTGTTATATTCATTATTTTGCTATTTTGTATTTTTGCATGAAATAATAATGTGTGTATATTTATGTTATTTATAATTATATGCATGAAATGTTAATGTATATTGTGTAATTTATGTCGTATTTATCATTTTCTATGTTATATCTGCATGAAATGTTAAAAGTATATAGTTTAATTAATTTAATATTAATCTTTTAATAGGTTAATTGCATCACCGTTTTAAAATTTTATATTTCATTTAATCCAAAGGAATTTTAAAAACGAGGCAATATCTTTTATATTTAGGAATTTGGGAAATAGTGCCCTAACATGCTGTGTTGCGATTTCCCGTTTGTCTAAATATCTAAAGTATCCTTTTAAATAGATTTTGTAAATCACAAGATGATTTTAGCTACGAAAGTTTAAGAATATCGTGTCCAATCATGCTGGATGTGATATTTGTACTCTTTTGGGAACGAAAGAATATCGATTTTCAAATCAAATTATTACGATTTTAAAAAGAGATCTTATTTCTAAATTCTTTCAAACTTTTGACATTAAGACAAAACTATTCAATTTGGTACCAATTTTGGGCGTTGCGAGGATGCTAACCCTTCCTCGTATGTAACCGACTCCCGAGCCTGTTTTCTCACAATTTCGTAGACCAAAATGTTTTATAAGGTGATCCAATCACACTTAAAAAGGTTGGTGGCGACTCCCGTTTTCAAAATACTTCCCTTTTAAAAAAGAGGTTTCGACAGCTTGGCGACTCCACTAGGGACAAAATAAGAGAGTCAAGCCAAGAAATTGATTATTTTCTGTCTTAATGTCGGAAGTTTGAAAAATTTTACAATTATTGATCTTTTTACATGTGTTTGCTGCATATGTTTGTTATCTTGTTTCCGCACACATTGCATTTGCATGACCGTTGTGGTCGCACCCTTAATGGGAGTGAGAAGCTACGCTTTCGTGAGGTTTTCACCTCCGTATGGGCTAGTGGATTGCTTCCGGGATACATCTGTACCTATGTCTTCGTGAGATTTTCATCTCCGTATGGCCATAGGGAAATGTGTTTCCTTGAACCGAACTTGGTCTATATGAGCCTATAATGGGTGAGGACCGAGGAATCTACTGGTTCAGGTACCCTCGTTTTAGAACTGAAACGCATATAGTGAACTTTAAGTGCTTACCCTAGGGAGTATAGTGATAGCCTTTAGTAAGCTACCCTTATAAGTGCTTGTTTATTATACGTTTATATATAATACTGACTTATTTTATTTTGTTATCATTGCATGTCACTCAACATTTAAAGGTATCGATTCACGGTTCGGTTTCTAGATTAGAAAGTTTTGTAATGAGAAACGAATATCTTGATAAAGTGGAGGACAATGCTTCTGTCTGTGCATGGTCAGAAAAAACCCAGTTAGAGAAAGGAGATAGTGTCACTGAGGGGTATACATCAGAGTTGTGGGACTTCACTCGTATCAGCTCAACACAGAATGAGTTTCAGGAGTTGAAGGATATTTGGGCCCAATGGGATGACGAGGCTAAGCAGCTGTTCTACCAGAATTATGGAGATCTTCCCTATTTGCTAGACATCAAGGTGGATAAGCATCTGTGTCGAGCTATGGTACAGTTTTAGAACCCTGCTTATAGTTATTTTACATTTGGAGAGGTAGATTTAGTACCTACTTTGGAGGAGTATACGACCTTGCTTTGCTGTAAAAAAATTCAAGGTAACAAAGCTTATGTTAGGGCTGCTAATCCCCCAACTTTCGTGAAGAAATTAATGATGATTACAGAGGTGAGTGAGCAGTGGGCCGCAGCTCGAGTCCAACAAAAGGGTGATAGTAAATGCATTCGGTGGGCAAGTTTGAGGGATATGATATTGGCACACCTAGATGTGAAGAAGAGGGTTGATGTTTTGGCCTTAAGTATTTATGGTTTGGTGATTTTCCCTAAAGCTATTGGGCACATAGATGAAGCAGTTGCAGATTTATTTGATCGACTTGGTAAACAAAACACACCTGTGCCTGTAATCCTAGCTGAGACGTTTAGATCCTTGAGCGCATGTCGGAGAGCTGGTGAAGGTAGATTCATTGGATGTGCACAGTTGTTGTTAGTATGGTTCCATAGTCACTTTTGGAAGGTTGATAAGGTTCCTTGCTGAGTGTTCTTTGAGGATTATTCTCCCTTAAGGAAAGCTGCAGCTACGCCGAGGAGGGACGACATTACAGAGGAAAGATGGACGGAAATATTTCAGAATCTCCGAGAGGAAGATGTAATGTAGAAAGCTCCCTGGATGGCTCCTAATGAAATCCTTTATCGTTGTGGAAGTTTTGATTGGGTACCTCTTCCTGGAATTTAGGGAGTCGTTGGTTATGCACCATTACTCGTCTTAAGGCAATACAAAGTGGGGCAGTTTATACCGACAACACAAGGGTTAGCTCAGAGTGATTTCTCATATAAGGGGGATCATTATAAAAAAAAGATGCGAGAGATTTCCAAGGTTTGGAAGAAAATTTGCTGTGTGAAGATTCTGACCGAAAGACCAACGATGACCCTTGGGTACAAAGAGTGGTTTAGCAAGAGGATCAATGATAACATCCCTAGGCCAAGTTTGGGGCTACCCGATCGATAGAAGAGAGTTTACGAGTGATTCCAACAGATTTAGAAGTCTTAAAGTAAGAGTTTGAAAGAAAGAATTTGGAGCTCGGGAGAAAGATAGAGAGGCTTGAGGAGGAGAAGATGTACCTAAGCTTAAACATCGACGTTCATAGAATTGAGGTCGAAAAAGAGAGGAAAGAAAAGAGGAAGATTGAGGAAGACCGAGATGACGTGAAGACACAAAATAAGAGGATACAGTTATCAATGAAGAGAGCTAGATTGGGGAAGTCTTCAGAGCAGTGGCAACAAGAGGTTTAAGAAGAAAAAGCCAAAGCCGAGTATTGGGAGAAGAAGTTCCAAGAGATGCAGGCGCGTAATCAGGCCATAGAGAAGGAGAATCAAGGATTAAAAACTAAGCTGACTGAGCTTGGATGATCTCTTCATCATCACCAAAGTCGTAACTCTACAGTCGAGTTAAAGGCAAGCCTGGATAAGATCGAGGAAATGAAGCACAATATTGGAGGGTTGGAAGCAACATTACAGAACTGTGAGCTACAGATTGAGCAGCTCGAGGCAAGAGAAGAACATTGGAAGGGAGAGCTTCACCATTTTCAGGATCAAGTCAGAGATAGGGACTACCTTATGGGAGAAGCTATAGTACAAATTCGAGAGGTTGCTGATCATTTGCAAGACTTGGCAGCACAAACTAATGTATTGAGTACAAAGTATGAGTTAGTTTCAGATAGAGGTCTAGAGTTAGCTTTGTTATTGGATAGGGTTAAAACTTTGGGCCTGAGGATAAATGCGTATTTGTAATCCATTTTGTGTAAAGATTTTTGTTTCTTAAATAACGTTTTCTAAAAGAAACTGAATCAGAATCGATATCTTTTTTTCTTTGCATTCATGCATTTGCATCTCATCTCATCATATGCATTCAAATTTATAGAAAGACCCTAATTAGTTAAAATTATAAGGGAGAAAGAGAGAGTGAGAAAAAGAAAATCTGGAAGCAACATATCCTTACGGTACACGTACTAAAACAAAGAATATAGATCAAAGACTTGAGCAGATCCAGAAAGAAATGCAGGAGCAATTACAGGAACAATTGGCAAAAATCCAACAGGAGATGAAAGATCAAATGTTGGAGGCTCAAAAGAATATGATGGCTGAGATGGCTCAGCTGCTGAAGGGGGCAACAGATAAAGGAAAGGCCCCTATGACTATCACCGAAGAGGATAATGAGGATCATCCTCCGGGTTTTACCCCACCTCATGTGCAGACTCAACCTGAGGCATATCCCCGAAGGTCGTCTGTCACAGTAAGAACTCAACAGGGGCAAGTCGATGCTGGAATACCCATGAACTTTCAAATTGGTTCGGGATTCAACCTTGGAGATAACCCTGCCAATCCAGTCATCCCTGATTTAGATGTAGCTGAGAGGGAAGAGATGAGACTCAAATCATCAAGGCAATTAGAGGAACGTTGCAGATGGTTAGAGGAAAAATTTAAGGCACTAGAAAACGTTGATAATCGTCAGGGAATTGATGCTAAGGACTTGAGTTTGGTCCCAGATTTGGTGCTTCCCCATAAGTTCAAAATGCCAGAATTTGAGAAGTACAATGGGACTACTTGCCGTGAAGCCCATATCACCATGTTCTGCCGACGGATGACTGGCTATGTAAACAATGATCAATTATTGATCCATTGTTTTCGTGATAGTTTGGTTGGGGCAGCGGCTAGGTGGTATAATCAACTGAGTCACGCAAGGATCGGTTCTTGGAGAGACTTAGCGCAAGCCTTTGTACAGCAATATAATCATGTGACTGATATGACTCCTGATAGAATCACTTTGCAAAATATGGAAAAGAAGCCTAATGAGAGCTTTAGGCAATATGCGCAGAGATGGAGGGAGGTTGCCATGCAAGTTCAACCACCGCTTTTGGAGAAAGAGACTACCATGCTGTTCATTAACACCTTGAAGGCCCCATTCATTACTCATATGATTGGAAGTACCACCAAAAGCTTCGCTAATATAGCTATGGTAGAAGAAATGATGAAAATGCCATAAGGGGTGGCAAGATAGATGGGGAAGCTGTTAAAAGATTGACCCCAAGAAGGAAAGATAATGAAGTGAACAATATGAATAGTTATAATTCGAAGGCAATTACGGTTAGTCAGCCCAGAGCAACTACAGTTGGGCAACAGGATTCCTAAAAGCAAGGGTCTGGTTCGAGACAAAATTCTGAAAAGGTCTTATTTACACCTATCCCAGTGACATATCGGGAGTTTTATCAAAGTTTATTCAATGCATGCAATAGCCCCTTTTCATTTGAAACCGTTACAACCCCTATATCCCAAATGGTATGATGCAAACGCCAAATGTGAATACCATGCGGGGATATCGGGGCATTCAATCAAAAATTGCACTGGTTTTAAAAAGGCAGTGGAAAGACTAATCAAGATGGGGGTCGTAAAATTTGACGACACCTCTAGTATAGAGAACCCATTTCCAAACCATGGTGATCAAGGGGTAGACATAATTGGAGACACTGGTATGAGAAGGATTAAAGAAGACGTGGCTAAGGTAAGAATGCCGATGAAAGTAATCTGGGAAGAAATGGTGAAAAGAGAAATGATAATCTCTGAAGAAGGAGGTAGAGGAGTGAGGGACTACTGTGAGTTCCATGCAGAAGAGGGACATGAAATCCAAGAATGTGACGAGTTTAAGGCTTTGGTACAAAGCCTTATGGATAATAAGGAGCTAGAATTTTATGAAGCTGGCTCAGATGAGGGTCATGTATGCGCATTGGAAGGGGAACCCAAGAATCAAAGAATCAACCAGCCAAGGATCATTATTTCTCTACCAAGGAATAATGAAGTTGAAACACAAACAGCACCGAAAGTCATTATTCACAAACCCATTTCCTTTCTTTATAAGGATAACAATAGGGTACCCTGGAATTATGAATGTAATGTGACAATGCCCTAGAAAAAAGATATAGTTAGTGCTTCTAAGGAGGCTCACGATGAGGGTTCTTATACACGTAGTGGGAAGCGTTATGATGTAGAAGGCGTCAGAGTTGAACCTGTGAAAGCAAAAGCCTTTGACAAAGGAAAAGGGGTTGAAGTACTTGTTAATGAGCTAATGAAGGAAGAAGAAGCCAGAAAGTTTCTAAAATTCCTAAAACACAGTGAGTATAGCGTGGTTGAACAATTACGCAAATAACCGGCCCACATATCAGTATTGGCTTTACTTTTGATTTCCGAGGTACATGGGGAAGTATTAATGAAGGTGCTCAACGAGACTTACGTTACTAATGATATATCCCTCAATAAGTTGGATCGATTGGTTAGTAACATAAGTGCTGATAATTTCATTTATTTCAATGATGATGAAATCCCACCTGGTGGCATGGGATCAGCTAAAGCTTTGCACATCACCACTCGCTGCAAGGGATATACATTGCCAAGTGTGCTTATTTATAATGGATTAACCTTAAATGTCTTACCATTATCTACATTGAATAGATTGCCCATAGATAGTTCACACATGAAAACATGCCATAATATAGTGAGAGCATTTGATGGCACGGAAAGAAAGGTCATAAGAAGAATTGATATCCCTTTGATGATTGGACCAAACACATATGAGGTAGACTTTTTAGTGATGGACATCAAGCCCTCTTATAATTTCTTGTTGGGGAGGCCTTGGATACATTCCGCAAGAGCGGTGCCCTCATCTTTGCACCAGAAATTGAAGTTAGTAGCAGACGGACGGCTGCTCACCATAAATGCGAAGAAAGACATCATAGCAGCAGTTACCAGTGACGCACCCTATGTAGAGGCAAATGAGGAGGCCATTGAGTGCTCTTTTCGTTCCTTAGAATTCGTTAATGTAACATTTATTTTAGAGGGAATGAGGTGCGGGTGCCTAGGATATCTAGAACCACAAGAATAGGTTTGCAGCTAACAATGGGGAGAGGAGCCTTGCCAGCAAAAAGATTGGGAAGATATCTTCAAGAAGGGATTCAAATTCCAGAACTAAAGGAAAAGAGAAACCGTTTTAGCTTGGGTTTTAGGCCAAATTACAAGCAGAGGAGGAAGGAAATAGAGAAGCGTCAAGAAAGAAGAAGGGCAAGTTTAAGTAGAAGAGAAGTAGAGTGGGAATTGATGACGTTCCTTCATATATCCCAAACCTTTATATCAGGAGAAATAATTCACCCTGAGAGAGGGTTGCTCGAAAAAGGAAGTTATCACATCAATACTGTACATAGTGAAGAGTCTGAACGAAGAAACCTTGAGTGCATTCGCCCTTACGAACCAGGGAAGCTCTTTAAATAGTTGGATTGCAGAAGAACTTCCTGTAGTTTTTAAAGACTTTTCAGAGTAATTTTCAGAACACTCTTGTCGCTCTAGAGCCTAGGAGTAATAAGGTTTTGTTTGTAAAATAGGCTCATGTTCAGATATTTGCATTTCAATAAAACATGACTTTTGTTATCAATCCAAGTGAATATTCTTTTATAACGATCAATATTCTTTTGACCTTTTTTTAAATTTTTTAAAATTTTTCATTTCATACATAACACATAAATAAATATTCTTAAAATTCATTCATTCTTTGTACATTCTTTCGTACCCCGCAGGTCCCTAGATATCAATGACATGAGTACTGATACTACAAATCCTGAATTCTCTTTTGAGCAAGACATGTGTGTAGAAGAACCTCAGGATTTTGAAGATGACGGGAATTATGATGTGTCTCTAGATCTGTTGAGAATGATAAAACAAAAGGAGAAATAAATCCTACCCCGTGAGAAAGAGGCAATAGAGAATGTAGTTTTGGAGGAAGGAAAAGAGGTGAAAATAGGGACACATATTGCAAAGAAAATGAGACAAGGTCTTGTTAAGCTACTACGTGAATTCAAAGATATCTTTGCATGGTCATATGAGGATATGCTGGGTTTGAATACTGATATTGTGGTACATCGTCTCCTCATAAGACAAGATTGCAAGCCAGTGCAACAAAAATTGCAAATGATGAGGCCTGATATTGTACTGAAAATAAAAGAAGAAGTCAAGAAGCAGTTTGATGCTGGATTCCTACAAGAGGTTAAGTATTCAGAATGGGTGGCTAACATTGTGCCTGTCTCTAAGAAGGATGGGAAGGTACGAATGTGTGTTGATTACAGAGATCTAAACAAAGCTAGCCCAAAGGACAACTTTCTTTTACCGCACATCGACACTTTGGTGGACAATACAGCAGGATATTCGTTGTTTTCTTTTATGGATGGCTTCTCAGGGTACAATCAGATAAAGATGCATCCTGAGGACATGGATAAAACTACCTTTATGACATTGTGGGGCACCTTTTGTTACAAGGTAATGCCCATCGGGCTAAAGAATGCTGGGCAACATACCAAAGGGCTATGGTGACCTTATTTCATGATATGATGCACAAGGAGATTGAAGTGTATGTTGATGACATGATTGCTTAATCTCGAACAGAGACGGAGCATATTGAAGTCTTGAGGAAGTTGTTCCTGAGATTAAGGAAGTTCCAGTTGAAGCTTAATCCGGAAAAATGCACTTTTGGAGCTAGGTCGGGGGAATTATTGGGCTTTGTGGTCAGCGAAAAGGGAATAAAAGTTGACTCAGACAAGGTTAAAGCCATACGAGAATTGCCTCCACCACGTACTCAAAAGGAAGTTTGGGGTTTTATTGGAAGATTGAATTATATTGCTCGGTTTATTTCACAATTAACCGAGAAATGTGATCCTCTATTTCGTCTCATTAGAAAACACAATCAAGGTACATGGGATGAGGAATGCCAGAATGCTTTTTATAAGGTTAAGCAATACTTGTTAAACGCTCCAGTATTATCTCCGCCCAGTCCAGATAGACCATTAATTTTGTACTTTTCAGTGTTTAGTAATTCTATGGGGTGTGTGCTAGGTTAGCGTGACGAGTCAGGAAGAAAGGAGAAGGCGATATATTACCTCAGCAAGAAATTCACAGAGTGTGAGATGAGATATTCGCCAATTGAGAAGTTGTGTTGTGCTTTGATCTGGATAACTCGAAGGTTGAGGCAATATATGCTATATCATACGACTTGGCTAATTTCGAAACTTGATCCATTAAAGTACATGATGGAGTCAACAGCCCTAAATAGAAGAATGGCAAGGTGACAAGTACTGCTTTCAGAATTTGATATAGTCTATGTGAGTCAAAAGGCTATAAAAGGGAGCGCGATAGCAGAATTTCTGGCTAGTAGAGCTCTAGAAGATTTCGAGTCATTAAGCTTTGATTTCCCTAATGAGGAGTTGATGTACGTGGCAACTATTGAAGAACGTCCATGGAAGCTGAACTTTGACGGTGCATCCAACGCGGTAGGAAATGGAATTGCGGTAGTCTTGGTATCCCCAAATGGTGATCATTATCCATTTATATATAAATTGGATTTTGACTGTACGAACAATATGGCCGAGTATGAAGCATGCATCATAGGGATTCGAGCGGCCAAAGAGCAAAAAATTAGAACCCTGGAAGTATATGGAGACTCTGCGTTGGTAATATACCAGTTTAGGGGTGAATGGGAGACAAGGGACCCCAAATTGATTCATTATCGAAAAGTAGTTTTGGAGTTACTTAAGGAGTTTAATAATATCACCTTCAATTATCTCCCACAAGATGAAAATCAGATGGTAGATGCTTTAGCAACACTGGCTTCCATGATTAAAGTAAATAAACAAGAGGATGCTAGACCAATTCAGATGAGTATTTCTGAGGTTCCAGCTCATTGCTATAACATCGAAAAAGAGGAAAAGGATGATCATCCTTGGTATTAAGATATATTACGATATGTGAGAAATCGTGAATATCCTGAACAGGCAACTGAGAATGATAAAAAAACTTTGAGGAGGTTAGCCTGTGAATATGTACTAGATGGAGACATCCTTTATAAAAGAAGGAAAGATCAGGTACTCTTGAGATGCGTCGATGCTGTGAAAGCTAGACAAATCCTGGAAGAAGTACATGAAGGTGTTTGCAGGACACATGCTAATGGCTTTACGATGGCAAGGCAAATCATGAGGTTTGGATACTATTGGTCTACTATGGAAAGAGATTGTATCAGCTATGCTAAGAAATGTCATAAATGCCAGATATACGGGAACAGGATTCATGTACCACCTTCACCCTTACATGTTATGACTTCTCCATAACCCTTTTCCATGTGGGGCATGGATGTCATTGGGTCAATATCACCAAAAGCTTCCAATGGGCATCGTTTCATTTTCGTGGTCATTGACTACTTCACAAAATGGGTAGAGGCAGCTTCATGTGCTAGTGTTACCAAGTCGGCAGTAAGTCGTTTCTTGAAAAAGGAGATTATTTGTCAGTATGGAATGCCTGAGAGGATTATATCGGACAATGCATTGAACTTAAATAACAGCATGATTGCGGAAGTTTGCAGCCAATTCAAGATCAAACATCATAATTCATCTCTATATCACCCAAAAATGAATGGGGCAGTGGAAGCTGCCAACAAGAATGTTAAGAGGATAGTAGGGAAAATGACTAAGACCTACAGAAACTGGCATGAGAAATTACCATTTGCACTCTTTGCCTATCGAACGTCAGTCAGAACCTCTACTGGAGCAACTCCTTTCTCATTGGTTTATGGGATGGAGGCAGTGTTGCCCATTGAAGTAGAAATACCTTCTTTTCGAATTTTGTCAGAAATAAAGCTGGATGAAGCAGAATGGATTCAATCGCGGTATGACCAATTGAACTTGATTGAAGAAAAGATACTAAAGGTTATTCGTCATGGTCAGATGTATCAGAAGCGAATGATGTAAGCTTATGACAAGAAAGTTTGTCCAAGAGAATTCCACGAAGGGGACCTTGTATTGAAAAAGATTCTTCCTATACAGAAGGACTTTAGAGGAAAATGGATACTGAATTGGGAAGGAACGTATGTTGTGAAGAAGGATTTCTCTGGTGGTGTATTGATTTTGACAGAAATGGATAGGAAAAGTTTACCCAATCCAGTGAATTCAGACTCAGTTAAGAAGTACTTTGTCTAAAGAGAAGGGAAGCTGGGGTGAAAACCCATAAAGGGCGCTTTGAGACTTCTTAAAAAAAATGGAGAGGCCAAGGTGAAAACCGCAAAGGGCACCTTGAGACCAAAAGGGGTTTTGAGTTGAAAACCCGAAAGGGCTGCTCAAATTTCGAAAAGCATGTAGTGACCTTACCATACCGGATTTAACGAGAAGTGGAGTGTGTTACATACCAGAGCATCAACAAAGCACTTTGGATATTCTAAACTCATGTTAAACTCAAAACAGTCTTCATGGAATTTGTATACAGAAGCCCAGACTGTGATATGTTGGATACCTGATTCTTGTCCTGTTTACTATCTTTGGATTCTTTTTCTTCTCAAAGATATGTTTTCAGATTAATTTCCTATTGTATTCTGATGATTTATTTAACTATTCTCAAGATTAAATTATTTTTCTTCCATTATTCATAAAGTGATTTGCATTGAAATAATGATTGATGAACTAAATATTTTTACAAACGAAGTTTTGCGTATTACTCTAGAAATCTCTAGAGAAAACAAGAAACTAAAATAGAACAATTGTTTGAAGAATTCCCATGAGTGAGGGTCGAAGGTATTCAAGAAAATTTCTTCAGTTCAAAGGATAATTGGACAATTCAAACGATTCAATCTTAGGGGAGGATCGTCTCCAGCAGGTCGTAACGTTCAGAGAATGGTGCAATAGGACCAATCTGATTCAAAAACACATGAGCAGGGTATGATTGATACTTTGAGTAAAATAAAGGTGGAACTTTGATGGATGAACGAGTAAAGACGTCCAAAATAGGAATCATTTTCATAACATTTTGCATCATAGTATGTCTATTTAGGAGCACTTGACTCATTTCGATCATGTCACCTTAATCATCGGGCATGAGCACATATGCATTCTACAGGTTACGTCCTTTAAGGGACAATATAGATCACCAATAGCAGATTTGGCGTCTCTGTATTGTCAAAGAGCAGATCGAAGATAACAGATTTGGCGTCTCTGTATTGATAGAGAACAGATCGAAGATGACAGATTTGGCATCTCTGTATTGACAGAGAGCAGATCGAAGATGACAGATTTGGCGTCTCTGTAATGACAGAGAGCAGATCAAAGATGACAGATTTGGAGTCTCTGTATTGACAGAGAGCAGATCGAAGACGACAGATTTGGTGTCTCTGTATTGACAGAGAGCAGATCGAAGATGACAGATTTGGCGTCTCTGTATTGACAGAGAGCAGATCAAAGATAACAGGTTTGGCGTCTCTGTATTGTTAGAGAGTAGATCGAGGATGACAGATTTGGCGTCTCTGTATTGACAGAGAACAGATCGAAGAGGACAGATTTGGCGTTTCTGTATTGACAGAGAGCAGATCGAAGATAATAGGTTTGGCATCTCTATATTGTCAGAGAGCAGATCGGAGATAGCAGATTTGGCGTCTCTGTATTGACAAAGAGCAGATCGAGGATAATGGAGAGCAGGTTGAAGATAGCAAATTTAACATTCTTGAGTTACGATGAAGCAAGTTTGAAGCTATCAGAATACCTTTGAGGAAGATAAGGATCAAGATTTCGAGACTAGGCCAAGCCGGACAAATTTGGTCCTTTTATAATCTTTGCTCTATTCCTGTTACACAGTAATAAGCAAAGAGGGGCAGCTGTAATAGCCCAAATTTGCCCGAGCCTGTGAAATGAGATAAAATAAAAATAAAAGTCCATGTTAATGTCCAACTTACAAACAGATAGCCCAAACTCGGTTACACTTGTAGCCCAATTTGTCTAAACCAGAATACATAAACTACCCAATACCCGGTTACACCCAACCCATAAATGGACATGGCCTAAGAGGCCCAAACTGTAAACTAAGGACAGAAGACCTAGGGTTTCAGAAACCTTAGGCGCCGCAAGCACTCCAACCGTCACCCTCTATCGACGCCTCCATCAGTGCCGTGATTCCAGGCTCAGTATCACGCCGCGATCAGCGCACGAATCAACGCCAGTGTGCCATCACCAGTGCCCGATCATCGCTAGTCTCCTCGTCGTCACCTGCAAAAGGGGAAAGAAGAAACAGTAGAGGCAATACAAAACATGGCAAGAAATAAATATTGTAAATATGATTTTATTTTCAGTGGCTATAAAAGCCCGAATCGAGAACGATGTAAAACTACGTTTTTGGATATACACACATATACAGTAAAATACAAAACAGTTGACTGAACAAAGGTGATTATTCTGCTCTCTTTTATTTCTTTTCTATAAATATATATAAAGTATTGAAAAATAAAGAAACAGAATCTACCTTTGTGAAAAAAAAAGAAGCTTTCCAACTTCCGACCGCCGTAAGAGGCGGTGTTGACGGTGGCCCGTAGGCGCGTGTAAGCCTCAGGACGGAGGCTCGATAGAGCTCCGAGAGCCGGATCTCAACCCTCCTTCAGAGAATTTTTTTTTTGTTTTTTTTAGAATCGAGTTTAAAATGAAATTTTGAGGTTAAAATTTGGCTTATATAGCCTTATGAAAACGGTGTCATTTTTGCTTAAAACAATAAGCTTCAAAACGGCTTCGTTTCAAAGCCAGAATCCGCGCGTTTTTGTTTAAAGGGCTAATTGCCCAATTGATCCTTCCGCATTTTTATGTTTTTAAAATTCATTTTATTTTTATTTTGATTTGGCCTTAATATTTTGCATTTATTGCAATTTGGTCCCAATAGCCATTATAAGACCTATTCTGAGAACAACGTCGTTTTTGGGATTAGGGCTAATTGCCCAGTGAGTCCCTCAAATTTTGGTGCGCATTTCAATTAGGCCCAAATTTTTTATTTATTTATGATTAACCCTAGATTTTTTAAATAAATTCAATTTTAATCCCTTTTTATATATATTTAATTTATTTTAAATACTATACGTATTATTTATTTTTATAAACATTAATTACATGTAAAAATAGTGTATATATTATTTTTATTATTTATCATATCATTTACATTATTATACATTTTATTTGTATATTTTATAATATATTATATCATTTTACTATATATATATATTATTCATTATATTATTTTTATTATATTTTATATTACTTCAATATTTATTATTATGTATAATTTTAAAATTTGCAAACTATTATTAGGTGATGTATATATTATTTTTAAATATTTAGCATATTATGTAAAGTTCTAGAATTTATTATAAAGTTTCATACATATTTAATATAGTATTATTTATATAAATATATATTAAGCTATTATATCATATAATATATTTTTATTATTTTTAAAATTTTTTCTCTTTTATTACTTATATATTGCTTTAAATATTTTTTACCTCATTTATTTTTCAAATTGTTTTTAAATTTGTTTGTTTTTTATCCTTTTGGTATTTATTTGATATTGTTTTAACATGTTAATTTTATCTCATAGATTATTTGTTATTTTTATGTTATCTTATTATTGTTATATATTCGTATGAGAATTGATTATTTATGTCATTATTTTAAGATTATATTCGCTTGAAATTCTATTGTATATATGTGTAATTTGTATTGTTATATTCATTATTTTGTTATTTTGTATTTTTGCATGAAATAATAATGTGTGTATATTTATGTTATTTATAATTATATGCATGAAATGTTAATGTGTATTGTGTAATTTATGTTGTATTTATCATTTTTATGTTATATCTGCATGAAATGTTAAAGTATATAGTTTAATTAATTTAATATTAATCTTTTAATAGGTTAAATGCATCATCGCTTTTAAAATTTTATATTTCATTTAATCCAAAGGAATTTTAAAAAAAGAGGCAATGTCTTTTGTATTTAGGAATTCGGGAAATAGTGCCCTAACATGCTGGGTTGCGATTTCCCGTTTGTCTAAATATGTAAAGTATCCTTTTAAATAGATTTTGTAAATCACGAGATGATTTTAGCTACGAAAGTTTAAGAATATCGTGTCTAATCAAGCTTGATGTGATATTTGTACTCTTTTGGGAACGAAAGAATCTCGATTTTCAAATCAAATTATTACTATTTTAAAAAGAGATCTTATTTCTAAATTCTTTCAAACTTTTGACATTAAGACAAAACTATTCAATTTGGTACCAATTTTGGGCGTTGTGAGGGTGCTAACCCTTCCTCGTACATAACCGACTCCTGAGCCCGTTTTCTCACAATTTTGTAGACCAAAATGTTTTATAAGGTGATCCAATCACACTTAAAATGGTTGGTGGCGACTCCCGTTTTCAAAATACTTCCCTTTTAAAAAAGAGGTTTCCACAGTTGTTAGTTTGCAGATAGTTAGAGTTGTTTTCCATGAAAACGATGGCTCGATGAGTATTGTCAGAGTTTAGTTGAAGACCTAGTTGAAGTTGAACTAGAGTACTTTAGATGACAACTTGATGTGTTTAGGTAGTTGAATGATTTGTTTAGTTGACTTGTTTTAGTGCGCAAGCAATGTTTTACTACTCACTAAGCTGATTAGTGAGTAGTTATGTTTTGTAGATGATTAAGTTTCAAAATTTTAGGCAAGTTTATTTTTGGGTTTCAAGGGCTATAGTGGGATTTTCTAACCCTTTCACTAAGCTTTGTCCCCGCTGTCTATGGTATACATGGATGTCGATAGCTGACATGTTTCACCTTCATTTCTCTCTATGCCTCTAGGAATTTTTAAGGTATCTTTGTTAGAGAAGGCGAATGAGGTTCTAGTAGCTAGTCAAAATACCCATGTTAAGTATCAATTTATTGGTAATTTCTGGAAAGTCCTTAGGTTGTTGTCGAAGGGATTTACATTTGCATTAGTGTATGCATGATTAAATTAGATAAATGGTCTGATGGTTATAACTATTTCTTATTTAGCTTAAGAAGCTAGTGAAGGTCCGAGCAATCGAGGTAAAGAACCAATAGAATAGATTCTGTTCTGAAGCTTGTTGGTGAGTTTCTTCTTACTTTCTTTGAGTTATGATACTTCCATGATATGTAGGTTGTGTACGGTAAGTTGTCTCTACTGTAAACGAGTTGATGTGTTGTGTCTGGACGCGTGCGTAATAAACCAGTGTTGTATGTGTGAGTATGACCATTGTTGATGTAAAAACACCTTTCTTGTTGCACGAGCCCAGTACCAAATAAATTGTGATATGTGAAAATATGGAAAGGAAATATGTTTTTGGTGCCTCTGATAGGGTAGCAATTTTGCAAACCGGATTGTCATATCACGGCCTAGTCTTGTGGGAGAACACATGTTCAACTTAACAAAGCATGAATATGATTGATTTGTGATTCTGAATTCTGGGTTATGGGTCCGAGGCTAGCACAAGGAATTGTCGTTTGTAAACATGCATGATTGTGAGAAATACGCATGAGTTGGTGGACAGGAAATGCCCGTATACTATGTGTGCTATATTTAAATTGGCAAAGTGTTTTCGCCAATGAATTGTAGATTGTATTATTGATGTTTTGTGTCTGTATGACATAGTATCTTTGTAAATTATTTACACCCATTTTTGGAACTCACTAAGTTCAAACGAACTTACTTCGTTACTTTTCTTTCTCAGGTTTTTGATAGTAGAAGAAGAATCAGTTGAAGAAGACTACGTCAGAGCTGCGCTTGCGAGTGAGTCACTTGTTTGTTTTTGTATCATGCATGGCTATTTTGGCTGGTGGCGTGTAGATTCGTTTTGTTCTCAACTTATGTAATTATCCCTATCATTTACACTGTCTTTGTTTTGAAAGAATTGCCCTTTTCTCTAAAAGTGTACGCCAAATTTTCCTTAATTTTTTATTTATGAGCTTATCACTTATATGTATACGCCAAAATTTGACAATGTAAAATAATAGATCTTTCTTTTACAATTCCTATTATTTTTTTTAAGGATGTGTTTCAAAATGAAAGAATGATAATAGTTTTTAACTAAAAAGGAGATCTTCATAAATGTCTTAAAAAAAGGTTTAAATCCTCTAGTAACACCCCAGCCTATTAGGCAATCTGTCTAGATCATTGTTATATGCCAAATTTACCCTGACAGATTAAGGGGTGTTACAATTCTTCTTCATATCATAATTATAAGATTCATTCTCAATGAAAACTTAAAATGTTATTGTGGCCCGAAGATATTATAAGTTGTTTTTCTTTCCTATCACCTATTCGAGTTTATAGTCATTTTGTAATAATTTTAAAATTACACAATTAATTAAAAGCTTAATAGATTATTTGATATATGAGTTTGAAAATTTTTAATATGGTACTTATGTTTCTTTTTTCAATATAATACTTATATTTGGCAAAATTATACATTTTGACACCCAAAATAACGATATTAGTTTTGGAAAAACCTTAAGCACATGTATAAAAAAACTTTAAACAAACCCTAAAACACTAATTATTTATACCATAATTGCACATTTCCTTTCATATTTCATCTCATTAATAATTTTAAATAATTTCAAGTTTTTTCAAATATCATAAATATTTTTATTTTTGACTTTAAGTATATATTAATCAAACTAAAATGAGAGTATTAAGTTTTTGCAAGTGACAATTAAGATATGATATGTTATCATTTTGTATATACTTCAAGCTTCCATCTTAACTATTAAGGATAAGTTTGGTATTAAGAGTTGTTTTGGCTAGTGGTATAATTTATAGGTATTAATTTGATTTTTAAAATTACATAAATTCATATAATTTCTTAAATCTAATTATGAGTAATATATTTCAAACTCCATTTACAAAAAAGTTTGTTTAAGTATTTATAATTGAAATTAAAGAATAATTAGTTTAAAATTTTTCATTATTATTTAATAATTAATTAGATTAGAAACATATTCCTTAAATGAAATATGATATTTCGGTTTTTAAATTAAAATAATTTTAGGAATATTTAAGTTAAATTATTTTAGCTCATTTTTTAAAGTGGTATTCTTTTACCTTTTTAATTAAATAAAAATTATATAAGACTTTTTAATTTTTAATTTATTATATTTATATGTGATTTTTAATTATAATTTGATTTAATTATATATATTTATTTACTTGATTTTTCCAATTTAAGAAATTTAATAGTTTTACATAAATTAATTTAGAGCAAAGAAATAACATATTAAGAGTATCATATTGCCTAACAATATAATGTGATTATTTTTGTTATTAAAAAATTTTATGAGGGTTTTTTTCATAGATATATCCTTAATGCACAATTTTTATGGTATAAAAAGTCTTTTTATTAATTTATTAAAATCTTGATATATATTCCTAGTATAATGTAAAATCAACTCTTGTTTGGAGTCATTAAAAGTAACTAGGGGTAGAATTGGTATTTCAAAAATTTAAGGTCAAAATAGATTTTAATGAAATTATAAAAAAACAAAATATTTTAAGTCATTAAGAGTAAATAGTGAAAGAGTTGTATTTTAAGAAAATAAAAGTCAAAATAGGTCCTTTTATGAAATGGAAAAAGAAAAACTTATGCATATTTTCAAATCATTTTATTAATTTAATTTAATTTTTTAAAACATACAAGAATACTTAGAGTTTTACGTGTTTTATTTTCTTTATATATATTTGAAAATTGTGTTCACTCTTTCAACTATGGGTGAATGGTTGTGATTTTAATTTGTTATGCTTTTGGGTTTTATGGTTCACTTCTATTTTATTTTGAAAAATTGTTTTTATTTTTGATACATTACAAATTGTGAGAGATGGGTTAATGTTGCTAGAACTTGGACCCTAGATCTTAAGATGTCAATACAAATCTCTTAACCAATTCGTCTTTAGGATAGTTGAAGGCTTCTTTCTTATCTTAATGGTTATGTTTTGAAACGGATGCAAAGTTTGATTTATTTATTTAATTTTTAATTTTAAAGTAAGAAATTTTTTGAGTTTCTTATCTAAATTTAATTTTATTAAGTTATAAAATTAATATTGATGAATATTATCTTATTCAAAGATTGCAAATGTTATATTTTTCATTATGTATTTTAATTAATATTTTATTATTGTTTGTGAAAGTAATTTCAATTATCTTTATTTATCAATTTTGTAAATCTTCTTAATCATACCAATTATGTTAAGTATTTGTTTTTATCACAACTATATTTAAGTATTACATCTATTGCTATTAACTTCATGAATGAGTGTTATGAGACTTTAGTTAAGATTATTGTGTTAATGTGGGGTGTGCCTTGCATTTATTTGATAGTTTACAGACACGTAACAAATAGAGAGGCAAAATAGGCACGATGCCATGACATAGAGGACACCGACGTCGTGACAAGGGTGACATCACATTGAGGGACGTCGGGACATTGTGACGGGTTCTCCAATTGACGAAGAGGGTAATGTCATGACGAGTATGGAAGGGAGGTCATGACGACGCGACGTATTCCTTAAGTAATATAGTTGCGTTTTGATAACTAAGCATGACTTCTTCTTCCAATTGAACTTGGATTACTTCAGGGATATCTAAGTCATTTTACCCTTTTAAACTTAGCTTATTTAAAAGGGCCCTTGTATCCTTGTTTTGACAAGGCAATTAAAGATGTAGTCTTAGATGAGTTTTGGTGAGGGTTTTTGTGATAACTATGGAGAGAATTTTGTACCACCTTTGAGACTACTTTATGAGAGTTAGGGCTTTGTTTTAAGGGTTTGGGTTTTTATGTTTAGTATATTTATGTTTATTTTCTCCATATTACACTCTCGTTTGTGTACTCATTTAGTGAAAAGCCAAAGTCTTCTTTGCTCGTGGTTTTTATCCTCTTTGGAAGAGTTTTCCATGTAAAATTTATGTTTGATCTTCTCTACATTTTCTATTTCGTTGTTTATATGGGTTGATCCCCAACAAACTGGTATCAGAACAAGTTTATGTTTTCGCAATCAACCTATTCAGGGATGGCGATAACGATTTTTTATATTGAGAAGTTTGATGGAATCATAGGTTTCATATTGTAGTTGTTTCAGATAAAGCAGAGTGTTTAAAGTAAGGTTGGTTACAAAGGGTGACAGTAAAGTGGAGGGAGTTGATTTCATCTATGTTTTCTCTCCTGTTGTGAAAGACACTTTTGTTTGTGTATCATTAGCCCTGGTTGCATTATACAACCTTGATTCAAATACTAGGAGTCTTTCATTTTCAAATTTGAGAATGGTTTGGGCTTGGTTGACATTATGCAAAGATCGAGTTCGGTTCGTGACAAGGGTTGCAGAAGAATGCATGATAAATACGAGTTAAGGTGGATATTTGTAGGGAGTGCCTCGCATTTATGAGAAAGTTTGTAGGCACTTAACAAAGATAGAGGCGAAATAGGCATGACGTCACGACATGTAGGACACCGACGTTGTGACTATGGGTGGCGTCACGAAAAGGGACATCATGACGACAAGACGAATTCTCCAATTGAAATTCTTTTTTTTTTTTGCTAAATGTAAGCTCATTTCTTACTAACTAAATCGATCACATCAATGTTGCACAACATAATAACTACCATTTCTTTGCTATGTTTTCAAATCAAGACTCCCAACAATTGAGAAGGAAAGCAATAAGAGAGTTTGGACAACACAACTAATTTTCCACCATCTCATAAACATATAATAAATTCGAGATATAGACAAACAACCCAGAAAAAATGCTTGGCATTCTCAATTCTTGAATTCCACCAACGACATAAACATTGAGTTTCTTCCAATCTAATACCTTTATTGCATAAAAAGCTAAGTGTGGGAACCCAATTCAATGGCTTAAGGAATTTAAAAAAGGATAATGAAGAACTGTGTGACAATTTTTTTTAATAACCTTTCGAAGAGATTGAACTGGAGATGGTTGAGGCAATTATTTGGATACCATGGGAAGGTTAATGTAAGCATTCAGTTATGAAAGCATCCAATTATTTGGATACATGCCAAACAAAATGAGTGAAACATGAAACATATTTGGGTTCATCAAATGTGCCTTTAGGAAAGATGTGATAAAAGCTACAAATATGCGTTTATGAAAGATGTCATTCATAAGCATGTGCATAAAAAATTGTGAATTCTAAACATTATAATGATGTGTTGATCTGAAAAAAAAAACAATATTGTGAATTGCTATACAATTGTGATTATTCTAAAAATTGTTATTTCGTATGCTTTGTTTATTGTTTTACATCGATTTTCTTATGGTTGGACTCACACCAAACTTCTTAAGCTCACCCCTTTAATTTTAATCTTTACAGATAACCTATAAGGTTAGGATGCGAACTTGACATCTAGAAGGTCTCAGCTCGGATAGTTAATTTTTTTATAAAAGTATTTTAAACTTATTATTATAATTTCTATTATTTGGAACTGTATTGTTTTATTTGAACTGTGGCATGGGATTTAAGTTTTGGGATTTATTTGGCATGCATGAAATTTAATTTGATTTTAGGATTTTGAAACATGGATTTTGAATTAATTATGCATAAATTCTGGTTTTTCATCAGTAAAACTATTTTTAATTTTTCTTTATGTAAATGAGATTTGAAAAACATATAACATTGGAAATTAACTTTTACAAGGTAATCATTAAAGTCAATCGATTTTTGAAAGGAATTGTATTTTTTTTTTGGAAATACATCAAGATTTTCTATTAAAATAAATAAATGATTTAACAAGGCTATTTTATAAACTTTGATTGCTTTACTAGGCCATTCGGTGGCCAATATAATCTTTCAAATTCACCCTTAACTTTTAGGTCGGGTTTGAGGGGGGGTTACAAACGATGGGGAGTCAAAGGGATATCGGGGATATGGAGTGTCATGAGTAGAACATAGATGTAATGACATGTTTTACGATACTGTCGAGAAATTCGGTTTCAAGATTGAGCAACCTAAGTCGAGTTAGTTTAAAAAAAATTAACTGAATAATTCAAAATATAATTAATTATTAAATTAATTAAGCACATTATTTAGTATAGTACGGGGACTAAGTTGTAAGTGACCTCAACTAGTGAAATTAGATTGAGAATTTCATTAAGCCCTTAATATGCAATTAAACCAAGGATCAAAAAGGCAATTTGCCCATATTTAAATATGTTTAATAGCTTGAATAAATAAAAGCCATCATTTTCCACTATATTAAGACTATTAAGATAATGATTATTAATTAAATTTACTATTATTATATTATATTAAACTAAGAACAAATTTGTGTGATAGTAGAAAGATGATAACATTTTTATCATCTTTCTCCTATAGCCGTGAGTAGAGAAGAAGGGAAGAGTTAAGCTCATCCTCCATAACCGGCCAAAATTGATCAAGGTATACAAGTTTTCCTTTTAAAATTTTCATGGATTTCTAATCTATTTAGCTTAGTAAAGTTGACCCATAAGCTAGATTGTTCAATTATTAAAGTTAATTCAAGTTACCATTGAAGAGAGTAGAAGGATTAAGTTAAAATTATGAATTACTTAGTTGGTTAAGTTTAGGTTAGATGAAAATTATGTTAGTAATGTAGTGGGTGAAGTTATGATTAAGTTAATTTAAGTAATTGTTAAGAAACTTTTGATGGATTCTTTAGGGACCTAATTGTAAGAGATGAAAATTATAGAATTAATTAGTATACAATGATAGTTTGAGGTTTCTAGAGAAAAAATAATATGGAATCAAATTTCAATTTTATTGGGAGAATTGGAAGATATATGAATTTCAAATGTCAGGGACTGAAGGATTATTAGGAGACTTTGCATTCCATGACTTTATCATTTGTTTGGATGATCATTAAGTGACCATTAGTTGCTAAATTCATGATATTGATTATAGATTTGTATGAATTATTAAACAAAGTATTGGAAGATGTAGGAGCAAGCAAAGGAAAGGATAAAGTTGTTGATTAAGCCTTGAAAGAAATCTACTCATCTTGTGTCTTGAGAGGTAAGTTCTCATGCAACTCACTATCCTTTCTTATTAGCGTTGTGTGTTTGTATGTATCATTATGTTTATAATGTTACTAACTATATAACTTGTTTAATATTCAATGAACTTAACATTCTTGGGAAGAAGACACTAATGAATGAAAATAAGTTGGCGAATAAGTGGGATTAATCTCATTTGATTAGTGAAATGGAAATCATGTCTATATGCAAAGTAATGTGCTTATTGAAATGAGCCAAAAGAAGTGTTTAATGATTTTCTTATGATTTACATAAGATATATGTGTTTTGTTTTAAGCTATGGCTTGTAAGATATGAATTATGGAATGAGACATGTAATTGACAAAACTTATATATGTTCATAAATGGTAAATGCCTATGTAAACTTGGTAGAAAGTCTAAGATACAATTGGCATACTAATAGGATCGTATGTACATTTCTTTACGGGTTCTGATGGTAATACAGATCATCAAATATATATGTTGTCTCTACGAAGACCTTGGTGTGGTAAAGGGATGTGTTTGTATATGTTTATGCATTTGTTGCCTACAAGCTTTGCATGCGAGATCTTTGGTGTGCTGTAGTTCATGTCTTTTTTAGCTATCTTGGTGTAGTGTAGTTCACCTACATGTTTGAGTCTGTTTTTACTAAGGTTTGGGCAAAATGTTAACTTGAGATCAAGTAATGAAAAATAAACTTGACATGTCATGTTATGAAGTTCTGTAAATATAATTATTGTGGTATAGATGGGTAAGTTATTAGAAGGAGTTATGAATTATATGCTCACTTAAAAAATGGTCTGGTTCCTTGATGCTTTTGATTATGGTTATGATATTTTACATTTGAATATATATATGCTTACCTATGCCTTCCTTGCCTTGCAATGTTATGTGTTGTCCTTAGCTAGATTGTGCTTAGTTCATTTGGCATTTAATATGCTTAACTATGATCAAAGTAAGTAAAACGAATTGTATTTAAACTTACTAAGCATTGAATGCATACATGTCATTGTTTCTTTACGTGTAAATCCTTAGCTCTTGGATTCTCAAAGTCTGCTTGGAGTGGATACCACACTATCCATAAGGCGACAAAAGTATGCCTATTTTTGTACCAAATATTGTGGCATGTACACAGATGTCTTTTTTAAGTAATGAACAAACTCATGTATATAAATGTTAAACTTAATCTTGTTATGATGGAATTATAAAATGCCTAGTTCTTTGTTATGTTGTTGATCAAATACTTTTATATTATAATCCTTTAAATTCTCTTGTGCTTAGGTTTACATGCTATGGTATGAAGTCGAAAAGTGGTAATTAGTTGGTTGGGTGATTGGTTTATTACTTGTCAATTTATATTGTTGGTGGGAAAGTTTATTACTATCCAAATATATAAGTAATTAGGGTGAATGTATGTGTTGAAATAAGTATGTTCGATGTTTTTAATGTGATTATTGAGTCTTATAAGTTATGGTTTTAATTAAGGTGGTGTTTAGGTTATTTTGACTAAATAGGATTGGTATTTTCTAATCTTGTAAGAAATGGGGTACTCTTGAGTAAATTGTCCCCAAGGTCATGACATTCCCTTGCTGAAGTCGTGAATTCCTTGGTAAAGTCGCGACACCAGAAGTTATCTGTCCTAAGTGTCGCGACATCCATCCATTAGTATGGAAACACAATCTCTGTTTTAAACATTTTTGCGTTTTTGTCCCTCATTTATTATTGGTGATTTTCGAGAGCTTTCGTCAGCTTACTTAGAACTTGGGTTGGAATTAATAATGTTTTTTAGAAGTTTTAAGTAACAGCCCGTTTTAGGGACTAGTCAGAATAGTGGTCTTTAGACCACAAATTTGAAGTTGGATAAATTATTTTATTATTATTTTGGAGTCATAGCATGTTTATATTAGTATATGAAAAATTTGGTGAGTTAATTTTGACGTTTGTGAGCCTGATTATGAAAAAGGACTAAATCGCATAAAGTGTAAAAGTCCTAAATTGATAGCTAAATGTGTTAAATAGCTAGATAACCTAAATTGAGGGCCTTTAAAGGGAAATTAGACCCCTAGAAATAGGGTGGCCGGCCATAGGAGACATGCGTGGTAAAAAATTTCAATTTTTAGTGGGATTAGGTGACTAATTTTAACTAAAATAGAAAATAGAAAAAGGAAATGATATCACCCTATTTCCCATTTCTTCTTAGCTGAAAATATCAGCCATTTTTGGGGTTTTAAGCTTCAAAAATTTTCAACAACTTGAAGAACTCACAAGTAAGTGATCCTAATGGCTTTTCTAAAATATTTTTGTACTTTTGAGACTCTTGAAGCATGAGTTTTCAAATGAGGGTGCTATCTTGAAAAATGATCAAGAGTTTAGGGTTTTTCCATGAAATAATTTGTGTTGTTTGTTGAGTTTTTATGGAAGAAAATGAGTCTTGGTTGTCTTATAAACAACTTTTGTGAAAGGTGTTAGCATGAAAACACCTAAAGGGACTATTTTGCATAAGTTGCAAAATAAGTGATAGGTGTGTAAAATAGTGGGAATTTTAGGTTTCTATAAGAGTAAAAAGAGTTCAGATAAGCTTAAGAAATTTGATAAAAATCGATTTTCGGGCATATGGGTAAAATGGTCATTTTACTAAAGTCTAGGGGCAAAATGGTCATTTTACCAAAAATGTGAATTTTCAATTGCCTAATTGTAATTAGTGACTAAACGAGTTTATTTTGCTAATATAGATCAAGAATTGTCAAATTCGAACCAAGACTGGGGAAAGTCAAGCAAATCGACTAAACTGTATAGTCGCTACATTTTGAAATCCGAGGTAAGTTGTATGTAAATAATATAACTACATTGCTACTATCCGTATTTAAATTTTCATTGAATATATATGGCATGAATTGCTTGATTTTGAGATTGAGAATGTGTAATGATCATTGAGATAGTAGAATTCCCGTTGGGACCTTAGGAAGTAAATCGGATATTCATGCCATATCACTTGGGTCATTTGTGTAAGCTAGTGTAAGACATGTCTGGGACATGCATCAGCCACATTATGAGAGCCAGTGTAAGACCATGTCTGGGACATGGCATCGACATTGAGACAAGTGCTAGTGTAAGACATGTCTGGGACATGCATCAGCCTAGAGACGTAAGCCAGTATAAGACATGTCTAGCACATGCATCGGCTACGAGATGTGTTAGTGTAAGACCATGTTTGGGACATGGCATCGGCACGGTTATATCAGAGCTAGTGTAAGACCATGTCTGGGACATGGCATCGGCCTCGAAGATGATAGCCAGTGTAAGACCATGTCTGGGACATGGTGGCACTTTACTTATGATTGAGGCCTATGGAATATCCGATAGTGTTCCGAATGGTTCAACGATGAGAGTTATAAATTTAAGTTAATGAGAAAAGTATAACCGTATTGTCAATATTACAGGTACCTAAGTGATACATATGTATAATATGTGAACTCATTGTATATGCTATGTGATTTGTATGAAGTAAAGAGTAAGTCATGCTTATGCCCACTTTGGTATCATAAGTTGTTAGTAAATTGTATACTTATTTTTTATATTTATTTATATGCAACTTCCTAAGCTTTATGTTTACTCCCTTTCTTTTCTATTTCTTTCAGTGCCGCCTAACTAGCTCAAGGATCACCGGAAGTCAGAGATATCGATCACACTATCAGCCGAAACATTCGGTATAGTTGGATTTATATTTTTGAATATGGCATGTATAGGATTAGAACTTATTATTTTGAGTCTTGGAGATTTGGCCAAATGTGTTGGCTTGGGATAGATCCCACACTTAGTATTAAGCCATGAACGATGGCTAATATTTATTTTGAGTTTATAAAATTTGCATCTACATGGTTGAATGAATGTCTATTGTGGCTGATTTGATTTTGGAAATTATGCTTGTTTTGGTATTGGCTGGTATTTGCGTGAAAATAGGTATGCAAGGGTGGTAATAAGGTTTGGTAAATAGCTTTATATTGCCCACAGGGGTAGACACACGGGCGTGTGTCTAGGCCGTGTGTGACACACGGTCAGCCCTATGGGCTTATGGTCCAACCGTGTGACCCTTGTACTTAAAAAAATTTCAAGTCAGTATGCCATGGGCAGAGACACGGCCATGTGTCTCAACCGTGTGGAGGACACGGCCTAGTACACGGGCGTATGCCTTTGCCTTGTGACAATTTAGGAATACTGACGTCAGAAACAGACTACCCAGGTTTTTGCACACGGGTTAAGACACGGGCGTGTCGTGGCCGTGTGAGGGACACGGGACATTAACACCGGCGTGTGTATGGCCGTGTAAAAACCCCTGTAGGTGTGAATTAGAATTTAATTCCACACGGGTGTAGGACACGGGCGTGTCCTAGGGTGCTTAGGCCGTGTGAACCACACGGACCACCAGCACGACCATGTCGAAATGGTCACACGGGTGTGTTACCCTTCCACACAGGCGTGTGTTCTATTTTAAGGCAAATTTATTAAGGTTGGTTTAAGGACCCAGAATGGTTCCGGATAGTTTTTAATGGTCGATTTGGGGCCCGTAGGCCCATAATAAGAAGTTTAAAGTAGAAATTGAAAAAGTTTTAATTTGGACCAAGTCTCGGTGACTTGAGACTGTTTGTATGCATGAGATAAAGTTAGGTAATGCCTCGTACTCCGACCCGGCGTGGGTTACGGGTATAGGATGTTACATTTTAAAACTCATTTACTTTATTAATTGCATGATTAAACTTATTTTGTTCATATACTTATTCTTTTGGATGTTGAATTGAGTTTGTAGTTACTTTGACAGCGAATGTGTCATTTCACCTCTGGAATCCAGTGATCGGATCGAGTACGGGATGCTATAATTGAAGTGATAAATAGGCAATGTAAAATTTGTAACATCCGATAATAGGGTGCAAAAGTTTGAGCTCGATGAATTGTGATCGCCAGTAGGTTTGGCGAGCTGGAGTTCGCCAGAAAGCTTGGCAAGCTAGTATACGCCAATAGGTTCTGGCAAGATGGTATACGCCAGTAGGTCTGGCCAGGAAGTCTGGCGAGATAGTGTATACCAGTAGGTCTAGCGAGCTAGTGTTTGATATTCGATCTGACAAGCTAGTGTTCGCTAGTGGATTCAACGAACTATGATCGGCAGTAGGACAGGCGAGCTGTTATCTTTGTTTTGGGCCAAAAGTCAAAAGTAGGAGTATTCAAAGGGTAATTATACCAAAATTAGGAAGCCAACTTACTTTTCTCTTCATAACACCATTCACACACATAACTATTTCCTACTTATACTGTAACTAGGGTATCTTAAGAACACAAAAACACTAAGTGCCTATAAATTAAGCAATTTCCATTAGAAATTTCATATTTTGTTAAACAACAAAACTCTCTCAAATTCTTCGTTGATTGTTCTGCTATCAAGTTCAAAGAACCCAGACCTTAGCTCGTAGGACCTAAGGTAAAAATCTATTCCTATATTATGTTTAGAAAAATTCGCAAAAAAGGGGACTAGGTTCGCCAAAAGACTAGCATGTGCGGACCTAGGGTCGCTTGTGTTTGTGTATGATTTTTTATGTGTTTTGTCTGTTAGTGACTTGTATATATTTGTAAAATTGAGAACTTGATAGAACTATCTACAAGAAAAGACAAGGGAAAAACAAAGCTTGTCTAGAGGTTTTTAGTAAATTGGTGAGTGTTCAGGGATCGCCACATATATGTGGAAACTATAATGCTAATCAGGAGTTTAGGGTTTTATCCTAAGTTCCGTGAGTAAATCTTTTCTAAACTCTATTTTATGAAAGTGTTGTATATGTGTTTTTATGAAAAATGACATACGAGCTCTTATTTCCAAGCTCAATATAAACAGTGCTCAACGAGTTCTTCTTGATTTGGCGAGCTCTGTTTTTTAAATAATTGTTTTGATGATAAAACTTCTCAATAGTTGAATATAATGGCATGTCATAGGATTGTGAGTACTCACCTTTATGTTTTGTGATTTGGGTGAGAGGCCTTGGGACAGGTTAGAGAGATAAGGGAATGTCGAGCTAAGCTCCATTCACTGGGACATGTTGGTGTGTTGGAGAGTGTTTAGCTTTATGTTACACTTATGGGACAAGTTAAGACTCATTGAGTTATTCTGAGGCATTATAAAAATCCACTTATCCAACAAGAAAATAAGTTTATATTTTCTGAAATAACATGTTTTACTATTTTTAAGCTATCTGATAGTTGGTATTTGAGAACCAGACTTCGTGTAAGAATGGTGAACTATTTTTGCAAGTTTTGTAACTTTGCTAAAGCTTTTGTTTAACTTATGTTTTGTGGATGTTATATGGTTATTTTTTCCTGTATATTCATTGAGTTCGCAAGAACTCACCCACTCCTTTCTATTCACCGCAGATAGCTAAATTGTAAGGTGTGCAACAATGAGGTGAGTGATCCAAACGAAGCATATGTACTGTAAAAATAGTACAAGAGAACTTTGGATTAAAGGTAATATGGAAATCCTATGTAGGCTTAGAAAAAAATTTTGTTATCTTCGTCGATTGTTTTAAAACTTAGTTATTTTTATTCTTTTCTATGCTATACTTTATGTATTTATTTGCAATCTTTAAACATTTTGTTCACCATAAGTAATAACATGGAATATTTAAGTATATAAATTTAGTCCAAGTTTGATTGATGTTTTCTTAGTTTTCAAGTTCATAATTGAGTAACTAAACTTTAAACATTTTGTTCACCATAAGTAATAACATGGAATATTCAAAACTGACAAACTATGCAGAGTTCTCCAAAATTACTGCGAGGTAATAGGGTATTGAACTGTACAAAATGCGAACCCTAGCATTTGGCGAACTGGTATCTGCAAACCCTTAATAACTTTTTGATATACGATGAACTCTGTAGACTGTGTTCACAATATCTAAACACTAGGGAGTAGTTCGTAAGACCTACTAAGTTATACAAACTTACCCCATAAAGGTCTTAGATTGTGCAAGCTAACAGGGGTGTGAACCTCTATGTTAGAACTATTATGCTCCGCGAGGTATATAACTATTATGCTCCGCGAGGTATTTTGATTTGCAAAATTTAGGGTTTGCAAGTTCTTAATTCCTTTCTTCAAATATTTATTACTTCAGGTAAAGAGTAAGCTTAGTTTTTGTATGCAAAGTAGGTTCGCAAAATATTTCTGCTGCATATCATAAAGCAAGCGATGTGAGTTTGCAAACTTGTCTTTCCTTATATTTACATATGATTTATTTTTGACTTGTGGTGTGTTGGAGGTTAGGTTATGTGTTAATGAAGAGTCATTTAGGTGGTTAATGTGGCATTCTATAGCTCGGGTTCGACAACTGGACCGGGTATGGAATATTACAAATTTGACAGTTGGCCTAAAAATTTAACCGATAATATAATACTAGGGAAAAAGAATTAGAATTAGATTAAAGTGGGTTGATTATTCATGGTGGAGCCCAAGTTTCAAAGCGTTTGGGAATTTCTCAAGAGGCTAGGGGGAGTGGAAGACATGGTAAGCTTGAATTTGAGTAATGGAAAGTTGGAGATTAAAGTGGGCTTGGGCCTATTGTAAGATACCATCTAGGAAAAATAATAGAAGGGGGAGCAGGGGAGCCATGTTACTAAAAATCATGAGTTGCAAAGTAAGAGTGAAGAGGAGAAGCCAATGGTAAAGTTAGAGCTTCAGGAGATCCCTTACCTTAATATTGATTATGAGATATTAGATATGGATGGTAGAATAAAAAAGGTAAAGTCGTTGGAAGAGTTAGATGAAGCGAAGCCTTGGTCGAAGTAAAAGGGAAAGAAGACTCATAAAGGTTATAAATCTAAAGAGAGCATGGGTAAGTTAAGTAGAAGAAAAATAAAGAGTACTTGGTTGCTAATGCTTCTCTCTTGGACTTAAACTTCAAAAACCAGAAGAAAGCTATACTAAGGGAGGCCAAAGAGACATTACGGTTTAAGAAATTATTGGGACTACAAATTGAAAGAGACGTGAACATAGTAACTAAAGATTTAGTTTGCATCTTGGATGTCAAGAGAGACTCAAGAGGAGGTATTGACAATTGAAGCCTAAATTGAAGATCATGGTCATGTGATTCTAACATAGACTATTGGTAGGTAGGCAAGGTGTTAAAGTTGGGAATCTTGAAGAAAATCATTCTGATGCATCAAGTTGAAATGGTGTTAATCCAAGAGTCTAAGTTAGAATATGTTACCTCACATTGGGTCGATGAGGTATGACCTAATTCTGATTATGGTTTCCTGTCCATCTTATGGAAAATCAAAGGGTATTATTATATGATCAAAGGTACAAGCTTGAGGTAGTTGATAAATGGATATTACAGTTTATCATTATAGTAATGGGTAGATGGTGTTAGACCAATTTCATGAACACTAAACTACAAAATTGTAAACCTGATTTTTAATCGTAAACCTTAAATACGAAACCCTAACGTTGAATCTTAAAATTCACACTCTGATTTAAATCTTTAATTTTAAACCATAAATCATAAATTATAAAACCCTAGATGTGATCATTATCCTAAATAATAAACTCTAAATCTTAAATTTAACATGCAAACCATAAGTTCTAAATCTTACTTTACTAATATTGTTGATTAATTTTTATTTAATTATTTAACACCAAATTTAATTAAGTTAAAATATAATCGACAAGATTTATCTTAATGATGTTAATTAAAAATCTTTTAAAATATATAAAATTCCATTCATGTAATGGATGTACAAATTTTAAACTTTTAATGATCCTAATATAATCTATAGAGTTTCTTTGAATAATAGTTTTAATTAAAAATTAAACATTTTTCTTAATCTCTAACTAAGTACATTTTGAATAAATATAAAATTTGAACCTATTTCTCAATTGAAATTAGCTACAACCTGGGCAGTCAAATCCATCTCTAAATCCTGTTTTGTATTCAAAACAAAGGAAAACCAGTCTATCAATTTACTACAAAAATAAATACAACATTTTCGTATTTTATTTTTAATAAACCAACTTAAATTCTAAATATTAATTCTTTACCATACAACAGCTATAAACAACACTCCACGAAACTGGATGAAAGCTTAATATTTGGAGGTAAAATGGGGGGAGGTCCACCACACTGACCTAGCCAAAAAATTAAAATCAACCCACATGTTTTAGTACTTTCATGACTTCCATGGTAATTTAGAGAAATACATTTCGCACTGTTCAAAACAGTAGAATTCTTACACTAAAGTCTAAATCCTTTCATTCTCTCTTTGGAAAACTTTGATAGTTCAAACCAAAAGGTTTGAATCTTTTATTGACCCCACCAATCGCCATAACTTGTATCACATAAAATCTTCAGGAAAATTGCAAGAAAAAATATTTGATTTTTTTTTTAGGTTAAAAAGTGTTTTTCACTCCAACGTAAAAGTTGAGATTTAAGTATTTTTATATTTATTTATATTAATTATTTCAATTAGTTTATTTTTATATATCATTATATTAAATTTTATTTTATTAATTTTACAAATAATTTATATTTTATGTATAGATTATTTTAATATTATATAACTCCATATCTAATATTCAAACAAGCACACATTTCTTTTTTTTTTTTTGATAAACTTGTGTTTTAAGTTATTTGGGTAGGGAGTTTTACGCGGAGACTAGCAATAGTTAGTTGCATCATTTCAAACTTTGTGCATACATTGGATCAATCTGGATTAGAAGTTATCAAATTTGTTAATCATCACAATAGTAATATATTTTGCAACCTATGAGGAGTTATTCCTCCCATTGGTCGGAAGTTGAGTTATTTTTCTTTCCCACTCTCCCTTTAATATTTATTATTAATTTTATTCACCTTTATTTCAATATATTACTTTTCTCTTCTTCTCCCATCTAAAACTTCCTATACATTTAGATATATAAAATTCATATAGTCGAGTTATATATCAATTCTAAAATTACCAAAATATTATTAATTTTATAAACCAATAAATATTATCTGAAGAATATTTTTTTATATAAAATCTAAAAAAATTACACAACACACGATGTTATCAATTTTTTGTCAACTTTACTATTTCAATTAAAGTTATATCCAATTTTATATAATTTTTTTATAAATATATCCATGGGTATGTCATAGTGGTGTTCATGATCGGGTTTAAGTCAAGCTTTAACTTGATATTACAAACTATATACTTGTCTAAATATAGCCCAACATGACTTGAAATATGTGCCTAAAATCATTTTTAAAATTACTTATATTTGTAAATAGTTAATCTAATCTATTATAAATTACCCATTTAAGTTTTATATTATAATGTATAAAAATAGTATAATATAATATATTACAAAAAAAAGTGATTGGAAAGAGCTTGAGACATTAAACTATATTTAAAACAAATCTAATTTCTTTTAATTTAATACTTTTAATATTTCAGGAATCCAAGAAGGCAAAATCTAGAGTGAGGGGCAGGGTTTAGTTGTAGCCCTGTGAGATTATGATATATTAATTCCATACGAGGAATGCATATGCTGACCAGTAAAATCTTTGACTGTAAATATTGTTTCTTTGAATGTAAATTACCTATTAACAATAAACCATTTTCAGTGCCACGTACGAAATCGAAGCCAATTAAGATATTTATTATATTTTAAGCTGTTGGTATTTTTATATTTTAAAAAATACATACATTTATTATTATCCGACATGAATGACTACTTCTTCTTCTTCTTCTTCTTTTTTTTTTTAAATATTTATTGGAATAAATTTAGTAAGTGACTATTGGGTTTTAAACAAAGAAGCCGTCCAATATTTTCATCATAGATTAAAATTAAATATAAATCTGGAAATATCTATCTTAAATGCTTTATAAAAATGAAACCAAGTAACAAGGTTTGCCTATCGCCAGCTTCTTTAGTGATCTTTCAATTATATATACGTGCCCTTTACGAAACCATATGAAAAGAGGAATGACTGCTATAGATAGCTAGCTAGTCATCAAGCCGCCTTCCTATTTTAAACTTTCTTTTAGGACCATTTTTTTCACTCTTCTTCTTTAAATATACTTGTAGTTAGTAATTAGTGAATCATATCATATCATATCATCCTCTCTTTTGTTTTGTCTAGGTGGATCTTTGATGGAAAATTTTCAGGGATTTTTGACAACTTCATCCTTGCTTGGTTATGGTGAATTTCAAAGTGGGAAGGGATTGATGGAAGAGATGGAGGGTGGGGCTGAGAACAAAACCTTTGCTGGGTTGCTTGGGACCCAGAAGAAGAAAGGAGACCGTAAAAAGATAAGAAAGCCAAGATATGCTTTCCAAACTAGAAGCAAAGTTGATATACTTGATGATGGCTATAGATGGAGAAAATATGGCCAGAAAGCTGTCAAGAACAACAAATTCCCTAGGTATTTTTCAACATTCTAGCTTATCTTTAGATGATAGTTTTAATTTTATTCCTGCCATGATAAAATATTAATCTTTGCTTCTTAATTTATCTTTAGATTATTGTATATTTTACTGATGTTGTTGCTATAGATTCAAAATAAATTATAAAAATAAAAAATAAAAAATATTTGTAACTTTTATAATAAAATAATATTACAAAAGATGAGAAACTGACTGTATTATGGATTTGCAGAAGTTATTATCGATGTACGCATCAAGGATGCAATGTGAAAAAACAAATTCAAAGGTTAACAAAAGATGAAGGAATGGTGGTGACAACTTATGAAGGCATGCATTCCCATCCCATTCAAAATTCTAATGACAACTTTGAGCATATCTTAAGCCAGATGCAGATCTACACTACTTCCTTTTAAATTAACACGGTTTATAATTAATTATGTAGAAAATTATGTATTTTAGTTCAATTCTGATATGCATAATGAAAAAAAAAACCTTGTTTTGGTTATTATCTCAAATTGTATTGAGATTTTGGAGCTAAATATAGTAAGTAATTAGAATCATTACTATGTATATTCATTCATGTAGTTATTTTGGTTTCACATAGAATTTATTTAGTTTTTCTTTTGGTAAATAAAAGGAACATGACAGTGTATTACATAATTGTTCTTAAAATGGGAGAACCGAAAGCCTCTTTCATTACAAAAAAGACACAACAGCTTCAGGTGGCTCGACAAAAACAGCAACAAGATCAGTATTCAATATACTGCCATGGCTGCTTCCTAACTTTGCCTTTAGTATACCAAGCAGGTTATTTGTAATAGCATCATTTGTAACAAGAGAGATGATAGCAGTAGAGTCTACTTCAATTTCTGAATGGGAAATATTGAGGTCAACAGCAATTTTAAGCCATCTCTCAAGGCCCATAACTCAGCTTCAATGTTGTTAGCTTTAGGAATGTCAGGTTCCATATTGATCTCTAATAATCGCCCCTGCTCCGGCTCTCCCAGGGTTACCAAAACACGTCCATCCTAAGCGAGGGGGATGCCATTTGACCATCACAGCTGGGGGAGGGTAAACGACTTTGATGACTAGGGAGATCGCAAAGAATTCGCTTGCCCCTACTAAACATTGAGCTCGAACATTGCCTGGTTTGGGGTTGCTGTTAAAAATAACAGCATTTCTGAGCAGCCAAAGCTCCCAACAGCGAAGGAGAAAACTAAAAACCACGGTAACTTTGGTCCATCTCTTGGCTTCAATGTTTGAAAAGATCCAATCTTTCCAACCGCCATCCAAACTTGGTAAATAATTGTTAATAGCAGTGAAAGAAGACCACCAATTTTTAACAACCCCACGATCTATCAATAGATGTGTGATTTCCTCATTACTAGAACGGCAAAAAGGGCAAATATAACGTACTGAAAAACCCCTTTGATTCAAAAAATTTGCAGTAGGTAAAATCTAGTTAATGCGTTTCTAGAGAAACACCTTGATCTTTGGAAGAATTTTGATTTTCCAAAATACTTCCACCATGCCTCAATCCCCATGGTTGTAATCCTTTCCCTTTGAGCAGCCAAATCATAAGCATTGGCTACCGAGAACAAACCATCATTTGTGTGCTTCTAACAGAGAGAATCGACTTTCCCAGAGTCAAAAGAGATAGCAGTATTGAGTGTGGCCTCTAAATATTCTTTTGTAATTTGGAATGACCAGTTATCACAGCCATCACTCCAACCAGAGGTTACATACGCCGGGTCAGAACAACTAAAATTTTAGGTCGGTTCTAAAAAATACCTAAATTTTTATTCAAATATGAGTCAAGATAAAAATATTAAAATTTAGACTTGGATCGTCTCTATTAATTTTTATATAATTTTTAAAATATATATAATACATTAAAAATTATAAAACATTAAAATAAATATTTTCTAACAAATTGAAAATAAATTAAAAAATAAATATGTATACTTGAATAACACAAATATAAGTGCAATTTAACAAACAAATGTCTTTAAAATAGAAATAAAATTAACAATAAAATAAGAGTTATACAATATTCAAACAATAACAACAAAACAAAAGCAACATAATAGTGAAAATGGTAGCAAAATAGTAAAAAAGAAAAAAGCAACAAATCAGTTAAAAACAAGAAAACAGTAAAATAAAAAATAAAAAATAATTTTTTTTTACATATTCGGGCCGAGTCAGGCTCAAGCCAAAAAATCCTTACCTAAGGTCCGACCCGTTTTCTAAATGGGCCTTATTTTTTACCCAAACTCTCCTTTTTTTTGGGCGGGCCTTCGGGTCGAGCTGAGCTTCAACCGATCATTAGCTCTTTTGGAGGAATGTTTTTACTCTCCTCTCAACAATGACCTAATGCAGAGGGTTCTAAGGTGGCCCAGTCCATTCCAATCATCATTCAAGAACCTAAGAGCATGTTTGGTTGGATGGAATTGTAACAGCCCATTTTTTTAGTGAAATCGGAATAGTGATTTCGAGACCACAAATTCGACCTAAAAATCAAGTTTATTTTTATTTCATTATATGGTCCGTAACTTGGTAGATATGTTGTGTGAAAATAGTGATACGAAAATTTTATCGAATTAGTGCTTAATTACAAGAAGGACTAAATTGCATAAAATGCGAAAGTTAAATTCTAGTAGCTATAAGGATCAAATAGCTATGACATTCAAAACTAGAGGTTCTTATATGGTAATTAGATCATTAAGTATGCAGATTTTTCTTGGTGACTCATCCATGAAAATATAAAAAAAGGGCAAGGACTAAATTGGAAATAGTAAATACTTAATTAATTAAAAGATGAAAAGAAAATTATCTTCTTATTTTCATCATCTTCAACCTAAAATTCTATGGAAACCCTAAGAGAGAGAGGGGAAACTTTCAAGGCCTAATTGAGTAAGTTTTCTCGTCCCGTTTTTAGTAATTTTGATATTTTTAAAATCGAGATAAGTTAATTTCTCTATTTAAGGGATTAATTTGAAAAGTTATCAAGCTATGAAAAATGAGTCATGAATTATATGCTGGAAATTAGAAATTTATGGTAGGAAATGAAAGATTATTGATAGATAAACAACTTTTACAAAGTGATTTTTGATAAAAATATGATTTAGGGACTAAAATGAAAAGTTATAAAATTTAATTAAAAATTATAAAATTTTATGAATACATGTGCTGTAAAATTTTTAATGGGACTTTGGTTAGGCTTGGAATAGGGAGTAATTTGCACAAGTTTCTTTTTCCCAGCCTAAGGACGAAATCAAAATTTGTGGAAAAGTTAGGGGCAAAATGGTAATTTTTTCTAGGACATAAATTGAGTCCCAACGAGTATAAAATGTATGAAATTGATGATTAATTTATTTATATAGATCCGGACAACTCAAATTTGATGTTAGATCGAGGAAAAGGAAAGGTTTCGGATTAGTAGACTTTATACGCAAACAAATGTCGAGGTAAGTTCGTGTAACTTAATCGGGCATGTAATTATGTTAATTGAATGTTGTGTTTGTATGAAACGTGATTTTTGTTGATGTGTTTTACTTGTATGCTATGATGGAAAGTTAATACATGCTTAAAATTGTGATAAAGGGTTAAGTCCCTATTGAATGTTGAATTCTGATGATTATATGCGCTTTCCCGAAGCTAATAAGGTCTTGCATTTGTTACAGACAGGATTTAGCTCAGACGAGTAATCCCATTAACCTTGTCATATAAAGGATTTATCTCGAATGGGTAATCCCGATATAATACCTTTCAAGCATACGTTATGATTAGGGATTAACCTGGACTGGTAACCCTAATTGAACTCTTTGAGCATACGTTATATAAATGATTTAGTCTGGACTAATAATCCTGTTATACAATATGTGGCTCGAGAGAGTGTTTCTTGGTTAAGTGCCCTAATGGGTACCCTTGAATAAGAAATTGCTGAATTATTGACTCGGACACTTCGAGTGTATTGCTTGAGCATCTATCAGAATTCAATGATTCAATGGACATATAACTCTTGACATGGCATGAGAATTTTGAGGTGAAATGATAATGTCTTGAAAGAGTATTGCATGATGAGCTCACCTATGTTACTTGATTGATATGAATATTTTGGTGACTAACATGTTTCATTGAATGTATGTGATTAGCCAATTTAGCCAAATGGATGGAAACATAACATTGTATGCCTAGATTTTAATAAACAAGATTGGTAAGTTTAGTTTCACTTATACGAACTTACTAAGCATGTAATGCTTACTCCCTTTACTTTTACCTATTTTATAGTGCTCAGAAGCTCATGAAGGTTGGAACATCATTGGAGCATCACCACACTATCAACTAGCTATTTTGGGTATATATAGTGAAATCAATTTGGTATAATGGCATGTATAGGACAACTTGACAATTAGTAGCTTGATAATGTTATTTTGTAACATAGCCATTGGAATGACTAGTAATGGTTCATTTTGGTATTTCTAAGTAGGTTATTATGATAAATATACACATGTGATATGTTAAGAATATGTGATCAATGTTGTTAATGCCTAAGTTAATCTAAGGTAAATTTACAAACACATATGCATGTAATGGTATGCCATGATAAATGATGAAATTGTTTATTTTGAATGCTTGGAATGGTTAGTATTGGTTGTGTGTTTCAAGTGCAACCCGAATCATTTTACTGGTAAGATTTTAGAGGACGAAAATCCCTAAAGAGGGGAAGAGTTGTAACAACCCATTTTTTTCAATGAAATCGAAACAGTGGATTCGGGACAACAAATCTAACCCAAAAATTAGGTTTATTTTTATTTTATTATATGGTCTATAACATGGTAGATATGTCGTGTGAAAATTGTGATATGAAAATTTTATCGATTTAGTGCCTAATTATGAGAAGGACTAAATCGCATAAAATGCGAAAGTTGAATTCTAGTAGCTATAAGGATCAAATAGCTATGGAATTCAAATTTAGAGGTCCTTATAGGTAATTAGACCATTAAGAAAAGTATGTAGATTTTTCTTATGACTCATACATGGAAATATAGAAAAAGGGTAAGGACTATATTAAAAATAGCAAATACTTAATTAATTAAAAGATGTAAAGAAAATATATCATCTTATTTTCATCATCTTCAACCTAAAATTCTATGGAAACCCTAGGAGAGAGAGGGGAAACTTTCAAGGCCTACTTGAATAAGTTATTTTGTCCCGTTTTTAGTAATTTTGATATTTTTTGAAACTGGGATAATTTAATCTCTCTATTTGAGGATTAATTTGAAAAGTTATCAAGGTATGAAAAATGTGTCATGAATGTATATGCTGGAAATTAGAAATTTATGGTAGGAAATGAAAGATTATTGATAGATAAACAACTTTTATAAAGTGGTTTTTGACGAAAACATGGTTTAGGGAATAAAACAGAAAGTTGTAAAATTTAATGAAAAAATTTAAAATTTTATGAATACATGTGCTGTAAAATTTGTAATGGGGCTTTGGTTAGGCTTAGAATAGGGAGTAATTTGCACAAGTTTCATTTTTCGAGCCTAAGGACAAAATCAAAATTTGTGAAAAAGTTAGGGCAAAACAGTAATTTTTCCTAGGACGTAAATTGAGTCCCAACGAGTATAAAATGTATGACATTAATGATTTAAGTTATTTATATAGATCCGGACAACTCAAATTCGAGGTTAAATCGAGGAAAAGGGAAGGTTTAGGATTAGTAGACTTTATATAGGAACAAGTGTCGAGGTAAGTTCTTGTAACTTAATCAGTCATGTAATTATGTTAATTTAATGTTGTGTTTGTATGAAATGTGATTTATGTTGATCTGCTTTACTTGTATGCTATGATGGAAAGTTGATACATGCTTGAAATGTTGATAAAGGGTTAAGTCTCGATTGAATGTTGAATTTCGATGATTATATGCGCTTTCCCAAAACTAATAAAGTCCTACATTTGTTGCAGATGGGATTTTGTAACACCCTACACTCGTGCCCTACCCTGAGATGGCATACGAGGCATTACTAAATTTTAACATATGCACACGATCATTTCTAAGTCACCAAGACTTAATCAAATTTAAGACTTTTTTCGAACTTTGATTAAGCTCCTTAACACGGGCCTACGAGGCATCAAACGTTCATTGGAAACCATTCGGAACCAACTTGGGTCCTTAAATCGACTTAATAAAAATGACCTTGAAACAGGGCACACGCCCGTGTGAAAGGGCAACACCCCCGTGTGGCCCTTTGACATGGCCGTGTTGATGGCCTGTGTAACACACACGGCCTAAGCACCTAGGGACACGCCTATGTCCTGTGCCCGTGTGAATTAAATTCCAAATTCGAACCTACAGGGGTTTTCACACGGCCTGACACACGCCCATGTCTATGGCTTGTGTCCCTCGTGTCCAAAAACCTTGACATCTAATAAGGGGCATACGGCCAAGACACACGCTCGTGGCCAGAGGCAGTGTCCTTCACACGGCTGAGACATACGACTGTGTCTCTGCCCGTGTGTTTACTACCATGCATTCTGAATTGAAATTTTTACGTGCAGGGGACACATGGCTGGACAACACGCCCATGGGGCTGGCCGTGTGTCACACACGGTCTAGGCACACGCCCGTGTGATTACCTGTGTGGACAATATAAGGCTATCTACCAAGCCCTTTGCCACCCTGAACCACGTTCTATCAACAGTCAACTTACCAAAATCTAACTTAATATAAATTCACAACCAAACAACCATATATTTCATCATGTCAACAATTTCACATTCATGAAAGACTACTTTGCATTCATATAATAACTTTCAATATTAGCCATTTTTCATGGCCTTATACAAAATGAGTCAAATATTAAAGCAAGCCAACACATTGGGCCCCAAAACAAAGTGACACTAAAACAAAATCAAAGAGTCTTATACATGCCATAATCAAAATTTAAGAACTAATTATACCAAATGTTTTGATTGATAGTGTGATTGATGCCTCTGACGTCTGTTGATCCACGAGCAAATTAGGCAGCACTATAAGAAAATGGAAAGAAACAGGATAAGCATAAAGCTTACTAAGTTGCATGAAAATAAATATAACAACAACTTTACTATTCATCATCATGCTCTTAATACAAAAGTAGGCATAAGCACAACTTACTCGTTGCTATCCAATATAATTCACATAGCATATACTAAGCTCACATCTCATACATTTCAAATAGGTACCTGTACCACTCACAGTTATACTTTTCTCGTTTAACTTAAACTGTAACTCTCACTGTTAAACCATTTGAAATGCTATCGGATATTCACTAAGCCTCAAACATAGGGTATAATGCCGATGTCATGTTCCAGACATGGTTTTACACTGACTCTCCCATCTCCATGCCATTGCCATGTCCCAGACATGGTCTTACATTGACACATCTCGTAGTCGATGGATGTCCCAGACATGTCTTACACTAGCTTACATCGCGAGGCCGATGCATGTCCTAGACATGTCTTACACTAGCTCTCACCTTAATGCCGATGTCATGTCCCAGACATGGTCTTACACTGGCTCTCATAATGTGGCCGATGCATGTCCCAGACATGTCTTACACTAGCACACAAATAACTCGAATGTCATGGCATGAATATCCGATTTATTTCCTAAGGTTCAAACGGGAGTTCTACTATATCAATATTCATCATACATAATCATTTCCACAAACAAGAAATTTATGCTATATCAATTCAAACACATATAATAACATTATAGTTGCATTATTTACATACAACTTACCTCGGATTACAAAATGTAGACGACTAGCTCGACTTAGTCCACTTGCTTTGCTTTTCCCCAGTCTCGGCCTGAATTTTTTAATTCTTGATCTAAAATGATAGAAATTCATTCATCTTATCAGCATATTACTCTAGACACTTGTAAATTCATAATTGGGCAAAATGACCATTTTACCCCTAGATTTTCATAAAATGACCATTTTACCCTTAGGTTCGAAAATCGATTTTATCATATTTTCACACTAACCAAGCCTAGACGATTACTTTTTATACTAGAAGCAATCCAAAATTCTCAATATTTCATACATTTATCACCTATTTACAACTTATGCAAAATGGTCCTTTTTAGGGTTTTCATGAGAAATCTCTTCACAAAAGTTGTTTATTTCACAACCATGATTCATTTTATTCCATAAAATTTTTGAAAAAAACATGTCTTCTATCATGGCAAAACCCTAGACTTTTAACCATTTTGTAAAATAGCCCATTTGTTAGAAAGCTCAAGATACAAGGATCTCAAAAATACAAAAATATTCAAGAAAAGCCCTCAAAATCACTTCCTTGTAGAGAGACTAAGTGGTTGAAATTTCAAGCTTCAAAAACTCTTCTAATGGCTGATATTTTCGATCAAGAAGAAAGGATGGAGGAAAAAGATGAAGGCTAAGCTTTTGAGTATTATTTTATCACATATTAGGTCATCAAATACCTAACAATTTGACCATTTAATTTCTTTGTCTCATGGCCGGCCAAGCTAAAATATAAGGGTATATTTGCCTTTTAAAGACCCCCAATTTAAGTTTCATTCCAATTTAACACCCTTAGCTATCAATTCAAGACTTTTGAACTTTATGCGATTTAGTCCTTTTTCACGATTAAGTTCACAAATGTTAAAATTAATTCACCAAATTTTTCATGCACTAATATAAACATGCTATATCTCTAAAATAATAATAAAATAATTTCTCCAACCTCGGATTGGTGGTCCCGAAACCACTATTCTGACTAGGCCCAAAATTGGGTTATTACAGATTTAGCTCGGACGAGTAATCCCATTAACCTTGTCATATAAAGGACAACTTGGTATAATGGCACATATAGGAAAACTTGACCATTAGTAGCTTGAATGTTATTTTGTAACCTAGCCATTAGAATGGCTAGTAATGGTTCATTTTGGTATTTCTTAGTAGGTTATTATGATAAATATACACATGAGATATGTTAAGAATATGTGATCAATGTTGTTAATGCTTAAGTTAATCCAAGATAAATTTACAAACACATATGCATGGAATGGTATGCCATGTTAAATGATGAAATTGCTTATTTTGAATGCTTGGAATGGTTGGTATTGGTTGTGTGTTTCAAGTGCAAGTCTTAGGTGAAATTTTGGGTGAGAAATAAAGCTAGAAATAGCTTCATTTTGTCCACACAGGCAGACACATGGGCGTGTGTCTAGACCGTGTGTGACACACGACCTGGTAACATGGGCATGTGCTTAGGCCGTGTGTCCCCTGCACCTTAATTTTGAGAAACAGTATGCTCAGAATTGAGTACATGAGCGTGTGTCTTGGCCGTGTGAAACTTGCACCTATTTTTGAATTGAATTAATTAACCACACGGTCTAGCACGCGGGCGTGTGGCATGGCCGTGTGTGTAAGTCAGAGAGTTACATAGGGTCGAACACGGCCTCTAACATGGGCGTGTCCCAGGGTCACACGGGAGTGTCCCTTGGGCCACACGGGCGTGTGAGCCCTGCACCTTGGAAAAATTTTGTAATTTCGCAAAAAATTCTTAGAGGTCTTGATTAAGTCCCGACTCGATTCTAATACTCGTATTGGGCCTCAAGGGCTCAATCAAGGGATGCTATGGATGATCTCGGTAAATGAATAGTAACTTACGTGGATTATTGTAGAATGTATTTGAATGTTCCAATAATGCTCTGTAACCTTGTCCCGGCGACGGATATTGGTTAGGGGTGTTACTGGAATAGCCTATGCATTCCAACTCTATTTAATGGGCCCATTATAAATTGTTGTTTAGTTTTAGGTAATATCCTATTATGGGCCTAATGGAATCAACCTCTATTACTGGACAACTTGTAATAGCAATTCAGGGGTTGGGGGTCTGAATGACCATTCAAAACCACCCGTAATAACATTTCTCCTTTTGTGGACCAAAATAGCCTGCTCTCTTCTTTATCATTTTCACTTTCAGTTCAGATTTCTTCCTCGACATTTATCCCAAAGTAAACTCCAGAAATTAGCTCCTTAATCGACGACAAATCAAGCATCTATTCGCCATCTTCATCTTCATCTTCATCTTCATTTTAATTAAACCTCCTTATTTACAGTAAGTGTCTTTGATTCCTTTTTTTCCTTTGATATTTTTAGTTAAAGTTCTTTCACTTCTTTCAATTTTTTTCCCCTTCCGTATTTGGATATAATCTAGCAAAGCAAATTGTAAAACCAGAATTGCAAATTATGCCTAAATGAAATATTTTGTGTATCAATTAGGCCTGGAATGATTGAGTCAATCCTATGCTGGATGCATGAATTGAAGAATCTTGGACTGCCATAATTACCATACAATTCCAAATAATTTCATCATTTTTCTCCCATTCACTATTTATTAGCTCAAATTTTCCCTTCTTCATTTAATATGGCGGTCTCAAACAGTTTTTATTTTCTTTTAAATCCCCCATTCTTTCAACATATATAGCTGGTGAAAATTTTATGCTTTGTGTAGCTATGATTAAAAAGCTTATTCATGCGTATACCAACATGCAAAGTGAAAGGCACGTTGAGAGATAGTTGCAAACAAGCATTGCTTGGGTAGCCGTTATTTCTGACCCATTAATTTTCTTAATTATGGAATAACCAAATGACACAACAAGACAGGGTGTTTAACTTTTCATACATTTCTTGAGAATGTTGGCAAGTTGGTCTTTGTTTTTATGCTCTATTCTTGGCACTCTTATCTTTTTATATTTAACCTTAAATATCCAAAAATAGATCCCTTTTGAACAACACATATGTATATATAATAAGCAAGCGTCTGCAATTGCAAGTTCTTTCACTGGTGCAAACACAAAAAGAAACCACAACAGCAACATAGCATGTAATTGGATAGAAAAACATTTAAAAAGTTGGTCTCGCACTTGGTTTACACTTTTGTGTCATGCTTCTTGTGTCATGCTCCTTTACATGGGGAATTTGTATATAATTCTTAAAATATTTGTTACTTTAAGGGAACTTAATATAAATGTTTTGACTATACAAAATCTTAATTTTATGTCTGTCTTAGGATGAACTTTTTTAATTTCACTTGTCCCTATGTTCTGCTTGTTGTGTTTCCATATAAAAAAGAGCTTTGGTTGATTAGTCTGGCAAAAGAGGATCGCAGACTTTTCAAGAGTCTCCAAGCTTCTAATGTACTCTTTTTCCAAGGAATATTGTAGCTTACTTTAGTGCTAAATCTTTTGTATTTGGACTTCTAAGAGAAAAAAAGATAAGGCTAATTTTTTGTCATCACACCTGTTTGGGGCTTTTTTGGTTTTATGTGAATGCATTTGATGCATTTATTCTAGTGTTTGAGGTGATGTGTTTGGCAACGGGCTCTTACCAATTTGAGCCTCTTTCAAGTTCTATACCATTACTAATTGTGGTAGCTGTATATTGTGTTCTCTTCAGTCTTGTCTCTTTTGTTGGTCTTAGCTTTCTCCAGTTCTGTAACTTGAATAGTTTCAAAACAAAATTCATATTAGGCTTCCTTGAAATATCCATGTCTGACATTTTCCAACACATGCCAACCTAGGTATATATAGAGATATGATGCTCCAAATTGAAAAAATTGTAATAACTTAATCACTCTCTATTTATTAGCAACTGAAAAATTTTATTTTCTAATGAAATGCAATTCAATGAGAAAGTGTTGTGATCTTCATGTCTCATACAACAGTTGCTGCTTTGGTTGTTTTATTCTTTAATTTAGCACTATGTCAAGAAAATAATGAAAGCAGAAAGGACATTGGATTGAACTAGTGGGAAAAGTTTTGCTTTTACAAATCAAATGTTAAGAATGATGAATTCTATGCACTACCTTTTAGACTTAATAAGCTTTTCCCATCAATTTAACCTTTTGAAAAATAAATATTTACTGTGACACATTATTTGCTTTCCAATTCCATTTCTTAAGTTAGATTTATCTTCCTAATTTTCCTTTTCATCCTACATATTTATTCAAAAAGCTATTTTTGAGTCACATTGGCTAATCTAACAGCTGCTTTTACCTCATGTTACACTCTCTCTTATTTTTCCTTTATCTATCTGTGGTTCTTTTCTTACTGTCAAGTCTCAGTTCTATTTTAAGCTTAACATATTATATGGGATAAATTTTTAAAAATTTTCATATAATATATGTATATTTCTGTAGAACTAGAAACTATGTAATTTGGATGTGGATGAAAACCTCTAACCCGTGTACGTTGCCGGAACAGGGTTACGGAGCATTACCAAAACTTTCAGAATATTTACAGATAATTTATATCAATTACAATTCATCCTTCAAAATTATTCGTAATGTCCCTTAAATGGACCCTCGAGGCCCAATATGAACATTAAAATCGAATCGGGACTTAATCGAAAACTCTAAGAATTTTTCGTGACATTTCAAAAATTTTCTAAGTTACAGGGATCACACGCCCGTGTGGTCCAAGGGGCACGCTCGTGTGACCCTAGGACACGTCTATGCTTTAGGCCGTGTTCGAACCCGTTTAACTCTCTGACTTGTGCACACGGTTAGCCACACGCCCGTGTGCTAGGCCGTGTGGTTAATTAAATTCTTCAAAATTGGATGCAGGTTTCACACGGCCAAGACACACGCTTGTGTTCTAGGTCGTGTAGCACACGCGGCTGAGACACACGCCCTTATGCTTAATTCTGAGCTTTCTGTTTCTCAAATTTAAGGTGCAGGGACACACGGTCAATCCACACACCTATGTGCCAGGCCGTGTGTCACACACGGTCTAGACACACGCCGTGTGTCTGCCCATGTGGACGAAATAAAGCTATTTCTAGCTTCATTTCTCACCCAAAATCACACCAATGACCTGCACTTAAACTTACATCCAAATACCAACCATTTCAAGCATTCAAATTAAGCAAACTCTATCATTCAACATGGCATATCATTACATGCATACATGTTTATAATCTTACCTTGGTATATTCCATATGTTAAGCATAATTTGATCAACCATTTAACACATATGTAGCTACCATAGTATGACATTGCAAGTATATCAAAACAACCATTACTAGCCATTCCAATGGCTAGATTACAAACCACATATTTAAGCCATCTATGGCCAAGTTAGCCTATACATGTCACTATACCAAAATGATTTTACTATATATACCCAAAATAAGCTGGTGGATAGTGTGATGATGCTTCAATGATCTCCAACCTTCGCGAGCTTCCGAGCACTACAAAACAGGGAAAATAAAATCTAGCAAGCATTACATGCTTAGTAAGTTCGTATAACGAAAACTAAACTTACTAATCCCGTTTATTAAATCTAAGCATACAATATCATATTTTCCATCAATTTGGAAAAACTGCCTAAACACATGCATTCAATCAAACATGTTAGTCACAAAATTTCCAGATACATCAAGTAAACACAGATGAGCTCATCATGCAATATTCTTTCAAGACATTGTCATTTCATCTCATAATTCCCTCATCATGCCAAGAGTTTTGTCCGTTGAATCATTAGATTTCCAATGGATACTCAAGTAGTACACTCAAGGTGTACAATTCAATAACTCATCAATTCTTATTCAAGAGTACCCATTAGGGCATTTAATCAAGAACACACTCTCTAGCCACATATCGTATTACAGGATTACCAGTTTAGGCTAAATCCTTTATGTAACATATGCTCAGAAGAGCTCAATTAGGATTACCAATTCAGGCTAAATCCTAATTGTAACTTATGCTCGAGAGGGATTATATCAAGATTACCCATCTGGGCTAAATCCTTTCTATAATAAGATAAAAGGGATTACTCGTCCGAGCTAAATCCCATCAGCAACAAATGAAAGACCTCATTTTATAAGGCAATCACATTTATCCATCAAAATTCAATATTCAAACGAGACTTTACCTCTTTTTCCAACATTTCTGAACATATAATCTTTCACACATTTATAATATTCACATAAATATAAATCATAACATTCAAGTTAACATATTTACATGCTTGACTAAGTTACACGAACTTACCTCGACACTTGTTCGCGTAAATAATCTACTAATTCGAAACATTTCCTTTTCCTCGATCTAACCTCAAATTTATGTTGTCCGGATCTATATAAATAACTTTAATCATCAATTTCACAATTTTCATATTCATTTGGACTCAATTTACATCCTAGGCAAAATTGCCATTTTGCCCCCAACTTTTTCATAAATTCCAATTTCATTCCTAGGCTCGGAAAATGAAATTCATACAATTTACTACCTATTCCAAGCCTAACCAAAATTTCAACATAAAATTTACAGCACATATTTTCTATAAATTTTAGAATTTTTCATCAATTTTCATAACTTTACATTTTAGTCCCTAAATCATGTTTTTATCAAAAATCACTTTGTAAAAGTTGTTTATCTATAAACAACCTTTCATTTTCTACCATAAATTTTTAATTTTCAGCATATTTATCCATGACCTAATTTCCCTACCTTGATAACTTTTCAAATTGATACCCTAAATAGATAGATTAAGCTATCCCAGTTTCAAGAATATCAAAATTACTAAAAATGGGACAAGAAAACTTACCCAATTAAGCTATGAAAGTTTCTTCTCTCTCTCCTAAGTTTTCCATAGAATTTTGGGGAAGAATATGAGAAAAATAAGATGATATCTTTTATCATCTTTTTAATTAATTAAATATTTTTCAATTTCCAGTTTAGTACTTGCCCTTTTTCTAAATTTCCATGGATGAGTCAGTAAAATATCTACATACTTTTTTTTAATGTCTAATTACCATATAAGGACCTCAAGTTTTGAATTACATAGCTATTTAATCCTTCTAGCTACTAAAATTCAACTTTTGTATTTTATGTGATTTAGTCCATCCCGTAATTAAACATATAATCAGTAAAATTTTCTTATCAGAAATTTCACATTACATTTCTAACATAATATGGACCATGTAATAAAATTAAAATAAATTTTATTTTTGAATCAAATTTGTGGTCTCGAAACCACTATTCCAATTTCACTGAAATTGGGTTGTTACAGTAGATGTATTAAATGGGTATTTTTAAAAAATAATAATTATTAAACATCAGTCATCAATTAATCAAATCCACAAAAAAACACATTATTTTCTTTCCTTTCCTTTTTTTTTTCTTTGTTGTGTGATTGATAAAGAAATGAATTTCAAGTTTTTTACTTGCAAAAATAGTTGTAATTTCTATTTTGTGCTTTGTAAAGATTCTTAATATGTAATGTTTATTTTTCTTTGACAGTTTGTTATTGCTTCCTCTTCTTTTTTGACTTGTTTGATTGCTTCTTACACCCACAGTTGAGCATATTGTATTCACTGAATCACTGTAAGTTTTTCAGCAATTAAATTCTTTGATTTTGTTTTACTGTTATTGAAATTAGTATTGGAGAAATGTGACCCTTTTACTACGATTTGAAGATATGTAACACTTTAATATCTTGAAGTAATGACTCATCTGCCTTTAATAGTACAAAGTGAGATGTGTAAAAGAATTGGTCTTGCATTGACAATATGGTTGCATAAATGTACAATTGCGAGTTTGTTCTTAGTTACATTGGGTGCCATCCATAGCCTACATACTTATAGACCAAGTATATTTTAGATTTTTATGCAAAACGAGATTATGTGAAAAATACTTGTATATGCTAGTAACGAGACCTGTATTGAACAAGTTAGGATGAATAGAATTACCTTTTTAAAACTATGTGAGATGTTACAAACTTTAGGGGGATTGAAGTTCAAGGAACATGCTTGTTGATGAGCAAGTGACAATGTTTTTACATATCATTTCTCATCACCTTAAAAATCGAGTTATCAAGCATTACTTTAATAAGTCTGGGGAAACCGTTAGCAGATTATTTCCCAATGTTTTAAATGTTGTCATACGCTTACAAGATGTGTTATTTAAAAAGGTAGAGCCAATTACAGCTAATTCTACACACCCAAGGTGGAAATAGTTCAAGGTATTGGAGTGAGTTCTATATATAGCTCGTACATAATTTAGTTGATTTAGATTTAAATATAGTATCCTAACCTGAGGTTTTATACATGTGATGTAGAATTGCTTAGGTGCTTTAGATGGAGCCCACATCAAGATTAGGGTTCCAACAATTGATAACCCTAGATATCAAACACGAAAGGGTGACATAGCAAAAAATATGTTAGGTGTTTGTACACTTGATATGCATTTTGTTTATATTCTTCCTGGTTAGGAAGGTTCTATTGCTGATGGACGGGTTCTTCGAGATGCCATTAGTAGGAGACATGGACTAAAAGTTCCTCATGGTAAAGTGCAAAATTAGAGGAATTTGAATTAATTTTTAAGATTATACTTTTTTAGGGAAATTAACCATGATAAATAGTTTCTTTTTATAGGTTGTTATTATTTAGTTGATGTTGGATACACAAATTGTGAGGGATTTCTTGAGCCTTTTAGAGAACAAAGATATCATTTGAATGACTGGTCTCAAGGTTACCAGCCAAGTACTCTGGAAAAATTCTTCAATAGGAAACATGCTTCAGTGTGTAATGTTATTGAAAGATGTTTTGGGTTATTAAAACTTAGATAGAGAATACTTAGGAGTCCATCATTCTATGCTGTGAGGGTGCACAATAGAATTATTATTGCATGTTGTTTGCTGCACAATTTTATTCGAACCTATATGAGTCTTGATCTTATTGAAGCGGAGTTGGGAGAAGGATTACCTAGTAATGTGATAGATGACGATGAATCGAATATCATAAATATTCATCCATCGGATGCATGGGCTACTTGGAAGATGAAACTAGCCAACCAAATGTTCGATGAATGGAAAACATATAGAAATTAGTTAAGTTTAGGGTAAAAATAGTAAACGTTAATTTGTTTATATTATTTCATGTATCTAGTTTATGAAACTTTGGTGGTGTTTGAATTGTTTTTTTGTATAGTACTAGACTTGTTGAATTATAATTTATTTTCTTTTGATTCATCATGTGTTATAATTTTATAAAGTGTTGAAATTTTGATTCATAATATTGAACTTAATTTTAATTTTATTTTTTTTCTTAAGATAGTTATGTCAGGTTTTTCACAATCAAGTGTTTCTTCCCAAAATTCTCGAGGAACCAAAAGAAAATGGGTTCCAAAAGAAGATGCTGCATTGGTTGCTTATATGGTCGACTTGCATTATGTTGGAACCTTTAATGCCGATATGGGATTCAAAGCCCATTATTTAAATAAGTTGGAAAAAATGTTAGAAAAAGTTTTACCCCATGCCATGTTTAAGGCTAAACCTAATCTTGAATCAAGGATTAGGATATTGAAACCGGATTGGTCAATCCTTTATGACATGCTTAGTGGAAAAAAACAATAGTGGCTTTGGTTGGTGTAACACCCTTAACCCGTATCTATCGCCGAAACAGGGTTATAGAGCATTACCAGAGTTCACAGAACATTTACAGATAATTCATGTTAATTACTATTCATTTTTTGAGATTATACGTAACGTCCCTTAAATGGATCCTCGAGGCCCAAATCAAGTACTAGAATTGAGTTGGGACTTAATTGAAAACTCTAAGAATTTTCTGCATAATTTCTAAAATATTCATAGGTGTAGGGCTCCCATGCCCGTGTGGTCTAAGGACATGCTCGTGTAACCCTAAGACACGCTCATGCTGTAGGCTGTGTTCGACCCAGTGTAACTCTCTGACTTGTGCCACACGGCCAGCCAAACGCCCGTGTGCTAGGCCGTGTAGTTAATTAAATTTTTTGAAATTAGGTGTAGGTTTGACACGGCCAAGACACACGCCTGTGCTCCAGGCCGTGTAGCACACACGGCTAAAACAAACGCCCGTGTCTCTGCTCGTGTGCTCGATTCTGAGCATTCCACTTCTCGAATTTAAGATGCAGAGGACACATGGCCTAACCACATACCCATGTACTAGGCTGTGTGTCATACAAGGTCTAGACACATGCCCGTGTGGAAAAAAATAAAGCCATTTCTAGCTTTATTTCTCACCCAAAATTTTACCAATAACTTGCACCAAAGTTACGTCCAAATACCAAACAATCCAAACATTGAATTAAGCAAATTTTTAACATCTAATATGATATGACATTGCATACATACATGTTTAAAATCTTGCCTTGGTTTAACATAAACATAAAACATCATTTGATCATTCCTATTTAACACATAGGTGTTTATCATAATATTATACTTTATAAATACCAAAACATATCATTACTAGCCATTCCAATAACTAGATTTCAAATAACATATTTAAGCCATCTATGGCCAAGTTAGCCTATACATGTCATTATACCAAATTAAGTTTACTATTTATACCAAAATAAGCTTGTGGATAGTGTGATGATGCTCCAACCGATCACCAACCTTTGCAAGCTACCGAGCACTATAAAACAGAGAAAATAAAACCTAGTAAGCATCATATGCTTAGTAAGTTCGTATAATAGGAATTAAACTTACCAATCTCATTTATTAAAATTAAGCATATAATAACATGTTTCCATCAACTTGGAAAAATTGCCTAAACACATGCATTCAATCAAACATGTTAGTCACAAAATTCTTATATACATTAAGTAAACATAGATGAGCTCATCATACTATATTCTTTCAAAATATTATTCATTTCATCTCATAAATCTCATATCATGTCAAGTATTTTATCCGTTGAATTACTAAAATTTCGATGGATACTCAGGTAGTACAATCAAGGTGTACAATTCAATAACTCATCAATTCATATTCAGAAGTACCTATTAAGGCACTTAATTAGGAAGCACACTCTCGAGTCCCATATCATATAACAGGATTACTTGTCCAAGCTAAATCCTGTTTCCAATATATGCTCATAAGAGCTTAATCAGGATTACCCGTCTGGGCTAAATCTTATCTATAACATATGCTCAAGAGGGCTTATATCAGGATTATCAGTCAGGCTAAATCCTTTCTGTAATGAGATCAATATGATTACTCATCCGAACTAAATCCCATCAGCAACAGATGCAGAACCTCATTCAATAAGGGAAATCACATTTATCCATCGAAATCCAATATCCAAACGGAACTTAACCCTTTTAAACCATCTCAAACATGTATTCATTTCTTATATAAAACACATTTCATACAAACACAACATTCAATTTAACATATTTACAAGCTCGATTAAGTTACACGAACTTACCTCGACACTTGTTCGCGTATATAAATCTACTAATCCGAAACTTTTTCTTTTACTCGTTAGCCTCGACTTTGTGTTATCTGGATCTATATAAATGAATTTAATTATCAATTTATGACATTTCATATTTATTTGGACTCAATTTATATCCTAGGCAAAATTGCCATTTTGCCCCTAAATTTTCCATAAATTTCAATTTCGTCCCTAGGCTTGGAAAATGAAATTCATGCAATTTACTCCCTATTCCAAGCCTAACCGAAATTTCAATATACAATTTATAGCACATATATTCTATAAATTTCAGAATTTTTCTTCAACTTTCATAATTTTACAAATTAGTCCCTAAATCATGTTTTTATGAAAAATCACTTTGTAAAAGTTGTTTATCTATCAACAATCTTTCATTTTCTACCATAAAATTTTAATTTTCAACATATTCATCCATGGCATAATTTCTATACTTTGATAACTTTTCAAATTAATCCCCCAAATAGATAGATTAGACTATCCCGATTTCAAAAATATCAAAATTACTAAAAACGGGACAAGAAAACTTACCCAATTAAGCCAAGAAAGATTGTTTTCTCTTTCCTAGGGTTTCCATGTAAATTGAGGAAGGAGATGACATAAAATAAGATGTTAATTTCTTTTAATTATTTATCATCTTTTAATTATTTCTATTTCCAATTTAGTCCTTACCTTTTTTCTAAATTTCCATGGATGAATCATCAAAAATATCTACTAACTTTTTATTAATGGTTTAATTACCATATAAGGACCTCAATTTTTGAATTCCATAGCTATTTAATCCTTCTAGCTACTAGAATTCAACTTTTCTATTTTATGCTATTTGGTCCGTCCTGTAATTAAACACATAATTGGTAAAATTTTCTTATCAGAATTCTCACATGACATCTCTATCATAATACGAACCATGCAATAAATTTAAAATAAATTTTATTTTCGGCTCAAATTTTTGGTCACAAAACCATTATTCCGATTTCACTGAAAATGGGCTGTTACAGTTGGGATGAGCATAGGCAGCTTGTTGTTGCTGAAGATGCAGTGTGGAACTCATATATAAATGTAAGAATTATTTCAAGTCTTTATTACTTATTTTGACCAAACTTATATCTAATATGAATTCCTTATTTTTATAGAGTCATAAAGAAGTTGGTCAATTCAAACATCGTAGTTTCCCTTATTATGACCAACTTACTGCCATCTACTTAAAAGATTGAGCCACTGGGAAAGATGCTCAAACAATCGTTGATGTTATTGAAGAAATAGATGTTGAGGATGTAGCTACTACAAATACTCATGAAGAAAGAAATGATTTCCATGGATGCGCAGCTAATGTTTCTTTGGATGACATGAATCTTTCAGCTACACAACCGCAACCTGCTAGAAACCAAGATGATTCCACATTTTCAAAAAAAAAAAAAGATTTGTAATACAAGTGATTCTTCTACTTCATTTACTGATGCTGCCACTTTATTGGCGGAATACATATGGACCGATGACCTTAAAATCAGTAAGAGTATTACTTCCGAAGTGCTAATTCAACAAAAGTCAGAAATGGCCATTCAAGAAAGTGGTCTAAAATTATATCCAACGTTATGTGAAGTAGAAGGTTTAATTGAGGATGAGCGCTATCGCGCATTGAGCAAAATTTCAAATCGTCCAACGCAAATGCTCATTTTCTTTAGTTTACCTTCTTCTGTGCGATTGGAATGGGTGAGAAGATTTCTTGCTGACCATTAAAAATCATGGTTGCGTTGATGATATTTTGGTAACTTTTTGTGCTTGTAATATTTGGATGGTATAATGACATGATAGAATGTTATTACAATGTTGTAACTTTTTGATGTTGTAAAATTTTATAACATATGGATTATGACAAATAAACTAATGAAATCATGTAACTTTTGTTAATATATGAATATTATGTTTGGATGTGAAATATAATTCTCAAGTTATTTATTACTTCTAATATTTCGTTTTTTATTGTAGAATAATTAAATTATTTGTTTCACTAATGATATTTTAGCACATTAAATATGTATTGCATTTTAAAAATAATAAAGTAGATTATATATTATTTTTATAATATTATATATTATGATTTTTTAATTTATATAATAATTATATTAAGAATGTTATTAAATTATATTTTATTTTATTAAATTATATTTACTAATAATTATGTTAAAATATGGTTAAATTATTTATTACTTTTTAATAAAATATATTTCGAATAATTTTATTAAAATTTAATAACAATAACAATAATCATCTACCTAAAAAATTTACGCTAAGGGTACTTTGGTCATTTAAGTCTTTTTCCTTATACTATTACAACATCTATTCCATTCAACAAAACACAAGAATTTTAATACAACTTTATTCCATTCCATTCAACCAAACAATTGGATTACTGATTACAGCTCTATTCCATTATAGTTCTATTCAATTACAGCCGTATTCCATTACAGTGAACCAAACGTACCCAAATGTTATTTCCATTTCCAACCGTCTATCTTAGGCCACTTTGGAATAGTAGGTTGATTTTCTTAAGTAAGACCAAAGTGGTTGAAACACTTCTTTTAGTTGGACTATCGTCACTTCCTGGAAGATATTTACTTGCTAGAACCTTGACCCAAATCGATTCTTGTTCATGTATCATTCTCCAAGCCAATTTCATCAAATAGGCTTGATTTTTAAAATTTTAAACTCTCATCCGAAGGCCACCAGTCTCCTTTGACTTACCTAATACATCTTGATCTGTCATATGCAATCTCATTGAGTCTTCAGTAACCCCAAAAGAAGTTCCTATTGAGTCGATGAATTTTAGCTAATGTATTAGCTAATAACATTCTGCATTGCATGTAATAATTGAGAATAGTAGCCATAGTTTCATGGATTATCACTAATCTTCCCACTCGAAATAATGAATTTGCTTTTCAGGAGTTCAAATTTCCTTGAACTTTTTCAATGATGAAATCATACTCTTTTCTTGAAACTTTTGGATGGGTGAATAAGGAATCCCAAGTATTTCCCAAAGTCTTTTGTCTATTGCATTTTGAGGGTATTAACCATTCTTAACTTAGTATTATCCTCCATTTTAGGGGAAAACAAAATTTTGGATTTTTACAAATAAATGCTTTGACCAAATTGTTTCATGAAGGTATTAAGAGTAGTCATGATGGACCGAACATAAGTTTTATCGACTTTAGAAAAGAGAATTACATCATCCACAAAGAAGAGGTGGAAGAGTAACGGACCTCTTCTCGAAGCTCGAATCGGTTGCCAAGAATTATTATCAATTTCTCTCAAGATAAGATGATTGAGGTATTCCGTACAGAGGATGAAAATATAGGGAGACAATCGGTCCCCTTGTCGGATTCCTCTTGTCAGAACAAACTATTCAAGCTTAGAGATATTAAGAAGGATTGAAATAGATGAAGTGGAAATGCATTGCAAGATGAGGCAAATAAACATTTTAGGAAAATTGAAAAAACATAGGACTGTCCTAACAAAAACCCACTCATGTTTGTCAAAAGCTTTCTCAATGTCAAGTTTAAATAGCCCCTCTCTTCCCTTTTATTTTATTGAGTGAGTAGAAAACTTCTTGCACAATGATAACATTATCATGTGCCTATTGCTTAAGGATGAATCTTTCTTGAAAGGGAGATATGATTTTCTTAAGAAGTGGCTGAATTTTCATCACCAAATTCTTTGTGCTAATCTTGTAACTTGTGTTGCAAAGACTAATAGGACAAAATTGATTAATCGAGGGGATTCATTGGCTTTCGGAACCAAAGAAATAATGAATTCATTAATACTAGATGACAACTTACCCAAAGGAAAAACATTATTATCCATTTCAATGGTCTTTTGTCTCACATATTCCCAGCATTTTTTTAAAAAAATGGGGTGGAGGCCATCTGAGCTAGAAGTCTTGTAGCACCCCAAACCTGGCCCAGAAGTTATAGCCGGATCCGGCATGCCACATCAAAAACGTTAAAAAAAAATTCCATTCTAAGTCTAGAAAATCGTACTTGATGTTCAAAAGATTAATTCATTAAGGGTTAAAGTGAATGGAAGTTGTGCACCAGGTAGGAAACCGGAAAAGAGGTGGTGAGTCCATCGGACTGCTTAAGTACCAAGCTCCCTTCGGATCCAATCCTAGACATGCATACCGCCATTGCCATACTTTAACGTCATGGATATTTCTAGGAAACCGATTTGATTAAGTCATTTTTAGGAAAAGTGATTAATTTTGGAAAATTAATTCATTGCGGAAGTTTTGCTTGTTGTCGTGTTATTTTGAAATCAACTGTTGTTTTTGAAAACGCGCCCTAAAGCTATCCAATTTCAACAGTTAAAATAAGTATTACCTATTTTAGTAATACATATAAAAAAAAACCATCAAAAATAAATAAGCGGCCTTATTGCATTTAAAAACCCAAAACTTCAAACGTAAAAAAAAAAGATGTCCAGTTCACCAGAAGAAAATCAAACTTTCGAGCGGGTGGCCACTCGAATTCCCTCACGACTCCAAGCCCACTATGGTTGGGGATTACTGCGTGGATGAAAATAAAAGGGTGAGTTTGGGAAACTCGGTGTGTAAATTAACCCAACCATAGCCTATATCAGCTCAAACCACAGAAATAGAATAAGTTGGCCTTAGCCCAGAACAGAATTCAGAATAAAGCCCATAGGCCCATAACAGAAAAAAACAGATATTACATGTTTATGCAGAAACCCAACCATATCCAACCGTACACCCCCGTACCAACCTTACACCGTGTGGGGAGACAACTCGACCCACCCAACCGCTACACACCACAGAATTTGCAGCATGGCTGCCAGAATAGATAATGTGACAGACTCACTAGATACAGATAATCGTGGCAGAGCCACCAGAACAGATATATGTGGCAGAGCCACCAGATCAGATATTTGTGGCATAGCCACCAGATCAGATATTTGTGGCATAGCCACCAGAACGCTTCCTCCATAATATAACCCATGTCCCCATGCAATGATATATAATCATGGCATACATCATACGTAATCGATCGTCATGCTTTTCGGTCAAAATTAACCCTAGGGGTATAACGGTAATTTTACACCTAGGGGTATAACGATAATTTTCCATACATAGGGTATTATAGTAATTTAGCTACTTTTAGCGTTTTCATGCATATCCTAACTATTTACGTACTATCGAACACTTACACAAGATACTTACGAATTGGGTCCGTTGGCCCATGAACCCGATCTTTGGCCCATTAAGCCCAAATTATCAAAATGTACGAAATCGCGCGTCTGCAGCGTTTATTACTTTAGATTATCAAATATACAAACCCAACTATCTTACGAGCATTTGCACATCAAAAATTCCCAAAATACCGACTTTTCGGCATTTCGCTTTTCGCTTTTGCCAATCTAGTCTATGAGAGGGTGTCGATTACATACATTTGCGACTATATCTTGTGAGATCCATACACAAACCGCCTACAATTGGATTACTAACACGTTAATCTAACTATTCAAATACGAACTACGTATTAACCCCTTACCATATTCGGCCAACCACACCTACAGATCAGAGTAAGCTTATAAGAAATCAATAAGCAACTTATTAACAAATTTTTGTCAGTGTTTACCACATAATCATAATTTCACTGCAAGCTGTCTTCCTGAGCAACAGTCACTAAATCATTTATAACTGGAGCTAAGAAACTCAAAATCAAGTGCCGTTAATTTTCCCTGAAAATAGACTCATATATCTTCTATCCATAAAATTTTCATAATTTTTGGTATGGTCAATCAATACCAGATTTTTCTTAAAGTTTCCCATGTTTCACTGTTTGACTAATCTGACTACTCTTCATTACGAATCAAATTTCTCATTGTACAGAATTCAAAATATGTTCTTGTTTATTTCATTAGAAACTAGACTCAATAAGCTTTAATTACATAATTTATTCAGCTTCTAATTCATCTCCCATAATTTATGGTGATTTTCCAAAGTCACGTTACTGCTGCTGTCCCAAGCAGATTTATTACCAAATCACTCTTTCACACATACCTTGCATGCATGTTATTTAAACATGTATATCACCAATCAATCATCACATATCTATGATTTTACTTAAGTATAATCTCTATTTCATCATTTTAAAGCACAACATGTTAGCTGATTTTTCCCTTTAACATCTAAGGCACATGCATGCTCATTTGTTTGGCTCAACTTCACCTATCTTCCATTTTTCATCAAAAGAACATGAAACAACAACCATTTCCTTCATTTTAATTCATGACTAAATGCTCACAACACAACTAAAAACCAAAATATGCTTCAAGAGTTAAGGTAGAATCAAGAAGAACTCATGAACATCAAGATAGAAGCAAACTACCATGAACTTACCTTCAATTTTCTTCCCCAAGTGACCGAACATTCAAGAGCTTTCTCCTCTCCTTTCTCTTTTCTAACTTTCAGCTATGATGAACAAAGATGGACAAAACTTTGTTCTTTTCACCCCTTTTTCTTTTAATAAAATTCATATTTCATCCATTTAATTCTTTAATACAAAAGACATGAAATTCTTATCATGAAACATTTACCTAACCCATTATCATGAAACATTTACCTAACCCATTATCATGAAACACTTACCTAACCCATTATCATGGAACATTTACCTAACCTATTATCATGGAACATTTACCTAACCTTTTATCAATTTGTATCAATTTGTACCATAAATTATGGATATCAAGTGTATATTTTGCCTACAACAACATGATGGCTGGCCACTTCATGTAAAATGGGAGGTTTGTCATTCAAATCCTCCTATTTTGCACTCCTATTTATTTGGTCACTTCAATTTAGCCTATAGCATTTTCAAACATTTTCACATAGGTCCTATTTCATAATTTCACTCCCTTTTTCTTATGGAACAAAAATTAACTAAAATTGATGGGTTCTATCTTAAGCTTGGGCTTTCTAGAGGCTCACTAACATAATTAAACCTATGCCAACATTCACATGATTCCCGAAAATTGGGGCGTTACAAGTCTTGCAACTTTAACATCCGAGATCCCTCTAAACAAACCTCAAATCTCTGGCTCATTTAGATTGGGCCAAGCCAACTCATTTATATTACAAGCTCTATCTGAACTTCTTATTAAAGTAGTAAAAATGTTTTGAAAGTGATTTCTCACCATCTGTTCCAACAAGGGGTGATCCGACTCCATGGCATCCCTAGCTTGATCGTCACCAACCAAGAGCCTCATTTTATATGAACAATTTGTCAAGAACTATACTGACTGTAAGGCATTGACCTTTCCATCAGTACGCCATATCATCCACAAACAGACGGGCAAAAAGAGGCTTTCAACAAATACCTTGATATGTATCTTTACTCTTTCACCGCCAACACACCAACAAAGTGGGTGTCGATGTTGCCTTGGGCTAGATATTGGTATAACATGGCCTATCAAACATTGGTGAGAATGACACCATTCGAAGCCCTCTATGGTAAAAAACTACCAACGGTTGCCAAATATATTAAAGGGACTAGTCCTTTAGTTGAGGAGTTTTTGCTCGACAGAGATGTCGTACTCACTCTTCTCCGATAGAATCTGTCCAAAGCACAAGCCCGAATGAAACATGTGGCTAACATACACCATCAATAGATGGTTTTCCAGAAAGGAGGCTAAGTTTATGTCAAACTCCAACCTTTTCACCAAAACTTCGTACGCCTCTAGTGACATCACAAGCTTGGTTGAAGATTCTTTGGACCCTTCAAAGTTCTCCACCATGTGAGGCAAGTGACTTACAAGTTGGATTTGTCTACCATAGCCACCATTCATCATGTTTTCCACGTATTCCTTCTTCATAAATGCGCCGGTACTCTGGAACACTAGGTCACCTCATTGCATCTTACGGACGCCACCAACACAATAATCTTGAAGCAGTAGCGGTTTTGGACCAAAGAGTAATCAATCGCTCAGGCCGTTTGATTGATCAATTACTTATTTAGTGGGATGACCTTCCATCTACAACAACTACATGGGAAGTTAGGGACCACATCGTGAAGTGCTTCCCTGATCGAAACGATGAGGATAAGGTTCTTCTAGAATTGGGAGATACTGTTATGATTGAACCTCACAAGGAGTTACCTACTATCTCGGTAAATCTAGGAGCGGACCAACCGAAACACAAGACCTAGGGCATCGACTAGCCAAAACCAAGGAGAAATGCACCCCAAAAGGAAGATTCCATAGAAATATGTTGATTTTTTCATTTAGTACACATTAGCACCAAAATAAAGGTTTGAGAGGCTATAAGATGACAGAGAAAATTCCTTGTTGGTTATGTTATTGTTATTTTGAAAATATAATTTCTGATCCCTTTTATCCCCATTCTTGTGAACTTCAGCTAAGTGTTCTATCAATTTGCATCTGAATACAATTATTAAATACTATTCTATTGTTATTGTCATACCTCTGTATTCATTGTCCAAAATCAATCTATCCAGGTTCATTACAACATCTAAACGTAAAGAGTCTTCTATAATGTCTATCTATCTACAAAACAAACAAACAAACATATTTAAAAGAGAATACACTTTTTTTATTGTAGCAAATAATGTACAAGTGTTTCACTTAACATGTAACATGTGTCTTTTTTTATTTTATTCAACTGTCATATACCCTTGAAGAAAAAGGTGAGCAACTGCGATTGAGATATTTAAATTAGATCTAGAAGATGGTATGTTGTAAAAGGAAATAATGGAAGAATGGATTGAGGATTTGGGAAAAGCATGAGATTGAGATATTTTTTTGGAGAAATAATATATCTCCATTTCATTCAATCAATAAATTTAAAATTTTAAGAGAGATAAAAAAAAAATAGAAGAAGGGCCCTAAAGAATAGGAAGCATTTACTATCTTTGTTAACAACTTGGAATTGTGAGTTTAATACTTTTTACCTCTAGTTTGGTTACTAGTATAATAATGTAAAGAAAAAGTTTATTTAATACATATATTTTAATATGAGAAAAATTAGTAAACTAACATAATGTATAAATAGCCCATGGCTTGGTAGGTAGATTGCTAATCATATAATAAACATATATTAACATAAGTGTTATTCTATAAAATACCAATTTTGCCTATAAACCCATCACCTATTTAAATAATTACTATGCAACAAATGAATCGATACATTATAAATCTCAATTGCAGGTATAAAAATGTTTGCTCCAAAGCATAAAATAAATGGGTATACCATAAATTTGGTTCTTGTTTATCTATTTATTTTTAATTTAACTATTAATTTATCTCTTAATTACTCTAAAAATGTTTACATCAAATATAACTTTTAAAACCAAAATATGAGTAATCTAATAATTAAATTTAATAATTATTTATTAAAACAAATTGATGAATAACAATGGAAAGAAGACAAGAAGAAAGAACCCAAAAAGAGATGAAAGTGTTGTAATTTTTCAAAAAACCAAGATGATAATGTCTAAAAAAATTAAGAAACCATGTACCTGGATTTAAGAACTCAAATAGTAATGAGAGTGAAAAGCAAAAAGTCCAAAAATATGTATAATTTGATTATTTTATAAAGGATACACTAGGAAAATTGTAATTAAAAAAACACACGTAAAAAATAAGGCCACTCAAAGGAGGTAATTCTTAATTCTTTTTTTTTTTTACCTAAGTTAATGCAAAAAAAATGCACATGACTTAAAGTTTGTTAACTCATGTATTATTTTTTTTAAAACCAAACAACTGATTATTTTGAACTGATGCATTAAGAAGTATGTTAAAACTATAATACTCCTATCAAGAGGTATATTAAAATTATACTTCTCCTACCAAACAATGCATTAATGCATTAGAAATAATTATCTCAAAAATAACTTGATAAAATGATTTACTTTTTATATAAATAAAAAAACTAACATTTATTATATAATTTTATAATCTAATTTGATAATTATCGCAATAAGAAAAATTATAAAATAATTTTGCACTTCCTTAATAAACAAATTTATCTAAAATGTTGGTTAATTATTTGACCAATCGCTAAACAAATTTTAATTTTTTCATAAAAAGCAATTTGAGGTCTTCAATTTATGCAAACAATGCCTTGCCATGCCCATCGGTTTAGGTTGTTCAGTTGATGGTATTTATATTATAGTAACAACATTTGTAACACTCTAAAAATTAGGAGGTTAGAATTTTAAAATTTATATAAATTAGATTTTAACATTAGTGGTTAAGAGCTTAATAAAATCTTTAAAGAACTTAGGTTCTAATTTCTTTTTCCACTTTTTCCTTTTATTTTTCTAGGAATCAAGGTTAAAGTAGTTTATGTATTATTTGTGGTAAGATATAACTTTAAAATGGGCATTATCTTAATGGCTAAGATTCATCCTCTCTATTCTTTTGAGTAGAGCTTCAAGTCACCTTGGTTTTAATTTTTTTTCCTTTATTTCGGCCAAAAAGGATCAATTGTCAAACAACCCTTAATTTTTTCTAAGTCCAACTTGTAAATCACTTCCTAGCACAATTAAGATTTCTTATTTGATTCTTACCCAAATTGAAATCCTCATTCTCCCTATTTCTTCTCAATTTTCATTGCAAACCCTCTTTTACAAAATTCTCTCAAAGTTCTCACTGAAAATTTAGTTCTTGAATCTTAACTTTGCAATCAAGTCCAAAGCGAATCATTTATCATCAATTATTGAATTTTGCGCCATCAATTTCTAAAATTCTATCAATATTGGTATGTTTCTCTTGTTTCCCAATAGTTAGATCTCATCAATTCTGGAAAATCATTGTTTTCGTTAGATCTTTCATCCGTTACGGATCTTTTATGATCTTGTCAAAAAACCCCCTAAATCTCAAAATTCATCATTAATTATTGCATTTGGTCAATAGAAAGACCCGTTTACGTAATTTGGATAATACTTGGACATGAGGACCATCATACAAGACCCCAGAAGTTAGGTGTGTGTTCTTTTACGAAATATCGAGTCAAAATTCGAGACCACCCAAACACACACGGACTACCACACGGACGTATGGCCAACCCATGTGGACCACCCGACCTCACACATGGCCATGTCCTTTTTGAAACCTTAAAACTCCACTTCTCACACGGTTTGAGTCTCCCTACACGGTCGTGTGCCCCTTGCGCCTCACCTATTCGAATCGTACATGGCCTGGGACTTCGCACATGGTCCAGTCACACGACCATGTGGCCCTTGTAACTCAAAAATTATAGTTTTGTCTTAACTTTTATTATTTTGTTCAAATTAATCCCCGAATAGGTTTCAAATGGCATTTAGAGAACTAGATTGTGCAATTACGTCCTGGATTAGGAATAGAATGATAGAATGCATGGATGAATGAATTTATAAATGTGGTTACTCTTGAGTGATTGATTAAACCGTGAATGACTTTACATAATATTTGTATAAATAATCGATTGAATGATTCGTATGCCCTAAATGGTTGACATATTGAACGCTTAATTAATCCGTGAATGCTATTGATTTGCAAAAAGATAGAATATTGAATATTACAATGTTTGATTGCTTTTGAATTAATTGTAATGCATTTGCATAGCTTGGGTTTGATATGATTGGAGAAAGAATCGGTAGTATCCCTATAGTTAATCGTTTGTTGTGTACTCACAATTATAGCATATTTCAAATGCGATGCTCTAGAAGTGTACCCAGAGTTACATCAGATCCTAATTACGACATTTTCATTATTCTCTCACGGTCCCTCTGACAACTCTTATCTACGAGATAACCGTGTTTCCATAGTTACCGACAGCTTTTATCTGCAATTACCAGCATTTGAATGTGGTATTAAGTCCACAAAATCGGAGTGATGGTGGAGGTAGTTCTAGGGAACTCCCAATTTTAGAGCGTTAGTGGTAAGACAACAGATTTTTGAACCGATTTTTGTATAGCATATTTGACAATTTATGCATACATGACTGAATTTACTTGATGAAACGATTAAATTGATTTATGTGCATATATCTTGTGTGAACAATATGAAAAACTCTGATGAAAATATTATTTTTGATTGACTAAAATAGCAACACCGAATTACCATATTTTAAATTGACAAATATTTATAACCGAATGTTATTCTTGGTAATAATGCATGATTTTATTCAGTGTTTAAAAATATAACTGTATGATTTGGTTTATTGTAAAGGGACTCACATTGAGTTTCCATACCTCACTCTCCCTAATTTCTTTATTTACAGATAATCCTTTAGGCTAAAACATAGACACAACACTCGAAGGGTCTCGACTTTTGTTTCATCTTTATTTCCATTAATGTTATTATTGTTAATTCCTTAGGAGGTAGAGTTATTTTCCGTTTTCTTTTATTATGTCCAATCTAATTATAAAAACACTCAAATTGAGCCTATCAACACCTTTATTCGAGTATGTATCCCTAAACATTGTAAAAGTCTAATCTCAACGGTTGGTTGTGCCATTGATAGCCACAAAACAGCTATATCTAGTTTTAAGCTACTAACTATATATGGTTTTAAGATTTGGTTTAAAAGAAATACAAAACAGCTAACAAATGCGAGACTTCTAGAAGCCGAGATTTTGAAAATAATAAGTGAAGAGTGGAAATAGATAGCCGCAAACATTCAACGTACGACATGGTTGGCGTACATGAATGATGAATGTATATAATGTGTCATTGCCCATTGGCCTCACTTTTTCACTTGTCCAAATCTATTTCCCTTCCTTCTCCTATTCCTTTATGTTCCAACAATTTTTACATTTTCACTTTCATCCTTTTCATTTATGAAAGCCATAACCCAAAAAGTTAAAACAAATGTATTTAAATTATACATAGAGGTAATAAATTTGAAAATCATATGAAAACATGACATTTTAATAAAAATAACATATAATTTAAAAGTTCCACGTCACACATTTAATATTTGTATTGGTATAAATTAATATAATTTTAACAATTAATTGCTATATATTTGTTTTATCATGTGTTGGTTCTACTCTGGGTTTAAGTCCTTTATATGCATGCCTTTTCTGTATTAGTTTCATTCTAGTTCCATTTATATGGATATGTATCGTAATTTTATTTGTAAAACTTATTATAAAATAGGATTATTAATGGAAGAATGCTATCAAATGTTTTTATTTTTATAGAGACATAGTAACATTTTTGTGATTTTCCTTTTATTTCTAAATAGAATGCTTATCCTAAAAAGTATCTATAATTTTAAAACATTTACATTTTAAACTTATAATGGCAAGACACGGTAAGCAACGTCCACAGACATCTACCGTCCTAATGAATACCATATGGATTCATTCACCGACAGCAGTAGTTGATAATTGAGGTTTGGTGGAACAATCAATGAATCTGCCAATAAAATGGAACACGTATTTTCCATTTTGGGTTAAAACATTTTTCTGATTTTTCTTTCATTCATCCTCCATCGAAATCATATTACACGTTAAAAAATTTCGAATTTGACTTGGAATATATAATATATGGTAACAATATTAATAATTAGGGATCACATTTTTAATCAATCCATTTTTAATAGAATGAGTCTTTTTTTTTTTTAAATAGATGTGGAATGGAGTAAATTTTTTTCTTTTAGACAGTGGGTGTGGAGCAATTACAATAATTGCTCGACCTGTCCTGATTTATCCTGCTCTACTATATGAAATTATCATTTTATTCTTGTATATATAACTATTAAAAGGGGTAAAATATAATAAAATGTTATAAAAAGAATTTATATTTTATGTTTAAATAATTTTGAAAAATTCTGTTTAAATATTTGCTTAACTTTAAAAAGATTGAAAATATTGAAGACAAGTACAAAAAATTAAATTAAAACGAAGTGGGGTAAGGTAGAAATAGATGCATCCAACATCCATAAAGATGGTAGTGGTTTTCAATATTATACATCCATAGTAGAGCAGTAGTGGATTTAGTAACATTTTCCCCTGCCCCGCTCCATTGCCATCCTTATCAATAATTTCATCAACGTCAAATGGGTTTTTAATAGCCCAATGTCCCTTGTTATATATACTTTGTTAGAATGGCCTTCGCTAGCTTCATCTTGCCAATCACAACCTCACTTATGGGTAATACATTGCCAACTCTAACCCTCATCATCACATGTATGGTTGAGATGTGAAGTACCTCCAGCTTATCTCGTCAAAGATAGGTGTTGAGCCTCCTTATATGAAACATACATGATACTTCATCAACTCCATATCAATCTAATTGTAGTGAGACCACCAAATCCACTAGTCTTACCGTTGGCTAGTTGGGAAGACGTATTATGTCCCTTAGAGGGCCAACCACGATAAGATTAACCTTGTAATTCCCTAAATTTTTTAATATGACACATGACATAATTCTAGGCTCAAATATCGAGAAAATTTATGGAATGGCTCTGATAAGAAATTTTATGGAAGGAATTCGATATTGGAGATGGGAATATGTGAAAAGAATTGAAAATGTGACAAAAAGGACTAAATCGTGAATTTTGGAAAGTATGAAAGCTAATGTGCAAACTGTCTAAAAATGGAAAATATGAATTGAGACGGAATATTTGACATTGAACGAATTTGAATGTGATGTGGTGGGATGGAAATTACTTTTATGACTAAATTAAAAAATTAAATAGTATAGGGACTAAATTACAATTTTCCTATTTTCATCGAGAAAAGGGAAAAAATATAATTCTCACCACTCGAGACTTATACTGAGAGTTAAGTACTGAATTTTGAGAAGAAATTGTGAAAAAAGGCAAAAAGGATCAAAATGGTAATTTTGCCATAAAAGGGTAATTTGGTCAATTCCTAAGACTTTTATTATGGAAATAATATTTACATATGATATTTGATGTTTGAAATTATTTTGGATTGTTTTAGCCTCATATTGAATCATCGGGCCTTACTTTGACAAAAATTGGACATAAGCATGTGGGCTTAGGCCTTTGGCCTAATTGTTGATATTTTAGATGGGAAAAAACCCATTAGCCATTCATTTTCTTCCTTACCCAGCCTGCTGTAGCAACCATGGCTACCATTTTTGTCTTTTTCATTTTCTTGCTCATTTTTTCATTCTCTTTCAAAATTTTCACTACCTACCTTAAGATTTTGTTAAAATCTCTATAGAAACCACCTCTTGAACTCATTACCGTAATCAATTTCACCCATTTTAGGTTAAGATTTATGGAGCTTTAGTGAGATAAGATGAAACTAGAGTGAGGATGTTTCAATAATGGTAAGAAATGGTTTCCTAAACCTCCATTAGATTGATATTTGCTAAGATTTGTCTTGAAAAAGCTTAGAATGAATTTATATGAATTTTTGAATATATTTTTGTTGTATGGAAATGGGGAAACGTTGGTTCATGGTGTTCCAAGATTGATTGATGATGGATTAGTGTTCATGGAAGCTTGATTAAGTGTTGGAAAACATCCAACAAAGTAAGCATCATGGATGCTTAGACTTACCCTAAGTTAGTAAGCTTAGGAATCATGAGATTAATGTTATAATTAGGTGTTTAGTTATGCTAGTATACGTGTGAAATTTTATGGCATAATACGATGAAATAAGTCATTAAAATGTAAAGTATAATTATGAGTGGGCATTAGGCATTATTTTAGGCAACTATGTGAAAAGAATGTTAAGGTTCCCATGGAAGTAACTAAAGTTTGATAGGATATGTACGTATAGCTGTGAACCATGCTATCATTATAAAAGGATTGGATAAGGCCATTATGGCAAAAAAATGTCAAATTGTAATGTCCTACTTAATGTCGGCAAGTGTTGATACAAGTCTAAAGCATTGAAATGGCTATAACATGATAAGAAACATTGAACATTGAACATTTGTATAAGGACTAAGTAAAAAGGTAAGTTGAAATGTTTATGGAATAATACTTTAGTGCTTATATGTAGAGTTAGGCAAAAGATTTCCTACCTACGATATGAATTTTGAAAATAGAGATAGAAGATTTCAAATGATAATCATATTTATAATTGAAATGATTATTGACATAATATGTGTAACAACTTGTTTTCAGTGGTGTTGGAAACAGTGGCTTCGGGACCACAATTTCGATGAGTGAGTTATTATTTTCATATTTATTTAATGTCTACGAGATTATTTTAAGGTCGTATTAAAATTTCATTAAAAAAAATTGAAGTTTAAATGGTTAATTAGGTAAAAAGGACAAAATCGTAAAGGTTGCAAAATTAGGTTTCTATTTTTCAAAAGGGTTAAATGGCTATGGAAAGGTAAATTAATAGACTTAGATGGTAATTATATAACACCTCTTACCCATGTCCAACGCTGGGACAGATACAGGGCATTACCGGACTAAAACGTAGACATACATACAAAATCGAGCCATAAAATTTCTTTTGAATACAAACTGTACATGCACATGCAACTCGTCCATAATACAGGACTACAACACCCAAACCGTACATCGGGGGTGGTTCAGGACTAAACCGTGAACTTTAGAATTTTTTCTTAAAATAGGGTCACACGCCCGTGTGGACACAAGGACATGCCCATGTGCCTTTGACACGTTCATGTCTCCAAGCCGTGTAACTCTTTGTTTGTGACGTCAGCATCAATTTAAGATCACAAAGCCAAGTCACACGCCCGTGTGCTAAGCCGTGTGGTGGATTTAATTTTTGCATTTAAGGTGCAGACTTCACATGGCCTGGGCACACGCCCATGTCCTGATGCCGTGTCCTCCACACAACTGAGACACACAGTCGTGTCTTTGCCCGTGTGTTTACTACCATGCATACTGACTTGTAAAACTAGGGTGCAGGGGACACACGGCCGAAAAACACGCCCATGGTGCTGACCGTGTGTCATACACAGCCTAGACACATGCTTGTGTGTCTACCCGTGTGGACAACTTTGAGCCTATTTTCCAAGCCTCTTGTCATCCTTAACAACCCCTAGACACACTCATATAGCAATGGTGATAATCATGGAAAAAAAGGGTTACTTAAACATCCATAGCTTTAACTCATGCATGATAAATTCATATCAAGTATACCTAATTGGGACTCCATGACTTGTTAAGTTCATTCAATACATTTCTTTACCTTTATCAATATGATGACCATGCCAATTGACATCATTTATCCATCAAGCATAAATTCAACATTTTATCAACCATTATTTACAACCAATTTGCCACACACCACAAGGGTAATAACACATCTCATGCATGTATCAATATTTAGGGATTTCAACCCAACAATCAATATGAGCCATATTTCATGGCCATATACAAAATGGAATAATATACCAAATTGAGCCATCACTTTGGCTAACAAATATGACACATATAACAAAATACTAAGTCCCTTACACAAGCCATACTTAAGTGTAATAAACCAATTATTCCTCAAAGCATTTGTTGATAGTGTGACTCAAGCTCTGACGTTCACGATCCCCGAGCTAACTTGGTGATGCTAAAAGAAAAGAGAGGGAGGTAAGCATATAGCTTAGTAAGTCGTGTGCAAATAATTTACAACATAGGTCATGAAACTCATGGAATAAACACGCTATCAATTACCACCATATTATCATATTACACATGATGAACATATTGAGAATTGATAATAAATGCCTTTCAACATCATGTTTATATTACTCTTTCATACCCATACCAAATTTCCCAACATGAATCGAGTCCAATACTCATGAGGTTTACGTACATACCTGTACCATACATTCTTACTCATTCTACCCCACTTCTTAATCATAATCAAGAATGGCCCGTTGAATTACCCAGAATACTAAAGGACATTCGGAATCATCATACACCACATAGAATGCCAAAGCCATGTCCCCAACATGGTCTTACATGGGTCTACATACCGATGCCATATCCCAGATATGGTCTTATACGAAGTCTCATGTCGGTGCCGATGCCATGTCCCAGACATGGTCTTACACAAAATCTCATATCAACACCATATCCTAAATATGGCCTTACATGAACTCACATACCGATGCCGATGCCATATCCCAGATATGGTCTTACATTGGCCCACATATCAATGCCGATGCCATATCCCAGAAATGGTTTTACACGGGATCTCATTAATCGTGGTGTCATGATATCCGAATCTTAAGCATTCCTCAGGGTCACCTGGGACTTCCGATATATAAAGCTATCACCAAACTTCCATTAAATTGTCACAAGCCAATTTCATTAGGGCATTCATACATATATCATAGAAAATCAATTATTAAATGCATGATAACGGAATTGTTAAATTACTTACACACAACTTACGTCGGTGCAAAATGTTACAAATTTGCGATTTAATCCACAACCTTGCCTTTTCCTCAGTTAAGGTCTACCCTCGTCCCTCTTGATCTAGAATAGTACATTTATCTCGTTTAATACATGCACTATTCAATTCAATCAAAAAATCACACTATGAAAAAATTATAATTTTGCCCCTAAAGTTTCAAAAAATTATGAAATTGCTCTTAGGCTCGTAAAATGAAAAGTACTCTATTTTTCTCATTATTCAAGCCTAGCCAAATCATTTACTCTCTTATACCAACCTACATTTTTCATTTATTCACACATTTACACATAGTTTTTACAACTTTTACAATTAAGTCTTTTTTATCAATTTCACCAAAAACCACCTAGTAAAAGTTGTTTATCACACATCAAACTTCCATATTCTTCCATTAGACATCAAAGCACAAGCATGTCCTTATGGTATATTTTTGAACATGAACCCTAGCTCAAATTAAGGGTAGAAATAGCTAAATCGAGCTACGAGGATTTTAAAAATATAAAGAACATTAAAAACGGGGCTAGGACGCACTTACTTTTGAGCTTGAAAGATGAAAGAAACCCTAGCTATGGCTTCTTGAAAATTTCGGGCAAGGAGGATGAAGATGGACATAATTTTTGACTATTTTTTTCCTTTTTATTCTTTTAAAAACCAATGGACCAAAATGCTCTTCCATTGAAACCTTAAGATTTTATCCCTCCTATGTCCATTTTTGTCCATAATAACATAAATGGTATAATTACTAAATAAAGACTTCAAATTTCAAATCCCATCACATTTAAGCCCCATAAATCAACTAGAACACATGTTTTTCACTTATTGTAATTTAGTCCTAATAACTCAATTGGACACCTCATTAGTAAAATTTCTCGTTGATATTTTCACACAGTTATTAAATCACACAGTAGACCTTAAAACTTCATCAATAGAAATATTTCTACCTCAAATTTGTGGTTTCATAACCACTTTTCCTTTAGACCCTAATTTGGGATGTTACAATTCTCCCCCTTAAGGATTTTCGTCCCTGAAAATCTTATTGGTAAACAAGTGCGGATATTGGTTTCTCATGGCCTCATCGGGCTCCCACGTAGCCTCCTCTAACCCATGTCTATGCCATAACACTTTCACTAAGGCGATATTCTTGTTTCTTAACTGTTTGCTTCCCAAACCAAAATCCTGATCAGCTCTTTACCATAAGTCATGTCCGGTTGAATCTCAACCTCTGTTGGTGAAATCACTTGTGTGGGGTCTGATCTATAACGATGCAACATAGACACGTGGAATACATCATGGATCTTTTCCAATTCAAGGGGTAAAGCCAACTGATAAGCTACCGGTCCTATCATTTTAGTGACTTAATAAGGTCCTATGAAACGAGGACTCAACTTGCCTTTCCTAGCGAATCTCAGAACCTTTCTCCATGGGGATACTTTCAAAAAAACTTTATCGCCCACTTGATGCTTAATTTCTTTTCTTAAAAAATCTTTAATTACTTTTACTTTGTCCTCGATTTCCTTGACCAAGTCAACCCCGTGCATTTGATTTTCCTTGAGTTATGTCCAATACAAGGGAGTTCGACACTTCTGGCCATACAACGCTTTATAGGGTGCCATTTTTAAACTCGTCTGAAAACTATTATTATAGGCAAACTCAATCAAGGGTAAGTACTTTTCCCAACTACCTTGGAATTCTAGAATACAACGTCTCAACATGTCTTTCAAGGTTTGAATCACTCTCTTGGATTGGCCGTCGGTTTGTGGATGAAAGGGGTACTAAAATTCAATCTCGTGCCCAAGGATTCTTGCAACTTTTTCCAAAATCGAGAGGTAAACCTGGGATCTCTATCCGATATGATCGATAAGGGTATTTCGAAAAGTCTCACAATTTCAGAAATATAAAACTTAGCCAATTTAACAAGCGAGTAGTCGGTACATACCGAGATAAAGTGAGCCGACTTCGTCAATCGATCAACTATGACCCACACCGCATCTTTCTTACTAGGTGACAAAGGTAAGATCGTTACAAAATAAATGGTAATTCAGTCCCATTTCCACTCGGGAACCATGATAGGCTGTAGTAATTGATAAACCATAAATGTAACATATTTTAATCTCATTCTTAATGCGTTTATGGATGATTAATGATGTAAATTAGTGAATTTGATGCTTCTAATCCCTTAAATTCATGTTTCTATACTTAGGAGAGCATTTGGGAGCAAAAGGAGCAAAAAAAGGGGGCCAAAATCGGAGTTTTCAGGATCCACACGGGCAGGCCACACACCCATGTGCCAGCCGTGTCCATATCGCTCCTTGTTTCCCAAACACATAGCAAAAGCTAATTTTTAGGGTTTCTGAGCATTCAAAAGTCTATAAATACATACTAGAAGAAGACCTAACGGGGTACATAGAGGAGAACATAGGAATTACTCGAAGAACGCCAACAAATTCCGCTCGGAAGTAGGATCTCCTTCAAGACTAAAGATATACCTCCAATTTCTCTCGAAGTTTTTGGGTTTCTTTATGTTTTGTTATTTTCTTATTTTTGAGATGTTTTCCTATTACATTATGAACTAAACTCCCTAAATACCTAGGGAGGATGAAACCTATGATGGATCTTATTATTTAATTATCTGAATTACACGATAAATACTTATTCTTGTTCTTAATTATGTGTTCTTAATTCTTGCCTTAATATTTTCAAGATATTAATCCAAGTTTGATGTGCTTATACAGTGGAGCAAAAGTTTCTATTTAAGAGTAGATCTAGCATAATTAAGCGGAGTTGCATGCAATCCTAGAGATTGGACAATATAAATCTGCCAGATTAGAGTCAAATCTAATAGGGGAATCTATAGATCAAGTTAATGCAACGATAGGGGTTTTAATTAGAAAGAGATTTCAATTAATCAACCTAGAGTCAGTTGTTCTTAGTCTCAAAAGAGATATTAACATAATTTAGGGATTTCTACGGATCAAGACAAGTGAATAAATTGTTTGATTCAGAGTCAGAATAATAAGTGAAGTCTAGGTGGATTCTTCCATGGGTATTGTCTTTATCATTCGTTTATTCGATTATTTTCTTCACTATATGTCACGTTCATTAGTTAATTACTTTAGTTAACTTAGATTAAAACAAAATCCTTTTTATTCTAGGCTAAATAATAGAAAGATAGTTAATACTAGTACTTTTAGTCCTTGTGGATACGATATTCTGGATTCACCATAGCTATACTACCATTCAATAGGTGCGTTTGCCTTTGTTGTGATCGTAGTCTAGTTTAGTGAACCATAAAACGATCATCAATAATTCTGAAGGTACATGGTGCTCAGATTTTACTTGTTGACAAATTAAGCATCTCGCAACAAATTCAAAAATATCTCTCTTCATACCGTTCCACCAATATATTTTCTTCAAGTCGTTGTACATTTTCATACTACTGGCGTGTACTGACAGACGACCATTGTATGCCTCATGCAAAATCTTATGAATAAACTCAGTATCTTTAGGAACACAAATCCTATCTAGGAACATCAAGCAACCATCGGAATCAATTCAAAAATCAAATTCAGAACCCGACTCACACTGAGTTCTCTTAGCTTGCAAATTATTGTTGTTACTCTAAGCTTCAGAAATTTCTTGAAGAAACATCGGCCTAGCTCTCAACTCCTTTATGATAGCACCATCATCTGATAAAGCCAACCGAGCATCTATGGCTCTCAAAGCAAACAAATATTTTCTATTTAGGGCATCGGCGACCACATTCGCCTTTCCCGGATGGTAGTCAATTACTAACTCATAATCTTTTATCAATTCCAACCATCTACGTTGCCTTAGATTTAAGTCCTTTTGAGTCATCATGTATTTCAAAATCTTGTGATCAGTGAATATTCAGCGTATCTCTCCATACAAATAGTGTCTCCAAATCTTCAACGCGAACACAATAGCGGCTAGTTCTAAATCATGTGTCGGGTAATTTTTTTCATGCTGTTTCAGTTGTCTAGATGCATAGGCTATCACTTTGCCTTCTTGCATAAGCACACATCTCAAACCATTCAAGGATGCATCACTAAATATCACAAACTCCTTTCTCGGCTCAAGTTGAACTAACACTGGAGCTTCAGTCAACAATGCTTTCATTTTCTCAAAACTCTGTTGGCACTTCTCTGTCCATTCGAACTTAACATCATTTTGTAATAACTTCTTCATTGGAGTGGCAATCATCAAAAATCCTTTAACAAACCGTCTGTAATAACCGACCAAGCCTAAAAAGCTTCTGACCTCTGTCATATTCTTCGGCGGTTTCTAGTCAATAATGTCTGAAATCTTACTCGGATCAACTCTAATACCGTCTCCCGAAACAATGTGTCCTAAAAATCCAACTTCACGTAACCAAAATTTGCTTTTACTGAACTTGGCATACAACTGCTTGTCCCTCAAAGTCTGCAAAACAGTTCTCAAGTGCTCGGCATGCTCTGTCTCATTTCTTGAATAAATCATAATATCATCAATAAACACCACAACAAACTTGTCTAAATATGGTAGAAATATTCGGTTCCTTAAATCCATAAACACGGCAGGAGCATTCGTTAACCCAAATGGCATAACAAGAAATTCGTAGTGGCCATACCTCGTTCTGAAGGCAGTCTTAGGCACATCTGACTCTTTAACCTGTAATTGATAGTAGCTGCACCTTAGTTCTATCTTTGAAAATACCGCAGCTCCCTTCAATTGGTCAAATAGATCATTAATCCTTGGCAAAGGATACTTATTCTTTACTGTCACCTTGTTGAGTTGTCGGTAATCTATACATAGCCTCATCGAACAATCTTTTTTTTCACAAAAAAAATGGGAACACCCCAAGGTGAAAAGCCCTTGTCAGTCAACTCTTGTAACTGAACTTTCAACTCTTTCGTCGGGGCCATCCTATACGGAGCAACTGAAATAAGTGTAGTACCGGGAATCAAATCAATGCCAAACTCTACTTCCCGAATAGGAGGTAACCTAGGCAATTCTTTTGGAAACGCATCTGAATACTCATTCACTATCAGTACCGACTCAATCTTTAACTCAGGCTCTTTAGTGTTCAACACAAAGGCAAGGTAAGCTTCATACATTTTCTTACACATTTCTGAGCAGACATGGGAGAAATCACTGTAAGCATTCCATTCATTTCATCTGGTTCAACCCGAAGAACATTACTATTCTCACATTTCAGTTCAATAAACTTTCTTCCACAATTCACTACCCTGTCATTAGTGATCAACCAATCCATACTAAGAATTACATCAAATTCATCAAACGGTAATAGCGTGAGATTAGCCGGAAAACAATGACCTCTAATCATTGAAGGGAAATTTTTACACACTTTATCAACTAACACATACTTGCCTAACGCGTTTGACAGCTTTATTACGAACTCAGTAGATTCAATAAACAAGTTCATATCAGACACAAACTTCATACAAATATACGAATAGGTAGACCCTGGGTCAATCAAAGCAACAACAAAAGTTTCATAGATAGAAAATGTACCCATAATTACATCAGGAGACGAGGCCTCTTCGCAAGCGCGAATGGCATAGGTCCTCGCAGGTGCCCTACCCTCGGGTCTCACCGCAGACTCCCTAGGTGCACCCTTACTACTCGTCCCACTGCTCGGATTCTTCTGAGGTCTTTCCGTATTATTATTGCTATCTGACATTGTTTCTTGAAAGTTTCCTCTCCCTATCCTCTCGGGACAAACTCTAACAAAATGGTCAAGGGAACCGCACTTAAAATAGGTTCTATCACCCCCTTGGCACTTTTCGGGGTGATGTCTCCCATACTGGGGGCATCTCGATCTATTAGGTCAAGCATTCCCAACACTAGCAATTGAAGTAGTTTGAGCTTTCAAAATCGTGTATTGTTTACTTCTACTCTAGCCTAAATACCCTACAGAGGCATTAGAACGAGTAGTGAACTCTTTTAACTTCTTAGATGAAGATTGAAAAGATTTGCTTAGCTGTCTCTTCTTCGAGTCTCGAGTCTCCAGATCGGCTTTTCGCTTTTCTTTATCCAATTCTTCAACCTTGCATGCTCTTTCGACCAACACAACAAACTCTTTCAACTCAAGGATACCAACCAACAATCGAATGTCTTTGTTCAACCCATCCTCAAATCTTTTACACATGATGGCTTTAGTAGATATACATTTCTGAGCGTATTTGCTAAGCCTCACAAATTCACGCTCATATTTGGTAACTATCATTTTACCCTGTTTCAACTTGAGAAATTACTTCATCTTTTGATCCATAAATCTTTGGCTGATGTTCTTCTTGCGAAACTCCTCTTGGAAGAACTCCCAAGTCACTTTCTCCCTTGGCACAACCGGCACGAGGGTATTCCACCATTGGTAAGCTGAATCTCTTAAAAGCGATACCACACACTTCATGCACTCCTCTGGTGTGTACGACAACACATCAAAGACCTGGATGGTATTCTCGAGCCAAACTTTTGCACTTTTTGGATCATCATCTATATTAGTTTGGAACTCTTCGGCTCTTTGCTTTCTAATCTAGCCAACTAAAAGCCTTTCCCTTCTTATCATCTCAACAACTTGGGGAGCTACAGGGGTAGGCTGAGGAATAGGAGGGGGCGGGGGAGGTTGAACACCCAGGTTTGTCCGAACAAACTCAATGTACCAATTATTCATTATGTAGAGAAAGGCTTCTCTGCCTCCTTCTCCTCTACTAACTGTCTCAGGTCTAATATCAGATGGCACTGCTCCTTCAGCGGGAGCAGGCACGTTACTTTCTACATCGTTAGCAACTGCTCGTTCGGGATCCATTTACTATATAAAACACAATTTAAATTGCCAGGAGTTGTCATACTATCATAATGTACGTATGGCATGTATAGCTAGACTTCCACACTCGCTACGTAGTCCTAGAACCAACTAAATCGTAGCTCTGATACTAAATCGAACCAACGTCGGGACAGATACAGGGCATTATCGAACTAAAATGTAGATATACACACAGAACCGAGCCATAAAATTTCTTTTGAATACAAACTATGCATTCACATGCAACTCGTCCTTAATAAGGGCCTACAAGGCCTAAAGCGTACATTAGGGTGGTTCGAGACTAAACCGTGAACTTTAGAAAATTTTTCTTAAAACAGGGTCACACGCCTATGTGGACACAAGGGCACGCTCGTGTGCCTTTGACATGCCTGTGTCTCCAGGCCGTGTAACTCTCTGTTTATGACGTCAGCATCAATTTAAGATCACACGGCCAAGTCACACGCCCGTGTACTATGCCGTGTGGCGGATTTAATTTTCACATTTAAGGTGCAGACTTTACACTGCCTGGGCACATGCTCATTTCCTGAGGCCGTGTCCTCCACACGGCTGAGACACACAGCCGTGTCTTTGCCCGCGTGTTTACTATCATGCATACTGACTTGTAAAACTAGGGTGTAGGGGGCACACGGCCGGATGACACACCCATGGGGCTGACCGTGTGTCTACCCGTGTGGATAACTTTGAGGCTGTATTCCAAGCCTCTTGTCACCCTTAACAATCCCTACACACACTCATATGTTAATGGTGATAATCATGGCAAAAAAGGGGTTACTTAAACATCCATAGTTTTAACTCATGCATGATAAATTCATATCAAGTATACCTAATTGGGACTTCATGACTTGTTAAGTTCATTAAATACATTTCTTTACCTTTATCAATATGGTGACCATGCCAATTGACATCATTTATCCATCAAGTATAATTTCAACATTTTATCAACCATTATTTACAACCAATTTGCCACACACCATAAGGGTAATAACACATCTCCTACATGTATCAATATTTAGGGATTTCAAACGAATAATCAATATGAGCCATATTTTATGGCCATATACAAAATGGAATAATATACCAAATTGAGCCATCACTTTGGCTAACAAATATGACACATATAACAAAATACTAAGTCCTCTATACATGCCACACTTAAATGTAATAAACCAATTATACCCTAAAATATTTGTTAATAGTGTGACTCGAGCTCCGACATTCACGACCCCCAAGCTAACTTGGTGATGCTAAAAGAAAAAGGAAAAGAGAGGGAAGTAAGCATATACTATAACGCCCCAAACCCGAGACCGTCGCCAGAGTCGAGCACGAGGTGTTAACGGACTTAATTCATTAATTAAACAACTTAAACAATTTATTTTAGAACTTCTAGACAAGCTGGCTAACTGCATCACAGTCGTTTAAAAATTCATATCTCGAGTTACGAAACTCGAAATCCAATTTCATAAATTTTTCCCTGAAACTAGACTCATATATATATCAACTAAATTTTTTCTATAATTTTTGGTTGGGCAAACTATTAAAGTGTATTAGTTAAAGTCTCCCCTATTTTAGGGTTTGACTACTCTGACCCCTGTGTATTACGAATTAAATATCTCCCTGTACAGAGTTTCAATTATTATTATGTTTGTTTCTCATAAAACTAGACTCAATAAGGAATATGTACATGTAAAGAATGACTTCTAATTATCTTCGTACAATTTTTGGTGAATTTCCAAATTCAGAACAGGGGATCCAGAAATTGCTCTGGCCCTGTTTCACAAAAATTTAAATATCTCATAAAATATAACTCATATACCTGTTTTGTTCCATCCATATGAAAATAGACTCATCAAGCTTTAATTCTATATGTCATTAACTATCTAAATCCATTTCTACTATTTTTATTGATTTTCCAAATTCACATCATTATTACTGTCTGATACTATTTTAAAGCTAATTTCACCATTTTCACGATTTCCATGGAATAACTAGCATTTAGGCATACATAACACCAAACATGTCCTTGATTAGCCATTCCAATAGCTAATCATTATCAAGCATTTACATACCATTTGTAATGCCCCTCGCCCGTATCCCTCGCCGGAACAGGGTTCGAGGTGTTACCCGACTTTTACTAACGCTTCTATACTAAACAGGGCCAAGAAATCTCAAAACAATTTAAAACTTTTCTTTTCAGATGCGATCTGTCCCATATATGGGCTTACGAGGCCCAAAATATCACTAGCCAACATAGACCAATTTACATGGCCAAAACACTTTATCAATACAAGCCACCACCTTTGGGTAACTTATAGTATCACATACTCAACATTAAAACCCTATACATGCCATAGACTCGAAATACTAGGATTTACTTACACCAATAGCGTGAGCTCGACAGTGTGATAATATCTCCGGTGAACTCCAACCCGAGCAAGTAACTGGAGCCAACAATCTATAAAACAGAGGCCATATTCTAGGTATATTGCCATCTGGCCGAATACACACAAACACATAATGCACATTCAGCATTCTTATCACACTTAATCTGAATTCATATAACATAATTAAATCAAATACTTTCACATACTTTTACACCCTGACCCGGTGTATCATGATCATAGATATAGTTATAACATTTATTCACGTATGTATCACATTACACACTTATGATTCACTTCAAATCAAACTCACATATGAGTACATAATGTATACCTGGCCCACTTAACGAATGTATTCATTTCTCAATCTAACACGAGGTACCTTAGTCTTAGACTTTTCTCAAATCACCGGCATTTTGCCTGCTAGGCTCGAGGCCTGATTATCATTTCACCGACATTATAGCCTGCTAGGCTCGAAAGCCCGAATAGTATCTCACCGGCATTATAGCCTGCTAGGCTCAAAGGCCCGAATAGTATTTCACCGGCATCATAGCCTGCTAGGCTCAAAGGCCCGAATAATGTCTCACCGGCATAATAGCCTACTAGGCTCAAAGGCCCGAATAGTGTCTCACCGGTATAATAGCCTGCTAGGCTCAAAGCCCCGAATAGTGTCTCACCGGCATAATAGCCTACTAGGCTCAAAGGCCTGAATATAATACCAGCACTAGGCCTGCGGGATTTAACCCGGATATAATACCAGCACGAAGCCTGCGAGATTTAACCCGGATATAATACCAGCACGAAGCCTGCAGGATTTAACCCGGAGATACATCAAATATCATGCATATTTAATCATATATTAACACATCTCATTCAACATATCACATTAGTAGTCATTTGCTACATTCGGATATAAGCTCCATATGAACACCATCATTTACATTTCGGTTCAAAAGTCATACATAAATATCACATATCCATTTCACCATTCAAACTTAACCCATAGTGACCATTCGACAAAAAGTCATATACATAAATTATTTATCGTACAACTTAATTCAAGTAGAACCAAAAGGTCACAATTCATCTAATATTTACATATTGCTCATTGATTCGCACACAACCTTTCAAATTAGCAATTATAAGATGGTTCCACACATAGCCCATCCTTATCGATAATTTACGATGGTTTTACCCTTACTCACATATATGACATAGGTATTTTTACCTATGCTTCTCAATTCACATTCTTGATTCAATTCCAATCGATTTAACATGCATAAGTACATATCGCATACTTGGCCAACTTAATGTATTGAATGAATTCGATTGTCGATTTAACACAAGGTCTCATAGTTGAACCTAAACATGAAACCATTTCTTATAGGTTCGATTCACATCAATCATCATTTTCATTTAATTCACATGTACATAATTAGGTTGTTCGTACCTGAATAATTTACTTTACGGAACGAATCCACATATCGTATTAGCCCATAGTCTTATAACACCACACTTTTAATAGTTCACCTCATCGAAGTTCACAATTAATCACTTTAGTGCCAAGCCATATTCAGCTACCACAAAGGACTAATAATAATAATTTTATACACATCATGGTTTCCTTTAGATATTTAATAATCACAAACGTGATATCTCTACCAACACATATACGGCATAGTTTATTCATTGTAACACTCATTTAGTGCATCAAATTTCCAAGTCCAATTCAACTTAAGCATAATAGCCATAATCGACATAGCCTTAAATCATTACATATTCGCACATTAACTAAATAAAATTTACATTCTCTTTGCCATATTAATTTAACTCTTAGGCATATAAAAAGGAATCAAGCTTAAACACTTAAGAACTTACCTCGAATGTTACCGAACGATTACAACGGCTATTCGATTACTTTCTCTTTTCCCTTATCCGAATTTGCCCCTCTATGCTCTTGAGCTTAAATTCAACAATTTTAAACTTAGTCATTATTCGACGATTCAAGCATCACTTTCAGAATATATAATATATATATTCGACTTTCACACATACAGATCATAGTAAGTTTATAAGAAATCAATAAGCAACTCATTAACAAATTTTGTTAATGTTTACCACATAATCATAATTTCACTGCAAGCTGTCTTCCTAAGCAACAGTCACTAAATCATTTATAACTAGATCTACGAAACTCCAAATCAACTGCCGTTAATTTTCCCTGAAAATAGACTCATATATCTTCTATCCATAAAATTTTCAGAATTTTTGGTTTGGCCAATCAATACCAGATTTTTCTTAAATTTTCCCCTATTTCACTATTTGACTAATCTGACCACTCTTCACTATGAATCACATTTCTCATTGTACAAAATTCAAAATATGTTCTTGTTGATTTGATTTGAAACTAGACTCATTAAGGAGTCTAAGAATATAAACTTTATCTTATAACAATTTTTGTAAAAATTATAATGATTTTCTAAATAAAAGGAACAGGGGACCCCGAAGTCATTTGACTCTATCCCACGCCACTTCAAATATCTCATTATCAGAAATTCATTTGCTTTCATGGTTTCTTTTATAAGAAACTAGGCTCATTAAGATTTAATTACATAATTTATTCAGCTTCTAACCCATCTCCCACAATTTATGGTGATTTTCCAAAATCACGTTACTGCTACTGTCCCAAGCAGATTTATTACCAATTCACTCTTTCACACATACCTTGCATTCACATTATTTAAACATGTATATCACCAATCAATTTCATCACATATCTATACTTTCACTTACGCATAATCTCAATACAATACATCATGCTCAATTATACCTTAACTTATCCATTCCTTTCATTTAAACAACCCACATAACTTATTCATTCATGAACACATTCGGCACTATACATCTTTACAAATATTTCTTGGCACCTTTATCACATTTTCACAATCCGTATAACCATGTTACCAATCTAATAAATCAAAATTTACTTATCCAAGACTACATTCAGCATATATATATTCACATAAACACAATAGCCGAACACTTCATGAAGTTACCGAGACTCATCATTTGCTATTTCACACACACTCACATCCAATCCTTTTTATTAAACACTCAAAATCAACCATCTTCATGCCTTATCACAAAAAAAAACATCAAAACACCAACCAAGACACTCTACAACCCATAGCTGAATGCATCACTTCAAACCAATAACAAAAATTGAGTCATGGGCTATGAAAAGATCTTAGCAATTAACTCAATTTCACATAAATTATCAAGAAATAAAATTAAACATACCTTCAATTAGAATCACCAAGGCCAAATATCAAAGAGCCCTTTTTTTTCTACCTTAGATTTTGAGTTTTCTCCTTGGCCGAAATCCTCAAAGTATCTTTCCTCCTTCTTTCTCCCACATTCGGCAAGAACCAGGCAAGGATGTATGGTCCCTTTTTTTTTTATTCATTCCTAACCCATTAACTATTATAATATTAATATGTAAGGCATATATGGCTATTCCACCATTAACATGGCCGGCCACTTACTTGAAAATGGGGAATTTGACATGCAAATCCCCATATTTTAAGCCATGCAATATTTGACCACTACACTTCAACCTATCACAATTTCAATATTTTTCACATAAGTCCTTTTTAATTAATTGCACGTTTAAATAACAAAATCAAAGCATGAAATTTTCACACATACACTTTCACTTATAATAGACATAGAATACAACATTTAATTATTTTTGGGACTCGATTTTGTGGTCCCGAAACCACTTTCCGACTAGGGCCATATTAGGCTGTCACACCATTCATCAGCCATATCATAAGATCATACACACAAAATGGGTACGATGCTATACATGTCATACTCAAAATGAACCGACTAGCTATACCAAAATAATCCTCGTGATAGTGTTCCCGGACCTCCGACGTACTTTACGATCCTCGAGTTAGCTTGACAAAACTATAAAAAGAAGGAAAATAAAGGGGGTAAGCATTAAGCTTAGTAAGTTTGCATGCAAATAAATAACAACATTCATAAGAATTATCTTACTACTTGGCATGATACTACTTAGTGCAACTTCATTAATTGTCATAGACATATTTTAAACTTCTTCACTTACTCACTTACTTAAATACTTACTTACTTAATCAAATTTATTAATACATTTTACTTACCTTTTTCCTTATCAAGCATACATGAACATTATGTACTTACCTTTGCTCTTCTAGCATGAACTTGTCTTACCTTTTTAGTATAACTCGTCTTACATTACCTTACCTTGATATTCTCTTTAAATTTTCTAGTTGAACCACTTGGAATACTAAGGATACGCGGGTACCTTACCATTGCCATGACTTGTCATGGTCTTACGTGGTATCCTTTTGAAACTTACCATTGCCATGTCTTGACATGGTCTTACATGGTATCCTTGCCTTATGAACTCACCAATGCCATGCCTTGGCATGGTCTTACATGGGACCTTTGCCTTATAGTAACTTATCAATGCCATGTCTTGACATGGTCTTACATGATTTCCTTGCCTTAGAAACCTTATCAATCGCCATCCCTTGGCATGGTCTTACATGGTATCCTTAAACCCTAATGTCATGACATTTGTATCCTACACATTCCTAAGGTTTAATAGGGACTTTCTGAAATTACTTCTCCGTCAATTCATGCTTGAGTCTTCTTTGAATAATTTCATAAAATAAATATGCACATGCTTGAAATTAACAAAATTAACATAAAATAATAGAATATTGCATTTATTTATCGCAAACTTACCTTGAAACAAAATACGATCAACTATATCGATTTAGTCCACTATCTTTTTCTTTCCCCGGTCTAACTCCGGATTTAGTTCTTCTTGATCTATAATAAAAAAATTTAGCTTATTTAATACTCACATTTATTAAAACAGTCCTTGACCCAAACTTTGGCAAAATTACATTTTTGCCCTTAAACTTTTACATATTTACACTTTCCTCAAGGCTCAGAATTTAAACTTCATCCTATTTTCTTATGTTTTATGACATTCTGATCATTTTTCCCTTCTATGACAACATTAAATTCTAACTCTAACATGTACTTATGACTATTAGGTATTTTTACTGATTAAGCCCTTTTACTCGTTTTCACTTAAAACCGAGTAGCACAAGTTGTCTAACATAATTTAAAACCCCATATTCTATCATAAAACACCAAAATACACAAATTTCAACTATGGCTATTTTTCCAAATATGAACCCTAGGTTGAATTATTGCTAGAATAAGCTTAATCAAGTTACCGGGACTCTAAAAACGTAAAGAACATTAAAAACGGGGCTTGGAATAACTTACTATGGAGCTTGGAAGCTTGGAATAAACCCTAGCTATGGAGAAATCTTGAAATTTCAGCCTAATAAAGAAGATGGACAAAAATTGGCTTTTAATTTTGTTTTTAATTCATTTTAATAACTAAATGACCAAAATGCCCTTAATTAAAAACTATGGTGTTTTATTTTCCTTTAGGTATTTTTGTCCAAAATAGTATAATGGTCTAATTACTATCCAAGGACCTCCACTTTAAAAACCTATTACTCACAAGTACTTAATACCTTTGTGAACTAGAACACACATTTTACAACTTTTGCAATATAGTCCTAAATATCAAATTGGACCCTCTATTGATAAAATTTCTAAACAAAATTTTCACACAATCATGCAATCATGCCATAGACCTTAAAATGATAATAAAATAAATTTTTCTACCTTAGATTTGTGATTTCGCAACCAATATTCCGTTTAGGCATTATTTCGGGATGTTACATTTCTCCCCCCGTTAGGGATTTTCGTCCCCGAAAATCTTACCTGTGAAGAGATTGGGGTACTGTTTTCGCATAGCCTCTTCGGGCTCCCATGTAGCCTCGTCTACCCCATTTCTATTCATAGTACTTTCACAAGTGTAATACTTTTGTTCCTTAATTGCTTTACCTCTCGAGCTAGAATCTTTACCGGTTCTTCACCGTAAGTCATGTCTGGCTGAATCTCAACCTCTGTCTAAGAAATCACATGTGACAAATCTGAACGATAACGACATAGCATAGACACATGAAATACATTATGAATCTTCTTTAACTCAATTGGAAAAGCTAACCGATATGCTAATGATCCGACTCTCTCAATCACTTCAAACGGTCCAATAAAATGTGGACTTAGTTTGCCTTTCTTGCCAAATCTGAGAACTTTCTTCCACGGGGATACTTTCAAAAACACTTTATCACCAACTTGATACTCAATCTCTTTTCTCTTCAAATCGCATCGACTTTTTTTCATCGAAGTGTTTTCAAGCAATCTCTGATGACTTTTACTTTCTCTTCTGTTTCCTTAACTAGATCAACCCCGTAAATCTGATTTTCCTCAAGCTCTATCCAATACAATGGTGTGTGACATTTACGTCCATACAAAGCTTCATAAGGTTCCATCTTCAAACTCGACTGATAACTATTATTGTAGGCAAACTCTACTAATGGTAAATATTTTTCCCAACCGCCTTGAAATTCCAGTACACAGCATCTAAGCATAGCTTCAAGTACCTGAATAACTCTCTCTGATTGACCGTCGGTTTGAGGATGAAAAGCTGTACTAAAACTCAACTTTATGCCCAAAGCCTCTTGTAATTTCTTCCAAAACCGTGAAGTAAATCTTGGATCTCTATCTGAAATGATCGATAATGGTACCCCATGTAGTCTGACTATCTCTGAAATATACAACTCAGCCAACTTGTCAAGTGAATAATCTATACGAACTAGGATAAAATGAGCCGACTTCGTTAACTTATCAATCACAACCCATACTGCATCTTTCTTTCTCGGTGTCAACAGCAATCTTGTCACAAAATCCATAGTAACTCGATCCCATTTCCACTCAGGGACTAGCACAGGCTGCAATAAACCTGAAGGTACCTGATGTTTAGCCTTTACCTGTTGATAGATCAAACAACTAGAAACAAACTCTGAAATGTCCCTTTTCATTCCTACCCACTAGTACATTTTCTTCAAATCATTATACATCTTTGTACTACCTGGATGAATAGACAAAGAACTACTATGTGCTTCCTGTAAGATCTTTTGAATAAGCTCATCATTCTTCGGTATGCATACCCTATCTCTGAACATCAAACAACTGTCAGAACTGATCTGAAAATCTGACTCTATATCCGACTCACACTGATCTCTTTTGGCTAACAACTCACTGTCATTTTTCTGAGCTTTACAAATTTCTTCAAGAAACATCGATTTAGCTCTCAACTCAGCTAAGATAAAACCATCATCTGATAAGGCTAGACTAGTGTTCAAAGCTCTTAATGAAAACAAAGATTTCCTACTCAAAGCATCAGCAACAAGTTTGCCTTACCTGGGTGATAATCGATCACTAGCTCATAATCTTTAATTAACTCTAACCATCCTCTTTTCCTCAAATTCAAATCTTTTTGAGTCATCAAATATTTCAAACTTTTGTGATCAGTGAATATGTGGCACTTCTCACTGTACAAATGATGTCTCCAAATCTTTAGCGCAAAAACAATGGAAACTAGCTCTAAATCATGTGTCGGATAGTTCTTCTCATGTGGCTTTAGCTATCTAGAGGCATAAGCAATTACCTTCCCTTCCTGCATAAGTACACAACCAAGTCTATTCATGGACGCATCACTGTAAATCACAAACTCCTTACCTGGTTCTGGTTGTACTAAAATAGGAGCTTTAGTCAACAATGCTTTTAACTTGTCAAAACTCTGTTGACACTTCTCAGTCCATTAAAACTTGACATCCTTTCGCAGCAATCTTGTCAGTGGGGTAGCTATCATGGAAAATCCCTCTACAAATCGTCTATAATATCTGGCAAGACCAAGAAAACTTCTAACTTCTGATACATTTCTAGGAGGCTTCCAATCAACAATGGCTGAAATCTTGCTCGGATCAACCTTGATACCTTCACCTGAGACAATATGTCCAAGAAAACCAACTTCTCGTAACCAGAACTCACTTTTGCTGAACTTGACGTACAACTGGTTATCTCTCAGAATCTGTACAACTGTTCTCAAATGCTCTGCATGTTAAGTCTCATCATGAGAATAAATTAAGATATCATCAATGAACACAACTACAAACTTATCCAAGTACGGTCTGAAAATTCGGTTCATTAAGTCTATGAAAATGGCAGGAGCATTAGTTAAGCCAAATGGCATCACAAGGAACTCATAATGACCATACCTAGTCCAGAAAGTAGTCTTCAGGACATCTGACTCTTTAACTCGCAGCTGATAGTATCCGGATCTCAAATCTATCTTGGAGAACACAGTGGCTCCCTTTAATTGATCAAACAGATCATCAATTCTAGGCAATGGATACTTTTTCTTTACTGTTACCTTGTTAAGTTGTCGATAATCTATGCACAATCTCATCGATCCGTCTTTCTTTTTCACAAATAGCACTGGTGCACCCCATGGTGAACTACTGGGTCTTACAAAGCCTTTATCTGTTAATTCCTGCAACTGAGCTTTCAATTCTTTCAATCCCAACGGGGCCATTCTATAAGGAGCAATAGAAATGGGCGTGGTACCTAGAATCAACCTAATACCAAACTCAACTTCTCTAACAGGAGGCAAACCTGGTAGTTCTTCCGGAAACACATCAGGAAACTCACATACCACAGGCACTAATTCAATTTTCAATTCTGGATCTTTAGTGTTCAACACAAAAGAAAGATAAGCTTCATACCCTTTTCTCAAACATTTCTGAGCAGACATGTAATATCCTGATTTTGGGCCTAGTCGGAATAGTGGTTTCGTGACCACAAAATCTGAGATATAAATAATTATTTTATGATTATTTTAAGGTCTATGATATGATTGCATGATTGTGTGAAAATTTCGTGAAGAAATTTTATGCATAAAGTGCTTAATTTGAAATTTGGGACTAAATTGAATAAATTGCAAAACTTGTGTTCTAGAAGTATTTTGCATAAAATTGAATTAGATTATTAATTAGAGGTCCTTAAAGAGTAATTTTACCAATTTCTAAGTCTATGGACAAAAATTAGGACATGGAAGGAATTTTTGGAAAGTTTAGTAGTAAGGGCATTTTGGTCATTTAGGGGTAAAATGAATTAAAATACAAAATTAAAAGCCAATTTTGCTCATCTTCAACCCCATGGCCGAATATAGCAAGAAGAAACCATGGCTAGGGTTTTTCAAGCTTCCAAGCTCGATTGTAAGTCCGTTCTAGCCTGGTTTTTAATGATTTTTACGTTTTTTTAGTCCCGGTAGCTCGATTTAGCTTATGCTAGCAATAATTTAACCTAGGGTTTATATTTGGAAAAATACCCATAGGTGAAATTTGTGTATTTTGGTGTTTTATAATAGAATATGAGGTTTTAAATTATGTTAGACAACTTGTGCTACTCGGTTTTAAGTGAAAACGAGCAAAATGGCTTAATCGGTAAAAATACCTAATAGTCATAAGTACATGTTAGAGTGAGAATTTGATGTTGCCATAGAAGGAAAAATGATCAGCATGTCATAAAACATAAGAAAATAGGCTGAATTTTAATTTACGAGCTTTGGGGAAAAAGTGTAAATATGCAAAAGTTTAGGGGCAAAATTGTAATTTTTCCAAAATATGATTTTGGGTCAATTTGAATAATGTGAGTCCTAATTAGACTATATTTTAAATGATAGAGCAAGGAAAACTGAAATTCGGGCTAAAATGGGGAAAATACCAAGTTGTGGACGAAATGGTAAAAATAGCCATTTTACATCGAGGTAAGTTTATATGTAAATGTTGGTAACATAGTTATTATTTTAAATGTTTTAATGTTTTTAAATGATATGATAATTATTATGAAATATTATACTTGTGATAATTGTTTGATAATATGTCAAATTATGTGATATACTTGGAAAATGTGAAATACTACCGAGTATCGATATCGGCATTCCGTAGAAGATGGTTGAGACACATGATTGGGAAAAAGGTCCGTTGAACCTTAGGAATGGATTAGGATACAAGTGACATGTCCTTTGGGATATTTGGGCATCCGAACTCGTTGAGTTGAGTCCGAGTTCACTTATGGATCTGACGTCCGAACTCGTTGAGTTGAGTCAGAGTTCGTGAGATGTAACTAGGCATCCGAACTCGTTGAGTTGAGTCCGAGTTCACTTATGGATCGAACGCCCGAGCTCGTTGAGTTGAGTCCGAGTTAAACTTATGGGCAGGTTACATGATTGCTTGATTGAATATGTGGCACTTATGTGCAAGTTATCCATGTATCCGAATTATATTCCGATGTGTTCAACGGGTAAAGTTCTACTCAAATGGAGGAATACTCAAGATGAAAGGGACGTATTGGTAAGTGTTGTGAAATGGATACTTTGAACAGGTATGTACTTAACCCTCGGGTTGAAAACTTCGATATAACAACAATATGGTAAGATGATAAATGAAAAGGTGATATGAATGTCTTGGTGATGATTATGCAAATGATGTTTTATGTTTGCTTATATGGTTATGTTACTTGCTATTTGCATGTGAGCTTACTAAGCATTTATGCTTACTCCTCCTTTTCATTCCTTGTAGTGTTGACAAGCCAGCTCGAAATCGGAAGCGGTCGGAGGCACGCTCACACTATCCGTATACCATCTTGGCATAATGGCTTGTATATTTTGAGTATGGCATGTATAGCATTATAATCATTTTGTATATATGGTCTTATGATATGGTTATTGAGTGGTATGGAAATAGAAATGCTTGGTAATGATTAGCCATTGGAATGGCTAATCATGATCATATTTGGTATTATGTATGTCAAATTGCTAGCTAATCCATGGAAACCATGAAATAGGTAAAATTTACCATAAAATAGATTCAGACAGCAGCAGTGACGTGAGTTTAAAAATCACTAAAAATAGTAGAAATGGAATTAAATAATGAATAAGTTATGGAATCGAAGCTTGATGAGTCTATTTTCATATGGAATAAGAGAAACAGGTATATGAGCTATATTTTATGAGATGTTTAAATTTTTGTGAAACAGGGCCAGAGCAATTTCTGGATCCCTGTTCTGACTTTGGAAATTCACCATAAATTTTACAAAGATAATTAGAAGTCACGCTTTATATGTACAGATTCCTTATTGAGTCTAGTTTTATTAGAGACAAACACCATAGTCATTGAAGCTCTGTACAGGAGATATCTGATTCGTAATACACAGAGGTCAGAGTAGTTGAACCCTGAAACAGGGAGACTTTAACTAATAAACTGTACTAATTGGCCCAACCAAAATTCTAGAAAAAATTAGTAGATATATATATGAGTCTAGTTTTATGAAAAATTTACGGAATTGGATTTCGAGTTTCGTAACTCGAGATATGATTTTAAAGCGACTGTGATGCAGTTAGCCAGCTTGTCTGGAAATTTTAAAATGAATTGTATGAGCTGTTTAATTAATGAATTAAGTCCGTTAACACCTCGTGTTCGACTCCGCAACGGTCTCGGTGCAGGGTGTTACATTTAGTGGTATCGAGCAGGTTTAGTCGGTTCTCGGACTAACCTAGCATGTGTAAAAGTTTAGCTATACATGCCAGCGATGCGTGATAGTGTGATGTCTTCCGCGCGTATAAGTACCGTCTTATTTAGGCAGGTACTCTCCAACCGAGCTGTGCCGACCATGTTCAATGTTAAGTAAAGGTATTTGAGTAAAATTGTGATTATGATAAGTCTCGGTTTAGAAAAGTATGAATAAAAGTTTATGATACATATGTGATAATATGTGAGATGAAAGTTCATGTTGTGATAAATATCCATATTTGCTTAATGCTCATACGATGTAGTGTATGTGGCTTACTTGATAAGATGAACGGAATAAATAGAAAGTAGTAGAGGTATGAATAAAGGTCATAATATCATAATACGGATGAAAATGTCCTTGTCTTGATTGGACATTGAATGTTGATGAATGTTAATGATATACAATTTTTTATGAGATAAAGGATTATAATGAAATGAATTTATCTATGTTAAATTGTTGGACTGAATTGTATGATTGTAATGATATGTACATGATGATGCACGAAATGAAAGTTGTGATTGTGATGCAAATATTTATGTTTGTTTGGCCTTATATAATGTCATGAGCATGAATTAATTTAATTAAATGAATGGATAAGTAAAGCTGTCTAGAAAACATAGAATGTATGCATAAGTATATTGTCTAAATGGGACAATAGGAAAATTGGTGTAAGCCAACATGAATGAATGACATGATTATGATGATGTTACTATGATGATGGAAGTTGTGTCATATGTGTATGTATAAGAAAGTCGAGTCAGAGGTCCTACAACCCCTCCCCCTTACCAAAGTGGTACTTATAATGGAATTTCATGAGATTTGTATTGAATAAGTTTCTGTTGAGAACCCAAAGAGTTCGGTGATAGAATAATTATAAGTATGATCCGAGATTGAAAATGAGCTGATAAGTAAAGTCGAGCCAGAAAGTATCGGATCGACGTAAAAATTATTGGAGTTATGCACTGTCCTAGTTAGAGAAGGAATTCTCTTTGGTAAATCGAATTACTCAAGTGCAAGGTCGAGAAAAGTGTAAATCGAAATTTATTCAAAACTGACATTCTTTAGTGAATGATTTAATATGAAATTTGTGACGGCGAAACTAGTTGGGGAAATGATATTTCAAATGTGAATTATCCGAGTGTGACATTATGACCAGGACAGATTTAGATCTCTTTTGAGATGTTCTATGTGTTCACCCGTTCTCGAAATATTTCTATGGCTATTGATCTTGAAGAAATTCTTGTTATATGGGAATGTCTTCTAATTCGGTGTTGGATGAAAGCATTGGTAGTCTGATGGTTTATAATTTATATTGCTCTATTTCATCGGGTATTCTATTTCATTTAAATCGATAAGAATTGATGAGAGAATTCATATGATATTATGATTCTGTTTCTTCTACTTGATGCTTCATCCGATATATATGTATGGGAAGATATATTGATCTTGTTATATTTGATTTCGGTGGGATTAAATGATGTTTTCTTTTGGACTTTCTTTCTTTGAAGAATTATCGGGGTATTCGTATTTTCTCTATGAATTTGGTTTTCGATTCTCGGCATAGTATCGTATCTTGGGTTTCTTTATCCGGATCTCTTTATTCGGATTTCTTTATTACGGGTTTCTCTATCTTGGATTTCTTTATTCGATTTTCTTGTTATCTTTGTTCCATAATTTGTCAATTATGACTCATGTTCAATCGTTCTTCACTCGTGATAATCATGTCAAATATGACTATACTTCTAATTTGATCTTGGTAATGTGGAGATTTTAGTGTTGGGATTTTTCTAATTTACGTGTAAGGATTTGACATCGGTAAAGGCATAGGTGATAAAAGCGCGAGTTTTAGTCGGTATGGTAAATTATTTATTTGAAAGATTTCATGTGACAATTATGTCGGATTATTTTTCCCAAGTCGATAATAGAATTTCATTTTGTGCGTATAAAAGAGTAAATAGTTTGAGCGAGAAGTGTATATTTATTAGAAAGAGTTGAATATTAGTTTAAGTTACTACGAATGATAAAGTTTCCATCTTGTGAAAGCTAAAAGTTTATTACATGTTGTGAGTTCGGATAGATGAGAATATTGGTAACAAAGCGTCCCGAACTAGACTAGTCTACATTGAGCAAAGACTTCGACTTTCGGTAATGTATTGTTGTATGAATTGTGATGTGTTTCAAGACGGTGAGGTAATGTGATAGTTTAGAGCATCCGATGTTACATAAAATCGGAGTTGTTAAAGGGGTTAAAGCCGAGCATTGGGATCTATCAAAATTATCCTTGTCAATGTTGATATTGGGATGGAAATGAGAAGGATTATTCTTGAGGCCATATCGAATTATTTCTATGGCGGAAAGAGGAAAATGTGATGTATCCTATTGTTAAATGTTTGGCGAGATCTATAAATCACATCGTATTGAATGAATTCCTACTCATCGATTCATGGAATTTCAGGTCTCTTTGATTGTCGGATTCTTGGAATTCGGTCTCCATTAAATCAAGTTGAGATCCGGGTTTTATGTCATGATATCATGGGAAATTGAGAAGGGTTGAAAATTTAAGAACAGGTTGAGAGTTGAGACTGGAAGCTTTTAGATTATATGAGAAATTGAAGAGATGTATTGGAGGTGCAGTCTAAGTGCAAGTTCTTGACACCAAATATGAGATTAAAAGTGAAGACCACTTTTACGGTAAGATTTTCGGGACGAAAATCCTCGAAGGGGAGAGTTGTAATATCCCGATTTTGGGCCTAGTCGGAATAGTGGTTTCGTGACCACAAAATCTGAGATATAAATAATTATTTTATGATTATTTTAAGGTCTATGATATGATTGCATGATTGTGTGAAAATTTAGTGAAGAAATTTTATGCATAAAGTGCTTAATTTGAAATTTGGGACTAAATTGAATAAATTGCAAAACTTGTGTTCTAGAAGTATTTTGCATAAAATTGAATTAGATTATTAATTAGAGGTCCTTAAAGAGTAATTTTACCAATTTCTAAGTCTATGGACAAAAATTAGGACATGGAAGGAATTTTGGAAAGTTTAGTAGTAAGGGCATTTTGGTCATTTAGGGTAAAATGAATTAAAATACAAAATTAAAAGCCAATTTTGCTCATCTTCAACCCCATGGCCGAATATAGCAAGGATAAACCATGGCTAGGGTTTTCAAGCTTCCAAGCTCGATTGTAAGTCCGTTCTAGCCTCGTTTTTAATGATTTTTACGTTTTTTAGTCCCGTAGCTCGATTTAGCTTATGCTAGCAATAATTTAACCTAGGGTTTATATTTGGAAAAATACCCATAGGTGAAATTTGTGTATTTTAGTGTTTTATGATAGAATATGAGGTTTTAAATTATGTTAGACAACTTGTGCTACTCGGTTTTAAGTGAAAACGAGCAAAAGGGCTTAATCGGTAAAAATACCTAATAGTCATAAGTACATGTTAGAGTGAGAATTTGATGTTGCCATAGAAGGAAAAATGATCAGCATGTCATAAAACATAAGAAAATAGGCTGAATTTTAATTTACGAGCTTTGGGGAAAAAGTGTAAATATGCAAAAGTTTAGGGGCAAAATTGTAATTTTTCCAAAATATGATTTTGGGTCAATTTGAATAATGTGCGTCCTAATTAGACTATATTTTAAATGATAGAGCAAGGAAAACTGAAATTCGGGCTAAAATGGGGAAAATACCAAGTTGTGGACGAAATGGTAAAATAGCCATTTTAGCATCGAGGTAAGTTTATATGTAAATGTTGGTAACATAGTTATTATTTTAAATGTTTTAATGTTTTTAAATGATATGATAATTATTATGAAATATTATACTTGTGATAATTGTTTGATAATATGTCAAATTATGTGATATACTTGGAAAATGTGAAATACTACTGAGTATCGGTATCGGCATTCCGTAGAAGATGGTTGAGACACATGATTGGGAAAAAGGTCCGTTGAACCTTAGGAATGGATTAGGATACAAGTGACATGTCACTGGGATATTTGGGCATCCGAACTCGTTGAGTTGAGTCAGGAGTTCGTGAGATGTAACTAGGCATCCGAACTCGTTGAGTTGAGTCAGAGTTCACTTATGGATCTGAACGCATGAGCTCGTTGAGTTGAGTCCGAGTTAAGCTTATGGGCAGGTTACATGATTGCTTGATTGAATATGTGGCACTTATGTGCAAGTTATCCATGTATCCGAATTATATTCGATGTGTTCAACGGGTAAAGTTCTACTCAAATGGAGGAATACTCAAGATGAAAGGGCGTATTGGTAAGTGTTGTGAAATGGATACTTTGAACAGGTATGTACTTAACCCTCGGGTTGAAAACTCGATATAACAACAATATGGTAAGATGATAAATGAAAAGGTGATATGAATGTCTTGGTGATGATTATGCAAATGATGTTTTATGTTTGCTTATATGGTTATGTTACTTGCTATTTGCATGTGAGCTTACTAAGCATTTATGCTTACTCCTCCTTTTCATTCCTTGTAGTGTTGACAAGCCAGCTCGGAAATCGGAAGCGGTCGGAGGCACGCTCACACTATCCGTATACCATCTTGGCATAATGGCTTGTATATTTTGAGTATGGCATGTATAGCATTATAATCATTTTGTATATATGGTCTTATGATATGGTTATTGAGTGGTATGGAAATAGAAATGCTTGGTAATGATTAGCCATTGGAATGGCTAATCATGATCATATTTGGTATTATGTATGTCAAATTGCTAGCTAATCCATGGAAACCATGAAATAGGTAAAATTTACCATAAAATAGATTCAGACAGCAGCAGTGACGTGAGTTTAAAAATCACTAAAAATAGTAGAAATGGAATTAAATAATGAATAAGTTATGGAATCGAAGCTTGATGAGTCTATTTTCATATGGAATAAGCGAAACAGGTATATGAGCTATATTTTATGAGATGTTTAAATTTTTGTGAAACAGGGCCAGAGCAATTTCTGGATCCCCTGTTCTGACTTTGGAAATTCACCATAAATTTTACAAAGATAATTAGAAGTCACGCTTTATATGTACAGATTCCTTATTGAGTCTAGTTTTATTAGAGACAAACACCATAGTCATTGAAGCTCTGTACAGGGAGATATCTGATTCATAATACACAGAGGTCAGAGTAGTTGAACCCTGAAACAGGGGAGACTTTAACTAATAAACTGTACTAATTGGCCCAACCAAAAATTCTAGAAAAAAATTAGTAGATATATATATGAGTCTAGTTTTATGAAAAATTTACGGAATTGGATTTCGAGTTTCGTAACTCGAGATATGATTTTTAAAGCGACTGTGATGCAGTTAGCCAGCTTGTCTGGAAATTTTAAAATGAATTGTATGAGCTGTTTAATTAATGAATTAAGTCCGTTAACACCTCGTGTTCGACTCGACAACGGTCTCGAGTGCAGGGTGTTACATTTAGTGGTATCGAGCAGGTTTAGTCGGTTCTCGGACTAACCTAGCATGTGTAAAAGTTTAGCTATACATGCCACCGATGCGTGATAGTGTGATGTCTTCCGACGCGTATAAGTACCGTCTTATTTAGGCAGGTACTCTCCAACCGAAATGCCGACCATGTTCAATGTTAAGTAAAGGTATTTGAGTAAAATTGTGATTATGATAAGTCTCGGTTCAGAAAAGTATGAATAAAAGTTTATGATACATATGTGATAATATGTGAGATGAAAGTTCATGTTGTGATAAATATCCATATTTGCTTAATGCTCATACGATGTAGTGTATGTGGCTTACTTGATAAGATGAACGGAATAAATAGAAAGTAGTAGAGGTATGAATAAAGGTCATAATATCATAATACGGATGAAAATGTCCTTGTCTTGATTGGACGTTGAATGTTGATGAATGTTAATGATATACAATTTTTATGAGATAAAGGATTATAATGAAATGAACTTATCTATGTTAAATTGTTGGGTGAATTGTATGATTGTAATGATATGTACATGATGATGCACGAAATGAAAGTTGTGATTGTGATGCAAATATTTATGTTTGTTTGGCCTTATATAATGTCATGAGCATGAATTAATTTAATTAAATGAATGGATAAGTAAAGCTGTCTAGAAAACATAGAATGTATGCATAAGTATATTGTCTAAATGGGACAATAGGAAAATTGGTGTAAGCCAACATGAATGAATGACATGATTATGATGATGTTACTATGATGATGGAAGTTGTGTCATATGTGTATGTATAAGAAAGTCGAGTCGAGGTCCTACAACCCTCCCCTTACCAAAGTGGTACTTATAATGGAATTTCATGAGATTTGTATTGAATAAGTTTCCTGTTGAGAACCCAAAGAGTTCAGTGATAGAATAATTATAAGTATGATCCGAGATTGAAAATGAGCTGATAAGTAAAGTCAGAGCCAGAAAGTATCGGATCGACGTAAAAATTATTGGAGTTATGCACTGTCCTAGTTAGAGAAGGAATTCTCTTTGGTAAATCGAATTACTCAAGTGCAAGGTCGAGAAAAGTGTAAATCGAAATTTATTCAAAACTGACATTCTTTAGTGAATGATTTAATATGAAATTTGTGACGGCAGAACTAGTTGGGGAAATGATATTTCAAATGTGAATTATCTGAGTGTGACAGTTATGACCGGACAGATTTAGCAGTCTCTTTTGAGATGTTCTATGTGTTCACCCGTTCTCAGAAATATTTCTATGGCTATTGATCTTGAAGAAATTCTTGTTATATGGGAATGTCTTCTAATTCGGTGTTGGATGAAAGCATTGGTAGTCATTGGTTTATAATTTATATTGCTCTATTTCATCGGGTATTCTATTTCATTTAAATCGATAAGAATTGATGAGAGAATTCATATGATATTATGATTCTGTTTCTTCTACTTGATGCTTCATCGATATATATGTATGGGAAGATATATTGATCTTGTTATATTTGATTTCGATGGGACTAAACGATGTTTTCTTTTGGACTTTCTTTCTTTGAAGAATTATCGGGTATTCGTATTTTCTCTATGAATTTGGTTTTCGATTCTCGGCATAGTATCGTATCTTGGGTTTCTTTATCCTGGATCTCTTTATTCGGATTTCTTTATTCGGGTTTCTCTATCTTGGATTTCTTTATTCGGTTTTCTTGTTATCTTTGTTCCATAATTTGTCAATTATGACTCATGTTCAAGTCGTTCTTCACTCGTGATAATCATGTCAAATATGACTATACTTCTAATTTGATCTTGGTAATGTGGAGATTTTAGTGTTGGGATTTTTCTAATTTACGTGTAAGGATTTGACATCGATAAAGGCATAGGTGATAAAAGCGCGAGTTTTAGTCGGTATGGTAAATTATTTATTTGAAAGATTTCATGTGACAATTATGTCGGGATTATTTTTCCCAAGTCGATAATAGAATTTCATTTTGTGCGTATAAAAGAGTAAATAGTTTGAGCGAGAAGTGTATATTTATTAGAAAGAGTTGAATATTAGTTTAAGTCACTCTGAATGATAAAGTTTCCATCTTGTGAAAGCTAAAAGTTTATTACATGTTGACGAGTTCGGATAGATGAGAATATTGGTAGCAAGGCGTCTGAACTAGACTAGTCTACATTGAGCAAAGACTTCGACTTTCAAGAATGTATTGTTGTATGAATTGTGATGTGTTTCAAGACGGTGAGGTAATGTGATAGTTTAGAGCATCCGATGTTACATAAAATCGGAGTTGTTAAAGGGGTTAAAGCGAGCATTGGGATCTATCAAAATTATCCTTGTCAATGTTGATATTGGGATGGAAATGAGAAGGATTATTCTTGAGGCCATATCGAATTATTTCTATGGCGGAAAGAGGAAAATGTGATGTATCCTATTGTTAAATGTTTGGCGAGATCTATAAATCACATCTGTATTGAATGAATTCCTACTCATCGATTCATGGAATTTCGGTCTCTTTGATTGTCGAATTTCTTGGAATTAGGTCTCCATTAAATCAAGTTGAGATCCGGGTTTTATGTCATGATATCATCGGAAATTGAGAAGGGTTGAAAATTTAAGAACAGTTGAGAGTTGAGACTGGAAGCTTTTAGATCATATGAGAAATTGAAGAGATGTATTGGAGGTGCAGTCTAAGTGCAAGTTCTTGGCACCAAATATGAGATTAAAAGTGAAAACCACTTTTACGGTAAGATTTTGGGGACGAAAATCCTCGAAGGGGGGGAGAGTTGTAATATCCTGATTTTGGGCCTAGTCGGAATAGTGGTTTCGTGACCACAAAATCTGAGATATAAATAATTATTTTATGATTATTTTAAGGTCTATGATATGATTGCATGATTGTGTGAAAATTTCGTGAAGAAATTTTATGCATAAAGTGCTTAATTTGAAATTTGGGACTAAATTGAATAAATTGCAAAACTTGTGTTCTAGAAGTATTTTGCATAAAATTGAATTAGATTATTAATTAGAGGTCCTTAAAGAGTAATTTTACCAATTTCTAAGTCTATGGACAAAAATTAGGACATGGAAGGAATTTTTGGAAAGTTTAGTAGTAAGGGCATTTTGGTCATTTAGGGGTAAAATGAATTAAAATACAAAATTAAAAGCCAATTTTGCTCATCTTCAACCCCATGGCCGAATATAGCAAGGATAAACCATGGCTAGGGTTTTTCAAGCTTCCAAGCTCGATTGTAAGTCCGTTCTAGCCTCGTTTTTAATGATTTTTACGTTTTTTTTAGTCCCGGTAGCTCGATTTAGCTTATGCTAGCAATAATTTAACCTAGGGTTTATATTTGGAAAAATACCCATAGGTGAAATTTGTGTATTTTGGTGTTTTATGATAGAATATGAGGTTTTAAATTATGTTAGACAACTTGTGCTACTCGGTTTTAAGTGAAAACGAGCAAAAGGGCTTAATCGGTAAAAATACCTAATAGTCATAAGTACATGTTAGAGTGAGAATTTGATGTTGCCATAGAAGGGAAAAATGATCAGCATGTCATAAAACATAAGAAAATAGGCTGAATTTTAATTTACGAGCTTTGGGGAAAAAGTGTAAATATGCAAAAGTTTAGGGGCAAAATTGTAATTTTTCCAAAATATGATTTTGGGTCAATTTGAATAATGTGAGTCCTAATTAGACTATATTTTAAATGATAGAGCAAGGAAAACTGAAATTCGGGCTAAAATGGGAAAATACCAAGTTGTGGACGAAATGGTAAAATAGCCATTTTAGCATCACGAGGTAAGTTTATATGTAAATGTTGGTAACATAGTTATTATTTTAAATGTTTTAATGTTTTTAAATGATATGATAATTATTATGAAATATTATACTTGTGATAATTGTTTGATAATATGTCAAATTATGTGATATACTTGGAAAATGTGAAATACTACAGAGTATCGGTATCGGCATTCCGTAGAAGATGGTTGAGACACATGATTGGGAAAAAGGTCCGTTGAACCTTAGGAATGGATTAGGATACAAGTGACATGTCACTTTGGGATATTTGGGCATCCGAACTCGTTGAGTTGAGTCCGAGTTCACTTATGGATCTGACGTCCGAACTCGTTGAGTTGAGTCCGAGTTCGTGAGATGTAACTAGGCATCCGAACTCGTTGAGTTGAGTCCGAGTTCACTTATGGATCTGAACACCGAGCTCGTTGAGTTGAGTCCGAGTTCGCTTATGGGCAGGTTACATGATTGCTTGATTGAATATGTGGCACTTATGTGCAAGTTATCCATGTATCCGAATTATATTCGATGTGTTCAACGGGTAAAGTTCTACTCAAATGGAGGAATACTCAAGATGAAAGGGACGTATTGGTAAGTGTTGTGAAATGGATACTTTGAACAGGTATGTACTTAACCCTCGGGTTGAAAACTTCGATATAACAACAATATGGTAAGATGATAAATGAAAAGGTGATATGAATGTCTTGGTGATGATTATGCAAATGATGTTTTATGTTTGCTTATATGGTTATGTTACTTGCTATTTGCATGTGAGCTTACTAAGCATTTATGCTTACTCCTCCTTTTCATTCCTTGTAGTGTTGACAAGCCAGCTCGGAAATCGGAAGCGGTGGGAGGCACGCTCACACTATCCGTATACCATCTTGGCATAATGGCTTGTATATTTTGAGTATGGCATGTATAGCATTATAATCATTTTGTATATATGGTCTTATGATATGGTTATTGAGTGGTATGGAAATAGAAATGCTTGGTAATGATTAGCCATTGGAATGGCTAATCATGATCATATTTGGTATTATGTATGTCAAATTGCTAGCTAATCCATGGAAACCATGAAATAGGTAAAATTTACCATAAAATAGATTCAGACAGCAGCAGTGATGTGAGTTTAAAAAATCACTAAAAATAGTAGAAATGGAATTAAATAATGAATAAGTTATGGAATCCAAGCTTGATGAGTCTATTTTCATATGGAATAAGCGAAACAGGTATATGAGCTATATTTTATGAGATGTTTAAATTTTTGTGAAACAGGGCCAGAGCGATTTCTGGATCCCCTGTTCTGACTTTGGAAATTCACCATAAATTTTACAAAAATAATTAGAAGTCACGCTTTATATGTACAGATTCCTTATTGAGTCTAGTTTTATTAGAGACAAACACCATAGTCATTGAAGCTCTGTACAGGGAGATATCTGATTCGTAATACACAGAGGTCAGAGTAGTTGAACCCTGAAACAGGGGAGACTTTAACTAATAAACTGTACTAATTGGCCCAACCAAAAATTCTAGAAAAAAATTAGTAGATATATATATGAGTCTAGTTTTATGAAAAATTTACGGAATTGGATTTCGAGTTTCGTAACTCGAGATATGATTTTTAAAGCGACTGTGATGCAGTTAGCCAGCTTGTCTGGAAATTTTAAAATGAATTGTATGAGCTGTTTAATTAATGAATTAAGTCCGTTAACACCTCGTGTTCGACTCCGGCAACGGTCTCGGGTACGGGGTGTTACAAGACATAACAGAAATTATGGCAAATAAACTATTTGACTCTTCTAAATTAATCCGAAGAATTTCACCATTTTCACACTTTAACTCAATGAATTTCTTTCCACAATTCACTATCACATCATGTGTAGTCAACCAATCCATACCAAGAATCACATCAAACTCATCAAATGGAAATAGCATGAGATCGGCCGGAAAACAGTAGCCTCTAATCATCAAAGGGTAATTTCTAGATATTTTATCTACTAATACATGCTTGCCTAATGGATTCGATACTTTAATCACAAATTCTGTAGATTCTATAAGCATACTCATACTAGGCATCAATTTCATGCAAACATATGAATGGGTTGAACCCGGATCAATCAAAGTAATAACTCTAGTATCATGGAGAGAAAATGTACCTGCAATCACATCGGGGGAGGATGCCTCTTCGCGAGCACGGATAGCATAAGTCCTCGAAGGTGCTCTAACATCTGGCCTCACTGCTAAATCTCTAGATGCACTTCTATTATTTGCCCCAGCTCCCAGATTTCTCAGTGGTCTGCCTCTGACAGGAGCTTTTCCTGATCTTACACTCGGTATTGCTTCCCTTTTAATCATCTCGGGACACTCCCGAATAAAATGGTCTGGTGCACCACATTGGAAACAACCTATCTCAGTTGCTCGACACTGATCTGGGTGACATCGACCACATCGGGGACATTCTGGTCTATCAAGCTGAACACTGCCAACACTTGCAATCGAAGTGGTCTGAGCTTTCGGACTCATAAATCTTCTGCCTCTGTTTCGGCTAGAATATCCAGCTGAAAAATTAGATCTAGTGGAGAACTCTCTAGGCCTCTTGGATGTAGACTGAAATGACTTGCTCATTAGTCTTTTCTACGTGTCTTGCGTCTCAATTTCAACTTTGCCCTTTCTTTTTAACAGGTCCTTTGCCTTATAGGCTCTCTCAACTAGGATAACAAACTCTTTTATTTCTAGGACACCAACAGACAATCGGATATCATCATTAAGCCCATCCTCAAATCTTTTGCACATAATAGCCTCTGTAGACACACACTCTCGAGTATAATTGCCGAGTCTAACAAACTCGCGCTCATATTCAGTCACTGTCATATTGCCCTGTTTCAACTCTAGAAACTCTTTTCTTTTCTAGTCAACAAACCTCTGACTGATGTACTTTTTACGGAATTCCTCCTGAAAGAACTCCCAAGTGACTCTCTCTTTCGGTACAACTGATACAAGTGTCTTCCACCAATGGTAGGCCGAATCTCTAAGGAGTGATACAACACATTTCATACATTCCTCAGGTGTGCAGGATAACTCATCAAAGACTCTGATAATATTCTTGAGCCAAAATTCTGCCTTTTCTGCATCATCATCTTTTGTAGCTCGAAACTCTTCGGCTCCTTGTTTTCTGATTTTATCAACTGGTGGTTTTTCTCTTATAACCGTACCTGTGACTGAGGGAGCTATATGGGTGGCCTGATGATCATGAGGGGGTGGAGGTCTAACAGCCGGATTCGTTCGAACGAACTCAGCAAACCATTCATTCATAGCTTGGAAAAAGGCTTCTCGAGCCCCTCCTCCCTGACTAACTGTAACGGGCCTTTCACTACTATTTGGTGGCACCGTACCTTCTGCGGGAGCGGGCACGTTACTTTCTACATCATTTGCACCAGCTTGTTCGGGATCCATAACTATAAAAGATAAAATTTTAAAATCGTCAGGAGTCATCACACTATTAACACATAAGTATGGCATGTATAGCTAGACTCTTACTCATACTAAATATTTCGAGAACTGACTAAACCTTTTCTCTAATACCAATAAATGTAATGCCCCAAACCCGAGACCATCACCAGAGTCGAGCACGAGGTGTTAACGGACTTAATTCATTAATTAAACAGCTCAAACAATTTATTTTAGAACTTCCAGACAAGCTAGCTAACTGCGTCATAGTCGCTTAAAAATTCATATCTCAAGTTACGAAACTCGAAATCCAATTCTGTAAATTTTCCCTGAAACTAGACTCATATATCTATCAACTAAATTGTTTCTAGAATTTTTGGCTGGGCCAACTATTACAGTTTATTAGTTAGAGTCTCCCCTATTTCAGGGTTTGACTACTCTGACCCCTGTGTATTACGAATTAAATATCTCCCTGTAAAGAGCTTCAATTATTATTATGTTTGTTTCTCATAAAACTAGACTCAATAAGTAATATGTACATGTAAAGAATGACTTCTAATTATCTTTGTACAATTTTTGGTGAATTTCCAAATTCAGAACAGGGGATCTAGAAATCGCTCTGGCCCTGTTTCACAAAAATTTAAATATATCATAAAATATAACTCATATACCTGTTTTGTTCCATCCATATGAAAATAGACTCATCAAGCTTTAATTCTATCTCATTCACTATCTAAATCCATTTCTACTATTTTTATTGATTTTCCAAATTCACGTCATTAGTGCTGTCCGATACCGTTTTAAAGCTAATTTCACCTTTTTCATGATTTCCATGGAATAACTAGCATTTAGGCATACATAACACCAAACATGTCCTTGATTAGCCATTCCAACAGCTAATCATTATCAAGCATTTACATACCATTCATCAGCCATATCATAAGATCATACACACAAAATGGGTATGATGCTATACATGCCATACTCAAAATGAAACGACTAGCTATACCAAAATAATCCTCGTGATAGTGTGCCTGGACCTCCGACGTACTTTACGATCCTCGAGTTAGCTTGACAAAACTATAAAAAGAAGGAAAATAAAAGGGGTAAGCATTAAGCTTAGTAAGTTTGCATGCAAATAAATAACAACATTCATAAGAATTATCTTACTACTTGGCATGATACTACTTAATGCAACTTCATTAATTGTCATAGACATATTTTAAACTTCTTCACCTACTCACTTACTTAAATACTTACTTACTTAATCAAATTTTTTAATACATTTTACTTACCTTTTTCCTTATCAAGCATACATGAACATTATGTACTTACCTTTGCTCTTCTAGCATGAACTTGTCTTACCTTTTTAGTGTAACTCATCTTACCTTACCTTACCTTGATATTCTCTTTAAATTTTCCAGTTGAACCACTTGGAATACTAAGGATACGCGGGTACCTTACCATTTCCATTACTTGTCATGGTCTTACGTGGTATCCTTTTGAAACTTACCATTGCCATGTCTTGACATGGTCTTACATGGTATCCTTGCCTTATGAACTCACCAATGCCATGCCTTGGCATGGTCTTACATGGGACCTTTGCCTTATAGTAACTTATCAATGCCATGTCTTGACATGGTCTTACATGATTTCCTTGCCTTAGAAACTTTACCAATTGCCATCCCTTGTCATGGTCTTACATGGTATCCTTAAACCCTAATGTCATGACATTTGTATCTTACACATTCCTAAGGTTCAATAGAGACTTTCTGAAATTACTTCTCCGTCAATTCATGCTTGAGTCTTCTTTGAATAATTTCATAAAATAAATATACACATGCTTGAAATTAACAAAATTAACATAAAATAATAGAATATTGCATTTATTTATCGCAAACTTACCTCGAAACAAAATACGATCAACTATATCGATTTAGTCCACTATCTTTTTCTTTCCCCGGTCTAACTCCAGATTTTGTTCTTCTTGATCTATAATAAAAGAATTTAGCTTATTTAAAACTCGCATTTATTAAAACAGTCCTTGACCCAAACTTTGGAAAAATTATATTTTTGCCCCTAAACTTTTACATATTTACACTTTTTCCCCAAGGCTCGGAATTTAAACTTCATCCTATTTTCTTATGTTTTATGACATGCTAATCATTTTTCCCTTCTATGACAATATCAAATTCTCACTCTAACATGTACTTATGACTATTAGGTATTTTTACTGATTAAGCCATTTTACTCGTTTTCACTTAAAACCGAGTAGCACAAGTTGTCTAACATAATTTAAAACCCCATATTCTATCATAAAAAATCAAAATACACAAATTTCAACTATGGGTATTTTTCCAAATATGAACCCTAGGTTGAATTATTGCTAGAATAAGCTTAATCAAGTTAACGGGATTCCAAAAACGTAAAGAACATTAAAAACGGGGCTTGGAATTACTTAATATGGAGCTTGGAAGCTTGGAACAAACCCTTACTATGGAGAAACCTTGAAATTTTGGCCTAATCAAGAAGATGGACAAAAATTGGCTTTTAATTTTGTTTTTAATTCATTTTAATAACTAAATGACCAAAATGCCCTTAATTAAAAACTATGGTGTTTTATTTTCCTTTAGGTATTTTTGTCCAAACTAGTATAATGGTCTAATTACTATCCAAGGACCTCCACTTTAAAAACTCATTACTCACAAGTACTTAATACCTTTGTGAACTAGAACACACATTTTACAACTTTTGCAATATAGTCCTAAATATCAAATTGGACCCTCTATCGATAAAATTTCTAAACGAAATTTTCACACAATCATGCAATCATGCCATAGACCTTAAAATGATAATAAAATAAAATTTTCTACCTCAGATTTGTGGTTTTGCAACCACTGTTCCATTTAGGCCCTATTTCGGGATGTTACATATAACTTAGTAAGTCATGTGCAAATAATAAACAACATAGGTCATGAAACTCATGGAATAAACATGCTATCAATTACCACCACATTTTCATATTACACATAATGAACATATTAAGAATTGATGATAAATGACTTTGAACATCATACTTATCTTACTCTTTCATACCCATACCAAATTTCCCAACATAAATTGAGTCTAATACTCATGAGGTTTACGTACATACCTGTACCATACATTCTTACTCATTCTACCCCACTTCTTAATCATAATCTTGAATGACCCGTTAAATTATTCGGAATACTAAAAGATGTTCAGAATCATCATACACCACATAAAACACCAAAGCCATGTCCCCGACATGGTCTTACATGGGTCTACATACCAATGCCATATCCCAGATATGGTATTATATGAAGTCTCATGTCGATGCCGTTGCCATGTCCTATACATGGTCTTACACGGGACCTTATATCAATGCCATGTGCCAGACATGGTCTTACACGAAATCTCATATCAACGCCATATCCCAGATATGGTCTTACATGAAATTGCATACCAATGTCGATGCCATATCTCAGATATGGTCTTACTCTAACCCACATATCAATGCCGATACCATGTCTCAAACATGGTCTTACACTGGCTCTCATCTCGGATACCAATGCCATGTCCCAGACATGGTCTTACACGGGATCTCATTAATCATGGTGTCATGATATCCGAATCCTCAGCATTCTTTAGGGTCACCCGAGACTTTCGAGATATAAAGCTATCACCAAACTTTCATTAAATTGTCACAAGCCAATTTATTTAGGGAATTTATACATATATCATAGAACATCAATTATTAATCGCATGATAATAGAATTGTTAAATTACCTACACATAACTTACCTCAGTGCAAAATGTGACAAATTTATGATTTAATCCACAATATTGCATTTTCCTAGGTCAAGGTCTATTTCTCGTCCTTCTTGATCTAGAATAGCACATTTAACTCGTTTAATACACGTACTATTCAATTCAGTCCAAAAATCACACTATGAAAAAATTACAATTTTGCCCCAAAAGTTTCACAAAATTACAAAATTGCCCCTAGGCTCGTAAAAGGAAAAGTATTCTATTTTTCTCATTATTTAAGCCTAGCCGAATCATTTTCTCTCTTATACCAACCCACATTTTTCATTTATTCACACATTTACACATAGTTTTTACAACTTTTACAATGAAGTCCTTTTTATCAATTTCACCAAAAATCACTTAGTAAAAGTTGTTTATCACACATCAAACTTCCATATTCTTCCATTAGACATCAAAGCACAAGCATGTCATTCATGGTTATATTTTTGAACATGAACCCTAGCTCAAATTAAGGGTAGAAATAGCTAAATCGAGCTATGAGGATTTCAAAAATATAAAGAACATTAAAAACGGGGCTAGGATGCACTTACTTTTGAGCTTGAAAAATTAAAGAAACCCTAGCTATGACTTCTAGAAATTTTTTTCCAAGGAGGATGAAGATGGACATAATTTTTTACTATTTTTCCCTTTTAATTCTTTTAATAACTAATTGACCGAAATGCCCTTCCATTGAAACCTTGAGATTTTATCCCTCTTATGTCCATTTTTGTCCATAATAACATATAATGGTATAATTACTAAATAAGGACTTCAAATTTCAAATTCCATCACATTTAAGCCCCATAAATCAACTAGAACACATGTTTTTTATTTATTTCAATTTAGTACTAATAACTTAATTGGACATCTTATCGGTAAAATTTCTCTTTGATATTTTCACACAGTTATTAAACCACACAGTAGACTTTAAAACTTCAACAACAGGAATATTTTTACCTCAAATTTTTGGTTTCAAAACCACTTTTTCATTTAGGCCCTAATTTGGGATGTTACAAATTATACCATATATGTTGGAAGTGGACAAATTTGGGCATGATTGTGTTAGTTTAAAGTTACAATATAAGGGTAATTTAGTAATTAACAAAATAATTGAAAATAAACTAAAGAAAACATGAACATCTTCTTCCCCATTCCATGTCTTCCACTAAAAAACACCATTAGAATAGGGTTAGAACATTAGACCAAGCTTCTACCTTGCATGTAAGTGAATTCAAGCCCTGTTTTTAATGATTTTTATGTTTTTCACTTCGTTTTACCTTAATCTATCTAGCTTAGGGGTTAATTTTTAAAACTGTTAAAGGTTGAGGGACTTTCCATGGTTGTTTTTGAATAGGCTTTGAAGTTATTTGATAGATTCTTAATATTAGTTGTTAAACAAACTTGTTTTGTTAAGTGATTTTTGATGAATTTCGTATTAGGGACTAATTTGTTGAATGTGTAAATTCATGGGTTTTAATTGCGAAATTTTGGTAATTATGGGATGTTCTAAGGTCCCTAGTAGAATTGGTTAACATGGGTTTAGCTTAAAATGGTTAAATTTTGAGTTATGAGCTTAAGGACTAAATTATGAAAAGTTAAAATACTAGGGGTAATTTTGTAATTTTACATAAATGGGAACTATGGATTGAATTGAATTTTTGAAGTACTTAATTGAATGAAATTATCTATTTAGATGAAGATAAACAACAAACAGACTTAAATCGAGGAAAGGCTAAAGCATTAGATTAGTTTTCAACTCTACTTCTACAACCATAGTTATTGAGGTAAGTTAATATGAATTATTATCGTATTAATGTTAGTTAAATTGATTATCTACTATATTGTGTTAGTTATAAATGAATTTGAATATATATTTATCAATGCTATGAATAATTGACGGATAACGAACCCCGTTTGAACCTTAATAATTCTTAGGATACGAATGACATGTCACTAGGGATTTTATGTTTCAGGTGCTGGTCTTGAATGTCCTACCGATGACTGAGGTCCTGCATTTGTTATGGATTCTTCACAGCTCGTGTGAGAGGCATCGTGTAGCTAACATTCTGACCCAAAACTTGTGTGAGTAGGCCCATTTCACAACTCGTGTGAACACTATTGAAAAGGAAAGGTTACAGTTATATGGAAAGGCAGACTATGTGTGAGCATTCTCAAGTATCCAATGCAATTCTAGATGGTTCAACGGGTAAGTAAATGAATTGCATAGTAAGTACAAAATGGGATATTGAGTCATGATCTATGAAAATGCTAATGTAATAAATGATGTGCATTTGAAAATCTACGTATATTATGTTGAATTCATATGTATCATGCATGAGCCTACTAACTTGTGAGTTTGGTTGGGTTTTTATAGGCTTTTACTAAGCTTATGGTCTTGGTAATGATATTATGTTTATTCTATAGTTTGTACTAAAGAAATGGTAAGTTATGTTTGAGTTTATGTGAGCTTACTAAGCACTAGTTGGTTACGTAGTTACTTTTCTTTCTTTTATAGATTATCGAAAGCTCAATCGATTGGAAGCTTGTCGGGGATCAATTACACTATCCAGCAACCATTTCAGTAGTTTTTGAGTATTTTGGCCAAGTTTATTAATGGCATGTATAGGACCTTTGGTAATGGTAGTTCATGAATATGTTAATGGTTGATTTGGTATGTATATGCTTTTGAAGCTTATGTTTGGTTTGATGTACTTTTAATGCCTTGTCAAGTTAGGTCATTTTGGCTACTTTTAGGTACTTGAATACATGATCATTGTTGGTATGTTTGTGATGATATGAAAATGCTTATAGATGATGTTATTTGGTAGTTAAGGAGCTAGATTTTTATGCTTGGAATATGTCAATATTGACTTGTTTTGGTTAATGATGTTTTCGTATAAATGTGGTGCCTTTGAATGGTATATTGCTTAGATGAAATAGGATGTTTGAAATGGTATGTTTACATGTGTTTAAATGATGTTTAAATCTCTTGAATGTATGCACAATGAGATGGTTAGTTTGGTGTGTTTTGGCCTTGAAATGACTTGATTTTAGGGTGAAATTATGGATCACACGGCCTGGGACACAGACTGTCACACGGCCATATAACACACACGACCTGGCAGCACGACCGTGTGTCATTTGTAAATTCCTAGTGTATTAAGTCAATGAGTTACATGGTCTGCAACACGACCGAGTATGGCAACTTAAAGAGTTACACGGTTTGCGACACGGTCATGTAACCCAATTTAGTGAATTACACTGGTGGAGACACGGGCTGGGACACAGTTGTGTGTCCCTTTGTTCGATTGTTACAAAGCCAGGGCCATGTCACACGGCCTGGCCATATGGCCGTTTGACCCTTGTTTTCAAATTTTGTAACTTTTTCCCAAATCTTCTATTTTGATTCAAATTAGTCCTGAATTGCTTCTTAGGGCTTCGAAGACTCGATTTAGGGACCAAATACATATGTTTGATAGATTTATTCAATGTTATGAAGTTAACTGTTGTTATGATTGTTCGATAATGCTTCATAACCCTAATCTGGTGATAGAGACGAGTTAGGGGTGTTACAATATGTAAATGAAATTGGTTATTGATCTCTGTTATAGTGGCATAAGCCATGCTAATTCTGTTAAACTATGTTATAGTAGCATAAGCCCCGAAATTGTTAATAATTTTTTTTATAATGGAAATTGCCACGAAAGTTTGCATTGAAACTGAAATCCTAATGAAATGGAATTTTTTGATAATCTGGATTAATAAAATAAAGCCCTTGTAGCTTAGTGAGTTAGTAGGATATGACTAGCATGCCAATAGGGGACGTCTGTTGCTACTGTTCTGGTTTTTAGACATTAGCACTTTGACGCGTTACTGTGGTGTGTTGGTTGGTTAGTCTCGAGTTTTGACCTATGTCTCTATGTTTTCTTAAGGCGTAATTAACTAAAAAATTATTAATGATATTGTCAATAAGTTTATGTGTTAAGTACCATTTATGGTATGTATTAAAAAGGTGTTAAACTGTAAAGAATTGAATGGAAAAGTAAATCTTTAAGAAAGTGATGTAATAAAACATCTAAGCAAATTGTGGTCTAACTGAAAACTTTAATGCATTATTAAGGTGAACTAAAAATTGTATAACTCCTTAGACTAGACTTTGTTTGTATTTCATTTTATGACACGAATTAATATTTTGAATTATAGTTTGAATGAGATATGTTCTGGTAACTGCAATAACATTTCGCAACTCGAGTCTAACGACTGGACTAAGTGAAGGGTGTTACAACTAAAAATCAGACTATTACATGACAACCCAATATGAGTATATCTACTCTTCTCCTTTCTCTTTATTTTTATCTGTATGGTTGTTGGGTTTAAATTATACTAAAAAAGGATAACAAATTGCTAATTTATATGGAATTGAAAGTGACTATCTTTTAAATATTTAAGGAAAAATGTAACCAAATTATCGATTTTAATAATTTCATGAGGTTTTGAAGTGTTTATTGAGAATTAATATTTGGTTTATGTTTTTTTAAAATTATAGAAATTTATGATTTATAGGAGAAAATAGATTTGGGAGTATTTATAAAGAAATTTGAGAGAGTCGAGTGCGAGAAATTAATTATAGATAATAAGGATAATATATAATTAAATAATTAAAATTTTATCTGCTTTAAATTGAATGGATAAATTAACTTTTCAATTTTATATTTATCCAAATGATTTTTTAATATAATAAATTTGAAAATTGAAAATTTTAATTTAAATAAATTAATTTATATAAATTAACCTATAAAAATATTTGAAAAAGTTGATGTAAATTTAAAAATTAATTTAAATTTAATAGAGAAATTAAATTTTATTTTTATATTTATCTAATGAATTTTAAATATAAAATATTTCATCCATTGAATTTATTTAATTTAAATTTAAATAAATTAACTTCCAAAAAAACTTGAAAAAGATAATCTAAGTTTGAAAAAGTTAATATTAATAGGACGGATCCAATAACATCGATGTAAATATAAAATAAAAAATAGTTTTACACCTTTTTGTTTTTTTGTGCAAATAATATTTTAATGGTCCAATTCCATTGAATTTAATATTTTATTATTATAGATCATGTATATTAAATTTGATGTAAACTAAAAATTTTAACTATTTGTTTTATTTAAAAGATATTCAACCATTAAATATATATTTTAGATCAATATGACAAAAAGATTGGATCGGTGAGAAAATTTAAATGCATGACAAGTAAAATTATATTCATAAATTCAATAGTTGAATCATTAAAATATTAATCATACAAAACGCTATGAAAGGATGTAAAATTACTGTAGTTTTATACGGCTGTAAGTAGTTCCTTCTCCTTTATAATTAAATTATTGTAACAACTTATTAGAACAATAATAAATGCATATTAAAACATGAGAAAGTATTTTGTACATGATCTGTCGTAATCTGGTGTTGCAGATTAAACTAATTTTCGCACTTTAGGAGCTTGAAACCAAACATTTTCGTTGGATTTTAATTATGTTTTTATAAGTTTCCTTAAAGTTAATAAAATGTGCAAATTGAGACTTTTATTGACCTTAGGGGCCGAATGAAGCCTAAGGGTGAGCTAATGAACTTTGTAAGTGTGCTGGAGACCATTAGAAGGCGTACTAAAGCAATACTGGTCACTATGTCACAACATGGAATCATTAATGTTGCAACATAGAGAGCAAAATAAAGAAACCACAAGACTACCTTCGATGTCGCGACACAACCAAAGGGTGCCGTGACATACCTCTAAAGATATCCCAATAAGAGTATACTAACTCCTATGTCACGACACAGGTCCTGGTGTGTTGCAACATCGACTATGGATGGAAATTAACACGAGTCAGGGGGCATTTTGGCCATCACAATCAAACTTAAAGCTCGGGAACGTCAGCTAACCTAGGTTAAAGACGACGGCCACCTAAAATCTATAAATAGGCTCATTTGTCACATGTTATGGACCACCAATTGCTTAGTTTAGAATTTTTATTTTAAATTTAGTTTAAATTTTCTTTCTTATTAGATTTTAGGTTTATTTTCAAGTTATTCTTTGTTTGATCTCGAGAGATCTGATTTGTGGAAGACAATCAAATTTGTGGAAGACAATCAAACTTGTGGATTAGCAATCATTCTTAATACAAATCAAGCTCTTTATTAAACTCTATATTGTCAATTCATGCTTGTCTTTATATCGATTTTATATTGCTTATGAAAATCATGAGGAACTAATCCTTTTACGAGGATTAGTGAGTGAAGGTGTGATCTTTTAATTGTTTTATAGGATTACTCAACAGATCAGCTGTTTGGAAAAGGAAGAACCTAAACCATAGGTCTGACAACCTTAAGAAGTTAACAAGGTGGGAATTAACCCAAAATTGGTATGGCCTATCAGTCTGGACTATGAGGTCGAAAGATAAGTAGTCCTTGCTGACTCATTATTTTAGTGGAAGATCAGAAGATCCTTGCCGACTAGTTAATTGATGATGATCCTTAAGTGAAAGTTGATGGGGATTACCGAAGCGAGCTAATCACTCATAATCAAATTTGATTTATTCTATTATTCGATCTCTTGATATTTATTTCTTTATGTTATTATATTTTCATTATTATAAAAATATTAAAAAATCCTTTTATTTTTACTTTCGTACTATAATTTGCTTCGAGTACTAATTAGATCTTTTGGTGTTTAGGTTAAAATTGATCTAGCACTAGCCTTCCTTGGGTACGATCCTCAGAGTATTCACTTCCTCAGTTGTAACTATATTACAACTGAACCCAAATACTTGCAGATACCACCTCATCGATATATTCTTTACTACAATATTCACACTCTAGACGTTAGGACATCCGGAGGAGGTCAAGTTGTTGGTGCCATTGCCGGGGAGGCAACGTCACTAGTTTGATTTTAATTTTTGCACTTAGTAAGAACAATTAGGAAAATTTTTTTAGGTGATAGATATTATTCTAATTTTTATTAATACTAATCCTCTCTTTCTGGGTTTAGTGTATGACTCGTTGTAGGGGAACACCTATAAAGCTAGTTACAAATTCAAAAAGAATAATTCAAAAAAATTGTCAAGAACAACAACAGCAGCAGCAGATGCAAGATCCACCACCATCTATTGTAGGCAACATACCACGCGAGAATCCACTATTCGAAGTCACTAACAATAACACTTTAGGAGATCTACCAACACCACCACAGTTACCCACAAACTTACACATGGCTTGTAATGAAAGCACATTGGTTGATTATGCATTACCAAGTTTGGACATGGTTCGGGAAAGTATAATGATGTCGGTTATTACAACAAATAATTTTGAGATCAAATTGGCAATGATTCATATGATTCAAAATAATCTGCAATTTAGGGGCACAATGAAAAGGGATCTAAATAAACACTTAAAATGGTTTTTCCAACTTTTTGATACTTTCAAGTACAACAGAGCCATTGATGACACTATTCGTCTTTGGTTGTTCCCCCTTTCTTTGATTAATAGCGCCTTTTCTTGGTTAGATTCACAGGGACCAAAGTCTATCATGACATGGGACGAGCTCGCTAGAAAGTTCTTACCGAAGTTCTTACCTATTAGTAAAGTGGTTCAACTAAAAAGAGAAATTGTTGTCTTTAGACAGATGGAAGGAGAAAGTTTTCATGAGGCATGGGAATGTTTCAAAATGTTGATTCAGAAATGCCCTCACCATGGATTCCCTGAGTGGATGCGATTGCAAGTATTTTATAATGGGTTGGATGCGTATGCAAGATCACGAATAGACTGAATAGTTGTAGGAGCCCTTATGAACAGAACATACGAGGATGCGTACGAAAACATTAAGAACATGACATTGAAATCCTGTCAATGGCCCATTAAACGATTTACATATGGCTAGAAAACCGCTAAGGTAAAAGATATTCAAGAGGATGAAAAGTATTAACAGTTAGTGGATAAACTTAACCGTATCGAATCTGTTAATAATACACTGTTTATGTATGGAGGAGACAAACCGCTCTTCCACTACATCAAGAATCCTGTCAAGGATATGAATTATATAGAAAATAGGGGTGGAAACCCCTATTCAAATACCAACAATCCCGGCTGGAGAGATCACCTGAATCTAAGATGGGAAGGAAACCAAATAGGAGGTAATAGTTTGAATCAAGCTAAAAATAATAACTATCAACCTCCTTATTTGTAGAAACCTCAAGCTAGGGTCAACCCAATTGACCATACTGCATGTGGTCAATGTTTGGGTAGAATTGTGAGAGAGATGCAGTCAATGAGAACAGACGTAAAGTAAGTGCATTTTGAGTGCACTAACTCAATAAGAACATTGACTAAACTTAAGGATCAAATGAGCCAATTGATGAGTATGATGGGTGACATCAAAAGACAAATTGACACAGGTATTCCCAACAATACAAAAAATAATCCATGAAGGGAAGGTAAGGAACACGTGAAAGAAATAGCGCTCTGATCGGGCCAAGTACTGAGTAGCCCAGAAAACCCTACTCCATAATTAGATATGAAGAATGCTGATGATCTTCAAGAGAAATCCTTAGAGGCTGAAGATGAACCAGAGTCATAGGAGGTAATCACACCAGAAGCTTAGCTAGAAAAAGAAATAACTAAAGATGTCGTTACAAAGATCCAATTCCCTTCAAAACTAGAAGAAAAACAAAAGTGAAACGAAAATGGGTTTGTAAGTTTCCTAAACTTGTTCAAAACATTAAATGTTATCCTACCTTTAATCGAGTTAATTAAGAAAGTTCCTAAGTGCACCAAGTTTTTAAAGGAAATTATATCTAGGCGTAGGAAAATTAAGGTAGGTGAACAAGTTAGTATAAACGCTTCCTGTAGTGCAATTATCTCAATACGGGTTCCTCAAAAATTAAAAGACCCAGAAAGTTTTACTATTTCTATAAAGATAAGGGGCATTCATTTAATAGAGCTCTATGTGACTTAAGAGCTAGTATTAATTTAATATTTTTATCTATTTTTAAAAAACTTGGGTTAGAAAACCTTAAGAATATACAAATAACACTACAGTTGGCTAACAGGTTATTAGTACATTCAAAAGGTGTATTAAAATATGTGTTAGTCAAAATGTGCAACTTCATTATCCCAACAGATTTTGTGGTTCTAGAGTTTGAAGAAGATCAGAAGATATTGATCTTATTAAGTAGACATTTTCTAGCCATTTCTAGGTCCACCATTGATTTAGAAAAAAAATGAATTAACCATGAAAATCAATTGTGAGACTAAAATTTTTAAATATGGCAATCAATCAAGCGAAGAAGAAGGTAGGAGGAAGTTAAGGGAGCAGTGCAAGGGATTATTTGTTTCTAACACTCCCAAGTCAAGGGACATACTTCCTCTAATGCATGCAGATAAAAAAAACAGGTTGGTTTAAAGAAAGAGATAAGTGGGCAAAGGTGGAATGGCATGACGGACAATAGACTAATACTAATAGAACTAAAGAATCGTCCATCGATGAATTAATGATATTGTCAGATGAATTCAATAGTAAGAATTAAATTATTTGAATTAATGCTGAACTTTTGTAAATTATTGTATATTTAACTAAACTATTTAGTATAAATATTAATTTTTATTAAATTTTCATTTTATAGAAACCGTAGCACTCTAGAGACTCGAATTTTGAGTAATAACAGAACCAGTGCCACAACATAGGAATCCTATGTCACAACACCAAGGAAAAATTTAACAAAATTAAGAAAATTCTTTCGATGTCGTGACACAGACTTTCATTGCTGCGACACTGAAGCCAGTATACTCAAAAATCCAAAAGCCTAGAGTGTATCACGACATTGAACCTCGTTGTCACAAAAACAGTAAACTACCAAGGATGTCGTGACAAAGAATTCCTACGTCGCGACATCGCTAAAATTTTCTATAGGTGACCTCGACCCGACAACGCAACTTGGTGGCTTTAAAACCCTTTTTAGCCAAAATTTTACCATCTAAACCCCTAAATTTTAACCTAAAAATAAATTATCCCCCATCTTAAACACATCCTAACCCCTTAATCCTTTCAACCCTCTTAGAACCTTTTACAACTCTTTAAACCATAAACCCCCAATTTCCACTTCTTTAAAAATCTCCATCTCTCAATCATACTTAGTGCCACAAGAGACGGGAACACTCAAGGAATGATAAACACCACACGAAATGAGGAATTCAATGACTTCTACGAGGTGAAGGGTTCTTAATGTAATACATTTACTATTCCATTAAATTTCTTGATATTTTGCTCTCATTTCTTGTTTTATAATAATGCCTCCTAGAAAAGTTAGACGGACAATGGAAATGGAGCCATCGACAATTCAAAATCCCTCTAATTTTCTGAAGTCAAATGTTGAAAAATATTTTAATGAACTTCAAGGAAAAGCATTCATTCAAGATAGGTGATTCGATCCATCGATGATCCTTTATAATGAGATATGACCGCTAGTTAGGTATCATAGGTGGGAACATTTTTGGACAATCCCAAAAGATATTGCCATGGTTCTGAGTCTGGAAATACTGACGGCCATATATGGGATACTATATCTGTACGAGGGATAGAAGTTAAAGTAACCTCTCTAATTATTTGTGATTTTTATGATGATCCATTCTATGACCAAGATTTTATCGATGAAATCGATTTGGAATACTTTAGGGACATAGATATGGAAAATATTAAAGTAATCCTTACTTTAAATGTATCTAACATTAATACCTTTCAAGCAGTTGTATTGTATGCTATTTTGCAGAAAAAGCAGGTTTGTATCGAAAAGTGGATCCATCAAAACATGAAGAGATGTATTAGTGTCCAAAAAGTGGGAGATTTATTTCCCCACTTAGTGACGACCTTATGCAAAAGAGCAAACGTTCCTATAGTATCTATCGAGTGGCCGCTAAAACCATCTTGGAGCATTATTGGTGATACTTTGTTCCAACAGTACGTAGAACTACAAGCCAAACAAAATAAAAGATTAGAATAAACAAAAACAAGAAGTGACGGTTACACCAATTTCGTCACAAGGGTTGACTCGAGCTCAACTGGAAGTTGGTGAGAGTAGTCATCCTAAAATGGACTAGATGTGACAGTGGATGAAGAAGTCAGTGTTAATATTCCAAGAACTTGCAAGACAGAACAATATCAAGGTCTCTAATTACATGCCAGACATGTTTGGGCCTACGTCATCATAATAAGAAGAAAGAGAGCAGCAGAGTGAAGAGGAAGAAAAGGGAGATAGTAGCGATGAGATGGATAATGATGAGGATGAAGATGATTAGAATTTAATTTTGTTTTTAGATTGTATTAAACTTAAAGGTGATTTTAATATGTTTTTATGATTAGGAAAAATAGATTATTAGTTGTTTTGTTTTGTGTTTGGTTTTGATTTTCTATGTAGGAATCCCATATGAATGGGACACAACAATTTGATCTTTACACAATCAAAGGAGGAAGAACCCTCTATTAGCAATTGGAACAACCATGATCAATCGAGTAACTTCTTTCCTTATCTTTTTATAGGCTACACATTATGGACAATGTGTTAACTAAAGTGTAGAGGGTAACATAGAGAATTTTTTAAAAATTTTTATGCTTTTCTTTCAATTTTTTCGTCATTTTTATGCTTGAGCTTGTAGAAATACAAGTGATTGGTTAGGAGCATTATATAGGTTGCTTGTGTTTACAAATAAATTTGGCATGATGATTGGTGATTTTAAATTTTTTTTTATTAAACTACTAAGTTCTATATGTTACACTATAAATAGGAATTAAGAAATCAATTGTACCAAATTATATAGAAAATACAAGGAAATAAGCATGCTAGTATTAATGATAAGTGATCAAATTTGAGTTTGTTTGGTTGATTAAATTTGTGCATACTAAGATATTTAAAGGATGACCTAAGGCATTGTTTGGAACATATTCCAAGCCAAAAATCTAACCTAATTATTCTCCTTTAGTACCTATTTTTGAGCCTATTAACACTTCTTGATGAACCTCATTATAAAACCTGATCTTGAAATGTTAATTTGTGTTTAGCCTTTTTCTTTGGTTCTGCACTGCAAGACTATATACGTTTGGTCATATGTATTGAGGGTTAAGTAGATACATCACGACGGATTTTGTAAAAAAAAAGAGTGGAATAAGAAAGATTGGTGTGATATAAGAACTATAGGTTAGCCTAAAGTGCAAAATAAAAGAAAAAAACCAAAAAGAAAATCAGTACGAGTGGAAAAAGTTATTGAAAAGTGAAAAAAAAACATTTGTGAGCGAGATAATTGAAAAAGAAAGTGACAAAGTCACAAGAATAAGAAAGACTCGTTCATGAGTGCACAAAAAAGACTCGTTTACGAGTACACAAAAAAGTCTCGTTTACGAGGGCACAAAAACTCATAGGCTAGCTGTAGTTATTATGTCATGCTATGAATTCCTGTATGGAGAAATAAGGAATGTGAGATAAGGAGAAATAAGGTGGTGAATGGGTAAGGGTCACTAAGGGGGAAGAATAGGTATCGTCACAATGTGCCAAACTATATTTTGTGTTCGTAACCCTTTTGATGCTTACTATGTTTGAATTTCATACTTATCCTAAGCCTCAAAGTGTTACAAGCTAAAAAGTCCTATGTGACATAAATATTCTTATGCATGAATGGACATTACATTAAACAATCGCATAAACTATTATTTGTATTATGCTAGGATAATCAGACTAGATATATAATTTGTTGATGGGTTCCTACAGGCGAGACCCTTAATGCTTGTATACTTTGTAATGCACTAAATTTAGATGTTTGAGGTCAAAAGTGGTAAATTCATCATGTCAAAATTATTCGTAAATTTGAAATGCCTATTCATGTCCTCCAAAGTCAATACTTGTACTATATTTGCTCAAAGGTCGTCTTTTCTATTTCTTGCTGCTCCCAAATATTTCATCTCAAATTCTTCACTAAGCTGGGTTTTAACCATTCTTATCTTTCATTTATCTTTGGCTTCAACATGTCATCAACATAAATGAGTAGATATACAAAAGAATCATCACTGCTTTTCATAAAATAAATACAACTGTCAAAGTTGCTTATTTTGAAATCATGAATAGTCATAAATGAATCAAACCTCTTATACCATTGCCTTAGTGCCTGTTTCACGCCATAAAGGGACTTTTTCAGCAAACGAACATAGTCCTTTTTTTCTAAGACTATAAAATCTTTTGGTTGTGGCATGTAAATATCTTTCTCAAGTTATCCATGGAAGAACATTGTTTTTACTTCTAACTTCTCAAGCTCCACATCATACATGACCACAATACCAAGTAAGGCTCGAATCGAACTATACTTCACAATTGGAGAAAACACATTTGTGAAGTTGGAACGACAGAAATGTGCAAGTGTACACAATCACAACAAGAAATAAAGTGAAAAGTAAATGTTGAGTTATCGTACCCACAGGGACTGTGAAAAGAATTATTTATGAATGCAATTTTAAAAACACTTTGGAGAATAAAAATATTTTGATTTAAAGAGGTGATTAAAAACTAGGATTTAAACTAAGTAAAATAAATATAAATAAAATAAAAGTTCCAATGCATGATTTCAAAAGATGATTTTAATTCAAGATGACATAATTGTGTTAGATTAATTACATTTCTTAACTTAGAATTATTAAACTCATGTTCATGTTGTTACGTATAAATTCACGGCAACTCAGTAATTTGCTAACTTATGAACGTACTTACCTACCAAAATCTATTTATCTCTTGACTATATGTCTACGCCAATTCAACCAATTAAATAAATTTTAATAAACAAATGTGCTAATGCGCATATATACTTATGAAATTAAAATAATCTCTTGTACATATCACTATGCCAATTCAAACAATTAATTCAATCTCATAAACACAATTTTAGTAACTCAAGTAGATGAAATGCAATCAACCTAACATGAATTAAATTTAATTCATGATAATTAAATTAAACATATCAACATAAAAAATATTCATACACATGTTCATCATAACAACAACAAAATTAAAAGGATAGGGAACAAAAATCAAATCCGGTGATTCTCGAGGCTTGACTAGTTTGCTCCACTCCTCCTTCTTTGCTTGTTCTTATTGAACCAAGGATTCCACAAACACTTGAATGCTACTCCAAATGGTGTTTTAAGGACTCTTTTTCAAGAGGTGAAATCGGCAAAGGAATAGGGGAAGAAAATGAAGAACAATGGAAGAGAATGAAGAGAGAAAAGTTAGAGAGAAGTGAAGAAATGATGGGTTTGAGATGTGTTTGAAATGAACAGCCAAGGGGAATATTTATAGGTTGAGAAGGCTGCTAAAAATAGCCATAATCAGCAGCCAAATACTCCCTCCATGGCCAGCCACACATGTGGCATGTTTGAAGATTTCAAACATGCTAGTTTTAGGTAAGGTCAAATCTTGAAAGGCATGAATAGTGGAGGGGTTTGAATGCAAATTGAAGGAGTCTTCAAGGGCCATTTTGCAAGCCAAATAATCAGCCAAACAAGCTGATTGGGTCAGCATGTCGGATGGTTTTGGGTTGCTCAGTGCTCAGTTGGATCGGTATCCTCGGTTCAATTCAACTGGGCCACTTTTCATAATTAATTAATAATAATTTATTTAACCCAAATTAAATTGGATTAAAATTAAAATTAATTATATTATGAATTAATACATATAATTTGGATCATATTAGGCTGAGACCTTGATGCTTCAAAATTGCTTCTCGGTTTTGAGCTTTAGTAGTGTCTGCCGAGCCATTTTTTGTCTTTTGTGCAAATCAGTCGAAAATAATTAAAATTAATCAAAATTTGATATAGAATTAATTAAAATTCAACATGTTCATAATTTGAGTGAAATTTAATTATTTTATAATAATTATATGTTTTTTACAAGAATTTTACCCAAAATTACATGAATTTGAGTTTAAAAGGGCATAAAAAAGTATGTATATTTTCGTGTTTCCAGAAGTCTACACCTAGAATCTGACTGTAACCTTTTGTAACCAGCCTTGCTTTATATATTTGTTCTTCAAATCCTGGAGTTCTTTCATTCTTTTTGAACACCTATTTACAATGAACAACCTTTTTACCTTTAGAAAGCTTCACTAGATCCCATGTTCTGTTCTTATGAGTGATTCCATCTCTTCTTGCATGGCAATCATTCACTTTCTTGATTCTTCACAACTAACTGCCTCGGAATAAGTATGACTCTTAATTTTCATCTATATCTTCAGCCACATTTAAAGCATAAGCAACTAGATCAACCTCAATGTACCTCTTTGGAGGTTTAAATTCTCTTTTAGGTATGTTCTTGGCAATAGGATATTATGGTGAAGAAGCAACTCTACTATGAGCTTTTGTGCTAAATTCAGGAGTAGACTTTGTTGTAGATCATAGATCAATCTGAAGCTCCACCTATTTTTTTCTGGTATTTATTGGAAGAGTCTTTAAGAAATAAGTCAAGCAGCGTAGCACTTTTATAAAAAATAACATATCTGCTAATCACAAATTTTCTATTTTCAGGACACCATAACTTATACCCTTTAACACCAATCTTATAATCAAGAAAAACACATTTAATGAATCTAGGTTCCAATCTCCCATTATCAACATGAGCCTACACAGAACACCCAAAAATCTTCAAATCAAAATAATCAGTAAGATTACCAAACCATACCTCTTGTGGAATATTTTTCTCAATGGCAACGGATAGAGGCTAGTTAATCAAAAAAAATGCAATAGAGGCTACTTTAGCCCAAAACGTCTTTGGTAAAAAAACATTTGACAACATACATCGAATCTTTTCCATGATTATTCTATTCATCCATTCTACAATGTCATTTTGCTATGGAGTATGACGAACTATCAAATGTCTCATGATCCTTTCTAATTTGCATAAATCATTAAGCTCATAAACAGAATTCCAAGCCATTATCTGTACAGATGTGTTTTATCTACTTTCCTTTCTACTTCTCAATCATAGTTTTCCAAGCCTTGAACATGAAAAACAAATCACTTTTCTGCTTCAAGAAGAATGCCTAAACTTTTCTAGTAAAATCATCAATGATCATCAGCATAAAATTAGCATCACCCCTTGAAAACACTCTGGATGGTCCCCAAAGATTAGAATAAATATAATCCAGCGTTCCATTTGTGTTATGGATTCCTCTAGTGAATCGAACTCTTTTTTGTTTCCCAAAACACAGTGCTCACAGAACTTCAATTTGCTAATGCCTTATCCATCAAAAAGTCCTCTTTTGCTTAATTCTGCCATGTCATTCTCACTCATATGCGCTAGACACATATGCCAAAGTCTAGTAACATCATCATCTAACAAGGAATAGGAAGAGACAGCTACATCACCAGTAATAGTAGAACCTTGCAAAACATATAACTTGACAGTCTTTTCTGCCCTTTCATCACAACGAGAGAGCCTTTGCTAATATTCAGAACCCTACTTTCAGCTGTGAAATTGTGCCATTTTGAATCAAGAGTACTCAATGAAATCAAATTCCTCTTCAATTCTAGTACATGTCATATGCCACTAAGTGTTCTGACGACTCCATCAAACATCTTAATTTTTAGCGTACCAATATCTGTGAGTCAAAACAACACCTTTATAAACTATTTTATATGTTGTAAACCAATTTTATTGGGACTCATATAGAAGGTGAAACCATAATCAAGGATCCACTCCTCGCTCACTTTAGAGTTGTCGGCAGAAGCAACTAGGAGTTCACCATCGTTGTAGTCTTCTACAACATCAGCTTCACCGGATTGTTCAGGTTGTTTTTCCTTCTGATTCGTAGCCTCCCTTTTGATCTTGTTGTAGATAGCACTAGACTTAATGTGCTATTTCCTCTTGTAGAAGTTATAGGTTTTACCTTTGTTTGAAGATTTCGATCTACCCTTTTTAGATTTATTGTGAGGATTTCATTCACGTATCCTTCCACAGTTATCATGAGAATTTCATTCTAGTATCCCACGAACAATGAGACCTTCTCCTTAAGAGTCAAATCCAACCTCAAGATGTTTCATCTTGTCATACGAGGTTAAGAAAGCATAAATTTCATCAACTGTGAGAGATTTGCTGCTATACAAAATTGTATCTCTAAAAGTTGAATAAGACGAGGCAACGAAAAGTAGAATTAAACCTGAATCTTTTTTATCGTACTGAACCTCCATGGCCTCTAGCTTTGAAAGGATTTATTTAAACACAATTAAGTTTTTACGCACAAACGCATCTTCTTCCAAACGATGAGCATAAATATGTTGCTTCATATGCCGCTTGCTAGTTAGGGTTTTCGACATGTCATATAGAATTTCATTTGATAGATGCAGATGTAATTGCGTTAAAGCCTTTCAATCTTTACGCTTCTTCTCTCTCTCCATCAATGTCGAAAGTATCTTATCTATCCCTAGTAGGGCATCCTCCAAATCTATCTGCACAAGAACTACCTGTATCTTTATATGCTACAACTTGAATCTAGTATTGCGATCCAATAGTGGAATATCATACTTTAGTGTTGTCATTACCATGATCAAGCTAAGCAACCCGAAAAGCTTTAATATCAGTTTGCAAAAATTGAACGTTGATAATGACAATATAGAACGATTGCAAAGCAAAAAAAGAAAGAAAAATAAGAACACAGATTTTACATGGAAACTCTTTTGGGAAAAACCACGGGCAGAAGAGAAGAAAATTCATTAATTTTGAAATTCGAATGATACAAGAGGAGTTTAGACTATATCTATTTATAGGTTGAAAAACCTTATTCTAATCAATGTAAAATAAAAGAAGTATAGGGCTCCGTTTGTTTGCCAGTAAAATATTTTCCGGAAAATAATTTCTAGAAAATGATTTACTTTTCTGGTGTTTGGATGAATCTGTGTAAAATATTTTCTGTTGTTTGGCAGATTTCCTGAAAATATTTTCCTGAAAAGCTATTTTAAGAAATTTATATATTTAAGAATTTATCTTTTCTTTGTTTGATTGAGTTTATTTTATATATATTTATATATATATATTAATAAATTTATATTTTAAAATTATTTTACATGAATTGCAATGATTTATTTATAAATAAATAAATCATTTTAAATATATAATAATAGTCAATTATTAAACTAGAATATTAACCGTCATAACAAATAAATTATTTGTAATTGTGCTATAAAAATAAAAAACAAGGATTGAATAATTATAAATTAGCTTTCAAACCACAATTAATACTAGAAATTAATAATATTATCCAAATGCATAATTAGTATTACACCACATGATAACAACAATATTATACAAGTGCATAACTAATATTACACTACATGATAACTAATATTACACCACATGATAACAACAACATTGTCAAAGTGTATAACTAATATTACAGCACATTAAAAGTATCAATATCTTCAACCTTGAGAACACATTAAAAGTATCAATATCTTCAACCTTGAGAAAATTTTTGAAGCCAAATTTTTCTATGCTTCTTACTTTTAACTAAAAAAGCTTTTGCCTCAGATTCATGACTCACTAGATAATCAAACACAGAACACAGGAAGTCATCATCAAATCCTTCTACCTCTATTGACATCACTTCTTCGTAAAGATGTGGTGTCTTATACGGAGTAAATTGTTCCAAATCATTAGCAATTTTTTCAAGTTGTTCACCCACAAATTTAATTTGTTCATCAACGACACTTTCTTAAGCATTTTTCCTTTTACGTTTGGATGTGCCAGACGAAGATACATTTGTTCTTACCTCTTCAGTCGCTTCATTCTCGCAGTCTATAGGCACTGAATCTTGGTTATCATCATCCAAATCTATGTCAGCATATGTTCTGGAAAAACTCCCTGTTGCTATATCTTTGCCAACAACCAAAGCCATTTCATCAAAATGATCAATGCTTTTATTCAAAAATGGTTCATACTTCTTGTATGCCTGTTGGATATTATACACAATTAGAATAACAAGTAAAAAATAATTGAAATATACTTAACATATATATACATATATTACCATTACTGCTGCATCATATGTCGCTCTATCACATGTGATCATTTTCATGTTATCATCCCATCCAAAACCACTTTCACCTCGAATTGAGCATATAATCTTCCACTCTTTTTTTACAGTCCTCAAATGATTTTCCACATGTTTTGGATCGTATTGGACTTGAATTTTTTTAGAAATAGCTTCGACAATTCGATTAATAGAAACTACTTTGAAAGTATTAGAAGGCTTATTTCCTTTCTGGGCCTCCTCTGCTAGAATTTCAAGAAAAAGATGTTCTATTGGTTTTGTCCACCTGAATTGCTTAGAGGTCCCTTCTTTGTTGCCCTTACCCATTCTACATTAATCATTGTTATTGTCAATCATTTCAATATCCAACAAGCTTAAAACATAATAAATTCAATATCTAACAAGCTTGAAACATAATCAATATCTAACAAATTCAAGACATAATAATTTCAGAATCCAACAAACATAATAAACTAAAATTTTAGAATCCAACATTAACAAAAAAAAAAACAATTTTAATACTAAAACATACATAACATAGAAACAATAACCCTAAGCCCTAAACCTACCTATTATTTCTAGCCATATAATCAGTCCACATAGTTTGTGTAATTTCATCTCTCTTAGCAGACCATTCTCTTGCTTTTTCTCTTTCTTCTCGCTCCGTAAGAGTTGATATTATCAAATCAGACTCAGGCTCCTTGTATAATCCTTATTAAGTAAATCACTAGGATCAACTCCCATGATATGATTATCAATGATGCAACAAGCCAAAACTATATCTACTTGAGTTTGAAAATTCTAAAATGGTTCAGCATCTAATACACGAAATCGTTTCTTCCAAAATCCCAAAAACACGTTCAATAGTGATTCGCAATGATGAATGACGAAGATTAAAGAGTTCCTTTGCATTTTCAGGCCCCTGAGCACTAAACTCTTTTAAATGATATCGTACACCACGATATGGGGTAATATGTCCATTTCGAATGCCATATCTAGCATCAGCAAGATAATATTTACCTACAATTTGACAAAACATAATTATTACTAATAAATTATGAGTTTACTAGAACTATTAGATATTTAATGTTTTATAATTCTTACCTTCCGGAATTCTTAATCTTCTTGGGCGTGAAAGTGCATCACTTAAAATACGAGAATCATGTGCACTACCTTCCCAACCAGCTAGAACATAGGAAAATTTCAAATCAAATGTAATGGCAGCCAATACATTTTGTGTCGTCTCCCCTTTACGGCTATGAAATCTTCCTTGAATGCTAAGTGGAACGGATGCACGAACAAGAGTTCCATCTAATGCTCCAATACAATATTTAAAATAAGGATAAAACCTTGGATTGTTTCTGATTTCACTAGGAGTTGACTCATTAGGTAATCTAATAACTATCTTATACAATTTCAAAATAGCTCTCAATACAACCCTAAAGTAATAGTGAATTGTCTCAGTTGATCTATAATATCTAGATCCAATCACTCGAAACCTTACATTATGACCAATTATATGTAAAAATATAACTACTTGCTCCCTAATATTCACCGATTTAGTTTATTGTAACAAATTATTCCTACTAAGAATATCACACAAATTAAAAAAGGCTATCCATCTCATCCTTATCACATCAATACAATTCTGGTCACCACTATATAAATTACTATTAATATAATTTTCTCTTTCATAATCTCGATTCACCTGAGGGTGAGAATCAATTTCCTTCCTAGTTTTTAATTTTTTAATCTAGAGAGCCCCAAAAGCTAAAACTGAAGCCACGACTCCGACAATTGCATTTTGATCTTAATTATGATCTATCTATACAAAATAATGCCACACAAATATTTGATCACTACAAAATGATGCAAACTTTTCATAAGATCACATATATGACTAAAGTTACCATGACTAAAGTGCATACATACATATATGAAAGTAAATTTAAAACATATCAAAATTTAAATTTAAAATTTAAAATTAACAATTTTATTTTACTTATAATGTAAATGTCAATAATCAATTATATATTACGAATATATAATTAAAGCCGATTTTATATTTATTCGCATTGAACCTCTGTGGTCCATTGGTCTTTCTATTATTTAATTTTTGTTTTTTTTGGTTAAATGTTTTAAGAATAAAAAAACATATTTAGAAATTAAAAAGTAAATTGAAAATTCTTTTGTAAGTAATAAAATATATTATTCTCTTTTCTTGGACATAGAAGACAAGATTAAATTTAAATTTTGAAATTAAAAAGTATTTGGATGAAGAAATTTGAATTAAATCCTTAGCTTTGATTATATTTTATTAGTGAAATAGAAATAGTCATCAAACATTTTTAATCCAAAAAAATGAAAAGAAAAGTAGTTAATAGTATGAATTTGCCACGTAATAATATGTATAGATTTTAGCCCAGGTTGCATACGAGAGTTGGGTGGAATTTTCAAAGATTTGGGGGATAATGTTTTATGATCATATCAAAAATATTTATTTATATTTATTTGTAAAATTGGATACCATAAGAAATTATGATAAATTTATTTAATACAATATTTAATATTTAATATTTAATACTCATTTACATTTAAAATTAACATTTTCTTCTAGAGAATTGAGATATTTTAGTTAATAATTTATTTATATAATATTAAGATAGAGATAGAGATTACACGATTTGAATTGTATCAAAGAGATATCGATAAAAAATTAATAATTATTCTTTATAGGTTAAAAGACTTAATTAATAACTTAAAAATAAAAGCTTAGTTAATAAAATTGTAATTTAACTATAAAATTAAGGTTTTAATATTTTAAATTGAAAATTTGTAATATATAAATTATGTATAAACTATACTTAAATTTGTTAAAATTTTAAATGGAAATATATTTAGATGATTGATGTAATTATGTTTTAATATAAAAAAAACATCAACTATGTTTAAATTAAAAAAATCGGAGGGAAGAAAATGGATCAAGAGGCAGAGCCCACCACCAAAATCTAGAATATAGAAATTGAACTTGTTACTATCTTTTATTCTCATAAATCAAAATCATGCATATGCCATAGTAAAATATTTATAAATCATATGCATAATTAAGATTAATTTAAAGTTAAGAGATTCATGCATTTTTTTCTAACCCAGATTTTCTTGATCAAATATTTTAAAGAGAATTCTGACCTCACCAACAGATGCATTAAAATGATAAGATCAAAATAAGATGATAGCTACTCAGAATCAAACATAAACCCAACTAAACCAGATTGCAATATCAATTTATGTTTCAGAAGTTTGAGCCGTATCAAATCCGAGAAGATGCAACCAACCGACTATTTATTTATCATTTCATTTGCAGTGCCTTACATTATATCATTGAATACCATATTTATTGTTAACTTGTATCGGATCTATTTTTTAATGCAGGTGTCACGGAGACAAGCTTACATTGGAAGGAAGTGCAGCGACAGACTCTTATATCCCTGGAAAGGAAGTGCTAAATAAATCAAGTGCTGTTAGTTTAAGTGTCTTGTATTAGAAGTATGCATAGGTGGGAGGTGTTTCACCACCATATTGTTGTTTACGACTATGTTTAAGACTTATATTTTCCTATCTGTCTGGTGGGGAACTCTTACAAACTCTATGGTTATGTTATGTTATGTTATGTTGTGTTGTGTTGTGTTGTGTTGTGCTGTGCTGTGTTGTGTTGTGTTGTGTTGTGTTGTGTTGTGTTGTGTTGTGTTGTGTTTGAATATGAAACCTGAACCATTTTGGTATTATTTTGATGTCTGTTATACCTAAATATTTAACTGTTGCTTATCATATGTGTTAAATATGACTCCTATTTTTAGTCAAATTTGAAAAATAGTCTTTCAGTTAAACTCTGTTTACTTGTTTTAATCAAACACTGATTAGTTTAGATTATTTTACTATTATTTGACTTATGAATTTAGCCTATAAATAGGCTCTTTTACAACCTTATAAAACACTCATTAGAGATTAGAACTCACAACACATTTAGAGAATTTTGTGTTTACGTTTTGTGGGTTCTTTATTTTCAGGTTTTCGGGGTTTAGTTTTTATCTCCATCTTTTGTACTCTTCGTTCTTTTGCCATTATAATAAAATTATCTTTGCCCGTGGTTTTTTATCCTCTTTGGAGGGGTTTTTCCACATTAAATTTGTGTGTTCAATTTCTCAATTTATTCTGCTATTTTCTTGTTCGTTGCTTAATCGGGTCGAAATCCTAACAAGTGGTATCAAGAGCTAGTTCAATTTTCATAGATCAGCCCATTCAGAGATGGCAACAACAAGGTTTGAAATTGAGAAGTTCGATGGTGAGACAAATTTCAATCTGTGGCAAGTTCGGATGATGGCAATTCTAGCTCAATCAGGCTTGAAAAAGGTTGTTATCGGGAAAAAGCCTGAGAATCTAAATAAAACAGAATGGGAAGAGCTTGATGAAAAGGCTTTATCTGCAATCCAGTTGTGCCTCACAAATACGGTATTGCAGGAGGTATTGATGGAGAAGACCTCATCTTCCTTGTGGAAAAGGTTAGAAACTCTTTATGCGACTAAGTCTCTAGCTAACCGTTTAGTGTTGAAACAACATCTATTTACGTTTCGCATGAACGAAGGTGAGCTTCTTAGAGATCACATCAGTCAATTCATTACTCTTTTAAATGATTTAAAGAATGTTAAGGTTCATATTGACGATAAAGATCAGGCTAGGCTATTATTGTGCTCTTTACCCCCTTCATACAAGTCTTTCAGGGAGACCCTGATTTATGGCAGAGACAAACTCTCGTTCGAAGATGTGAAGGGTTATTTGTTGAGTAGAGAAAAACTCGACAATAAGCTTCATTTGGATAGCAAGACAGATAGGCAAGCTTCCGTTTTGGGCATCAAAGAAACGAGATAAAAGGTGTCGCTATTGTAAAAAGTTAGGTCACGTCAAAGCAGATTATTATAAACTGCGAAATAAAAAAGCTGCTGAGAGTAACGAGGAAGATGTAGCTGGTGCTAATTTGGCCGATGAAAATGGGGATGATTTCTTGTTATTGTCAACAAGTGATAACACCAAGCTGACATCCGAGTGGATCCTAGATTCAGGATGTTCTTTCCACATGTGTCCCAATAGAGAATGGTTCTCCACATACAGTTCAATTGAAGGTGGAGTTGTGCGCATGGGAAGCGATTCATCTAGTAAGGTAATTGGTATTGGTACTGTTAAAATTAAGATGCACGATGGGACGATTAGGACACTCTCGGATGTCGATATGTACCGATTTACGAAAGAATCTCATCTCCTTAAGTATTTTAGACTTGAAAGGATGCAAAATCAACATCGAGTCGAAGCGGTATTAAAGTATCTCGTGGAGCTCTCGTTTTGTTAAAAGGTAAAAGAACCGCGATCTTTATATTCGGAAGGTTATACAATGACCGGTGAAATCGGACGTCCTCGTCTGCTTCTGAGTTGAAGTCAACTTGTTTGGAGCGGAGGCAACTTGGTCATAGAAGGGAAAAAGGTATGACTGTTTCGTTGAAGAGAGGTTCTCTTTTAGATGCAGGTTTTGAAAAGTTAGGGCACTGTGTTCGTGAAAATCAGACCCGGGTTAGTTTTGATCTGGCAGTGTACAAGTCGAAGGCTAGAAGTCTTCCAATTTCTAAGCACAAATTCGACTCAGTTAATTGCCTGCATAGTTCAAGATAGGCTCGTGGCGGGCTTTGGCAAAGATGGTATTGTGGAAATATGAGTCAAGGTGGAGATTTGTTAAATATAACTCCTATTTTCAGTCAAATTTGAAAAATAGTCTTTCAGTTAAACTCTGTTTACTTGTTTCAATCAAACACTGATTAGTTTAGATTATTTTACTATTATTTGACTTATGAATTTAGCCTATAAATAGGCTCTTTTACAACCTTATAAAACACTCATTAGAGATTAGAACTCATAACAGATTTAGAGAATTTTGTGTTTACGTTTTGTGGGTTCTTTATTTTCGGGTTTTCGGGGTTTAGTTTTTATCTCCATCTTTTGTACTCTTCGTTCTTTTACCATTATAATAAAATTATCTTTGCCCGTGGTTTTTTATCCTCTTTGGAGGGGTTTTTCCACGTTAAATTTGTGTGTTCAATTTCTCAATTTATTCTGATATTTTCTTGTTCGTTGCTTAATCGGGTCGAAATCCTAACAATATGTTTTAATTGACCATAAAACTAAGCAAATCAAACCATAGTGTCACCATGTTGGAGAACCATACTGGAAGACTTTATTGTCTTCAAACGCGTTATCCCTTATCTAAAATGGTCATCAACATCAATGACAACAAGGTTTATGATTTGTTTGGTAGCATTAAGTAGTCAACTTCCCCGTATGCTTAAATACTTGACTTTATACCCCAAAACAAAAAGGGAAAAAATAAAATCAAAGGAATTTAGTTTGGGTTTGATAATATTTGTGCATGTATATAGTGAGTGATACAAAAAAGCCATTGGAAATGATTGATTTGAATTGAATCAAGGGGTTGATTTTAAGTTAAGAGATTCATGCATTTTTTTCTAACCCAGATTTCCTTGATCAAATATTTTAAAGAGAATTGTGACCTCACCAACAAATGCATTAAAATGATAAGATCAAAATAAGATGATAGGTACTCAGAATCAAACATAAACCCAACTAAACCAAATTGCAATATCAGTTTATGTTTTAGAATTTTTAAAATCTCTGTTTATGTTCTTTCTTTGTCTCATCTAAATGTCAAAACACGATTTATCATAATCAGTAAATAGAAAAAGAATTTTGTTTCCTTTCTTTTGGTTTTTTATTCTCTTTGTTTTTTGGTAATTTTCACGCCGGAAAAGATTATACTTCAGTGACATTCTATTGTTGTAATCTTATAGTAGGATATACCTAATGATTTTAAACCATTTATCATTCTATTAACACAGGCAACAACCAGAAGCTCAACTTCGAAGCCCACCTCCACATCAGAGAAATAGTAAAGATAGTGGAAGTTCAAACAGGGGAAAACACAACAATGATGGCCGATGGTATCACCCCTATTGAGTGCTTATTATATTAGGTTGTTTCTGTGGTAGATGGAGGGTGTATTTAAGCATTCCCCGGTAGTGATCAGTGACTGTTATAAACCAAACTATGATTGTCAATGAAAGATGTATACCATATTTGATGATTCTGTCATATTTGACATCTTTATTAATGAGTCAAGCAAGAACACTTAGCATTACAACTCTCTTCTAATTTTGAATCATGATATTTGCACATCAGATTTTCAAATCTGTTTTATAAGAAGAATCCAAATTTTCTTTTAACATTTCCAGTTGATGGAGCCTAATTCATATACTTCTTGTGTTGGCAAAATTAAGATGTTCGGAGCCTAAGAGTATTTGTGCTAGAACTAGTAGTGAAGCTTATGGTTCTATAAGCTCACAAAGTATATGACACAACTAACCTAAAACAACACATGAGAACACCAGTCAAAACCCATCGAATGAAAAATGATAATCCCACCAACAACCGAAAGTATAAGCCAAAGTCACTACCGACTACCAGGAGAGCGATCATGGTTTGTTAGTATGGCAAAAAAAGTTGAAACAGCAAGAATGAAGAGAACCGAGCGGGTGTAAAAGAGGGACAACAACCACACATCAATCTCAATCCAAGGGAATCAGAATCCATAATACATGCAAATGAAAAGGAGAATCACCAAAACCACAACTCCACATCATAAAACCCATCACCAAAACAAAACGAAAAAGTAGAATAAAAAGATGCCATACCTTGCAAGGAGGAATGGGATCTTGAGAAAGAGGGGAAGACAGAAAATGAAATAGTAGCGTGTGTAAATTTTGCCTGAGAAGAAACGAAATGCGATTAATTAAGGAAAAAGGGAAGAGATTTGAAGAACGAAAGAAGAAGACATGGAAAATTTTGAAAAATGGAAGAAAAAGAAGGCAAAACAGATGAAAAACAAAGCCTTACCTAGATGAAGAGGAGATGGAAAATGTCTTACACAATTGAAATAAGGAAGACGTTTTCCCCAAATTGAAGGGCATTTTACTCGTGTCTAGTAAAATATTTTCCCTTTGGAAAACGTTTTCAAGCATCCAAACACGGTAAAACCAGAAAAACATTTTCTGGAAAATGTTTTCCTGGCTTCCAAATGGACCCTAGTTCTATATAGATTTTACTTTTATTTTATTTTACCACTTTATTTTATTTTAACAAGATTTCGAGTCAATCAACTCTAACATAAGGTATAGGAAAAACATTTAACAAAAGAAGTATATAAAATAATGGGACACATGGCAAATTCATAACTCTGCTTGTAAAGCTAAAAAAGTGAATAGTTAACGTACCAAATACTCACCCTTAAAACATTGGTACATAACCAATCATAATAAGGAAAATTATTTGATACCCCACCAATAGAGTTTTTTAGACTCCACAAGCGGGTTAAGGGTTTGACAAGTGTATTATAAGGTGTAGTAAAAACAATTAATTATATAAATAAATGTGACACTTGTCACACCTTCAACCCATTTGTGGAGTCTAAAAAACTCCAATAAACATATCAAATAATGACCCTTACAATAAAATGGATTTTTATTTTAATAAAAATCAACATTTATAGATAACAATTAAATTGCAATTAAAATTCAGGAATAATATTTGGTAAAGTGATAGTGGGGTTTTTAGATTCCACAAGTAGGTTTGGGGATTGACAAGTGCCCCATAGAGGTATAGTAAAATATTAAAAAAAAGAGACACGTGACAATTTTTAAAACTATTTGTGGAATAAAAATTACACTATCAATGTACCAAATGCTAACTTATAAATTTATACATAACTCATTATAAATTAATATATAGAGAAAATAGAGAAACATTTAAAGTTCAATTAAATAAATTAATAAATGTATAATAAAATTAGAAATCTATTCATATTCCTAACATAAAAAGTATATATGTATTACAATAAAGAAATTACTATAAATTGATCCTGAATTTGCAAAATAAAAAAATCGAGATTCTTAACCGCACGCCAGTGTACAAATACTGAGTAGAGAATTAGCACGAAATATAGAAAACTAAAAGCGGCTTTTGTTGGAAAAATTCAATTTAGAAAATGGTTTTCATTCATAGCAAAAAAATAAAATTTTAAAAAATAAGTCGGTTTGTAATATTTATAGTAATAAACTTTTCTCGGGAAATACATTGCTTTGTGTGAGACGAATACGAAACATTCTCGACTTTCAACAGAACGACATTCTCCTCTATTTTTGTACCACAAATTGCTCTGAGTGTGTGCTCAAACAATCATGGACCAAACACTGAACCAGAAACGATTTATTACTTTTAGTAGGAAAGTAATTATCTCTTAATAAAAATCGGTAAAATTGCAATTTCCAAGAAATAGATAAATTCTAACTATTTTCTTGAAGAATAAAAATATTTGAAACTTGTGTATAACTTCTGTAAGTAGTTCTACTAGTGCTATCTATTTATAAGGAGAGGTAAGAGGATCCTAATTGAATCAGTAAAACACAAATAGTATTTATTTAATAGAAAACAATATTATACTCTAAGTAGAACGGGATAGGCAGCACACCCTTGTAAATAATACTAGGGATGTCGTCCCTCTCTCTTATGATGAGAGAATTTAGGCCTCTCCTGTTTGGGTCCAATTATATTTACTTCTTAGACTTTTAACCCAATACTTTTTAATTTAATCCAATCTAATACATGTTTTCTATTTCCAAAAATAAATATTAATTAATTTGTTCGACTCAATTCTAATTCCCTTAAAGTCATGGCAACTTTACCATAAAAGAATCTATGAGGAAAATATATTTAATTTCATATTCAATGGATTCACAATGACTAACTAATTTAATTCCATTGTCGAACTCCAATTATTGAATTAAATGATAATTTGAAAAACTTAAATTAATTCTCAAGTCATTTCTATACTTAGTGAGAAAACACATTCATTTGTAAATGTGACCAATTTCTCTGTAACATCCCGATTTTGGGCTTAGCCGGAACAATGGTTTCGGGACCACAAATCTGATGAGGAAAATTTTATTTTTATTATATTTTCATGGTCTACAATTTCATGGAATGATTTTGTGAAAATTTCGTTCGAAAATTTTGATGTTTAGGCACTCAATTTAGTCAAAAGGACTAAATCATAAAAAGTGCAAAAGTTGAGTTCTACATGCTAGAGGTATCCAATTATTATGACATTTTAAATTCGAGGTCCTTATATGGTAATTATACCATTTTTTAAGTTGGTGGACAAAAATAGATATGGATAGGCATGTTTCCAAAGTTTCTCATTAATGGCATTTTGGTCATTTAGTTATTAAAATGAATTAAAAACAAAATTAAAAGCCAATTTTTGTCCATCTTCAACCTCTTGGCCGAAACTTGCATGGATAAACCATGGATAGGGTTTTTCAAGCTTCCAATCTCTATTGTAAGTCCGTTCTAGCCCCGTTTTTAATGATTTTTATGTTTTTGCAATCCCCGTAACAAGATCTATCTATTTCTACCATTAATTTGAGCTAGGGTTCATGTTTAAAAATTGACCCATGTGTGACATGGATGAATTTTGATTTCTAATGGTAGGAAATGAGTGTTGGGAGTTAAATAAACGACTTTTACTAAGTGATTTTCGATGAAAATGTCTGAAAGGACCATTTTGTAAAAGTTGTAAAAATGGTATAAAAGGGTGTTTTGATGAGAATTGTAGTTTTCTATAGTTATGAAAATGGTTCAGCTAGGCCCATATAATGAGAAAATTGAATAAAAATCACTTTACGAGCCTAGGGTCAAAAGTGTAATTTTGACAAAGTTTAGGGGCAAAAATATAATTTTACCAAAATGTGATTTTTAGATCACATTAAATAATGTGACGAATAATTGGACTAAATGTGATATTATAGATTAAGGAAAATGAGGATTGGACCTAGATTGGGTGAAAAATGGAAAATCAACGGTTAAGTTCCTTTTTGCTATTTTGGTGTCAAGGTAAGTTCGTGTGTCAATAATATTGCAATGCTATATTTGAATTGAAAATTCTATATTATTATTACACGAATTACATGATTTAATATATTGAAAAGTGATGAAAGAATGATATATAAAATTTGTGAGAACAATGATATATGATTAGTAGCACATGAAATGTTTGATGGTTCAATCATTGATGGCTTGCTATATAATAGCTGAATATATTGAGAATTTGATATAACATGATGTTTTATTAAGTTAGATAACTTGTGAAAGAGTGAAAAGGAAGGTAAGTTTGTATGTAAATAATATATCATTTGTACATATGTTATAATATTTTTTATTATATGAGAGGTGGTTGCATATTGAATGATCACTTAGTGTAAATTATGAAATGAAATTGATTATGGATGAATTGGTAAAATGTTGAAAAGTGAGGAATTTCCTGGTTGGACCTTTGGAATAGAAAAGATACGAATGATCCGTTGTGAGAACACATGTGTAGTACTATGTGCAGGCTACTATGTGTTTAAAATGGTTTTAGGTCACGTGTGTAGTACTAAGTGTAGGCTACTATGTGTACTAGATGGTTAGGTCACATGTGTAGTACTAAGTGTAGGCTACTATGCATACCCTATAGCTTCGATCACATGTGTGATACTAGGTGCAGGTTACTATGTGTAAAAGATAGCTTTGGTGACAAGTGTGGTACTATGTGAAGGCCACTTTGTGAAGAAGGTAGCTTTGACTACAAGGGTGGTGCTATGTACAAGCCACCAGGCATCCGTTATTATTCCGATGTGTTCAACGGGAAATGACTAGGTGTAATTGAATATGACTATGTGATGAATAAGTGAAGGTTCGTGTGTGTAAACTTATGAGCAACGTGCTCGATATGTGATCGAACTTTGGTAAGATTGATATGGAGTAAGTGTTACAATGAAAGTTACTACAAAGAAAACATGAAAGAGTGAAATTTAGTAATAAAACAGTTTTGAACAGCAGTAGTTGTGTGACTTTGAAAAATCACCAAAAATGGTGGAAATCGAATTAGAAGTTGAATACGATATGAAATAAAAGCTTGTTGAGTCTATTTTTATATAAAGGAAACGGTGTAAGAAAATTATTTTTCATATTATGAGATATTTGAATTTTTGTGAGACAGAGTCAGAATGATTTTGGAATCCCCTGTTCTGATTTGGGAAAATCATTAGAATTTTACAAAAATAATTATGGGTTATAATTTATATGCTTAAAATCATTAATGAGTCTTTTTTCGAAAAAAACAAACAAACGGAACATTATCCAAATATTGTACTAAGAGATAATTAATTTTTAGTGCAGAGGGGTCGGAACTGTCAGATAGCAAAACAATGGTGAATTTAAAGAATAAACTGCACTTATTGGCTAGATCAAAAATTCTAAAAATTTTATGGTAAGAAGATATATGAGTCTAGTTTCTGGAAAAATTAGCATTCTCAATTTGGAGTGTCGTAGCTCCAGATATAAATAATTTAGTGATCGTGACTTAAGAAAACAGCTTAACTGGACTTTGAATAAATAGAGAGAAATTGAAAAATAACATGTTAATACATTGCTTATTATTTTTCATGCGAGCTCACTAAGCGTAAAGCTTACTCCCTCCTTTCCATTTCTTTTAGTGTTGTCAGGTCAGCTTGGGGTTGGAGATCGTTAGAGGCAGCATCACACTATCAAGCTAATAACTTTGGAGTATTGATACATATGTTAGAAATGTCAACTGAGTGGCATGTATAGCGACCTAGTTCTATGACATGTGTTATTATGATTTGGCTAAATGTATTGGCTTATATCGAGCTATTGTATATAGCCATGAGAGGTGGCTCATATTGATTATGGTTTGTAAGCCTAGCTAATCATGTTATGTTTTAATGCACATGATGTGATGATATGAATATGTTTGTTTGCCATGCATGGTTAGTAATATGTCATGTGTGTTGAATGCATATTTTATGACCAATCGAGGTGGTCATGACCATGAATTAAACGTGTAATATGGTAATAAGATGATAGTGCCTTGAACATGGATGTTTGATGTATAAGTTAGTAACCATAGCTTAATAGTATAAGTGATTAATTAGATGACAAGGTCAAATGAATGTGTAATAATGTGGCTAGACTAGTTTATTATGAGTATGTGGAACATATGTATAATGACGAGCTAATGTTGAATGTGTCTTAATAAAGAGTGTTTAATCACTAAAATGATGCCATGAGTTGTGAGTTTGATGTGTATAAGGTTGTAAGGGTTTATGGGAAACACGAAGGCTTGAAAAATAGCTTAAGTGTTAGCCACACGGGCAGAGACACGACCATATGTCTCAGCTGTGTGGAGGACATGGCCTAGCACACGGGTGTGTGGTTCAAATTATTTTGCTGATGTCACAAACAAAGAGTTACACGGGCTGAGGACACGGGCGTATCCCAAGCCACACGGACGTGTGTGACCACACGGGCATGTGTGACCACACGGGCGTGTGTGACTACACGGGCATGTGTGACCACACGGTTCAACACACACGAACGTGTAACTCTCTAAAGCAAGAAATTTGCTAAGTTGTCCAAAGTTTATTGAAAGTTCTCGGTTTAGTCCTGAACCACCCCGATGTATGTTTTAGGCCTCGAAGGCCCGTATAAGGAACGATATATATGTGTTTGAAAAGTTTTAATTTGGACGAAAATTTTATGGCCCGATTTTTGCATGAATAATTGTGTATGTGTTCAGTAATGCCTCGTATCCTATCCGGGTCTCGAGTACGGGTAAAGGGTGTTGCATTCTCTAACTTTATTATTTTCATCCAATTTTGTTCATTTGGTTCTATATGCAATTCTTTTTTGGTTTCAACAAGCTAGTGGAGGGACTGATTGGACATATGTAGTTAGGGCTCAAATAATTTATAATTAAGTTATATCTTTTCGTCTATTATTTTTAAACTTATTTGGTCACACATCCATTCCATTATAGTATTGTGATTGAGCTCTCCCTAGTTACATACAATTATGAAAGTTACTCAATTAGTGCTTGTCCAATGACCTTGTCATCAGTGTGTTACTTTCATAGGATATTCTTAGTCTCTTTTGGATAAATTCATTATCCCAATATGATGCTATTTTATCTCATGAAAAGTCAATTACTATAATATATTAATTAAGTCATTTATTACAAAGACAAATAACTCGTGGCCACGTTTACTTTTCATTTATCATGTAATGTCAATGAGAGGATATCATTTACCCATTAATTGGGCTATGAATTCCACTATTGTGAATGATGCTACATATTGTAGAAGTCATATACCCAGCATACTAGCTTTCGGTTACTTGTCTATTTGAAATCAAATTTCTATTTACATCAAAGTAGACGAGTCATGCATACAGAGTCCATCATCCACTCAGGATTAAGATATGCCACAATGTGAACGTCACAAGTAAATAAATCCATAAATGGATCTAAGGTCTATTCTACTTGGGTCATGTCTGATGTACAATCAGTCCAATCAGTCACATCTATGTCACTATCTTCTAGGAGTCATCTACTTCGATGCCCAAGAAAAGCGTATCCCCAATTGGACTTGATAAATAACATATCAGTCTTTCAATCGGTTTGCTCATTTCTGATTAGATTAATAGCATGTTTAGGTCAATCTACTATTACAATCTATCTTTTCATATTATGATTTGACCACGTAATACCACTTAGTATTAGTTAAACATTAGATAACCAATTAGCCGAAATTTTCTTCCATTTTGCTTTTCATGCAAAACCATTGAGGACAGTATACAAAAAGTATTAATGTAATTGATGAATATTATTATTAAACTAATTTGTTTGACTGTAAGTGTGATAGGTTAATTGTAATATTTGTAAGTGTATAATGCTTAGAGCATTCCAAGGATCGAACCCAAAGGAGATCAAGTGATATGGTGAATTGAAAATTATCAAACATGTAATTAGGAAGTCTTGCTAGCTAGTGACTAAATGGCATAGTGCTACAATCCATAAAACAAAATGAATTAAGTTCGATTATATCTAAATGACTAACTTGAATAAACCCCAAAATGAAAAAAAAATTTACTAATAAGAGAAAACAGAGTAGTCGATTAATATCCATGTTGATAATTAACTCTCGAATTAGAAACCTAATTCACTTAAACTCGTAATTAGTCAAAATTTACCACTTGATCATATTTTACCCAATTAGACAATTTAGTCCAATTTATCTCTCCACCTGTCATACCCCGAAATAGGCTAATTCGAATTTAAGGTGCTTGGGTGCGAAGTTGTCTATTTTGGCGCACTTTGGTAATTAGTTCGCCAAATTGTAAGCTTCTGGAGAATTAGTGTTTTGGAAAATTGAGTATTCGCCTATGGATGTATACCAAGATTTATGGATGTATACCAGGATTTAGTTCTTGATGCGTACTTCAATAAAAGAAAGAATTTAAGAAAAGAAAATTAAACCTTATGCAAGTTACCACCAATGGTATAATATGCCTAGTTTGCTGAAGCACTGTAGAGAGCAGGTTTTGGTAACTAGATCTAGTTATAAACCAACTAAACTGATTGGTCAAATAGCATATGGACAAGAATCTCATTTATGTTTCTTTCGGATTCTATAGGCCATTAAAAAGGGCACATTCTGAATTTTCTTGACACTTGTCAAATTCCACTAAAGTGAACTATATATACTTGTGAGGAGGGTCTGTGAGAAGAATTTATTCTTCCTTCAAGATGATTCTTTAAATCTTTATTTTTCTTAAATATTAAATGTTATTTGATGGTTACTCTTCTTGTGTAAATTGGAATCTAAGGATTCTTGGAATAAACAGAGGGTGTTCCATCTCCTGGTAAGTCTGGTAACTCGACATGTTAAAAGTAGGATGCTATAAAGTATATAGACTGTAAGTTATGAATAAGAAGCCCTGTATGGGGATTATCTATAGATGAACTGTTCGCAATATGACTGTAAATGGGTTTTAATGGTGAATTCATTTTCTTTAAGTAGTTGTTATTGCTGGTTCGAACTGGATGTTTGAATCTGAAGCTAGTAGCTGCAATAGGTGAGTCATTAATATCAACTTCTACAAGTCTTTCTAGACAAATCTTTTGTTATCAGTGTTCTAGTATTGGTGAATAAGTACTTGAATGACTATTAAAAATATGTATGTGCTTTTGATATAGTGTCCTCGTGACTTCAGTATGTAATGGATTGTATACATGGATGCATATGATTCTGTGAAGCAATTTGTGTATGTGTACCTGAGATGTATACTATGAAACTAATCTTGTGATGTGCGTGTGAAACGTGTATTGAGAATGATTTGGTTAAGAAAATGAGTATAGCCTATTTGAATGTGTACTTATGATATATATATGAGGTGTGATTGATAAAGATAGAAAAATAGGGTATAACTGAGTGTTGAGAGGTTTTAAAATGTGAGTTTTGACACCACGGTGGTTTTCAATAAAGTTTGTCGGGATAATAAACACAAGTTGCGATATGATAATTATGAAGAAATTAGATGGCCATGGCACATTTTAGAAAGGGCGGATGAGCCGTATTTAGCGACTAGGGTTTTTGCATGTCTTAGGCCAATAATGGGAAAACCTCACGCGATTGTGAGTTTAGGCAAATCCATATCGCAAACACGGCAATTCACTTAGGGTGCCTAGGTGGAATTCTATTGGGCCTTTGTGGTGTATTCAGTATGTTGCCTTTTTAGAGTACTCTGATAGACTTTGTGGCGTATTCGGTAGGTTTCCTTTGTGGAGTACTCTTATAACCTTTTTGGCGTATACTGTCTGGCCCTTATGGCGTACTCTAATAAGTTTATGTTAAGGATCTTATTTGTCCTAAGTTATATGGTATGATAAGTGTTATGATGAAATATAACAAGTATTAAAAGAAGTTTCTTGAAAAGAAGTATGAATTAGTCTATTCAAAAAGGGTATCCACAGTAGTTATCCGTTAGTTTAGTATATAGGAGTATTCGATATAAGAGTCCGTCAGTTTGATTTATTCGTGCTATTAAGGTAGAATCCTAGATTATCTAAAATTCATTGTATTTGAATAGTATCATGTCTTGATCTGTGATCTGGTGGAATCTGAGTTGTTCGCTATCATAGGGATCTCGTGCCCTGTAGTAAAGTTGTGTGGAATTCTTTTAAATGATCTAGAGTGTTTCTCATCAGTATGAGTAAGTATTGGGTGAAATCAGGATATGATTTTATTTTTAATTTGATTTAACAAGCTCAGTGTGGGAGCCCATCGAAAGTATGAATAGTAAGTGGTATTTATCAAGTATAATGCTTGCGATTAACTATGCTAGAATAACTGTTAAAGGTTGTATGAAGAGAAAAGGAAAAAGATAGTATTGTCTGTTAAAATCTAGAGTCAACCGAGCAATTCGATGAACAATGATATGTCAGGAATGATAAGTGGCATATATAACTAATAAGGTGAAGGTATCTGCCAAAGAAAGAAATAGGGAAATCCAAATATTCAAGATGAAAAATTTATCAAGAAAGGTTAAAAGGGTATGTGGTGTTCAAAACTCACTAAGTTCCTTTGAACTTACTAGTATTATGTTTATGTTTCAAGTATTGTTGTTTAAGAGAGTTTTCTAGGATGGACAACGCCAAGAATGCGCTAGAAATGCAGTGTATGGAGATACTATGCATACAATGGATATTTTGGAAAAACTAGTGTTTAGTAGGACTATGCCCTAAGAGTCTATCTTTTGTAAGCCTATGTGTTGTAATAATTTGAATTAAGTTTGATGTAATATGTATAAATTTCTAAATACTTTCTTTTGTTCTTTAATACGGAGTTTTTCAATAAAATAATAAGAAAAATGTTTTTAAGTAAGGTACAATTGTTAATTGTTTTACAAATTTGTTAAGTGGTTTACATGGTAGCACTTGAGATTCGGACCTGGTGAATAGAGTAAGGTTTAGGGCATTACATGACCTCAGTAGACCAAATCAGGAAAATCAAATTTGTTTCTAGTAGGATTTCTTCTTAATCTCACTTATCTAAATGTTCCCTTAGATTCGTCAATTCTAAGTTTTGAAGTTTATTCGATTTAGCCTAATTTCTTGCAATCTAATCTCTAAACCTAAAATTAATCATTCAACATTTCAACCAATCGACCACAACTTCCACCTATCATCAAAATATAAAGCCTATACAATTTCATGCTTAAATAGATAATCAAATAATGAAAAGAGGTAAGGTTAAGAAATGCTTAGTAAATCTTGAAGAGGTACTTTATTAAATTGACGATTAGCAAGAAAATCCTCAAATCCATGTCACAATTAATCTTTTTGCAATTTTGGATAACCAAAACACTTAAATATATTAAGTTTTAAAAAGAAAAACCCAAAAGAGTTCAAGACATTCTTGGACCTTTTTGAGTCTAAAGAGGAAAAAGTGTAGAAAATATTGAAAATGGTAAAAATAAAGTCTAACCTAGAAAAGGAAAAACCTAGGAATCTAAAATGATTAAGGGAATAAAGATGATGAAAGGAATGTCTAGCTTTTTGTGTCATAAAGGGCTTTAAATAACCTGACACACTAAACTTAAAATTGACAAAAATTCCCTTTCAAATGTGGATGGTTTAAGCTTGATTGGACATAAAATTTCCCTTGCAAATTTTCACCCGTCAAGCTTCAACCACAACATCCATGACAGTTTGCACAAGAGAAGGTTTGAGGAGCTTCAGTTTCTTGACATTAGCTTGCGGTGTCGCGAATTAGAACACAATCCATTTGGCCTCCTTCACTTTGATGTATGGTTTGGAGTTGCTACCTCGAGAGCTTGAAGTTGTAACCATAAGGTTCAGTTCGCGACACCTTTGATAGTCTACTTGAATTGTAGATTGGTGAAGTCCAAGTCCTTGAAGGGTGATAGAAGTGTTAATGTCGCAACATCTAGGCTCCGGTGTCGCGACATTGGCCACAATAGAGGCCCTCCTTATGTTTTTGCCTCAATCACTTCTTTACACAAGCTCAAATCAACCATTAGACTTCCAATGGCACAATTTTGTCAATTTGATTCTCAAAAATATCAAAATGTAGCAAAAACTAACATTGAAACAAAAATCTAATAATTGGTAAAAAGCATTAAAAAGACTCTTAAACTACTTGAGAACAAGCTTATTAAGTATTTGAAAGAGCCTAATTTGACGTATCAAATTGCGACATATCTACTCTCAAAAGAATTAAATATTTATAATTAAAGCATTACACATTTAATTATAGAAATATTAAGTTAAAATAGAGATACATAACCCAACATGATAATTTTTTATTTTAGGGTAAACTACATAAATGGTCACCCAACTATTCTCGTGTTACAGTTTTGGTCACCCAACTTCAAAAAAATTCAATTTAGGCACTAACGTTTGAATTCGTTCCTGTTTTGGTCACCCATCGTTAAATTGATAACAAAAAGCTTTTTTCTAACTAGTATAATAACACATTTAGTCCTCAATACTTAAATATTCTATCAATCTGATCCCCAAACTTCCTAACCAAAACTTTCAACTTTTAAAATAGAAGCATTCTGCATCTACTAATTGTTTTATTTATGGTTGAAATTATCCAATTCGCACAAAACCCTTTTGTTTATATTTTTAAGAAGTTGGTGTTATAAATTAACTAAACACCATTAAAAATAATAGAAAATATAAATTTTAAAATATAATATATAATAAAATTATATAAATAATTTAATATTTGTAAAAAATAATTTTTACTTTGACTAGCATAATTTTAGTTTTTACTTAATTTGGTAAATGATTTGACACTAAATCAGATTATTAGTGATACTTATTGCTTATTACGGATTTAAAAATTAAAAATAAATAGAACACATAATAACCACTTAATCAATTTATAAAAAATCATTTTCAATGTAACAAAAGAAAGTTCAATTAATTTCTTTCACATTTTTTCTTATGAAAAATTAAATGTTCATAATTTTTCTTATATAATTATTCATTGAACAATTGAAATTTTCAAAGCTATATTTTTAACTCTAGATTTAATTTTCAATTTCAAAGACCAACTTTGAGTACTATGTCTATGTACCTTGGAAGGAAATATTATATTGTTAACAATAAGAGTAAATCTAAAGTGTTCTTTTAAAGGTTTTCCATTTTCTTTAACCAATTTTGTATCAAGGGTTATAAAATATTATATTTAAAAGAAAGTTAATGAAAAAAGAAATGAAAATAAAGTTTCAAGATAAAATAATAATTTTAAATAATACTATTCACATATTATTGAAAATATTCAATATTAATATTTTACTAATAAATATTTATTACAATTGTAAATCTATTAATAATAAATATTTTGTAGTATAAAAGTTAAAATATGTCATAAGCCTATGTACATTTTACGGACTTATAATTTAGTATTTGTACTTTTATTTTCAAGAATTTAGTCCCTTTACTTTTCAAATTTAAAAATCAAGTCCAATTGTTGACGTCGTTAATTTTTTTTTGTCAATTTTGTTGATGTCATATTTTTAAATAAAAATACTTACTTAGTAGTCATTTAAGTAAAAAATAAAGTTGTAATGAATCAATTTAACATAATATTTTTAATATATGCAAAAACAATGTAAAAATAAAAGTATAGATAAAAATAAATTCAATTAAACAATGCAAAAAAGAAGAAGAAAATCTCAAATATATATTTATTTAATTAAAAACAACTTTTATGAAATATTTTAAAGAAATCTACCAAATAATGAAAATATTTTATATAGATTCATCCAAATACCAAAAATATTAATTTTTCTAAAAAGTAAATCATTTTCTACAAGTTTTTTCAAGAAAACAAACGGAGCCTAAATTTTATGGATAATATCTTTATTTTTTAATACTTAATTTATTAATGATTTTTATTAGAAGAAATGTTTAAAATCTCATTATCAAATAAATTTAATAATAAGAATAAAGGAATTGAGACACTTGAAAGGAAAAAGAAATGAAAGGAAGGTAAAGAGTAAATAGACAAGAAGGAAGGATGAAACAAAGAAACATGAAGGAAAGAATGAAGAGTGAAATTTGTTTTGAAAAGTCCACAAGATTTAAAGCATTGGCTACAACCTTGGTCCTTTTTCCTGCCCACTCCACTAGTTTTCTAAATCTGAATATTTTTATTACAATAAATACTTGCTTCAAGGCTCTAAACCTAAAAAGGAAGTGAAGACTGAAAGAGAGTTGGAAAGAAAGATCACCCCTGCCCCCCCGGTTCTTGCCTTTTTCATGCTTTATCTCTCCTTCTTTCTCTCCATCACTTGAATACCATTATCCATTTCTCTTTGTTTTACTTCCATTTTCATGCAATCCCTCAATCCCACCCCCTTTCTCTTTGCTTTCTAACTCTTTTTTCTTTTTCATCCAACCTTTTTTTTTTTTAATGGCTACCCATCCAAACTCCTCTCTTCTTTTGCAACTTGTTTAACACTACTTCCTCCACTCCACAGTTCCCCCCTTTTCTCCCTCTCCTTTTCACTCAAACTCCCAGTCCACAACTTCCCAAGATAAGATTCTTCCCCTCCTCTGCTAGATTTCTGGGATTCTCTCTAAGGTATCCTTTTAGCTTCTTTTTCTTTAACTGTCCCTTTAATTTTTAGTATAGATTTCAAGTCACTTCCTTCTATTTACTAATTGTTATGGTATAATTTCAAATGAAATGAAATTTAGATAATTCAGTGATAAAATATACCATCAAACAATACAAAGGTCTTTCAATACAAATCTCTGTAAAAATGGTAGGGTTCTTCTGTTAGAACCTCTACACGACGTACTGATATAATTATGTCACGGGTTAAAAAAAGAAACAAAGACCCATATGAAGTCTTCCCTTTTTCAGTCAATGAAAGTGGTGGTGCCAACTTGTGCTCAAGCTCCAAAGAAAAAGAAAATGTCTCTACTTTAGGAAACACCCTATTTGAACAACAATTTTATATATATTTCTACTACATGAGCACAAGTTCTAGCTTCCATCATCCTTCATTAACATTTCCAATTATTAATGTAGTTTTTTTAAAATCTCCAATTCGGATTATTTTCATCTGAAGAAAAAAAAAACTAATTTTGTGGTAATATTGGCCTTTTCATCCTTAAATATCTTCCATTTTTTTGTGGTTGGGCTGACTCTAATGATGTGACAGTGACATATGTATCGAGCATTCGATTACCATAAAAGTTGTATTATTATTTCGTTTTAGGGTATATTGCTATTATTTATTATTATTTTCCTTCATCTTTCTTCTTCTCTTTCACATGTTACTTCTTGGATGCTAGGAGGAGTAGAGAAAGCTTCATTAGGTCTCATATATATTTTCCAAAAGCCACATCGTACGACAAATTTAAAAGTCAAACCAGGGCGAACTCTTTCCTAAAGTAAGTTCAATGTGAAATTTTGTTTAAGGAACATTAAAATGTATCGAGTATTGGTGAATTTCATTAAGATATATACAATTCATTTCTACAATTAAACTTATCATAGCTAAATGTAATTAATTGTGAACTACCCTTCATTTGATATTTTTATGTATTAGCAAGCAAATATTCTACTTCTGGAATTGTTGGTCTGATTCTGATTTTGTTCATGTGGAGAAAGGTGATGGGCGATGTTGCATCAATATTGAGCGGTTAAAGTCCAGGAGCTCTATAGGTGAATCGAGCTTGGCTTGGCATTTACGATTTGAGTTATTTTGAAGATATATATTTTAAGGGTGCTGCGGGTCCCTGTTGATTCATGGAACCATCATCATCTGCTCCGTTTAAAAGGGCTCGACCTCCTGGCAATCGAAACCAAGTACCTTCATGCTTAGTCGACGGTTGCACTGCAGACCTCAGCCAATGCAGGGACTACCATCGACGCCATAAAGTATGTGAAGTCCACTCTAAAACCCCAAAAGTTATTATAAGGGGTCAAGAACAACGGTTTTGCCAGCAATGCAGCAGGTAATTAAATAATTACAGCAGCTTTAATGCTTGTGTTTTGATGTCTGATGTGTAATACCATTGTTGGATTGCAAGAGAAATGGAAATCAATTTCATAAAGTGCTCTTATCCTGCCTGCCCCTTGTGTTCCATTCTTTTTTTGTTGCATTTCGTAATGATAAGTGATTAGTTTATGGTGAATGCAGGTTTCATTGTTTGGTGGAGTTCGATGAAGGAAAACGAAGCTGCAGGAAGCGTCTCGATGGACATAACCGAAGACGGAGAAAACCTCAACCTCAACCTCATTCTCTATCTGTAAATCCAGGAAGATGTCTTTCCAATCTCCAAGGTTCGTCTGGATTTTGTAATGCTCAAATAAGAATCTTGTTTTCACCTTCTTATTCCTATGTATATGTAGTAGCTTTGCTTGTTCTGATATAAATTAATGAGACTCTGCTGCAGGTTCTAGACATTTACCGTCCAGTAGTCCCCAAATATTTGCCACTACTGCCATAACCTCTTCTTGGTTGGGAACTGCCAAAATGGAACCTGATATAGGCTCCGAATCCAGCCGAAATGGTTTCTTCAGTGGATCCTTTCCACACAGCTACAAAAGGGAAGAACAGTTGTCATTATTACAAACCAATCATTCATCACTCCATGGAGTTTCTGTTTATCAGTTACCTTTATTAAGCAATGGTGTAGGCAGCAGCCGAAAAATGTTCTCAAATGCGATCGACTCCGATCGTGCTCTCTCTCTTCTGTCATCACAGCCGGCTGAGACTCGGGAGATTGGTTTGAAACCCATGGTGCAATCTGGTCCAACTTCATCACTGATCCCAAACATGCAGTATAATGGTGTAGCAATGGAGGGTGAGCATGTTTTGGCCACTGATGGCAATGGTAACACCAACATCGATGGACAAGAAATGTTTGGATCTGCAAATGGTACTTAGCAGAGACTATCCTTCTCATAGGAGTAATATGCGCCATTTCCATCCGTGTAGCATGAAATCGGTGGGGTGAAGTAATGCTTTTGATATTCAGAGCCTTTTTAAGCAATGGCAAATATATTTATGTAGTTCTGAAACCAGAAAGTAGTTTGGGTTTAAGATTATCCGGTGGAGTTCATCCATTCTACTCTTCGTAGTAATAATAATTGAATTAGAATCAAATGTTGCAATGAGTAGCCTAACAACACAATTGCTGAGCTCAGGTCGTGGCATATTCTTTAGCAAGCGATATATGATCTCAAGATGCCATCTCCTACGGCCCTAAACATAACTTTTATATAGATTAGTGTTGCATTATAAATGATGACATCACGAACTAACTAAAATACAATAAAGGTAAGCGCACCTATAGAATGGTAATATAAATATAATAAGTCGAGAATATCGTATCCATAAGGACTAAAAGTACCAGTAGTTACTATCTTTTTATTATTTAGTCGAATAAATTGAAGGATTTGTTTTAAAATCTAATTTTAACTAGACTAATTACTAAGTGACAGAGAGTGAATTGGGAAAATAATCGAAGAAAAACTTATGAGAGAGACAATATACAGGAAAGAATCCACCTAGACTTCACTTATTATTCTAAATTTGAATTAAACGATTTATTCATTTGACTTAATCCGTAAAAATCTCTCAATTATATTAATATCTCTTTTAAGAATAAAAATAACTGACTCTAGGTTAATTAATTGAAATATCTTTTTAATTAAAACCTCTATCGTCACATTAACTCGATCTATGGATTCCCTTATTAGATTTATGTCGTCCTATTTCTAAGATTGCATGCACTCCACTCAATTACGCTAGATCTACTCTTAAACAGTGACTTTTGCTTCACTGAATAAGCACATCAATAATGAATTAATATCATAAAAACATTAAACATGAAGGTAAGTAAACATAATTGAAATCAAAAACAAATATTTATCATGTAATTCAGAAAAATCAAATAATAAGATCTGTCATAAGCTTCATCTTCCCTAGCTATCTAAGAAATTTATATCATACTTAGAAAGGAAAACATCTCAAAAATAGGAAAATAACAAAACATAAAGAAACCCAAAAACTTATAAAGAAATTGAATGGAGATCTTCAATCTTGAAGAAGATCCTGCTTCTGAGTTGAGTCCGTCGGCGTTCTTCGAGTAATTTCTGCATTCTACTTTGCGTGTCCCCTTAGGTCCTCTTCTAGTATGTATTTATAGACTTTAGAATGCTCAGAAACACTAAAAATTGGCTTTTTCCGCGTGTTTGAGAAACAGGGAGTGATATCGACACAGGCTGCTACATGGGCGTGTGGCTAGCCCGTGTGGAATTGGCTTGGTCGTGTGGATCCATAAGACTACCCGTTTTGTCCGATTTTGGCCAGTTTTCTGCTCTTTTTGCTCCGCTATGCTTGCCTAAGTGTATAAACATGAAATTAAAGGATTAGGAGTATCAAATTCACTAAATTATGTAATAAATCATCCAACAACATGCCAAGTATGGGATTAAAACATGTTACATTTATGGTTTATCAATAAATACTATAAAATCAATAAAGAATAAATACTAATGCCTTAATCAATCCACCATATCTTATAAACAACTCAACTTATAAAATGGAATGTCATATGGGGAAGTAAATTGTCCAGCATAGCATAGCCACCGATCTTGAACAAATTGTGCTAAAAACAGGGGGAACAACGTCGTCAGCTTAATCAAATTCGAATGAGAGGTAGGCATCAAAGTTGAAAGCCCCAATATAATAGGCGAAGAATATATCCATTTATCCAATTCCCTGCATAAATGCTATTTTCTATTGGTTTCTTTACTCAATTATTGTTTCATTCTCGGAATTAGATGATGGAAAGGCACAACGCTCTCTCTATATATAGCGCAGTTAAGTCATCCTTTCATCACCACTCAGCTTCTTCTAGTTGGTGTTACTAGATAACTGAAATGGAGGCAACTCAAAAGAGGGGGTACTTCAAAGGCAAGCTAGCCAAGTCTTTGTCTCGAGTTACGAAGGTGGTTCCTTGCCCACCATCATCCATTCCAAGGGTGTCTAAGTATTCCCATGCTGCTATTTCCAAGCAACAGCCAAGTCGTTTTCATGAACACAAGAGTGTTGCAAATCTTCCATCATCCATGCCCAAGGATTCTACTGCTAGTTACCACAACAGCTTGCCATTTGACGCTTTGGGAGGCCACAAGCTTTATTTCTAATGTGCGGGAACGTTTTAAGCCTGACAGGAACTGAACTTTACAACATTAATCTCTCATAAGCCACAATTTATAAACAAGGTTTGGATTGCCGAATTAGATAGGGATAATTCTCTATTGTTCAATGTAGATTATCCTCACCACTGTTTAATGAAATTGGTTGAGGTATATTCTAAAGTTAAAAATGTAAAAATTTATTCGGAGTAATGTCATTTCACATAAAAACGACTTAAATTGGTATTAATCTCATTGAATGAATGAAGAAGAAATCAAATATACTTGTAAACAAAGTGAGGCGAGTTGGGCAACATCCAATTTCATTTTATATCAAAATGGGCCAAGCCCGTCAGCTTAGAAGGATTAATAATTAACCCATTATCATCTAATATTTAAATGAATAAAATTAAAAAAAATCAAATTTTCACTTAAATGAAATTTTTATTTAATTAAAGTATAATAAAAATATATTTAATTTTTATATATGTTAATTAAATTTTAACATATTTTACCCTTCTTTAAACATTTATGTAAACTTTTATAAAATTTGAAAAATTAAATAATATATTTTAAATATGCATGTTAAACAGTTTTAAAATTTCTAACTTTTAATTTTTTAAAAAATAAATTATGTAATTTTATAAAAGCATGATATTAAAATGAAAATGAAAATTACTTCTTTAAAGTTGTTTATTATTGAGAAAACTATATCTAAAACTACTTTAAATATAAATAAGAAAAGGAAGTATTTTAGTATTTTGAAACTCAACATTTCCATTTTGCTTTTGTGCATTCTTTTATAATATATATATATATATATATGATTATTTTTTTGAAAATATCCTATAATTATATTTGATTGACAAATTAAGATATATAAAACAAATAATAATCAATCGATAATGATATATTGCATTAGTTGTAATTTTGAGCCATTTATACATCGTGATTATCATATGATGTTTAATACTGTGTTGATTTTTTTACCACTAATACCCATGTTGATTTATGAGAACATTTTTTAAAAAGTAATTAGAATTTTAATATATGATTTCATATATTATCACTAAAACAAATGTAATTATCATTATCGATGTATGTGTTAATACATAATTAATAAAAATATAATTATCCCTTCATTTTATGCATTAAATTTACCTTGGTTTGAATCCTTTTAGAAACAACTTTTTATTTAATCAGTTTGCTCTCTGTAGCACGAGTTTTGTCTGCTCTTTATAGCATGGGTTTGTTTCTTTTGTTTTGTTTTGTCTTTGACTGTTTAAGTTTTCTTGAGTATTCTGGGTAGAAGTGACATTTTACTATGGAATCAGAAATGGTGAGTCTCAATCTTGAGGATGGGGAAGAGGAAGGTGTGCTTTTGCCAATAGATCCAGAATTACAAAGTTCGATGCATGGGTACTACTTGGTAGGAGGTTTTCTGACGGTAAGTGTAGTCCATTTTCAGAGGATGAAAAACACAATGGCGAATCTGTAGCATCCCTTAAAGGGTGTTCAGATATCAAATCTTGGGGCAAGAAGATTTTTATTCATATTTTTCCATGAGATTGATATAGATCGGGTTGTAAAAGGGACTCCTTGGACATTTAACAATCACTTTTTAATCATACATCGTTGAAGAATAGTGAAGATCCAATGCAAGTACTGTTGGTTTCGATAGCTTTTTGGGTAGAAGTGCATGATTTAACCCCAGGTTTTTTTCTCGGTGACGGTGGCTAAACAATTGGGGAACTTTGTATGGATATTTCTAGAATACGACACGAAACTAATAAATAGAGGTCTAAAGAACCATCTCCAGATTCGTGTTGAGGTAGATGTCAGAAAACCTTTGAAAAGGAGAAAAAATATTGTTTTTTCGTTATCGAAATTCACTTATGTGAATTTTCGGTATGAAGGACTCACTATTTTTTGTTTTTTATGCAGCTGCTTGGGTCATAATGACAAGTTTTGTCCGGTCAGATTGGATCGAAGAAAAAATACCCTAGAGTTTGGGTAGAATATATCTCTAAAAGTGCACATGATAAGGGCCAATAGAGAAACTAGTGTTTGGTTACAAGAGGAAGGAGATGAATTGTCAAAGGAAACTAATCCAAACATGCCTGAAGTAGGGGGAGTGATTTGAGGAATATAATAATCCAATCTTTGGGTTTAATTTGGAGGGATCTCAATTTATTCCTAATTTGAATCTGAATGGATCCTCTAGTGGGATGGGCTGAATTAATATAGAACATGATCTTGAAGAAAGGCTAATAGCAAATGTCATAGGGAAGAAAGGCCAGAACAAATGTTTTGATTCCTAATGTTTTTGAGTTATCTGATTCAACAGGAATTATTGCTAAGAAAAATTATGTTCACGTTTATTAAGGACCGGCGGGTACCAATGGGCAAGCTAATCGGGCACAATGAAAATCCTATCTTAGAATGTTCACGGATTGGGGAGTACGCGGGCATATAGAAGGTTTCGTTTCATGATAAAGTCTATTAATCCTCAAATTGTCTTCTTCATGGAGACAAAACTAGATGGTTAGCAAATGGAAAAGGTACATAGAAAATGTGGTTTTATGAATGACATTGATGTTTAACTAGAAGGATTTCGAGGGGACTTAGTCTTGCATGGAATAGCAATGATTTGATTAGCATTCGGATTTTTTCAAAAAATCATATTGATGTTGTCATCAATGGAGGTGATAATAATTTGATGTGGAGATTCACCAATTTTTATGGAGCCTCGAATGTGAGATATAGAGAGGGTAGTTGGGATCTTATTCAAAATCTAAAAAGAGATTGTAACATGCCATGGATTATTCGTGGTGATTTTAATGAGATTTTATATTCACATGGAAAAAAAGAAATGCTCTAAGGGATGAAAGGCGAATGGAGAATTTTAGATAGGTGTTAGAGGAATGCAATCTGGTGGATGGATGTTTTTTGGGACCTTGGTTCACTTGAGAAATGGGGACTTATCATATACTAATATTCATGAACGATTGGATAGATGGCTAGTTAACTCGGATTGCTTAAATATTTTTCCTAATTTTTCAATGGAACACCTTCCGCATCCATTTTCGAATCATTGTCCGTTGTTAGCTTAGATGGAGAAAGGTGCAAATTGTAGAAAAAAAGGAACTTTAAATTTGAAGCTTGGTAAGTATTGGAAGAATCTTGTGGAGATGTCATTAACCAAGTATAGGAGGCTACATCGAGCGATGTCTTGAAAAAATTGGAGGTTCTAATAAAGGCCTTTATAGAGTGGAAAAATCATTGCGAAAGAGTCGAGGTGATGTACAAAAAAAGCTGAAGAATAGATTGAAGATGTTTACTGAAGGGGAAAGGGACGATGGGACAATGATAGAAATTATGGATATTAAATTGTAATTAAACTAGGAGATGGAGAAACAAGAAGCTTATTAGGAACAAAGGGCCTGAGCTAACTGGCTAAAATTGAAGGATAGGATTACTACGTTTTTCCACAAATTTATTTCCCAAAGGAAGCATATGAATTGAATTAGGGGTTTGGAGAATGCATTAGGGTTTTTACGAATGAAGTGGATGAAATGGAGGAAATTGCTTGAGAATATTTCTCCAATCTATTCACAGCTAAAGGTGTAGGTGATATGGGCCATATTTTCTGAAGAGTGGAACATTGCATGATAGATGAGATGAACCAAAGCCTTATGGCAAAATATTTAGTTGAGGAAGTTTTTGAGGCCTTAAAAGGAATGGGTCCGACCAAAGCTACTGGAAGTGATAACTTTCCTGCGATATTTTTTTAGTATTTTTGGCATATCATTAGAAGGGACATGAGTAGTTTTTGCTTAAATATTTTGAATGAAGATATGTCCTTGGAACCATGTAATGTTACCCATATTGTTCTTAAACCAAAAAAATTCTCAGCCCATAAATCTATCCAATTTTAGACCCATTAGCCTCTGTACAGTTCTTTATAAAGTCATATCTAAAATTGTGGTGAATCGTTTTGAAAAAGTTTTAGAATGTTGCATCGATGAGGCTCAAAGTGCCTTTGTCCCGGGCAGATTAATATCTGATAATGTCCTTTTTGCTTATGAAATTTTACATGCATTTAAGAAAAAAAAGAAAGGGTAATAAAGGGAGCTTGGCATTAAAATTGGATATGAGCAAGGCATTGAGACTCACCAACCATAATGGAGTTGGAAGATGACATCATCTTGTGTGGTTTGAATAGATGGAAGTTGAGCTACCTCGAGGATCTTCTCTTGGTTGTTATACCATCTTTTAGAGACTAGCTCTAATACTAATTTTTAGCTCGATAAATCAAACCGAAATTGCCAATAGGGGGTGAATTGACCTTTACAAATTTTGGTGGAAGTAAGGAAAGAAAATGAAACAATGAACACAAATATTTAGAGTGGTTCAGCCCTAATTGCCTACTCCACTACCTTAGCTTTCCACAACTAAGAGTTTTCTCAAATTCAAGTTTAACCTTTGAGGACAAGGTTTAACCTTACAACCCTTTTAAAATTTCTACCCTAAATCTTAAGATAAACTCTCCTAAAGAATTACAAAGAAACAAACAAAAAGATAATCCTAAGAAGATCAGAATGTTTGCTAGTTAAGCACAAATAGACATGAAAACACTTGAGCAAAAGAAAGACAATAAGAGCTTGTACAAGAAAATTATGGAAGTATTGAGTACAAAGGTTATTTGATTGATGATTTTTGCTTGAACATGCTTTCTTGTTATTGTAGGATCTTTAGTAGCTGTTATTTATACTTTCTAATTGATTTTCAATCGTTGAGGTTATTGTGGTAGTTAATAGAGCCGTTGGGGATGTAAAAACCAAATCATTTAATACACCTGCAACAATGAGTATTGATACCAAACAAAACGGTATCGATATGTTTTTTTATAATAAATGCTAAATTCAACGATATTTAATTCAGCGACAGTTGGAGTTTAACTATCGATACCAAAACAATTTTTATCGATACTTTATAAAAAGGTATTGATAGTGGATCGATACATAATTGGTTTTGTGAGAAACAGAATGCCAATTCGGTATTGTTTCTTTCAAGGGGTATCGATATTTTTAAATTATCGATATTTGGCCAAAAAGGTCAATTCTAACTTGTTTGAAAGATATTTTGACTTGATAAAATGGTAGAAGACCTTTTTACTTAGTCAAAATCATTTTAACTTGATTTTAAAGTTGTTTCAAAAAATTTCTAAGAGTTCGAAATAGATTTTTACAATTTTATCTCGTAGACTTCAATATGAAAAATTATTTTATAAATTTTATTCAAATTTAACTTTATTAAAAAACATTTTCATTTGTTATATCATAATATATTTTCAAATAAAGGCATTTTATTCTTTAAAGGGAATAATAAAAGAATTTTCAAAAATATATCCAATTCTATTTTTTGGGTTGAAAGAATTATATGAATTGGACGAAACTAAAAAGGATTCAATAATCAGTAACAAGATGATTCACAAATTATCTCTTCAAATTCATCAGACTTAGGCTCCCTTTGGATTAGATTTTACCCACAATGAGATGGAATATTGGGTGAATATTCCTTTTCACTGCACTAATTTCTTGTTTGGAAGATTTTAAGGTGCAGTGCAATTGAGCACTCTCACCATACTGCTGTTCTCAATTTTCACTGAAGCCAAAGGTGCCAGTGGTGAAGAAACTGAGGTGAGTGGTTTTATTACCCTTGTTCTTTGTTTTTTTTTTTTTTTGAGTTTTATAGAAAGTAAAATATTATTAGATATTATTATATAATAATTTAATAAATATATAAATTTATTGTCATAAATATATAATTTTAATTATTATTTAATATAAAATAATTTAAATATGTTTTATTATTTATTATTAATATAATTTAAAAATATTTAAATTTTATTGCATATGATTATAATATTTTAATTATCATTTTATAAAAATAAAATTTTATTTTATGTTATATTATTTAATATTAATATAAATTTAATTATTTATTTTATTATAAATACATTGTAAATTAATGTCTATAATGGTCATTTTTTATTCTCATCTCACCGCTACAGCTACGTTTGAATCCAAACACATATCCACCGCTATTTCTAATCTCACCGCTATAGTATTCAATCTCACCACTACAGTAATTAATCTCACCACTACCATTATTTTTAACCTCACCGGAAGTAAACACACCGCCCATCCAAACTAAGCATTAAACAGCTCTAGCAATTTGAGAACAATAAAAATGGGAAAATGGCACATCTAAAAAGATTCAGAAATTGTAATAGTAAAAATTCGAAATTTGATAAAGATTATACTTCTTAAAAAAGAACTGTGTTATCTGTTAAGTTTGTTATGATTATCCACTTGGCAATGCCAATATGCTCCACGTCATCCCCCAAACTCATTAAAGGGAAAACAAAGTTGCAAATTCCAATTCGAACTTGGAAATTTCTCTTTACGGGGGGATTTCTGCGAGTTCCATTAATTGGAAATAACAGCAGTACCGTGTCTCCTCCCCCACAAGCTGAACCTTTGCCTGCCAGTTGTTTTTTCTTATCCAGTCAAACAACGGGCTACATCATTCTCCCTCAATTGTTTTACCCTAAATTAAATTTTTTTAATAGAACTCTTTTGATTACAGGGTCTAGGAATTTTTCATATTCCAATTTCCTGTTCGATGTTGGCTGAGAAAAAAAAATGATGAGGAGACGATTGGAAAATCAGCGGCATGAGGATCAGTATTCGAGGGCTTTCCACGAGCTTTCGGGACTGGTTATGAGCCTTCTACGATCGCCGCTAGCTCCGGTTCCTTCCGCCAGCCAATCACCAGCGTTGTCCACAAGGCCTCATTCCCCACCAGTACCGACAATGAAGAAGATATCACCGTCCGGATTCGCTTTGCTGATGTTAGGGACATCGGTTTCGTTGATGCTGTGTGGATCAGTTACTTTCTTTATAGGATTCATGTTTATGCCTTGGCTTCTTTGTTTGGTCATGGTTCTTTACATTGCTGGAATTGTTTCTGCGGTTTCCATGTTATGTCGTTCTACTATTTGTTATGCCATGGCCCCTCTGCTGCGGCGGAAGGAAATTCCTGGTAGTTTATTTATTTATTTATTCTTCTTAAAATACTTTAAAAAAAAAAACATTTTAGATGATACTGTATGTACGGTTGATGTAATGTTGTTGTCTTTGGCATTCAATATTACGTCTTTTTTACGTTTTGATTTCATGATTTGGATGTTTCATTTTTTACAAACATTCGTTGTGTTTTGTTATCTGATACTAGGTTTTGTGATGCTTTAATTCTACTAAATAGGTCTTTTACAGAGCAGGAATTAAATCCCCAGAATTTGCAGAATAGAGCTTCATAATGAACGACTGGCTTTTAAGGTGAATTTTGATTCTCCTGCGTTTTATATCTGGAATACTTAGAATGCTTTAAATTATTAAACTTTATGCGTTGATCTTCAATGCCTGCTTTTAATGCCATCAAGGGTGAAAAATTTTGTTGAGAGTGAAAATATGAGTAAGAAATACCTAAACATAATAAATGCATTTGTTTTGGGCACTCACTGAGATTATGGGTATGAAAAGTTCAGCATATGACAAAAATTGCTGGTGTGGAAGAAGACAATAGCTAGTAGTGGATTGTTTATACCGCTGTTGGCTGATCAAACTAGCTGAATTTGATGAATAATATGGCAGCAAACTAGGTTAGTTTACTTTGTTGTACCTGACATCTCTGCTTTTCAGCATTCATTTGTTATGAAGAGACTGAATCTTTGTTAGCATGAAACTACCTTTGCCTTTATTTTGCTTAATATTTTGTGATAGGCATTGCAGAGTGGAAGCTGATGTGGGTGATTGGTGCTGCATATACAAGAGAGTTTAGCAGGTTTCTTCAAGTATTAATGCTGATTATATTCTTGGTCTAGTTGAAGCATTTAACTCATCAATGATTGTTCTTATTTGCCACAGGAAATGGGATGGTTCACTTCTCAGGTGTTATCCAAAATGGTGGCAGTGGCAGATACAAATGGAAATGAATATGAGAAAGGTTCAAGAAATTGAGCTTTCTTAATAAGCCTTTTGATTTTAAAAGATGCATGGTTTGTATGATATTAGAGCTTATGAAACTCATCCTAAACTAGTCTCCAATCTGAGTTCCAGTTGAAGGGTATTTCTAGGGACATGTTGCTTCGATGGGATGGGAGGACTGACTGAGATATCCAGTTTCACTGGAAATTAAGTTTCCTTGATATATTAATAATTGACATAGGGATTATTTGCAACATAAACTTTTCTACATCCCTTCAATTTTATAATTATATTATTATTTCACAAATATTAGTTCTTATATATTTATGAAAAAAAAGTCATACTTTTGAATTTAACATAAATATTATTGTAATAAACATAAAAATATTTTTATTAAACATTAAATAATTAAATAATATATAAAAATATTTCATTTAATTTCAAATATCACAGGTAAATTAAATTAAATTAAAATTTAAGTAATACATCTTAAAAGTTATATTTTAATTTTAAATAAATTAATTAGATAGTTTTCTAATTCAAAAACCTAATTAGAATAAATAAAAATGTTAATATTATTTTAAAATTACTCTATCAAAATATAATATTTATTATAGTCACACAACATTAGTATATGTTAACTCTCATTGAAAGTTTTATTATCAAAATTTATTAATTTTAAATTAAAACTATACTTCTATATAATATTTTAAATAATTATCTAAAACATTTGAATAGTAAATAAAGCTTTAATTCTGTTGGTAAAATGTTTTAAATCTTGAGTAATTAAATTTGAGACTTACCATATACAATCATATATAATTGCTATAAAAGCCTAATAATTTATCCATCAATTGTCCAATTGAGATGAAGTCACATATAAAATAATTAATAAATTAACCCACAAAGAAAAAATAAAAATAAAAATATTTTTTAAAATTATATAATTCATAAATTAATCTCATAAAAATCTGAAAATACTCCTGTAACAAAAATTCAAAATGATACACCTACTTACTCCACTACTAAAATAAATGAATCTTTTTCACTACTAAAATTAAAAATTCTTAATCTTTTATTCTCCTTCAACCCTCCTAACTTTTCTACTCAAATTTCTTTTATTCTCCTTCACACATTCTAGAATTTTACAAGATATGTAATCAACCTTTCAATAGTTTCAAGTGGGTCTCCCCGATTTGGTAGTAACTTTCTTTTCTTTTCAAACTTTATTGATTAATCTCTAAAAAATTATGATTATTGCTAAAAATTTAGGATTTTGGTTTTTTTTGTGATCGATTAGGATTTTTTTATGGTAGTTTTAGTTTTTCTTTTTATTATTAAATGAGTTTGTGATATTGATTTTATATGAGATTCCTAACATCTTGACTAAGTAATAGGGGCGTAGCCAGGGGGGCTGGCATGGGCCCCGGCCCCTCCTAAAATGGAAATTTTCATTTTAGACCCTTGAAAATTTTTAAAAATTTTAAATTAGTAAAGGTAAAATTGCACTTTAGCCCCCCTTAAAATTATAAAAATTCAATTTAATCCTTTACAAATTATAAAAATATAAACTATAAAAAATTAAAATTTCATCCGGCCCCCCTAAAAAAATTTTCTGGCTTCGCCCCTGCTAAGTAATAATTTTTAGAGGTTAATTAATACAAATCATTGAAAAAAATTATGATTAATTGTATTTATGGTCTTGAATTTGTTGAATATTGACTAGAAATTTAATATTTTTATTCAAAAATAGTTGTTGCTAGTGTGATTATTGTAAACCTTCATGAAAACTTTTGTGTTTAAAATTTAAATTTATTTGTTCTAAATGTTTAATAGGAATGGAAAATATTTTAATAGAAATCTAATAGTAAATTAGAGTATTTTCTAAAAGAAAAGGCTTAAACTTATTTATTTTAAATGTTTAATAAGAATAAAAATATTTGAATAGAAAAATAATAGTAACATAGTGTATTTTCTAAAGGAAAGGCTTAAATTTATTTGTTCTAAATGATGGCTTGTGTTGATTTTGTTAGTTTCTATAGCAAGTGTGGAAATACTATTTTTGCAATGACATTTTTGAAAAAACATTTGAGGAATCGAATTAGAGATGGATGAATTATTGTTTGATTACATATGTTGAGAAAGATATTTTTAACAACATTGATAAGGAGAAAATAATTCAACGGTTTTAACATACCAAAAAGTGTCGTTTTACAATTATAAAAAAATTACATATTATTCAAACTTATTTGATGTACATTTTCTTTTAGTTTCCATTTTAATAGTTTTGTAATAGTCTTACATTTAACCAACTATATTGGTTTATCCATGATTAATATTATGCATTAGTTTATATGACTAGGGATGGCAATGGAATGAGCGGGGGCAGATAATGTTAAATCCACTACTACTCTATAATTGGTACGTTTTACTCCAACATTTACACCGCACCACTATGGATATATAATCTTGAAAATCACTGCCATCTTCATGGATGTTGGATGCATCTATCCCGGCCCACTGCATCCCACGCAATTTAATTTTTGCTAGTTATCTTTAATTTTTTTTTCGATCCTTTTAAAATCAAGTAAATATTTAAACATAATCCTTCAAAAATATTTTCAAAAATATTTAAGCATAAAATATATTTTTTTCTATATTACATTTTACCCTTTTATTAGTTTATATATACAAGAATAAAATGGTAATTTTATAAAGCGAAGTGGGTTAGAGTAGGGCAAGCAATTATCAAAATCATTCCATACTTACTATCCAGAAGAAAAAATTTACTTGCTTCCCTTCGTATCCACTTTTCAAACAAAAAAATTTGCTCCATCTAGAGCAGGTTGGATCGAAATCCACAAGGCAGTTCGAGTTTTACCATCTCTATATATCGCTTTTATATATATATATATATTTTTTTTAAAATGACCTTACAGTCCAATTTTTTGCATTTTTTTCTTCAGAACCTAATTAGGTTTTTATAGAAATCAAAGTTAACAACTAATTAAGCATAGCAAAAGAAACGACACAGGACTTGGATGAGCAAACATAAACCAGAAGCTCTACTCCCATATTGTTTTGTTTTGCATTAAAATATACTGTTAAGTATCAATAAGTTTTATATGCAATATTGGTAAGATACATTATATTCTTAAGGAGAGACACAAGTTTGAATTTTGGAGACAACTTTGTTAGGTGGATAAACCCCAAACCCCAAAAATAGACTGTAAAATAGACATAAATAATACCAAAATGTTGTAAATTAAATGGATGTCATAACCCCTTTAAGCATATTAAAGTAATGAGATAAAACTATTTACTTAATTTATAATCGGAGATTATTAAATAGAGTAATTAAGAAACTTTAATTCATTAAATGTAATATCTTTATTAATTGAATGTAAAGGAGCTTATAAATAGCATCTTGTAAGTGAAAATAAAATAATGAAATTCTCTCGTATTTTCCATCCTCTTTTATTTATTGTTTTATTAATTTTTCTATAACACGTTATTAGCACGAGCTTCTACGAGTTCATAGTGAAGTTCACATCATTTCGACTTTATATAATTTGCCTGTATAACTCCCGTTAAACTATATACGGTATACGTATTTTCATAATTCTTTTATTTTATTTTCTAGATAAAATATTTGCTTTTGGTAACATTTGCACATTTATTTTTACAACTAAAATCTAATAATGATAATTATATATACATATTTTTTTATTAAAAGAAATTTCAATTAATTTAATTTGTGTTAAGTTATTATTATGACTATTCCTCTTTATGCCAATATTTGACATACATATTATTATTTAGCAAATTTGGTATATATAATTGAATTATTTTACGATTGAGAATACTTATTATTTTACTAATATATTTTTTTATTTTGATTCAAGTGATTATAATGTCAAATCTTGCCAAACTTGAATTTGCGTCAGAGACATCTCGTGCAAGAATTATTTGTCATGGGTGTTAGATGCTGAAATTCACCTAGATGCTAAAGGTCTAGGAAATACTATATTAGCAAATAAAGAAGCATCTAATCAAGACAAGACAAGAGAAATGATTTTCATCCGTCATCATCTGCATGAAGGATTAAAAGTGGAATATCTCACTGTGAAAGACCCTCTTAAGTTGTGAAAAAAATTGAAAGAACGATTTAACCATTAGAAAACTGTGATACTCCCTAAAGCTCGTTATGATTGGATGCACTTACGGTTGCAAGATTTTAAGACTGTAAGTGAATACAATTTAGAACTTTTCAAAATTAGTTCTCAACTAAAATTATGTGGAGAAAACATAACTGATGATGACTTGTTAGAGAAAACATTTTCAACCTTTCACGCTACTAATGTGCTCCTGTAGCAGCAATACCGTGAAAAAGGTTTTAAAAGGTATTCTAAATTAATTTTATGCCTTTTGGTGACTGAACAAAATAATGAGCTATTGATGAAAAATCATGGGATTCGTCCCACTAGTTCTGCACCATTCCCGGAAGTGAATGTAGCAGTACACAATAATTATGAAAATAGAAAATCTAGAAGTCGCGGTCGTGGTCATGGAAGTAGTAGGGGACGTGGTCGAGGATATATTAGTAATCGTTATCATGGTGGTCATAACAATGATACTTCTAACCACCAGAAAAAGAATAACAATGAAAGACAAGAAAGAAGTGGTCAAAATAATCCTTCAAAGATTGTTGAGAATATATGTTACCGATGTGGTATGAAGGGGCATTGGTCATGTACCTGTTGTACGTCTGAGCATTTAGTGAAACTTTATCAAGCATCTATTAAAAGGAAGGGAAAGCATATGGAGACAAATTTTATATCCCAAAATGATGAAATGGAGGCAAAAGATGAAGACATTCACTATAATAATAAAATTGACCATGCCTACGAGGATGATAAATTTAATGACCTTAATAATATAACTCACCTAGATGTGGCAGATTTCTTTGAGAATCATTAGAAAAATTGATGTTATTTTGACATTTTTATGTTGTTTTAAGTATATTTTATTTTCTTGCATAAAGAATAATTTATATATTTAATAAATAATTGCAATGTTTCTCATATTATATTTTGTTTGTTTTATGAAGAATATGAATATTTAACAAAATTTCGATGGACCCAAAATCAATGAAGACATGTGTCTTGCAGATAGTGCTACAACACATATGATACTTAAAGATAAAAAAATATTTTTCACATTTTACAATGAGTAATGCCCATGTTAATACAATATCGGGTAGTTCAAAACTTATTCAAGGCTCTGGAAGAGCTATTATATTATTACTTAAAGGTACAAAATTTATCATTGATGATGCTTTATATTCCACCAAGTCTCAAAGAAATTTATTGAGTTTTAAAGATATTCGTCTTAATGAATATCATATTGAGACTATGAATGAGAAAAATGTTGAATATCTATATATTACAAATATTGAATATGGAAAGGAATATATTTTGGAAAGGCTACCTGCTTTTTCATCAGGTTTATATTATACATATATTAGTGCAATTGAGTCACATGTTACTACAAACCAGAAGTTTGTAGAACCACATACTTTTACTATTTGGCATGACTGATTAGGCCATCCCGGATCTATTATGATGCGAAGAATCATCGAGAATTCAATTGGACACCCATTAAAGAACCAAAAGATTCTTGAATTCAAGGATTTATCTTATGTCACTTGTTCTCAAGGAAAATTAATTATTAGACCATCACCAGCTAAAGTTGGGATTGAATCTCCAGCATTTCTGGAACATATTCAAGGTGATATATGTGGGCCCATTCATCCACCATGTGGACCATTTAGATATTTTATGGTATTAATAGATGCATCTAGTAGGTGGTCACATGTGTGCTTATTATCGACTCGCAACCTGGCGTTTGCGAGACTATTTGCTCAAATAATTCGATTAAGAGCACAATTTCCAAATTATGCAATCAAAACTATTCGTCTTGATAATGCTGGTGAGTTTACATCCCAAGCTTTTAATAATTATTGTATGTCAATTGGGATAAAAGTTGAACATCCTGTAGCTCATGTTCATACACAAAATGGTTTAGCTGAATCATTTATCAAACGCCTCCAACTAATATCTTGGCCATTGCTTATGAGAGCAAATCTCCCTGTTATAGCTTGGGGTATGCTATTTTGCATGCAGCAGCACTTGTACGCTTAAGGCCAACAAGTTATAATAAGTACTCCCCATTACAATAGGCTTTTGGTCAGGAGCCAAATATTTCCCATCTTAGAATTTTTGGATGTACAGTATATGTTCCACTTGCTCCACCACAACACACAAAGATGGGTCCTCAAAGGAGGTTGGGAATATATATTGGTTATGAATCTTCTTCTATAATTAAATATGTTGAACCATTAACAAGAGATTTATTTATTGCATGATTTATTGATTGTCATTTTGATGAAACAACATTCCCAACATTAGGGGGAGAGAAAATACAAGTGGTAAAAGAAATTACATGGAATGAATCATCCTTATGTCAATTAGATCCTTGTACAAGTCAATGTGATCAAGAAGTTCAAAGGATTATACATTTGCAGAACATTGCCAATCAACTGCCAGATTCATTTACTGACCTAAAGAGAATTATAAAATCTCACATACTAGCTGAAAATGCTCCAATACGAATTGATATCCCAATAAGGCAAATTGTTAGTGCAAAAGAAAGTAATCCACGCTTGAAGCGCGGAAGGCCAATCGATTCCAAAGATAAAAATTCTTGTAAAAGGAAAGGAGCAATTATTCAAGATTGTAATATTGTGGAGGCAAGTGCCCCAGAAGAGGCCAAAGATATAACTAATCAAAAAACCCTAGAAGAGGTTCAGGTACCTGAAAATGGTGATAACGAAGAAATCTCAATAAGTTATATTACTTCAGGAAAAAGATGGAACCGAAAAAATATAGTTGCCGACAAAAATTTTGCTTATAATGTTGCTATTGAAATAGCAAAAGAAAATGAGGATCCTGAGCCTAAATCTATTGAGGAATGTAGAAATAGAAAAGATTGGCCAAAATAGAAAGACGCAATTCAAGCAGAATTAAATTCACTTTCTAAACGTGAGGTTTTTGGACCTATAGTCCAAGCACCTAAATATGTAAAGCCAATAGGATATAAATGGATATTTTTGCGAAAATGAAATGAGAAAAATGAAGTCATAACATATAAATCACGACTTGTAGCACAAGGATTTTCACAAAGACCCTGCATTGATTATGAAGAGACATATTCTCCTGTGGTGGATGCAATCACGTCTAGATACCTTATTAGTCTGGCAGTATGTGAAAAACTTGACATGCGTCTAATGGGTGTTGTTACAGCCTATTTGTATGGTACATTTGATAGTTAAATTTATATGAAAATCCCAGAAGGATTTAAAATCCATGAAGGATATAGAGTTTCCCGGGAAAATTGCTCAATTAGATTAAAGAAAAGTTTATATGGATTAAAACAATCTGGACGTATGTGGTACAATCGTCTTAGTGAATATTTATTAAAAGAAGGTTATAAAAGCGATCCAATCTGCGCATGTATTTTTATAAAAAGGTCTGAATCAAACTTTGTGATCATTGCTATTTATGTTGATTATCTAAATATTATTGGAACTCCTGAAGAGCTTCAAAATGTAGTAAATTATTTAAAGAAAGAATTTGAGATGAAAGATCTCGAAAAAACAAAATTTTGTATTGGCCTGCAGATCGAGCATTTAAAAGATGGAATTCATGTCCATCAGTCAACTTATATGACAAAGATCTTAAATAAATTTTATATGGATAAAGCACATCAATTAAGTACCCCGATGGTTGTACGATCGTTAGATGTGAATAAAGATCAATTTTGTCTTTGTGAGAATGATAAAGAGTTTCTTGGTCCTGAAGTACCATATCTAAGTGCCATAGGAGCATTGATGTATCTTGCAAATAACACAAGACCTGATATAGCTTTTGCTGTAAACTTGTTAGCAAGATTTAGTTCCTCTCCAACATGTAGACATTGGAATGGAATTAAACATGTATTTAGATATCTTAGAGGGACCATTGATATGGGGTTATTTTATTTAAATGATTCAAAATCTCTATTAGTTAGTTATACTGATGCTGGATATTTATCGGATCCACATAAAGGTCAATCTCAAATGGGATATTTATTTACATGTGGAGGTACTACCATATCATGGCGTTCGACAAAGCAAACATTAGCTGCTGCCTCTTCAAATCATGCTAAAATAATTGCAATGCATGAGGCAAGCCAAGAGTGTGTTTGGCTAAGGTTATTAACCCAACATATCCAGAAGATATATAATTTGCCTTTACAGGAAAATATGCCAACTATCTTATACGAAGATAATGCAGCATGTATAGCTCAATTAAAGGGTGGTTATATCAAAAGTGACAGAACAAAACATATTTCACCAAAATTATTCTTCACTCATGATCTTGAAAAGAAAGGTGACATAAAAGTTCAACAAATTCGTTCTAGTGATAATTTAGTAGATCTTTTTACCAAGGCATTGCCAACTTCAACATTTGAAAGACTACGAAACAAGATTGGAATGCGTTGACTCGAAGATATAATGTGATGTCGCCATTAGGGGGAGTCTAAAACATGTTGTACTCTTTTCCTTTAACCAAGGTTTTGTCCCACTGGGTTTTCCTTGTAAAGGTTTTTAACGAGGCAACTTGTAATAGGAGATTGTGTACTCTTTTTTCTTCATTAAGTTTTTATCCCACAGGATTTTTCCTAATAAAGGTTTTAATGAGACATATTCTTATTTAAAAGACATCCAAGGGGGAGTGTTGTAAATTAAATGGATGTCATAACCCCCTTTAAGCATATTAAAGTAATGAGATAAAACTCTTTCCTTAATTTATAATCGGAGATTATTAAATAGAGTAATTAAGAAACTATAATTCATTAAATGTAATACCTTTATTAATTGAATGTAAAGGAGCTTATAAATAACACCTTGTAAGTGAAAATAAAATAATGAAATTCTCTCGTATTTTCCATCCTCTTTTATTTATTGTTTTATTAATTTTTCTATAACACAAAATATATAGACCGTAGGTATTTCTACTCTTCAAAATTTTGAAATTTAATCTCTATTTTCCTTTTTTTGTCAAATTTCAAAAATTCACGTTCAATTGTTAATACTTTTTTTTTGTTAAATTTTTTGTTGTGACATAAGTAACAATCAAGGGCGAATGTAAAGGGCCAAGCAAGATCCTGAACCCCCCAAAAGAATGAACAATTACAATTTTCTCTCATATAAATTATTAATTATAAATTTATATACGGTGAAATTGCACTTTGGCTTCATAAAAATGAAAACCATTTTGTTTAGTCCTCTTCAAAAATGATGTAATCGTAAACTAATATATTATAAAATTATATTTTGACTTCTCAAAAATTTATAATTCAATTTTGGTCCCTCCTAATTCACCCCTGGTAAAAATCTAACTAAAAAATGACGCAATGAACTTAAATTTAATAAAATAATTTTAATAGTGTTAACGGTTGTACCTTAAATTTAAAATCTGAAAAGTGAAAGGATTAAATTATTAAAAATAAAAGTATAGGGATTAAATTTTAAATTTATGAAGAATATAGGAACTTATGGCATATTTTAACATTTTGTTTGTATTTTAACTTTGGTTGGATCATTGGTCATTGGGTTGAGTCAGATAGAATTGGGATTAAAATAAATAAAACTACTAGGACATCCATTAGCTGGGATAAGCAGTTTGATTTAGCTTATAACAAAGATTCACCAAGACAACTTGTTACTACTTCTAACCTTCCTCTATCAGGTGATTTAATTATATTACATATTGATGGTGTTGTTAAGACTATTGTAGGTATTGTTGCTGCTGGGGGTGTAGCGCAAAATTAGAATAGAGATTGGATCTTAGGGTTCAATCATTATTTAGGGGATTGTTTAGTTTTTGATGCAGAGTTTTGGGACGTTCTTGATGGACTGATTCTTTTTAAAAGACCCGTTTAATAAGGTTTTGATTCATATAGATAATCTAAATGTGGCTAACGCTTTCTAAAATAGACAATTAGTAGATCCAACCTTAGCTTTGATGAGCAGGATTTATCAGATATTAGAGACTATGGATCAATGGAACATCAGACACATCCCAAGGGAGAGAAATCAAGTGGTTGATTGCATTGTTAAGATGGATTTTGATATGATAACAGAAGTGCAAGTATTTAAAGACGTATCTGAGCATATTGGAGAAGTTTATGTGGCGGCAGAGTTAATGGATTTTTTTTCAGCATATGATGGTTTAATTTAGTTTTCTTTTGCATTTTTTTCTTATGAAAAAAATATTAGGTCGAATGTAAAAAAACTAAAACAATAACTCAAGGAATTACTAAAACTCAGTTTAACCAGTTCAAATGGTTTTTATTTTCGAATTAATGAAAGTTTTAAATGGTTGAATCCAAAAGTGGTTCAACATCAATGTTCAGGCCGATGACCTAACTAGTTTTCAATTTAATTGATCTTATTGAACAATTCGATCTAATTTCAATAATACTACAAATAGTAATTAATTTAAATTTATTTTAAATATTAAAATTTTTTATTCTTAACTTATATAACTCATAATACCAACGATAAAAATTTTATTATATTATATTGGCAAAATTTCTTAGCCCTCCAATTTAAAATATATATATTTTAGCCATTCATTTAATTTTTTGTAACACCCAGTATTGGCAAGTCTTGATTTTGGGCGAGTAGCCCGAAGGAATCTAAGTGGCGCGGTCTTATCTTCCTAGTTGACTCTTCTAGCGTATACATAGGGCGCATGGCTAATGTTAGAGTATGAGGTAATGATTGCTCTCAGAATTGTGTGAATATGTACAAAAGAAGGGATTGGTAGGTGTATCAAGGATTCTTTGGTAATGAGGGCATTACCAAAGGTATTACGCCAAGTTGGTCTAGTTTGTAACATCCCACCCAGTAAAGCTCTAGTGCTCGAGTGTTGTTTTAGGAGTAAGAATTTCAAAATAGGTTTTGAGTGAGTTAAGCATTAGATTTAATCAAAGGGTTGAATTCTATGAGTGCATCCTCGATCGAAGTCTTGATTAGGCAAACAAGTCAAAGGAGAGTGGTAGTGTATTTCTATCTGCCCAAATGATACTTTGGCGGATAGATTGGGCAAACTAGTAACATTGGCGCAACAAGTGAAAATGTCTCAGAAAGTTAGACATCTTGATGAGTGGAACTTAGTAAAGTGTTAAGAAAGTTCGAGATGAATTGGGATATCACCGGAGGGCGTTGTAAGCCAAGTTTGGCTAGTTAAAGTGTAACAACCTGTTTTTAGTGATATAAAAAATAATGGTTTTAAGACCACAATTTCAACAATGGTGTTATTATTTTATTATATGGGATTATATTAGGGTCGTGTTAAAATTTTGTTAAGAAATTTCAATTTTTAAATGGTTAATTAAGTAAAAAGGACTAAATTGTAAAAAGTGTACAAGTTGAGTTATTAGTTAAAGGGGACAAATGGGTATGAAACCTTAAACTATTGGGATAAAATAGTAAATATACCATCCTTGATGTTAGTGGACAAATTTGGACACAATTATGTTAGTTTTAAGTTATATTAGTAAGGGTAAATTGGTAATTAGTTATATAAAAACAAAACAAATGAAAAAATGCTATCATCTTCTTCATATTTTTGTGTTTCAATCGAATTCTCCATGGAAGGGGAAGCTTGAATTTCGGCTAGTTTAAAATTCCTTGCATGGTATAATTTCGTGATCCGTTTTTAATGATTTTTATGTTTTTGAGATCGTTGCAACTAGGTCCAGCTAGCCTATACCTTCATTTTTGAATCTTTTAAAAATTTTGGAAGTTACCATTAATGAATATTGGTTTTTTATGATGATAATTATATATTTGAAACTTTGATTGTGATATTTGGTTGTTTTGTAAAGTGATTTTTGTTAGATTTTGATTTAAGGATTAAAGTGTTAAAATGTCAAAATTTCAAGGTTTGATGGTGAATTTGATGTGCAATAGGGACTATTAAAGGTCCTAGAACAATCGGCTATAATTTGATTATTATAAAATTTTCAATTTGATGATTTTCGGGTTAAAGGATTAAATTGAAAAAGTTGTAAAAGTTTAGGGAAATGTGTAATTAATGAAAAGTTAAGAGTCATATACATTGAGTGGAATGTGAAATATGTATGATATTAATATATATTTTTTAATTATTATATAGATTAAAACTTGGAACAGAAAGACTAATCGAGGAAAAGGGACAATAGTGGATTAGTCCTTGTGTGTTGATCAGCATTAAATAGTAGGTAAGTTCATGGTATTTCAATACATAAATGAATTTCTACTTGTGTTCTTATTTTATGATTCTTTAATTAATATGCTTATAGAAAATTATTGTATGATTGCACATACGTGCCCCTGTTTGTACCTTGGTACCCCTGATTGCACATACGTGCCCCTGTTTGTACTTCGGTACCCCTGATTGCACATACGTGCCCCTATTTGTACTTCGGTACCTTGAATGCACTTTAGTGCCCCTATTTATACTCTGGTAACTCTCAAACAAATAGTATATGAATTATGTTTATATGTATTTAGATTACATGTTATACTATGTCCTTACTAAGCTTTGTAAGCTTATCAGTTCTTATGGATTGTTTTGTAGATAAACATTGCTGACTGTTTGGAAGGATCATTCAACCGGCTCACACTATCCTTCTAAGTTGTTAGTTTTTGTATCTCCTAGGTTAGTGGCATGTATATATAGATAAATATGTTAGTTTGGTACACTTCGATACTTTTGTAACACCCCTCACCCGTATCTTACGCCGGAACAAGATTACGAGGCATTATCGAACTTATAACTTAAACAATTATACATTTCATAATAAATTATCATTCAATTCAAAAACCATTCAAATACATCCATACAGTCCCTAATATGAGCCTTCGAGCCCCCAAATAGACATTAAAAGTGATTCGAGACTAAACCGAGTACTCAAGAAGTTTTTAGAAGAATATTAAAATTTTTTTAAAGTGCAGGGGACACACGCCTGTGTGGCCAGACCGTGCGTTTCACACAGCCAAGAGACACACTCGTGTCTCAGGCAGTGCGGACATTCAAAATGGGGACACATGGCTGTGTCCCAGCTCGTGTCCAACCCTGTGTAACTCACTGACTTGGGTCATACGGCCAACCACACTATAACAGCTCATTTTCAGTGAAATCGGAACAGAGGTTTGGGACCACAAATCTGACCCAGAAATAAAGTTTATTTTAATATTATTGCATGGTTTACATTATGATAGAAATGTCATATGAAAATTCTGATAAGAAAATTTTACCGATTTTGTGTTTAATTAGGGAAAGGACCAAATTGCATAAAATGCAAAAGTTGAATTCTAGTAGCTATAAGTATCAATTAGCTATGGAATTCAAAAATTGAGCTTCTTATATGGTAATTAGACCATTAAAGAAAAGTTAGTAGATATTTTTGATGAATCATCCATGGAAAATTAGAAAAATTTAAGGACTAAATCGAAAAGTGGAAAAATTAATGGATGATAAATAATTAAATAGAAATAATATCATTTTATATCATCTTCATCCCCAAAAATTCCATGGAAACCCTAGGAAAGAGAAAGGAAAACCTTAATTAGGTATGTTTTCTTATCCCGTTTTTAGTAATTTTTATATTTTTGAGATTGAGATAGTTTAATCTATCTATTTTGGGGATTAATTTGAAAATTTATCAAATCATTAAAGTCTTTCCATGGATGAATATGCTGAAATTTTGAAATTTATGGTAGAAAACAAAAGGTTGTTGATAGATAAACAACTTTTACAAAGAGAATTTTGATGAAAATATGATTTGACTAAATTGTAAAGATGTAAAAGTTATGGAAAAAATTATGAATTTTGTGAAATACATGTGCTGTAAAAGTTATATGAAATTTCAGTTAGGCTGAGAATAAGGATTAAATTGCATGAATTTCAATTTTCGAGCCCAGAGACAAAATCGTCATTTGTGAAAAGTATAGGGGCAAAATGGAAATTTTTCCTAGGATGTAAATTGAATTAAATTGAGTATGAAATGGATTAAGTTGATGTTAAATTTATTTATATACGTCCTGAAAGACCTAATACCGAGTTGGATCAAGGAAAACAAAAAGTTTCGGATTAGTTGATTTCATATACGAACAAGTATCGAGGTAAGTTCGTGTAACTAAATTGTGTACATTCTTATGTTTGAATTGAATGTTATATTTGTGAATTATGAATTTTTTATATAAATAAAAATAATTATATACCCGAGAATTGTTGAGTCTCGTTTGAATAGGTGAAATTCGATGGATACAAGTTTTTCCCGAATTGGTTGTGGTCTTGCTATGTTCCAGACACACTATAGCTCAAAAGAGCTTTCTGTTATTAGCCCACTCGAGCTTCCCATTATATGGTTTAGCGAGCTTCCCATTATAGCTCTTAGGAGCGTCCTGATAGGTTGTGATCCTACATTTTTTGTGGACACATGTTAGCTCTTATGAGCATCCCGATTAAAGGTTCTTTGTGAACTTCTCGTTAATTGGCTCTTTGTGAGCTTCCCGATAGTGCTCGCTTGAACTTCCTGATATTGGCTATCTGAAGCTTCCCAATATGGTTCTTTGTGAACTTCCCGACAAGGTTCTTTGTGAACTTCCCGATTATGGCTCTTATGAGCTACCCGTTATATAGCTCGGATAAGCTTCCCGATAGGCTTTTTATAAGCTTACTGAAATGGCTTTGTGTGAACTTCCCATTATAAGGCTCGAGAGTGTGTTTCTCGATTATGTGCCGTAATTGGGTACCCCTGAAAATAAATTGATGAATTATAGTGTACACTAAAGTGTACTATATGAGCGTATCCATCGATATTTCTAATAAATTCAACGGGTAAAGTTCCAACATGGCTAAACTGAATTTGAAATGATTTGTCATCAAAGTGTACATGTAATATAGAATAATATTATGTAAAGCATATGAATATGAAAGATATTAAATGATGAGCTTATCCATGTTCTTGGTATTATGTGAATTACTTGACTAACATGATTTGGTGAAATTATGTTTTTGGCTATAAGTCAAATTATTTGGATGCATTAGTGTATGTTTATCTTAAATGTAAATATATGGTAAGTTAAATTCCTGTTATACAAACTTACTAAGCATTAAATTCTTTCTAGGTTTTCTTTTCTCTGTTTTATAGTGCTCGGAAGCTCGTAAAGGTTGGATATCGGTCGGAGTATCATCATACTATCCTCTAGTTTGTTTTGGTATAAATAGAAAACTTACTTTGACATAATGGCATGTATAAGCTAATTTTTACCAATGACAATATGTAAATGGATGTTTGTAGTCTAGCCATTGGAATGGCTAGTAATGGTATATTTTGGTATGATAATATAAAGTTATATCATGTTTAATACATACATGTATAAGGTTTGGTTAAATTGATTTAGAGAAAAATATAAATCATCACAAGAAGGTAAGCTTGATTATATGAATATGTGATACTATTTCATATATATATTAATGATGTTTACTTGATTTGTATAACTTGAATTGGTTGTTTAATATATGTAAATGTTGTTGTAGGTTGAAGGTTAAATTTGAGTGAGAAATAGGGCTAAGAAATGGCCTTATTTTGTCCACACGGGTAGACACACGGGCGTATGTCTTGACTGTGTATGACACACGGCCTGATACATGGGCATATGATTTGGCCGTATGTCCTATGTATCCTAAAATTTAGAAACAGAATGACTCAGAATTAGGCACACTGGCGGAGATACGGGCGTGTATCTCAGTCGTGTGTGCTATACGGCCCAGAACACGAACGTGTGTCTTGGCCATGTGAAACCTGCACCTAATTGTGAAAATTAAATTAACCACATGGCCTAGCACACGAGCGTGTGACAGACCGTGTGGCACAAGTCAGGGAGTTATACGGGTAAGAACATGAGCTAGGATACGGCCGCGTGCCTCACATTGAATGCCCACATGGCCTGAGATATGGGCATGTCACTTGGCCGTGTGGCTACTCACACGGGCATGTGATCCTTGTGTTAAAGAAAAATTTTTAAATTTTGCAAAAACATTTCTGAGTTCCTTATTTAGCCCAACGTGATTCTAATGTCTAAATTGGGCCTCGAGGGTCCATTCAAGGTACAATATGATTAATTTCGGATATGAAAAGTAAATGACATGAATTATATGAAATTAGTCTGTAAACTCCGATAATGCTCTATAACCCTGTTCCGGCGATGGATACGGGTTAGAGGTGTTACACACAGGCCTGTGTGCCAGGCCGTGTACACTTCGAAATGGCCTCACATGCTTGTGTGCCAGGCCGTGTGAAAATTGGAGGGAATACTGACTTGTTCCAATGGCCAAGCCACACACCCGTGTGAGAGGTCGTGTGAAGCTATTGACTTGGTTTCTATGGAAGTATCAGGGGACACACGACCGTGTCACCTGGCCGTGTGTCACACCCGGCAGAGACACACACCCGTGTGGACAAAAATAGGTCATTTTCCAAGCCATATTCCTCACCCACATTGGTACTGTAACACGCCTTATCCGTATCCAAGGCCGAAACAGAGTACGAGGCATTACCAGACTTAACAATACACATAGACAAAAACCGGGCCATAAAATTTCATTTAATTCAAAACTTTTCGAACACATGCATAACAAACAAAGTTAACTATATCATCACATCAAAACATAGGAAATGGCACGATTAATTAAACTTATAAACCATAATGGATAAGGACCACATTCATGATTTTATATGATAACTCAATGCAGACTGATTCGTATGGTCAAAATCATAATAAAAATACATATCACAAACCAACTTCCTATACATGCCACTCACTTGATATTTCTAATATTTGAATTAATTTTCCCAAAAATGATAGTTTGATAGTGTGATTTTGCCTCCGACGATCTCCAACCCCAAGCCGACCTGCCAATACTAAAGAAATGGAGAGGATGGGTAAGCTTTACCCTTAGTAAGTTCCTATGAAAATAATAAGCAATTACTACCATGCTTTTCAACATAAAACACTATAATTGTACAATTACACATATTCAGGACAGGCTGTTTTCTAGAGTCCTAGTGTTAAAAAAAATCATATCTCAAGTTAAAAAAATCGAAATCCAATTCTGTAAATTTTATATGCAACTAGACTCATATTTCTACTTACTAATTTTTTTCTAGAATTTTTGGTCTGGCCATTTAGTACAGTTTATTAGTTAAAATCTCCCCTGTTTCAGGGTATGACTACTCTGACCCCTATGCACTACGAACCGAATTTCTCCCTGTACAGAATTCCAACGACCATGATGTTTGTTTCCCTTAAAATTAGATTCAACAAGGAATCCATGAATGTAAGGAATGACTCTCAATAATTTTTGTAAAATTTATGGTGAATTTCTAAAGTCAGAACAGGGGATCTCGAATTCATTCAGACTCTGTTTCACAAGAATTCAAATATCACACAATATAGAATTCTTTTTCTTCCCCTGTTTCTTTCATATGAAAATAAACTCATTAAGCTTTATTTTCATATATAATTTGTATTTTTATTCAACTTCCACAATTTTTAGTGAATTTTCAAAGTCATGCAACTGCTGCTGTCTAACACTGTTTTACCACTAAAATTCATTCTTACATAATTCCACTTAATCCATTTTGTCTTATGGAAATTCACCCAATTATCGAGCAGATTGCTCATAATTTTTCATAAACATATACCTACACTTATTCATCATATAATCATGTTCAATTGTATTTTTACTTAATCGATTTTCCTATTGAACTCTTCGGAATAATAACTGATACTCAATTGCCTGCACATAGTTTCACACTTGTAGCCAAAGCTATCTGGTACGCATAGTAGCCTGCACATAGTGCTACACATGCGACCAATTATCCAGTACACGTAGTAGCCTGCACTTAGTACTACACACATGACCTAACCATCTGATACACGTAGTAGCCTGCACTTAGTACTACACACGTGATCACAGTTTTCGGGTACGCATAGTAGCCTGCACTTAGTACTACACATGCGACCTCACAATAGATCATTCGTATCATTTTTTTTCCGAAGGTTCAATTGGGAAATTCCTCACTTTTCAACATTTTACTAAATTGTCTGTAATCAATTTAAATTCATAATTTACATCAAATAACCATTTGATAGGCAACCACATTTCATATGATATCAAAATATAATAACATAAAAAGAATCGATAGATTATTTATGTACGAATTTACTCGAAGTGTCGATCTCACTATCCATAGTACAATTGTCCATTCATAGTATAATAAGACATAACTCAAATATGAAATCAGCTTTTAAGAATTTACATAACATATATCACATATTTCATATATCACTCGTCATGTATCATCATTTTATTGCATTTCATGTAACATTCTTTCATGTCATATTTCTACATCATAAACACCATTCCATCAACTTTTTCAATATGTTAAATCATAAAATATATGCAATAATAGTAAGAAATATAATTCAAACATAACATTGCATTATTATTATCATACGAACTTACCTCGATCCAGAAACAACAATTTACCATTTTATTCCACAACCTTGTATTTTCCCGATTTAAGCCCGAATCTCGATTTCCTTCATATATAATATCACATTTAGCCTAATAATTAGTCACACTATTCATACGGGTCCAAAAATCATATTTTTAAAATTTTTCATTTTGACCCCTAAACTTTTGCATATTTTCACTTTTTCCCCAAGGTTCGGAAATTAAACTTCATCCTATTTTCTTATGTTTTATGACATGCTGATCATTTTTACCTTCTATGGCAACATCAAATTCTCACTCTAACATGTACTTATGACTATTAGGTATTTTTACCGATTAAGCCATTTTGCTCGTTTTCACTTAAAACCGAGTAGCACAAGTTGTCTAACATAATTTAAAACCTCATATTCTATCATAAAACACCAAAATACACAAATTTCACCTATGGGTATTTTTCCAAATATGAACCCTAGGTTGAATTATTGCTAGCATAAGCTAAATTAAGTTACCAGGACTCCAAAAACGTAAAAATCATTACGAAGCTAGAACGGACTTACAATCGAGCTTGGAAGCTTGGAAACCCTAGCCATGGAGTCTCCCTTGGTATACACGTCCATGGTGAAGAAGATGAGCAAAATTGGCTTTTAATTTTGTATTTTAATTCATTTTACCCTTAAATGACCAAAATGCCCTTACTACTAAACTTTCCAAAAATTCCATTCATGTCCAATATTTGTCCATAAACTTTGAAATTGGTCAAATTTCTATTTAAGACCTCCTAATTAATATTTCAAAGAAATTTCATACTAGAAACTTCTAGAATGCAAGTTTTGCAACTTATTCAATTTAGTCCCTAACTTCAAATTAAGCACTTTATGCATAGAATTTCTTCACGAAATTTTCACACAATCATGCAATCATATCATAGACCTAAAAATAATCATAAAATAATTATTTCTATCTCGAATTTGTTGTCACAAAACCACTATTCCGATTAGGCCCTAATTCGGGATATTACAATTCTCCCCCTTTTAAGGATTTTCGTCCCCGAAAATCTTACCAAAAAAGTGGTCTTCACTTAGATTCCTCAATTTCATATTCAGTGTTGAAGAACTTTCACTCAGGCGGTGCCTCCAATATATCTCTTTAATTTCTCATATATTCTGAAATTCATTATCAGAAGTCGATCCTCATTGTACTCTTTTAGTTTGCTACTCAGTATCACATTTTCCTCTTTCCACTACGGAAATAATTATGATATAACCTCGAAAATAATCCTTTCTTCTAGTTACAAAACAATTCATCATGCCATCCTTTACTATTCATTCATTATGTTACTCAAAACCGTCTCAATTGCATTAGCTCAAGTACCAAAATATCTCAATTGAAGACATTAACTATAATTGACTTACTTGAGAGAAGTAATCCACTATGAAACTCGCACTTTTATCACTTATACCTTTACTGTTGTCAAACCTTACACGAAAATTAGAAAAATCCCAATATTGAAATCACCACATCACCCAAATCAAATCAGAAGTATAGCCATACTTGACATGATTATCACGAGCTGAAGAATGCACTCCGAACATGAGTCATAGTTGACAAATTACGGAATAAAGATAACAAGAAAATCGAATAAAGAAATCCAAGATAGAAAAACCCAGAATAAAGAAATCCAGAATAAAGAAACCCAGGATACGATACTATGCCGGAAAATTGAAAACCAAACTCATAGGAAAATATAGAAGATCCCAATAATTCCTCAGAGAAAAGAAATCCAGTAGAAAACATCATTTAGTCTCACTGGAATCCAATGCAACAAGAACAATATATCTTCCCATATATATACATATCAAATGGAGCATCAAGTAGAAGAAACAGAATCATAGTATCATACATATTCTCTCATTAATTTTTTTTATCAGGCAGAATATAATAGAATGCCCGAAGGAATAAAGCAATATAAATTATAAACCAGTCAGGCTACCAATGCTTTCATTTAACATCAGGATTAGAAAACATCCCCATATAACAAGAATTTCTTCAAAAGATCAATAACCATAGAAATAAACACATAGAACGGATAAACACATAGAACATCTTAGAAGAAACTGCTAAAATCTGTCCAACCGTAACTGTCACACTCAGATATTACACATTTCAGATATCATTTCCCCAACTATTTCTGCCATCACAAATTTCATATTACTTTTCACTAAAGAAGACTAGTTCTGAATAAATTTTTATTGGCACTTTTCTCGACCTTGTACCTTAGTAATTCGATTTATCAAAATAAATTTCTTCTCTAACTGGAACAATGCATAACTCCAATAATCCTTATGCCAATTTGATACTTTTCTAGCTTTGACTTTACTTATCAATTCATTCTTCAATCTCTAATCATATTTATAATTATTCTAGCATTGAACTCTTTGGTTTCTCAACCGGAAACTTATCCAGTATAAATCTCATGAAATTCCATTATAAAACACCACTTTGGTAAGGGGAAAGAGGTCGTAGGGCCTCTGATTCAACTCTCATATACATATACATGTAACACAGTTTTCTTCATAGCAATCATATCTCAATCATGTTATTCATTTCGAGTAACTAACATTCATATTGATTTAACGCTCACTTTCCAGTTATCTCATTTAGTCAAGTATAATTATGCATGCATCCTATGTTTTCTGGATAGCTTGACTTATCCATTCATCTACTCGAACAAATCATACTCATGACATCATATAAGGGTTAAACAAACATAGATATTTATATCACAATCACAACTTTCATTTCGTGCATCATCATATACATATAATTACAATCACATAATTCAGTCCAAACAATTTAACATAGATAAATTCATTTCATTATAATCATTTATCTCATAAAAAATATCATTGGCATTCATCAACATTCAACGTTTAATCAAGGCAATGACATTTTCATTCATATCATGATATTAGGAACTTTTACTCATACTTCTACGAATTTCTATTTATCTCGTTCATCTTATCAAGTAAGCCAAGTGCACTACATCATATGAGCATCAAGCAAGTATGGATATTTATCATAGCATGACCTTTCATCTCACGTGTTATCACTTATATATATATATATCATAAACTTTTATTCATACTTTTCTAAATTGAGACTCATTATAATCGTAATTTTATTCAAACACCTTCGCATCACATTGAACATGGTCAGTACAGCTCGGTTGGAGAGTACCTCTGTCTAAGCAAGACGGTGCTCATACGCGTCGGGAGACATCACACTATCACGGATCAGTGGCATGTATAGCTGGACTTTTACACATGCTAGGTTAGTTCGAGAACTGACTAAGCCATAGCTCTGATACCACTAAATGAAACACCCCTTACCCGTATCCAAGGCCGGAACAGAGTACGAGGCATTACCAGACTTAACAATACACATAGACAAAAATCGGGCCATAAAATTTCATTAAATTCAAAACTTTTCGAACACATGCATAACAAACAAAACTAACTATATCATCACATCAAAACATAGGACATGGCACGATTAATTAAACTTATAAACCATAATGGATAAGGACCACATCTCATGATTTTATACGATAACTCAATGCAGACTGATACGTATGGTCAAGATCATAATAAAAATACATATCACAAACCAACTTTCTATACATGCCACTCACTTGATATTTCTAATATTTGAATTAATTTTCCCAAAAATGATAGTTTGATAGTGTGATTTTACCTCTGACGATCTCCAACCCCGAGCCGACCTGCCAATACTAAAGAAATGGAGAGAATGGGTAAGCTTTACGCTTAGTAAGTTCATATGAAAATAATAAGCAATTACTATCATGCTTTTCAAGATAAAACACTATAATTGTACAATTACACATATTCAGGACAGGCTATTTTCTGGAGTCCCGGTGTTAAACAAAATCATATCTCAAGTTACAAAACTCGAAATTCAATTCTGTAAATTTTCTATGCAACTAGACTCATATGTCTACTTACCAATTATTTTCTAGAATTTTTGGTCGGGCCATTTAGTACAGTTTATTAGTTAAAGTCTCCCCTGTTTCAGGGTATGACTACTCTGACCCCTGTGCACTACGAACTGAGTTTCTCCCTGTACAGAATTCCAACAACCATTCCGTTTGTTTCCCTTAAAATTAGATTCAATAAGGAATCCATGCATGTAAGGTATGACTCTCAATATTTTTTTTAAAATTTATGGTGAATTTATAAAGTCAGAACAGGGGATCTCGAATTCATTCAGACCCTATTTCACAAGAATTCAAATATCACACAATATAGAATTCTTTTGCTTTCTCTGTTTCTTTCATATGAAAATAGACTCATTAAGCTTTATTTTCATATATAATTTGCATTTTTATTCAACTACCACAATTTTTAGTAAATTTTCAAAGTCATGCAACTGCTGCTGTCCAACACTATTTTACCACTAAAATTCATTCTTACATATTTCCACTTAATCCATTTTGTCTTATGGAAATTCACCCAATTATCGAGCACGTTGCTCATAATTTTTCATAAACATATACCGACACTTATTCATCATATAATCATGTTCAATTGTATTTTTACTTAATCGATTTTCCTGTTGAACTCTTCGGAATAATAACTGATACTCAATTGCCTGCACATATTTTCACACTTGTAGCTAAAGCTATCTGGTACGCATAGTAGCCTACACATAGTACTACACATGCGACCAATTATCCGGTACACGTAGTAGCCTGCACTTAGTACTACACACGTGACCAATTATCCGCTACACGTAGTAGCCTGCACTTAGTACTACACACGTGACCTAACCATCGATACACGTAGTAGCTCGCACTTAGTACTACACACGTGATCACAGCTTTCGTATGCATAGTAGCTCGCACTTAGTACTACACATGCGACCTCACAATAGATCATTCAGATCGTTTTTATTCAAGGTTCAATCGGAAATTCCTCACTTTTCAACATTTTACTAAATTGTCCGTAATCAATTTAAATTCATAATTTACATCAAATAACCATTTGATAGGCAGCCACATTTCATATGATATCAAAATATAATAACATAAAAAGAATCGATAGATTATTTATGTACGACTTTACTCGAAGTGTCGATCTCACTATCCATAGTACCAATTGTCCATTCATAGTATAATAAGACACAACTCAAATATCAAATCAGCTTTTAACAATTTACATAACATATATCACATATTTCATATATCACTTGTCATGTATCATCATTTTATTTCATTTCATGTAACATTCTTTCATGTCATATTTCCACATCATAAACACCATTCCATCAACTTTTTCAATATATTAAATCATAAAATATATGCAATAATAGTAAGAAATATAATTCAAACATAACATTGCATTATTATTATCATACGAACTTACCTCGATCCAGAAACAGCAATTTACCATTTTATTCCATAACCTTGTATTTTCCTGATTTAAGCCCAAATCTCGATTTCCTTCATATATAATATCACATTTAGCCTAATAATTAGTCACACTATTCATACGGATCCAAAAATCAAATTTTTAAAAATTTTCATTTTGACCCCTAAACTTTTGCATATTTACACTTTTTCCCCAAGGTTCGGAAATTAAACTTCATCCTATTTTCTTATGTTTTATGACATGCTGATCATTTTTCCCTTCTATGGCAACATCAAATTCTCACTCTAACATGTACTTATGACTATTAGGTATTTTTACCGATTAAGCCCTTTTGCTCGTTTTCACTTAAAACCGAGTAGCACAAGTTGTCTAACATAATTTAAAACCTCATATTCTATCATAAAACACCAAAATACACAAATTTCACCTATGGGTATTTTTCCAAATATGAACCCTAGGTTGAATTATTGCTAGCATAAGCTAAGTCAAGTTACCAGGACTCCAAAAACGTAAAAATCATTAAAAACGAGGCTAGAACGGACTTACAATCGAGCTTGGAAGCTTGGAAACCCTAGCCATGGAGTCTCCCTTGGTATACACATCCATGGTGAAGACGATGAGCAAAATTGGCTTTTAATTTTGTATTTTAATTCATTTTACCCCTAAATGACCAAAATGCCCTTACTACTAAACTTTCCAAAAATTCCATTCATGTCCAATATTTTTCCATAAACTTTTAAATTGGTCAAATTTCTATTTAAGACCTCCTAGTTAGTATTTCAAAGCAATTTCACATTAGAAACTTCTAGAATGCAAGTTTTGCAACTTATTCAATTTAGTCCCTAACTTCAAATTAAGCACTTTATGCATAGAATTTCTTCACGAAATTTTCACACAATCATGAAATCATATCATAGACCTAAAAATAATCATAAAATAATTATTTCTATCTCAAATTTGTGGTCATGAAACCACTATTCCGATTAGGCCCTATATCGGGATATTACAGGTACCAACCAATACACATCAATTTGCACATAACCATGGCATAAATAGGCACTCAAAACCAACCAATATCAAGTTTATATCATTTACTATCCACACAAACAACATGATATTCATAAGCACATTCATTTGACCACTTTTAAACATACCAAATATACTTCCAAAGTCTACCTAAATGGTCAATTGCATATATGAGACATTATGCCTAACTTAGCATGCATACTGTAACACCTCTAACCTGTATTCATAGTCAGAATAGGGTTACGAGGCATTACCAATCAATCACAGCATAATTCATACATATACGTATTCATAATCAAAATACATTCAAATTATTCACATTGTCCCTTATAAGGCTCTACGAGACCTTAAAACATGCTTAGAAGTGGTTCGGGACTAAACCGATAACATTTACAAACTTTTAGAAACTTATAAAATTCTCACAAATTTAGGGGTCACACTCCCATGTGAACAGGCCGCATGCCTCACATGGCCACCAGACATGCCCGTGTCACAGACTGTGTGAAAACAGGGCATACATACTGACTTGTACCACATGGATGAGGACACGTTCATGTGCCAGGCCGTGTGAAATCTAGAGGGGTTACTAACTTGGCTACACGCCTATGTACAGACATGCCCGTGTGTCTATGCCGTGTCAAACCTGTAGAGTATACTGACTTAATTTCGAAGGGTACCCCAAGGGACATACAACCGTGTAGTATGACCATGTGTCACACACGGCTGAGACACACACCCGTGTCTCTGCCAGTGTGGACAAAAATAGGTCATTTATAAAGCCAATTTCCCACCTTTCTCTCATGCACACATAGCAGCCAATTTGGTACCATTTCAAAACACATTTTAGCAACCAAAATATGCTATTTCATACATATAACATGCCATCTATCCATAACCATTTTAATTACTCAATTCTATATTCAAAAACATATCAAATCAGTATGCCACAATCATCAATCTCACATAAGTACTAAATGCATTTACTCATCTAATTATCATCTATATCATGTATCAAAACATGCATTATCATCATCTATAATCATACCATAATATACCATTCTTCAAGCATTAATAACTAACCAAATGAGTAACCATTTAGTCGTATCAACAATCATGGAAAACAATGTCAAAACACAAGACATTATATACATCACATATAACACTTATCCAACACATAATTTAAGCCAACTTAAAGGGCCAAATACATACCAACATTTCCAATAAAAGCAAGCCAAATCTCATGACTATATTAAAATTTAAAACATATCATCAACTCACTAGCCTATACATGCCATAAAACCAAGCCACAATGTGTAAAATATCGAAAATCAATAGCCGGATAGTGTGATGTGATCTTCGTTGACTCCCAATATAACATCCCGGTTTAGACCCTAGTCAAAGTAGTGATTTCGGGACCACAAATCCAAATAAAAAATATTTAAATATTATTTTCGGTGTTTACAACATGTGGTTAAGTATGTGTGAAAGTTTCGTATGAAAATTTAGTCGTTTGTGTACTCAATTTGATAAAAGGATCTAATCGCGTAAAATGCAAAAGTGAGGTTCCATATGTTAAAAGTACCTATTTGCTATGGATTTTTAATTAAGAGGACTTATGTGGTTAATAAACCATTGAATTGTTGAGTGGACATTAATGGCCTTAATGAATATGAATTATATGTTTAATTATAAAGGTTAAATTAGTAATTATTATAATTATGGTTATTATAATAAAACAAAATGAATTTTGTTTATCATTTTAACATTACGTAGTCGAATTCATCAAAGAAAAAGAAAGAAAAGAGTCCTAGGGTTTCGACACTTTAAGATTGAATTAAGGTATGTGTTTTTGATCGGTTTTTGATAATTTCTACGTTTTTGTGATCGTTGCTTAGAGTTCTATCAAGCCCATGTTTCAATTTCTGATTTTTTTGATGATTCTGAGTTGATCCATTGATGAAATTGTAAGTTTTTTGTTCTTAAAAGATGAAAATAAAAGATGTGTTGGGTTAATAAATTTTGTCTTTGAATTTTTGATGAATTTGAGTAATTTGGACTAAATTGTAAAAATGATATTTTGAGGGACTAAAATATGAAATAAATGAAATTTTTGGGCTTACATGAACACCATGTATATTCGGCTAAGCAAGCGTGTATGGAAATTTTTTGTATTTTGTGATTTTCTGAATTAGGGACTAAAGTGTCAAAATGTGAAAATGTAAGGGCTAATTTGTAAAGTGCCCTAAATATGTGTATATGGATTGAATTGAATGATTTATTGAATAAAAGAGTTAAATTTGAATGTGTTTAGATCAAGAACCAAAGAAAACAGAATTAGATCGGGGGAAAACGAAAATCGTTGAATAGTTGTTCGTTTCTGTTCATTTTCATACGAGGTAAGTCGATAACAAATAAACGTGTTTGAGTTGATTTATTTATGTTTATATGACATTGAACTGTGATGAATGGCTATATAAAGCTGATTATGTGATATCCGAGAAAGTTCCAATAATGTGATGACATCCGAAAAGCCCCATACGAACCATAGGAATAATTAGGATACATATGTCAGGACATAGGATTTTCGACATGTGATTTCGTGTAAGACCACACCTGGGATGTTGGCATCAACTTATGATATACGTGTAAGACTGTAACGCCCCTAACCTGAATCTGTCATCGGAATAGAGTTACAGAGCATTACCGGAGTTACCGATTTATTTATCAAATACTTTATTTCATCTAACGTTCATATTTGGAACTAATTAAAATCAAACATATTGTCCCTTAAACGTACTTATTTTTCTCGACATGTTTTACTTGAATTTATTACTCGTTTCAATATATTTAATTTCCTCGTATCAACGTATCAAAGATAATTACATATTTACATGTCATGATAAATATCATTCTCTTGCCATTTCTTCATAAACATAAATCAGGTAGTTCATTATATCGATATTTCATGCATTTAAAAATACAATTTAAGTTACACTAACTTACCTCGTTGCTTGTTCATGTTTATAATTTCATTAATCCGATATCTTTTCTTTTTCACGTTCACGTCTCGTATTCGACTCATCTGGATCTTTATAAATAAATTTGATCATCGTTTTCATTTATTTCACGTTCTAATACATTCAATTAATGCTCTAAACAAAATTACCATTTTACCCTTAAACTTTTAATTAATGACGATTTCATCCTTAGGCTCAAAAAAATAAAATTCTTGCAATTTAATCCTTATTTCTAGCCGTTATTCTCATACAAATTGATAACAACCCATGAATTCTATAAAATATCAGAATTTTCCATAATTTCAACACTTTTCAATTTAGTCCCTAAAACATGTTTTCACCCGATCTTAGTCTAAATTAATAATTTCATTCAATTTTGTAATTTAAATAATAAAATAATCCAATTCATGCAATTTGGTCATTTCTTACATTTTTACAAAATTGCCCTTAAAATTTTATTTTCATTCATTTTAGTCCCTGAGCCTAAAACATTCAAATTAGCCATGCTAGTTGAATATTCATATATATTTTCTTCCTCCTCCTCTCCATTCCACATCCTTATTTATATAACATGCTATAAGTAACATTATCAATAATTTCACTATTTACTTATATGTATATTCAAAACTGTTAATTTGCGTCATAGTCACTAAATTATTTACATCTTAAGCTTCAGAACTCAAAATTAAGATCCGCTAATTTTCCATGAAACTAGAATTAAGTATCTTCTTACCATAAAATTTTCATAATTTTTGGTTCAGCCAATAAGTACAGTTTATTTCTTTAAATTTACCCTTATTCTGTTGTCTGACAGTTCCGACCCTTCTTTACTAAACATTAATTATCTCATTTTACAAGATTTATATGATATTTTCATTTGTTTCTATTGAAAATATACTCATTTAGGATTTTAAAAATATAACTTTAAGAACCTAATTATTTTTATCCAATTTGTTATGATTTTCCAAAGTCAGAACAGGGGAACCCGAAATCATTCTGACATTGTCTCACAAAATTTATTATATCTCATGATTCACAATTCTATTGCTTACACGGTTTCTTCTATAAGAAACTAGAGTTAATAATATTTAATTTTATATTTTATTAATTCTATAATTCAATTTCTAAAATTTTTGGTGATTTTTTAAAGCTAGACTACTGCTGCTGCCCAAAACTGTTTTAGTGCAAAATGGTAATTATTAAGTTTATAACACCCTTATTTCCTTTCTCTGCAATATTTCCCACCACTTTCACTTATTTCTCTTCACTAATACATCAAGAACATAGAACCATATATAAAAAAACTCTACTTTAGCTTCATTTCCATGCTTTTTCAATAATATCAAACTTAAAAACACATGGAAATCTTGATGTTCTTACCTTGTCTTATTGTTTCCAATCTTTAACTTGATTTTCTCTCTCCTTCAGCTTTTATTTCTTGAATCTAACTTGATATTCTAGCTCCCTATAGTCTCCTTATTATTTTTCTCTCTTGGTAACCATGGAAATTCTTTTGATTTCTAGGTGAAAATGGTGAATTTTTGGTGGAAGAACTACATTGTAAAGAATGAAAAGTTTCTTTCTTCTCTTCTCTTCTCTTTAACGTGGGATGCATGGACAATGATGGATGGTGTATGTGTTTATTTTTTTTTCCACACACACACATATATATATAGACTAAATAAAATAATAAAATAATAAAATATCTTATTAAAATATTAAATAAATAATAATTATCTAATTAAATAATTATAAAATATCACCAACATCATCATTACTTTCTAGATTTCTCTCTCTTCCAATTGACCATTTTGCCCTTCGTGATCTTTTAAAATTCCATTCTTGAGTCATCACTTAATTTGGTAATTGCAATTTAGTCCCTAATAATTCTTCACCTATTCAATTTGGTCCCAATTCATCAATTTTCCTTAGTTTCTAAATCATTCCACCCTTAAAATATTTACACTATTAGTCCTTCAACTTTTTCATATTTACACATTAATCCCTCAAATTTTGAGTATTTACTCTTGGGCCACAAAACTTTTCTCACTTTTACAATTTAGTCCTCTCTTGAATCGATATGTCATAATATACTTCCCAGTGGCATAACTCAACTTTCCTCTTCTTGTCACTTTATTTCCTTATTTTACTATATTAAGGATAATATCTTACTGTAGAAATTTTCAAGGTGTTACAAAGACCATGACTGGGACATTAGCATCGTATTTGATTTCGTGTAAGACCCTGTCTGGGACAGTGGCATCAATATTTAATTACATGTAAGACCACATCTGGGACGTTGGCATTGTACCAGTTTTTCGAGCTATCCGAGTATCCTTATTGATTCCGAACGGTTCAACGGGCATTTCGAGAAATGAATAAATATGAGAATGTGTATCCAAATTTAGGTACGTTTGAAATGTCCATTATGATTAAGAATGAAAGGTAAGTATATGTTTATATGTGGACATCTGAAATATGTATGAATTATATGAGTATGAAATGTATTGTGTGTAAGTAATTTATGAACAATTGATTTATATGAGAATTATGGATTTGTGGTTATGTTTTGTTATGAACTACATGAATGAAATGGTTTAGAAACATGTTATGTGATGAGTTTATTAGTATATGGCTTACTAAGCTTTTGAAAGCTTACTTTATGTGTGTTTTTAATTATTTTATAGATATCCAAGCTACCAAAAGTTCAGGGATCGTCAAGGATCATCACCACACTATCAAACTCTATTTTGGTACATTTTGATAGTGTGAATATTGAAGTATGACATGTATAGGCTAGAAGTAATTGAATATGTTTGTGATGTATATATCATGCCATGTGATATGGCTAGATTTAAGTTGTCATTTGGTTTGGATGTGAATTTATAAGTTGTGTTAAGAAATGGTATGTTTGATATGCATGAATGACCTAGTGAGAAATGGTCAATTTGGTAAGTTGGTAATGTGAGTTAGTTGTGGAAATGTTGTAATTTTGGTATGTTTTGGAATGGCTAAAAAGGATGAAATTGGAGGATAATGATATTGTATGTTTGTTGTATGTTTTGGTTGTGAATTTATTGAAAACTTGATATGCAATTGATGCCTATTTGTTAATTGTAGGGAGGACCCTTAAGCGGTGGCATTATAGCCTTGTAAATGGCCTATTTTTATCTACACAGGCAGGGACACGGGCGTGTGTCTCAGCCGTGTTGCTCCAGGGCCATTTCGAAATGAGCCTGAGCAGATCACACGATCGCACACACAGGCGTGTGCTAGGCCGTGTGGCCAAGTCAATTTTGAACACGGGCTAGACACACGGGCGTGTGATTGGCCGTGTGATCTAAGTCAATAGCCTCCCTAATTTTCACACCGCCTGGCACATGGGCGTGTCATGTGGCTGTGTGGACAAGTCAGTATGTATGCCCTGTTTTGCCATGGCCTAGACACACGGGCATGTCTAATGCCATGTGAGGCACACGGCTTGTTCACATGGGCGTGTGACCTTTGTAACTTTGAAAAAATTTTAAGCTTCGAAAAATTTTGTATGTGTTTGGTTTAGTCTCGACATTTTCCTAAAACATGTTTAAGGTCTCGTAGATCTATATAAGGGACAATTATGAATGGTTATTATATGTTTCGATTATGTTATGCTTAAGTATATGTGAATGCTCTGATATGTCCGGTAACACCTTTAACCCTAATTCAGTGACGGATACAGATTAAGGGTGTCACATTTGGTTGGTATCTGAGCTACGATGTCAATTCTAGGACTAACATAGCGTATGTGAGTCTTGCTATACATGCCATATTTATGGACTGCGATAGTTGATGAATCTTGACAATGAAAATGTGTTTTTATATAGTAAATGGATCCCGAACGAGCCATAGCTAACAATGTTGAAAGTAATGCGCCTGATCCCGCGTAAGGGACAGCGCCATTCGACTTTAGACCTGCTACTATTAGTCATGACAGAGAGGCTAAGCAAGCCTTTTACCAAATGATGAACGATTGGTTTACCCTATATATTCGAGCTAATCTGACTATCCCACAACCTTCACCCACTTCTAATCCTCCGCAAGTCCCTATCATACCATAAGCTAATTCAATTCAGTTGAATAAGCCTTCGGTCAATAAAATTAGAAAATATGGGGCCGAAGAGTTCCGTGCTACTACTAGAGAGATGCTGAGGGGGCTGAATTTTGGCTAGAGAATACGATACGAGTGTTTGAGGAATTGTCATTGACTTTCGATGAATGCCTTAAGTGTGCCGTTTGGCTTCTGAGAGATACGATGTATCATTGGTGGAAGACACTGATATCTGTGGTTCAGAGAGAACGAATCACCTGGGATTTCTTCCAAGCTGAATTCTGAAAGAAATACATCAGTCAGAGATTCATTGATTAGAAACGTAAAGAGTTTCTTGAGCTGAAACAAGGCCAAATGTCTGTTACAGAATACGAGTGAAAATTTGTGAGATTGAGTCAGTATGCAAGAGAATGTGTCTCAACTGAAGCAATTATGTGCAAGAGATTTGATGATGGCTTGAATGAAGACATCAAATTGTTAGTCGGGATTCTGAAGATAAAAGAGTTTGTTGTACTTGTTGAACGAGCATGTAAAGTTGAAGAACTCGGGAAAGAGAAAATAAAAACCGATTCAAAAGCTAGATATGTGAGAAAAAGACCCGCAAGTAAATCATTCAGTTTGCGTCAAAGAAATTTCGAGATGATTATAGCCGTTTAAAGGCTAATGTGGGGCATTCGAGTAGAGATCGTGCTAGATCGCATTCGAGCTTTAGAGCTCTAGCCACTTCTGTTGCAAGTGTTGGAAATGTCCAATCCGATCGATCCGAGTGTAAACACTATGGTAAAAGACATCCCGGTAATTGTAGATTGTATGATCAGGCTTGTTTCAAATGTGAATCTTTAGATCATTTTATTCGTGACTATCCCGAGTCTATTGAACAAGAGATATCACAAAATCTGAGACCGAATAGCACTTTAACTTGAGGTAGACCACCCAGAAATGTGGTAAATATGAGTGGTTGTCAAAGAGGGACTAAAGATACTGCTGCTCGATCTGAGGCTAGAGCACCTGCCAGAGCCTATGCCATTCGAGCCTGTGAGGAAGCTTCATCTCCCGATGTTACGACTAGTACTTTTACTCTTTATGGTACTTCTGTGATTGCATTCATAGATCCAGGATCGACGCATTCATATATATGCATGAATGTAGTATCCAATAAGACTTTGCCTATAGAGTCTATCGAATTCGTGATTAGAATATCGAACCCCCTAGGTAAAAGTGGTTTGGTTGACAAAGTCTATAAGAATTGTTCGTTAATGTTTCGAGACATTTTTTTCTAGTCGATCTGATGTTATTACCTTTTAGTGAGTTTGGTATAATTCTGGGTATGGATTGGTTAACTTTGCACGATGCTATTGTGAATTGTAAACGTAAAACTATTGACTTGAGATGTAAGAATGATGAAATAGTCTAAATTGAATCTAGTGATTTGAATGGGTTATAGGCTGTGATTTTATCAATGAAAGCTCTGAGTATTGTGAGAAAAGGTTGTGAAGCGTACTTTGCCTATGTGATCAATTCAAAAGTAACACAAAATAAAGTTGAATCAGTGTTGTTGTCTGTGAATTCCCTGATGTGTTTCATGAAGAACTTTCGGGATTAACTCTGATTTGAGAAGTTAAGTTTGGTTTAAGTTAGTACCGGGAACTACTCTAATTTTGATAACTCCGTATAGAATGGCTCTGACTGAGTTAAAAGAATTAAAGTCTCAGTTGCAAGAGTTGACTGATAGAGGATTTTCAAGACTGAGTTTCTCACCTTGGGGTGCTCCTGTTCTGTTTGTGAAAAAGAAAGACGGCACGATGAGAATGTGCATTGATTATCGTCAGTTGAACAAAGTAACTATCAAGAACAAATATCCTCTGCCTAGAATTTACGATTTGTTTGATCAGTTGAATGGAGCAACCGTATTTTCACAGATAGATCTGAGATCAAGTTACTATCAGTTGTGAGTCAAAGATTCAGACATTCCAAAAACTACTTCCCGAATGAGGTACGACCACTATGAGTTTTTAGTTATGCCTTTCGGATTAACGAATACACCTGTTGTTTTTCTGGATTTGATGAACAGAATTTTCAGACTGTATTTAGATCGATTTGTCATTGTATTCATTGATGAGATTTTGATTTATTCGTGTGATGAAAATGAACATGATGAGCATTTGAGAATAGTGCTACAGACTTTGCGAGATAAGCAATTGTATGCAAAGTTTAGCAACAATTGTGAATTCTGGTTATGAAAAGTTGTTTTTCTGGGACATATTGTGTCAGCATCAGGTATCCGAGTCGATCCGAGCAAAATTTTAGCTATTCTGGATTGGAAGCCTCTGAGAAATGTTTCTAAAGTTCGTAGTTTTCTTGGACTTGCTGGTTATTACCGAAGATTCATAAAAGGCTTTTCTATGATTGTAACTCCGTCGAGGGAAGTACTTCAGAAAGATGTGAAATTTGAATGGTCTGAAAAGTGTTAGAAAAGCTTTGATCAATTGAAAGTCCTATTGACTAAAGCTCCGGTGCTAGTACAACCAAAATCAGATAAAGAATTAGTGATTTATAGTGATACTTCATTAAATGGTTTGGGCTACGTTTTGATGCAGGAAGGCAAAGTCATAGCCTATGCTTTGAGACAGTTAAAGTCGCATGAAAAGAACTATCCGACACACGACCTTGAATTAGCAGCTATTATGTTTGCTTTGAAAATTTGGCGACATTATCTGTTTGGTGAGAAATGTCACATATTTTCTGATTATAAAAGTCTAAAATATCTGATGACTCAGAAAGATTTGAACCTGCATCAAAGAAGATGGTTAGAACTGCTTAGAGACTATGAATTAGTGATTGACTATCATCCAGGAAAAGCAAATGTTGTTGCTGATGCTTTGAGTCGGAAATCATTGTTTGCTTTACGTGCAATGAATGTCCAGTTGTGTATATCTGATGATGGTTCAATTTTAGCCGAATTGAAAGTGAGACCATTTTTTTACAACAAATTATTAATGCTCAGAAAGTTGATAATGAAATAATAGCAAAACAAGCTCAGTGTGAATTAAATTCTAATTCTGAATTTTGAGTTAGTAATGATGATTGTTTGAGATTCCGAGATTAGATTTGTGTACCAAGGAATCCAAAGTTGATTCAGATGATTTTGAGTGAAGCTCATAATAGTCGGTTATCTGTACATCCGAGCAGTACAAAAATATATAATGATTTGAAACAACATTACTGGTGGTCTGGAATGAAAAGAGATATCTCTGACTTTGTTTCGAAATGTTTCATCTGTCAGCAAGTTAAAGCTGAACATCAGGTGCCATCTAGTTTGTTACAACTGATTATGTTTCCTGAGTGGAAATGGGACAAAGTAACGATGGATTTTGTTTCGGGTTTGCCCCTATCTTCGAGAAAAAAAGATGCGATTTGGATTGTAGTAGATCGATTGACGAAATCAACTCATTTTATTCCAGTACGATCTGACTACTCGCTTAATAAATTAGCTGAGTTATACATTTCCAATATTGTGAGATTGCACGGTATGCCATTGTCTATTGTGTTAGATAGAGATCCGAGATTTACTTCACGATTTTGGAAGAAACTACAAGAGGCATTAGGTACAAAATTGCATTTCAGTACTGCTTTTCACCCGCAGACAAATGGTCAATCCGAGTGGATTATTCAGATACTCGAGGATATGTTAAGATGTTGCATTCTTGAGTTTGAAGGTACGTGGGAACAATATTTACCATTGATTGAATTCGCTTATAATAATAGTTTTCAATCGAGCATTAAAATGGCACCATACGAAGCCTTATATGGTCGCAAATGTCGTACACCTTTGTATTGGACTGAACTCAGCGAGAATAAGATTCACAGGGTTGATTTGATAAAAGAGACTGAACAGAACGTAAACGTGATCCAAGATAGTTTGAAAGCAGCTTCTGATCATCAGAAATCTTAGGCGGATTTGAAACGAAAATATATTGAATTTGAAATTGGCAACAAAGTGTTTTTCAAAGTTTCTCCGTGGAAGAAAGTACTCTGATTTGGCAGAAAAAGCAAATTGATTCAGAGGTTTATTGGGCTGTATGAGATTATCGAGAGTATCGAGCCGGTTGCTTATAGATTATTGTTGCCCCCAGAGCTAGAAAAGATTTGTAATGCGTTTCACATATTGATGCTTCGACGATACAGCTCCGATCCCTCGCATATGATTCCTTCATCTAAAATTGAGATTAAATTCGATATAACTTATGAAGAAGAACCGATCTGTATTATGACTCGCGAGGTTAAAAAAATGTGAAACAAGAAAATTTCATTAGTAAAAGTAATGTGTCATCGACACAGTGTTCAAGAGGCTACGTGGGAGCCCGAAGATTCTATGAGATAAAAATATACAAATCTGTTCAACGGTAAGATTTTCGGAGATGAAAATCCTTAAGGGCGAGAGTTGTAACAGCTCGGTTTAGACCCTAGTCAGAATAGTTGTTTCAGGACCACAAATCTGAGTCAGAAAAATATTTAAATATTATTTTCTGTGTTTACAACATATGGTTAAGTATGTGTGAAAGTTTCGTATGAAAATTTAATCGTTTGTGTGCTCAATTTGATAAAAGGATCTAATTGCGTAAAATGCAAAAGTGAGGTTCCACATGTTAAAAGTACCTATTTGCTATGGCTTTTTAAGTGAGAGGTCCTTAGTGGTTAATAAACCATTGAATTATTGAGTGGACATAAATGGCCTTAATGAATATGAATTATATGTTTAATTATAAAGGTTAAATTAGTAATTATTATAATTATGGTGATTATAATAAAATAAAATGAATTTTGTTTATCATTTTAACATCACCTAGCCGATTTCATCAAAGAAAAAGAAAGAAAAGAGTCTAGGGTTTTGGCACTTTAAGATTGAATTAAGGTATGTGTTTTTAATCGGTTTTTTGATAATTTCTACGTTTTTGTGATCGTTGCTTAGAGTTTTATCAAGCCCATGTTTCAATTTCTAATTTTGTTGATGATTTTGAGTTGAGCCATTGATGAAATTGTGAATTTTGTGTTCTTAAATGATGAAAATAAAAGATATGTGTTGGGTTAATATATTTTGTCTTTGAATTTTTGATGAATTTGAGTAATTTGGGTTAAATTGTAAAAATGATATTTTGAGGGACTAAAATGTGAAATAAATGAAATGTGTGGGATTACATGAACACCATGTATATTCGGCTAAGCAAGCGTGTATGGAAATTTTGTGTATTTTGTGATTTTGTGAATTAGGGACTAAAGTGTCAAAATGTGAAAATGTGAGGGCTAATTTGAAAAGTGCCCTAAATATGTGCATATAGATTGAATTGAATGATTTGTTGAATACAAGATTTAAATTTGAATGTGATTCGATCAAGAACCAAAGAAAACAGAATTAGATCGGGGGAAAACGAAAATCGTTGAATAGTTGCTCGTTTCCGTTCATTTTCGTATGAGGTAAGTCGATATACAAATAAACGTGTTTGAATTGATTTATTTATGTTTATATGACATTGAACTATGATGAATGGCTATATAAGAGCTGAATATGTGATATCCGAGAAAGTTCCGATAATGTGACGACGTCCGAAAAGCCCCGTACGAACCATAGGAATAGTTAGGAAACATATGTCAGGACATAGGATTTCTGACATGGGATTTTGTGTAAGACCACGTCTGGGACAGTGGCATCGACTTATGATTTACATGTAAAACCATGTTTGAGGCATTGGCATCGTATTTGATTTCATGTAAGACCCTATCTGGGACAGTGGCATCGATATTTGATTACATGTAAGACCACGTTTGGGACGTTGGTATTGTACGAGCTTTCTGAGCTATCCGAGTATCCCTATTGATTTCGAATGGTTCAACGGGCATTCCGAGAAATGAATGAATATGAGAATGTGTATCCAAATTCAGGTACATTTGAGATGTACATTATGATTAAGAATGAAAGGTAAGTATATGTTTATATGTAGACATCTGAAATATGTATGAATTATATGAGTATGAAATGTATTATGTGTAAGTGATTTATGAACAATTGAGTTATATGAGAATTATGGATATGTGGTTATGTTTTGTTATGAACTACATGAATGAAATGGTTTATAAATATGTTATGTGATGAGTTTATTTGTATATGGCTTACTAAGCTTTTGAAAGCTTAGTTTGTGTGTGTTTTTAACTGTTTTATAGATATCGAAGCTATCAGAAGTTCGGGGATCATCAAGGATCATCACCATACTATCAAACTCTATTTTGGTACATTTTGATAGTGTAAATGTTGAAGTATGGCATGTATAGGCTAGAAGTATTTGAATATGTTTGTGATGTATATATCATGCCATGTGATATGGCTAGATTTAAGTTGTCATTTGGTTTGGATGTGAATTTATAAGTTGTGTTAAGAAAGGGTATGTTTGATATGCATGAATGGCCTTGTGAGAAATGGTCAATTTGGTAAGTTGGTAATGTGATTTAGTTGTGGAAATGTTGTGATTTTGGTATGTTTTGGAATGGATAAAAAGGATGAAATTGAAGGATAATGATATTGTATGTTTGGTTGTGAATTTATTGAAAACTTGATTTGCAATTTATGCCTATTTGTTAATTGTAGGGAGGACCCTTAAGGGGTAGCATTATGGCCTTATAAATTGCCTATTTTTGCCCACACAGGCAGGGATACGGGCGTGTGTCTCAGTCGTGTTGCTCGAGGCCATTTCGAAATGAGCCTGAGCAGACCACACGGTCGCACACACAGGCGTGTGCTAGGCCATGTGGCCAAGTCAATTTTGAACACAGGCTAGACACACGAGCGTGTGTTTGACCGTGTGATCCAAGTCAGTAGCCTACCCAATTTTTACACGGCTTGGCACACGGGCGTGTCATGTGGCCGTGTGGATAAGTCAGTATGTATGCCCTGTTTTGCCACGGCCTAGACACACGGGCGTGTCTAATGTCGTGTGAGGCACACTACCTATTCATATGGGCGTGTGACCTTTGTAACTTTGAAAAATTTTGTATGTGTTTGGTTTAATCCCGACCTCTTCCTATAGTGTGTTTAAGGTCTCGTAGACCTATATAAGGGACAATTGTGAATGATTATTATATGTTTTGATTATGCTATGCTTAAGTATATGTGAATGTTTTGATATGCCCTGTAACACCTTTAACCCTAATTCAGTGACGGATATGAGTTAGGGGTGTTACACCCAACCCGAGCGAACATCTAAGACACTAAAAAAAACATAAAAGAATAATACAAAGTAAGCTACACAGCTTAGTAAGTTTATATTTGAGCCTAAAATGATCAAAACATTCATATAGCAATTCGAAATAGATAAATCATTAACATTTAAAGCATCAATTCATGAGCTAACATCAAATTATTCATGTCCTCCTTCACAAGTTCTCAACTTCATACAACTCGATACTTGAGTAGTTTTCCATACATACCTGTACTAGTACCTTTCTATTTATCACCCCAACTCTTATCAAACCTCTCTGGTTTATAAGTGTTTATGATACAAATTCATCAATTTTCCGATGCCATAGTCCAACTATGGTCTTACACATACATTGCCAAGGCCCTGCCGTGGTCTTTCTTTCACGTGCCATAACCCGATTATGGTATTATTAGTCGATTGCCATATGTATATTTAGTTTAAAAAACTATTATTCATATCTCACATAACATTCAATATATACTTCATTATAGTCAAATAAACACATTTTGACATGAAACATACTTATACACAATTCTTTCTTATTTAATATACATAATACAATATGAACTCAACAATTTACTTTCATTCAATTCTCACATAAGTTCTGTATGTACCTGTCTTACCTGTTCTGACCATACTATAATTCTCGTCTTGACTATGCCCATTGAACCACTTGGAATTGTTAAGGATACTCGGTAATCACATAAGCTCGTACAATGCCATATCCTAGATATGGTCTTACATGTAATCACATATCGATGCCACTGTGCCAGACAGGGTCTTACACGTAATCACAATACAATGCCAATGTCCTAGACATGGTTTTACATGTAATCACAATACAATTCCAATGTCCCAGACATGGTCTTACGTGTAATCACATCTCTGTAACCTAATGTCAAGACATTCGTATCCTATACTATTCCTAAGGTTCGTACGGGACTTTCGGATGTCGTAACTCTGTCTATTCTTACTCATAATTGCTCATTCGACATTCATAGCAGTTCAATGTCAAATAAACCTATATAATTCAATTTAATTCAATAATAAATAAACATTTATAGCTTAATTTAAATACATTTATTAGCATACGAACTTACCTCGTTCGCTGTAACGACGAATTAGGTCGACTAATCCAATACTTTGTTTTCCCCCGTTCTAGATCCGAATCTCATTTTTTCTCAATCTATATGTGACACCCCTAATGTGACCCTAGTCGGAGAGTGGTTTCGGGACCACGAAACCGAGTCACAAGAATAATTAAGTGTTATATTCCGTGCTTATTGTATGTGGAATTGGTATGCGTAAATATTTCGTGTCTCGATTTTTATTAATTAGGTGCAAATTTATAAGAAAGGACCCATGTGCTAGGACTTGAAAATGTGATAGGTGTATTTTTAAGTGGCCTAATAATGCATGAAGTGAAATAAATGGAGTTGCATGTCAATTATCCCATTCCCTAAGGTGGATGGCCGGCCATGACAAATTATGGGCAAGGGGAAACATGTTCCCAACATGTTTTACTAATGGATGATGTTAGAAATGATAAAATAAGAGTATGGAAAAAAAAATTAGTGTTAGTAGGATGAGAAACAAAAAAAAAAAGTGTTCATCCTTCTCCATAGGCTTGGCCGAATGTCCTAAAGAAAGAAAAGAAAAATTTGTTCATCCTTTCTCATCTTCTTGGCCGAAAATACTAAGGGAAAAGAGGGAGGATTTTTTTTTGCTTCATGCTTGGGTTGGAAGAGATCTAGAAGGAGATTTGGCTAAGTTTGCATCAAGATTAAGGTATGTATGAGGTTGTATTGGGAGTTTCATGCATGGTTTGGTTGCTAACTTGATGTGCATGTTAGCCATGGCTCAAATCCTTGTTATGCCATGGAAATGGTATTTGGCCAAAGTTGTTATGGTGATAAAGCCATTGCATGCTAAGTGTGAAGCTTGATGATGATGCATGCAATGATGGATTGTCTACTCTTGAGTAAGATTTTGAGTTTTCTTTTTGTGTTTAACCATGATTGAAGTTGAAAGGAGCATGATTGTCATATTCGGCCATGATGCATTCATGAGCATGGTTCATACTTCTTGCATGTTAGTTAAAATTTGTATTTTTGGATGGCTATGGACACCTTGAAATTCGGCCAAGCTCATATTGTATATATATGTTTGCACATGATGTTTTGGCTATGAAGTAAGTGATGAATATATTGGTTTAAAGAAGAAGATGTTGAAGAATGCTTGTGAAATTGCAAGCACAATTCGCCTAGCACACATATAAGTGCTTGATGCTATATTATAAGTTTTAATACAATGTGCAAAGCATTAACTAGTAAAATGCATGCTGTTTTTGTGAGGTATTAAGTGCATAATTGGCCTCAACATGTACATGAATATTCGCCTTGGGTAGCCTATTGAAGGCCTTAGCTTTTCCTTGATGCTCAAATAAATTGTATTGAATTGCTTGATGTAGTATAAAATGTGCATGACCATTGTGTATTCAAGCTAAAGAGTGGCCATATGACCATTTAAACTCCTTGTCATATTCGCCATAAGCAAGCACAATGAGGTTTTAATAAATTGAATTTGTTTGAATTAGCTCAAGAGCTAAGAGGGCCACAATTGGACAAGGGGAAGGAAAAAGTGATCGAATAGCCGAAAAAGCCGTTCGACAACATCCGAGGTAAGTCCTCAAGAAGTGACCTTACTTAAATTATGTGAGATGAAGTATGGATGTGTATGATTATTGATTTATGTGTGTATGAGAAATTGAATGATACCCGGGCTAAGTCCCGAAGGCGAATATGCTTGTGAATATATGTGCGTTTGAGCCTAAGTAACGAAAATGAAATATGTATGTCCAATGATTATTGATGTATGTGTACATGAGAAATTGAATGATATCCGGCTAAGCCCAAGACAATTATGCTGGAAATTATATCCGGTTAAGACCAAGGCAATTGTGCTAGTGGCTATATCCGGCTAAGACCAAGGCATTCGTATGAAGTTATTCTATCCGGCTAAGACCAAGGCATTTGTGCACGTGATTATATCCGGTTATATTCAAGAATCTTGGGCTGGAGGTGAGTGTTGGTTGCTGTAATGAATTCAATTAGTACACTCGAAAGGCCCAAAGGATAAGGTACGTTATATGTGCATTGAAAGTCGACATGTTTGAGCAACATTCGCTCAATCGACTAATGAATTTCAGTTATTGAATTAATTGATACTTTGTGAAAGTATATAATGATGAAGTGTGAAGTAAGAATGTGTATTAATGAAATGATGCATTTGACTATGTGAATGTATTGCTGTAATTAGAGTTGATTATATTCCTTGAGACTTACTAAGCATAAAAATGCTTACTCCGTTGCTTTGGCTCTCAGTTTTCTAGATTTCGCTCGATAGCAATCGGATTCGGGATCGTTGAAGTCGAAGTCATCCACACTATCAAGCCCCCATTTTGGTATAAATTCTTGGTTGAACTTGAAATGGCATGTATAGGACTACCCCTTGTTGGTTAAATATGTTGTGATGTATATATGTACGGCCATGCGAAAATGGCTCGTAAAAGTGAAGTATCGACTTAGACTAATTGTGGTTTGTATGTATATATATTTGGTGTCATGATGTGGCTATGGCTTGGAAATGGGAATGTTGGTCACATGATCAGCCATTGGCATGGTTAAAATGATCATATATGAACCTATGTATGGCAAGACTAGTTGGTTCATGGAGACTACCAAATAGGTAAGACCTACCTAAAAAAAAACAGATGCTGGCAGCTGCAGTGACGTGAATGTGAAAAATCACCAAAATTCGTAGGATTGGAATTAAATAGTGAATAAGCTATGTAAATAAACCTTGATGAGTCTATTTTCATATGGAAGAAACGAAATGGTCATAGGAGTTACATGTTAAGAGATATTAAAGCTATTGTGAGACAGGGCCAGAACGGTTTCTGTGTTCCCTGGGGCAACTTTAAAAATTTACTATAAATTATCCAGAAAGAATTAGGAGACATACCTTATATGTACAGATTCCATTTTGAGTCTAGTTTCATTAGAAACAAACGGCAGCAGAATTAAAGCCCTGTACAGAGAGATATTCAAGTTATACCGCGCGAAGGTCAGAGCAGTCGATCCCTGTAACATGGGTGACTTTAACTAATAAACTGTACCAATTGGCCCGACCAAAAATTCTAGAAATAAATCCATGGATGGATATATGAGTCTAAATTCAGGGAAAATTTACGAAACCAGTTTCCGAGTTTTGAACCTCGAGATATGATTTTTAAGGCGACAGTGACGCAGTTTTTCCAGCCTAACTGGAAATGTCAAATGGATGGGCAAAACAAGTGAACTTGGCTTGCTAACCCCTCGTGTCCGACACCGGCGATGGTCTCGGGTTCGGGGTGTTACAATTTTATTGGTATCAGAGCCACGGTTTAGTCGATTCTAGGACTACCGTGATGTGTTTGGTGTCTAGCTATACATGCCATTAAATGATGAATCGATAGTGTGGTGATTTCTGACAATTTGACTTTGTGTTTGTTTATAGCAATGGATCCGATCCCAACCGAAGCGATAGCTGATGATGTGGAGAGTGTGGCGCTGCTCCAAGAAGGGACAGCGCCGGCGGACTCTCAACCTATGGCCAGCAATCCTAATGACGAGGCTAGGCAAGCCTTTTATAGTGTGATGAACGAATGGTTTAATCAATACATTCGAACTAACACGGTACTGTTCCACAACCTCCATTCCCGACAAATGCAACCCCAGACCTACAATACCTCCGGTGACTGACCAAATAAGGTCAAGTAAGCCCCAGTCGATAGGATTCAAAACATGGGGCCACTGAATTTAAGGCTACGGATGATGATGATGCGAAGCGAGCTGAATTTTGGTTAGATAACACTATCCGGGTGCTTGATGAGCTATCCCAGACACCCGATGAGTGCTTAAAGTGTACCATCTCCTTGCTACGTGAGTCCGCCTACTATTGGTGGAGTACTCTGACTTCTGTGGTGCCTAGAGAGCAAGTGACTTGGGAATTCTTTCAAACCGAGTTCCGAAAAAAGTATATCAGTCAGAGATTCATCGACCAAAAGCGGAGGGAATTCCTTGATCTTAAGCAAGGTTCGATGTCAGTTACCGACTATGAACGAAAATTTGTGAGGCTTAGCCGGTACGCGCGAGAATGCATTTTGTCCGAAGCTATTATGTGTAAACTCTTCAAGGATGGGCTGAATGATGATATAAGGATGTTTGTTGGCATCCTCGAGATACGAGAGTTCGTAGTACTTGTTGAGCGAGCTTGTAAAGCCGAAGAGCTTAGAAAGGAGAAACAAAAAGCTGATGTGGGAACTAGAGAATTCCGAAAGAGGTCCTCGGGAAAGTCTCTTCAACAAGCATCGAAGAGATTTCGAGATGATGTGAGCCGGTCTAGAGGCGTTTCGGGCTTTTCTAGACGAGGACGCGATCGACCCCTGTGACCACACGAGTCACCTCGATCACGGTGGTGGAAATGATCGCCGAGAGAGGGCGGAGTGTCCACATTGTGGCAAATGGCATTCGGGAGCTGTTGGTTTCGTGATCGCTCTGCTATAAGTGTGGATCGGCCGACCACTTTATGAAGGATTGCCCGAGGATGCATGAATGAATGTAAGTCGAGTGCAAACCCGGTGCTACCATTTGCCGAGGTAGGCCACCTAGAAATATGGGCAATGTCGATTGGCGGTCGAGAGGATCTAGAGATGCTACCATCGATCCGAGGCTCGTGCTCTGCTAGGACTTATGCCATACGCCGCACGCGAGGATGCCGCCTCTCGGATGTTATTACCCAGTACTTTCACTCTTTTCAATACAAATGTGATTGCTTTGATTGACCCCGGTTCTACTCATTCATATATATGTGAAACCTTAGCATCCATGAAGACCTTGCCCATTGAGTCTCTCGAGTTTGTAATTCGGTGTCAAACCCTTGGGTCATTATGTGCTTGTCAACAAAGTGTGCAAGAAAAGTCCCCTAGTGTTCCGAGGTTCTTGTTTTCCGGCGGACTTGATGCTTTTGCCGTTCGATGAGTTCGACGTTATTCTTGGTTTGGATTGGTTGACCATGCACGATGCGGTTGTAAATTGCAAGAGCAAGACTATCGATTTGAGGTGCGCGAATAATGAAATAATTCGGGTTGAGTCTAAGGACTTAAAGGGGTTGCCACCGTAATATCGCGATGTTGGCCCGTAAATATGTAAGAAAAGGGTGCGGCGTACCTTGCGTCGTGCTTTCGATGACAAGGAATCGAAAAGAAACCCGAATCTGCGTCGTGGTTTGTGAATACCGGATGTTTTCCCAAGAATTGCGGGTTTACCACTGTTCGGGAAATAGAATTTGGCATCGAATTGATACCGGTACCACTCAATTTTGATAGCTCCGTATCGTATGGCACCAACGGAATTAAAGGAGTTGAAAGCTCGGTTGCAAGAATTGGTGGATAGAGGTTTTGCTCGCCAGTTTTTCGCCTTGGGTGCGCCAAGATTGTTCGTGAAGAAGAAGGATGGAACCATGCGGTTGTGCATCGACTATCGTCGACTTAATAAAGCGACGATAAAGAACAAATATCCGTTGCCACGTATTGATGACTTGTTCGATCAATCAAGGGAGCCTCGGTATTCTCGAAAATAGATTTGAGATCGGGCTATTATCAATTGCGAATCCGAGATTGGACGTACCCAAGACGCCTTGAGCGAGATATGGTCACTATAAGTTCCTAGTGATGCCGTTTGGGCTCACTAATGCCCTAACGGTATTTATGGATTTAATGAATCGGATCTTTAGACCATATTTGGATCGATTAAGTAGTCGTGTTCATTGATGACATCTTGGTCTATTCAAGAAATGAGACCGAACATCTTTGAACACCGCGGTTAGTGCTACAAATTTTACGGGATAAGCAATTATATGCTAAGTTCAGCAAGTGTGAGTTCGGTTAAGAGAGGTTAGCTTCTTGGGTCATGTGGTATCTCAGATCGGGTATTCGAGTCGACCAATAAAATTTCAGCCATACTTAATTGGAAGCCTCAGAAATATTAATGAGGTTCGAGCTTTTGGGGCTTCTTAGGTTATTACCGACGATTTGTAAAAGGCTTCTCAATGATAGCCACGCCGATGAAGCTTACTCCAAAAGGATGTTAAGTTCGAATGGATGAGAAATGCCAAAAAGTTTCGATCAATGAAAACTTATTTGATGAAGCCCCAATTCTAGTGCAACCCGAGTCCGCAAAAGAGTTTGTCATCTATAGCGGCGCCTCTCTACTTGGGTTAGGTTGCGTATTAATGCAAGAAGGTCGAGTTGTGGCCTATGTGTCGAGGCAATTAAAGCTACATGAGAAAAATTATCCAACTCATGATCTCGAATTGGCCGCCATCGTATTCGCCTTAAAGATTTGGCGACATTACTTATTTGGTGAAAGGTGCCATGTATACTCGGATCACAAAAGTCTCAAATATTTGATGACCCAAAGAGACTTAAATCTGCGACAAAGACGTTGGCTCGAGTGTTAAAGGATTATGAGTGATCATTGACTATCACCCGGAAAGGCGAATGTGGTTGCGGATGCCTTGAGTCGTAAATCGTTATTCACTTTACGACGATGAATGTGCACTTGTCCGTCCGATCCGACGAGTGTGTTAGTGGCTGAATTGAAAGCCAAACCATTATTGACACACCAAATTCGAGAAGCTCGGAAAGTCGACGACGAGTTGGTTGCAAAACGGGCTGCATGTGTTCGAACAAGGACTCGGAGTTTCAAATCGACGATGACGATTGTTTGAGGTTCAAAAGTCGTTTGTGTGTCCCAAAGAATTGAAACTCATTTCGATAATTCAATGAAGCCCATTGTAGCCGAATGGCAATCCACCCGGGAGTCTGAAGATGTACAATGATTTGAAACGTCGGTTTTGGTGGCATGGTATGAAGCGAGACATCTCCGACTTTGTTTGAGATGTTTAATATGTCAACAAGTGAAAGCGGAACATCGGTGCCTTCGAGATTACTTGACCAATCACGATACCCGAGTGGAAATGGGATCGAGTCACAATGGACTTTGTATCCGGACCGCCATTGTCGACAAGTAAGAAGGATGCGGTTTGGGTCGTGGTAGATCGATTGACTAAGTCGGCCCACTTTGTCCCCGTCGTCGGATTTTTCAATGGACAAATTAGCTGAATTGTACGTTTCTCGATTGTGAGATTACACGGGTGCCTATTTCCATCGTGTCGGATAGAGATTCGAGATTTACCTCGCGATTTTGGAAAAAGTTGCAAGAAGCTTTGGGTACCAAGTTGCATTTCAGACCGCCTTTCACCCCAAACCGATGGTCAATCCGGCGGATAATTCGGATACTTGAGGATATGTTAAGATGTTGCGTCCTCGAGTTTAGTGGTTCATGGGAGCGGTATTTTCCGTTGATTGAATTCGCTTACAACAACAGCTTTCAATCAAGTATTAAGATGGCACCCTACGAGGCCTTGTACGGTCGTAAATGCCGTACACCATTGTTTTGGACTGAGCTCGGTGAAAGCAAGATTTTCGGTGGATTTGATTAGGGATGCTGAGCGAAAGTGAAAGTAATCCGTGAAAGTCTGAAGATAGCCTCCGATCGTCAGAAGTCGTACGCGGATCTGAAGCGTAAGGATATCGAGTATCAGGTGGGTGATAAAGTGTTTCTCAAGGTATCGCCTTGGAAAAAGATACTCAGGTTCGGCCGTAATGGCAAGTTGAGCCCGAGGTTCATTGGGCCATATGAGATATCGAGCGAGTCGGTCCAAAGGCATATCGTTTGATTTTGCCCCCGAACTCAAAAGGTTCACGATGTCTTCCACGTTTCGATGCTTGACGCTATAGATCCGATCCATCGCACGTGATTAGTCCATCGAAATTGAAATTCAAGCTAATATGAGTTATGAGGAAGAACCGATTCGTATCCTATCACGAGAAGTGAAAGAGTTATGAAACAAGCGGGTTCCGCTAGTGAAAGTGTTATGGCTCAAGCACGGGATAGAAGAAGCTACTTGGGAGACCGAGAACTCTATGAGAGAGTGATATCCGAACCTATTTACGGTAAGATTTTCGGGACGAAAATCTCTTAAGTGGGGAGAGTTGTGACACCCTAATGTGACCCTAGTCGGAGAGTGGTTTGGGACCACGAAACCGAGTCACAAGAATAATTAAGTGTTATATTCCGTGCTTATTGTATGTGGAATTGGTATGCGTAAATATTTCGTGTCTCGATTTTTATTAATTAGGTGCAAATTTATAAGAAAGGACCCATGTGCTAGGACTTGAAAATGTGATAGGTGTATTTTTAAGTGGCCTAATAATGCATGAAGTGAAATAAATGGAGTTGCATGTCAATTATCCCATTCCCTAAGGTGGATGGCGGCCATGACAAATTATGGGCAAGGGAAACATGTTCCCAACATGTTTTACTAATGGATGATGTTAGAAATGATAAAATAAGAGTATGGAAAAAAAATTAGTGTTAGTAGGATGAGAAACAAAAAAAAAAGTGTTCATCCTTCTCCATAGGCTTGGCGAATGTCCTAAAGAAAGAAAAGAAAAATTTGTTCATCCTTTCTCATCTTCTTGGCCGAAAATACTAAGGGAAAAGAGGGAGGATTTTTTTTTGCTTCATGCTTGGGTTGGAAGAGATCTAGAAGGAGATTTGGCTAAGTTTGCATCAAGATTAAGGTATGTATGAGGTTGTATTGGGAGTTTCATGCATGGTTTGGTTGCTAACTTGATGTGCATGTTAGCCATGGCTCAAATCCTTGTTATGCCATGGAAATGGTATTTGGCCAAAGTTGTTATGGTGATAAAGCCATTGCATGCTAAGTGTGAAGCTTGATGATGATGCATGCAATGATGGATTGTCTACTCTTGAGTAAGATTTTGAGTTTTCTTTTTGTGTTTAACCATGATTGAAGTTGAAAGGAGCATGATTGTCATATTCGCCATGATGCATTCATGAGCATGGTTCATACTTCTTGCATGTTAGTTAAAATTTGTATTTTGGATGGCTATGGACACCTTGAAATTCGCCAAGCTCATATTGTATATATATGTTTGCACATGATGTTTTGGCTATGAAGTAAGTGATGAATATATTGGTTTAAAGAAGAAGATGTTGAAGAATGCTTGTGAAATTGCAAGCACAATTCGCCTAGCACACATATAAGTGCTTGATGCTATATTATAAGTTTTGGGCCACAATGTGCAAAGCATTAACTAGTAAAATGCATGCTGTTTTGTGAGGTATTAAGTGCATAATTGGCCTCAACATGTACATGAATATTCGACCTTGGGTAGCCTATTGAAGGCCTTAGCTTTTCCTTGATGCTCAAATAAATTGTATTGAATTGCTTGATGTAGTATAAAATGTGCATGACCATTGTGTATTCAAGCTAAAGAGTGGCCATATGACCATTTAAACTCCTTGTCATATTCGCCATAAGCAAGCACAATGAGGTTTTAATAAATTGAATTTGTTTGAATTAGCTCAAGAGCTAAGAGGGCCACAATTGGACAAGGGAAGGAAAAAGTGATCGAATAGCCGAAAAAGCCGTTCGACAACATCCGAGGTAAGTCCTCAAGAAGTGACCTTACTTAAATTATGTGAGATGAAGTATGGATGTGTATGATTATTGATTTATGTGTGTATGAGAAATTGAATGATACCCGGCTAAGTCCCAAGGCGAATATGCTTGTGAATATATGTGCGTTTGAGCCTAAGTAACTGAAAATGAAATATGTATGTCCAATGATTATTGATGTATGTGTACATGAGAAATTGAATGATATCCGGCTAAGCCCGAAGACAATTATGCTGGAAATTATATCCGGTTAAGACCGAAGGCAATTGTGCTAGTGGCTATATCCGGCTAAGACCAAGGCATTCGTGCGAGTTATTCTATCCGGCTAAGACCAAGGCATTTGTGCACGTGATTATATCCGGTTATATTCGAAGAATCTTGGGCTGGAGGTGAGTGTTGGTTGCTGTAATGAATTCAATTAGTACACTCGAAAGGCCCAAAGGATAAGGTACGTTATATGTGCATTGGAAAGTCGACATGTTTGAGCAACATTCGCTCAATCGACTAATGAATTTCAGTTATTGAATTAATTGATACTTTGTGAAAGTATATAATGATGAAGTGTGAAGTAAGAATGTGTATTAATGAAATGATGCATTTGACTATGTGAATGTATTGCTGTAATTAGAGTTGATTATATTCCTTGAGACTTACTAAGCATAAAATGCTTACTCCGTTGCTTTGGCTCTCGTTTTCTAGATTTCGCCGATAGCAATCGGATTCGGGATCGTTGAAGTCGAAGTCATCCACACTATCAAGCCCCCATTTTGGTATAAATTCTTGGTTGAACTTGAAATGGCATGTATAGGACTACCCCTTGTTGGTTAAATATGTTGTGATGTATATATGTACGGCCATGCGAAAATGGCTCGTAAAAGTGAAGTATCGACTTAGACTAATTGTGGTTTGTATGTATATATATTTGGTGTCATGATGTGGCTATGGCTTGGAAATGGGAATGTTGGTCACATGATCAGCCATTGGCATGGTTAAAATGATCATATATGAACCTATGTATGGCAAGACTAGTTGGTTCATGGAGACTACCAAATAGGTAAGACCTACCTAAAAAAAAACAGATGCTGGCAGCTGCAGTGACGTGAATGTGAAAAATCACCAAAATTCGTAGGATTGGAATTAAATAGTGAATAAGCTATGTAAATAAACCTTGATGAGTCTATTTTCATATGGAAGAAACGAAATGGTCATAGGAGTTACATGTTAAGAGATATTAAAGCTATTGTGAGACAGGGCCAGAACGGTTTCTGTGTTCCCTGGGGCAACTTTAAAAATTTACTATAAATTATCCAGAAAGAATTAGGAGACATACCTTATATGTACAGATTCCATTTTGAGTCTAGTTTCATTAGAAACAAACGGCAGCAGAATTAAAGCCCTGTACAGAGAGATATTCAAGTTATACCGCGCGAAGGTCAGAGCAGTCGATCCCTGTAACATGGGTGACTTTAACTAATAAACTGTACCAATTGGCCCGACCAAAAATTCTAGAAATAAATCCATGGATGGATATATGAGTCTAAATTCAGGGAAAATTTACGAAACCAGTTTCCGAGTTTTGAACCTCGAGATATGATTTTTAAGGCGACAGTGACGCAGTTTTTCCAGCCTAACTGGAAATGTCAAATGGATGGGCAAAACAAGTGAACTTGGCTTGCTAACCCCTCGTGTCCGACACCGGCGATGGTCTCGGGTTCGGGGTGTTACACTATATGATAAAAACATTTACTCATTTAATCATTAATTCATTCAATTTAACATAATTTACACATTTTGGCCAAATTATACTTTTGCCCCTATTATTTCACATTTTTGCAATTTAGTCCTTAACAAATAAAATATAAAATTCATGAAATTTAAACAATCCCATGTTTAGTTGAATATTACCATATCATATATCAGCCCATATTTTTAGTTTATTCATACTTTTAACCACATAATTTCAAAATTTCACAAATTAGTCCATAATTTGCATTTTTACACAAAATCTCTTTGTAAAATATGTAAAACTATCATCTAACTTCCATATTTCATCATCAATCATAAAAAATCATGAATATTCATCAATGGAATCTCACAAAATCTTTAACAATTTCGAAAATGGAGATATGAGCTAGCTAGATTATGAAGCAACGATCTCAAAAACATAAAAATCATAAAAAACGGAGCTAAAACCGTACCTAATCAAGCATTTGAAGCTTGGTCGAACAAAAAGCTTCTCCCATGGCTGATTTTAGGTTGAATTTTCGGTAGGGATGATGATAGAAATAAAATATGGCTTTTGGTTTTATGAATTTTAACTTTAATTACTTATTTACCTATTAAACCTTTTAAAAAATTTGAAATTACACCAAATGCCACTCCACTATCATCCAATAACTCAAAAATGGGCTATTTGCCACATAAGAACCTTCAGTTTAAAGTTCTATAGCTATTTGACACCTTTAGCTTGTAGAACACAATTTTTGCGCTTTACGCGATTTAGTCCTTTTTATCGAATTAACCACTCAAATGGTAAAATTTCTTCACGAAAATTTCATGCAACTCTAATATCATTATGTAAATATTAAAATAATAATAAAATAAATTTTTTTGATGTCGGATTTGTGGTCCCGAAACCACTGTTCCAATTAACCTTAAAAGCGAGCTATTACACATACAAATTCTCAATTTCAACCATTTAGTACCTCAAATACCAATTCAAAAAACAAGCATTCACATGGCTATTGTACATCACATATCATAAGGCCATTTACACCTATTTACATATCAAAACATATATCATTTTCAAGCCAAATCAATTGGCTAAATACACAAAAAAACATATAGGCCACATAAGCAAAATACCTATACATGCCATTTAACCCAAAATATAAAGTCCAAAGTACCCGAAATAAGAGTTTGATAGTGCGATGTGATCTCCAAAAACTTCCAAACTGAGCGAGCTTCCGAATCACTATAAAATATGGAAATTAAAATGGAGTAAGCAATTAAGCTTAGTAAGTTTGTATAACTAAAAAAATACAACTCACCAAATCATCCACAATTTAGATAATCATAATTACAACATAGATAAATTCCAATTCGGCCCAAAGCCTAACATATCATTACAACTATGTTAGCCATGTATAAATACATCAACTATGAATTATTTTCCGTATTTCACATGAATTCTTGAACTGATTCGTATCAACACATATAACCTCGTATCATCATTTGTGCCCATTGAACCATTCGGAATACTATTGGATACTTGGGTATCTCGCACACTAAGTGCCAATACATGGTAGAAACCACCTTTATCTCCTATCTCATATAGGTGCTCACTCTCAAGCCATCAATGGGTCTGCCCACACAAGTTATCCGTCAGGACGTAACTACATGGTGCTGCTCACACAAGCTATAAAGTAGCCACAACACATACCGAAAACTTAGCCACCGGTAGAATGTACGAGACCTGCACCCAAAAACGGTAACCCTTAATGATATGTCATTTGTATCCTACCTATTCCTAAAGTTGGGATCAAAACCATATGTCGTCGAATCTTCGTTGAATATTTTTGTAGAGATGTGTCATTACAATTATAATAATAAAGCATTTAAACACGTATAATTTAATGCTTATTAACATACAAACTTACATAGAATTAATATGGAGAAAATCGACTGATTAATCAACTACTTTATCTTTCCCTTGATCTACTTTCGAACATGGCTTTTCTTGATCTATATAATCAAATTTAACTAATTTAATATTTATTCTATTCAATTCAATCCAATTTCATATTATGACCAAATTACCATTTTACCCTTAAACATTGGACTTATTTACAATTTAGTCCCTAGACTCGTAAAATGAAATCCATGTAATTTCATCCACATCTAAGCTAGCCGAATTTACTACATGCTCATAACAGTCATACAATCCACAATTTCACACATTTAACAAAAAAAATTCACATTTCACAGTTTAACCCCTAAATGGTAATTTCATTAAAAATCCCTTAACAAAAGTTGTTTAATTAACAACAAAGACTCATTTTCTTCCATTAAACCTCAAAACCCTAACATATGCATCAATGGTAAAACCCTAAACCTACAACCATTTTACAAATTAGTCCGCGGGCTAGCTAAGTTAAGCTACAATGACCCCGAAAACATAAAAATTATTAAAAACAGAACGAAAATCACTCACCATGCAAGAAAGTGCTTGGTTGAACCTCAAATCTCCTCTAATGGTGGTTTCTTTGCTGAAATTTTCAGCTCATGCATGTGTGAAGATGATAACTATTTTGTTTTATTTTATTTTTATCATTAATTGTCTTTTTACCTTTTGACCCTTACCTAACTTTAAATTTTTTATAAATACCATACCATGCAGATCCACTAACTCAAATAATGGTCTAATTATCACATAAGGACCTCCACTTTAAGGTTTTATAGCTATTTAACACTTTTTGCTAAAAGAACACAACTTTTGCACTTTATGCGATTTAGTCCTTTTCAACTAATTGGTCATACAAACGGTAAAATTTTTTAACAAAATTTTTATATCATAATTCTAAAATGTTGAAGATATTAAAATAATATTAAAATAAATTTTACGACCTCATATTTGTGGTCCCGAAACCACTGTTCCAATTTCAATAAAAATGGGTCGTTACAGCTCTCCGCCTTAAGCAATTTTTGTCTCCGAAAATCTTACTAGAAAATAAGTGAGGGTATTGTTTTCTCATGGTTTCTTTGGGTTCCCAAGTAGCCTCCTCAATCTCATGACGATGCCAAAGAACTTTCACTAAGGAAATTCTTTTATTTCTCAACTCTTTGATCTCTCGTGCCAAAATTTTGACCGGTTCTTCATTATACGACATGTCGGGCTGAATTTCAATCTCTGTCGGAGAAATTATACGCGAGGGTCCAATCGGTACCATGGTAACATGGATACATGAAAAACATTGTGAATCTTTCCCAACTCTGACGGTAACTCAAGTCGATATGCCACTGGCCCTATTCTCTCGATAATCTCGTATGGCCCGATAAATTGCAGACTCAATTTTCCTTTGTGACCATATCGGAGAATCCTCTTCCAAGGCGATACTTTCAGAAACACCTTATCATTTACTTAAATTCAATATTTTTCCCAATTACCTTCAAACTCTAAAACACAGCAACAAAGCATATCCTCAAGAATCTGAATCACTCTCTCAGACTGACCATCGGTTTGAGAATGAAATGCAGTGCTAAAATGCAACCGCGTACCCAAAGCTTCTTGTAGCTTCTTCTGAAATCGTGACATAAACCGTGGATCTCTATCCGAAATGATGGAGACTGGCACTCTGTACAATCTCACAATCTCTGAAATATACAATTCAGCTAATCTGTCAAGTAAGAAGTCTGTACGTACTGGAATAAAATGTGTAGACTTCGTTTACCGATCAACAACCCAGATAGCATCTTTTTTTTTCGGAGATAAGGGTAATCCCGATACGAAATCCATCGTAACTCTATCCCATTTCCACTCTGGTATCATTACTAGATGTAATAGTCTTGACGGCACTTGATGTTCGACTTTAACCTGTTGACAAATCAAACATCTCGACACAAATTCTGAAATGTTACGTTTTATGCCCGACCACCAGTACATCTGTTTCAAATCATTGTACATCTTAGTCCTCCTCGAATGAACAGATAAGCAACCACTGTGTGCTTTATGTAAAATTTTCTGTATAAGCTCAGAATTCCTTGGCACACAAACTCTACCTCGAAATAGCAAACAATCATTAGATCCGATCTGAAACTATGAATTAGTAGTCAACTTACACTATACTCTTTTAGCTTGCAATTCACATTTCTGAGCCTCGTAAATTTGTTGTAAAAACATCGATTTAACTTTTAACTCAACTATGATCGAACCATCATTAGACAAAGTCAATCGCATATTCATCACTCTCAGAGCAAGCAAAGATTTTCTACTTAGAGCATCCGCGACTACATTCGCTTTCCCTGGGTGATAATCAATCACTAACTCATAGTCTTTCAACAATTCGAGCCATCTTCGCTTCTCAAGTTTAAATCTTTCTATGACATCAGATCGATAAATATGTGGCACTTCTCATTGAACAAGTGATGTCACCAAATTTTCAATGCAAACACAATTGCGGCCAACTCCAAATCGAGTGTCAGATAATTCTTCTCGTGCGCCTTTAACTGTCTTGAAGCATACGCTATCACTTTTCCTTCTTGCACTAAAACATATCCCAAATCGTTCAATGACATATCACTGAAAATTACAAACTCTTTACCCGACTCAAGCTGAACTAAAGGTGGTGCTTCAGTTAACAGTGCTTTCAATTGATTAAAACTCTATTGACATTTCCCAATGTAACACCCCTTTAATCTGTATCCGTCGCCGGAACAGAGTTACGAAACATTACCAGAACTTTCAGAACATTTGTCAGAGAACTAACGTAAATTTCTATTCATTAACCAAGGTTATTCATATCGTCCTTTAAATAGTCCCCTGAGGCCCAATATGAACATTAAAATCCAATCGGTACTTAATCAGAAACTTTAAGAATTTTTCAAAAAATTTCAAAAAAATTCTAAGTCACAGGCCTCACACACCCGTGTGGTCCAAGGGATACGCTCATGTGACCCTAGGACATGCCTGTGTTGCGGGTCGTATTCGACCCGGTGTAACTCTCTGACTTGTGCACATGGCCATGCCATACGCCCGTGTGCTAGGCTGTGTGGTTAATTAAATTCTTTCGAAATTAGGTGTAGATTTCACACGGCCAAAACATACAGTTGTGTTCTAGGCCGTGTAGCATACACGGCTGAGACACACGCCCGTATCTCTGCCCGTGTGCTCAATTTTGAGCATTCTGTTTTCTCAAATTTAAGGTGCAGGGGACACACGGCCTAACCACATGCCTATGTGCCAGGCCGTGTGTCACACACAGTCTAGACACACACTTGTGTGGACAAAGTAAAGTCATTTCTAGCTTCATTTCTCACCCAAATTCACACCAATGACCTGCACTTAAACTCACATCCAAATACCAACCATTTCAAGCATTCAAATTAAGCAACTCTATCATTCAACATGGCATATCATTACATGCATACATGTTTATAATCTTACCTTGGTATATTTCATATGATAGGCATAATTTGAACAACCATTAAACATGTATATAGCTACCATAGTATGACATTACAAGTATATTAAAAACAACCATTACTAGCTATTCCAATGGCTAGATTACAAACCATATTTAAGGCATCTATGGCCAAGTTAGCCTATACATGCCATTATACCAAAATGATTTTACTATATATACCCAAAATAAGATAATGGATAGTGTTATGATGCTCCAATGATCTCCAACCTTCACGAGCTTTCGAGTAGTATAAAACAGGGGAAAATAAAATAGAATAAGCATTACAAGCCTAGTAAGTTCGTATAACGGAAACTAAACTTACCGATGCCGTTTATTAAAGTTAAGCATACAATATCATGTTTTCCATCCATTTGGCAAAATTGCCTAAACACATGCATTCAATCAAACATGTTAGTCACAAAATCTTCACATCAATCAAGTAAACATAGATGAGCTCATCATGCAATATTCTTACAAGACATTATCATTTCATCTCATAATTCTCTCATCATACTAAGAGTTTTGTCCGTTGAATCATTGAAATTTCAATGGATACTCAAGTAGTACACTGAAGGTGTACAATTCAAAAACCCGTCAATTCTTATCCAAGAGTACCCATTAGGGCTCTTAATCAAAGACCACACTCTCGAGCCACATATCGTATTACAGGATTACCAGTCTAGGCTAAATCCATTATGTAACATATGCTCATTAGAGCTCAATTAGGATTACTAGTCTAGGTTAAACCCTAATTGTAACATATGCTCGAGAGGGATTATATCAGGATTACCCGTCCGGGCTAAATCCTTTTTATAATGAGATCAATAGGATTACTCGTCCGAGCTAAATCTCATCAGCAACAAATGAAAGACCTCATTCATTTCGGGAAAGCATATATATTCATCGGAATTTAATATTCAAATGGAGTTAACCCTTTTTCACCGTTTCAAACATGTATTCAATTCTTCATCATAGCAATCAAACAATTTACATCAATATAAGTCACATTCCATACAAACACAACATTTAATTTAACATATTTACATGCTTAATTAAGTTACACGAACTTACCTCGACTCTGGTTCGTGTATAAAATCTACTAATCTGAAACATTTTCTTTTCCTTGATCTAACCTCGAATTTGTGTTGTCCAGATCTATATAAATAAATTTAATCATCAATTTCACACATTTCATATTCATTTGGACTCAATTTACGTCCTAGGAAATATTACCATTTTGCCCCTAATTTTCTATAAATTCCAATTTCGTCCCTGGCTCGGAAAATTAAATTTATGCAATTTAATCCCTAATCCAAGCCTAACCAAAATTTCAATATAGAATTTACAGCACATATTTTCTATAAATTTTAGAATTTTTAATCAATTTTCACAACTTTACATTTTAGTCCTTAAATCATGTTTTCATCAAAAATCACTTTGTAAAAGTTTTTTATCTATCAACAACCTTTTATTTTCTACCATAAATTTTAAAATTTCAGCATATTCATCCATGACCTAATTTCCATACCTTGATAACTTTTCAAATTGATCCTCCAAATAGATAGATTAAGCTATCCCGGTTTCAAAAATATCAAAATTACTAAAAATGGGACAAGGAAACTTACCTAATTAAGCCATGAAAGTTTTTTCTCTCTCTCCTAGGGTTTCCATGTATTTTTGGGGAAGAATTTGAGTAAAATAAGATGATATTTTCTTTTTCATCTTTTTACTTAATTAAATTATTTCAAATTCCAATTTGGTCCTTATCCTTTTTCTAAATTTCCATGGATGAGTCACCCTTTAATGGTCTAATTACCATAAAAGGACCTCAAGTTTTGAATTCCATAGCTATTTAATCCTTCTAGCTAATAGAATTCAACTTTTGCTTTTTATGCGATTTAGTCCTTCTCGTAATTTAGCACATAATCAATAAAATTTTCTTATCGGGATTTTCACATGACATTTCTAACATATTACAAACCATGTAATAAAATAAAAATAAATTTTATTTTTTACTCAAATTTGTGGTCTCGAAACCACTGTTTTGATTTTACTAAAATTGGGCTGTTACACTCAAACCACTCAAACATTACATCTTTCTGCAATAGCCGAGTCATCGGTGTAGCTATCATTGAGAAACCTTTAACAAATCTCTGATAATAGCCTGCTAACCCCAAGAAACTTCTAACCTCAAAAATGTTTCCTTGTGGTTTCCATTAACAACCACCGAAATCTTGCTCGGACCAACTCGGATGCCTTTCGCCAAAACAATGTGTCCCAAAAATCCAACTTCTCGGAGCCAAAACTCGCATTTATTGAATTTAGCAAATAGTTGTTTATCTCTCAAAGTTTGTAACACAATTCTCAGATGCTAAGCATGTTCAGACTCATTTTGGGAATAGATCAGAATATCAATGAATACAAAAATGAATTTGTCTAAATATGGTTTGAAAATTCTATTCATCAAATCCATAAAAATTACAGGAGTGTTAGTTAACCCAAACGGCATAACAAGAAATTCTTAATACCCGTACTTGGTTCTGAATGCAGTTTTCGGCACATCCGAATCTTTAACCCGCAACTTATAATAACCAGATCGCAAGTCAATCTTTGAAAATACTATTGCTCCTTTCAACTGATTGAACAAATCTTTAATTCTCAGCAACGAATACTTATTCTTAATCGTAACCTTGTTGAGCTGTCGATAGTCGATACATAATCTCATTAATCTATTTTTCTTCTTTACAGATAAAATTGGTGCACCCGAAGGCGAGAAACTCTGTCTGCGAAACTTTTATCCGTTAACTCTTGCAATTGAGCTTTCAACTCTTTCAACTCTATCGACGCCATTCTGTACGGAGATATCGATATTGATGATGTTCCCTGTACTAACTTAATAGCAAACTCAATCTCTCTGATCGGTGGCAATCCGGATAGGAAATACATCTGGATATTCACAAACCACTGGCACTGATTCAATCTTTAGTTCAGACATCTTTGTATCCAGTATATATGCAATGTAAGCATCGCAACCTTTTCTCCGCGCTAGCATAGCCGACATCATAATAAGCAAACCATTCGAATAATCAGATTCAATACGAAGAGTCTCATCGTTCTAACATTTTAACATAATAAGCTTTCATCTATAATTCATAACTGCATCATGCAAAGTCAGCCAATCCATACCCAAAATCACATCAAACTCATCAAATGGTAAAAATATCAAATCAGCTGAAAAACTGTAACCTCGAGTCATCAATGGACAATTCTTGCATACTTTATCAATTAGAACATACTGACCTAAGGGGTTCGATACCTTGACCACAAATTCAGTGGACTCGACAGGTAAACTCTTACTAGACACTAAATTTGTACACACATAAGAATGGGTTGATCTAGGATCAATCAATGCAGTTACATCAGTGTTATAAAGAGAAAAAGTACCGATGATAGTATCTGGCTTTATTGTATCTTCTCAAGCATGAATAGTGTAAGCTCTGGCTGACACCCGTGCCTCAGATCTCACAGCAAAATCCTTTGTTACACCTATACTACCACTCATATTTCTCGTATTTCGAGGTGGTCTCCCTCTTGCAGCTATATTTCTTGGTCGGGCAGTCAGAAGTTTGTCTTTCTCAGGTAACTCAGGACAATCACGGATAAAATACTCCTATGAGCCACATCTGAAATAGGCTCTGTCATTCATCCAACATTTTCCAAAATGTCATCTACCACACCGTTTACACTTAGGTTTGTTAGCCTTAACACTACCAACGCTCGTACTAAAGTGGCTTGAGCTTTTGAACTTACGTGTTATTTACCATGATCTCTGTTAGAATACCCCACTAAAGTAGTGGAACAGTTATGAAAATCATTTGACTTCTTTGATAATGAGTGATAAGATTTTCTCGTTGACCTCATTCTTAAGTTTCTAGTCTCAGAATCAGCTTTTTTCTTTTATTTGCTAAGCTCCTTGGCTTTGTGAGCTCTATAAAGTAAAACCACAAATTCTTTCAGTTTAAGCATCCCAACTAAAAGCTTAATATATTCATTCAACCCGTCTTCAAATCTTTTACACATAACCACTTCAGTTGGAATGCACTCACGAGCATACTTACTTAGTCTCACAAATTCTCTTTCATATTCAGATATGATCATATGACCCTGTTTTAACTCTAGAAATTCTTTGCGCTTTTGATCTAGAAACCGTTGACTTATGTCCTTTTTCCTGAACTCGGTCTGAAAGAATTCCCATTGACTCAGTCTCTTGGTACTATAGATATTAATGTGTTCCACCACTAATATACAGCATCTTTCAGAAGAGACATAGCACATTTAACACATTCTGATGGTGTACACGATAACTCATCAAAAATTTAGATCATATTCTCTAGCCAGAACTAAGCTCTCTTAGGGTCATCATCAATTGTAGCCTTAAACTCTTCGGCCCTATATTTTTAAATTTTATCAATAGGCAGTTTGTTCATACGTATCGGTTCTAAAGCTTGAGGAGCTATGGGGACAGGTTGGGGAAAAAGAGGGGATGGAGGTTGTTGAGCAGCCGAATTTGTTCAGACATACTCAGTGAACCACTCATTCATCATCTGAAAGAAGGCTTCCTTAGCCTCTCCTCCATGACCCTTAGACACGGATCTAGATCTAGACGATGCTACCCCGCAACTGAGGCTGGCGCGTTACTTTTAACATCATCAGAGGCTACTCGATTTGGACCCATTTCTATATGAAAAACATGATTTTCAATTGTCAAGAGATGTCACACTATCATAGGTTATAAAATGGCATGTATAGCTAAACTCACCTATGCTACGTTAGTCCTAGAATCGACTAAACCTTAGCTCTGATACCAACAAATGTAACACCTCTCACCTGTATCTTACGCCAAAACAGGGTTACGAGGCATTACCAAACTTATAACTTAGACAATTATACATTTCATAATCAATTATCATTCAATTCAAAAACCGTTCAAACACATCCATACAGTTCCTAATACGAGCCTTCGAGGCCCCAAATAGACATTAAAAGTGGTTCGAGACTAAACTGAGTACTTAAGAAATTTTTAGAAAAACATTGAAATTTTTTCAAAGTGTTGGGGACACATACTCATGTGGCTAGACCATGTGTTTCACACGGCCGAAAGACACACCCGTGTCTCAGATCGTGTAGGTATTCAAAATGAGGATACACGGCCGTGTCCTAACCTGTATCTAACCCCATGTATTTCACTGACTTGGGTCATATGGCTAACCACATGCTCATGTGTCAGGCCGTGTACCCTTCGAAATGGCCTCATATGCCTGTGTGTCAGGCTGTGTACTAGGTCCTATAAAAACTGGAGGGTATACTGACTTGTGCCACACGACTAAGCTACACACCCGTGTGCTAAGTCGTGTGAAGCTACTAACTTGGTTTTTATGAAAGTATCAAGGGGCAGGCCGTGTCACCTAGCCGTGTGTCACACACAGTTGAGACACATTCCTGTGTGGACAAAAATAGGCCATTTTCCAAGCCATGTTATTCACCCACATTGGTACCAACCAATACACATCAATTTGTACATAACCATGGCATAAATAGGTACTCAAAACCAACCAATATCAAGTTTATATCATGTGCTATCCATACAAACAACATGATATCCATAAGCACATTCATTTGACCATTTTTAAACATACCAAATATACTTCCAAAGTTTACCTAAATGGTCAATTACATATATGAGATATTATGCCTAACTTAGCATGCATACACATTCTCAATTTCAACCATTTGGTACCTCAAATACCAATTCACAAAACAAACATTCACATAGCAATTGTACATCACATATCATAAGACCATTTACACCTATTTACATATCAAAACATATATCATTTTCAAGCTAAATCAATTGGCTAAATACACAACAAAACATATAGGCCATAGAAGCTAAAATACCTATACATGCTATTTATCCCAAAATATAAAGTCCAAAGTATCCAAAATAAGAGTTTGATCATGTGGCACGATCTCTGACAACTCTTAAATGGAGTGAGCTTCTGAATCACTATAAAATATGAAAATTAAAATGGAGTAAGCAATTATGCTTAGTAAGTTCATATAACTAAAAAAGTATAACTTACCAACTCATCCACGATTTAGATAATCATAATTACAATATAGATAAATTCTAATTCGGCCCAAAGCCTAATAGATCATTACAACTATGTTAGCTATGTATAAATACATCAACTATGAATTACTTCCTGTATTTCACATGAATACTTGAACTAGTTCGTATCAACTCATATAACCTCGTATCATCATTTGTGCCTGTTGAACTATTTGGAATACTATTGGATACTCGAGTATCTCGCACACTAAGTGCCAATACATGGTAGAAACCACCTTTATCTCCAATCTCATATAGGTACTCACTATCGAAACCTCTATGCTAATTGACCAAATTGTGAAATTGTGATGACTTTGGTGGGGAAAGGGAGATTTATATTCTTGCATGTATGAATTGTATGAAGTTTGATGGTCTAAGTACAAGGCATGAGTCTGAATGATATGGTGTGCACATGAGTCAAAAAACATGAATATGTATGTCACAAACAAGTCATTGTCTAATGAGTCTATGCATGGTAAGTTTATGTTTGTCTCTAAAGTCGTCAAAATGGTTCGTCGGGACTAAAAATATGAATATCTAAAAGGACAAGTCCATGGTTATAGCATTGAAGACCATATCATGTAAGATTGTAATTGGTGGGTTATGGTATCATATGGGAAAATTTAAGGAATGTTATTTCCTAATATGGTTTTTTGTGTCCCAGGATGATAAGGGGCAAACCTCAGTAAGTGTGAGTCTAGGCAAATCCCTATTGCCTAAATCACTAGGAAAAGAAAAGCCTTTGTGGTGAACCTATTAAAGGACAGCCTTTATGGCAAAACTCTAGAAATGTAAGCCTTTATCGTGAACCTGTTAAAGGACATCCTTTTACGGAAAAACGCTAGAAAGGTAAGCCTTTTTGGTAAACCTCTTAAAGGATGCATTTGTGGCGAGACTCTGAAATGAAAGCCTTTGTGGCGAGACTCTGAAAGGAAAGCCTTTGTGGTGAGTACTCAATGAAAAGGATGCCTTTGTGGCAACCTCTGGATAAGAAAGCTTTTGAGGCTATCTTTGAAAAGGAATGCCTTCATGGCACCATATAAAGAATGACCCTTGTGGCAACCATTTGAAAGAAATACCTTTATGACGAAATCTAAACAAAAAGAAAGGAACCCATGGAGAACTCTAATAAAGAGAAGTATGATGTCTTCCGAAGGAACGACAAGTATGAAGAACTCTGAAAGAAAAGCCTTGTAAAAAGTGTTATGGCTAACCCATTATAATAACATGATAAGAACAACAAGTCTAGAATGTGCAAGAGTATGTCGTGAACCTCGAACATTTTGTCTGAAAGGCCCTCTACTATGGGAATGGTTAAGGAATCACGAAAGAATGAGATAAGGAACACGAGAGTGGTATAGAGGATATGAAAGGCAAGATAGGACCTCAGTGCGAAACATGACTCCCATGATACAATGAATAGAATCTAATGGATGTATCTGCCAGAGTTAAGTTGAAGAATAAGAGATAATGAGTTAGATAAAACAGTTCTCGAATTAAACTCAAGTAAATGAGGGTTTACTCACTAAGTTCTATTAAACTTACTTCTATGTTCTTATGTCACGGGCAATTTTATTGAGGTTAAGCCAGAAGAAATGACACTAGGGCTACGCTCAATGAGGGGTGTATTGGGCTGTTATGCATATAGAGTGAGTGAAATGGCGTGTTCGAGTATGATAAGAATACTGTGATTAGGCTAGGCAAACTATTCATAAAACTAGCAATGTAGATAAAATATGTTAGCCAAATAAGTGATTCCAGTGATATTGTTTAAGGGCAAGATAAGTGTCATATATATATATATATATATATATATATATATTTGTACTTGTAAGTTCTCATTGGGTGAAAAGTTTTGTTAAATGGTTGTAAGTAAACATTTTACACTAAGATGATTTGTTGGTTGGGTAGCATTAATTAGTAAGATGTGTAATTTTAAAAATTTTGTATGAACAAGTTTAATTAACGATGGTAAGAGAGCGTAACACTCAAGATCCAGATTTGATGATTTGGATTGGGTTAAGCGTTACATAGTTACTATGCAAGTCACATTCTAACAAAATGGTTAGAAATGAATGAAGGGATAAATCAAGGATATGTAAAGATTTTGGATTCTCATAAATGTTTCTCTACAACTGTAAGCCATTAATAAGGACAGTTTTGAGAGTTAGTGATATGTGTCAAGTTTCACTATGAGAGTATGGGTTTTATTTATATTATGATGTGAGCTTTAAAAGAAAAAAAAAAGGAGTTATCTTCTTCTTGCTATTTGAAAACACCACTTCTGGATTGCTTTGGAGTTGATTAGCGATCATTATTACTTAGCTAATATAAATTAAAATCTAAAACTAAAGAGGGGTGGTATGATGAATATGCTGATATATATATGTTGGATAATATTTGCATGTATAGTTTGTATGAATCTGACAAGTAAAAAGTATATGATGAGAAATCTGGAGTTGAAAATATGATTATAAGAGCATGTCTGAGATGCCCGTTAAGTTTGGTGCAAATGCATGAAAGGTCTGTTAAGTGAGTCTATGTCTGTTCACCGTGGTGGAGTTTAATAGGGGTTCGTGGGGACTTCAATCACGATCTCTAAAAGGAAAGCCCATGGCCATGGCACCATATCGTGTAAGACCATAATTGTTGGGTTATGACATCGTATGGAAAGAACTAAAGGAAAGTTATTACCTAATGGAGTTCTCTATGTGACTTAAGACGATAAGGGGCAAACCTCACGAAATGTGAGTCTAGAAGAATCCCTATCGTGAACATGCCATAAAGTGGAAGCCTTTATGGAAATCTATGAAATGTTAGCCTTTGTGGCAATCTATGAAATGGAAGCCTTGTGGCGATCTAAGGAAAGAAAAACCCTTGTGGCAAATGATGAAAGGAATGTCTTCGTGGCACACCAAAAGAACAACCCTTGTGGCAACCATTGAAGGAAACGCCTTTATAGCGAACCCTGAAAGAAAGAAATGGTATTCTTGATAAACTCTGAAGGGATACTATGTGTAGCGAACACTAAAAGGATAGTATGTATGGCGAACTTTGAAGGAATGGTAGGTATAATAAACTCTAAAGGAAAAGCCCTTGTTGTGTATCATGTTACACTTTCGATAAGATAATCTAATGAGTTTTTTTTTTGTGTGTGTGTGGTGAGCTCCATATGAGTTGTTGGGGGTAGATCCTGCATGGTTTTAAGACAATAACAGAGAAACTGAATTATGATAAAGCATGTGGCAAATTCGAAGTATGGGATAATTAGATTTGAAGAGCAAATCTGAGTAAGGGCTATGTCTAATAAATTGAAGAAGGTTATCTGTTTGTAATTATTAGAAGAAAAATATTATTCTCTAGAAGGATCAAATCGTATAACTAAAGAATGCATTTTCTACCTATGCACGCGATCATTCATAGATTCGAAAAAACTATGGCTTAGAGTATGTATGTAGGAATGAGCAATATTTTTCTACCTAATCTTGACTTTTCTCATGGAGTTGTCTCTAGTTTTTGGACTCATTGTAGAAAGTTCGTCTCGCACCAAAAGTGAAAATTTTCCCATGGAAATGTGGGTAGAAAGCTCTCCCTACTAGATTGCTCATTTTTTTTCGGGGTATGAATTATGTTGATCTTTGCCCATTCTATTCTAATAATCAAGAATCTGTTGTCCACCTTTTACGAGATTGTCACATTACCCAAAATTTATGGAGGGAGGTCTATCAATGTTGCCGATTTAATCCCCTTTGTTTAATAGTTGGGAAGAGTGGTTGCTGAGTAATATTACCTCCAAAAATTGGATCCAACACCCATTGATTCCTTGGTACATTATTTTTACCATCACTTTGAGAAATTTGACTGTGCCATAATGCTTTAGTTTTCTCCAACAATAGGCCATTACGAGGTTTTGTATAGCGTACTCTGACCAGTGCAGGAGAATTTGTTGCCCTATTTGTACTAGTGAAAAAAATATAACATTCCAAATATCATTCCAATTGCATGGAAACCTACTCCATTGAATACTGACAATTCATCTATAAGGAACCCGAGTAAGTCTAGTGACGATGTCATTATCCGTGATCATCAGGCAGTTGAGTGATTGGCTCTTTTTGTCACATCCCTAGAGCTACTAGCGTTTGAGGCTGAGCTGTGAACCTTAAGAGACAATGTAATCTTAGCTCAACAACTTAACATAAATTATATTGAAATAAAAGTCGATGCTATGGTCCCTTTTTATGAATTATAACTCTCAGCAAAATGCCTTTCATTAAGGGAATAAGTGTGTTAATGATTTAGCTCATATGGGAAGTAGTTTACAACTTCGACCCTCAAATCATCTTTTCTCTTAAATGATTTATTTTGTGTTTGTTGACCCTCATATATGATTAGGCCATATGTTTTTCGACAATGCCCATGGCCAAATTATGTATCCAACCCTAGTTTAACTGCCAAATAATACTTGTTCCTTATTTCTCAAAAAAATAAAAAATAAAAAAATAAAAAATTCATGCATCATACAAGATAAAAAAAACCAATGAAATGCTATAATATAAAAACAAAATTTTATATACTAAACAGCTTCTACCGTGCCTGCTTCCGAAATATAAGTTGTGAGCTCTGATCATCCATTATCTATAAAACTGATGGAAGTTCCACCACCAATTTCAGTAATTAAATTTAGTGGTTATAAAAGAAAAGAAAATACTAAGATGGAAATAGAAAAGCAATTCGATACCAACAACAATATCCAACCTCAATACTGGAAACAAAAGTACCAAACCAAGCCAAGACTCGCGAGCTCTGCCAATCTCTCAAATGGAAACAAAAATCTGTGATTTATTGATAGAAAATCTGTTTCAAAGAGCCATAAGCTTTAACTAAAAACAAGTCTTTAATCAAACATCCAACATTCATCCAATTCAGAAGACTGCGTCCTCCACCAATCACAACAACGTCTCTGAAATATGGAGACTGGAATGGAAACCATCATACCCACCCACATAATTAAACCAAAAAATATTTCCATTTTTCATTTAAAATGTCTAAAAGATAACCAGATTTATAAATCCTTGAGATTTGTATTCCCATCACCTGATTAATTGTAGTGATTTCTGTTTCTTCACGCGTAGTTTAACCTGAATATGTCATTCAACACATAAAAGCTTCCTTGTGGTGTTGGCATCAAATGAAACATCTGAGACCAAAAGCAAACCCAAAATCACTCAGTTAATAAAGCTTGATGTCAAAATATCACAAGCAGTTCGTTGCAAATAAGCTCCTATACGTTTGTTACACCTAAATTAGCCTTTAACTTTCCAGGTTTTAGGTAAAAATCAATCTCTCATTTGAATATAGGCAAAAATCAAGGGTAAGAACTTGCATGAGGTATAAATACAAGTATTAAGGGCCTTCTTAAAAAAGTACTTTTTTCAGAGTTTAGCCATTAGATAAAAAGAGGCCCTTATTGCACAAAATTAAACAGAACGTTGAGCCATAAATACGTATCAAACTATATAAGTTTGCTCTACGAGAAAGCAAGGCATATAAGTCACAAGCAAAATCATCAATGTCTACAGTTGAGGAGAGATATCACTGGTTTTTCTTTTATATCATGCTCACGATAGAGTTGCCAAGAAACAACATTGAGAAGATGTTTGATAATCTTTCACAGTACGCAATGTGAGCACCCACCATCTATTTCTTATGCGAAAAATGTAATAGGCAAGCATAAAAGATTAAAATAAACAACCGAAGGCTTGCCTATGATAAAAAAACTTCAGGAACAAAAGAACTCTTGATTGCTACAATTATTTATAACACGTAAACATACAGACAGGAATCATAGACAATCTTACAACACTTATTTTAAAAATTTAATTAGATCCTTATTTTATCCAGATAAATAAATAAGAATATGGGGTAACGGTGATGTTTGTAATCTCAAAAAATCATCACAGACGATCATATAAGTCAACTCCATATGCAGAGCCACATAGGGCAAAACAAAATAAGAAATAGCAGGTGTTCCATCGGCAAGATGGTGGATCCAAAATATCTATATCTTTGAAAATTCATGACACAGTTTAATGAAATCGACACTGTTAATTATATCGAGTATATCATACATGTTTCCCTTATTAATTCAGTTATCAAAAGGAATGGAAAACAAGCGATCACTGAAATATAATGTAAACAGCAGAGAGTTTTATATGCATTAAACAGCCAATTCAATTCTTAGAATCCTGAAGAATAAATAAAAAAATTCAAGAGGGAGTTACAACAGATCAAAAACTCACTTAAAAGATCCATCACTAACAAATCGAATCGCGAAATTAATACCATCGATAACACCGATGAGATCAACAGTGTCACACAGATTAGCCTTAGATCGATCGCTCAAGTACATATAAAAAACCCAAAAAAACAAAATAAAACAAAAGATGCAAAGAGAGCTACCTGGCTAAACTTGAGAGCATGTTGTTCGCCGGCAAGTTGTAGTGTTCCAGAGACGAAAACGAGGACGCCGCCAGCGCCAGATGGCTGGCAATCGACGGTGGTAATATTGTGCTTGCACTGCTGGAAAGGAAGGCTGGTTAGCTTAGCGACAATGCTCTGAGAGCCTTGGATCTTTTGACCTTCAAAGGTCAACATGGAACGTTCCTGGTAGAGATTGGCTAAACCGGCCCGGTTCGCATCGAATGTGGAGTAGTAGTGATCGACAAAAGCCTTGGCTACAGCGTCTGGATCCATCGATTTTTCGTTTTGTTTATCAGAGTTTGAGCCGTCAACAGAGAAGGGCACTGACACAGGAATTAATAGGAGAGACCAGCCGAGCCCATCCAAAATTGTGTATTTATAGGAGGATTCATCTAGCGGCTGAATTTGAATCATAAAAATCTAAAGGACAAGGGGCTGCCAGCGTGTTCCTTCTTTCTTTTGGATCGTTTATACACCCGCTTTACTGTCTATCAATTAGCGGATCATTCTTTGCGTCAACCTAACGCAGCCCAACCGTTTTTCTTTTACCTAATTTTATTTGAAAGAAATTTTGAAATTATTTTTTTATTGAAAGAAGTATTATTTTTGGAGTAAGAAAAATATATGTTTTTATCTCTAAATTTTTGAAGTATATACTAGATTTTGTCACAGAGTAAAAATGTATGTAATAAATATAAAAATAATATATTAATAAAATTACTATAATTGAAATGGTAAAATTAAAAGATTAAATATCATAATATATTGACTTGTGATCTTATTATGCATAAGTATTTTTATAAAGTTTATACTGAAAAATAAAATTACTCTCAAAATAATAGCCATTATCTATTAAAAATTATATATATATATATATATATATTAGTAAATTTATTACTAAGTTGATAACTTAATTGAGGGTGACATAACTCTCTCATAAAGATCTAATAAAGAAAAAGAAAAGTTAAAAGAATGATTTTTACTTTTTAACAATTTGGGAATGAAAACTAAACTATCTTTCGACTTGAACATATTTTTAAAGAACTAAAAAAAATATAAAACGAAATGTTTTATAGCTTTAACAATTTTAAAAGAAACACTCAATTGTTTCAAAAAGTTTCAAAAGAAAACAAGCTTAAAGAAACTTTTAAATATAATAAGAGAAACAAAATTACCTTTCAAATTATATTTATTGCTCATTAAAATTATGAATTTTAGTAAATTCATTATTAAATTGATGATTCAATTGAAATTGACACTAGTTCAGTAAAATACTTAAATATAATAATAGATATTATTGTTTAAACCCTAAGTGAGTTAATGTCACAAGTCAACCAATCACTATGTCAATAATAAAAGTTAGGAAAATACTCTTCCATGTATAAATCAAGTAGAGTAAATTGCACCATATTTTCCCAAACTTAATTCTTACATTAAATTTGTCTCAAAACTTTAAATTACATCATCAAACTTTTGAGATTATATGAATTATATCATTCAATTATTAAAATCATTAATTTTATTATTAAATGTGATACATTAAATCTATCCTGACATAATTTAAAATTAAAAAACCTTAAAATGAAAAAAGGTTAAAAAAGTAAAAAGAAACGCAAAACCAGACAACTTTTGCCCCATAACTGTATAAATTAAAACTTAAAAAATAAAAAGTTAAAGATAAAGATAAAAAAATATAAGAGAGTTTTTTTAAGCTTCTACAAAAGCTTTAAATCTCTAAATCAATTGCAGTGCAAAATCGTGGTAAATTTAAAATGATGCCAAATCGTTTTGTGGGGTAAATGTTACACTCTGCACTTTCGGCTGTTAAATTTAAATGTGAGACATCATATTTATTATGAGAGTAACTCAAATTAATTTTATATTTAAGGTTTTATTTGTTTCACTGAAAATAATTTTAGAAAAATAATTTTGAAAAATAATTTATTTTTTAGAAAAGTTAATATTTTTGGTGTTTTGAAAGAATCTGTAAAATATTTTTTGTTATTTGGTAGATTTCTTAAAATATTTCATAAAGTTATTTTCAATTAAACAAACATACATATGAGATTTTCTTATTTTTTATTGTTTAATTGAATTTACTTTTATATATAATGTTATATTTTACATTGTTTTTGTATATATTAAAAATATTATGTTAAATTTACATTCATTACAACGTCATTTTTAATTACATGACTACTAAGTAAGTATTTTTATTTAAAATGTGACATCAACAAGTATTTTTATTTAAAATGTGACATCAACAAAATTGACAAAAAAAATTAACGATGTCAACAATTGCATTTAATTTTAAATTTGAAAAGTAAAGGACCAAATTCTTGAAAATAAAAGTACAAAGACTAAATTACAAATCTATGAAGTGTAAATAGACTTATGACATATTTTAACCTTTATACTACAAAACATTTATTATTAATATATTTGTAATTGTAATAAATATTTATTATTAAAATATTAATATTTAATATTTTCAATAATATGTGAATAATATTATTTTAAATTATTATTTTAAAATTTATTATTAAAATAAAATTGAAATATTAAATCATTTATTAAAATAATAAATTATATTTATTATATTAATAATTTATTATATGACTAAATATAAATAATTAAATATGTATGTTTAATAATATTGAAAAACATAATATTTTAAATATTTTTAAAATAAAAATTATTATAATATAATAATATTAAGCTTGATTTAAGTTAATTTTATATAAAATAAAATTATCTATAGATGAGTTTTTTTCGAAAATGATTTACGCTTTTCAAAGTGGTAAGTCATTTTACAAGAAAATGACTTATTTTACCTTGACCTGTTGTAATGACTTAAAATTCACGGGCATCGGAAAAGTACAATATCGGGCCTCTGTTTTAGTAAAATGGGTTCGTAAATAATTATTAGAAGTACTTGAGTCTAGTGGTGTGTATAATTAAATTTTGATTAAGTGAATTTAGCGTAATTAAGAGAAATCGGAAAAAAGGACTAAATTGAACAAGATGTGAAAGTCTAATTATAGATTAAAAGAAAATACGAGGATTAAATAAGAAATTAAGCCTATTCCATTAAATGAGGAGGCAAACAAAACAAAAATCTAAGATTTTTGTTTGTTTAATAAATATAAATAAATAGATTAGTTATAAATTTAATTATGTTAAATTATAATAATTATATTATAATTATATTATATTATATTATGAAATAAATAAAATAAGGACAAGTGGATGGTAATGATAATATACAATTGTAAAAAAAATATGTGTGCACAACTGTAATACATATATTTGTTATTAAATAGATGTTTGTTATTATTATTTAATTGATATTAAACTATAAATTAAATTAAATAGTTGACAAATGTAAGGTGATGATAAAACACATTTGTAACAAATATATATAAACATTTGTAATATAATTATTTATTTACTTATATTTTAAGCTAAATATATTTATTATAATAATTATTATTAAATTAATTTATTATAAATATCATATTATGAATTGAATTAAATAAAAGTCAAGTGTATGGTGATAAAAATATACAAATGTAATAATAGTATTTATACATTTGTAATATATTTATTTAATTACTTTTAAGTAAATAGATATTTATTATTATTATAATATATTATTATTATTAACATTATTAACTAACATATATATATATATATGAAATAAATAAAAAAAAAAAAACAAAGAAGAAAAAGAACAGAAGCTATTTCGAAACAGGGAAAGGACGGAAGGAAAGAAAAATAAAAGGAGAAATTCAGGTTTTGAAGTTTTAAACTTTAATAGGTAAGTCAATCAAGTCTTTTTTACTTAATTTTGATGTTTTAGAAGATTTAGGACAAAGTTTTGTTGAAATCAAGTTGAAATTTTGGAAATTCTTAGGTTTTTGAACATAGTTCATGTTGAATAAAATAATGAATTAGGGTTTAATTGAATGAATTTCAAGTTAGAATTTATTAAAGAATTAAATTGTAAATTAGGCTATAAGTTTTGTGTTGTAGGGATTAAATTGAAAAAATTTTACATTAGGGTTTTATTATGAACATTAGATAGTGAAGTAGAATATGGAAGGAAATTGAATGGAAATAAAGTATGAATTGAGTTAGAAAAGTAAAAGAGTTAATTAGGATTAAATTGAATTAGGGTATAAATTGGATAGAAATTCAATTATTATTATTATTATTATTATTAATTAGTGTTGCAATTAATAGTGTAAATTATTATTATTTTCGTAGTTAGCAAATAACCCGAGGCATTGGCACCGAAAGGAAAAGAGAAAGTTATCGATGAGTAATTACGAAATCCAGGTTTGTATTACTATAATTCAAATCTATTTATTATTAATTGTTATATTTTAATTAAAATGCATGGTAAGTAAAATTAGGTAAGCAATTGAGATGACAATATTGATTTGAATGAAATTGATTCAAAAATGTTTATGGCTATTGAAATTGAATGTGAACAAATTGGAAATTAAAAGTGATTTAAATTAAGTAATTGAATTATGAATTATGTGAATATTTGAAAGTATATTGATTGGAAACTAAGAGTGATTTGTATTGAATCAAATTGAATTGAATGAAGAAAATATGTGAGTATTTGAAATGTATTTTGATTGAAAAATAATTAGTGATTTGAATTTGATTGGAAAATGAATTGAAAATATGAATTAGTTTATGAATATGTGTGAATATGTGAATTGAGTATTGATTGAAAAGTGGTTTGAATTGAATCGAAATATGATTATATGTGATTATCTGAAACATGTATTGGTATTGAATTGTTTATTGATTAGAAAGTGGAAAAGTGAATTTGAATTGAATGAGAATTGAATTGAATTGTGAATTTGAATCAAAAGTGAAATTGACATTGAAAGTGATTTGAAATGTGAATTTGGAGACCCTATTAACTAGTCGGGCTGAATCGGATATAGTTGGCATGCCATAAGATTGGAAGAGTTCAGGGATACTTCGACCTTGAGTTGATGAGACACTGGGTGTCACTATTTTACTTCGGATAGATTCGATGAGGTACTACGTACCACTTTGGTCCAGCTCTGCCGATGAGACATTGGGTGTCAACTTTGCTTCGAATTATCAGATGAGGCACTGGGTGCCAATCTGGTGTGTTTGGTTGGATCCCCGTATCCGCCAAAATCTGAGTCTGTTAATAGGGGTAATTAATGGAAAGTTAAATCAACGGAATTGAATCGATTGAGCCATTGGAAAGAAATGAGAAAGTAGATTATAAATTGAAAATGTGACTTGAATTTGTGAATGGAATTAAGATGTGAGATTTGAAGCATGAACTTAAGGTTTATGAATTTGCTAAAATATCGAATTATTGATATTGAAATCAGTTGAATAAATGAAATGAGAAAATTAAATGAATTGATTGATTGAACTATTGAAAGTATGAGAAAGTGAAATTATGAATTGAAATGTGAATTGAAATTAAGATATAGAAATAAGAAGTGAAAATAGAATGAATTGGAAATAATGAAATAGTATATGAGTTAATTGAATATAATCTTATGAATTAATTATAATTATTTTTATTGAAAATGTTGGTTTAAATAATTATTGAAAGTCTAATGTTGTAAAGTTTTAGATATGAAATAGAATAAGTTATTGAATTGGGATATAGAAATGAAATATATAAAATAATGATTTTATGAAATGGTTATTGATGAAATGCATGAATAAAATGGATATTGATATAATAATTAAAATAAAGAAAAGCTATTTAAAATATATATTATTAGAATAAATTTAAAGTTTAAATGCATAAATGATTAATTGAAGGTAAAATAGTGGTAAGATTTAATGTGTATATATATTGTTTTTACCTTAAGTATTTGAATTATAGTAATACCACTGGGTGTATACTCAGTGTACGGTTTGTTTCCATGCACAGATTAGGTACAAAAATTTTGAAGAGTTGAGATTACGAGTCTTCATCTCATCACATCTTCAAGCAACAAGAAGGTACGCTTTAAAATTTTGAATAGAATGATATGTACTTAGAAAAAATTAAGTATGTCCCAAGTAGTAGTAATGGATTTAAATATAAATTATTTAAATTTATTATTTGTTCGTTTTTATGTTCAAATATAATAGTAATTACCCAAGAATTACTTTGGCACCAAATGTAATATTCCTATATCAGGTTTCTTGAGTCGAACATGGTATAGGGTTGTTACACCTGTAAGTCATTTTCCGTTGACCAAACTATTTTCTGTGAAACAAACACAGGAAAATACAGAAAACGTTTTTCTTAAAATCTTTTACATGTAAACAAACAGACCCTAAATTCAATAAAAAATAATTAAAACATCATTTAAAACAAATCATTTTCAAATAATTAAAATTTATATTTAAAACTTTTAAAACAATTTAGAAAAAAATTTAAAATGGTTCCCAAGTTTTTAGAGGTGTTCAAGATTAAGTACAAGTCTCTTTGAGGGTCGAAAAAAATAAAATAAAGGAGGGACCTTGTTCTGACCTTGTTGTATCGATACAACCATGGACTTGTACCGATACAAGTCCCTGGTACTATTCACTTTTGCTTACTAACTTACTTGTATCGATACAACTAACCATTTGTACCAAAACAACTTTGTTTGAACCCAAAAATCACCTCAAAGCACCCCTATTTTGACCCAAAATAATACCTTAATTAAATCAAAACTTGGATTACTCAAAAATGATGTTTAAAACACCATTCCCACTCACATTAACATATTCAAACACTATAGACACAATCATGAACAAGAAGAATCAAACTTAGCCAACAAGCAAGATTATTTGGCATGCAAGAAACGAGTTATTCATATAAATACCTTCATATTTCTAGTTCTCATTTTAACCATGACTGGATTATTCTATAACATATTCAATATGATTAACATAACACACAATTAAGCTTAGAATACAAAAATCTTCCATGTTATTCATTTGAAATCGACAAAATGGACTCCAACAACTACTTATATTCTAGGTACATGCTAAGACACTTCTAGTGTTTACTATGAGCAAATCAATTTTAACGGAGCTGGGTTATAACCTTTGGATGCCTTTGAACTGTACGAACATGATCCAACATTGTTGACACCTACGTACAGAACAAACATGTCTGCACGCTAAGCATTAGATATAAAGTGGTGTTAGTATAATTTGAATTCAATACATAACATATAAAATATATAAACTTATTATTAGTATACTATATAATATCATCTAATCAAGTCCACAATGGAAAATCAATATCTCATAAAATTATTTGCTTAAATTTTCTCAAGAATATCATAATTTCAAGCCATTTATCATTTGTTAGCTTACCAATGCACCCTCAGATCTTTACATCTCATTTTCATATAGCAAATAAAATTAGTTTATTTACACAGTAGAACATGCCCCCCAGGGCTTTTAACTAGTAATAAATATGATCTTTCACATGCTTTTCATATGTTTTCATTCTTGTTTTTGATCATATTAGTACGCTTATAAGGCTAACATTCTAATTTCATGTATCAAATATTTCGGTTCATTTTATAACATCATTTATATCTCAACTCACATTAATTAATTATCAATTAATGAGTTCAAGCAGGATTCATTTAGTATTTCATTTACAAATCATTTTTGTATTTTCAACCATATTATAACAACCTAATTTTTAGTTGCATCAAAAATGCAATTTCGGGACCCCATTTTCATAAACCAAGTTCATAAATATAAAATAGGAATATTTATAGAGCTAATATAAGAATCTAATAAAGAATGGTCAAGAAATTTAGCTAGTAAAATAGTTAATTAAAGTTCGGGATTAAATTGTAAAAATCCAATCGCTATTGAGTTTTAATTAAAAAAATGCTTGAGGACCTAGATTGCAATTATCCTAAGGAATAAAATGGTAATTAAAATATTGTTTTCTTAAAGTTAGTGGATGATGATAAAATTCCCATTAAGCTTAGTTAATAGTTAGTTTATGATGATTAAAACATGATTAAGTTAACTAAACTAGATTAATTAATGAAAAATTAAAGTATAAATAAGTAAATTAGCGGGATTTTCATCATCTTCTCTATTCTTGCAACCGTCCATACTTAGGAAACCTAAAGAAGAAAGCTTTGAACCCCTCCAACATTCGGCCATCAATTAGGTAAGAAAACCAAGCCTTTTTCTTGTAAATTTTATAGATTTATAATAGGTTCCCTAATAAAAGAATGTGAAATTGTATTATGATCAATAGCTAGGAATCGAAAGACATGCTTATCCCGATTTTAGGGACTAAAACTGAATAAAACGTAAAATATGTGTGTAATAAAAAGGGAAATTAATTAGGATCATGCATTTCACAACATTGTTGTTGTGAGCCAATTAATGGCTATTGTATGTTAATATATGATATTGATTTGGTATGTATATGTAACACCCCTAACCCGTGTCCATCGCTGGATTAGACTTACGGGGCATTACTGATAAAATCACATCAATTTTACATACTTTAAACATTCATAGTCATAATTATACAGAACACAATCATATTGTCCCTTACAAGGCTCTTCAAGGCCTTAAAACATGCTTAGAAGTGGTTCGGGACTAAACCGATAACATTTGCAAACTTTAGAAAATACATAAAATTTTCAAACATTAAGGGTCACAAGCCTGTGTGAGCAGGCCGTGTGCCTCACATGGCCACTAGACACACCCTGTCCAAGCCGTGTGGAAATAGGGCATACATACTGATTTGCATCACACGGTCAGAGACACGCCCGTGTTCCATGGCCATGTGAAAATTGGAGGGTATACTTACCTGGGTCACACAGCCGACCACATGCCTGTGTGCCAGCCCGTGTGCCACACACGACCAGTAGACACGCCCGTGTGTCTAAGCCGTGTAACTTACTGACTTGTTTTAACTAGGATTCAGGGGTCACACGTCGAGTCACACGCCCGTGTGCTCAATCCTGTGGCATGAAAATAGGCTTGATTTAAGCCATCTTTCCCACCTATCTTTCATGTACCTAAAAGCATTCTTTTGGCATCATTTTCACATACAATAGGCAACCAAAAATGACCATTTTATGCACATTTCATACCATTTTATATCTATTCCTTTACTACTCATCTAATGACCATAAACTAGCTCAAAACTATACCAACTCCATATGATTCATCATTCACTACTTACTAAATCATATACCAATTCATCAATCTTCGCCAAACAATATGACATTCAAACATCAAACAGTTAGCTAACCAAAAACATCATTTCCAATCATGCCATTATACACCATCAACAACTAGTCATTTGTGCATCTCAAAACCATACCAAGATTTCCAAATTCACAAGGCATACATATATACATCACATACCATATTGCAATTCATACTATAAGCCAAATACCATTCCATCATCAAAATTATTTTCAAGCCAACTCACATGGCTAAATCTACAGCTCAAAATATACCATAATGACACTAGCCTATACATGCGATATACCATATTTACAAAGCTTCAAAAGTACCAACTAAGTGATCGATAGTGTGACGACATTTCCCGTCGATCCCCGAGTCCGAGCTAGCTTCGATTATACAAATAAAAGCTCAGTAAGCCATATACAAATAAAATCAGCATATAAAACAATTATATTTCAATTCAATTATACAAGCATGGCTAAAACATATACATAAGTATCTATCTTTCTCATTTAATATACACAACCACATCTAAACTCATCACTTACCTTTCCTTTCAATACACATAAGAATTTCATACGTACCTGTGTCATTTAATTTCATTTACACAATCTTTCTCATCTTTGCTTTGCCCGTTGAACCATTCGGAATCGTTAAAGATACTAGAAAATCACATATAGCTCGTACAATGCTATATCCCGGATATGGTCTTACATATTATCACATATCGATGCCACTGTCCCAGACAGGGTCTTATACAAAATCATATAACGATGCCAATGTCCCAGGCATGGTGTTACACGTAATCACATCTCGGTAAACTAATGTCATGACATTTGTATCCTATACTATTCCTAAGGTTCGTACGGGTCTTTTGAACGTCGTAACCGTGTCGATACTTGCTCGTATTTGATCATTCAGTATTCAATACAATTCAATGGTAAATAAATACTTATAATTCAATTTAAAGACATTTATTTACATATTAACTTACCTTGTATATACGATGAACGGATCAGATCAACTACTCGATAACTTTCAATTTCCCCCGATCTAAATCTAATTTCTTTCTTTCTTGATCTTATTTAAGAATTAAAGGTGACGAACCCTAAAGCTTGAATATAGCTTTCTTTTTCTTCAAAATTCAGTGCAAAAAGATGATACATGGCCACCATTTTGTTTTGTTTTAATTTAATTAAACTTAAATCACAAATTACTTAATTAACCTTTGTTTAAACATTAATAAAACATATAATGGATGGCTATTCAGGTCAATTCCCACTATCAATGGTCTATTCACAACATAAGGACTTCACATTTAATTATTCATAACAAATAAACACTTAAACAATTAGAATGCAACTTTTGCATTTTACGTGATTTGGTCCTTTTGTCAAATTAACCATCCAATCGATAAAATTAAAACACGAAACTTTTACACATATCTAAAAACATGTTTTAAACACTAAAAATAGTATTAAAATATTTTTTTGACCTCAGATTTGTGGTTCTAAAACCACTATTCCGTTTTAGCTAAAACCAGGCTGTTACAGTATATATATATTTATATAGAACAAGAGTTGGATAAAAGTGGAGCTATTAGAGGAAAGGAAAAAATTGTAGAATAGTCCCTGAGGAATCTACTTGTTTTGTGTTTTGAAAGGTAAGTTCGTTCTTGTTTAATAGGTATGCTTCCTTGTGGAATATTCCCTTCCTTGCTTACATTAAGATTTTGGTGGAAATTAACATTATTGGCTAGAAAATGTAATTGAACTGAGATGAATTTAGATAAGTGTTTTAGGCTATATTTAATGATTGTAACTAGAAGAAAGACAAAAGATATTAAATGTATCATTAAATGTATGTATGATTTATTTTCAGATTCAATCGAAGGAATTCAGAAATTGATATGTGATAGTCACTATTTATGTGTATGCAAATATGAATGATTGATGACCATGTGAATGTAGTAAAATTCTAGGATACAATTGGCATGCTAATAGAGTCATATATGCGCTTGTTTAAGGGTTAGTTGACGATGTGGAGATTATGAAATGTTATTTCTGGATCCAACACTTGATATGGATTAACGAGTATTCATTGTCTCACAGAGACCTGGGTATAGTGGAGGGATGTATTGAATATGCATATAAATTTGATGCCTACGGAATTTGCACTTTGGTGCCTTGGTGTGGTGTAGTTTATGCACAGATGAGCTATCTTGGTGTGGTGTAGTTCACCTATCACAATTGAAACTATTAAATTAAAGTTTGGTCTTGATTAAAGATAAGATATTAATTAAAACAATTATTTTGAATTAAATTCCACGGTAAGCAAGGGTATCAAGTTAAGAAGTTTTTAGTTCAAAAGGGCTTTACTATGAATTATTGAATCTTGATAATCGATTGGTAGACAAGTTGAATTTCAATTTTGGTCCCATTACATTAAAACTAGATGGTATAATTAGGGAACAACATGATTATAACTTAAATAATTTTATATTAAATTTTAGAATTGGTGAATAGAGGTGAGAGGAGTATAAGTAATAGAACCGAAGATTTTATTCTTCGATTATCTTGTTATGATATTTATCTTCTTCATTTTTCCTTTTCTTTTTCTAAAATATTAAGGAAGTAAGGAGCAGTTTGCATGAAGGAAAAATAGACGTGTTAGCTTGAGAAATTAAGAATTTGGCGAGCTGGTAACCTTTCTAACCTTTCTATACCTTTTAGCTGAAGGGAAGAGGCAAGAAACTTGTAAGTTGCGATAGAGTTCATGGTATTGAACATAAGATCTTAGATAGCTTACAAAAATATTCTGCATGCTAATGAATTTCGATTGTCTCACTTACGAATGCTTTTATTTTGATTGACAAATGGTTATTTTCCTTAGCCAACTAAAGAGGAGGTTAGAGGGACAAAGGAAAGGCAAAGCAAGTGTAGGGTTCTAGGATCTGAGCGTTTTGTGAGTGAGTTTTTGAACTCCAACTTTTATTTACATTTTGTATGCTGCAAGGTTATGTTTTGCTAGAAAATTCTATTACATAATCTGGGGATGATAAACTTAGTAGTAGCTGTGTGAAAGTGTTGTCAATGATGTTTTGTTTGATTGTGAATATGAGGTCTAAATTTAAGACTACTTGCATATATAATTGTTGTCTGCAAAAGCTGTTGAAGTATTAATTGGTAGTGAACTATTGTTTGTTTGTGATTCTATGGTTATTGAATGAATGCGGTTAAATGGAATATGAATTGCTCTTTTGTTGGCCAGCTGTAAAACTAAAAGTTGAAGGCTTGTTAATGTAGGAATGCTTATGCCTTCTTGATATTAATTGAATAAAGTATCAAATTTGTGGTGGGATGTTAATTGAAAGAATTATTGGTGTTGTGGTGGGACGTTAAATTGGAAGAAGTATCGGTGTTGTTGCGGGATGTTAAATGAATGAAGTATCGATGTTGTGGCGAGAAGCTCATTAAAAGAAGTATTAGTTTTATGGTGAGATGTTAAATGAATGAAGTATCGATGTTGTAGTGGGATGTTAATTGAAAGAAGTATTGATGTCGTGGTGGACTGTTAATTGAAAGAGAAGTTTGGTGTTGTGGTGAGATGTTATTTGAAAGAGGACCGACTTTGTGGTAAGATTTTTCTCCAAGTCGCAAGTTATGGCAGTTTGTTAGGACTTTTCCTTACGTATACAAGCTGGTGATAGTCTACAGGACTTATCTTTAAGCGTACAAGCATGTGTCAGCACCAGAATGAATCTATATATATATATGATAATCAACCAAGCATGATCCACTAGGATCATCCATGAAACCTGAATCTGCGTGTAAAAATTCACTACATATGTATTCGCAAGTGGGTTTCTCTAAATGAGAATTTAGGTTTGTAAGTTTGCGAAAACCATAATTGAAACAAGAGTTCGCATAGATTACCATCCCAATATGAGTTCACCGGATCAACCGTAAGTATAAGTTCGTAAAAATTATATTAAAAGCTAAGGAAGTCTAGGACTTGTTCTCAAGCTCCTAGGATAAGTCAGTCCTTTGGGACTCCGCTATATGAAAATTAATAGAAATAAGTCCACCAAGCAAGTCTGAGCAAACAATTTCGCATAGTGAGAGTCTGAGCAAACAAGTTTGAGCACAATTGCATGAGAAATATTCATTGAATGTGGGTTCGCAAGAGTTATCTTTAAGAATAGATTTGTATATATAAAGACATGTATGTGTAATATCTCGAATTAGGGCCTAATCGGAATAGTGGTTTCGTGACCATAAATCCAAGATAGAAATAATTATTTTATAATTATTTTGAGGTTTATGATATGATTGCATGATTCTGTGAAAAATTCGTGATGAAATTCTATGCCTAAGGTGCTTAAATTGAAAGTAGGGACTAAATCGAATAAGTTGCAAAACTTGCATTCTAGAAGTTTTTAGTATGAAATTGATTTGGAATATTAATGAGGAGGTCTTAAATAGAAATTTGACCAATTTTAAGTTCATGGACAAAATTAGGACATGGAAGGAATTTTTGGAAAGTTTAGTAGTAAGGGTATTTTGGTCATTTAGTTATTAAAATGAATTAAAAACAAAATTAAAAGCCAATTTTTGTCCATCTTCTTCATTAGGCCGAAATTTCAAGGGTTCTCCATAGCTAGGGTTTGTTTCAAGCTTCCAAGCTCCATAGTAAGTGATTCCAAGCCCCGTTTTTAATGATTTTTACGTTTTTGAGATCCCGATAACTCGATAAAGCTTATGTTAGCAATAATTTAACCTAGGGTTTATATTTGGAAAAATACCCATAGGTGAAATTTGTGTATTTTGGTGTTTTATGATAGAATATGAGGTTTTAAATTATGTTAGACAACTTGTACTACTCGATTTTAAGCAAAAACGAGTAAAAGGGCTTAATCGGTAAAAATACCTAATAGTCATAAGTACATGTTAGAGTGAGAATTTGATGTTGCCATAGAAGAGAAAAGTGATCAGCATGTTGTAAAACATAAGAATAAGGAATAAAGTTTCATCCCGAGCCTAGGGACAAAAATGTAAATATGCAAAAGTTTAGGGGTAAAATTGTAATTTTGCCAAAATTTGAGTTAAGGATTAATTTGATAATGTGGGTATTAAATAAGCTAAATGTGTTATTTTAGATCAAGAAAGACGTGGAATCGACCTCAATCGAGGAAAAGAAAAGATTATGGACTAAAGTGCAAAATCTTTGTATTTTGGTACCAAGGTAAGTTCATGTGTAAATAATGTAGCATAATGGTTATTTTAAGTTATTGATGTTAATTATATGTTATGCTGAATTTTATTATGAAATGTATGCTTTGTGGTTAATTTCAAATAATATGTAAATTATGTGAACTACTTGTTAAATATAATTGTTACCAGTATTGATTTGGCATTCTACTAAGACTGCAAGGATAAGTGTTCGAGGAAAAGCCCGTTTGAACCTTAGGAATAGATTAGGATACAAGTGACATGTCACTAGGATGGTTGAGCATCCGAACTCGTTGAGTTGAGTCCGAGTTCACTTATGGATGCGAATGTCCGAACTCGTTGAGTTGAGTCCGAGCTCGTGAAATGTAACTAGGCATCCGAACTCGTTGAGTTGAGTCCGAGTTCACTTATGGATGCGAATGCCCGAGCTCGTTGAGTTGAGTCCGAGTTCGCTTATGGGCGGGTTACATGATTGCTTGATTGCATATATGGCACTTATGTGCAAGTTATCCATGTATCCGAATTATATTCCAATGTGTTTAACGGGTAAAGTCCTACTCAAATGGAGGAATATTCGAGATGTAAAGAGACGTATTGGTAAGTGATGTGAAATGGATATTTTGGACAGGTATGTATTTAACCCTCGGGTTGAGTATTGATACAACCACGATAAGGTAATAAGATGATGAAAAATGATTAAAAATGTGATATGTGTTTTAGTGATACATGCTAATGTTGATTGGTATGACTGTTTGTTATGTTACTTATTATTTGCATATGAACTTACTAAGCATTTATGCTTACTCCTCCTTCTTACTCATTGTAGTTTTGGACAAGCCACTTCGAGAGTCGGGATAGGTCGAAGGCTCACCACACTATCCTAAGACTTTTGGTAATGGCTTGTAAATTTAAGTATGGCATGTATAGCAATATACCTTTTTGTGTAAATGATCTTATGGTATGGTGATGGAATGGTTGAGGAAATGCTTGATAATGATAAATTATGAAAATAGTTAGTTTAGATTATATTTGATGTTAAGGAAAATTTTTAAGATATTTAGTGCATAAAAACTCATAAAAGTGATGAAATTTGCCATAAATGAATCTTTGCAAACAACAACACGCGAGTTTAAAATTTACTAAAATCATAAAAATTGAACTTGGTGATGGACTACATATCAAATTGAAGCTTATTATGTCTAGTTTCACATGAAACAAATGAAACAGGTAATGGAATTATATGTTACAAGATATTTGAATTTTAGTGAAACAGGGTCATAGCAGTTTCTGAATCCCCTGTTCCAACTTTAGAAATTCACCATAAGATATAATTAGGTATTGTATTTTATATTCTCAGAATCCTTATTGAGTCTAGTTTCAGGAGAAATAAACCTCATAGTCATATGGATTTTGTACAGAGAGAAATATGGTTCGTAGTAAATGCAGAGTCGACCAGTCAAGTCCTGAAACAGGGGTAACTTTAACTAATAAACTGTACTAATTGGCCCAACCAAAAATTCTAGAAACAAATTAGTAGATAGGTATATGAGTCTAGATTTAGGGAAAATTTACGGATCTTGATTTTGAGTTTCGTAACTCGAGATATGATTTTTCTTGTGACTGTGATGCAAGTAGCTTAAAAGCTGTGAATGTAGAAATAAATAATCCAAAGTTCTAAATATGTTAAATTAAGCTTAGTAACACCTCATACTCGACTCCGACGACGGTCTCGGGCGTGGGGGCGTTGCAGTATGAATCTGCAAACTTGAGTCTGTAAGTATGTGTCCGCAGACAGGAATCCATAGGCATTTGTCTGGTGTATATTAGCCAAGTATGGTTTTGCCAAGAATTTTCACCTGTATAAGTTGCATTGGGTAAATACACTTATACTTACTGTAACATATATGTTCGTAGAGAGTGAAGGCGAATTATCTATTTGAGCAAAGTGTATTGTATGCCTGTTGTTTATATTCTTACGTGAATTGTTTAACGTATTAGTTGTCCTTATACATGACTTATATTCTGTAACGCCCCGAATTTTGGGCCTAGATGAATTGGGCTTTGGGCTTTGGGTCTCATAAAATTTTTAAGTGAGCAAGAAAATGAAAATGAAATGTTGGCTTTAAGGGTTTAAGGAACTTGGAGTGTCCAGGTATGTTGGAGAAGTTTTGGGTTCGAGTTTTGTGGTGGAGGAATTTTAATTTAATTATTAAAAGAACCAGGGTTGGGAGTAGTTGGGCTTTTAAATAAAAATAGGGGAAAATGACATCAAACAGCCTTGTGGAAGAGTGGCTAAGTGACGCAACTTAGAGTGTAGGGAGGTGGCGTTAGTAGCTAGCAAGGAGATCCAAGGTTCGAATCCTAGCTTAGTATTTTTAGGAGTTTAATTTTGGGCCTTCTAGAAGTTTGGAAGTGGGGTAAAGATAAGGGGAGTGTTCAAAAGAGAAAATTTAGGAAATAGATTGGGGAGTTATCAGGGAGAAAAACGAGGAGATGAGAAGGGGGAAGTGATGGAGCCGAAATGGGAATTTAGCCATAAAGAATTCAGCTATAGGGGCTATAAATAGGTGCCGAATGCAAGGTTTCCAGGCTAATGCCAAAATCTTTGTCACCCTTTTACCGAAAACCATTTTCTCTTCATGATCCAAAAAGCTGAAAACCCTTGCTTCTTTCTTTCTCTTCTTGTGCAGATTTTCTATTCTTTTTCTACTCAGGTTTTTGATTCATCTTTTTTAGTCTAGCCGACTTCTTCTTTCTTGAAGCCGAATAACTCTCTTTTGCCATACAAAATTCAAGGGCAGAAACTTTCTTGGCCAAATACTCTTGGTGCCGCCAGTACCTTTTCTAATCAGTCAAGCCTAGTGTAAGTGCTTTGTTCTCATAATCAGTTTTTGCTAAGTATCGAGTATATAGTCCCTCACTTCTTCTAATAGGTTTTGGGTAGGAATAGGTAACGAATCTCAGTTTTTGGATCTCTGCCGATTTGCTCCTCAGGTGAGAGACTTTGGTATCTTGATCTTCGTTGGCCAAATGGTCACAGTTAAGGTAAGGGGACTTGTGTTGGATACGAGTCACCTATTATTCTGGTTTTAATAAGTAAGATTAATGCAGATCTAGGGAGTACGTGATCAAGGAAAAGCTATTAGGGATTGGTGTTCAAGGTAAGGTTAAGGTAAGGTTTCGGTTTTAGTAAAGATATGTATTAGGCATGCGATTAATTGAAGGGTGATATCGCTGTAGGTTGGTGACTGAGGGAATCGTAGCACGCTTGCTTACCAGGTGTGTACATACACTGCACACACAAGTAGATAGACATATCCCGAAAAGCCGAAATGCCGAAAAGCTGAAAGTTTGGCTACGGTAGTCTTGCGAGTGTGCGAACACTCACAAGGGGGAAAACGATAGGTTTCCTGGGGCCCATGGGCGATTCCATGGACCTGGGTTGTGAATTGGCCAAATGGGCTAGAATGGGCTAAATGGGCTCGATGGGCTGTTGGGCCCATAATAGGCAAAAATTTATATTTGATGCTATGTGATGGAAAATTGTATGTGAGTATGACTGTAATTGTGATTTGGGCCTAGTGGCCATATGAATGTGATTTGGGCCTAATGGGCCACATAAATGTGAATGGGCCTAATGGGCCATATGAAAGAGATTAAGCCTAGTAGGCCATATATATAAAAGTATGTGGATTTTTCGGGGTTTTGTAAGAGGTTATAGGCCTAGTATATGATGACTGCATAAAACTTAATTAATATATTGTGATCATGGACAAGTCATAGGGTTAAGGTGTGGCAGCGGGTATATGCATGTCTAGGATTGGATCTAGGGAGAGCTTGGTACTTAAGCGGTCTTAATGACTCACCTCCTCTTCTCTGGAATCCTACCTGGTACATATTATTCGTTCATCTTAGCTCACGAGATTTGTTAACGGGCCGAGGTAGGTGGAAACCGTATTAAATAGAAAATTATTGAAATGCCCCTAAGGGCAAAAATGACCAAAAATACCTCTAGGTGTTGAATGTAAATTTTATGGATGTGACACGCATATCTGCTGCATACATATCATATTCTGCTTAGGTTGCATATGGGTTGGGAAGTATGGAACGGAGGAAGTATATGAGGATCGCATGGTTGCTTGACAATCGTGGATCCACCGACGGTTTTTAAAGCCCAATATGTAAATGAAGGTAGTTCCGCAACCAGGCTACCATTGGTGTGTGGGTTGGGTGGGTTGATATCTATATCACCCACATGGTGTGACGGGGGACGGAGCTGGTGTGTAACGGATGGATAATTTGGAAGGGATTGCATTGCATGTTTGCTGATATCTCTTTGAATGCTTGTTTTTCCATCAAGGGTTGTACACACCGAGTTTGCGAAAGCTCACCCCCTATTTTATTTTATTTTCAGGTGATGCTCAATAGAAGGTTAGATGTTTGGAGGGACTCTGGGTGGCCGGCTAGCAAGATAATTCCGACTTGGTTTTTTTTTTTAAGCATTTAAGTTTTTATTTCTTTTTAAGTGTGTTCAGACCAGGTTGTAATAAGGTTTTCATTATGTTATTATTACTTGAATTATTATTATTATTTTCAATTTAATTACGAGAAGTTGAACATGAATTTATTAAATTATAGTATGTTTTCTACGTTTTCGCAACTTAATTTTTTTTAAAAAAAATCAAAATTTTAAGCAAGGCTTTCGTAACTGAAAGGTTATTTTTTAGTTAATTAGGGTTTCTTTTATTTTAAGAAGGGTTTTTAATGAAAATACGGTTTTTGCTAAAACACTTCAATGTGACACGCCGAATTCGGCCATAACGTCCGGGCCAGGTTTGGGGTATTACATTTAGTGGTATCAGAGCCCAGGTTGCAAAACTCAGGCTGTGAAGTGGGCCTTATTACTTGGTTCTTTTCGTGTTTTTAAAAAAATTGAATTACAATGTTTTTTGAAAAGGGGAAGTCTTTCTGAGCGGCACACCGAGTCTCCGACGTCAAACCAATTAAGTTCTTCTATTCTTGAGCCTATTTAAATTGCTATACAGTAGATAGTTAGAGGGCTACTTTAGACGATTATGTTAGAATGAAACTGAAGCCCTAGGATCTTGAAACTGTAGAGGATTTATGAAAACAGCTCTCTCTTCAAATGCTTTCATAAAACATCGGGTTAATTATTGAAACTAACTAAAACTTCATAAAAATTTTAATCTAGAAAATACGTGAATTGGTGATAAGTGCTAGAAGAGGTGCGAGAGGCCACGGCCGAGGCCGCGGAAGTGTGAGGGCTGAATCATAGGCATCGGGCCATATGCCCATTGTTGGAGTAGAAGAGGCTCCGGCCTCACCTGTGGCTGAGAATGGACCGTATGATCGGGCTGCGGGAGAAGATGCATTGTCGCAAGCAATGTTAAGAATTTTGGAAAGGGTCGCTAGGCCCAATAATGGCACTGGAAATCGGGGGTCCATTCCGGAGCGACTTCGATCGAACGGGGCTGAGGTCTTTAAGGGCGTGGCTGGTATGGCTCTTAACGTGGCTGAATATTGGTTGGAGGCCATGGAAAGGGTAATGGAGGACCTAGACTGTTCACTGGAACAAAAGCTAAAAGGAGTAGTGTCACTACTTAGGGAAGAAGCCTATCAGTGGTGGTTGACAGTGAAAGAGGGCACCCAACCGGAGCGGGTCACTTGGGAGTTTTTCAAAGCTGCATTCCAAGGGAAGTATGTGGGTGCAAGCTATGTGGATGCAAGAAGGAAGGAGTTCCTGAACTTGACCCATGGAAACAAATCGATGGTGGAGTATGAAACAGAGTTTCTACGCCTTAGTAGGTATGCAAGAGTAATGGTGGCAACGGACTATGAGCGTTGCGTTAGGTTTGAGGGTGGACTTAGAGGTAGCCTCAGGGTATTGATAGCTCCACAAAGGGAGCGAGTTTTCTTGAGTTGATGGAGAAAGCAAAGATAGCGGAGGAGGTGAAGCGCACGGAACGCCTAAATCGGGAGAAAGAAATGGGTAAGAGTAAAAGAGAGCCTGAGACTCCTAGTGTTGGACAGATGCCTAGGGTTAGAGCCAAAGTTAATGGGTCAGATAGAGCAAGGCCCCCTGCTGTTAATCTAGGGGTGCCACCTTGTGCTGATTGTGGGAGAAGCCATGGAGGCGAGTGTTGGAAGCGGATGGGAGCCTGTTTAGCTTGTGGGTCTATGAAGCATAGGATCAAGGATTGCCTTCGAATGCTAGGTCGAGAGCCAGTAGTGGGCCAAGGTGGTGCTCAACCACCAAGGGGTGGTCAACTACCGCCAAGGGGTTGTGGCCAGGCCAGGGGCAGTGATGGCAATGGACGTGGACGTGGAGCACCAGGCGAAAATGCAGGCCATGCTGAGGCAAGATAGCCAGCTTTGGTTTATGCTGCTTGTCCCCGAGAAGACGAAGACGCTCTAGAAGAAAATACTGGTACGTACTTTATCCATAGTGTGCGATCTATCTATTTCAGAATTAGAAATAGAGTGCGCAACAGAAGCATAGTGGTGTAACCTAGGTGGTACGGCTATTGGGTAGTTGGAAATTTCGAGGACGAAATTTCTTTTAGGGGGTAGAGTTGTAACGCCCTGAATTTTGGGCCTAGATGAATTGGGCTTTGGGCTTTGGGTCTCATAAAATTTTTAAGTGAGCAAGAAAATGACAAATGACATGTTGGCTTTAAGGGTTTAAGGAACTTGGAGTGTCTAGGTATGTTGGAGAAGTTCTAGGTTCGAGTTTTGTGGTGGAGGAATTTTAATTTAATTATTAAAAGAACCAGGGTTGGGAGTAGTTGGGCTTTTAAATAAAAATAGGGGAAAATGACATCAAAAACCCTTGTGGAAGAGTGACTAAGTGATGCCACTTAGAGTGTAGGGAGGTGGCATTAGTAGCTAGCAAGGAGATCCAAGGTTCGAATCCTAACTTAGTATTTTTAGGAGCTTAATTTTGGGCCTTCTAGAAGGTTGGAAGTGGGGTGAAGATCGACTCTAAGGGGAGTGTTCAGAAGAGAAAATTTAGGAAATAGATTGGGGAGTTATCAGGGAGAAAAATGAGGAGATGAGAAGAGGGAAGTGATGGAGCCGAAATGGGAATTTAGCCATAAGGATTTCGGCTATAGGGGCTATAAATAGGTGCCGAATGCAAGGTTGCCAGGCTAATGCCGAAATCTTTGTCACGCTGTTACCGAAAACCCTTTTCTCTTCAAGATCCAAAAAGCTGAAAACCCTTGCTTCTTTCTTTCTCTTCTTGTGCCGATTTTCTATTCTTCTTCTACTCAGGTTTTTGATTCATTTTTTTTAGTCTAGCCGACTTTTTCTTTCTTGAAGCCGAATAACTCTCTTTTGCCATACAAATCGCAAGGGCAGAAACTTTCTTGGCCGAATACTCTTGGTACCGCCAGTACCCTTTCTAATCGGTCAAGCCTAGTGTGTAACACCTCTAACCCACATCCTTCATCGGAACAGGGTTATAAGATGTTACCGAAGTTTATGGAATAATTATACAAAAATCCCATTATTTACCTGTATTCACATCAAAGCTGTCCACTCAAGTCATAGTCACCAAATTATTTATATCTGGAGCTACGGAACTCCAAATTAAGATCCGCTAATTTTCCCTAAAACTAGACTCATGTATCTTCCTACCACAAAATTTTCAGCATTTTTGGTTTAGCCAATAAGTACAGTTTATTCTTTAAATTCTCCCGTGTTTCACTACTCGATAGTTCTGACCACTCTTCACTAAAATTTAATTATCTATTTGTACAAAATTCAAATAATGTTATGGGTTATTTATCTTAAAAATAGACTCATTAAGGAATCTAACCATATAAATTATGTCCCATAATTATTTTTACAAGTCAGAACAGGGGAGCTCGAAATCACTCTGACCTTATCTCACAAAAATTCAAATATCTCCTGATATGAAAGTCTTTTGCTTACACCGTTTCTTCTATGTGAATCTAGATTCAATAGGCTTTAATTTAATATCTTATTCAACCTCTAATTATATTTTCATAATTTATGGTGAATTTTCAAAGTAAAACTACTGCTACTAATCAAAAATTGTTTTAGTACAAAATATTGTTAACTAGTTTATAACATCTTTACTTCAATTTATTTAAACTCTATACATGCCATATAAATCTTTAAACATAAAACAAAAGCTACTGGAATTGATCTGGATAGTGTGCCTTGTTGTGTTGATCCGATCTACCAATTTCACTTCAATTCAATCTACATAAAAATATCAAACCCACACAAGTAAGCTTATTGAAGCTTAGTAAGTTCTTAGGTTTAAAAGTAATGCTTACCAAACATAATATTTCCAAACAATACCAAAACATTTACTAAAGTTTCCTGCCATTCACAACCACTGTTATAATACTTCACATAGTTGAGCTCAACATTAACAACTACTCAGTCTTTTTCATTTGGTTCACTTCTCTTGTATTACTTATTATCAAATTAGGAAACGGCTTAGGAAATTGAGTACGTCGTTGTTCAGTGCCACAATTCATAACTCAGTATGGTTTTCCTCATTGAAATACCATACGTACATTTTACAACTCGGTATGGGAAATGCCATACCTACGTTTCTTAAGTCAGTATGGATTTGATAAAACCATACCAACATTTCACAACTCAGTATGGATCATACCATTGTAACACCCCGTACCCGAGTCCGTTACCGGAGTCGAACACAAGGTGCACACAGACTTAACTTAATCATTTCACAGTCCATTTAAAATTTTCGATTTAATTTGGTTCTTGCATCACCGTCACCTTAAAAATCATATCTTGAGTTCCAAAGCTCAAAAATCAGTTTCGTAATTTTTCCCTGAAATTAAACTCATATTTCCATCTACTATATTTTTTCTAGAATTTTGGTCGGGCCAATTAGTACAGTTTATTAGTTAAAGTCTCCCATGTTACAGGGGTCGACTACACTGACCTTCGCGCGTTACAACTTGAATATCTCCCTGTACAGGGCTTCAATACTGATGCCGTTTGTTTCAATAGAAACTAGACTCAAAGAGGAATCTATAAATATATGGTATGACTCCTAATTATCTCTGGTTAATTTACAATGAATTTCCAAAGTTGGAACAGGGAATCCAGAAACCGTTCTGGCCCTGTTTCACGAAAACCTAAATATCTCTTAACATACAACTCATATGACCGTTTCGTTTCTTCCATATGAAAGTAGATTCATCAAGGTTCATTTACATAATTTATTCTCCATTTAATTCCATTCCTAAAAATTTTAGTGATTTTTCAAATCTACACCACTGCTGCTTGTCAAGATCTGTTTTCAAGGTAACTTTACCTATTTCGTGGTTTCCATGGACCAACTAGAGTTTTGTCATACATAGGTCTACCTATGATCATGTTTAACCATTCCAAGGGCTGATCATTGCCCAACACTTCCATTCCAGTCCATAGTCACATCATGAAACCACATATACATACATAAACACAAATGGTCTAATGCCATACTCCACTTCTACGAGCCATTTTCGCATGGCCGTACACACATACATCACAAAAGTACTTGAAAAACAACAAAGGGTAGTCCTATACATGCCATATCTAGAGTTCAACTAAAGAGTACCAAAAGGGCTTTGATAGTGTGGATGACTTCGACTTCAATGATCCCGAATCCGATAGCTAACGAGCAAAATCTATAAAACAGAGAGCCAAAGCAACGGGGTAAGCATTTTAATGCTTAGTAAGTCTCAAGTAATGAAATCAGCTTTGACTAAAGTATTGCATTCACATAGCTAAATGAATCACTTTAGTAATACACATTCTCATAATCATATACACACACAAGGTATCAACCTATCTAAGAGCCGAAAGTTCGTTAGTCGATCGAACGAACACTATTTCAAACGAATCGACTTTTCCGATGCACATGTAAACATACCTTATCGTATGGGTTTTTCGAGCGTATTAATTGAATTTATTACAGCACCAAAACGCTCACCTTCAAACCGAGCTTCTTCGGAATTTAGCCGGATATAACCACAAGCACAATTGCCTTCGGGTCTTAATCCGGATTTGGTAACTTGCACAAATGCCTTCGGGTCTTAGCCCGGATATAACAACTCACACGAATGCCTTCGGGTCTTAGCTCGGATATAATCACTAGCATAAATGCCTTCGGGACTTAGCCCGGATATATTCACTAGCATAAATGCCTTCAGGACTTAGCCCGGGTATTATTCAAATGCTCATGTACACATATATCAATAATCACGACACATCCATATTTCATTCTCGTTACTAAGGCTCAAACACAAAACATTTATCAAACCTTTCCCATTTCGGCTCAATAGCCACACACAAAGAGCATGATTTCAATTGACTTTATAACTTAGTCCCTACGCACATTCGGCTGTCCACCATAATAGGACAAATCATTTCAATATAATTCAAGTAGGGTCATTACTCGAAGACTTACCTCGGACGTGGTCGAGCGATTTCAACGGCTACTCGACTACTTTTTCCTTCCCTTTATCAGATTTAGCTCCCCTTTGCTCTTGAGCTTAATTTAACAAATAAATTGATTTAATCATTTGAGCATCGAAAGAGGAATTCAAGGTACTTAGCTCACATATTTTCATTAGACATTAAAGTCACATATGTACGAAATCATGAATCAAACTCAACACATTAGTTAGTACTCTCCTTAGCGAATTTTCTAAGCCAAGAATAGGCATCAATATGCTTGCCTCTAACCGAATGCATGCACACCAATTCCCTCCTGTGGTCGAATATGCATGTCCATGTTGAGGCCAATTATACACTTAATACCACACAAAAACAAAGATACATTTTACTAACTAACGATTCCATATTGTAACTCAATACGCATCAATCATTTATTTCATAACCAAACATCATCATATGCAAATATATACCTTGAGATGGTATATATGTCATACCAATACATCATGTGCAAACATGTATATCTATATATATATATGCTAGAGCCGAATCTCAAAGTTGCTTATCCAAATATAAACATATATCCAAAGCTCAAATCTTACCTACCATGCAATATGCATAAACCATACTTATGGATATACCATGGCGAATACACCACAACACCATACCGTTTCAATTTTGGTCATGGTTAAACAAAGAACTTAATGTCTTACTCAAAATGCTAAAAAGAAAGTCCAAGAGCCATCAATCCACCATCACATGTATCATTAGCAAGCTTCATATTTAACATGAAATGGCATTAACACAAAATCCACCTTGGCCAAATACCATCCCCATGATATAACAAAGATTTGAACCATGGGCTAATAAAAGCATCAAGCTATCAACTAAAAACATGCATGAATCTCATGGCACAACCTCAAACATACCTTAATCTAGATACAAGTATGGCCAAACCTCCTCCTAATCCTTTTCCAAACCAAGCATGAAGCAAAAACCCCCTCCTTCTTCCTTAGGATTTTCGGCCAAGAGAGAATGAAAGGATGAACAAATTTTTTCTTTTCTTTTCTTCAACTCACGGCAATGGGGAGGAGAGAAGCCTTCACACATTTTTTTTTCATTTTTTATTACCCATGCACCTTATTTTATTTATTCCAACATGAAACACTTACACAACATGTTTCATGACATGTTTTGCCCATACTCCTTGTCATGGCGGCCACTAGCAATTAGGGGAATTTGACATGCAAGTCCTCCTTTTGATTACATGCACTATTAGGTCCTTATAGATGAGCCTATCACATTTCAAAGTGTCACACAAGTCCTATTGACTAAATTCACATGAAATTTACTAAATCGAAACTTGAAATTTTCACACATTCACATATACATATTCTAGACAATAAATATTACGTCCAAACATTTCGGTGACTCGGTTTAGCGGTCTCGAAACCACTTCCCGACTAGGGTCAATTTTGGGCTGTCACAACTCTCCCCTACTTAAGAAATTTTCGTCCCCGAAAATCTTACCGTAAATAGGTTTGGGTATCGCTCTTTCATAGAGTTCTTGGGTTCCCGTGTAGCTTCTTCTATCCCGTGTTTGAGCCATAACACTTTCACTAAGCGGAACCCTTTTGTTTCGCAACTCCTTCACTTCACGAGCTAGGATACGAATCGGTTCTTCTTCATAACTCATATCGGCTTGAATTTCAACCTCGATGGACTAATTACGTGCGATGGATCGATCTATAGCGTCGAAGCATCGAAACATGAAAGACGTCGTGAATCTTTTCGAGTTCGGGGCAAAATCAAACGATATGCAATCGGACCGACTCGTTCGGAGACTTCATATGGCCCGATGAACCTCGGACTCAATTTGCCTTTACTACCAAATCGAGTATCTTTTTCCAAGCGAAACTTTAAGAAACACTTTATCTCCCACGATACTCAATGTCTTTTCGCTTCAAATCCACGTCACGATTTACGATGATCTGGGCGCCTTCGGACTTTCACGGATTACCTTTACTTTCTGTCAAAGATCTTTAATCAAATCAACTCTGAAAATTTTACTTTCACCGAGCTCGGTCTAAAACAATGGTGTACGGCATTTACGATTGTACAAAGCCTCGTAAGATGCCATCTTAATACTTGATTGAAAACTATTGTTGTGGCGAATCCAATCAAAGGTAAGTACTGCTCCCATGAACCATCGAACTCGAGGATGCAACATCTCAACATATCCTTAAGTATCCGAATTATCCGCTTGGATTGACCATCGGTTTGGGGGTGAAAGGCGGTCTTTGAAATGCAACTTGGTACCCAAAGCTTCTTGCAATTTCTTCCAAAATCGCGAGGTGAATCTCGGATCTCTATCCGACACAACAAAATCGGTACCCGTGTAATCTCACAACGAGAAACGTACAATTCAGCTAGTTTATCCAATGAAAAATTAAATGCACGCGGGATAAAGTGAGCCGACTTAGTCGATCTATCAACAACAACCCAAATCGCATCCTTCTTACTTGCGGACAATGGCGGTCCGGACACAAAGTCCATTGTGACTCGATCCCATTTCCACTCGGTATCTTGATCGGTGAAGTAATCCGAAGGCACTTGATGTTCCGCTTTCACTTGTTGACATATTAAACATCTCAAACAAAGTCGAGATGTCTCGTTTCATACCATGCCACCAAAACCGACGTTTCAAATCGTTGTACATCTTCAGATTCCCGGCGAATTGACATTCGGCTACAATGGGCTTCGTTCAGAATCATCGAAATGAGTTCAATTCCTTGGAACACACAAACGACTTCAACCTCAAACAATCATCATCATCAATTTGAAACTCCGATTCCTTGTTCTAACACACTCATTTCATTTGCAACCAATTTATCATCGACTTTTTGAGCTTCACGAATTTGATGAATCAATAATGGTTTGGCTTTTAATTCACTACTAACACATTGTCGGTAGAAACGCATAAGTGTACATTCATCGTTCATAAAGCTACAAGTGATTCCGCTTAAGGCGTCCGCAACCACATTAGCCTTTCCCGAGTGATAATCAATGACCAGCTCATAATCTTTCAACAACTCGAGCCAACGTCTTTGTCGCAGATTCAAGTCTCTTTGAGTCATCAAATATTTGAGACTTTTGTGATCCGAATACATGGCACTTCTCACCAAATAAGTAATGTCGCCATATCTTTAAGGCGAATACGATGGCGACTAATTCGAGATCATGGGTCGGATAATTTTTCTCATGTGGCTTTAATTGTCTCGACGATAGGCCACAACTCGACCTTCTTGCATCAATACGCAACCTAACCCAAGTAGGGAGGCGCCACTATAGATGACAAACTCTTTGCCGATTCGGCCGCACTAATCTCGAGCTTCCGTCAAATGAGTTTTCAATTGATCGAAACTTTTTGACACTTTTCCGTCCATTCAAACTTGACATCCTTCTCAAGCGGTTTACGTCATGGGTGTGGCTATCATCAAGAATCCTGTTACAAACCGTCGGTAGTAACCAAGTCCCAAAAAGCTCGAACCTCGATAATATTTCTGAGGCTTCCGTTAAGTATGGCTGAAATTTTGCTCGGTCGACTCGAATACCGTCAGATACCACATGACCCAAGAAGCTAACCTCTTAACCGTAACTCACACTTCTTGAACTTAGCATATAACGCTTATCCCATAAAATTTGCAACACTAATCTCAGGTGCTCCACATGTTCGGTCTTATCTCTTGAATAGACCAAGATGTCGTTAATGAACACAACTACGAACCGATCCAAATATGGTCTGAAGATCCGATTCATCAAATCCATAAATACCGCAGGGGCATTAGTGAGCCCAAACGGCATCACTAAGAACTCGTAGTGACCATATCTCGCTCAAGGCGCTTTTGGGTATGTCCGAATCTCGAATTCAAGAATCGATAATAGCCCGATCTCAAATCTATTTTTGAGAACACTGAGGCTCCTTTCAGTTGATCGAACAAATCATTGATACGTGGTAACGGATATTTGTTCTTTATTGTCACTTTATTAAGCTGACGATAGTCGATGCACAACCTCATGGTTCCGTCCTTCTTTTCACAAACAACACAGTGCACCCCAAGGTGAAAAACTTGGTCGAGCGAAACCTCTATCCGTCAACTCTTGCAACCGAGCTTTCAACTCCTTCAACTCGGTTGGTGCCATACGATCTGAAGCTATCAAAATTGGCGTAGTCCTGTACAAGCTCAATACCAAACTCTACTTCCCGAGCAGGTGGTAAACCCGTAATTCTTGGGAAAAACATTCGGTATTCACAAACCACCGCAGCCAGATTCGGGTTTCTTTTCCAATTCCTTGTCATCAAGTACATACGCAAGGTATGCTTCGCACCCCTTTCTTACATATTTCTGGGCCAACATTGCTGATATTACAGCTGGCAACCCCTTTAAGTCCGTAGACTCAACTCGGATTATCTCGTTATTTGCGCACCTCAAATCAATAGTCTTGCTTTTGCAATTCACAACCGCATCATGCACGGTCAACCAATCCAAACCAAGAATAACATCAAATTCATCAAACGACAAAAGCATCAGGTCTGCCGGAAAGCAGGAACCTCGAATTACTAGGGGGCATTTCTTACACACTTTGTCAACAAGCACGTAACGACCCAAGGGATTTTACACCCTAATTACGAACTCAGTAGACTTAATAGGTAAAGTCTTACTGGATGCTAAGGTTTCGCATATATAAGAATGAGTAGAACCAGGGTCAATCAAAGCAATCACATTAGTATCAAACAGAGTGAAAGTACCGGTAATAACATCCGGCGAGGAAGCATCCTCGGCGTGCGCGTACAGCATAAGCCCTAGCAGAGCGCGAGCCTCGGATCTGGTCGTAGCATCTCTAGATCCTCTCGACCACCACTAGCATTGCCCATATTTCTAGATGGTCTACCTCGGCGATGGTAGCGCCCGCTTTCCACTCGATCTACATTTTGTTCGCACAACCGGGCAATCTTTAATGAAGTGGTCAACGATCCGCACTTGTAACAGGCGGTCACGGAATCTACAACTTCCGAATGCCATTTGCCACAATGTCGACACTCCGTTCTATCTCGACGTTCATTCCCAATCACGGCAACCGAAGTGCCTCGTGTACCCATTGTGGGTCGATCACGATCTCGTCTAAAAAGGCCCGAAGTGCCTCTAGACCGACCCACATCATCTCGAAATTTCTTCGATGCCTGTTGAAGAGACTTTCCCGAGGATCTTTTACGAAACTCCCCAGTTCCCACATCAACTTTTTGTTTTTCTTTTCTAAGCTCTTCGGCTTTACAAGCTCGCTCGACAAGTACTACGAACTCTCGTATTTCAAGAATGCCAACAAACATTTTTATATCTTCATTCAGCCCATCCTCGGCGTTTACACATGATAGCCTCGGACGAAATACATTCCGAGCATATCTACTAAGTCTAACAAATTTTCGCTCATAATCGATGTGACATAGAACCTTGCTTAAGCTCAAGAAATTCCTTCCGTTTTGATCAACAAATCTCGATCGATATACTTTTTCCAAACTCGGTTTGGAAAAACTCCCAAGTTACTTACTCTCGGGCACAATAGAAGTCGAGTACTCCACCAATAGTAGGCGAAATCGCGTAGCAAGGAGATAGTACACTTTAGGCATTCATCGGTGTACAAGATAGCTCATCGAGTGCGGATAGTGTTGTCCAACCAAAATTCAGCTTGCTCGGCATCGTCGCTATCCGTAGCTTTAAATTCAGTAGCCCCATGTTTTCGGATTCATCAACTGGGGCTTATTCGACCTTATTTGGTCGATTCTGGGAGGCATTGTAGGTGCGGAGGTCAGTGTTTGTTGGGAATGGAGGTTGTGGAATAGTCAGTATTAGTTCGAATGTATTGGTTGAACCAATCATTCATCACGCTATAAAAGGCTTGCCTAGCCTCATCATTCGGATTGCTAGCAATAGGTTGAGAGTCCGCGGCGCTGTCCCTTGTCGGGAGCAGCGCCACACTCTCCACATCATCACTATCGCTCGGTTGGGATCGAGATCCATTACTATAAATAAACACAAATTCAAATGTCAGAAATCACCACACTATCAATTAATCACAAAATGGCATGTATAGCTAGACCCAAACGTATTACGGTAGTCCTAGAATCGACTAAACCGTAGCTCTGATACCAATAAAATTGTAACACCCCGTACCCGAGTCCGTTACCAGAGTCGAACACAAGGTGCACACAGACTTAACTTAATCATTTCACAGTCCATTTAAAATTTTCCAGACGAGCTGGTTACTGCATCACTGTCACCTTAAAAATCATATCTTGATTTCCAAAGCTCGAAAATAAGTTTCGTAATTTTTCCCTGAAATTATACTCATATATCCATCTACTATATTTTTTATAGAATTTTTGGTCGGGCCAATTAGTACAGTTTATTAGTTAAAGTCTCCCATGTTACAGGAGTCGACTACACTGACCTTCAAGCGTTACAACTTGAATATCTCCCTGTACAGGGCTTTAATACTGATGCCGTTTATTTCTATAGAAACTAGACTCAAAGAGGAATCTATACATATATGGCCTGACTCCTAATTATCTCTGGTTAATTTACAATGAATTTCAAAAGTCGGAACAGGGAATCCAGAAACCATTCTGGCCCTATTTCACGAAAACCTAAATATCTCTTAACATACAACTCATATGACCGTTTCGTTTCTTCCATATGAAAGTAGATTCATCAAGGTTCATTTACATAATTTATTCTTCATTTAATTCCATTTCTACAAATTTTAGTGATTTTTCAAATCCACACCACTGCTGCTGTCAGCATCTGTTTTCAAGGTAACTTTACCTATTTCGTGGTTTCCATGGACCAACTAGAGTTTTGTCATACATAGGTCTACCTATGATCATGTTTAACCATTCCAAGGGCTGATCATTGCCCAACACTTCCATTCCAGTCCATAGTCACATCATGAAACCATATATACATACATAAACACAATTGGTCTAATGCCATACTCCACTTCTACGAGCCATTTTCGCATGGCCGTACACACATACATCACAAAAGTACTTGAAAAACAACAAAGGGTAGTCCTATACATGCCATATCTAGAGTTCAACTAAAGAGTACCAAAAGGGCTTTGATAGTGTGGATGACTTGACTTGATGATCCCGAATCCGATAGCTAACGAGCAAAATCTATAAAACAGAGAGCCAAAGCAACGGGTAAGCATTTTAATGCTTAGTAAGTCTCAAGTAATGAAATCAGCTTTGACTAAAGTATTACATTCACATAGCTAAATGAATCACTTTAGTAATACACATTCTCATAATCATATACACACACAAGGTATCAACCTATCTAAGAGCCGAAAGTTCGTTAGTCGATCGAACGAACACTATTTCAAACGAATCGACTTTTCCGATGCACATGTAAACATACCTTATCGTATGGGTTTTTCGAGCGTATTAATTGAATTTATTACAGCACCAAAACGCTCACCTTCAAACCGAGCTTCTTCGGAATTTAGCCGGATATAACCACAAGCACAATTGCCTTCGGGTCTTAATCCGGATTTGGTAACTTGCACAAATGCCTTCGGGTCTTAGCCCGGATATAACAACTCGCACGAATGCCTTCGGGTCTTAGCCCGGATATAATCACTAGCATAAATGCCTTCAGGACTTAGCCCGGATATATTCACTAGCATAAATGCCTTCAGGACTTAGCCCGGGTATTATTCAAATGCTCATGTACACATATATCAATAATCACGACACATCCATATTTCATTCTCGTTACTAAGGCTCAAACACAAAACATTTATCAAACCTTTCCCATTTCGGCTCAATAGCCACACACAAAGAGCATGATTTCAATTGACTTTATAACTTAGTCCCTACGCACATTCTACTGTCCGCCATAATAGGACAAATCATTTCAATATAATTCAAGTAGGGTCATTATCAAGACTTACCTCGGACGTGGTCGAGCGATTTCGACGGCTACTCGACTACTTTTTCCTTCCCTTTATCGGATTTAGCTCCCCTTTGCTCTTGAGCTTAATTTAACAAATAAATTGATTTAATCATTTGAGCATCGAAAGAGGAATTCAAGGTACTTAGCCCACATATTTTCATTAGACATTAAAGTCACATATGTACGAAATCATGAATCAAACTCAACACATTAGTTAGTACTCTCCTTAGCCAATTTTCTAAGCCAAGAATAGGCATCAATATGCTTGCCTCTAACCGAATGCATGCACACCAATTCCCCTCTGGGTCGAATATGCATGTCCATGTTGAGGCCAATTATACACTTAATACCACACAAAAACAGCATACATTTTACTAACTAACGATTCCATATTGTAACTCAATACGCATCAATCATTTATTTCATAACCAAACATCATCATATGCAAATATATACCTTGAGATGGTATATATGTCATACCAATACATCATGTGCAAACATGTATATCTATATATATATATGCTAGAGCCGAATCTCAAAGTTGCTTATCCAAATATAAACATATATCCAAAGCTCAAATCTTACCTACCATGCAATATGCATAAACCATACTTATGGATATACCATGGCCGAATACACCACAACACTATACCGTTTCGATTTTGGTCATGGTTAAACAAAGAACTTAATGTCTTACTCAAAAATGCTAAAAAGAAAGTCCAAGAGCCATCAATCCACCATCACATGTATCATTAGCAAGCTTCATATTTAACATGCAATGGCATTAACACAAAATCCACCTTGGCCAAATACCATTGTAACACCCCTTACCCGTTACCGTCGCCGGAACAGGATACAAGGTATTACCAGAACATAACACATACCATTAAACATAACCGAAATATAAATATGTCTTGAACAATATTAGCCAACTTTAATGGCTTGTACAAATTAGCTGGTCGAGTACTGTAACTAATATTTTAAACCTAGACAAATATGACACGTAACAAAATAATTAAGCCTACTATACATGCCATAATTCAAAACGTTTAGTTCAAATACCTAAAGTATGATAGTGCGGATAGATCTTCACGATCCTTAACTCCCGAGCAAGCCAAGAACACTATAAGACAAAGAGAGAAACAAAGTAAGCTTATAGCTTAGTAAGTAAGTATGTAAATACTAATTAAAAAATCTAACATGTTTACACAACAATTCAAGTACATCTACTTTAACTTCACTATTCATTCCACTTTGATTAAGCTGTCTCTGCTGCGTCATATTCACTAAATAAATCATAACTCGAGTTACAAAACTCGAAATTCAAATCCGTAAAATTTCCTGAATCTAGACTCATAAAGCTTTTTGCTAATTTTTTTCTATAATTTTGGTTCAGCCGATTAGTACAGTTTATTAGTTAAAGTTTCCCTGTTACACAGCTCGACTGATCTGACCTCTGTTCACTACAAATTGAATTTCTCTCAGTACACAATTCAAACAACCCTGAAGTCTGTTTCATTTAAAACTAGTCTCAATAAGGAATTTAGGCATGTAAACTATATTTCTTAATTTGCTTTGTACAATTTTTAATGATTTTTAAAAGTTGGAACAGGGGATCACGTATTCATCCTGAGCAAGTCACATATAATTGTAAATATCTCAAAATATAGAATTCCTTTGCTTGCTCTGTTTCTTTTATATGAAAGTAGACTCATTAAACTTTAATTTCACATCTCATTCAACCTCTAATTATATTCCTCCTATTTTTGGTGATTTTTCAAAATCACGTCACTGCTACCATCTAAAAACAGTTTTAATGCTAATTTCACTCTTTCACAAATTCTTTATGCTAACCTCATTTTATCTTATATTTGTATATACCACAAATCATTTTCACCACATTTCATTCACCATAAGTGTAGGTCCAAACCACAATATCACCACAAAACCATCCCGTTGAACAATTCGGATCAATCCTCGATATTTAATGGTTTCAAGACACACCCCACCATCATACTTCGTTTAGTTCGGCTCTCTTGTACACATGGTGAACACTTAGTACCACTCATGCGACCTAGCCGATTTGTCTCGTAGCTCTCTTGTCTACATGGTGTCCGTCACTTGGAATCACGCATGCGACCTAGCTACATTTATCTTTCACGTAGCTCTCTTGTCTACATGGGATACATCTCGTATCACACATGTGACCTAGCTACTACAGGTGTCTCGTAGCTTTCTTGTACACATGATGTGCACTCGGCATCATACATGTGACCTAGCTACGCTCCTCTATTTCATTCGATCTCTCGAATGTTCAACTGGGATTTCTCTCTCTATATTTATTTCCATTCTTCCAATAGTCGATTTATATTTTAACATCAGCTAGTATATTTATATAATAGGCTGAAATATAAGAATGTACATGAAATTATTGTAATATTTACATACAAACTTACCTTGGTGCAAAATGTAGAAATTTTGCAATTTAGTCCAAAACTTTTTCCTTCCCCCGTTCGAGATCAATTCCGCGTCTTTCTTGATCTATAATAACACATTTAGCTCATTTAATACTCATACTATTTATTTCAATCCAAAAATCACATCATGGAAAAATTACATTTTGCCCCTAACTTTACAAAATTACATTTTTCCCCTAGGCTCGGAATTTAATTTCAGCCCTTATTCTTATATTTTATGATATGCTGAACATTTTCTCTTCTACAACAACATCAAATTCTCACTCTATCATATAGTTATGAACAATAGGTATTTTTACCGATTATCTTGCTTTTACTCGTTTTCACTTAAAACCGAGTAGCACAAGTTATTTAACATAATTTAAAACCTCATATTCTATCATAAAACATCAAAATACACAAATTTCACCTATGGGTATTTTTCCAAATGTGAACCCTAGGTTAAATTATTACTAGCATAAGCTTAATCGAGCTTAGGGATTCCAAAAGCGTAAAGAACATTAAAAGCGGGCTTGGAATCACTTACTATGGAGCTTGAAAATTGAAGAAACCCTAGCTATGGAGAGAGGAGAATTCGGCAGCAACTAAGGAGGATGATGATCAATTTTGTGTTATTTTTCCCATTTTATTTCATTTAATATCCAAATGACCAAAATGCCCTCCTTACTAAACTTTCAAAAATTCCTTCCATGTCCTAATTTTGTCCATGAACTTAAAATTGGTCAAATTGCTATTTAAGACCTCCTAATTAATATTCCAAAACAATTTCATACTAAAAACTTCTGGGATGCAAATTTTGCAACTTATTCGATTTAGTCCCTACTTTCAATTTAAGCACTTTAGGCATAGAATTTCATCACGAAATTTTCACACAATCATACAATCATATCATAAACCCCAAAATAATTATAAAACAATTATTTCTATCTCGGATTTGTGGTCACGAAACCACTATTCCGATTAGGCCCTAATTCGGGTTGTCACAACCATCCCCATGATATAACAAAGATTTGAACCATGGGCTAATAAAAGCATCAAGCTATCAACTAAAAACATGCATGAATCTCATGGCACAACCTCAAACATACCTTAATCTAGATACAAGTATGGCCAAACCTCCTCCTAATCCTCTTCCAAACCAAGCATGAAGCAAAAACCCCCTCCTTCTTCCTTAGGATTTTCGGCCAAGAGAGAATGAAAGGATGAACAAATTTTTTTTCTTTTCTTTTCTTCAACTCACGGGAATGGGGAGGAGAGAAGCCTTCACACACATTTTTTTTCATTTTTTTATTACCCATGCACCTTATTTTATTTATTCCAACATGAAACACTTACACAACATGTTTCATGACATGTTTTGCCCATACTCCTTGTCATGGCCTACCACTAGCAATTAGGGGAAATTTGACATGCAAGTCCTCCTTTTGATTACATGCACTATTAGGTCCTTATAGATTAGCCTATCACATTTCAAAAGTGGCACACAAGTCCTATTGACTAAATTCACATGAAATTTACTAAATCGAAACTTGAAATTTTCACACATTCACATATACATATTCTAGACAATAAATATTACGTCCAAATATTTCGGTGACTCGGTTTAGCGGTCCCGAAACCACTTCCCGACTAGGGTCAATTTTGGGCTGTCACAACCATACCTACATTTCACACTTTGGCATGGAACAACCATGGTCTTATCCGTCAATTCATCTCATGTCACGATACGAACGTACTCAATCCTGCGTTTTTCCTAATTTGCATTTCCATATTTATTCTTTCATTAAAAAAATTTTCACAATCCCACAACAAATTCATATATAATAACACATTATATCATTCAAGAATTCACAAATAAACATCTAAATTCAACCATATGAACTTACCCGGCTAATTTGTAGAAGATATTGAAATTTAGGGACTATTCCGCAACTTTTTCTTTTCCTCGTTCTTCTTTGGATTCTTGATCTATAATATAAAATATTTCCACTCATTAGCATTTATTTGATTTCTATTTCACTTCACAATTTATGCTCTTCAACTTTCAAAATTACACTTTTACCCCAAAATTTATAGTTTTTACAATTTAGTCCCTGCTCAATTCACCCATCAATTGAACTAATTTTTTTCAATTAACACTTTATTTTATCATTATAAACTATTTCAAAACCTTGAATATTCTGAATTTCAACACCAACCTTCAATTCACAACTTTTTCACAATTAGGTCCTAAATACCATTTTCTATCAAAATCACTTAATAAAACCACCTTAATATGAAATTAGAACTTAAATTTCATAATAATTCATCATAAAATTCCCTTAACCATCCAAGGTAACTTTCAATTTCACCCATAAAATCAAAAACTAATGAAATCTAAAAGTGGACCTAATTGTAAAAGTCATAAAAAGATAAAAATTATCAAGAAAAAGCAAGAATTAAAATCACATGATGTAAAAATATGAAAAACCAGCTTTCTCCAGACCTTCTATGGCATTTTGGCTGAGAAAATATGAAGAGATCTCTAGATTTTTCAATTTTGTCCTTATTTTATATGTTAAAATTATAAAATTTCCAATTTTACCCTTATTTCCCTTATTTTACTGCTGATTTTTTACCCTTACTGTCCAACCTATTCACTTTTAGGCTTAATTTCCCTTTAAATCCTCTTTCTTTTAACACTTGAGCTATTTAATCCTTCTAGCAAATTTTATTTTTGTTACAATTTAGTCCTTTTTATTTAATTGACTACCTGAACGTTAAAATTTCTCAACCAAACTTTAATACTAACTAAATGACACTGTATAAAAATTTATAAAAATATTTATAGCTTGGTTTTCAAATTCGAGGTCTCGATACCTCATTTTTGACCCGTTTGACATAATAAATTCTTTTAATTCACCAAATTCACCAATTCACAAATTCTTCTAAATTCTTACTTGACTTATAAATATTAAATTACTATCTTGTTTAATCTTACTTGTCGGATTTAGTGATCTCAAATCACCATTTCCGACACCACTGAAAATTAGGCCGTTACATAGTGTAAGTGCTTTGATCTCATAATCGGTTTTTGCTAAGTATCGAGTATACAGTCCCTCACTTCTTCTAATCAGTTTTGGGTAGGAATAGGTAACGAATCTCAGTCTTTGGATCTCTGCCGATTTGCTCCTCAGGTGAGAGACTTTGGTAAGTGCACTTGATCTTGGTTGGCCAAATGGTCATAGTTAAGGTAAGGGAACTTGTGTTGGATATGAGTCACCTATTATTCTGGTTTTAATAAGTATGATTAATACAGATCTAAGGAGTACGTGATCAAGGAAAAGCTATTAGGGATTGGTGTTCAAGGTAAGGTTAAGGTGAGGTTTCGGTTTTAGTAAAGCTATGTATTAGGCATGCAATTAATTGAAGGGTGATATCGTTTTAGGTTGGTGACTAAGGGAATCACAGCATGCTTGCTTACCAGGTGTGTACATACACTGCACACACAAGTAGATCGGCAAATCCCGAAAAGCTGAAATACCGAAAAGCTGAAAGTTTGGCTAAGGTAGTCTTGTGAGTGTGCGAACACTCGCAAGGGGGAAACTGATAGGTTGCCTGGGGCCCATGGGTGATTCCATGGACCTGGGTTGTGAATTGGCCAAATGGGCTAGAATGGGCTAAATGGGCCCGATGGGCTGTTGGGCCCAAAATAGGCAAAAATTTATATTTGATGCTATGTGATGGAAAATTGTATGTGAGTATGACTGTAAATGTGATTTGGGCCTAGTGGCCATATGGATGTGATTTGGGCCTAATGGGCCACATAAATGTGAATGGGCCTAATGGGCCATATGAAATAGATTGGGCCTAGTGGGCCATATATATATAGGTATGTGGATTTGTCTGGGTTTTCTAAGAGGTTATAGGCCTAGTATATGATGAATGCATAAAACTTAAGTAATATACTGTGACCGTGGACAAGTCATAGGGTTAAGGTGTGGCAACGGGTATATGCATGTCTAGGATTGGATCTAGGGAGAGCTTGGTACTTAAGCGGTCTTAATGACTCACCTCCTCTTCTCTGGAATTCTACCTGGTGCATAGTATTCGTTCATCTTAGCTCACGGGATTTGTTAACGAGCCGATGTAAGTGGAAACCGTATTAAATAGAAAATTACCGAAATGACCTTAAGGGAAAAAATGACCAAAATACCCCTAGGTGTTGAAATGTAAGTTTTATGGATGTGACACGCATATCTGTTGCATACACATCATATTCTGCTTAGGTTGCATATGGGTTGTGAAGTATGGAACGGAGGAAGTATATGAGGATCGCATGGTTGCTTGACAATCGTAGATCCACCAACGGCTTTTAAAGCCCAATATGTAAATGAAGGTAGTTGCGCAACCGGGCTACCATTGGTGTGTGGGTTGGGTGGGTTGATATCTATATCCCCACATGGTGTGACGGGGGACGGAGCTGATGTGTAACAGATGGATAATTTGGATGGGATTGCATTGCATGTTTGATGATTTCTCTTTGAATGCTTGCTTTTCATCGAGGGTTGTACACACTGAGTTTGCGAAAACTCACCCCCTCTTTTATTTGATTTCCAGGTGATGCTCAGTAGAAGGTTCGATGTTTGGAGAGACTCTGGGTGGTCGGCTAGCAAGATAATTCTGACTTGGTTTTTTTTTAAGCATTTAAGTTTTTTATTTCTTTTTAAGTGTGTTCAGACCAGGTTGTAATAAGGTTTTCATTATGTTATTATTACTTGAATTATTATTATTATTTTCAACGTAATTACGAGAAGTTGAACATGGATTTCTTAAATTATAGTATGTTTTCTACGTTTTCGCAACTAAGGTTTTTTTTTTTAAAATCAAATTTTTAAACAAGGCTTTCGTAACTGAAAGGTTGTTTTTTAGTTAATTAGGGTTTCTTTTATTTTAAGAAGGGTTTTCAATGAAAACACGATTTTCGCTAAAACACTTTAATGTGACACGCTGAATTCGGCCATAACATCCGGGCCGGGTCTGGGTTGTTACATATTCCACCAAGTTGTATGTGTGGTCGGGTAAACATCATGAAAACTCACTAACTTCATCTTGAACTTAAAATGTTCCTTGATTTATTTCTTTCATGTATCAAATGTCATTTTGAACTACGGGAAAGGGACTAAGCCATAACCTGTTATTTTTGTTGTAAGCCTATTAATTGTATATTTGTAACATGTACATATCAGGGCAATCCACAGGCTAGTAAACTAAGAATTTGGTTTTACTGTATTTAGCCAAAAATCTTTTAAAAACAAGACAATATGTATGGTTAGATTAAATATACATTTTGTAAACTTTTAAGTATTTTTCAAAAACGAAATAAGTTGCCAATTCATGTTATTGCACATACCAATAAGTTGAACGTTTCAAAATCATTTAAGTATTCGGTAATAATATCATCTTGTTCGAGTCTGGTGACTGGATCGAGATTATACATATCGTCCCTTAAATGGACCCTTGAGGCCCAATACGAGCATTAGAATCAAGTCGGGACTAAATCGAAAAATCTAAGAATTTTTTGCGACATTTTAAAAATTTTCCAAGTTACAAGGCTCACATGCTCGTGTGGTCCAACGGACATGCCCGTGCTGTAGGTCATGTTCGTACCTGTGTAACTCTCTAACTTGAGCACACAGCTATGCCACATGTCCGTGTAGCACACACGACTGAGACACACGCCCGTGTCTCTACCCGTGTGGTCAATGCTGATCATCCTGTTTCTCGAATTAAAGGTGTAGGGGACACACAGCCTAACCACACACCTAGGTTCATTTCTCACCCAAAATTACACCAATGACCTGCACTTAAACTCACATCCAAATACCAACCATTTCAAGCATTCAAATTAAGCAAACTCTATCATTCAACATGACATATCATTACATGCATACATGTTTATAATCTTACCTTGGTATATTCCATATGTTAGACATAATTTGAACAACCATTAACATGTATGTAGCTACCATAGTATGACATTACAAGTATATCAAAAACAACCATTACTAGTCATTCCAATGGCTAGATTACAAACCACATATTTAAACCATCTATGACCAAGTTAGCGTATACATGTCATTATACCCAAATGATTTTACTATATATACCCAAAAAAAGCCAGTGGATAGTGTGATGACGCTCTAATGATCTCCAACCTTCGCGAGCTTCTGAGTACCAATTAAGCCATGAAAGTTTCTTCTATCTCTCCTAAGGTTTCCATGTATTTTTGGGAAGAATATGAGTAAATAAGATGATATTTTCTTTTTCATCTTTTAATTAATTAAATTATTTCAAATTCAAATTTAGTCCTCACCCTTTTTCTAAATTTCCATGGATGAGTCACCAAAATATCTACATACTTTTCTTTAATGGTCTAATTACCATATAAGGACCTCAATTTTTGAATTCCATAGCTATTTAATCCTTCTAGCTACTAGAATTCAACTTTTTCATTTTATGCGATTTAGTCCTTCTCGTAATTAAGCACATAATCAATAAAATTTTCTTATCAAAATTTTCACATGACATTTCTAACATATTACGAACCATGTAATTAAATAAAAATAAATTTTATTTTCAAATTAGATTTGTGGTCCCGAAACCACTATTCCAATTTATCTGAAAAATAGGCTATTACAACTCTCCCCCTTACGGATTTTCGTCCTCTAAAATCTTACCAGTAAAAAGATTCAGGTATTGCTTCCTCATAGAATCCTTTGGTTCCTAAGTAGCCTCTTCTATACCGTGTCGTTACCAAAGAACTTTTACTAATGCTACCTTTTTATTTCTTAACTCTTTTGTTTCTCGAGCTAAGATTTTGATTGGTTCTTCACTATATGTCATATCAGGCTAAATCTCTACCTCTGTCGGAGATAACATTGGAAGGATCGGATTGATATCGCCGTATCATAGACACACGAAAAACATTATGAATCCGATCAAGTTCTGGTGGTAAATCTAACCAATTTGCAACCGGTCCAATTCTTTCTGTAATCTCATATGGTCCAACGAATGTGGACTCAGTTTTCCTTTACGACCAAACCGGAGAACTTTCTTCCAAGGCGATACTTTCAAGAATACTTTGTCACCGAGTTGAAATTCTATTTCTTTTCGTTTAAGATTAGCATAAGACTTTTGACAATCAGAGGCTGCTTTCAAACTGTCCCGAATTACTTTCACTTTTTCCTCGGTTTCACAAACTAAGTCAGCTTCGTGTAACTTTTTCTCACTGAGTTCTGTCCAATAAAATGGAGTTCTACATTTGCGACCATACAAAGCTTCATACAGTGCCATTTTATTGCTGGACTGATAACTGTTATTGTAACCAAATTCAACTAAAGGAAAATAATTTTCCCAGTTACCTTCAAACTTAAGTATACAACACCAAAACATATCTTCCAAAATCTGTATAACACGTTCAGATTGACCATCTTTCTGTGGATGAAATGCAGTGCTAAATAGTAACTGAGTATTCAGAGCTTCTTGCAAGTTGCTCTAGAATTGAGAGGTAAACTGAGGGTCTCTATCTGAAATAATGAAGACAGACACTCCATGCAATCTGACAATCTCAGAGACATATAATTCAGCCAATCTATCCAAAGAATAATCCATACATACTGGAATAAAGTGTGTAGACTTTGTGAACCGATCAACAATCACCCAAATGACATCTTTCTTCTTTAGAGACAGGGGTAATCCCGATACAAAGTCTATGGTAATTCTTTCTCATTTCCATTCTGGTATCGTAACTGATTGCAATAGTCTAGAAGGCAACTGATTTTTAGCTTTATCTTGCTCACATATCAAACATTTAGACACAAACTCAGAAATATACCGTTTCATTCCTGGCCACCAGTACATCTTTTTCAGATAATTATTTACTACTACTAGGATGAAGAGACATGTTACCATTATGGGCTTCATTCAAATCTTCTGTACTAGTTCTGAATTTTTCGGTACACATACTCTGTCTTTGAATAACAAACAACCATCAATCCTGATCTGAAATTCTGAGTCAGGAGTCAATTCACTTTGTATCCGATTTGCTTGCAACTTACTATCATTTTTCTGAGCTTCAGATTTCTGTTGCAAAAATGTCGGTCTACCTTTTAACTCAGCTATAACTAAACCATCATCACTTAATGGCAATCGGGTATTCATTGCTCACAAAGTGTACAAGGACTTTCTACTCAGAGCATTTGCAACTACATTGGCTTTTCTAGGATTGTAGTCAATAACAAGATCATAATCTTTCAGTAATTCAAGCCACCTGCCCTGCCTCAAATTCAAATCTTTTTGTGACATCAAATATTTCAGACTTTTATGATCTGTGAATATATGAAATTTTTCACCAAACAAATAATGTCGTCATATTTTCAATGCAAACACTATGGCTACCAATTCAAGATCATGTGTCAGGCAGTTTCTTTCATGTAGTTTTAGCTGTCTTGAAGCATAGGCTACTACTTTACCTTCTTGCATCAAAACACAGTCTAAACCATTCAATAATGTATCATTGTAAACTATAAATTCTTTACCCGATTCTGGCTGAATTAACATTGGAGCTTTTGTCATTAAAGCTTTTACTCTGTCAAAAATCTGCTGGCATTTATCAATCCACTCAAATTTCACATCTTTTTGCAATAGACGGGTTAGTGGATAAGCTATCATTGAAAAACCTTTTACAAATCTCCGATAATAACCAGTTAGTCCCAGAAAACTTCAGATACATTCTTCTATGGCTTCCAGTTAACAATGACTAAAATTTTATTTTGGCCCACCTTGAAACCTCCAGTAGATACTATATGCCCAAGAAAACTAACTTCCCATAGCCAAAATTAACATTTACTAAATTTGGCATACAATTGTTTCTCTCGTAAAGTTTGCAACACTATTTTCAAATGCTCCGCATGTTCATTTTCATCTTGGGAGTAAACCAAAATATCATCTATAAATACCACCACAAACCTGTCTAAATATAGGCTGAAAATTCTATTCATCAAATTCATAAACACTGTATGTGCATTTGTCAAACCGAATGGCATCACAAGAAACTCATAGTGTACATACCTAGTTTTAAAAGCTGTCTTTGGTGCATCTAAATCTTTTGTCTGTAACTGATAATAGCCAGAACGGAGATCAATCTTTGAAAATACAGTGGCATATTTTAACTGGTCAAAAAAGTCATCAATATGAGGCAATGGATACTTGTTCTTTATTTTAACTTTGTTGAGTTGTCTGTAATCAATGCACAACCTCAACGATCCAACTTTTTTCTTTACAAACAAAACTGACACTCCCCGGGGTGAGAAACTAGGTCAAGCAAAACCTCTGTCAATCAATTCTTACAACTGTGCTTTCAGCTCCTTCAATTCAGTAGGAGCCATTCTGTAAGGTGCTATGGATATCGGTGTTGTACCCAGAACAAGATCTATAGAGAATTCCACTTCTGTATCTGATGGTAAACCAGATAATTCTTCTGGGAATACATCAAGAAATTCACATACAACCGGCGCTGATTGAATCTTTGACTCAGATACTTTAGTATCCAACACATATGCGAGATAAGCATCATAACCCTTTCTGATATATTTCTGTGCTGATATTGCTAATATCACATTAGGTAATCTATCCAGTTTTTCAGATTCAACATGAAGTAATTCACCACTCTGACATTTCAATACAATATATTTCTATTTACAATTTACCATTGCATCATATTAGGTTAAGCAATCCATTCCCAAAATCACATCAAATTCATCAAATGGCAATAACATCAAGTTAACCAAAAAGCAATAACCTTTTACCATCAACGGACAATTTTTACAAACTTTATCCACCATAACACACTAGGCCAGGGGGTTTGAATAACCACAAAGTCAGTGAATTTGATAAACCGTAATTTATACATATTTCTATTCCATGCTTAGCACATTTTATTGATTATTTTTCCTTAAAATTGGTGAATTCGATGCTCCTAATGCCTTAATTTCATGTTTTATACATAGGTGAGCATAGGAAAGTGAAGGGAACGAGAAACGGGCCAAAAACAGAGAAAATGGGCTAACATACGAAATCAACACGGCCAGGACCTCTTCACACGGGCAGACCATACGGCCGTGTCAATTTGGCAGAATCGAAGCATGACTCACACGGGTGGACCACACGCCCGTGTATATTTAACAGGCTTGACCACAGCCTGAAGTAATCACACATGGGCGTGTCCCTGCCGAGCCCAAGTTTAGTCCAATTCGGAAAAGGCCATTTTTGAGGGTTCTTAGGCATTCCAAATCCTATAAATACACCCTAGAGGAGGAGGAAAAAGGACACACAGAGAGGGAAGCAGGGAACTGTTCAAGGAAAGTTGATTGATCCATCTTAGAAGCTAGATTCATCATCAAGACTGAAGATCTCCCCTTAATTTCTCTTCAGGAGTTTTAGGTTTTTCTTTATGTTTTGTATTCATTATTCTTCTAAGATCTTTACCTTTTTAGTTATGAACTAAAACCCCTAAATACCAAAGGGGAATGAAACCTAAGACAGATCTTGTTATTATTATCTGAATTGTATGATAAATATTTGACTTGTTCTTAATTATGTGTTTTTAATTATTGTTTTGATATTCCAGGATATTGATTCAAGTTAAGCTCTTAGTCAGAGGAGGAATAGACCCTGTCTAAGAGTACATTTCTCATAATTAAGAGGAGTTGGTTCCATTCCTAGAGATAGGGCAACAAGATTTTACCGAATTAGGGTGAAACCTAATAAGAGGATCCATAGATCGAGTTAATGCAACCCTTTCAATTATTGAACCTAAGATTAGACGTTGTTAGTCTCGAGAGAGATAATAATATAACTTAGGGATTTCTACGGATCAAGTCAAATGAATAAATCGTCCGATTCAGAGTCAAATAACAAGTGAAGTCTAGGTGGATTTTTCCTTAGGTATTGTCTTAATTCAATCATTTTTTTCAAAAGTAATTCCCCAATTCTATTTTCTATGATTTCTTAGTTTAGTTAATTAGTTAGTCGAAACAAACCCCATTATTCTTAGGCTAGATAATAAAAAGAAAGTTAATACTAGTACTTTTAGTTCCTTTGGGTTTGATAATCGGGGCTTGACTAACGCTATACTACTGTTTAGTAGGTACACTTGCCTTTATCGTGATAATAGTTAGTTTCAAGAACAATTCATTATAAAAATTTAAAACCTGTCACGAATATCACATACAAAGTTTTTGGCACCATTGCCGGGGAACTAAGATATTAGGAACACTCAATTTTTATTACTTTAGCCATTTACTTTTACTGCAATTTAAATTTTATTCTAATTTTTATTACTAATTCTTTCTTTTCCCTTTTTCTGGTAGGTTCTTATAGTTTATGACTAGAAGAAACCCGTCAGGACCATTACTTTTTGACAGTGAGATCGATCGTACAGTTCGCGGAAACCAAAGAGAAATAAGGTGAAACTTAAGATACACAGAGAACGAGCAAGAGGATGATATTCAAACCACAACCAAGGAGATGGATGAAAACCAAAAAAATCCGCTACCTCCTGCGATTGCTGTTAATCAGAATCCTACTCCGCGCACTATGTATGATTATGGTAAACCTAATTTAACAGGAACTGAGTCAAGTATAGTCAAACCTACTATTGCTGCAAATAATTTTGAACTGAAACCTAACACAATTCAAATGATACAACAGTTTGTTCATTTTGATGGTTTGCAGGACGAGGATCCCAACGCTCGCTTGGCAAATTTCCTAGAATTTTGTGATACATTTAAAATAAATGGCTTTTTTCATGATGCCATACGTCTTCGGTTGTTTCCCTTTTCGTTAAGGAATAAGGCTAAACAGTGGTTCAACTCATTACCACGAGGGTCAATCACTACTTGAGAACAGATGATCGAAAATTTTTTATTAAAATATTTTCCACCGGCTAAAACAGCCAACTTACGTAATGATATCTCTTCTTTTGTGCAGATGGATTAGAAACACTCTACGATGCATGGGAGAGATACAAGGACCTTTTGAGAAGGTGCCTTCACTATGGGTTACTGCTTTGGCTACAGGTTCAAACGTTCCATAATGGCCTGAATCTTTTGAATCGACAGATGATTGATACAGCTGCTGAAGGAACTATCAATAATAAGACACTTGAGGTGACTTACGAATTTATTGAAGAGATGTCACTGAATAACTATCAGTGGCAAGTTATGAGAACAAAGCCGATGAAAGCAGCCGGTGTCTTCAACCTCGACGCGGTTACTATGCTATCTAACCAAGTAGAACTCTTAAATAAAAATATTGACGGTTTGTGTGGTTCTATTCAGGTACATCCAGTGATGAGGTGCGATTCGAATGGAGGAGGAGCATGCACATAATATCAACCCTTCAAACCTAACATCGAGGAGGAACAAGTCTAATATATGGGTAACAATAACTTTAGACCCCAAAATAACCCATATAGTAGTACTTATAATGCAGGTTGGAGGAAACATCCCAATTTATCATGGGGCGGTCAAGGAAATCAAAGGCCACAACATCCTCCGGGTTTTCAACAACCACCCTACCAACAGGAAAAAAAGCTGAATCTTGAAGAGATGCTCTCAAAGTTCATATTGGTGTTAGAAACTCGTTTTTAGAATATTGAGACAGCACTTAAGAATCAATAAGCATCAATCCAAGGGCTCGAAACTCAAATTGGACAGCTTGCCAAGTTGATTTCTGAACGACCACAAGGTAGCTTGCCAAACAACACAGAATCTAACCCAATGGAGCAACTTAACGCGATTACTTGTCAGGATGAGGAAGGCTTAGTCACACCTGAACTAGAAACAACCAAGGAAAGAAACTGATATAAGCAAAGGTAAAGGTGAGGCAGACCATAATGAGCAGAAACCGGTAAGTACAGAATACAAACCTCATGTGCCATACCCTAATGCGACAAGGAAAGACCGCTCAGATAAACAATTTGGTAAATTCCTAACTCTTAAAAAAATTACATATTAACTTACCATTTATTAAAGCTCTATCGTAGATGCCAAACGCAATGAAATTTTTAAATGAGCTTTTAGCAAATAAGTGGAAGTTGGACGAGGCTTCGCATGTAAAGCTAAACCTAATTTGCTCAGCTATTCTACAGAATAAACTACCCAAAAAATTGAAAGATCCAGGGAGTTTTACAATTCCTTGCTTAATTGGTAGTTTAGATGTTAATAATGCATTAGCCGATTCAGGGGCTAGTATTAACGTCATGCCTTACAAGATGTTTAAACAACTAGGTCTTGCGAAACCCAAATAGACTAGGATGAGCATTCAATTAGCAGATAAAACTATAAGGTTTCCTAGGGGTATTATTAAAGATGTGCTAGTTAAAATCAATAAATTTATATTTCCCATTGACTTCGTTGTTCTAGACATAGAGGAGGATAGCAACACTCCTTTGATTTTAGGAACGCCCTTTTTAGCAACTGCTAGAACGATTATTGATGTTGGCATAGGTGAGCTCACACTTCATGTGGGAGACGAAACAATCACCCTTCAAGCTCATAATTTCGGCAACACATCGAAAATTGAAGGTGATTGTCTAAACCATTCTACTAAAACTGACAATATGGTGTAACCTACTTTGCAGGAAATGAGCTTGAAGGAAGTACATGAGCCATTTTCAAGCAATAGTAGAGGACCTATTCGTGAAGAACAAAGGCTACAAATCGAGGAGCTAGATGAATGGCAAACACATAAACCTAGAACACATGATAGACCAAAACTACGCCAGAACAAGCTCAATACCTTTCCAAATGAACTTAAGGTTGGAGATAGAGTTTTATTAGATGCCGCAGATCCTCACATTGTCACTGCCAAACCGAATGAAGAAATCCCTTTTACGGTACTTAACATTTTCCCATTCGATACAGTCGAGGTAAATCATCCCAAGTTTGACACTTTTAAGGTAAACAATACCCACCTAATACCTTATTTTGACGAGATTCATAGTAGGAATGAAGAGTATAAACTCCTCGAACCACCATGACCATTCAATGGAAAGGTAAGTCGAGCTTAGACTATAAATAAACGCTTCTTGGGAGGCAACCCGAGCACTAACTGTATTAACTTCTTTAAATTTTAGGGTTTAACACCTAACTTACTAACAAAACTCTTGAATATAGGTTTACCACACAGACACGGCCAAGCACACGAGCGTGCTTAGGGCCACGTGAAAATAGGGCAAAGATTTCCCCAACACGGGCTACGATAAATCGACTCGACCGTGCGACATAGCTGTGGGCGAACCTGTCAAAACAAAACGGGTGTACGACATGCCCGTGCCTGGAAATCGTGGCCGAACCTATCAAAATAACACGGGCGTACGACACGCCCGTGCCAAGCAACCTTGGTCAAACCTGCAAAAACAACACGAGTGTGGACCTTCATACACGGGCGTGGAAGAAGCGAACAAAGACAGACACGGCCATGCGACACTGCCGTGTGCACTAACACTCCCAAGGTACACGGGCGTGGGGAAATTGTCAGACGCGCCCAAATTCAAAATTCGCGAATCACACGGGCAAAAATTGGGGAACACGGGCGTGTTCCCTGGCCGTGTGCCCCAGAATCTATAAATACCCTTATATCATCGACACAGGTAGACACACGGGTGTGACACACGGTCAACCCCATGGGCATGTTGTTCGACCGTGTATCCCCTACACCATGAATTTGCAAGTCAGTATGCATGGTAGTAAACACACAGGCAGAGACATGGTCGTGTGTGTCAACTGTGTGGAGAACACGGCCTCTAGCCACGGGCTTGTGCCTTGGCCATATGTCCATAATTCATTGCTAACGTCAGAAACAGAATGTTAAGATTTTTACACACGGGCTACAACATGGGCGTGTTATGACCGTGTGAGGGACACGGGCTGTAGACACGGGCGTGTGCTCGACCGTGTGAAACCAATGTAGGTTCGAATTTGGAATTTAATTCACATGGGCTTGGGGCACGGATGTCCCCTTGTGAATAGGCTGTGTGAACCACACGGGCGTTCAGCACGGCCAAATCAAAATGGCCACACGGGCGTGTCATCTTTCCACATGGGCGTGTGCCACTATCTCAAGTGACATTTTTCAAAGTCTTTGAAGATGTTCGGTTTAATTCTGGATAGTTTCTGATACGGTCATTGAGAGCACCAAAAATATCCTATTCCCTATAAAATAGTAGAAATAATGAAAAAGAACAGTAAATGGGAAGTAGGGTCGAATCCTCAGGGACCGGATTATACTAATGCTTGTTTCTCGAAATCTTGGGCAGAATCGTGCCCAAGAAAACCTGCGTGACAGAGGGAAAATAAAAATAACAGAATTAAAGATTTGATTTGGAAAAAATGAAAAAAAACAGAATCTAAAGTTGACTGAAATTGTGATTACGAAATTAATAAAAATAATAAAGAGAGTTAAAGGAAAATAAATTTTTATTGGTAGATTCCAGCCTCCAGTTGTCTCATTTCACCTTGGGTTCAATCCTCGGCTTTTAAATAACCCTTCTCAACTCAAGTAAGCTAGTTATAATGGAAAAGAACGCCTACGACCACCAGCTCCAAAGATTAGACTTATGATTTTTAGGGAACTTGACTATAGCCAGTAATCTATACTAGATCAATGCTTCTCAATGGCGAATCCCACACCATTTCATCTCTTTGGCTTACCAACCTCTGACGCAGTAAGTTAACGAACCGACTATGCAATCCTTCCAAAACATACAAAGCGGACACCTTTGCATATGCTGAAAAACTTACTTCTTAAGGGCCATGGACCAGGCGTCACTCATAGTGAGAAACGATGAATACTTGGCGAGAAGGCTAAAATCTGGATTCTAGGCCTCAAGAACCCTTTTGGGGAATATTGACAACTTTCGGCTAGATAGGTTTTAGTGGCTCATGATAATGGTGGAAAAGAAAATAAATATAAAAATAGAAAAGGGAGTTTTATTGAAAGAAAATATGAAGAAACAAAAGCCTAGAATTTTAGGGGGAGAGTGTTTACAGAAAAAGATGAACACCCAATAGAGTCACTTCACCCCTATTTATAGTGCTAGGGAGATAGTCTGATAGTCTAATTTAACTTAAATTCTAAAAAGATAAATACAATTAATTAACGATAAATAAAGATAATTAAAATAAAATCCTAAAATTAAATAATCCTAATAATTATCTTAATATTAATTATCCTAATAAAATGGAGTCTTATAAAATAAAATCTATTCTTTTTGCGTTTTTAATCCTTGTGTCTTCCATGCTTGCACTTTTGGCACAATCTTTTTCCTGCGTCGCATATTAGCCCATTGTGTCTCTAAATTCGCACTTTTGTCCCTTAATTTTGCTTTTTCCTCCAAATCAGTCCCTAATCGATAAAAAGACATAAATAGCTCAAATTAGTAGGATCAAGCCCAAAATAAACACATGATTAATACATAAAAATACGTTATTCTAGAGCATTATCAAATTAAATAATCCTAATAATTATCTTAATATTAATTATCCTAATAAAATGGAGTCTTATAAAATAAAATCTCTTCTTTTTGCGTTTTTAGTCCTTGTGTCTTCCATGCTTGCACTTTTGGCACAATCTTTTCCTGCGTCGCATATCATTATTGTGTGTCTCCAAATTAGCACTTTTGTCCCTTAATTTGCTTTTGCCTCCAAATCAGTCCCTAATCGATAAAAAGACATAAATAGCTCAAATTAGTAGGATCAAGCCTAGAATAAACACATGATTAATACATAAAAATACGTTATTCTAGAGCATTATCAGTTTCCCAAGGATGATTTGGGCCTTGTAGGTCTATATTGAGAATTTTTAGATTAAGAGCGAAAAGTTTTAAATTTTATCTAGTTTTTATATCTCAGAAGTGATCGTATACATATGTTTAAGTCAGGTAATGCCTCATGCCCAGTCTCAGCCTCTGACTCGGGTAAGGGATGTTACATTTAGTGGGATTAGAACTATAGTTTAGTCGATTCTAGGACTAACCTAGCGTGAGTACGAGTTTAGCTATACATGCCATAATTGTTTATTGATAGTGTGACGACTCTTGATGAAATAAATTGTGTTTTTTTATATAGTAAATGGATCCTGATGTGGCTACAGTGGATGAAGTGGAAAGTAATGCGCCAGCTCCCTCTGAAGGGACCACGCCAGTAAATAGTGGGCCCGTGACAATGAGTTAGGGCAAATGGGCTAGAGAAGCTTACCTCCACATGATGGATGCATGGTACTCGGAGTGTATTCGTGTGAATCTGAATATTCCACCTCCCCCACCTCCCCCAATTCCTCAACCCATACTTATAGCTCCTTAAGGAGCAGAAATGGCTAAAAGAGAGAAACCTCCAGTAGACAGAATTCGTAAGCATGGGGCTGAGGAATTTTGGGCAAATGTCGGTAATGATCCAGAGAGGGCCGATTTTTGGTTAGAAAATACCATTAGGGTATTTGACGAATTATCATGCACGCCAGAGGAATGTATAAAGTGTGTAGTGTCACTCCTACGAGATTCGACCTATCATTGGTTCCCCCTTTGTCAGTGGTACCAAAAGAGAGAGTAACTTGGGGATTTCTTCCAGAAGGAGTTCTGTAAAAAGTATATTAGTCAAAGGTTCATAGATCAAAAGAGGAAAGAATTCCTTGAGCTGAAGCAAGGCTGTATGACGGTGACGGAGTACAAGTGTGAATTTGTGAGGCTCAGCAGATATACGCGGGAGTGCGTATCTACAGAAGCCATCATGTGCAAGAGGTTTGAAGATAGTCTGAACGAAAACATCCATTTATTAGTTGGTACCTTAGAGTTGAGGGAGCTTGTGGTACTTGTCGAGAGAGCTTGCAAAGCCGAAGAATTGGCCAAAGAGAAGAGAAGAGCTGACATCGAGTCTCGTGACTCAAAGAAAAGACAGATGTGAAAATTACATCAAACCTCATCCAAGAGATCGAGAGAGTTTCCCACTTGATTGAAAGCATCAGTGGGGTTCTTGAGCAAGAGCAAGAATAAGCAGTATATGGTGACAAAAACCCAAACCACTTCTATCGCAAGTGTTGGTAGTGCTCACCCGAATAGACCAGAATGTTCACAGTGTGGTAGACGTCATTTTGTTGTGTGTCGAGGTAATGAAAGATGTTGTTTTAAATGTGGGTCTTTGGACCATTTTATTCATGACTGTTCCGAGATGATCGAGAAAGATAAAAATCAAAGCGTGAGATCGGGTAATGCTCCTTCAAGGGGTAGACCACATAAGAACCCGAGAAGTGGAGCTAGCAGTAAAAGTGTGCCTAGAGATGCTGTTGTGAGGTCAGAGGGTAGAGCTCCTGCAAGGACTTATGCTATACGTGCCCGTGAAGAGGCAGACTCTTCTGATGTAATTACGGGTACCTTTTTTATCCATGATATATCTATCTTTGCTTTAATTGACCCGGGGTCTACCCATTCCTATATTTGTATAAAATTGATACCCTGTATGAATGTGATAGTCGAGTCCACTAAATTTGTGGTAAAAGTGTCCAACCCGTTAGGTAAACATGTGTTAGTTGACCAAGAATGTAGAAATTTTCCTTTGACAATTAGAGGTCATTGTTTTCTAGCTAACTTGATGTTATTACTATTTAATGAATTTGATGTAATTCTTGGGATGGATTGGTCAACTTATCATGGTGTTGTAGTGGATTGTGGACGAAAAGAGATTGAGTTGAAATGTGGAAGCGAGGTTGAATCAGGTGAATTTGACAATTCGCCTGTAGTAATACCGTCCATGTCGGCAGTGAAATATTTGAGAAAAGGGTATGAAGCGTACCTCACTTTTGTATTGAATACTCAAACATCTGAAATGAAGATTGAGTCAGTACCAGTGGTATGTGAGTTCACAGATGTGTTTTCGGAGGAATTACCTAGATTGCCTCCGATGAGGGAAGTTGAATTTGGAATTGAATTAGTCCTTGGCATGGCACCCATATCGATTACTCCGTATAGGATGGCTCCGATGGAATTAAAGGAGTTGAAAGTCGAACTACAAGAGTTAACGGGTAAAGGTTTTACGAGACCGAGCTTTTCTCCGTGGGGTGCTCCGGTACTTTTTGTGAAAAAGAAAGATGGGTCGATGAGGTTATGTATAGACTACAGACAACTTAACAAGGTGACTTTAAATAATAAGTATCCCTTGCCAAGGATAGATAATCTGTTTGACCAATTGAAAAGAGCCATCGTGTTTTCCAAGATAAGCTTGAGGTCTGGTTTTTACCAAGTTAGAGTAAAAGAGCAAGATGTACCAAAAACCGCGTTTAGGACAAGGTGTGGGCACAATGAGTTTCCTATCATACCCTTCGGTTTAACAAATGCCTCTGTGATATTTATGGATTTGATGAACCACATTTTCTGGCCGTATTTGGATAAGTTTGTGATCGTATTTATTGATGATATATTGATTTATTCTTGAGATGTGTGTGAACACGAAAAGCATTTGAGAACAGTTTTGCAAACCCTGATAGCTAAGTAGTTGTATGCTAAGTTTAGCAAAAGTGAGTTTTGGCTCTGAAAGATCGGATTCTTAGGACACATCATGTCGAGTGATGGAATTAGAGTTGACCCAAGTAAGATATCGGATATTGTAGAGTGGAAACCGTCGAGGAATGTGTCAGGGATTAGAAGCTTTCTGGGCTTAGCCGGGTATTACAGATGATTTGTTAAAGGATTCTTGATGATAGCTACTCCGATGACTAGACTGCTACAGAAAGAGGTCAAGTTCGAATGGAATGATAAGTGTCAATAAAGTTTTGAAAAGCTAAAGGCTTTGTTGACCGAAGCCCCAATTTTAGTGCAACCGGAATCAAGAAAGGAGTTTGCAGTGTATAGTGATGCATCCTTGAATGGATTAGGGTGCATGCTCATGCAAGAAGGCATGGTAATAGCCTATGCCTCAAGATAGCTAAAGCCACATGAGAAAAACTACCCGACGCACGATTTAGAGTTGGCTGCAATTGTGTTAGCATTAAAAATTTGGAGACACCATTTGTATAGCGAGAGATGCTGAGTATTTACTGACCATAAGAGTTTAAAATGTTTGATGACTCAAAAGGAGCTGAATCTATGGTAGCGAAGATGGTTGGAGTTGATAAAGGATTATGAGTTGGTGATTGACTACCACCCTGGAAAGGCGAATGTAGTCACCGATGCATTGAGTAGGAAATCATTATTCGCTTTGAGGGCTATGAATACTCAATTGACTGTGACTGATGATGGTTCGATTCTAGCCAAGATAAGTGCTAGACCAATGTTCCTTCAGGAAATTTGTAAAGCTCAAAAAGGTGATAAGGATTTGCTAGCTAAGATAGCTGAGTGTGAGATGGGAAATGAATCGGAATTTCGTGTTGGTATTACTAAGACAGGATTTGTGTGCCTAAGGATGATGAGATTATTCAGAAGATTTTACGAGAAGCACGTAGTGGTTGCTTATCTATCCATCTTGGTAGTGTGAAAATGTATAAAGACTTGAAGAAAATGTACTGGTGATCGTAAATGAAAAGAGACATTTTGGAGTTTGTTTCTAAGTGTCTAGTTTGTCAACAAGTGAAGGCCAAACACCAAGTACCTTCGGGTTTACTTCAACATGTCAGGGTTACCTTTGATGCCAAGGAAAAAGGATTCCGTTTGGGTTGTTGTTGATAGATTAACAAAGTTGGCACATTTTATACCAGTGCGTATCGACTATTCCCTTGAGAAATTGGTTGAATTGTATGTTGCTGAGATCGTGAGACTTCATGGATTACCTTTGTTGATTATTTTAGATCGAGATCCGAGATTTAGCTCGTGGTTTTGGAAAAAGTTGCAAGAGGCATTGTGAACAAAATTGAATTTTAGCACGGCATTTCACCCGCAAACCGACGGTTAGTCAAAAGAGTGATTCAGATCTTAGAAGACATGTTGCGGAGTTGTGTTCTCAAGTTTCAAGGCAGTTAGGAAAAGTACTTACCATTGGTAGAGTTTTCCTACAATAATAGTTATCAGTTAAGTCTAAAAATGGTTGTGTGGACGCAAGTGCCGAACGCCCTTATATTGGACTAAACTTAGAAAAAATCAAATTCACGGGGTTGACTTAATCAAAGAAATCGAAGAGAAGGTTAAGGTGATTTGCGACTGCTTGAAAACCACTTCGTATAGACAGAAATCCTACGTAGATTTGAAAAAAAAGGAAATTGAATTTCAAGTTAGTGATAGAGTGTTTTTGAAAGTATCGCCGTGGAGGAAAGTCCTCAGATTCGGTAGAAAAGGCAAGCTGAGCCCTCGTTTTATAGGGCCTTATAAGATTACTGAGAGAGTAGGGCTTATTGCCTACCGATTGGCCTTGCCCTCAGAGTTGGAAAAGATTCATGACATGTTCCACGTGTCAATGTTGCGTTGATATAGATCAGATCCTTCGTATGTGATCGCTCCAACAGAGGTTGAGATTTAGCCGTATATGACTTATGGTGAAGAGCCGGTTAAGATTTTGGCTCGGGAGGTCAAATAATTGAGGAGTAAAAGTATAGCACTCGTGAAATTTTTGTGGCATAGACATGGAGTCGAGGAATCCACATGGGAACCCGAGGAAACCATGAGAGATCAACACCCGAACTTATTCACTGGTAAGATTTTCGGGGATGAAAATCCCTAAGGGGGGAGCATTGTAACAGCCTGATTTTGGGCTTAGTCGGAACAGTGGTCCACAAATTCAAAGATGGAGAAATTATTTTATTATTATTTTGGTGTTATAGCATGATCATAATTTTGCATGAAAATTTTGGTGAATTAAATTTAGCATTTGTTAGCTTAATTGCAAAAAGAGGACTAAATCGCATAAAGGATAAAAGTTCTATTTAACTTAATAGATATACCAAATAACTAAAGAACCATAATTTAGGGTCTTTAAAGTGAAATTAGGCGCTTAAAGGAATCTTGGCCGGCCATAAGGACAAGATTTGACCAAATTGTCAATGTTAGGTGAGTGTAGGTGACTTATTTGATAAATAAATAAAATAAAGAGAAAATCTATCATATTTTTTTATCTTCTTCTCCACCAAAAATTTAAGCTATTCTAAGGGTTTTGGAAGCTTGAAACATTCAACCACTCATCTCTCTCAAGTAAGTGATTTAGATGGATATTTTTAATGATTTTGGTACTTTTGGAACACTTTAAGCATGGGCTATCTATTGAGGGGACTATTTTGCAAAATGGTGGATAGTCTAGGGATTTGCCATGAAAGGAATTATGATGTTTGCTGAGTTTTTATGGAAGAAAATGAATCTTATTTGTGTAGTAAACAACTTTTGTGAAAGGACTTCTCATGAAAACCCTAATAGCACCATTTTTTAAAGTTGCAAAATCGATAGTAATATTGTGGAATAATGGGAATTTTGGGTCACTATAAAAGTAAAAAGGGTTCAGCTAGGCTTAAGACTTGACGAAGTTTGATAAAAATTGAATTTTGAGACTTGGGGTAAAATGGTCATTTTGTGGAAGTCTAGGGGCAAAATGGTCATTTTGCCAGAAATGTGAATTTATGATTTCATAAATTTATTTAGTGATTAAATGAGTAAATTTTTATTATTTTAGATCAAGAAATACAAAATCCGAACCTAGACCGGGGGAAAGCCAAGCAAGTAGATTAAACTGACTAGGTTCCTACATTTTGTAATCCGAGGTAAGTTGTACGCAAATAATGCAAATTAAATGTTATCATGTATTATATATTTAGTTTGGAATGAATTTTTGAGTTGTAATGAGAATGTGAATTATGGGAATTAAGGTAATAAAGACTTCTGGTTGAACATTTGGAATAGACTTGGATGTTCATACCATGACATTGGGTGATATGTGCGCTAGTGTAAGACATGTCTGGGGCATGCATCGGCGACATTATGAGAGCCAGTGTAAGACATGTCTAGGACATGCATTGGCAATGAGACGAGAGCTAGTGTAAGACATGTCTGATGTAACACCCCCTAACACCAAGCCATCACCGGAATAGGGCTACGAGGCATTACCGGACTAATACACTAATATTTATACAAAACCGAGTCATAAACTTTACATTTCAGATCAATTCTTATCAAATTTCATCTTAAAGTCCTTAATATGGGCCTACGGGCCCCTATATATGTTTTAGAAGTGATTCGAAACTAAACTGACAACTTTAGAAATTTTTCCTTGAAGATAGGGGCACATGCCCGTGTGGCCTGGGACATGCCCGTGTGGCCTGGGACACGCCCGTGTTGCTTGGAACATGCCCGTGTGACCTACCCATGGGCAGATTCTGACTTCTCCACATGGCCTGGGCACACGCCCATGTGATTTGGCCGTGTGAAAACATAATTTTTGACCATTTTAAAGCTATTTTCACATACTAAACACACCCTATTCATGCCCAAAATATTTACTTGTATATCTTAATCAAATAACATTCTTTTTATCCATTTCTTGTACCTAAATACAATTATACACTAATAGAATCCAACCAATCAATTATTTCAAGCCAAAACATGTATATTTCATTTTCTAATCACAAAACATCACATTCAACATAGTTTGCATACTTAATTATTCATCTAATTACATTACTAAATCAAATCCTATACATGCCATATAAATCAAAATTTGTTTAACAAAATCTACCGGAGTAAATCTGGATAGTGTGACCCTTGATGTAGATTCGATCCTCCGTATGTATATAAGTCAATCTATAAAGCAAATCACATACACAAGTAAGCTGATAGAAGCTTAGTAAGCTCATGGGCATAATAACACAAATCTTACCGAACACTGTACACAATTATATATGTATTAATTAAACTATTTCATCCTACAATCACAACTTCATTAATAAACTCATTTGAATAATTTTCATGATGCAATTCACGAACTTAATTCTTTAGGGCCCATTTCTTATTTATTTTCATTGTCAAATTAGGGAACAATAATGGAATTGAGTGCTTCATTATCACATTACCATAGTAAACTATGGACTTTCACACTGTCACACATCACACACCGAAGCCATAGCCCTGCCATGGTCTTACACGGATCACATAACATACCGATGCCATATCCCAGATATGGTCTTATATGGAATCACATTATCAAATCACACCGATGCCATAGCCCAACTATGGTCTTATACGAGATCTCGAATCACATTGTACTGATGCCATAGTCCAGCTATGGTCTTATATGGAAGTACATATCACATCCTTTCCGTCAGTTCATTATGGTCACAGAATGGAAGCACTCAAACCATTGTTCCAACTAATTTGTTCTTTTAGTTACACATTATTCATTAGTTAATAGAATTTGATAATATTCATCTACAATAAAATACTTTAACAATCATAAGATTTTCATATCAAACATTGAACTTTGCCATATGAACTTACCTGGGCTAATTTGCAAAAGTCGTAGAAATTCAGGGACTATTCTTGAATTTTCTCCTTTCCACGATTCACTTCGTTTTCTTGATCTATAATTATAAAATCATTCCTTCATTAGCATCTATTTAAATTCTATTCTATTTCATAATTTATGCCCTTAATTTTCAAAATTACACAATTACCCTAAACTTTTTAATTTTTACAATTTAATCCCTACTCAATTCGTTCATAAATTAAACTAATTCCTTTAAAATATCATTTTATCTAAACCATACAAACTACTTCACAGCCTTTAACATTCCAAGATTCAACACAAAACTCTAATTCCAACAACTTTCACAATTAGGTCCTAAAATAAATTTGTATGCAAATCTCTTCATAAAATCATCATATAATGAAATTAAAACCTTAATTCCATAATAAATCATCATAAACTTTCAGTACTTACTCATGGTAACTTTCTAAAATATTCATAAAAGAAAAAACTAATGAATTAGATATTAGGACCTAGTTGTAAAAGTCTCAAAATCACAAAAATTACAAGAAATAATCAAGAATTGAGCTTACGTGTAATAAAATATTAAAGACCAGCTTAAAAGAACCCTTCAATGGTGTTTTTTCTGGAGAAGGTGAAGAAAAATAAAGAAAACTCCAGATTTTACCTAATATATCATATTTTACAATTTAATTTTTACCTTATTTCCAATTTTGCCCCTTGTTCACACTTGATTTTTATTTTTCTTGCACACTCATGCGTCCAGCCCAACAATAGGTGTTTAATTGCCTATTTAGTCCTCCTTTAATTATTACTAAAGCTATTTAATTTCAATTTAGTCCTTTTTACCTAATCGACTACCAAAACCTTAAAATTTCTTGATGAAACTTTAATACTAACTTACTAACACTTCATAAATATTTATAAAAATATTTATGGCTCAGTTCATGAATTTGAGGTCTCGATACCTCGTTTTTATCTATTTTAATCTACAAATTTTTTTAATTCATAATTTCACTAATTCAAAATGATTTCTAAAACCACACTTAACTTTTACTTACTAATATCTAAACTTACATGTCAGATTTAGTGATCTCAAATCACTATTCCGATATCACTAAAATTTTGGGCCGTTACAAGTCTCCCCCCTTAGGAAATTTTGTCCTCGAAATTTCGTACCTAAAAACAAATGCGAATACTGTGTTCTCATAGATTCTTCTGTCTCCCAGGTTGCCTCCTCCAATCCATGTCGATGCCGTAACACTTTTACTAACGGTACTTGTTTATTCTATAGCTCTTTAACTTTCCGAGCTAATATTTTCATTGGTTCCTCCGAATATGTCATATCTGATTGTAGCTCTATCTCAGTATGAGAAATCACATGTGAAGGGTCTGATCTATACCATCTCAACATAGATACATGAAATACATTATGAATTTTCTCTAGTTCTAGAGGCAAGGCCAATCTATAAGCTACTGGACCAATCCTTTCAGTGATCTCATGTGGCCCGATAAATCGTGAACTAAGCTTTCCTTTTCTACCAAACCGTAGAATTTTATTCCACGGAGAAACTTTCAAGAACACACGATCACCCACATTGAACTCTATATCTCTTCTTTTCAAATCCGCATAGGACTTCTGACAATCGGAAGCAGCTTTCAAACTTTCTTGAATAATCTAAACTTTCTCTTTAGTTTCCCGAATTAAATCCACTCCCACTAATTTCGATTCACTTAATTCTGACCAATACAATGGAGTTTTACATTTTCTTCCATACAGAGCTTCAAACGGTGCCATTTTGATACTAGCTTGATAACTATTATTATAAGCAAATTCAACTAAAGGTAAATACCTTTCCCAACTACCACTGAACTAAAGTATACAACTCCTCAACATATTTCCAAAATCTAAATCACTCGTTCTGATTGCCCGTCAGTCTAAGGATGAAAAGCTGTACTAAATTTTAATTTGGTACCTAAAGCTTCCTGTAGTTTACTCCAAAATCTCGAAGTAAACCTCGGATCTCGATTTGAAATAATTGATGTCGGCACCCCATGTGATCTCACAATTTCTGACACATATAATTTCACTAATTTTTCAAGCGAAAAATCCGTTCTGACCGGAATAAAATGCGCTGACTTAGTTAATCTATCTACTATCACCCAAATTGAATCTTTCTTCTTCGGAGTCACAAGCAATCTAGATACAAAATCCATAGTCACATGTTCCCAGTTCCATTCTGGAATCATTACAGGTTGTAATAAACCCGTGGGTACTTGATGTTCTGCTTTTACCTGTTGACAAATCAAGCATTTCGCTACAAATTCACAAATTTCTTGTTTCATCCCTGGCCACCAATACATTTTCTTCAAATAACAATACATCTTAGTATTGCCCGGATGAATCGAGTACATGCTACTATGAGCCTCTGATAAGATATCATTCTTCAATTCTGGATTATTTGGAACACAAATTCTATTGTGATAGTATAACATACCACCATTATCAATAGAGTACTCTAAGTTCATGTTATCTTGAACCATTTGTCGTTTTAGCACCAACTTCGAATCTTCATCTTGCAACTCTCAAATTCATTGAAAGAATATTGGTTTTTCCTTTAATTCGGCTAACACAGAACCATCTTCATTTATAGACAAATGAGCATTTAACGCCCGAAGAGAAAATAATGATGATCTCCGACTAAGTGCATCTGCCACTACATTTGCCTTACCTGGATGATAATCAATGACAAGATTGTAATCTTTCAATAACTCTAACCATCACCTCTGTCTCAAGTTTAGCTCTTTCTGTGACATTAAATATTTCAAACTTTTATGGTTTGTATACACATAACGTTTCTCCCCATATAGGTAGTGTCTCCAAATTTTTAGAGCAAATACTATAGTAGCTAGCTCAAGATCATGTGTAGGGTAGTTTCTCTCATGTGGTTTCAACTTCCGAGAAGCATATGCTACAACTTTTCCTAACTGCATTAGTACACAACCTAAACCATTCAGAGAGGCATCACTATATACTACATACGGCACAATTGATTCAGGTTGAGTCAACATTGGGGCCTCTGTCAACCTTTTCTTAAACTGATCAAAACTTCATTGGCATTCTTCCGGCAATACAAATTCAACATTCTTCTGTAGTAACCAGGTCATCGGCAAAGCAATCATTGAAAAATCCTTCACAAATCGACGGTAGTAACCAGCTAACCCAAGAAAACTTCGCACTTCCATAACATTCTTTGGAGTTTTCCAATTAATCACTGCTGACACCTTGCTTGGATCTACTCGTATACCATCAGCCGGCACAATGTGACCCAAGAATCCCACTTCATAAAGCCAAAATTCACATTTGCTGAATTTTTCATATAACTGTTTTTCCCTCAAAATCAGTAGTACAATTCTCAAGTGCTGAGCATGCTCAGATTCTGTCCTTGAATAGATCAGTATGTCGTCAATAAACGTAGCCACAAATCTATCCAGGTAGGACTAAAAAATTCGATTCATTAAATCCATAAAAGCAGCAAGAGCATTTGTCAAACCAAATGGCATAACTAAAAACTCATAGTAACCATACCGAGTTCTAAAAGCTATTTTCGGTACATCACATTCCTTTACCTTTAACTGATAATACCCAGATCTGAGATCTATCTTTGAAAACACCGCAACATCCTTAAGCTGATTGAATAAATCATCAATACATTGCAAAGAATATTTATTTTTAATGGTTACCTTATTCAACTGTCTGTATTCTACACATAACCTCAATAGACCGTCCTTCTTTTTCACAAATAAGACTGGAGCACCCCATGGCAACATACTCGGCCTGATAAACCCTTTGTCCAACAACTATTGCAACTGTGTCTTTAATTCTTTTAATTTAGCTGGAGCCATTCTATACGGTGTCATTGATATGGGAGCTATTCCCGGAAGCACATCTATCACAAACTCAACCTCTCTATCGGGTGGTAAACCTGGTAATTCTTTAGGAAATACATCCATGAATTCATTTACAACAGATAACTGCTCTAACTTTGATTTAGAACTTTGAGTATCAAGAATATAGGCTAAATAAGCCTCATTTCCTTTACGTATCAATTTTCGAGCAGAAATAGATGAAATCATTTTAACAGTATCATCCAAATTTTCAGACTCAACCAAAATAATATCTCCTGTCTGACATTTCAAACTAATTCATTTTTCTTGACAATTCACTACCCCATCATGTTTCATTAACCAGTCCATGCCCAAGATAATATCAAATTCCTGAAAAGGTAGCAGCACTAAATCAGCGGGGAAATCACAGCCCTTAACTTTTAGTGGACAGTTATGACATATTAAATTAACTACCACTCTTTGGCCTAACGAATTTGTAACTTGTACATTATAATCAGTAGACTCAACAAACAAATTCTTTTCAGATGCTAACATAGTACAAATATATGAATGTGTAGACCCAGGGTCTATTAAAGCATACACAGGATCATCATAAAGATAGAAGGTACCAGCAATTACATTCGGAGTTGTTGCTTCTTCTCTTGCTCGAATGGCATAAATACGAGCAAGGGCCCTAACTTCTAATTGACTAGTAGTATCTTTCATACCCGAACGGGTAGCCCCTGTAGCACTGCTCTGACCAGAGCATCTTCCTTTTTGGGGAGGAGTTTTTTGTTTCTCCTTCTGTACCACTTCTTCTACTTGTAATTGGGGACAATCTCGAATAAAGTGATCTGTGGCCCCACATATATAACAAGCTCCTAACTTACTTTTACATTCACCGGGGTGACTTCTTCCACAATGTTAGCACTTAGGCCTTTGGGTATTTTGTACACTACCCACACTAACAGCAGGTCTGTCAGATGCCTTATAATCAAATTGTCTTGGTCTACTATTTCCCGATCTTTCTGGTGCTGAAGTGGCTCGACTAAATTCCTCTTTAGATTTCTTCATTGGTAAAGCTGAAAATGACTTAGATACACTTCTTTTGAAAGATTCTTTATTTCTTCTATCTTGTTGTATCTTTCTATGATATACTTCTTCAAGTTTTTGAGCATGATCTGATAAAACAATAAATTCCCGTATATCAATGCCCCCTATCATCATTCTAATCTCATCATTAAGCCCTTCTTCGAATCTGATACACATTTCTTCCTCAGTGGGTACGATATCTCAAGCATATTTACTCAAATAAACAAATTCTCTTTCATATTCAGCCATTGACTTGTTTTCTTGTCGCAAGTCGAGAAATTCTCTTTTCTTCTTATCCAGATATCTTCTACCGACATATTTCTTCTTAAATTCATTTTGGAAAAATTCCCAAGTGATCTTTTCAGTTGGTACTACAGCTTATATTGTTTCCCACCAGTTATAAGCTTCTTCTTTCAGTAATGACACAACACATACTAAGTAATCATCTGGTGAGCACGCCATTTGCTTAAACACCCTCATTATACTTTGTAGCCAATACTCAGCTTTGACGGGGTCATCATCTGTTCTTGCCTAAAATTCTTCGGCCCCATGTTTTCTAAGCTTTTCAAATGGAGAACGTTTACCAGATTCAGTTGTCGGAGGAGGTGGAGGAGCAACCGGGGGTACTACCGATGTTGAAATAGGGGGAGGAGGTTGCTGAGTTTGATTTCTTTCTCGCATATTCTCATTATACCACTGATTCATGAATCCATAAATCATATTTTTGAGTTATTGTTCTCACTTCAATGAAATTGAAACTTCACTACTTGTTCCTTGTTTAGAGGTTTGTACTCTGCTATTAACTTCTTCTTGCTCAGTTTGTTCTGGTCTATCTAACATCTTTTCAAATAAAAAATAATCTACAATAAAAACAATGATTAGATCGGATCATACATATCACACTATCACAAATTTATATGGCATGTAATTCTAGACACTTTTCACATCATACATATTCTAAGAATCAGATAAACTGAAGCTCTGATTCCAATAAAATATAACACCCCCTAACCCCAAGCCGTCACCGGAATAGGGTAACGAGGCATTACCAAACTTATACGCTAATATTTATACAAAATCGAGTCATAAAAATTATATTTCAGATCAATTCTTATCAAATTTCATCTTAAAGTCCTTAATATGGGCCTACAGGGCCCTATATATGTTTTAGAAGTGATCCAGAACTAAACTGACAACTTTAGAAATTTTCCTTTAAGATAGGGGCAGATGCCCGTGTGGCTTGGGACACGCCCGTGTGGCCTAGAACATGCCCGTGTGACCTACCCATGGGCAGATTCTGACTTCTCCACACAGCCTGGGCACACGCCCATGTGATTTGGCCGTGTGAAAACATAATTTTTGACCATTTTAAAGCTATTTTCGCATACTAAACACACCCTATTCATGCCCAAAACATTTACTTGTATATCTTAATCAAATAACATTCTTTTTATCCATTTCTTGTACCTAAATACAATTATACACTAATAAAATCTAACCAATCAATTATTTCAAGCCAAAACATGTATATTTCATTTTCCAATCACAAAACATCACATTCAACATAGTTTGCATACTTAATTATTCATCTAATTACATTACTAAATCAAATCCTATACATGCCATATAAATCAAAATTTGTTTAACAAAATCTACTGGAGTAAATCTGGATAGTGTGACCCTTGATGTAGATCCGATCCTCTGTATGTATATAAGTCAATCTACAAAGCAAATCATAAATCATATACACAAGTAAGCTTATAGAAGCTTAGTAAGCTCATAGGCATAATAACACAAATCTTACCGAACACTGTACACAATTATATATGTATTAATTAAACTATTTCATCCTACAATCACAACTTCATTAATAAACTCATTTGAATAATTTTCATGATGCAATTCACGAACTTAATTCTTTAGGGCCCATTTTTTATTTATTTCCATTTTCAAATTAAGGAACAATAATGGAAATGAGTGCTTCATTATCATATTGCCATAGTAAACTATGGACTTTCACGCTATCACACATCACACACCTAAGCCATAGCCCTGCCATGGTCTTACACGGATCATATAACATACCGAAGCCATATCTCATATATGGTCTTATACGGAATCACTTTATCACATCACACCGATTCCATAGCCCAGCTATGGTCTTATATGGGATCTCGAATCACATTGTACCGATGCCATAGCTTAACTATGGTCTTATACGGAAGTACATATCACATCTTTTCCGTCAATTCATTATGGTCACAGAATGGAAGCACTCAAACCATTGTTCCAACTAATTTGTTCTTTTAGTTACACATTATTCATTAGTTAATAGAATTTGATAATATTCATCTACAATAAAATACTTTAACAATCATAAGATTTTCATATCAAACATTGAACTTTGCCATATGAACTTACCTGGGCTAATTTGTAAGAGTCGTAGAAATTTAGGGACTATTCTTGAATTTTCTCCTTTCCATGATTCACTTCATTTTCTTGATCTGTAATTATAAAATCATTCATTCATTAGCATCTATTTCAATTTCATTCTATTTCACAATTTATGCCCTTAAGTTTTAAAATTACACAATACCCCAAACTTTTCAATTTTTACAATTTAATCCCTGCTCAATTCATTCATAAATTAAACTAATTCCTTTCAAATATCATTTTATCTAAACCACACAAACTACTTCACAGCCTTTAACATTCCAAGATTCAACACAAAACTCTAATTCCAACAACTTTCACAATAAGGTCCTAAAATAAATTTCTATGCAAATCTCTTCATAATATCATCATATAATGAAATTAAAACCTTAATTCCATAATAAATCATCATAAACTTTCAGCAATTACTCATGGTAACTTTCTAAGATATTCATAAAAGCAAAAACTAATGAATTAGATATTAGGACCTAGTTGTAAAAGTCTCAAAATCACAAAATTACAAGAAATAATCAAGAATTGAGCTTACATGTAATAAAATATGAAAGACCAGCTTAAAAGAACCCTTCAATGGTGTTTTTTCTAGAGAAGATGAAGAAAAATGGAGAAAACTCTAGATTTTACCTAATATATCATATTTCACAATTTAATTTTACCTTATTTCCAATTTTGCCCCTTGTCCACACTTGATTTTTATTTTTCCTACACACTCATGTGTCCAGCCCAAAAATAGGTGTTTAATTTCCTATTTAATCCTCCTTTAATTATTACTAAAACTATTTAATCACATTTCACAATTTTGCACTTAATTCAATTTAGTCCTTTTTACCCAATCGACTACCAAAACCTTAAAATTTCTTGACGAAACTTTAATACTAACTTACTAACACTCCATAAATATTTCTAAAAATATTTATGGCTCAGTTCATGAATTTTAGGTCTCGATACCTCATTTTTATCTCTTTTAATCTACAAATTTCTTTTAATTCATAATTTCACTAACTCAAAATTATTTCTAAAACCACACTTAACTTTTACTTACTAATATCTAAACTCACATGTCAGATTTAGTGATCTCAAATCACTATTCTGATATCATTGAAATTTTGGGCCGTTACATCCGGGACATGCATCGGCCTCGAGATATACAAGCTATGTGAAACCTGTTTGGGACATGGCATCAGCTTGTTTTGTGTCAGTGTAAGACCTGTCTGGGACATGGCATTGACACTTATAGATGAGAGCCAGTGTAAGACCTATCTGGGACATGGCATTGGCCTCGATATATGAAAGTCAGTGTAAGACCGGTCTGGGACATGGCATCGACTTTGATGTGCTAGCCGTGTAAGACCATGTCTGGGACATGGCGTCGGTGTCTTATCCCATGTTTGGGGTTATTGAGCATCTTGTAGTAGTCTAAATAGTTCAACGAAAGATTCATAATTTATATCGAAAGGAGAAAGGTTATGACCATGTGGTGAGTGCTACAGGTACCTAATTGAAATTGTATGAGAGGTGGGCTCAATATATGCTATATGAATTATATTGGATGGAGATGAGTAAATTGTGCTTATGTCCATTTATTGTATTCGTGAACAAGCTATGAAATGTTATAAGCATAATATTGTATGATAATTAGTTGAGGTTTATTTACATGCAACTTACCAAGCTTTATGCTTACCCCTATTTCCTTTCCATTTTCTTATAGTGCCGCCAAAGTAGCTCGTAGATCATCACATTACGTCAGAGAAGCTAGTCACACTATCATTTGAAACACTTGGTATAGTTAGTTCTTTTATTTTGATTATGGCATGTATAGTATCTTTTGATTTTGTTTCAATGTCACATTATTTTGAGGTCAAATGTGTTGGCTTACTTTAGTATTTGACTCACTTTGTATAAGGCCACGAAAAATGGCTAATATTGAAAGTTGTTATATGAATACAAAAAGGTCTTTCATGAATGTGAGTTTGTTAGTATGGTTGAACATGTGAATTTCAGCATATGTTACAGGGTGGCCAAAGACTTGGTAGATAGTCTTAAATCGTCGATATAGGTAGACACATGGGCGTGTGTCTAGGCCGTATGTGACACACGGTCAGCCCCATGGGCGTGTTGTTTGACCATGTGTCCCCTACACCATGAATTTGCAAGTCAGTATGCATGGTAGTAAACACACAAGCAGAGACACAGCCGTGTGTCTCAGCCGTGTGGAGAACATGACCTCTGGCCACGGGCGTGTGCCTTGGTTGTGTGTCCATAATTTGTTACTGACGTCAGAAACATAATGTCAAGGTTTTAACACACAGGTATGTCAAGGCCGTGTGAGGGACACAGGCGTGTGCTCGACCGTGTGAAAACCTTTGTAGGTTCGAATTTGGAATTTAATTTACACGGGCTCGAAGCATAGGTGTGTCCCCTTGTGCTTAGGCCATGTGAACCACACGGGCCTTCAACACAGCTAGATCAAAATGGCCACACGGGCGTGTCATCTTTCCACATGGGCGTGTGCCACTATCTCAAGTGACATTTTTCAAAGTCTTTGAAGATGTTCGGTTTAATTCCGGATAGTCTCTAAAGGATGATTTGGGCCATGTAGGTCTATATTGAGAATTTCTAGATTAAGAGCGAAAAGTTTTAAATTTGATCTAGTTTTTATAACTTGAAAATGATTGTATGCATGCGTTTAAGTCAGGTAATACCTCGTGCCGAGTCCCAGACTCAGACTCGGGTAAGGGGTTTTAAAGGTTCCACACACTCGTTTATTTTAAGAGAGCTAGCTTGTGAGTTAGGAATCCCTTTATAAACCATAGATAAGGGTGTGATTATCACTAGTTCATTTGGGGACGATGTGTTGGTCAATAGAGTATATCATAGGTGTCCACTAATGATTCAAGGACAAGTCTTCTATGCAAACTTAGTGAAGTTTCCGTTCTATGGGTTCGACGTAATCTTGGAATAGACTGGTTAACTGAACATAAAGCCAAGATTAACTTCGAACTGAAGAGAGCCACCTTGTGAAGCAATAAAGGCGGGGAAATTGTTATAGTTGGTGAGGGAGCTTAATTTATGTCTAAAGTGGTCTCGGCGTTGAAGGAAAAAAAGATGCTAAGAACGGGTTGCGAAGCCTATCTCGCTTTTGTGATGGGTTCGCAGGACATGGAGAAAGGGGTTCGTGAGATATGAACTGTGAAAGACTTTGATGATGTGTTTCTTGATGAGTTACCTGGGTTACTTGATGAATCAAGTGTTCCATGAATACCTAGATCGTTGTCTGCTGGTATCTATAAATGGAATTCTGGTGTAATCATGAACTGGGGAAGAGCATGATATTCATCTATGAGCTGTGTTGCAAGTTTTGTGAGAGAAGCGATTATTCAAGAAGTTCAGCAAGTGCGAGTTTTGGCTTAAGGAAGTCGCATTTTTGGGGCACATAGTTTTAGCTGAAGGGGTTTGTGTGGACCCAAAGAAAATTGAAGCCATTGTTGAGTGGAGATCACCAAGAAGTGTTATTGAAGTGTGAAGCTTCTTAGGGCTCGCAGGGTACTATCTGAGTTTGTTGAGGGGTTCGCCACTATAGCATAACCTTATCAAAGTTGCTTTAGAAGAAAAAGGAGTTCGTATGGATAGAAGAAAGGCAATAGAGCTTCGACAAAATGAAGATGACACTGACCAAAACACTTATGTTGATTCAACCAGAACTTGGGAAGGAATTTTTTGTCTATAGTGACATATCACACACAAGGCTAGGATGCGTACTGATGCAGGAAGGGAAGGTGGTAGCTTATGCTTTTAGGCAACTAAAGGTCCATGAGCTTAACTACCCAAGCCACGGTTTAGAGTTAGCAGCGATGGTGTTTGCACTAAAGATTTGGCGACACTACTTGTATTGTGAGAAGTGTACCATCTATATAGACCACAAGAGTCGTAAGTACTTACTCATGTAGAAGAAATTAAACCTATGACAAAGAAGGTGGGTTGAGTTGTTGAAGGACTATGACTTTGTGATAGAGTATCACCCTAGCAAGGCAAACTTGGTAGCTAATGCACTAAGCAGGAAATCAATAGGCGAGCTGCGAGCTCTATTCACTCAGCTACGTGTGAAAAGTGATACAGGATTGCTCACAGAACTGCAAGTGAAACCAACTTTTTCATAGCAAATCAATAAGAAACAAGCCTCTGATGAAGAGTTGGTGAAGAGGGTTCTCCAAGTGGAACAATAAGTGCGAGAAGACTTCGCACTAAATGAAAAAGGGGTGCTCTGTTTTCATGGAAGATTTTTTGGGCCCAATGAAGGGGAGCTCCAACATGTTATTCTTAATGAGGCACAAATAGTCCTTATGCAATACACCTAAGAAGTAAAAAGATGTACCATGACATTCTCAAACTCTATTGGTGGCTGGTTTAAGTGAGTTGTTACAAACTTTGTGGTGAAGTGACTAACTTGTTAAAAGGTTAAAGTAGAGCTTCAGTATTCTTCAGGACTACTCTAGCCACTTAAGATTCTAGAGTGGAAGTTGGAAAGGATCACTATGCATTTTGTGTCAGGTTTTCCACTAACTACGACTAAGAAGGATGTTATTTGGGTGATTTTAGATTGCCTCATAAAGAGTCCACATTTCTTAGTTGTTCGCACAAGCTATACTCTATAGAGGCTCACGAAAATTTACATCATTGAGATAGTGAGACTTCACAACGTGCATGATGGTCACTAAAACTAACAAAAAATTTGACTAAGGCGAGCGCACCTATCGAACAGTAGTATAGTTATGGTGAGATTGGAAATATCGTATCCACGAGGACTAAAAGTACTAGTAATTACTATCTTTTTTATTATCTAGCCTGACAATTAAGAGAATGTTTTAAACTAACATTGATTATCTAATTAACTAAGAATGTTTTAAACTAACACTGATTATCTAATTAACTAAGATTACGACAGAGATTAAAGTTGGAAAATACTTTTGGAAAACTGATGGAGAAGATAATACCCAAGGAAGACTTCACCTAGACTTCACTTATTATCTCTGAATTGGACGATTTATTTACTTGACTTAATCCGTAGGAATCCTTGTCGCATTAATTAATCGAAATCTCTTTCTAATTAAAACCCCTATTGTCGCATTAACTCGATCTATGGATTCCCTTATTAGATTTGGCTCTAATTCGGCAGATTTATGTCGTCCTATCTCTAGGATTGCATGCAACTCCGCTTAATTATGAACGATCTACTCTTAAGCAGGGACTTTTGCTCCACTGAATAAGTACATCAAAAACCTGAATTAATATTTCGAATTATTAAAGCAAGGGTTAAATCTCATAATTAAGAATAAGAACAAATATTTATCATATAATTCAAAGAGTAATAAGATTCATCTTAGGTTTCATCTCCCTTAGGTATTTAGGGAGTTTAGTTCATAATAATGGAAAAGAGTAATAATGTGACTGAATAAATATAAATATACATTTTTTTTAAGAATAAGAACAATAATGGAAAGTACATAATAAGAGATAATTCAGCAAGTAGTATAAACAATCATAATTAGGTAACTAATCAAATCTCGATAAAAAGGAGTCAATGAAAAAGGAGAAATTCTTAACGAATCAAAAAGGGTTAAATTGTAGGTGATATTAGGGGGGAAAATCAAGAAATAATAGTCAAGGCTCAAAAGGGGTTCACTAGGGGTCAATTATGTGGGTAGGCTTTTTATGGGGTAAATGTGTTAAAACCTAAGTGCCTTTATCATTTTAGTATATCAAATCAAAGGTATGGTCTCGACATGTATTATCGATGCAAGTTCTAGAATAGCAAATCAATGTTGACACACTCATAAAAAAATCAGTGAGCAAGAAAGATATATGCTCTACAAGGCTCAAAATCTCACGAAAGTTATGGGTGTTTAATGTCAATCCTGTAAACTCAAAACTTCAAGATAATGCCTCAATTCAGGAAAACAACCTAGAAATTTTAATTCTCAAAAGTCAACTTATCATGCTTGATCATCTAATGTTTTAAAGTTTAAACAATCAATGCATAGTTACCTATGATTTAATTCAACACATACCAATAAAAATCATAAGTCAATCAGAATTCACTCTAATAATTATATGAGAAAATTATTCGAGAATAAGAAAAATTTAGGGATTTTCTGATAATCACATAAATAACCTCCCCACACTTAAGATGTACATTGTCCTTAATGTACAAAGATAGATAATAGCAATATCAGTATAATATCAGAAGAGAGGGAGAGAAGCGAAAGTGCCCTGAATTTTTGGATGAAATCCTTGGAATAACGAAAGCTAGAATTGTAGATAGTGCTAATGAAAGGCATGATTCTAAGTTACTAGTAAAAAAAATAAACACAACTGTGGAACAGAATCAAGGGGTTACTCAAAAAAACGATAAAGTTAAATATAGTTCAAAATATAAAACATAAGTCTTCAAAAATAGATAAAAATCAAAATAAAATTTAAATAATAATAATAATAAATAAATAAATAGTGGCATCGATGCTGTCGAATCGCTTAAAACACTGTTGCTTAAAGCGAGTGAGTTGCTCAGAAATATCTGTCAAAGTGGCAACAGGAGGTCGGTGACTCGGTGGTGGTGGGTGTAGGTCCTCGTGAAGGGAAGGGACATCATCAGTAATATCCTATGGCTCATCTTGGTCATCTGAGTGAACAAGTCTGTATTAAGGAGGGTCGATCCCACAGTGTTGCTCTATCATCCTCATATAGATTACACTAGATATTCCTTAAGGAGACATCTGGCCTACTAATATGAGTGTCGATGACATCTCTGGAGTGTTGAAGAGGCTGAAGTTTCGAGCGAGGCGAGTCATGTAAAGACCAAGGCAAATGAGGCCCCTCCTATGGCGATTTATCTGATGGCAAAAAGTGAGGGCGACAAAATATGCCAAGTCAAATACATGACCAGTCGCTATGCTCCATAAGAAGTAAGCATCAGTGGTGCTAACGGCGCCTATGCTCTCTCTCCTTCCAGTCAAGGTATGAGCCAAGATAGCATAGACGTAGCATAGTGCTAGAGGAAAAGAAGTCACCTTTGAGCGACTTGCGTCACAGAGAACATTACTCACCGTAGGGCCAGTCCAACGGCAAGAGGGTGAGTAGTGTATGTGACGGTAAAGATGTAAAAAATTCTTGGACGCCATGAACTCCTCTGTGTAGAGACTTAGAGCAGCTCCAAACTCTAGTACACTCATGTGCTTTACGAGTCTTCCAAGTCTAAAAATGATAGTACCAGCCTCATCATGTGTATTCATCACATGCTGTAAATGGAAAGTAGTGCAAAACTCCAAGATAAGCTCTGAATAGGTGGGCTCGATGATTGTAAAGAACCGATCCCACGGGGCAGTATCAAGATGGAATCGAACAAGGTGAGCAAGTTAGACCTGCTCTAAAGTGGCCTAATCAATACAACGGCCCACTCCTAATGGTCGTACTCGAAGAAGCTGAAATAGGTTGTCTTGTGGGCCTAACGAGAATTGAAGCAAAGGATGACGAGCTTCGGTAGAGGTGCTCGAGGAGGTTGTCTTGTGGGCCTCGTGTGTTCGTCATGATATACCTACAAAAGTAAAAGAATATATCAATAATAAGGCATCATCCAATATTGAAACACATGCCTACAGATAAAACCGAAATAGTCAAAATCAACAAATAGTCCTAAAAGGATGTGTACTAACATTTAATAGGGCAAAGACCTGGATAGTAGAAAAGATATATGCAGAACGAATGGAATGCTAATAAGCAAGAGAAACAAAAAAAGAGCACTAAATAATAGTAATAATAATGCAAAAGAATAAGCAAAATATCATAGCAGAAAGCAAGTAAACTAAAAAGAACAGATGGATTCAAAGAATAGTATTGCTAAATAGAAGAAATAATAGTCACAAGAATCATAAACACAAGTGAGCAAAATCAGAAGACAACAAAAAAGAATAATAAGACTGGAAAATAGAGAAAGAATGATAAGAAAAAAAAATAATAATTAAAAAAATGAAATTTGAGAAAGAAAAGAAGATAATCAGTTAAGGGGAGATCGACGGTGGTAGTGTTGGGATGGCGATGGTGGTGCGGAATGGCAGTGGAGGTCGATAGTTGGAGTTTGGGGGGCATGGGCCTGGAGGGTTCGGGTGTTGTGCGCAGGATGGAGGGAGAAGGGAAGAAAGGTGATAAACCATAATTTATACATAATTTTATCCCATGCCTAGCACATTTATGGATGAATTCTCCTTAGATTTTATGAATTCGATGCTCCTAATTCTTTAATTTCATGTTTTATACTTAGGTGAGAATAGGAGAGTAAAAAGAGCGAGAAGTGGGCCAAAAATGGAGAAAATGAACCCACATGGGAAATCAACACGGCTTGGACTTCCATACACGGGCGTGTCACATGGCTGTGTCCATTTGGCAGGATCAAAGCACACCTTACACGGGTAGACTACACGCCCGTGCCTATTCAACAGCCTTGACCACGGGCTAGAGTAATCACACACAGGCATGTCCTTGCTGAGCCCAAGTATAGTCCTATTCGGAAAAGGCCACTTTTGAGGGCTCTTAGGCATTCTAAAGCCTATTTAAACACCTGAGGAGGCACTCAGAAGGGACACACGGAGTAGGAGGCAAGGAATTACTCAAGGGAAGCCGATTGGTCCATCTTAGAAGTCGGATTCATCGTCAAGACTGAATATCTCCCTTCAATTTCCATTCAGGGGTTTTGGGTTTTCTTTATGTTTTGTATTCATTATTCTTCTAAGATGTTTTATTTTATAATTATGAACTAAACCCCCTAAATACCTAAAGGGAATGAAACCTAAGAACGGATCTTGTTATTATTATTTGAATTGTATGATAAATATTTAACTTGTTCTTAATTATGTGTTCTTAATTCTTGTTTTAATATTTCAAGATATTGATTCAAGTTAATGCTCTTATTCAGAGGAGGAATAGACCCTGTCTAAGAGTAAATTTGTCATAATTAAGCGGAGTTGATTGCACGCCTAGAGATAGGGTGATAAGATTTTTCTGAATTAGGGTGAAACCTAATAAGGGGATCCATAGATCGAGTTAATGCAACACTACGGCGTTAATTAGAAAGAAATTTTAATTAATCAACCTAGGGTTATATGTTCTTAGTCTCGAGAGAGATAATAATATAACTTAGAGATTTCTACGGATCAAGTCAAATGAATAAATCGTCTGATTCAGAGTCAAATAACAAGTTAAGTCTAGGTGGATTTTTCCTTGGGTATTATCTTAATCAATCGAGTTTTCCCAAGAGCTTTTTTCCCAATTTTCTCTCTGTGCACCCTTAGTTTAGTTAATTAATCTAGATAAACAAATATCTTAATTTTTAGGTTAGATAATAAAAAGAAAGTAATTACTAGTACTCTTGGTTCCCTTGGGTTCGACAATCCGGTCTTGCTAAAGCTATACTACTATTCGATGGGTACACTTGCCTTCATTGTGATAATAGTTAGTTCCAAGAACGATTAATTATAAATACTTAAAACCTGTCACAAATATCACGTATCAAAAGGATGGGGAAGAAAGAAAGAGGAAGGGAAAGGAAGGGGAGAAGGGGGGTCGGCTAGTGGGGCGAACGGCGGTGGCTGGTCGGTGTGAGTGTCGGTGGCTAGGGTTTGGGGGGAAAAATTGAAGAAGAAGAGGACAAAAATGAGAGGTTTGGGGGGGTTTAAAATGGGGACACGGTTGTTTGAGCCCCGTGTTGGGCCACAGGGCCTTGTCACACGCCCGTGTGGCTCGAGTTTAGCTAGTGTTCGTCGCGAAAATTGAATGCCCAATCATCACACAGCCTGGCACACGCCCATATGTCTATACCGTGTGGTTCACACGGCCGTGTCGCACTGCTGTGTTCTTCGTTTTTCACTTCTCCCACGCCCGTGTAGTATCCCACACGCCCATGTGTTCGAACACACGACCGTGTGCCTTGCCCGTGTACCTCTCAGACTAATTTAAAAAATTTTGCTCCAGTTTTCACATGGCCTAGGACATGCCCATTTTTCCAGGCCGTGTGGGTCATTGTTCCTGCATAAAAAACATGAAAAATAGATAAAATAAATGGTTTAGTGGTGTTAGTGCTCGGGTTGCCTCTCGAGAAGCACTTATTTAAAGTCTAAGCTTGACTAACTTCAATTTCGTGTGGTCACGGTGGTTTGAGGTGTTGAAACTCCTCACCTCTGCTATCAATTTTATTAAAATGGGGTCTGAGTCGAGTATTATTTACCTTGAAAGTTCTGAATTCAATATGTGTTACATCGACGTACCATGTGGGAAAGTATTCAATACCGTGAAGGGAATCGCTCCGTTTGTATTGTGCTCTAAAGTAGCAATTTGAGGGTCCTTTTCATCTAACAATACCTTATCCCTGACTTTAAATTGTTTTGTTTCATCCCTACGCTCATCATGGTGTTGCTTTGACTCCTTGCGTACTTTTGGTTTCTCCTTGACATGTGTCCGCCATTCATCTAGTTCATCAATTTGTAGTCTTCGTTCTTTTTTAGTCGTTCTATTTTTGTCACATGTACTAGAATATGGCTCCATCATGTTCTTCCTAGGGGTTTCCTGAAAAGAAGTTTGAGCCATAATGTTATTCATATCAACAGAACTTGTATAGCCATCTTGCTTACTAGCTAATTTAATCGAATCATGAGCTTGGAGAGTAATCGTGTCATCTCCTACACGAAGTATTAGTTCTCTTGTGCCAACATCAATGATAGTCCTAGCAGTTGTTAAAAAGGGTCATCCTAAAATCAAAGGTACGTCACTATCCTCTTCCATGTCTAGAACAACAAAATCAATTGGGAATATAAATTTATCAATTTTGACTAGCACATCTTCAATGATACCCTTAGGAAATCTAGTTGTTTTATCTTCCAGTTGAATGCTCATCCTAGTTTGTTTTGGTTTCCCAAGACCTAGTTGTTTAAACATTTTATAGGCATGACATTAATGCTCGCCCCTAGATCAGCCAACGCGTTATTAATATTTAAACTACCAATTAAGCAAGGAATCGTAAAACTCCCTAGATCTTTCAACTTGTTGGGTATCTTATTCTATAGAATGGCTGAGCAAACTGCGTTTAATTCCACATACGATGCATCATCTAACTTTCATTTATTATCCAAGAGCTCCTTTAAAAATTTCACTGCGTTTGGCATCTCTGAAAGAGCTTCAATAAATGGTAAGATAATATGTAATTTTTGTAATAATTTAAGGAATTTACCGAATTATTTGTCTATGTGGTCTTTTCTTGTCGCATTGGGGTATGGCACACGAGGTTTATACTCGTTGCTTACCAGTTTCTAATTATCATTGTTTACATCAACCTTGCCTTTATCTTCCATATTGTCTTGCCTCGGTTTCGATTCAGTTTCAACTAACCATTCATCATTGTGCTTAGTAATGGCATGAAGTTGCTCTCTTGGGTTAGTTTCAGTGTTATTTAGTAGGCCACCTTGTGGTCATTCAGAGATCAGCTTAGCAAGCCATCTTATTTGATTTTTGAGCCCTTGAATCGACACTTGTTGATTCTTAAGCGCTGTTACGGTATTCTAAAAATGAGTTTCTGACACTGAGATGAATTTTGTAAGCATCTCTACAAGGTTTGGTTTCTTCTCTTGTTGGTAGCGTGGTTGTTGAAAACCTGGAGGATGTTGTGGCCTTTGATTCCCCTAACCACCCCGTGAGAAATTGGGATGGTTCCTCCAACCTGCATTATAAGTGTTACTATACGGGTTATTTTGAGGTCGAGAATTATTACCCATACAGTGGACTTGTTCTTTCTCGATGCTAGGGTTGAAGGATGGATACTCTGTATTGTGCACTCCTCCTCTATTTGAATCATACCTCATCACTGGATGTACCTGAATAGAACCACACAAACCATCAATTTTTTATTTAAAAGTTCTACCTGGTTAGATAGCATAGTGACCGCGTTGAGGTTGAAAACACCAGCCACTTTTGGCGGCTTTGTTCTCATGACTTGCCACTGATAGTTATTCAGTGACATCTCTTCAATAAATTCGTAAGCCTTTTCAGGTGTTTTGTTGTCTAAAGTTCCACCGGCGACTGCATCGATCAGTTGCATTGTTGAGGGGTTCACACCATTGTAAAAAGTCTGAACCTGTATCCATAGAGGTAATCCATGGTGAGGGCACCTTCTTAATATGTCCTTATATCTCTCCCATGCATCATAAAGAGATTCTAGATCCATCTGCACAAAAGAAGAAATATCATTCCCCAATTTAGCCGTTTTAGTCGGCGGAAAATATTTAAGTAAAATTTTTTCGGTCATTTGTTCCTAAGTGTTGATTGACCCTCATGGTAACGAGTTCAACCACTGTTTCACCTTATTCCTCAATGAAAAGGGAAATAACCGAAGGCGAATAGCATCGTCAAAAATGCTATTGATCTTAAAGGTGTCGCAGAATTCCAGAAAATTTGCCAAATGAGTGTTTGGATCCTCGCCCTGCAAACCATCAAACTGAACAAACTGTTGAATCATTTGAATTGTGTTAGGTTTCAGTTCAAAATTATTTGCAGCAATAGTAGGTCTAACGATACTCGATTCAGTTCCTGTTAAATTAGGTTTAACATAATCATACATAGTACGAGGAGCAGGATTTTGATCTACTGGATTTGCAGCAACCACAGGAGGTAGCGAATTATTCTGATTATCATCCATCTCCTCGGTTGTAGTATGGGTATCGTCCTCTCGCTCTTCCTCTATGTACTGTAGGCTTCACATTATTTCTCTTCGATTTCTGCGAGCTGTGCTCTCGATCTCACTATCAAAAAGTAGAGGTCCTAACAGGTTTCTTCTAGTTATAAACTACAAAAAACCTGCCAGAAGTCGAGAAAATAAATTTAGTAAATAAAAAAAAATTAAATTGCAATAAAAATAAAAATGGCTAAAGTAATAAAAATTAAGCGTTCCTAATATCTTAGTCCCCGGCAACGGTGCCAAAAACTTGATGATCGCTAAAACTAACTAAAAATTCGACTAAGGCAAGCGCACCTATCGAACAGTACGATAGTTATGGTGAGACCAGAAATATCGTATCTACGAGGACTAAAAGTACTAGTAATTACTATCATTTTATTATCTAGCTTGACAATTAAGAGAATATTTTAAACTAACACTAATTATCTAATTAACTAAGATTGCAACAGAGATTAAAGTTGGAAAATACTTTTGGAAAACCGATGGAGAAGATAATACCCAAGAAAGAATTCACCTAGACTTCACTTATTACCTCTGAATTAGACAATTTATTTATTTGACTTAATCCCTAATTTATGTTAATATCACTCTCGAGACTAAAAACAACTGACTCTAGGTTGATTAATCGAAATCTCTTTCTAATTAAAACCCCTATTGTCACATTAACTCAATCTATAGATTCCCTTATTAGATTTGACTCTAATCCGGTAGATTTATGTCGTCCTATCTCTAGGATTGCATGCAACTCTGCTTAATTATGAACGATCTACTCTTAAACAGGGACTTTTGCTCCACTGAATAAGCACATCAAAAACCTGAATTAATATTCTGGAATATTAAAGCAAGGGTTAAATCTCATAATTAAGAATAAGAACAAATATTTATCATATAATTCAAAGAGTAATAAGATTTGTCTTAGATTTTATCTCCATTAGGTATTTAGGGAGTTAGTTGATAATAATGGAAAACATCTCAAAAATTGGAAAACAACAAAACATAAAGAAACCCAAAGAACTTCTAGGAAATTGGATGGAAATCTTTAGTCGATGTAGATCCTCCTTCTGAGCTGATCCTGATGGTTGTTCTCGAGTATTTTCTGCCTTCTATTCTCCTTGTCCCTCTTCAATCCTCTTTTAGGGTGTTTATATAGACTTTAGAATGCCTCAAAACCCTTAAAATTAGCCTTTTCTGAGTAGAATTAGACTTGGCCTCAATAGGGACACGGCCATGTGCCACACCCATGTAAAGGTGCTCAGGCCGTGTGTAATTCTGACTTGGTTTAGTGTCGACACGGCCATGACACATGGGCATGTGGATCACCCGTGTGTAAGTGCCTAGGCCATGGGCCACGCTGAATTAGGCCCATTTTATCCGTTTTTGGCCCGTTTCTTGCTCTTTTCACCTTCCTATGCTCACCTAAGTGCAAAACATGAATTTAAAGGATTAGGAGCATCGAATTCAATAAACCCAAGGAAAAATCATCCATAAATATGCCAAGCATGGGCTAAAAATATGTATATATTATGATTTATCAGTGCAAACTTCCATTACTTTCGATCGAGATCCTCGATTCACTTCAAGATGTTGGAAAAGATTGCAAGAAGCTTTGGGTTTGAAGCTTAAGTTTAGTACGATATATCATCCTCAAGTAGATGGCCAGTATGAAAGAGTGATACATGTGCCAGAAGATATGTTGTGAAGCTATGTATTGGAGTTTGCAGGAAGCTGGGAATATTATTTACCTTTGGTAGAGTTACGATATAACAATAGTTATCAAGTAAGCATTCAGATGGCACCCTTTGAAGCATTGTATAGAAAGAGGTGACGAACATTTCTATGTTGGGTTGAGTTAGATGAGAAGCGAATAGTTGGACCTGAGTTGGTTTGCAAGACTAAGGATAAGGTGAAGATGATATGCGAGAGGCTAAAGACTATTTCAGACAGACAAAATTCTTATATTGACTTGAAATGGCGAGATGTTGAGTACCAAGTGGGTGAGCATGTGTTTCTTAAGGTATTGCCATAGAAGAAAGTCCGAATGTTTAGGCACAAAGGAAAGTTAAGCTTGAGATTTATTGGTCCTTATAAAGTGGTGGAAAGAATCGGTCCTATAGCATATTTACTCAAGTTACCCCATAAACTTGATCAAATTCACAATGTGTTTTATGTATCTATGCTGAGGAAATATTGTACAGACTCATCTCATGTAGTGCCAGTTGATGATATTGAAGTACGATCTAATTTGTCATAAGAGGAAGAACCAATGAAGATTATGGCTCACGAGGTGAAAGTCTTGCAAAATAAAATGATTCCCTTGGTTAGAGTGTTGTGGGAAAACCATAAGACTAGCGAAACTACTTAGGAAACAGAAGAAGCGATGAAGCAATAGTATCCTCAACTGTTTGAAAGAGAACATTTCAAGGATGAAATGCCTTAAGTGGGGGAAAGTTGTAACATCCCGAGATAGGGGCCGAAAGTTTTAGCCTTGGAAGTGAGGGTTCACCAATGTTTTGACGAACTAGAGGTTCAACAAAAGAATATCAATAAAGAGTTCACCAGATATACGACGAAGCAGTGTGCGCCAAAAGATGCGATAAGGGGGCGTGCCAAATTCAATGCAAGTTATGTTCGCCAGTTGGTTTGGCAAGTTGGGGTTTGCCAATTTGTTTAGTGAACTGGGGTTCGCCAATTGGTTTGGTGGATTGGGGTTCGCCAGTCAAAGTCTAGTAAGACTTAATTTAGGAAATTAAGATATTGTGTATCTAGGATACTTTTCATGCACACAACCTTCTTCTAAACTGACTAGGGTTTCCTAAGTCAAGCAAGGTATCCTAAGAATACTAAGACACCTAGTGCCTATAAATACAACCCTTATTCCATGAAAATTCTATCATCGATTATTCTATTATCAAGTCTTTGTTTAGAACCAAGTTTGTAAAAACCAAGGTAAGACTCTATCATGTTAGGGTTGCTTGTCCAGGAAGCTAAGTTTGCTCATATATTTGTGTATGTTTTATTTTTTTAGTAATTTATGTATATTCATGTATGTATGTTACGAACTAACCAGACCATCTACTAGGAAGGATAAAGGCAAAGCAAAACTTATTTAAAATTTTTGACTTTTCGGTGAGTGTTTAGGATTTGTTACTGTGTGCGAATTGCTATGTTTTCCAAGAACTTTGGGTTTTTAAACTAAGTCCCAAGAGTAAGTTTTTCTATAAAACTTTGTTTTCAAGTTATGTTTTATGCGTGCTTCTATGTGTACCTATGTTTTAAGACATGTTTTTAAAGTGCAATTTTATAAACTGTGTTTATGAGCTTTTGTGCAAGCTCTATATGAACAAGTGCTTTTATGGAAGCTTATATGTTGGATATAATGACATGCCATAGAATTTTGAGTACTTATCTGCAAGTTTTTTATTTGGGCGTTAAGGTCTTGGGACATGTGGAGGGATAAGGGAATGTCAAATTATGCTCCATTCACAAGGACTTATTCGCGTATAGGAGAGTGTTTAGCTTCTCCTACATTTATGGGACATGGGACATGTTAAGAACTCTCTGTGTTACAAGTGAGGCATTACAATAAGATCTACTTATCCAAAAAATAAAAAGTGCAAGTGATTATGAACAAGTTTTTTATGAAACTGTTATTAACAACACAAGTATAAGAATAAGAATAAGAATAAGAATAATAACAATAACAAGTACATGTTTATGTTTATGTTTTAATTTTTCCTTTTGGAAACAAGCCAGGTTTCTAAGTATGATTTCCATAAAAGTACATATGAATTTGTTTTCAATGTTATATGTTTTTTTGACAAGTAGGTAACTGTGAATTGGGTCTCGCACCCTTACGGCGAGCCCAGTTCGCAAAAAAAAATTTGTACTAAGCTTTTGTTTTAAAACCATATTTCTTAAGGCATGCTTTGATGATTCCTATATATTTAATGAGTTCTCAATGAACTCACTTGCTCTTCTCTTACTTCGCAGGTAAGTAGTTTGCGAATGGCAGTGGCGAGGTAGATAATCTGGGCGAGGCTAATTCCTAAACAGATATTTGCGAACCCAGGAAAAATTCAATGGGGTTGTTTGTTTGAGTTTAGTTTTATTATAATTGATACTGTTATTAAAAAAAGTCCTTAAAGTTTAATTTTACTTTTGCAAAAACTTAAATTAAACCCTTGTTGTTAAATTCTTCTTTTCGTTACGAATAAATTTTAATGTTCATTATTCTTCCTTGTATGCGTGCCATGTTCTATTCTTTTAATTTTGCCAGAGTATGTCTTAGTACTAAATGCAATTCAATTAGATTGCAAAGTACCATTTCATGTAACCCCTGAATGTTTACGACCCCTAACACACATGCAAACCCTTAGAAGTGATAATCTTACTATTTTGCAAACCCTATAAAAAGTATGAGATCCCTTGTAACACCCCGTACCCGAGACCGTTGCCGGAGTCGAACACGAGGTGTTAACGGACTTAATTCATTAATTAAACAGCTCATACAATTCATTTTAAAATTTCCAGACAAGCTGGCTAACTGCATCACAGTCGCTTTAAAAATCATATCTCGAGTTACGAAACTCGAAATCCAATTCCGTAAATTTTTCCTGAAACTAGACTCATATATATATCTACAAATTTTTTTCTAGAATTTTTGGTTGGGCCAATTAGTACAGTTTATTAGTTAAAGTCTCCCCTGTTTCAGGGTTCAACTACTCTAACCTCTGTGTATTACGAATCAGATATCTCCCTATACAGACCTTCAATGACTATACTGTTTGTCTCTAATAAAACTAGACTCAATAAGGAATCTGTACATATAAAGCGTGACTTCTAATTATCTTTGTAAAATTTATGATGAATTTCCAAATTTAGAACAAGGGATCCAGAAATCGCTCTGGCCCTATTTCACAAAAATTTAAACATCTCATAAAATATAGCTCATATACCTGTTTTGCTTATTCCATATGAAAATAGACTCATCAAGCTTCGATTCCATAACTTATTCATTATTTAATTCCATTTCTACTATTTTTAGTGATTTTTCAAACTCACGTCATTGCTGCTGTCTGAATCTATTTTATGGTAAATTTTACCTATTTCATGGTTTCCATGGATTAGCTAGCAATTTGACATACATAATACCAAATATGATCATGATTAGCCATTCCAATGGCTAATCATTACCAAGCATTTCTATTTCCATACAACTCAATAACCATATCATAAGACCATATATACAAAATGATTATAATGCTATACATGCCATACTCAAAATATACAAGCCATTATGCCAAGATGGTATACTGGATAGTGTGAGCGTGCCTCCGACCGTTTCCGATTTCTCGAGCTGGCTTGTCAACACTACAAGGAATGAAAAGGAGGAGTAAGCATAAATGCTTAGTAAGCTCACATGCAAATAGCAAGTAACATAACCATATAAGCAAACATAAAACATCATTTGCATAATCATCACCAAGACATTCATATCACCTTTTCATTTATCATCTTACCATATTGTTGTTATATCGAGTTTTCAACCCGAGGGTTAAGTACATACCTGTTCAAATTATCCATTTCACAACACTTACCAATCGTCCCTTTCATCTTGAGTATTCCTCCATTTGAGTAGAACTTTACCCGTTGAACACATCGAATATAATTCGGATACATGGAAAGTTTGCACATAAGTGCCACATATGTAGCCATGCTACCATGTAACCCGCCCATAAGTGAACTCGGACTCAACTCAACGAGCTCGGGCGTTCGCATCCATAAGTGAACTCGGACTCAACTCAACGAGTCCGGATGCCTAGTTACATCTCACGAACTCGGACTCAACTCAACGAGTTTGGGCGCTCGCATCCATAAGTGAACTCGGACTCAACTCAACGAGTTCGGATGCCCAAATATCCCAAAGACATGTCACTTGTATCCTAATCCATTCCCGAGGTTCAACGGACCTTTTCCTAATCATGTGTCTCAACCATCTTCTACGGAATGCCGATACCGATACTCGGTAGTATTTCACATTTTCCAAGTATATCACATAATTTGACATATTATCAAACAATTATCACAAGTATAATATTTCATAATAATTATCATATCATTTAAAAAACATTAAAACATTTAAAATAATAACTATGTTACCAACATTTACATACGAACTTACCTCGTATGCGAAAATGGCTATTTTTACCATTTCGTCCACAACTTGGTATTTTCCCCATTTTAGCCCGAATTTCAGTTTTCCTTACTCTATCATTTAAAATATAGTCTAATTAGGACTCACATTATTCAAATTGACCCAAAATCATATTTTTGAAAAATTACAATTTTGCCCCTAAACTTTTGTATATTTACACTTTTCCCCCAAAGCTCGTAAATTAAAATTCAGCCTATTTTCTTATGTTTATGACATGCTGATCATTTTTCCCTTCTATGGCAACATCAAATTCTCACTCTAACATGTACTTATGACTATTAGGTATTTTTACCAATTAAGCCCTTTTGCTCGTTTTCACTTAAAACCGAGTAGCACAAGTTGTCTAACATAATTTAAAACCTCATATTCTATCATAAAACACCAAAATACACAAATTTCACCTATGGGTATTTTTCCAAATATAAACCCTAGGTTAAATTATTGCTAGCATAAGCTAAATCGAGCTACTGGGACTCCAAAACGTAAAATCATTAAAAACGAGGCTAGAACGGACTTACAATCGAGCTTGGAAGCTTGAAAACCCTAGCCATGGTTTCTCCTTGCTATATTCGGCCATGGGGTTGAAGATGAGCAAAATTGGCTTTTAATTTTGTATTTTAATTCATTTTACCCTAAATGACCAAAATGCCCTTACTACTAAACTTTCCAAAATTCCATCCATGTCCAATTTTTGTCCATAGACTTAGAAATTGGTAAAATTACTCTTTAAGGACCTCTAATTAATAATCTAATTCAATTTTATGCAAAATACTTCTAGAACACAAGTTTTGCAATTTATTCAATTTAGTCCCAAATTTCAAATTAGGCACTTTATGCATAAAATTTCTTCACGAAATTTTCACACAATCATGCAATCATATCATAGACCTTAAAATAATCATAAAATAATTATTTCTATCTCGAATTTTGTGGTCACGAAACCACTATTCGACTAGGCCCAAAATCGGGATATTACAACTCTCCCCTTCGAGGATTTTCGTCCCAAAATCTTACCGAAAAAGTGGTCTTCACTTTAATCTCATATTTGGTGCCGAAGAACACGCACTTAGACTGTACCTCCAATACATCTCTTCAATTTCTCATATGATCTAAAAGCTTACGCCTCAACTCTCAACTGTTCTTAAATTTTCAACCCTTCTTAATTTCCCATGATATCATGACATAAAACCGGATCTCAACTTGATTTAATGGAGACCTAATTCCAAGAAATCCAACAATCAAAGAGACCTGAAATTCCATGAATCTGATGAGTAGGAATTCATTCAATACAGATGTGATTTATAGATCTCGCCAAACATTTAACAATAAGATACATCACATTTTCCTCTTTCCGTCATAGAAATAATTCTAATATGGCCTCAAGAATAATCCTTCTCATTTCCATCCCAATATCAACATTGACAAGGATAATTTTGATAGATCCCAATGCTCGGCTTTAACCCCTTTAACAACTCCGATTTTATGTAACATCGGTTGCTCTAAACTATCACATTACCTCACTGTCTTGAAACACATCACAATTCATACAACAATACATTACTGAAAGTCAGGAAGTCTTTGCTCAATGTAGACTAGTCTAGTTCGGGCGCTTTGTTACCAATATTCTCATCTATCCGAACTCACAACATGTAATAAACTTTTCAGCTTTCACAAGATGGAAACCTTATCATTCGTAGTGACTTAAACTAATATTCAACTCTTTCTATTAAATATACACTTCTCGTTCAAACTATTTACTCTTTTATCCGTACAAAATGAAATTCTATTATCAGACTTGGGAAAAATAATCCTGACATAATTGTCACATGAAATCTTTCAAATAAATAATTTACCATACCGACTAAAACTCGCGCTTTTATCACCTATGCCTTTACTGATGTCAAATCCTTACACAGAAATTAGAAAAAATCCCAATACTAAAATCACCACATTACCAAGATCAAATTAGAAGTATAGTCATATTTGACATGATTATCACGAATGAAGAACGATTACTTGAACATGAGTCATAATTGACAAATTATGGAACAAAGATAACAAGAAAACCGAATAAAGAAATCCAAGATAGAGAAACCGAATAAAGAAATCCAGAATAAAGAGATCCAGGATAAAGAAACCCAAGATACGATACTATGCCGGAGGATCGAAAACCAAACTCATAGAGAAAATACGGAATACACCGATAATTCTTCAAAGAAAGAAAGTCCAGAAGAAAACATCATTTAATCCCACTGAAATCAAATATAACAAGATCAATATATCTTCCCAAACATATATATCAGATGAAGCATCAAGTAGAAGAAACAGAATCATAATATCATACGTATTCTCTCATCAATTCTTATCGATTTAAATGAAATAGAATACCCAATGAAATAGAGCAATATAAATTATAGACCAATCAGACTACCAATGCTTTCATCCAACACCGAATTAGAAGACATTCCCATATAACAAGAATTTCTTCGAAGATCAATAGCCATAGAAATATTTACGAGAACGGGTGAACACATAGAACATCTCAAAAGAGATCGCTAAATCTGTCCGGTCATAATCGTCACACTCGGATAATTCACATTTGAAATATCATTTCCCAACTAGTTCTGCCGTCACAAATTTCATATTAAATCATTCACTAAAGAATGTCATTCTGAATAAATTTCGATTTACCAAAGAGAATTCCTTCTCTAATCGGGACAATGCATAATTCCAATAATCTTTATATCAATCGATACTTTCGCTCGACTTTACTTATCACTCATTTTCAATCTCGGATCATACTTATAATTATTCTATCACTTTGAACTCTTTGGGTTTTCAACAGAAACTTATTCAATACAAATCTCATGAAATTCCATTATAAGTACCACTTTGGTAAGGGGAGGGTTGTAGGACCTCGACTCGACTTTCTTATACATACACATATGACACAACTTCCATCATCATAGTAACATCATCAAAATCATGTCATTCATTCATGTTGGCTTACACCAATTTTCCTATTGTCCCATTTAGACAATATACTTATGCATACATTCTATGTTTTCTAGATAGCTTTACTTATCCATTCAATTAATTAAATTAATTCATGCTCATGACATTATATAAGGCCAAACAAACATAGATATTTGCATCACAATCACAACTTTCATTTCGTGCATCATCATGTACATATCATTACAATCATATAATTCAGTCTAACAATTTAACATAGATAAGTTCATTTCATTATAATCCTTTACCTCATAAAATTATATACCATTAACATTCATCAACATTCGACATCCAATCAAGACAAGGACATTTTCATTCAGTATCATAATATTATGACCTTTATTCATACCTCTACTACTTTCTATTTATTCCGTTCATCTTATCAAGTAAGCCACATACACTACATCGTATGAGCATTAAGCAAATATGGATATTTATCACAACATGAACTTTCATCTCACATATTATCACATATGTATCATAAACTTCTATTCATACTTTTCTGAACCGAGACTTATCATAATCATAATTTTACTCAAATATCTTCACATAACATTGAACATGGTCGGCACAGCTCGGTTGGAGAGTACCCTGTCTAAATAAGACGGTACTTATACGCGTCGGAAGACATCACACTATCACAGATCAGTGGCATGTATAGCTAAACTTTTACACATGCTAGGTTAGTCCGAGAACCGACTAAACCTGCTCTGATACCACTAAATGTAACACCCCATACCCGAGACCGTTGCCGGAGTCGAACACGAGGTGTTAACGGACTTAATTCATTAATTAAACAGCTCATACAATTCATTTTAAAATTTCCAGACAAGCTAGCTAACTGCATCACAGTCGCTTTAAAAATCATATCTCGAGTTACAAAACTCAAAATCCAATTCCGTAAATTTTTCCTGAAACTAGACTCATATATATATCTACAAATTTTTTTCTAGAATTTTTGGTTGGGCCAATTAGTACAGTTTATTAGTTAAATTCTCCCCTGTTTCAGGGTTCAACTACTTTAACCTCTGTGTATTACGAATCAGATATCTCCCTATACAGACCTTCAATGACTATACCGTTTGTCTCTAATAAAACTAGACTCAATAAGGAATCTGTACATATAAAGCGTGACTTCTAATTATCTTTGTAAAATTTATGATGAATTTCCAAATTCAGAACAAGGGATCCAGAAATCGCTCTGGCCCTGTTTCACAAAAATTTAAACATCTCATAAAATATAGCTCATATACCTGTTTTGCTTATTCCATATGAAAATAGACTCATCAAGCTTCGATTCCATAACTTATTCATTATTTAATTCCATTTCTACTATTTTTAGTGATTTTTCAAACTCACGTCATTGCTGCTGTCTGAATCTATTTTATGGTAAATTTTACCTATTTCATGGTTTCCATGGATTAGCTAGCAATTTGACATACATAATACCAAATATGATCATGATTAGCCATTCCAATGGCTAATCATTACCAAGCATTTCTATTTCCATACAACTCAATAACCATATCATAAGACCATATATACAAAATGATTATAATGCTATACATGCCATACTCAAAATATACAAGCCATTATGCCAAGATGGTATACGGATAGTGTGAGCGTGCCTCCGACCGTTTCCGATTTCGAGCTGGCTTGTCAACACTACAAGGAATAAAAGGAGGAGTAAGCATAAATGCTTAGGAAGCTCACATGCAAATAGCAAGTAACATAACCATATAAGCAAACATAAAACATCATTTGCATAATCATCACCAAGACATTCATATCACCTTTTCATTTATCATCTTACCATATTGTTGTTATATCGAGTTTTCAACCCGAGGGTTAAGTACATACCTGTTCAAATTATCCATTTCACAACACTTACCAATCGTCCCTTTCATCTTGAGTATTCCTCCATTTGAGTAGAACTTTACCCGTTGAACACATCGAATATAATTCGGATACATGGAAAGTTTGCACATAAGTGCCACATATGTAGCCATGCTACCATGTAACCCGCCCATAAGTGAACTCGGACTCAACTCAACGAGCTCGGGCATTCGCATCCATAAGTGAACTCGGACTCAACTCAACGAGTTCGGATGCCTAGTTACATCTCACGAACTCGGACTCAACTCAACGAGTTTGGACGCCGCATCCATAAGTGAACTCGGACTCAACTCAACGAGTTCGGATGCCCAAATATCCCATGACATGTCACTTGTATCCTAATCCATTCCCGAGGTTCAACGGGACCTTTTTCCCAATCATGTGTCTCAACCATCTTCTACGGAATGCCGATCTGATACTCGGTAGTATTTCACATTTTCCAAGTATATCACATAATTTGACATATTATCAAACAATTATCACAAGTATAATATTTCATAATAATTATCATATCATTTAAAAACATTAAAACATTTAAAATAATAACTATGTTACCAACATTTACATACGAACTTACCTCGTATCGAAAATGGCTATTTTACCATTTCGTCCACAACTTGGTATTTTCCCCATTTTAGCCAATTTCAGTTTTCCTTGCTCTATCATTTAAAATATAGTCTAATTAGGACTCACATTATTCAAATTGACCCAAAATCATATTTTGAAAAATTACAATTTTGCCCTAAACTTTTGCATATTTACACTTTTGCCCCAAAGCTCGTAAATTAAAATTCAGCCTATTTTCTTATGTTTATGACATGCTGATCATTTTTCCTTCTATGGCAACATCAAATTCTCACTCTAACATGTACTTATGACTATTAGGTATTTTTACCGATTAAGCCCTTTGCTCGTTTTCACTTAAAACCGAGTAGCACAAGTTGTCTAACATAATTTAAAACCTCATATTCTATCATAAAACACCAAAATACACAAATTTCACCTATGGGTATTTTTCCAAATATAAACCCTAGGTTAAATTATTGCTAGCATAAGCTAAATCGAGCTACGGGACTCCAAAATGTAAAAATCATTAAAACGAGGCTAGAACGGACTTACAATAGAGCTTGGAATCTTGAAAACCCTAGCCATGGTTTCTCCTTGCTATATTCGGCCATGGGGTTGAAGATGAGCAAAATTGGCTTTTAATTTTGTATTTTAATTCATTTTACCCTAAATGACCAAAATGCCCTTACTACTAAACTTTCCAAAATTCCATCCATGTCCAATTTTTGTCCATAGACTTAGAAATTGGTAAAATTACTCTTTAAGGACCTCTAATGAATAATCTAATTCAATTTTATGCAAAATACTTCTAGAACACAAGTTTTGCAATTTATTCAATTTAGTCCCAAATTTCAAATTAGGCACTTTATGCATAAAATTTCTTCACGAAATTTTCACACAATCATGCAATCATATCATAGACCTTAAAATAATCATAAAATAATTATTTCTATCTCGGATTTTGTGGTCACGAAACCACTATTCCGACTAGGCCCAAAATCAGGATATTACATCCCTTACATGAACATCTCATTTTGTTGTGATGCTTGTTTGTATGCGAACCCATGATGTTTGTTTATGCACGAACTTAGGTAGTATATGAACCTTTGATATTTTGTGAACATGTGTTATGTGAACCTATGTTGTCATGCGAACCTTAATAATAACTTTTATGTACTTGTATTTATGTTTGAATATACGTACCCTAAAATTCCATGCTTATTTCTTTCATGAAAGCCCTTACTGTCACTGTTTAGGTGACATGTGAATCCTTCCTCTATTTACTTTTGTAAGCTTGCATGTTTTACATTCTATGTATGATTTAATTTTGTTCTTGTGTTATAAATTAGCATATTATATATTGTATAGGTTAGGTTAGGAGTTAATAGAGAGTCACTCTGGTGGCTAATGTAGCTAGCTAGATTCAGGTTGAACCAATTCAGCCGGGTTTAGGGTGTTACAGAACATGCAAATACCGAAATTGAAAAACAACAAGGTCCCTTTTTATTCTCAACATGAAGATTTAATGCCAAATTTCAATATTCTTTTGTAGCACCACCTAAAGCAAGACATGATCATTATGAAACACCACCAGCTGAACAATATAAAGCATCACCTGAGGATCAATATCAAACACCACTTAATGATCAATATGAAGCTCTATTTACTATTCAAAATTTTGAATCTCAATCCCTAATTCAATTTGAAGTTCCTTCATATGCAACAACTAACATATGGTTGCCTAAACTGTATGTATGTCTTTTAGCATTGTAAACCAATTTTCTTTACTAAATCACCATTTTTTTCATTTATGTTTAATCTTTTCTTTAATCATGTAGATAAGAAAATTTGCTTCAAGATGTCAAAATGCCATTCTAATGCATTACAACACTTAAAATGACATAACTACACATCTTAACAATGTTAGATAGATGCCAAAGATGATTGAGTGTAGTAAGATGGTAGTTCAATTTCTTAATGAAGTCACTATCATTGATTCTAGAACAGAGGAGGAAAGGGTCATAAAAAGAAATAGAAATGATTGAATATTATAATTTTCCTTTTGTTTTTTAAATTCTATAAGAAGCATTGGATACTATTTTGTCCATTGGTACTAATTTCAAGGTTTTTAGCCTCAATTTACTTGGTATGTTTACACAAGGTCATCTTTTTGTTTGTTATTGGGTACATAGGTCATTACCATTACATTAAAATGAGTTTCATAATGGCGGCTTTAGGTTACCAACTCCATTTTTTGGGAAATGGAAAAAGCTATAAACTTAAAACATTATTGTCTACAGCTTTCCCTTTTTTTCTTTTTTATAGCTAAGAACTCAACATTTCATGTTACTAGAGTTGTGTGACTCGAATCCTTATTAAAATAAAATAAAGTGGCAAAGTCGAGGGCTGAAACTTCTTTAAATAGAATTCGTATAGAACTACACTTCTTCTATTTAACATTGATTAGAGAATAAAGTTTTTCCACCATTAAATAGATGTAGTCGAAACTCTTTTTATATCATTAATTTTCAACATTAGTGAACTTTCTTCTCCTCTGTCCGTGGTTTTTTCCCGAAAGGGTTTTCACGTAAAATATGTGTGTTTTTTTTTTCTTTCTTATTGCTTTGCAATCGTTCTATATTTCCATTATTGACGTTCAGTTTAACAAACTGGTAATAAAGCTTTTTGGATTGCTTATCTCAATCATGTTAATGACAATGAAGTATGATATTCTGTTATTGGATCACAACACCATATTCGCGTTGTGGCAGGTAAAGATGCAGACAGTTCTTACGCAAATGGATTTGGAATATGCCCTTCTGGGGTTAGATAAGATACCTATAACAACTCGTTTTAAGGTCAAATCAGAATAGTAGTTTTGGGACCATGAATCCGAAGTAGATATATTTATTGTGATATTGTTTTAAGGTCTATAGTATGATTGAATGATTATGTGAAAATTTTGTTAAGAAATTTTATCGATAAGGTGTCCAATTTGACTAAGAGGACTAAATTGTAATAGGTGTAAAATGTATGTTCTAGAAGCTGGAAGTGTTTAATTGCAATGAAATTTTAAATTGAAGATCCTTAGATGGTAATTAGACCATTATATTTTAAGTTGGACAAAAATAGACATGAAGTAAGAGAATTTTTTATGTATTAAGTTAGGGGCATTTTAGTATTTGGTAAATGATGACAATTTAAGTGAAATAAAAGTGTCCATCTCCTCCAAATTTCATCCCCATGGCTGAATATTGCAAGAGAAGGCATAGCTAGGGTTTTCGAAGCTTTCAAGCTCGATTGTAAGTCCATTCTAGCCCTATTTTTAATGATTTTTATGTTTTTGAGATCCATGTAACCTAATCCAGCTTTTCCAAGGACTATTTTGAAGTATTGTTAAAGTCTAAAATTTTACCCATGTTAGACATGCATGTATTTTGATGTCTAATGGTAGAAAATGTATATTAGTTGTAAGATAAATAACTTTTGCTAAGTGATTTTCGGTAAAAATGTCAAAAAGGACTTATTTGTAAAAGGTATAAAATGAGTAGTAAAAGTGTGATTAAGTGGAAAATGTGGGCTGGTATGAGTATGAAAATGGTTCGGCTAGGCTTGGGTGTTGAAGAAGTTGAATACATTTCATTTTACGAGCCTACAGACTAAATTGTAAAAATGAGAAACATTAGGGGTAAAAATGTAATTGCTGCCATAATATTATTTTTGGGCCAAATTGAATAATGTGAGTATTAAATGAGTTAAATTTTTTATTATAGATCAAGAAAAACGAGGTTCGGACCTAGATTGGGGGAAAAGCAAAGTGTTTGACGATTAGGTCCAATTCTACTATTTTTGTACCGAGGTAAGTTCATATGTAAATAATGCAATATTATAGTTATGTTTTGAATGCTTTAATATTGCATGGATTGTGTGATTGACTCTTTAGACGTATTCGACAAAGTTTCAACAAGCGAGAAATCCCGGTTGAACCTTAGGAATAGAATAGGATACGAGTGACATGTCACTAGGAACCCATGTCTATATATGTTTATGTGATTCCGGTACTGGTCTTGTACATCCTACCAGTGGCTGGGTATTTCGGTATATGTTGTGGATACCTAACAGCTCGTGTGAGTAGCACTATGTAGCTACGTCCTGACTGACAGCTTGTGTGAGTAGGCCCGTGAATAGTTCGAGAGTGAGCCTATATGTGTTATGAGATATGAGGTAGCTTTGGCTACATGTGTGACACTTATGTGCAAGATTTTCTGAGTATCCTATAATATTCGAAGTGTTCAAAGAGAATGCCAAAGATGTGAAATGATGTGGTTATGTTATGAATTGGTACAGGTATGGACGTAAAACTCATAAGTAATAAACTTGGTAAGTGATGAACTCGTGGTAAGGTTGTAATTGATGCAAGTTATGACTATGAGATTTTAATAACATTTATGTTATCCCCCTTTATATAAATTGTATGATTGAGGTATGGTTAAGACACTTATTATTTGCATATGAACTTACTAAGCTATATAGCTTACTCCCATTTCTTTCCCTCATCTTATAGTGTCACCAAGCTAGCTCGGGTTCAGATACCGTCAGAGATCCATTCACACTATCAACAATTATTTTGGTATTATTGAAATCAACATTTATAGTTATGGCATGTATAGGGGACTTGGTCATTTTGTTATGTGTCATAATTGATTTGACCAAATGTGTTGGCTTATATTGGTTAGAAGTTCATTTTGTATAAGGCCATTGGAAATAGGCTAATATCAGTTATAAGTATATTCATATAATGATACCTTTCATAAATGATGCGTTGATGACTTGGTTGTGGATGTTTGGTTGTATGTATATGCTTAATTGGTGCTATGTTATGTTGTGTAGGTGTGTGCATTAAAGGGTGGCAAAATGGCTTGGTAAATAGCCTTATTTTTCTCCACACGGGTAGACACACGGGCATGTGTCTAGGTCGTGTGCGACACACAGCTTGCCCCACGGGTATGTGTTTAGGCCGAGTGTCCCTTGCAACTTAGTTTTGAGAAATAGAATGCTTAGAATTGAGCACACAGGTAGAGACACGGGTGTGTGTCTCAGCCGTGTGGATAGCACGGCCTCGAACACGGGCGTGTACCTTAGCCGTGTGAAGTCTGCACCTATTTTATGAAAATTAATTTTCCATACGTCCTAGCACACAGCCGTGTGACTTGGCCGTGTGATCTTAATTTGTTCATGAGTTACAAGTCAGAGAGTTACATGGGGTCAGGACACGGGCGTGTGTGATCACACGGCCTACCCATATGGGCGTCTCCATATCTACACGAGCGTGTGACTCCTATTTAGTGAAAAATTTTCTAAGTTTCGTAAAAATTTCTAAAGTTCTCGATTTAATCCCGAACCATTTCCAGTGCACGTTTTGGGCCTCGTAGGCTCGTATTAGGGACTTTATAATTTAATGAAAATGGTTTTAATTTGAACGTAGATTTATTGTCCGAAATTATATGTTTGTTCCTATGATAAGTCCGGTAATGCCTCGTACCCTGTTCTAGTGTTGAATACGGGTAAGGGGTGTTACAATACCTTCAACATTGATGGATGAAGAGAAGAAGTGTAAAGATCGAAAGGATTTAACATAATTACAACTACATCTATCGAATGAAATTCTACAAGACGTGTTGAAAGAGAAAACCACTATTGTATTATGGGCAAAGTTGTATCAGCTATGCATGTCAAAAACCCTAACTAGCAAGTTACATATGAAGCAGCATCTTTATGCTTATCGTTTGGAGGAATGTGTGTCTATGCACGAACACTTAACTGTGTTTAAAGAAATTCTCTTGGACTTAGAGGCCATGGAGGTTCATTATGATAAAGAAGATTTAAGGTTAATTCTACTTTGTTCATTGCACTTCAACCTTTAAAGATACTATTTTGTATAGTTGCGAATCTCTCATAATTGATGGAGTCTATGATTCTTTAGCTTGTATGACAAAATAAAGCATCTTGTGCTTGGATTCAACTCTCAGGGAAAGGTCTCATTGTTCGTTTTGTATAGTTGTGAATCTCTCATAGTTGATGGAGTCTATGATTCTTTAGCCTTGTATGTAACACCCCTAACCCGAATTCGTCACCAGAATAGAGTTACGGAGCATTAACGGAGTTACCGATTTATTTATTAGATATTTTATTTCATCTGACGTTCATATTTGGAGCCAATTAAATCAATCATATTGTCCCTTAAACATACTTATTTTTCTCGACATGTTTTATTTGAATTTATTACTCGTCTCAATATACTTAATTTCCTTGTATCAACGTATCAAAGATAATCACATATTGACATATCATGATAAATATCATTCTTTAGCCATTTCTTCAAAAACATAAATCAGGTAATTCATTATATCGATATTTCATGCATTTAAAAATAAAATTCTTGCAATTTAATCCTTATTTCCAACCGTTATTCTCATACAAATTGATAACAACCCATGTATTCTATAAAATATTAGAATTTTTCATAATTTCAACACTGTTCAATTTAATCCTTAAAACATGTTTTTCCCCGATCATGAACTAAATTAATAATTTTATTCAATTTTGCAATTTTAAATAATAAAATAATCCATTTCATGCAAATTGGTCATTTCATGCAAATTGGTCATTTCTAACATTTTTACAAAATTACCCATAAAGTTTTACTTTTATTCAATTTAGTCCCTGAGCCTAAAACATGCGAATTAGCTATGCTAGCTGAATATTCATACATATTTTCCTCCTCCTCCTCTCCATTCCACATCCTTAATTTATATAATATGCTTATAAGTAACATTATCTATAATTTCACTATTTACTTATATGTATATTCAAAGCTTTCTATTTGAGTCATAGTCACTAAATTATTTATATCTTGAGAGACAAAACTCAAAATTAAGATCCGTTAATTTTACCTGAAACTAGACTCACATGTCTTCTTACCATAATATTTTCAAAATTTTTGGTTTATCCAATTAGTATATTTTATTCATTAAAGTCTCCCTATTTTGCTATTTGACAGCTTCGACCACTCTTCACTAAAGTTTAATTATCTCTTTAAAAAGAATTTAAATGATGTTATAATTTGTTTCTTATAAAATATACTCCTTAAGGAATCTAACCATATAAATTATGTCCCAAAAATTTTTTTTATAATTTTTAATGATTTTTCCAAGTCAGAATAGGGGATCTCGAAATCATTCTGAACTAGTCTAACAAAAATATAAATATCTCAGAATAAAAAATTTCTTTACTTTCTCTATTTCTTTTATATGAAAATAGACTCAATAATATTTAATTCAATATCTCACTCAGCTTCTAATTATATTTCTACCATTTTTGGTGAATTTTAAAAGTTAGCCTATTGCTGCTGTCCAAAACTACTTTAGTGCAACATATTGATTACCAAGTTTATAACACTCTTATTTCCATTCTCTACCATATTTCCCATTATTTTCTCTCATTTCCCTTCACTAATATATCAAGAACATGGATCCTTATATAAGAAAACTCTACTTTAACATCATTTTCATGCTTTTGATATTACCTTACATGAGAAACTCTACTTAAAATATATTGAAATCTTAAAATTCTTACCTTGTCCCATTGATTTTAATCTTTAACTTGATTTTTCTCTCTCCTCCAGCTTCTATTTCTTGAATCCAACTTGATATTCCAACTCCCCTTAGTCTCCTTAACATTTTTCTCTCTTGGTAGATATGAAAATTCTTTTGATTTTTACGTGAAAAGAGTGAACTTTTGGTGGAAGGACTAAATTGTAAAGAAAGCAAAACTTTTGGTGAAATGCATGGAGAAAGATGGATGGTGTATATTTTTTTTCCACACACACACACATATATATATAGACTAAATAAAATAATAAAATAATAAAATATATTATTAAAATATTAAATAAATAATAATTATCTAATTAAATAACTATAAAATATTACCAACATCATCATTACTTTCTAGATTTCTCTCTCTTCCAATTGACCATTTTGCTCTTTGTGATCTTTTAAAATTCCATTCTTGAGTCATCACTTAATTTGGTAAATTTACATTTTAGTCCCTCATAATTCTTCACCTATTCAATTTGGTCCTTATTCATCAATTCTCCTTGGTTTCTAGATCATTCCACCCTTAAAATATTTGCACTATTAGTCCTTCAACTTTTTCATATTTACACTTTAATCCTTCAAATTTTGAGTATTTACTCTTGGGCCACAAAACTTTTCTCACTTTTATAATTTAGTCCTTTCTTGAATCAATATGTCATAATATACTTCCCAATGACATAACTCAATTTTCCTCTTCTTGTCACTTTATTTCCTTATTTTACTGTATTAAGGATAATATCTTACAGTAAAAATTTTCAGGGTGTTACATTGTATGACAAAATGAAGCATCTTGTGCTTGGAATCAACTCTCAGGGTAAGGCTCTCATTGTTCATGGGAGACAATAACAAAATACTGATGATAATCATGGGAGGACACAGGAACGAAATCCTCGTTGTAAATTTAAGAGTAGATCGAGATCTTCAAATAAAGGTAAAATTGTAACTTCTACAAGAAGAAAATGCACATTATGTTTGAGTGCTACAAGTTGTAGAATAAAATCAAAAGGGAGGTGATGAATCAGAAGGAAAAAGAACCAGAACAATCTGGTGAAGTTGATGTTGAAGAAGACTACAATTGTAACGACCCGAAATTTATGATTAACGAAAGTGTATTATTATGTCTTCATTTTTGGAAAACGAATTCGTAAATATTTATCGTAAATATTTATTAAAATATATTCTGAAGTTAATTGAGGGTTAATTAGAGTTTAATTAAGGTTAATTAGGTATAAGGAGTAAATTGAATAAAGGGTAAAGGTTTAATTATAGATTAAAATAAAATAAAGGGATTAAATAGGAAATTATGCCTATTTCATTAGGTGAGAGATTTTTCTTAGATTATATATTATATGAAATTATTATTATGGTTTTCTATTTAAATATTATTATTATTACATTATACAATAAAATAAATTAAGACAAGTGTATGGTGATAAGATGGTACAAGTGTAATAATGTATATATATACACTTGTATTATAATTATTTATTTACTTAAAATTTAAGTTAAAAGATATTTATTAATTAAATAATCATACAATAAGATTTTTATATGATAAATAAATAAAAGAAAGACAAATGGATGGTAATAATAATACAAATGTAAAAATATTTATATGTATAATTGTGATATATGTATTTGTTATTAAATAGATATTTATTATAATTATTATAGTTTTATATTAAATTATTAAAATGAAGACAATTGTATAATGATTAATGGTATATGTGTAAAATATATATAAATACATTTGTAATAAAAAATATTTTCTTATAATTTAAGTAAAAGATATTTATGAATTAAATATTATTATATTATATTATTATTATTATGTATTATTATTAATATTATTAACTAATATATATATATATATATATATATATGAAATCAAGTAAAATAACAAAAGAAACAAAAGGAGAAAAGAAACAGAAGCTTTTGAAATAGGGAGAAAGGAAAGAAGAAAAGAAAAAGAAAAGGAAAAACTAAGGTTTTAAAGCTTGGAGTTTAATTTGGTAAGCCAATTAAGTCCTTTTCTTTTAATTTTGATGTTTTAGAAGTTTTAGAACAAAGTTTTGTAGAAATTAAGTTGAGATTTTGGAAGTTCTTAGGTTTTAAGGTATAGTTCATGTTGAACAAATGATTTAATTAGGGATTAAATTGATAGAATTCTTATTTAGAATTGATTAAAGGATTAAATTGTAAAGTAAGTTATAAGTTTTGTGTTTGAAGGACTAAATTGAAAGAAATTTGAAATTAGGGTTTTATCATGAACATTGGATATTTATGTTGAATATGATAAGAAATTGAGTAGGAATAAAGTATGAATTGAGTTAGAAAAGTAAATGAACTTAGTTAGGATCAAATTGAAAATAAGGTAGAAATTGAATAGAAATTTAATTATTCAATATAAATTAGTATTGTATTAATGACTATAATTTTTTTTTAATTTTCGTAGCTAACTTTGTTTCGGAAAACCTTGGCTAAGGAAGGAAAAGGCAAAATCAACGAGGGTTAGCTCAGAAATTACAGTTTGTATTTCTATAATCCGAACTTAATATTTAATTGTTGAAATTATTATTTAATATGTATGGTAAGTGCATCGAGATCTTTATTTGAATTGGAGTGAAAATTGGTTGAAATTGAAAAGTGAATTTAATTATTATTTGTTGTATTTTGATTAAATATTATGGTAAGTAATATAGGTGAGAATTATTTGTATTGTGTTTTACAATTGAAATGGATTGATTTGGTATGTGATAAATTTATTGAATTTATATGGATATATGTGATTGAGGTGGAAATTGAATATTGAATGTATGTTATATTGAAAATTAAATCGATTGGGAATGTGATGAAATAAATATGAATATGTGATTAATGTGGAATTTGGAATATTTGTTACTGAAAAGTGAATTGAATTATATTGAAATATGAATTTATGTGATTAATTAAAATGTTTATTGATTGGAAAAATTGAAAGTAAATTGAATGCCCTATTAACTGTATCGGGCTAGTCGGATATAGTTGGCATGCCATAGGATTGGAAGTGTTCAGGGATACTTCGACCTTGAGTCGATGAGGCACTATAAGTGCCCTATTGTTACTTCGACTTCGAGCCGATGAGGCACCATGTGTGTTGTACTGCTATTGTTACATCGGTTTAATCCGATGAGGTACTCAGTACTGTACTGTTACTGTTTTCTTTGGCAAAGCCGATGAGGCACTGAGTGTCTTACTGGTGTGTTGGTTGGATCCGTGTGTCCGTCAATGTCCGAGTCATGTTAATAAGGGAAAATAAAAATACTAAATAACTGAGCTTTAATGATTGATTGTTACTGAATAATAAAGACCAATTGATTGTTACTGAAAAATACTGACTGTTATTGAAATGGATAAGTACAGAATATTGATTGAGAAGTGAATAGTTGAATATTATTTACTGTGTTGAATAGTGAATTGAAGTATGAGTGAGACATATGAATTATGTATCTCTGAACTTATCTATGAATGGAAAACATTATTTTTCAAATGATTTGAGAATTTGTTTTGGAAAGCTAATAAAGTTAGTAGATGAGAAAAATTGAGTGAATTATAAAGGATTTATCTTTGTAGTGAACAAATATATAATTGTGATTGTCATATGATTTTTAAGTGTATGTTATATTATTAAGTGTTTAGATTATAGGAATACTACTGAGTTCATACTCAGCGTACGGTTTGTTTTCGTTCGCAAGATAGGTTAAAGTCAAACCGTTGAATCAGCATCCCAGGTCGATCCTAAACTCAACGTGGTGAAGTATATTAATTATTGGTAATGACATGTGTAGACACTCAATTTTGCCCGGACCCAGAAATAAGTCCAAAAACAAAATAATAAACCCCCCCAAAAAAAAGTCCAAGTTCAGTCCAGAATTACAAATATAATTTGGCCCGATCGGAATGGCCCATTACTTGAAAAGATTTAAGGTCCATCTACAAGCTTGACTCATATGGAAATATAATCTTCAATGATATGCAATCTTAGATATGATATGCAATCTTAGAAGATATGATTTTGTAATCTTAGAGATTTAATTTGTAGATACCTTTTAATCTTAACCGTTGATGTAATTGATCATGCACTGCTTGGATTTGAGGAGGTTCAACTATAAATAGAGGCCTCTCCTTCATTGTAAAGACACTGGAGTTTTGGGAAACAATAAAAATTTTGAGAGCTTTCACTCAAATTTCTCTCCCACTTACATTCTTATTTTCTCGATTTGTTCTTATTTTATTCTTTGTTCATCTTCGCTTTTCAACCCTTTTTATTTTGATTTAATCCATGTTTCCTGATTTTTTATATATATATTTTAATAATTTTAGTATCATATCAAACTCTTTCATTTTTTAATAATTTTTTTTAGTATTACTCTTAGTAAATTATTTTTAAAATTTTACTCAAATCATTATTTTAAAAAATATATTTCATTTAATTGTCATATTTTATCCAAAAGTTTTTCTAAAATGAGGCAATGTTTTTCGTATTTAGGAATTTGGGAAATAGTGCCCTAACATGCTGGGTTACGATTTCCCGTTTGTCTAAATGCCTAAAGTATCCTTCTAAATAGATTTTGTAAATCACGAGATGATTTCAATTACGAGAGTTTAAGAATATCGTGCCCTATCATGTTGGATGTGATGTTTGTATTCTTTCGGAGCTTAGGAATCTTGATTTTTCAACTTAAATAATTTCGGTTTTAAAAAAGGGATCCTATTTTTAAATCCTTTCAAAATTTTGACATTAAGACAGAAAACTATTCAATTTGGTACCAATATTGGGCGTTGCGAGGGTGCTAATCCTTCCTCGTACGTAACCGACTCCCGAACCTGTTTTCTTAATTTTCGTAGACCAAAACGTTCTATAAGGTGATCCAATCACACCTAAAAAGGTTGGTGGTAACTCCCATTTTCGTTTTTCAAAAGTCGGTCCCCATTTTTCAAACATCCCTTTAAAAAATGGTTTCGACAGCTTGGCGACTCCACTGGGGACTTAAGAAAGTCAAGCCAAGAAATTGAGTATTTTCTGTCTTAATGTCGGAAGTTTGGAAAATTTAAAATTGGATCTTTTTTACATGTGTTTGCTGCATATGTTTGTTACCTTATTGCTGTACATTGCATTTGCATGACCGTTGTGGTCACACCCTTAAGTGGGAGTGAGAAGCTACGCTTTCGTAAGGTTTTCACCTTCGTATGAGCTAGTGGATTGCTTCCGGATCTCATACCTATGTCTTCGTGAGATTTTCATCTACGTATGGCCATAGGGAAATGTGTCCCCTCGAATCGAACTTGGTCTATATGAGCCTATAATGGGTGAAGACCGAGGAATCACTGTTCAGTACCACGGCTTTAGAGCTAAAACTCATATAGTGAACTTTAAAGAGTTTAGGAAAGATAGTGATAGCCTTTAGTAAGCTACCCTTGTAAGTACTTGTTTATCATTTTTTTATGATACTAACCTATTTTTATTTTGCTGTCATTGCATGTCATTTGGCATTTAGAGGTGTCGATTCACGGCTCGATTTCTAGATTTGAAAGTTTTGTAATGAGGAATGAATACCTTGATAGAGTGGAGGACAATGCTTCTGTCTGTACCTGGTCAGAGAAAACCCAGTTAGAGAAAGGAGATAGTGTCACCGAGGGATATACGTCAGAGTTATGGGACTTCACCCGTATTAATTCGACGCAGAATGAGTTTCAGGAGCTGAGAAATATTTGGGCCCAATGGGATGACGAGGCTAAGCAGCTTTTTTATCAGAATTATGGAGACCTTCCCTATTTGCTAGACATCAAAGTAGATAGGCACTTGTTTCGAGCTATGGTACAGTTCTGGAATCTTGCTTATAGTTGCTTTACATTTGGTGATGTTTATCTTGCACCTACTTTGGAGGAGTATACGACTTTACTGCGTTGCCCGAGGATTCAGGGTCACAAGGCTTATGTTAGGCCTGCTAGTCTTCCAACTTTTGCAAAGAAGTTGGTGATGATTACTGGGATGAGTGAGTAGTGGGATGTAGCTCGTATACAACAAAAGGGTGATAGTAAGTGCGTACCATGGGCCTTTTTAAGGGATTTGATATCGACACATCTAGACGTAAAGAAAAGGGTCGACGTCCTGGCTTTGAGTATTTACGGCATGGTGATTTTCTCAAAGGTGTTGGGGCACATAGATGAGGCAGTTGCGGATTTGTTCGATCGCGTTGGTAAGGAAAATACACCGATACTGTAACACCCCTAACTTGAATCAGATCACCGGATTAATTCTAAGAGGTATTACCGAACTAAACATTTAATAATATCATTCACATTGTAAATAAACATAAACAAAGATCGAGCTGAAATACATACTGATATTTAAGTTATATGCCATGTAATATCCTAAATTAGGGCTTAATCGAAATAGTGGTTTCGTGACCACAAATCCAAGATAGAAATAATTATTTTACAATGATTTTGATGTTTATGATATGATTGCATGATTGTGTGAAAATTTCGTGATGAAATTCTATGCCTAAAGTGCTTAAATTGAAAGTAGGGACTAAATCGAATAAGTTGCAAAACTTGCATTCTAGAAGTTTTTAGTATGAAATTGTTTTGGAATATTAATGAGGAGGTCTTAAATAGGAATTTGACCAATTTTAAGTTCATGGACAAAATTAGGACATGGAAGGAATTTTGGAAAGTTTAGTAGTAAGGGTATTTTGGTCATTTAGTTATTAAAATGAATTAAAAACAAAATTAAAAGCCAATTTTTGTCCATCTTCTTCATTAGGCCGAAATTTCAAGGGTTTTCCATAGCTAGGGTTTGTTTCAAGCTTCCAACCTCCATAGTAAGTGATTCCAAGCCCCGTTTTTAATGTTCTTTACGTTTTTGGAATCCCAGAAGCTCGATTAAGCTTATGCTAGCAATAATTCAACCTAGGGTTTATATTTGGAAAATACCCATAGGTGAAATTTGTGTATTTTGATGTTTTATGATAGAATAAGGGGTTTTAAATTATGTTAGACAACTTGTGCTACTCGGTTTTTAGTGAAAACGAGTAAAAGGGCTTAATCGGCAAAAATACCTAATAGTCACAAGTATATGTTAGAGAGAGAATTTGATGTTGCCATAGAAGGGAAAAGTGATCAGCATGTTATAAAACATAAGAATAAGGAATAAAGTTTAATTCCCGAGCCTAGGGGCAAAAGTGTAATTATGCAAAAGTTTAGGGGCAAAAGTGTAATTTTTTAAAGTTCGTATTAAATGCTGTTTTGATAAATGTATGTATTAAATAAGATTATTTTGGTATTATAGATCAAGAAAAATGAGATTCAAGTCGTGATCGAGGAAAAGAAAAGATTGTGGACTAAATTGCAAAATCTTTATACTTTGGTACCAAGGTAAGTTCATGTGTAAATAATGTAGCATAAATTTTATTTTTAAGTTATTAATGTTAATTATATGATATGCTGATTTCTAATCGGGAAATATTATGCTTTGTGGTTAATGTTGAGAAATATGCAAATTATGTTTACTACTTGATAAATATGAATTGCTACCGAGTATCGGTTCCGATATTCCATGGAAGACGGCAAATGTGAGATCGAGGGAAAAAGCCCGTTTGAACCTTTGGAATAGATTAGGATACAAGTGACATGTCACTAGGATGGTTGAGCATCCAAACTCGTTGAGTTGAGTCCGAGTTCACTTATGGATGCAAATGTCCGAACTTGTTGAGTTGAGTCCGAGTTCGTGAGATGTAACTAGGCATCCGAACTCGTTGAGTTGAGTTCGAGTTCACTTAGGGGCGGGTTACATGATTTCTTGATTACATATGTGGCACTTATGTGCAAATTATCCATGTATCCGAGTTATATTCCGATGTGTTCAACGGGTGAAATTTCTAGTTTAATGGAAGAGCACTTAAGATATAAGTGACGTTTTGGGTAAGTGTTGTGAAATGGACACTTTGGACAGGTATGTTCTTAACCCTCGGGTTGAAAATAGATACAACAACAATAAGGTGGTAAGATGATGAATGATGTTTAAAGATGTGATATATGTTTTGGTGGTACCATGCTAAAGTTGTTCGGTATATTTGTATTGTTATGTTACTTGTTATTTACATATGAACTTACTAAGCATTTATGCTTACTCCTTCCTTTTCATTCACTGTAGTTTTGAACAAGCTGGCTCAGGAATCGGGACAGGTCGAAAGTTCGATCACACTATCCAAAGGATTTTATCTTGGTAAATGGCTTGTACAACTACTTAAGTATGGCATGTATAGCAATATACCTATTTTGTGTAAATAATTTTATGATATGGCCATGTTTGGTTGAGAAAATGTTTGATATTGATAAGTCATGGTGATGGCTAATTTAGATCATGTTTGATATCATGGAAGTTTAACAGGTTATCTAGTTCATAAAAATTCATGGAAAGATGAAACTTGCCTTAAAACAGAATATTGCTGCAGCAATGACATGAATTTGAAAAATCACTAAAAATAGTATAAATAGAACTAAATGATGAATAAGTTATGAAATTGAATCTTAATGAGTCTATTTTCATATGGATTGAACAAAACATGAATTTAAATTATATTTTATGAGATATTTAAACTTTTGCGAAACAGGGCCAGAGTGATTTCTGGATCCCCTGTTCTGACTTTAAAAATTCATAATAAATTTTACTAAAATAATTAGAAGTTTTTATTTATATGTACAGATTCCTTATTTAGTATAGTTTTAATAGAAACAAACCTCATAGTCATTGAAATTTTTTATAGAGATATATCTGATTCGTAATACACAGAGGTCAGAGCAGTTGGACCCTAAAAAAGGGGATACTTTAATTAATAAACTGTACTAATTGGCCCAATAAAAAATTCTAGAAAAAAATTAGTAATTATATATATGAGTCTAGATTCAGGGAAAATTTACGGATCTTGATTTCGAGTTTTTTAACTCGAGATATGATTTTTCTTGTAACTGTGACGCGAGTAGCTAGAAAGCTGTGAATGTAGAAACAAATGATTTGAAGTTCTTAAATTGATAAATTATGTTCGGTAACCCCTCAAGCTCGACTCCGGTGATGGTCTCGGGCATGGGGGCGTTACATTTAGTGGTATCAGAGCAGGTTTAGTCGGTTCTCGGACTACGTGTTGTATGTACGGATTTTGCTATACATGCCATATGTATGAATTGTGATAGTGTGACGACTTGACCTTTTAAATGATTTTATATAGTAAATGGATCCCGATCCAGGCTGGCGATGAAGTAGAGAGTAATGGGCCAGCTCCGCTGAAGGGCAGCACCGATGAAAACCCACCTCCTCTTGTTGGTCGGGGAGGAGGAGAAAGGATCGGAAGCCTTTCTTGAAATGATGAGTGCATGGTACATCGAGTTCGTTCAGACGAACCCAAATGTACGACCTCCCCACCTCCCCAATTCCTCAACCTATGCCTCCAATGCCTCAAGGAGTGGATATGATAAAATTTCACGAACCCCGTTGATAGAATTTGTAAACAAGGGGTGAAGAATTTAGAGCAAATATTGATGATGATGCGAGAAAGCGAGTTCGGCTTGAAAATTCTATCCGGTATTTGATGAATTATCTTGTATACGAAGAATGTTTGAAATGTGCTACATCTTTGTTGAGAGATTCAGCCTATAATTGGTGGAAGACTTTGATTTGGTGGTACCGAAAGAGAGGGTAACACGGAATTCTTTCAAGAAGAGTTTGGAAGAAATATATTAGTGAAAGATTTATTGATCGACATGTAAAGAGTTTCTTGAGTGAAGCAAGGTAATATGACGATCTCGAATATGAAAGAGAGTTTGTTCGATTGAGTAAGTATGCGGGAATATGTTCCTCTGAAGCCAAGATGTGCCGACGATTTGAAGACGGGCTCAACGAAGACATTAAAGTATTTGTCGAGATCCTTGAACTGAAAGAAATGGTAGTCCTAGTTGATCGAGCTTGTAAGGCTGAAGAACTACTTAAAGAGAAGAGGAAGGTAGAGGCTGAGACACAAAATTGGAAGAAAAGGCCAATGAGTAAGGCACCTTCACAGCAACCCGGAAAGTCAAGAAATATGAATCCTCGTTCCCAAGTTTTAGCTGGGCAATCATATGGAAATTTTAAGAAGCGAATGTGGGTCCTAAATCTCGAATACTTTTGCAGCCGATGTAGGGAACTCGAGATTTGTTAAACCCGAAAGTGCCGTGTGGTAGAAATCATTTTGGTCCATGCGAGCAAATGAATGTTTTCGATGTGGTTCTCCAGATCATTTTATTAGAGACTGCCCAGAGAGAGCTGAGAAAGAAAAATTTCAGAGTTTAAAAGCTAGTGGTGCAAACTCGAGGGGAAGGTATCCGAGAAAAGCTGGAAGTGAAACAAGCAGTAAGAATGTAGCCAGAGATGCAGCAGTTAGATCTGAGGGAAGAGCTCCAGCTAGAACTTATGCTATTAAAGCGCGTGAAGATGCTTCCTCACCCGATGTGATTACCGGTACATTTTCTCTTTATGATATTAATGTTATTGCTTTGATTGATCCTGGTTCTACTCATTCATACGTATGCATTAAACTGGTGTCTAGTATGAATATACCTGTTGAGAACACAGAATTTATGATTAGAGTGTCGAACCCGTTAGGCAAATGCGTGATAGTTGATAAAGTAAGCAAGAAATGCCCTTTAATGATTCGGGGTCATTACTTTCCGGCCGACTTGATGTTGTTGCTGTTTGATGAATTTGATGTTATTTTGGGTATGGATTGGTTGACATTGTATGATGCTATAATAAATTGCAAAGAAAAGGTTATAGAATTAAAGTGTGAAAGTGGTGAAATTCTGCGGGTTGAGCCAGACAAATCAGAGGCATTATCTAGTATGATTTCTTGATGTCGGCTCGTAGATATTTGAGAAAGGGTTATGAAGCTTATTTGGCGTATGTAATTAATACAAAAGAAGTTGAAAAGAAAGTTGAATCAGTGCCGGTTGTGTGTGAATTTGCGGACATATTTCCAGAAGAATTGTCGGGTTTGCCTCCAGTCAGGGAAGTAGAATTTGGTATTGATTTAATACTGGGAACAGCTCCGATCTCGATTGCTCTATATAGAATGGCACCAACAGAGTTGAAAGAATTAAAGTCGCAGTTGCAAGAGTTGACTGATAAAGGCTTTGTGAGACTGAGTTTTTCACCTTGGGGTGCTCCCGTGTTATTTGTGAAAAGAAGTATGGTTCTATGAGATTATGTGTTGATTATCGGCGGTTAAACAAGGTGACAATCAAAACAAGTATCCGCTGCTTAGAAATTGATGATTTGTTTGATCAGCTAAAAGGAGCGACATGGTTTTCAAAGATTGACTTGAGATCTGGGTATTATCAGCTGCGAGTAAAAGAGTCAGATGTGCCTAAAACTGCTTTTAGAACAAGGTACGGTCATTATGAATTTTTAGTTATGCCATTCGGGTTGACAAATGCTCCTGCTGTGTTTATGGATTTAATGAATCGCATATTTTGGCCATACTTGGACAGATTTGTTGTGGTGTTTATAGATGATATTTTAATTTATTCAAAAAATGAGACAGAGCATGCTGAGCATTTGAGGATAGTTTTGCAAACTTTGAGAGATAAGCAGCTGTATGCTAAGTTTAGTAAAAGTGAATTTTGGCTCCGGGAAGTTGGATTTTTGGGTCATATTGTTTCAGGTGATGGTATACGGGTTGATCCTAGTAAAATTTCAGCCATTGTTGATTGGAAACCACCGAAAAACGTAACTGAAGTTAGAAGTTTCTTGGGGCTAGCTAGGTATTATCGGCGGTTCGTAAATGGATTTTCTATAATTGCTGCTCCTATGACTAGACTACTCCGAAAGGATGTTAAATTTGAATGGACGGAAGAATGTCAACAGAGTTTCGAAGAATTGAAAAAGTTATTAACTGAAGCACTAGTGTTGATATAACCCGAATCAGGTAAAGAATTTGTGGTGTATAGTGATGCTTCTCTAAATGGTTTGGGGTGTGTACTCATGCAAGAAGGAAAAGTGGTGGCTTATGCTTCGAGATAGTTAAAACCTCATGAGAAGAATTATCCTACTCACAATTTGGAATTGGCTGCGGTGGTATTTGCTTTGAAGATTTGGTGACATTATTTGTATGGTGAAAAGTGCCGAGTATATACCGATCACAAAAGTCTTAAATACTTGATGTCACAAAAAGACTTGAATTTGATACAGCGAAGATGGTTGGAGTTATTGAAAGATTATGAGCTTGTTATCGATTATCATCCAGGAAAAGCGAATGTGGTTGCCGATGCTTTAAGCAGAAAGTTGTTGTTTGCTTTGAGAGTTATGAACACTCAGTTGAAAATTTCAGATGACGGTTCGATTCTAGCAGAGTTAAGAGCAAGACCGATGTTTTTACAAGAGATTTCTGAAGCTAAAAAAAAAATGATCAAGATTTGCTAGCCAAAAGAAAATAGTGTGAAGTTGATACTGTAACGCCCCGAGCCCGAGACCGTTGCTGGAGTCGAACACGAGGTGTTAATAGACTTATTTCATTGTAAAACACAGTTCATTTTAAAATTTCCAGACAAGCTGGCTAACTGCGTCACTGTCACCTTAAAACTCATATCTCGAGTTCCAAAACTCGAAAACCAGTTCCGTAAAGTCTCTTTGAGTCATCAAATATTTGAGACTTTTGTGATCTGAATATACATGGCACTTCTCACCAAATAAGTAATGTCGCCATATTTTCAAAGCGAATATGATGGCAGCTAGTTCGAGATCATGGGTTGGATAATTTTTCTCATATGGCTTCAATTGTCTCGACGCATAAGCTACAACTCGACCTTCTTGCATCAATACACAACCCAACCCAAGTAAGGATGCATCACTATAAATGACAAACTCTTTGCACGATTCGGCCGCACTAGTCTTGAGCTTCATCAAATAAGTTTTCGATTGATCAAAACTTTTCTGACACTTTTCTGTCCATTCGAACTTAACATCTTTCAGAAGTAGTTTCGATATTGGTGTGGCTATCATCGAGAAACCCTTTACGAACCGTCTGTAGTAACCGGCAAGTCCCGAAAAGCTCCGAACTTCAGTAATATTTCTCGGAGGCTTCCAGTTAAGTATGGCTGAAATTTTGCTCGGATCAACTCGAATACCGATCAGATAACACATGTCCCAAGAAGCTAACCTCTCTTAACGAACTCGCACTTCTCGAACTTAGCATACAACCGCTTATCCGTAAAATTTGTAACACTAATCCTGGTGCTCAAGATGATCGGTTTCATTTCTCGAATAGACCAAAATATCATCGATAAACACAACTACAAACCGATCTAAATACGGTTCGAAGATCCGATTCATCGATCCATAAATACATGGGGCATTAGTGAGCCCAAACGGCATCACTAAGAATTCAGTAGTGACCGTATCTCGCTTAAAGCGGTTTGGGTATATCCGAATCTCGAATTATGAATCGATAATAACCCGATCTCAAATCTATCTTTGAAAACACCGAGTCTCCTTTAGTTGATCAAACAAATCATCAATACGCTGTAACGGATATTTATTCTTTATTGTCACTTTATTCACTAACGATAGTCGATGCACAACCTCATGGTTCCGTCCTTCTTTTCACAAACAATACTGGTGCACCCAAGGTGAGAAACTTGGTCGAGCGAAACCTCTATCCGTCAACTCTTACAACCGAAGCTTTCAACTCTTTTAACTCGGTTGGTGCCATACAATCTGAGCTATCGAAATCGGTGTAGTCCTGTACAAGCTCAATACCAAACTCTACCTCCGAATAGGTGGTAAACCCGTAATTCTTGAAAAACATCCGGTATTCACAAATCACCAAGCAGATTCGAGTTTCTTTTCTAGCTCTTTGTCATCAAGTACATACGCAAGGTATGCTTCACACCCCTTTTTTACATATTTCTGAGCCAACATTGATGATATTACAGCTGGCAACCCATTCAAGTCCGTAGACTCAACTCGGATTATCTCGTTATTTACACACCTCAAATCAATGGTTTTTCTTTTGCAATTTACAATTGCATCATGTACGGTCAACCAATCCATACTGAGGATAACATCAAATTCATCAAACGGTAAAAGTATCAAATCGGCCGGAAAACAGGAACCTCGGATTACTAGGGGACATTTCTTACACACTTTGTCAACAAGTACATAACGACCCAAGGGATTTGACACTCGAATTACAAACTCAGTAGACTCAACAAGTAAAGTCTTACTGGATGCTAAGGTTTCACATATATAAGAATGAGTAGAACCAGGGTCAATCAAAGCAATCACATTAGTATCAAAGAGAGTAAAAGTACCGGTAATAACATCTGGCGAGGAAACATCCTCGTGTGCGCGTATAGCATAAGCTCTAGCAGGAGCACGAGCCTCAGATCTGGTTGTAGCATCTCTAGATCTTCACTGACCGCCACTAGCATTGCCCGTATTTTTAGATGGTCTACCCCGAGCAGTAGTAGCACCCGGTTTCCCACTCTGATTTACATTCTGTTCAGACAATCTTAGGCAATCTTTAATAAAGTGGTCAGCTGATCCGCACTTGTAACAGGAGCGGTCATGGAATCTACAACTCCCTGAATGCCATTTACCACAATATCGCACTCTGCTTACATCTCGACGTTCATTTCCAACACTGGTGACCGAAGTGACTCGTGTACCCACAGGGGGTCGATCACGATCTCGTCTAGAAAAGCCCGAAGTGTCTCTAGATCGGCCTAAATCATCTCTAAATTTCTTCGATGACTGTTGAAAGGGCTTTCCCGAAGATCTTTTATGAAACTCCTTTGCTCCCATATCAGCTTTTCTTTTCTCCTTACTGAGCTCCTCGGCTTTGCAAGCTCGCTCGACAAGTACCACGAATTCTCAAATTTTTAAAATGCCAACATACAGCTTTATATCATCGTTCAGTCCATCCTCAAAACGTTTACACATCACAGCTTCTGAAGAAATGCATTCTCGAGCGTACCGGGTAAGCCTTTCAAACTTTCGTTCATAATCGATGAACGACATGGAACCTTGTTTAAGTTCAAGAAATTCCTTCCGTTTTTGATCAATGAATCTCGATCGATATACTTTTTCCAAACTCGGTTTGGAAAAACTCCCAAGTTACTTGCTCTCTGGGCACAATGAAATCAACGATTCCACCAATAGTAGGCGAATCACGTAGCAAGGAGATAGTACACTTTAGGCATTCATCGGTGTGCAAGATAGTTCATCGAGTACGAATAGTGTTGTCCAACCAAAATTCAGCTTGCTCGGCATCATCATCGTCTGTAGCTTTAAATTCATAGCCGTGTTTTCGGATTCATCAACTGGGGCTTATTTGACCTTATTTGGTCGATTCACGGAGGTATTGTAGGTCTTGGGGTTGTATTAGTCGGGAATGGAGGTTGTGGAACAGTAGTATTAGTTCGAATGTATTGGTTGAACCAATCATTCATCACGCTATAAAAAGCTTGTCTAGCTTCATCATTCGATTACTAGCAATAGGTTGAGAGTCCGCGGTCTTGTCCCTTGTGCAGAGCAAAGCTACACTCTCAAGATCATCACCACTGCTCGGTTGGGATCGGATCCATTTCTATAAGGAAACACATTTTAAGCGTCGAAATCACCACACTATCAAATAAACACTTAATGGCATGTATAGCTAGACCCAAACGTATTACGGTAGTCCTAGAATCGACTAAACCGTAGCTCTGATACCAATAAAATTGTAACGCCCTGAGCCCGAGACCGTTGCCGGAGTCGAACACGAGGTGTTAACAGACTTATTTCATTGTAAAACACAGTTCATTTTAAAATTTCCAGACAAGCTGGCTAACTGCGTCACTGTCACCTTAAAATCCATATCTCGAGTTCCAAAACTCGAAAACCAGTTCCGTAAATTTTTCCTGAAACTAGACTCATATTTTCATCTACAAATTGTTTTCTAGAATTTTTGGTTGAGCCAATTAGTACAGTTTATTAGTTAAAGTCTCCCCTGTTTCAGGGTTCGACTACTCTGACCTTCATGCATTACGACTTAGATATCTCCCTGTACAGGGCTTCAATACTTATTTCGTTTGTTTCTAAAGAAACTAGACTCGAAAAGGAATCTGTACATATAGGGCGTGACTTCTAATTATCTCTGGTTAATTTATAGTGAATTTCCAAACTCGGAACAGGGGATCCAGAAATTGCTCTGGCCCTGTTTCACGAAAACTTAAACATCTCATAAAATACGGCTCATATGATTGTTTCATTACTTTCATATGAAAATAGATTCATCAAGGTTCGATTAAATAATTTATTCATTATTTAATTCCATTCGTACTATTTTTAGCGATATTTCATATTCACATCACTGCTGCTGTTAGCATCTATTTTTAAGGTAAACTTTACCTATTTCATGGTTTTCCATGGATCAACTAAAATTTTGTCATACATAGCACCAAAATGATCGTGATCAACCATTCCAATGGCTAATCGTTACCAACATTTCCATAACACTCCATGAACAACATACAAAATGATTATAACGCTATGCTCAAAATATATATAAGCCATTTTCGCATGGCTATCCAAATATATACATTACCAAAAGGTACATGACCAACAACAAAAGGGTAGTCCTATACATGGCATTATCAGAGTTCAACTAAAGAGTACCAAAAGGGCTTTGATAGTGTGGATGACTTCGACTTGACACTCCCGAATCCGATAGCTGACGAACCAAAATCTATAAAACAGAGAATCAAATAAACGGAATAAGCATTTAATGCTTAGTAAGTTTTGAGTAATGAAATCATGCACAACTGAAGTATAGCATTCATATGACTAAACGAATAATTTCATATACACATATTCTCAAAATCGTACCTACTTCACATTTCCAACCCTTATATTCATACATAAGGAATCAACTTGACTAAAGGCCGGAAGCTTGTTAATCGATTGAGCGAATACTATTTAAAAGGAATCAATTATTCCAATGCAATACGAAACATACCTCATCGTTGAGATTTTACGAGAAATTGAAATTATTACAGCAAGATCGCTCATTCCCAAACCCAAGTATCTTCGGGATTTAGCCGGATATAACCACTCGCACAAGGCCTTCGGGTCTTAGCCCGGATATGGTCACTAGCATAAATGACTCCGGGACTTAGCCCGGATATAGTCGCTAGCACAAATGCCTTCAGGTCTTAGCCCGGATATAGCAACTCGCACAAATGCCTTCGGATCTTAGTCCGGATATAGTCACTAGCATAAAAGCCTTTGGGACTTAGCCCGGATATCATTCGAATAACCATGCACATATATCAATAAATCATGACACATCCATATTTCATTTTCATTACCAAAGCTCAAACACAAGACACTTATCACACTTACTAATTTCGGCTCAATAGCCACATACAAAGAGCATGATTTTGATTGGCTTTATAACATGATCTCTATACACATTCGGCTACCCGTCATAGGTATAAACTAATCACATCAATATATAATTCAAGTAGAATCATTATATCACCGTTTATTTGTCATACTTATATGTCATGACCTAATCGAATCATAATCTAAGTTCCATTACTCGAAAACTTACCTCGGATGTTGTCGAACGATTTCAACGTCTATTCGATCACCTTTTCCTTTCCTTTATCGGATTTAGTTCCCCTTTGCTCTTGAGCTTAATTTAACAAATAAATTGATTTAATCATTTTGAACATCAAAGAGAAACTCAAGGTACTTAGCCCATGTATATTAGGCATTAGAGTCATATGGGTATGAAATCATGAATCAAATTCAACATATTAGCCAATATTCTCCTTTAGCCGATTTTCTAAGTCAAGATAAAGCCATCAATATGCTTACCTATAGCCGAACGTACAACATCAATCTATGTATTCATTCATGTGGCCGAATATGCATGTCTATGGTGAGGCCAATTGTATACTTAATACATTCTACAAATATGGTCACTTGTATTGACTAATTACCATTTTGTTTCAAGTTCAAAGCTCGGCTAAAACACATATATACACTAGTAATCAAATACTAACATTTGCATTTCACCTTAATAGCTAACTTAGCAACCCTTAATTTAACATATAATTGTTCATAACACAATTAAAGCATCCTCTCCATTCCATCAATTCAAAACACATACATTACTCAATAATATTCAAAGTCACATTCGGCCTTAGTACACAACTTCTCTACTTCATCTAACATGAACAACAACTATATTTCTCTTCTACTTCCTACCATGGCCGAATGCTTCATGAAGTTGCTAAGACCTACCTTTTTCAAATTCTCACACACACTCACATCCAATCCTTTTTGTTGAGCAGTCAAACTCTATCATCTTCATACCTCATCAACACAATATCAAACACCAACCAAGAAGACAACACCCATGGCTGAGTATCATCTCCCTCACATAGCAAAGATTTAAACCATGGGCTAGGTAGAACTCAAGCTAACAACTAAAAATATGCATGAATCTCATGGAGCAACATCAAACATACCTTAGCCTAGTTACAAGCATGGCCGAACCTCTTCAACCTTTCTCCCTTTCTTTCCTTTGATTTTTCGGTCAAGAAGAGCAAAAATGAGAACTTTTTTTTTTCTTTTTTTTTTCATCACCCATGCTCCTTATTTTATTATTCCTAACATAAAACACTAACATAAAATGTTTATAATACCTTTTAACCCATAGCATGGCCGACCACTAGTTCAAATTTTGGGTAATTTGACATGCAAACCCATCATCTTTATAACATGCATTAATAGGCCACTTACATTTGCCTAGCACATTTGTAAATTTTCTCACATAAGTCCTATTAACTAAATTCACATGCAACCGACTAAATCGAAGCTTAAAACTTTCACACATTCATATTCACATATTCTAGACAATAAATATCACATTCAAATACTTCGGTGACTCGGTTTAGCGGTCCCGAAACCACTTCCCGACTAGGGTCAATTTAGGGCTGTCACAGATACGGGATCAGATTTCAGAATCGGTTCTGATGGTTGTTTGATGTTTAAAAATCGGGTTTGTGTACCGAAAAATGATGAGTTGATTCAAAAGATTTTGCATGAAGCACATAATGGTTGTTTAGCGGTTCATCCAGGCAGTACGAAGATGTATAATGACTTGAAGAAAATGTACTAGTGGAGTGGAATGAAAAGAGATATTTCCGAGTTTATATCAAAGTGCTTAGTTTGCCTACAAGTGAAAGCTGAACACCAAGTACCTTCGGGATTACTCCAGCCTATTATGGTTCCTGAATGGAAATGGGATCGGATTACTATGGATTTTATATCAGGGTTGCCGTTAACTCTAGGGAAGAAAAATACCATCTGGGCAATAGTTGACAGACTGACTAAATCGGCTCATTTTATTCCGGTACGTACAGATTATTCTCTTAATAAGTTGGCTGAATTGTATATCCGAGAGATTGTTAGACTTCATGGGATACCTTTGTCAATCATTTCGGATAGAGATCCGAGGTTTACCTCACGGTTTTGGCAAAAGTTGCAAGAAGCATTAGGTACAAAGTTAAATTTCAGCACTGCCTTTCATCCGCAAACTGATGGACAATCAGAGAGAGTAATTCAGATTCTTAAAGACATGCTCAGATGTTGTGTATTGGAATTTCAAGGTAGTTGGGAAAAGTATTTACCGTTGGTAGAATTTGCTTATAATAATAGTTATCAGACAAGTTTGAAGATGGCACCTTATGAAGTATTATATGGTCGTAAATGCCGGACGCCATTGTATTGGACTGAACTCAAGGAAAATCAGATTTATGGAGTTGATTTAATAAAAGAAACCGAAGAAAAGGTGAAAGTGATTCGAGATTGTTTGAAAGCTGCTTCAGATAGAAAGAAATCTTATGCGGATTTGAAACGAAAGGAAATGGAGTTTCAAGTTGGTGATAAGGTATTTTTGAAAGTGTCTCCATGGAAGAAAGTCCTTAGATTTGGACGAAAGGGCAAGTTAAGTCCGCATTTTATTGGACCGTATGAAATAATTGAAAAAGTTGGACCAGTAGCATATCGGCTAGCGTTACCACCCGAATTAGAGAAGATTCATGATGTGTTTCACGTATCTATGTTACGTCGATATCGTTCGGATCCTTCACATATAATTTCACCGACAGAAATTGAACTGCGACCGGATATGACTTATGAAGAAGAACAGATTAAGATTTTAGCTCGAGAAGTCAAACAACTAAGAAATAAAAGTGTTGCACTTGTAAAAGTGTTGTGGCAAAAGCATGGAGTAGAAGAGACTATATGGGAACCTGGAGAAACTATGAGAAACCAATACCCATACCTGTTTACCGGTAAGATTTTCGAGGACGAAAATCCTTAAAAGGGGGGAAGAGTTGTAATATCCTGAATTAGGGCTTAATTGGAATAGTGGTTTCATGACCACAAATCTGAGATAGAAATAATTATTTTACAATGATTTTGATGTTTATGATATGATTGCATGATTGTGTGAAAATTTCGTGATGAAATTCTATGCCTAAAGTGCTTAAATTGAAAGTAGGGACTAAATCGAATAAGTTGCAAAACTTGCATTCTAGAAGTTTTTAGTATGAAATTGTTTTGGAATATTAATGAGGAGGTCTTAAATATCAATTTGACCAATTTTAAGTTCATGGACAAAATTAGGACATGGAAGGAATTTTTGGAAAGTTTAGTAGTAAGGGTATTTTGGTCATTTAGTTATTAAAATGAATTAAAAACAAAATTAAAAGCCAATTTTTGTCCATCTTCTTCATTAGGCCGAAATTTCAAGGGTTCTCCATAGCTAGGGTTTGTTTCAAGCTTCCAACCTCCATAGTAAGTGATTCCAAGCCCCGTTTTTAATGTTCTTTACGTTTTTGAAATCCCGGAAGCTCGATTAAGCTTATACTAGCAATAATTCAACCTAGGGTTTATATTTGGAAAAATACCCATAGGTGAAATTTGTGTATTTTGATGTTTTATGATAGAATATGGGGTTTTAAATTATGTTAGACAACTTGTGCTACTCGGTTTTTAATGAAAACGAGTAAAAGGGCTTAATCGGCAAAAATACCTAATAGTCACAAGTATATGTTAGAGAGAGAATTTGATGTTGCCATAGAAGGGAAAAGTGATCAGCATGTTATAAAACATAAGAATAAGGAATAAAGTTTAATTCTCGAGCCTAGGGGCAAAAGTGTAATTATGCAAAAGTTTAGGGGCAAAAGTGTAATTTTTTTAAAGTTCGTATTAAATGCTGTTTTGATAAATGTATGTATTAAATAAGATTAATTTGGTATTATAGATCAAGAAAAACGAGTTTCAAGTCGTGATCGAGGAAAAGAAAAGATTGTGGACTAAATTGCAAAATCTTTATATTTTGGTACCAAGGTAAGTTCATGTGTAAATAATGTAGCATAAATGTTATTTTTAAGTTATTAATGTTAATTATATGATATGCTGATTTTTAATCGTGAAACATTATGCTTTGTGGTTAATGTTGAGTAATATGCAAATTATGTTTACTACTTGATAAATATGAATTGCTACCGAGTATCGGTTTCGATATTCCATGGAAGACGGCAAATGTGAGATCGAGGGAAAAAGCCCGTTTGAACCTTAGGAATGGATTAGGATACAAGTGACATGTCACTAGGATGATTGAGCATCCGAACTCGTTAAGTTGAGTCCGAGTTCGTGAGATGTAACTAGGCATCCGAACTCGTTGAGTTGAGTCCGAGTTCATTTATGGATGCGAACGCCCGAGCTCATTGAGTTGAGTCTGAGTTCACTTAGGGGCAGGTTACATGATTTCTTGATTACATATGTGGCACTTATGTGCAAATTATCCATGTATCCGAGTTATATTCCGATGTGTTCAACGGGTGAAATTTCTAGTTTAATGGAAGAGCACTTAAGATATAAGTGACGTTTTGGGTAAGTGTTGTGAAATGGACACTTTGGACAGGTATGTTCTTAACCCTCGGGATGAAAATAGATACAACAACGATAAGGTGGTAAGATGATGAATGATGTTTAAAGATGTGATATATCTTTTGGTGGTACCATGCTAAAGTTGTTTGGTATATTTGTATTGTTATGTTACTTGTTATTTACATATGAACTTACTAAGCATTTATGCTTACTCCTTCCTTTTCATTCACTGTAGTTTTGAACAAGCTTACCAGAATCGGACAGTCGAAAGTTCGATCACATTATCCAAAGGACTTTTATCTTGGTAAATGGCTTGTACAACTACTTAAGTATGGCATGTATAGCAATATACCTATTTTGTGTAAATAATTTTATGATATGGCCATATTTGGTTGAGAAAATGTTTGATATTGATAAGTCATGGTGATGGCTAATTTAGATCATGTTTGATATCATGGAAGTTTAACAGTTATCTAGTTCATAAAAATTCATGGAAAGATGAAACTTGCCTTAAAAGCAGAATATTGCTTGAAGAATGACATGAATTTGAAAAATCACTAAAAATAGTATAAATAGAAATAAATGATGAGTAAGTTATGAAATTGAATCTTAATGAGTCTATTTTCATATGGATTGAACAAAACAGAATTTAAATTATATTTTAGAATTTAAATTCATAATAAATTTTACTAAAATAATTAGAAGTTTTTATTTATATGTACAGATTCCTTATTGAGTATAGTTTTAATAGAAACAAACCTCATAGTCATTGAAATTTTGTATAGAGATATATCGATTCGTAATACACAGAGGTCGAGAGCGATTGAACCACAAACAGGGATACTTTAATTAATAAACTGTACTAATTGGGCCAATAAAAAATTCTAGAAAAAAATTAGTAATTAGATATATGAGTCTAGATTCAGAGAAAATTTACGGATCTTGATTTCGAGTTTCGTAACTCGAGATATAATTTTTCTTGTAACTGTGATGCGAGTAGCTAGAAAGCTGTGAATGTAGAAACAAATGATTTGAAGTTCTTAAATTGATAAATTATGTTCGGTAACCCCTCAAGCTCGACTCCGGTGATGGTCTCGGGCGTGGGGGAATTACATGACATTTTCGTATGGCCAGAATATTTACAATTTTAAAACATCGTTATCATCAGCCTAACCTATAAATGTCATATCAAGTCCAAAATATAATTGTACCCAAAAAGATCGATAGTGTGATGAACTGCTGACGATCCCTGAGTCGGTGGCCAAAATCAATAATCTATAAAACAGAGAAATAAAGAACAGAGTAAGCTTTCAAAGCTTAGTAAGTTTTAAGCAATACAAACAATTAAAACTTGTCATTTAAATCGAGAATTTAGTATCACAAAACTAATATTCTAATTACAAATCACTTGGCCAAATATACACAATTACACCAATTAAAAAACCTATTGGCCGAATATATATGTATATAAATATATGAATACACAAATAAATTTCAGCACATATTTTACTTTACTTTATAGCTCATACAATTAATTTAAGTCACATACTTTCATGTAATGACAGACATCGACCGAATAGGTCATGCTCTTATTCGTAGATATAATAATCATTCACACACATATATCGTTCTTTGAAACTAATAATTCACTTTAAAAAAAAATCAATTCACATACGAGTACATAATACGTACCTGACTATCATTATGTATCATACATAATCAATAGTACTTTACCTCGAACTTTCAAATTCATAATCTTATTCGAATCACCGGCGTTAAGCCTGTTAGGTTTAAAACCCAAATCCAGTCACCAGCACAAAACCTGCGGGACTTTAAGCTCAGATATAATACCAGCATTAGGCCTGCTGGATTTAACCCGGATATAATACTAGCACGAAGCCTGCGGGATTTAACCTGGATATATTACCAGCGCGAAGCCTATGGGATTTAACCCGGATATATTACCAGCGCGAAGCCTGTGGGATTTAACCCGGATATAATTCCAGCATATAGCCTGCAGGTCTTTAAGCCCGGATACACATCAAATATCATGCATATTTAATCATAAATTAACACATCTCATTCAACATATCACATTAGTATTCATTTGCTACATTCGGATATAAGCTCCATATGAACACCATCATTTACATTTCGGTTCAAAAGTCATACATAAATATCACATATCCATTTCACCATTCAAACTTAACCCATAGTGACCATTCGATTATAAGTCATATACATAAATTATTTATCACACAACTTAATTCAAGTAGAACCAAAAGGTCACAATTCATCTAATATATACATATCAAGGCATCATCAATTATATACTAAAGGTGACTACTCAAAACTTACCTCGGATATACTTGAATGGTTGCGGAAAGGCTACTCAATTACTTTCTCTTTTCCCTTATCCAACTTCGATCCTCTTTGCTCTTGAGCTTAAATTCAAAAATTTTAAACTAGTCATTATTCGACTATTCAAGCATTACTTCAGGAATATAATATATATATTCAACTTTCACACATATAGATCATAGTAAGTTTATAAGAAAACATTAAGCAACTCATTAACAAATTTTTATCAATGTTTACCACAATATCACAAATTCACAATAAGCTGTCTTCCTGAGCAACAGTCACCAAATTATTTATAACTGGAGCTACGAAACTCCAAATCAATTGATGTAAAAGTTTCCTGAAAATAGACTCATATATCTTTTATCCATAAAATTTTCAGAATTTTTAGTTTGGCCAATCAATACCAGATTTTTCTTAAAGTTTCCCCTGTTTCACTATTTGACTAACCTGACCACCCTTTACTACGAATCAAATTTCTAATTGTACAGAAGTCAAAATATGTTCTCGTTGATTTCATTTGAAACTAGAAGATTTAATTACATAATTTATTTAGTTTCTAACTCAACTCCCACAATTTATGGTGATTTTCCAAAATCACATTCTTTATTCTTGTCCCAAGCGATTTATTACCAATTTACTCTTTCACAACTCTTTGCATTCATATTATTTAAACATGTATATCACCAATCAATTTCATCACAATTCTATAATTTCACTTAAGCATAATCTCAATACAATACATCGTGCTCAAATCATTATTCAAGTTCAAATTCGGCTAGCACACATATACATACTAGCAACTAAATATTAACATTGCATCTCATACTATAACCGAATGTATAGCTCATCAAAATATATTTATTCATGCTCCCTTAACACATATTGGTCAACTAGTTCATGCATTATTCTTTGGCACATTTGGTCATTAAAGCAATAACCTATTTAACTTTCAAGCATTTTTATACTAACATTTCTCCCAAGGCCGAATTCATATACAACCTTTAGTACTCATTTAAAGTTTATATTTTAAGTAATTTATATATACAACATTAACCAAATATCCATTTACTAAGCATTTTAACAAATTTTTCTTCAACTATCCACACATTCGGCAATGACAAGAAGTAATTTAGAAAACCTTAATTTAACTTATAATTATTCACAACACATATAAGCATCCACTCCAATCCATCACTTTAAACACAAGCATTACTCAACTATTATATATGCCCACATTCGGCATTTTCACAAATGCACAAGCAGATTTTTCTATCATTCAAATTATCTATATGAACATTAAATTAGTTCCAACATCACCCATTCCTAATTATTCCTTAATTCATAAAGGCAACAAACATCCCCTTAAACCTCTTCCATAACCGAATACTCATATTACTACCAAATTCAAAATTTTGACATGGGCAAGTAAGGGGCTTAGTAACTAGCTTAATATATGCAAAAAAATTCAAAAACTAACATGGACTTCATACCTTAATCAAGACTAGAAAGGAGTAGCCGAATGCTTGTTTCCCCTCCCTTCTCTTCTTAGAAATTTTCGGCCAAAGAAATCAAAAGATGAACACTTTTATTTCTTTTCTTTGTTTTCTTCATTTCATTAATTTAACACATTTTTTTATTACATATTTCTCACCACTATTTAATATAATATTATTAAACCATGCATATAATGCCCATAATTATGAACTTGGCCGGCCACTAGTTTTATTTTGGACAATTAGCCATGCAAAACCTTAAATTTTGTTTCATGTTTTTTTCGGTCACCCCATATTATTCCCAGCACATTTTAACTTTAATCACTTAAGTCCTTTTTTTATGATTCCACCTTCAATTAATAAAATTTAAAACATGAAATTTCACACATGCATTTTTACTACTAATAGACATAGAAAAGAGCATTTAGAAAATTTTTCAACTCGGTTTTGTGGTCCCGAAACCACTTCCCGACAAGGGTCAAAATAGGGCTGTCACAGGTACCAGCAATCCTAGCTGAGACATTTAGATCTTTGAGTGCATGTCAGAGAGCCGGCGAAGGTAGATTCATTGGATGTGCACAGTTGCTGTTGGTTTGGTTCCACAGTCATTTTTGGAAGCTTGATAAGGTTCCTTGCCGAGTATTCTTTGAGGGTTATTCTCCTTTAAAAGAAGCAGTAGACATGCCGAGGAGAGATGACATTTTAGAGGAGAGGTGGATAGGTACTCTTCAGAATCTTCGAGAGGAAGATGTTATGTGGAAGGCTCCTTGGTTGGTTCCTAGTGAAGTCCTTTACCGCTGTGGCAGTTTTGATTGGGTCCCTTTGCCAGGAATTTGGGGAGTTGTTGGATATGCACCATTGCTTGTTCTAAGGCAATATAGAGCGAGGCAGTTCATACCGGTTACACAGGGTCTAGCTCAAAGTGATTTCTCTTATAAAGGAGATCACTATAAGAAGAAGATGCGAGAGATTTTTGAGGCTTGGAAGAAGCCTTTCTGTATGAAGATCTTGACCGAAGGCTCGACGTCAATCCTTGAGTATAAAGGGTGGTTTAGTAGGAGAGTCAATGATAATGTCCCTAGGCCAATTTTCAGAGTGGCTCGATCATTAGAGGAGAGCTTACGAGTGATTCCATCAGAGTTGGAGGTTATGGAGCAAGAGTTCGAGAGAAAGAATTCAAAGATTGAAAAAAGGATTGAGAAGCTCGAAGAGGAAAAAATGTGCTTAAGTCTCGACGTCGATGTTCAAAAGATGGAAATCGAGAAGGTGAAAAAGGAAAAGAGAAAGATCGAGGAAGATCGAGATGATTTAAAGACACACTACAAAAAGGCCCAGGTAACGTTGAAAAGGGTCGGATTAGGGAGATCTCCAGAGCAGTGGCAGCAAGAGATTCAGGAAGAAAGAGCTAAAGCCAAGTATTGGGAGAAGAAGTTCCAAGAGATGCAGTCGCGTAATCAAGCCCTAGAGAAGGAAAATCAAGGATTAAAAATTAAGGTGGCTGAACTTGGACGATCTCTTTATCATCACCAAAGCCGTAACCTTGCAATCGAGTTAAAGGCAAGCTTGAATCAGATCGAGGAAATGAAGCACGATATTGGAAGGTTGGAAGCAGCACTGCAGGGCTATGAGCTATGGATTGAGCAGCTCGAGGCAAGAGAAGAACAGTGGAAGGGAGAACTTCACCATCTTCAAGATCAAGTTGGAAATAGGGATTATCTCATGGGAGAAGCCTTAGTTCAGATTCGAGAGGTCGCTGAACACTTGCAAGATTTGGCAGTACAAGCTAGAATGCTGAGTATAATGTATAAGTCATCGTCAGACAGAGGACGAGAGTTAACATTGTTATTAGATAAGGTTAAGACTCTAGGCCTACGGGCGAAAGCGTATTTGTAATCCGTTTTATGAAAAGATTTTGTTCCTTAAATAATGTTTTCTAAAATGAAATTGAATCAGAATCAACATCTTTTTGCATTCATGCATTTGCATTTCATAGCATCTCATTGTATCATATGCATTCAAGTTTATAGAAAGACCCTAATTAGTTAAAACTAATAGAGAGAAAGAGAGTAAGAGAAAGAAAATCTGGAAGCAACATATCACTATGGAACTCATGCAAAAACTAAGAACATGGACCAAAGATTTGAACAGTTACAGAAGGACATGCAGGACCAATTGCAAGAGAAATTGGCAAAGATGCAAAACGACATGAGGGAGAAAATGTTGGAGGCATAAAGGAACATGATGGCTGAGATGACCCAACTTCTGAGGGCCACTGATAAGGGAAAGGCTCCCATGGCAATTACTGTCGAGAGGGTGAGGATCATCCTCTAGGTTTCACCCCACCCCACGTGCCTACACAAACCGAGGCACTTCCTAGGAGGTCATCTGTCACTATAAGGCCCTAATAAGGGTCGATCGATACTAAGATCCCCATGAATTTCCCAACTGCTTCAGGATTCAATTTGGGTGACAATCCTGCAAATCCTGTCATTCTTGACTTAGACATGGCTGGAAAAGAGGATCTAAGAACTGAGGCTACAAGACAGTTGGAAGATCGCTGCAAATGGTTGGAGGAAAAGTTCAAGGCTTTAGAGAATGCTGATGGGCATCATAGGGTTGATGCCAAAGATCTAAGCTTATTCCCAGACTTGGTGCTTCCTCACAAATTCAAGATGCCAGAATTTGAGAAGTACAATTGGACTACTTGCCCAGAAGCCTATATTACGATGTTCTGTAGGAGGATGACTGGGTATGTGAATAATGATCAATTGTTGATTCACTATTTCCAAGACAGATTAATTGGAGCAGTAGCCAAGTGGTATAATCAACTGAGCCGGGCCAGAATAAGTTCATGGAGGGATCTTGCACAGGCTTTCATGCAACAGTACAATCATGTGACTAACATGACTCTGAATAGGATCACGCTGCAAAACATGGAGAAAAAGCCTAATGAAAATTTTAGGCAATATGCACAGAGATGGAGAGAGGTAGCAATGCAAGTTCAACCACTGTTGTTGGAGAAGGAGACTACCATGTTGTTCATCAACATTCTAAAAGCTCCATTCATCACTCACATGATTGGGAGCACCACCAAAAGCTTTGCGGATATAGTTATGGCGGGAGAGATGATTGAGAATGCCATAAGGGGTGGCAAAATTGAGGGGGAAACAACTAAAAGATCCGCCCCAAAGAGAAAGGATAGTGAAGTAAATAACACAAGAACTTTCAACACGAGGGCAATCACAGTTGGTCAACCTAAAACAACTGCGGTTGAGCAACAGAGTTCTCAAAAGCGAGTCGTACACAAGCGAATGCGAAGGATGCAATTCACACCTATCCTCGTGACGTATCATGAGCTTTATCAAAGCTTATACGATGCACATGTTATTTCTCCTTTTGACCTTAAGCCATTGCATTTCCATATCTTAAATGGTATGACGAAAGCGCCGATCATGAATACCATCTTTGAATCTTGGGGCATTCGATTGAAAACTGATCTTGGTTTTAAGAAGGCTGTAGAAAGGCTTATTAAGATGGGGGTAGTGAAGTTTGATAATACCCCGAATACTAAAAACCCATTACCAAATCATAGCGATCAAGGAGTGAACGCCATTGGTGAAACCAGTGAGAGGAGAATAAAGGAAGGCGTGGCTAAGGTGAGAACGCCGATGAAGATGATTTGGGAAGAAATGGTAAAAAGAGAGATGATAATCTCTAAATAGAGGAAGGATCGGAGCAAGGAAACCTTGAGGGCATTCGCTCTTACAGACCGGGAAGCTCTCTGAACAATTGGACTGTGGAGGAACTTCCTGTAGTCTTTACGAATTTTTTAGAGTAATTCTCGAAACATTCTTGTTACTCTAGAGCCTAGGAGTAATAGGATTTCATTTGTGAAATGGGCTTACAATCATCTATTATTTTTTAATAAAGCATAACTTTTATCAATTTGAACGAGTATTGTTTCATTTTTATCAACCAATATTCCGTTAAATTTTGGCAATTCTTACTCTTTCATTCATAGCACATAATTAATCATTCTTAAATTCATTCATTCTTTTATATTCTTTATACTTAATAGATCCCTAGATATCATTGACATGAGCATTGATATTACAAATCTTGATTTCTCTCGTGAGCAAGACATGTGTTTAGAGGAATCACAGGATTTTGAAGATGTCTAGGATTGTGATGTGTCTTTAGATCTTTTGAGGATGGTGAAACAGGAGGAGAAACAAATCATGCCACATGAGAAAGAGGCAGTAGAGAATGTAGCCCTAGAGGAAGGGAAAGAGGTGAAAATTGGCACGCATATTGCTGATGATATAAGGCAAGGACTGATTGAGTTGTTACGTGAGTTCAAGGATATCTTCGCATGGTCCTATCAAGATATGCCAGGGTTAAATACTAATATTGTGGTGCATCGTCTTCCAATAAGACAAGATTGTAAACCAGTTCAACAGAAGTTGCGAAGAATGAGACCATATATCATATTAAAAATAAAGGATGAAGTCAAGAAACAGTTCGATGCAGGATTCTTACAAGAGGTGAAGTATTCTGAATGGGTAGCTAACATTGTACCAGTTCCTAAGAAGGATGGGAAGGTACGAATGTGTGTTGATAACAGGGATCTAAACAAAGCTAGCCTAAAAGATAATTTCCCTTTGCCTCACATAGACACTTTGGTAGACAACACAGCGGGATATTCATTGTTCTCCTTCATGGATGGTTTTTCAGGGTACAATTAGATAAAGATGCATCCTGAAGATATGGACAAAACCACCTTCATAACCTTGTGGGGGACTTTCTGTTACAAGGTAATGCCCTTTGGGTTAAAGAATGCAGGGGCAACATACCAAAGGGTTATGGTGACCTTATTTCACGATATGATGCACAAGGAAATTGAGGTGTATGTTGATGATATGATTGCCAAATCTCGAACAGAGGAGGAACATATTGAGGTTTTAAAGAAACTATTCTTGAGATTAAGAAAGTTTTAGTTAAAACTTAATCCGGCAAAATGCACTTTCGGAGCCAGGTCAGGGAAGTTACTAGGTTTTGTGGTCAGTGAAAAAGGAATAGAAGTTGATTCAGACAAAGTTAGAGCCATACAAGATTTGCCTTCACCGCATACTCAAAAAGAAGTTTGGGGTTTTCTTGGAAGGTTGAATTATATTGCTCGGTTTATTTCACAATTAACTGAGAAATGTGACCCTATATTTCACCTCTTTAGAAAATACAACTAAGGTACTTGGGATGAGGAATGCTAGAGTGCTTTCGATAAGGTTAAGCAATACCTGTTAAATGCTTCTTTGTTATCTCCACCTAATCTAGGTAGACCATTAATTCTGTACTTATTAGTGTTTAGCAATTCTATGGGATGTGTGCTTGGCCAACATGACGAGTCGGGAAGAAAGGAGAAGGCGATATACTACCTCAGCAAGAAATTCACAAAGTGTGAGATGAGATATTCACCAATTGAGAAATTGTGCTGTGCTTTAATCTGGACGACTCGAAGGTTGAGGCAATATATGTTGTATCATACTACTTGGCTTTTTTCAAAACTTGATCCTCTGAAGTATATGATGGAGTCAACAGCTTTGAATGGAAGAATGGCGAGGTGGCAAATTCTGCTTTCAGAGTTTGACATAGTTTATGTGAGCCAGAAGCCTATAAAAGGAAGTGCGATAGCGGAATTTCTGGCTAGTAGAGCTCTAGAAGACTATGAGCCGTTGAATTTTGATTTCCCAAATGAGGAGTTGATGTGTGTAGCAGCTACAGAGGATTATCCTTAGAAGTTGAGCTTTGATGGGGCATCCAATGCAGTGGGAAATGGAATTGGGGCAGTCTTGGTATCCCCAAATGGTGATTATTATCCATTCACGTGCAAGTTGGGTTTTGATTGCACAAATAATATGGCCGAGTATGAAGCGTGCATCATGGGACTCCGAGCGGCTATAGAGCGAAGAATAAGAACCTTGGAAGTTTATGGAGACTTCGCGTTGGTAATTTACTAGCTTAAAGGTGAATGGGAGACAAGGGATCCTAAATTGATCAATTATCAAAAGGTAGTTTTGGGGTTACTTGAGGAGTTCGATGACATCACTTTCAATATATCCCACGAGACGAAAACCAGATGGCAGATGCTCTAGCAACCTTGGCTTCAATAATTAAAGTGAATAAAGAGGAGGAGATGAGACCCATTCAGATGAGTATCTTCGAGGCTCCAGCTCACTGTTGTAACATTGAGGAAGAAGAAAAGGATGATAACCCTTGGTATTAGGATATATTGCGATATGTGAAAGATCGTAAATACCCAGAACAGGCAATTGAAAATGATAAGTGAACTTTAAGGAGATTAGCCTGTGACTACGTTTTGGATGGGGACATCTTGTACAAAAGAAGAAAGGACCAAGTACTGTTGAGATGTGTTGATGCCGTGGAAGCTAAGTTAATCTTGAAAGAAGTTCACGAGGGTGTTTGTGGGGCACACGCTAATGGTTTCATGATGGCTAGACAAATCATGAGGTTTGGATATTATTGGTCTACTTTGGAAGGGGATTGTATCAACTACACCAAAAAATGCCATAAATGTCAGATTTATGGAGACAAGATTCATGTACCACCTTCACCTCTACACGTTATGACTTCTCCATGGCCTTTTTCTATGTGGGGCATAAATGTCATTGGGCCAATATCACCAAAAGCTTCAAATGGGCATCGCTTTATTTTTGTGGTCATTGATTACTTCACGAAGTGGGTAGAGGGTGCTTCTTATGCGAATGTTACTAAGTCAGCTGTAAGTCGTTTCTTGAAGAAAGAGATTATTTGTCGGTATGGGATGCCTGAAAGGATCATATCAAACAATACATTGAACTTGAACAACAAAACGATAGCAGAAGTTTGCAGTCAGTTCAGGATTAAGCATCATAACTCTTCGCTGCATCGGCCAAAGATGAATGGGGCAGTGGAAGCTGCTAAAAAAAACATCAAGAAGATGGTGGGGAAAATGACTAAAACCTATAAAGACTGGCATGAGAAGTTACCATTTGAACTCTTAGCTTACCGAACGTCTGTCAGAACCTCTACCGGGGCAACTCCTTTCTCGTTGGTTTATGGGATGGAAGCAGTGTTACCCATTGAAGTGGAAATACCGTCTCTTCAAGTTTTGTCAGAGATAAAGTTGAATGAAGCTAAATGGATACAATCGCGATATGATCAGTTGAACTTGATCGAATAAAAGAGGCTAAAAGCTATTCGCCATGGTTAGATGTATCAGAAGCGAATGATGCGAGCTTATGATAAGAAAGTTCATCCAAGAGAATTCCACGAAGGAGACCTTGTATTGAAAAAGATTCTCCCCATTCAGAAGGACTTTAGAGGAAAATGGATGTCGAATTGGGAAGGGCCATATATCGTAAAGAAGGTCTTCTCTGAGGGTGCATTGATCTTAATGGAAATGGATGGGAAGAGTTTACCCAATCCAGTGAATTCAGACTCTGTCAAAAAGTACTTTGTCTAAAGGAGGGAAGAATTCAAGGTGAAAACCCGCAAAGGGCGCCTTGTGACCAAAGGGGTTTTGAGTTGAAAACCTGAAAGGACAGCTCAAATTTTGAAGAGCACATGGTAATTTTGCTATATCTGATTCAACAAAGAGTGAAGCGCGTTGCATATCGGGGCATCAACAAAGTACTTTGAATCTTTTAAACACATGTTGAACTCAAGAAATTCTTCATGGAGCTGGCGTATAAACGCTCAAACGGCGATATCTAGGCCATCTAACTTTTGTCCACTTTACTATCTTTAGATTCTCTTTCTTCTCAAAGATAGGCTTTCAGATTAATTTCCTTTGTATTTTTGACAAATTTATTCAAATCTAATTAAATTCATCTTCCATTATTCTTAAAGTGTGTTGTATTAAATAATGATAGATGAACTAAATAATTTTCACAAATGAAGTTTTACTCATTACTCTGGAAATTTCTAGATAATATAAGAAACTAAAACGAAATAATTGTTCAAGGAATTCGCGTAAGTGAGGTTCGAAAGAACTCGAGGAAATTTTTTCTTTAGTCCAAAATAATGGTTGGACAAATCAAACGATTCGATCCTAAGAGAGGATCATCTTACAGACATTTTTGGTGGGTCATAGCATTTGAAGAATGGTACAAACCCACAGGCTGAGTAGGAATGATACTTCGAGAGAAATAAGGACAAACTTTGACGAAAGAATGAATGGTGACGTCTGGAATAGGGGTCATATTCATAAACATTTTGCATTATAACAGGTTTAATTAGGAGCATTTGACTCACTTCGATCATAGCATCCTAATCATTAGGCATGAACTCATACACATTATACAATTTATGTCCTTCAAGGGACAATGAAGATTGATGTGCCTTAACCCCCTAAGCAGTAGGGTAACAGGCTAAAGCATAGCAGATTTGACCTTCAGGTGTTTACGCTGAAGCGGATCCAAGATGATTTAACATCTCTGTATTGTCAGAGAATAAATCGAAGAAATAGATTTGGCATCTCCATATTCGATGGAGAGCAGATCGAAGACATAGCAGATCTAACCTTCGGATGTCTTCAGATGAAAGTAAATCCAAGATGATTTGGCATCCTTGCGTTGACAAGGAGCAGATCGAAGACACAGTAGATCTGACCTTCATTGAAGTAGATCTAAGATGATTTGGCATCTCTGTACTGTCAGAGAACAAATCGAAGAAACAGATTTGACATCTCTGTATTAGACGGGAAGCAGATCGAAGACACAGCAGATCTGACCTTCATTGAAGCAGATCCAAGATGATTTGGCATCTCTATATTAGACGGGGAGCAAATCGAAGACATAGCAGATTTGGCTTTCACGTGTTTACGCTGAAGTAGATCTAAGATGATTTGGCATCTCTGTACTGTCAGAGAACAAATCGAAGAAACAGATTTGGCATCTCCATATTCGACGGAAAGCAGATCGAAGACATAGCAAATCTGACCTTCATTGAAGCAGATCCAAGATGATTTGGCATCTCTATATTAGACGGGGAGCAGATCAAAGACACAGCAGATCTGACCTTCATTGAAGCAGATCCAAGATGATTTGGCCTCTCTATATTAAACGGGGAGCAGATCGAAGACATAACAGATTAGACCTTCATTGAAGCAGATCCAAGATGATTTGGCATCTTTGTATTAGACGGGGAGCAAATCGAAGAAATAACAGATCTGACCTTCATGTGTTTACATCGAAGCAGATCCAAGATGACAGATTTGGCATCTTTGTATTAGACGGGGAGCAAATCGGAGATAACAGATTTGGCATCTCTGTATTAGACGGTGAGCAGATTGAAGAAGCAGATTTGGCGTCTCTGTATTAGACGGGGAGTAGATCGAAGATAACATATTTGGCGTCTCTGTATTAGACGGGGAGCAGATCAAAGATAGCAGATATCGCCTTCTTGAGTTGCAATTAAGCAGATTGAAGCCGTCAAGAGGCCATTTAAAGAAGATCAAGGATCAAGAACTCAAGACTCGACGAGCCCGGGCAAAATTGGTCCTTTTATAGTCTTTGCTCTATTCCTGTTAGACAACAATGAGCAAAGAGGGGCAGCTGTAGACACTCAATTTTTCCCGGGCCCAGAATTAAGTCCAAAAATAAAATAATAAACCTAAAAAAAAAGTCCAAGTTCAGTCCAGAATTACAAATATAATTTGGCCCGATTGGAATGGCCCATTACTTGAAAAGATTTAAGGTCCATCTATAAGCTTGACTCATATGGAAATATAGTCTTCAATAATATGCAATCTTAGATATGATATGCTATCTTAGATATGATACAATCTTAGATATGATTGCAATCTTAGATATGATATGCAATCTTAGAAGATATGATTTTGTAATCTTAGAGATTTAATTTGTAGATACCTTTTAATCTTAACCGTTGATGTAATTGATCTGTACCATTGGATTTGAGGAGGTTCAACTATAAATAGAGGCCTCTCCTTTCATTGTAAAGACACTGGAGTTTTGGGAAACAATAAAAATTTTTGAGAGCTTTCACTCAAATTTCTCTCCCACTTACGTTCTTATTTTCTACGGTTTGCTCTTATTTTATTCTTTGTTCATCTTCTTTTTTCAACCCTTTTTTATTTTGATTTAATCCATGTTTCCCTGATTTTTTATATATATATATATATTTTAATAATTTTAGTATCATATCAAACTCTTTCATTTTTTAATAATTTTTTTAGTATTACTCTTAGTAAATTATTTTTTAAATTTTACTCAAATCATTATTTTAAAAAAATATATTTCATTTAATTGTCATATTTTATCCAAAAGTTTTTCTAAAATGAGGCAATGTTTTTCAGATTTAGGAATTCGGAAATAGTGCCCTAACTTGTCGGGTTGCTATTTCCGTTTGTCTAAATGCCTAAAGTATCCTTCTAAATATATTTTGTAAATCACGAGATGATTTCGATTCAGAGTTTAAGAATATCGTGTCCTATCATGCTGGATGTGATGTTTGTATTCTTTCGGAGCTAAGGAATCTCGATTTTTCAACTTAAATAATTCCGGTTTTAAAAAAGGGATCCTATTTTTAAATCCTTTCAAATTTTTGACATTAAGACAGAAACTATTCAATTTGGTACCAATTTTGGGCGTTGCGAGGGTGCTAATCCTTCCTCGTACGTAACCGACTCTCGAACCTGTTTTCTTAATTTTCGTAGACCAAAACATTTTATAAGGTGATCAATCACACCTAAAAAGGTTGGTGGCAACTCCTGTTTTCATTTTTCAAAAGTCGATCCCCATTTTTCAAACATCCTTTTAAAAAATGGTTTCGACAACATGTACCTAAAATGTCTATGTGTAATATCCCGAATTAGGGCCTAATCGGAATAGTGGTTTTGTGACCATAAATTCAAGATAGAAATAATTATTTTATAATTATTTTGAGGTTTATGATATGATTGCATGATTGTGTGAAAACTTCGTGATGAAATTCTATGCCTAAAGTGCTTAAATTGAAAGTAGGGACTAAATCGAATAAGTTGCAAAACTTGCATTCTAGAAGTTTTTAGTATGAAATTGTTTTGGAATATTAATGAGGAGGTCTTAAATAGAAATTTGACCAATTTTAAGTTCATGGACAAAATTAGGACATGGAAGGAATTTTGGAAAGTTTAGTAGTAAGGGTATTTTGGTCATTTAGTTATTAAAATGAATTAAAAACAAAATTAAAAGCCAATTTTGTCCATCTTCTTCATTAGGCCAAAATTTCAAGGGTTCTCCATAGCTAGGGTTTGTTTCAAGCTTCCAAGCTCCATAATAAGTGATTCCAAGCCCGCTTTTAATGATTTTACGTTTTGAGATCCCATAACTCGATAAAGCTTATGTTAGCAATAATTTAACCTAAGGTTTGTATTTGGAAAAATACCCATAGGTGAAATTTGTGTATTTTGATGTTTTATGATAGAATATGAATTTTTAAATTATGTTAGACAACTTGTACTACTCGATTTTAAGCAAAAAGCGAGTAAAAGGGCTTAATCGGTAAAAATACCTAATAGTCACAAGTACATGTTAGAGTGAGAATTTGATGTTGCCATAGAAGAGAAAAGTGATCAGCATGTTGTAAAACATAAGAATAAGGAATAAAGTTTAATCCACGAGCCTAAGGGCAAAAATGTAAATATGCAAAAGTTTAGGGGTAAAATTGTAATTTTGCCAAAATTTGAGTTAAGGATTAATTTGATAATGTGAGTATTAAATAAGCTAAATGTGTTATTTTAGATCAAGAAAGACGTGGAATCGACCTCAATCGAGGAAAAGAAAATATTGTGGACTAAATTGCAAAATCTTTGTATTTTGGTACCAAGGTAAGTTCATGTGTAAATAATGTAGCATAATTGTTATTTTTAAGTTATTGATGTTAATTATATGATATGCTGATTTTTTTATCGTGAAATATTATGCTTTGTGGTTAATATTGAGTAATATGCAAATTATGTTTACTACTTGATAAATATGAATTGCTACCGAGTATCGGTTCCGATATTCCATGGAAGACGGCAATGTGAGATCGAGGAAAAAAGCCCGTTTGAACCTTAGGAATAGATTAGGATACAAGTGATATGTCACTAGGATGGTTGAGCATCCGAACTCGTTGAGTTGAGTCCGAGTTCACTTATGGATGCGAATGTCCAAACTCGTTGAGTTGAGTCCGAGTTCGTGAGATGTAACTAGGCATCCGAACTTGTTGAGTTGAGTCCGAGTTCACTTATGGATGCGAACACCCGAGCTCGTTGAGTTGAGTCCGAGTTCGCTTATGGGCGGGTTACATGATTGCTTGATTGCATATATGGCACTTATGTGCAAGTTATCCATGTATCCGAATTATATTCCGATGTGTTCAACGGGTAAAGTTCTACTCAAATGGAGGAATATTCGAGATGTAAAGAGACGTATTGGTAAGTGATGTGAAATGGATATTTTGGACAGGTATGTATTTAACCCTCAGGTTGAGTATTGATACAACCACGATAAGGTAATAAGATGATGAAAAATGATTAAAAATGTGATATGTGTTTTAGTGATACATGCTAATGTTGATTGGTATGACTGTTTGTTATGTTACTTATTATTTGCATATGAACTTACTAAGCATTTATGCTTACTCCTCCTTCTTACTCATTGTAGTTTTGGACAAGCCATTTCAGAGTCGGGATAGGTCGAAGACTCACCACACTATCCTAAGACTTTTGGTAATGGCTTGTAAATTTAAGTATGGCATGTATAGCAATATACCTTTTTGTGTAAATGATCTTATGGTATGGTGATGGAATGGTTGAGGAAATGCTTGATAATGATAAATTATGAAAATAGTTAGTTTAGATTATATTTGATGTTAAGGAAAATTATTAAGATACTTAGTGCATAAAAACTCATAAAAGGGATGAAATTTGCCATAAATGAATCTGCAGCAACACTGATGCGAGTTTAAAAATTTACTAAAATTCATAGAAATTGAACTTTGTGATAGACTACATATCAAATTGAAGCTTATTATGTCTAGTTTCACATGAAACAAATGAAACAAGTAAAGGAATTATATGTTACAAGATATTTGAATTTTAGTGAAACAGGGTCATAGCAGTTTCTGAATCCCGTGTTCCAAATTTATAAATTCACCATAAATTGTAAAGATATAATTAGGTAGTGTATTTTATATTCTCAGAATCCTTATTGTGTCTAGTTTCAGGAGAAATAAACCTCATAGTCATATGGATTTTTTACAGAGAGAAATGTGGTTCGTAGTAAACAGAGGTCAGACCAGTCAAGTCCTAAAACAGGGGTAACTTTAACTAATAAACTGTACTAATTGGCCCAACCAAAAATTCTAGAAACAAATTAGTAGATAGCTATATGAGTCTAGATTTAGGGAAAATTTATGGATCTTAATTTCGAGTTTCATAACTCGAGATATGATTTTTCTTGTGACTGTGATGCAAGTAGCTTAAAAGCTGTGAATGTAGAAATAAATAATCCAAAGTTCTAAATATGTTAAATTAAGCTTAGTAACACCTCATACTCGACTCCGGCGACAGTCTCGGGCGTGGGGGCGTTACACTATGTGTGTTATTTTGGATTGTCAAGGTAAGGATGAAATAAGTAAATTTGGATTTGGTAATAGTATATAGTAGGAATTGGCTTATTTGGTAAGAAATTTGAACTATTTGATAATGTATGTGAAATACTTAAAAAGATTCATCATATAAGCATGTAAAATGTCTAACTTGACATGTTTTGAGTAGGTTTGAATGTGATTTAAAGTGATTGAACTGAACTGACTGATAAAGTCCCGTAATCCTGTTCCAAGGATGGATAAGGGTTAGGGGGTGTTACAACAATAATGGTGAACTCCTTGTTGCTTCTGTCGACAACTCTAAAGTAAACGAGGAGTGGATCCTCAATTCTGGTTGCACCTTTCATATGAGTCCCAATCGGGATTGGTTTACAACATATGAAATAGTGTCTGAAGGTGTTGTTTTGATGGGAAATAATGCTTCATGTAGAATCGCAAGTATTGACACGATCAAAAGTAAGCTGTTCAATGGAGTCATCAGAACACTTAGTGACGTATGACATGTACCAGAATTGAAGAGAAATTTGATTTCCTTGAGTACTATTGATTCAAAAGAGTACAAGTACACCGCTAAAAGTGGGGTTCTAAAGATTAACAATGGTTCCCTTATTATGATGAAAGGGTAGAGAAAGACTGTCAAGTTATACGTTTTTCAAGTTTCAACTGTTACTAGACCTTGGCATATGCGTCTAAGACATTAGCAACTAAATTTCTGTGAGCACTGCGTTTTTAAGAAGCAAAAGAGAGTTTGATTCACCAGATGAATCCATAACAAGAAAGGAATGTTACATTATATTCATTCTAATCTTTGAGGACCATTTAGAGTGCCTTTGAGGGGTGCCGCTAATTATATGTTGACGATCATTGATGATTTTTCCAGAAAAGTTTGGCCATTCTTCCTGAAACATAAAAGTGATGTGTTTTCCACGTTTAAGGCTTGGAAAATTATGATAGAAAAGCAGACGTGAAAACAGATAAAACACTTCCACATAGATAATGCTTTGGAATTTTGTTTTGATGAGTTTAATGAATTGTACAAATTGGAAGGGATCATGAGATACTTGATAGTTTGTCATACTCCACAGCAAAACGACTTTACAGAAAAAATGAATAGAACAATCATGGAAAAGGTTTGATGTATGTTGTCGAATACTTGTTTACCAAAGTCGTTCTGGGCTGAAGCAACCTCTACTACATGTTTTCTGATTAACTGATCACTGTTTGTTGCTATTATGAAAAAGTCTCTACAAGAGGTATGGTCAAGTAATCCTACTAATTATTCTGATTTGAATATTTTTTAGTGTCATGCATATACTCATGTGGATAATAGGAAATTAGAACCTAGATCCATTAAATGTATTTTTCTTTGTTATAAGGTTGGTGTTAAAGGGTATACGTTATGATGTCCTGAAATGAGGAAAGTTGTAATTAGTAGAGATGTTATTTTTTATGAAACTGCTATGTTGCCTAACTTACCTCTTAAAGACTCTTCCAATAAAGGCCAACAAAGTTCAAAGTAGGCAAAGCTTCAGATTGATCCAAGATCTACAATAGAGTTTACTTCTTAAGTTAGTACAAAAACTCAGAGTAGAATTCCTTCTTCACCACAATATTCTATTGCCAAGAGCAGACCTAGAAAAGAAATTAAACCTCCAAAAAGGTTCACCGAGGCTGATCTAGTTGCTTATGCTTTAAATGTAGCTGAAGATATAGATGCAAATCAAGAGCCACCTACTTATTTTGAGGCAGTTAGCTGTGAAGAATCAGGAAAATGGATGATTTCCATGCAAGAAAAGATGGAGCCACTCCATAAGAATAGAACATGGGACCTAGTGAAGCTTCTTTATGGTAAAAAGGTTGTTCATTGTAAATGGGTGTTCAAAAAGAAAGAAGAAACTCTAAGAGTTGAAGAACTCATATATAAAGCAAGGCTGGTTGCAAAAGGTTCTAGTCAAATTCTAGGTGTAGACTTCACAGATGTGTTTTCTCCAACTGTGAAGCATAGTTCGATTTGATCCTTTCTTGGTATTGTGGCCATTTATGATTAGGGGCTTGAGCAGTTAGATGTAAAAATAATGTTCTTGCATGGAGAACTTGAGGAAGATATTTACATGAAATAACCAGATGTTTTTATAGTCTCAGAAAGTGATGACTATGTTTTCTTGCTGAAAAAGTCCTTTTATAGCTTGAAACAATCGCCAAGGCAATGGTACAAGAGGTTTAATTCATTTACGACTACTTTCTATTTCAAAAGAAGCAGATTTAATAGTTGTGTTTATTTTAAGAAAAATAGTGATGATTAATTTGTATATCTACTCCTTTATGTTGATGACATATTGATAGCAGCCAAAAATAAATGAGACATAAGAAAGGTCAAAGCCTAGCTTAATGAAGAATTTGAGATGAAAGATTTAGGAGAATCAAAGAAGATACTTCGGATGGAGGTTCTCAGAGATAGAAACACATGTAAATTGTACCTAAGTCAGAAATGGTACATTGAGAAAGTTATTTGTAGATTCAATATATAGTGCTCCAAGCCTATTAATACTCCATTAGCAGCCCATTTTAGACTCTCATCGGCTTTGTCTCTGCAATCAAATGATGAGATTCACTACATGTCATGTTTTTCATATTCTAGTGTAGTGGGATCTCTCATGTATGCTATGGTTTTCTCACGTCTAGATTTATCATATGCAATTATTACAGCTAGTAGATACACGGCGAATCTCGGTAAAGAACATTGGAAAGCAATTTAGTGGATTTTCAGATACTTACGAGGTACTACTAATGTTTGCTTACAGTTTGGAAGAACTAGAGATGGAGTCTTGGGTATGTTGATTATGATTTTGCTGGAGACCTTGATAAAAAAAGATCTCTCACAAGGTATGTCATTACTATTGAGGGTTGCGCAATTAGTTGAAAAACCACTTTGTAAACTACAGTTGTTTTTCCCATAGCTGAAGCTGAGTACATGGTGATTACTGACGCTTGTAAAGAAGCTATTTAGTTAAAGGGACTCTTTGGTGAACTTAGGACAGACCTTCAAATCAATACAGTGCTTTGTGATAGTCAGGTGTCATCTTGCTTACGAAGGATCAAATGTTTCATGAGAGAACAAAACACATTGATGTTCGATATCATTTTGTGTGTGATATTATTGCTCGTGGTGATATTATTGTGAGAAAAGTTAGTACTCATGTAACACCCCGTACCCGAGTCCGTTACCGGAATCGAACACAAGGTGCACACAGACTTAACTATTTTCACAGTCCATTTAGAATTTTCCAGACAAGCTAGTTACTACATCACTGTCGCCTTAAAAATCATATCTTGAGTTTCAAAGCTCAAAAATTAGTTTCGTAATTTTTCCCTGAAACTAGACTCATATGTCCATCTACAGATTTTTTTCTAGAATTTTTGGTCAAGCCAATTAGTACAGTTTATTAGTTAAAGTCTCCCCTATCCCAAGGTTCGACTACACTGACCTTTGTGCGTTACGAATTGAATATCTCCTTGTACAGGGCCTTAATACTGATGCCGTTTGTTTCTATAGAAACTATACTCAGATAGGAATCTATAAATATATGGCATGACTCCTAATTATCTCTGGTTAATTTACAATGAATTTCCAAAGTCGGAACAGGGGATCCAGAAACCGTTCTGGCCCTGTTTCACGAGAACTTTAATATCTCTTAACATGTAATTCCTATGACCGTTTCGTTTCTTCCATATGAAAGTAGACTCATCAAGGTTCATTTACATAATTTATTCACTATTTAATACCATTTCTAATATTTTTAGTGATTTTTCACATCCACATCACTGCTGCAGTCAGCATCTGTCTTTAAGGTAGGCTTTACCTATTTCATGATTTCCATGATTCAATTGCCCCTTTTTGCATACATAGCACAAAGTGTGATCATGATTAACCATTCCAATGGCTAATCGTTTCAAAACAATTCCATACCTCATAATGATCAACATACAAACGATTATAGTACTATACTAAAAACGATATAAGCCATTTTCGCATGGCTATCCAAGTTTACAAAACCGAAAGGTACATGACCTTCAACAAAAGGGTAGTCCTATACATGCCATTTCAAAGTTCAACCAAAATTATACCAAAATGGAGGCTTTGATAGTGTGGATGACTTTGACTTCAATGATCCCGAATCCGATAGCTAACGAGCAAAATCTATAAAACAGAGAAAGCAGAGAAAGCGGAGTAAGCAATTTATGCTTAGTAAGTTTGAGCAAGAAATTCCACACAACAAAAGCATAGCATTCATAAAGCTAATGGATAGTTTCATATGCACAAATTCTCAATATCATACTCATTTCACATTCCAACCCCTATGTTCATACATAAGGGATCACCTTAGTCAAATACGGAAACTCATTACTCATTGAGCGAATATTATTCAAGGGAATCAACTAATTCAAGCTCATATGAACATACCTCATTGCTGGAATTTTTCAAGCGTATTAACTGAAATTTTACAGCAAGATCGCTTATTCTCGAATCACGTACCTTGAATTTAACCGGATATAATGACTCGCTCAAATGCCTTCGGACGAAGCCCGTTATAGTGACTCACACAATTGCCTTGGTCTTAACCGGATTTGGTAACTTGCACAAATGCCTTGGTCTTAGCCGGATATAACAACTTCATACGAATGCCTTGGTCTTAGCCCGGATATAATTACTAGCACAATTGCCTTCGGGACTTAGCCGGATATCATTCCAATGTTCATTTACACATATATCAATATTCACGACACATCCATAATTCATTTTCGTTACTAAGGCTCAAACACAAAAATATTTATCAAACCTTTACAATTTCGGCTCAATAGCCACACACACAAGGAGCATGATTTCAATATAATTCAAGTAGGGTCATTACTCAAGACTTACCTAGGATGTCGTCGAACGATTTCAATGGCTATTCGACCACTTTTTCCTTCCCTTTGTCGGATCTAGTTCCCTTTGCTCTTGAGCTTAATTTAACAAATAAATCGATTTAATCATTTGAGCATCGAAGAGGAATTCAAGGTACTTAGTCAATATATATACTCATTAGGCATTAAAGTCGCATATGTACGAAATCAAGAATCGAACTCAACACATTAGTTAATATTCCTCTTAGCCAATTTTCTAAGCCAAGAATAGGCATCAATATGCTTTCCTCTAACCGAATGCATGCACACCAATTTCCTTCATGTGGCGAATATGCATGTCCATGTTGAGGCCAATTATACACTTAATACCACACAAAATAGCATACATTTTACTAACTAATGCATTACATATCGTAGCTCAATACACATCTCTCATTTACTTCATAACAAAACATCATCACAAGCAAATATACACTTGAAATAGTATATATGTCATACCAATACATCATGTGCAAACATATATTCATGTAGGTGCAAGGGCCGATTCTCAAGTGGCTTATATCCAAATATATACACATATCCAAAGCTTAAATCTTACTTACCATGCAACATGCATGAATCATACTTATGGATATACCATGGTGAATACACCACAACACCATACCGTTTCAATTTGGTCATGGTTAAACAAAGAACTTAGTATCTCATTCAAAGATGCTAAAAGAAAATCTAAGAGTCCTCAACCCCCATCACATGTATCATTATCAAGCTTGATATTTAGCATGCAATGGCATTAACACCACATCCACCTTGGCGAATGTCATTCCCATGACATAGCAAGGATTTGAACCATGGGCTAACAAGAACATCAAGCTAGCAACTAAAACATGCATGAATCTCATGGCACAACCTCAAACATACCTTAATCTTGATGCAAGTATAGCCAAACCTCTTCCTAATCCTCTTCCAAACCAAACATGAAGCAAAATTCCTTCCTTCCTCTAGTATTTTCGGTCAAGAGAGAAAAAATGGATGAGCAAAATTTTTTCTCTTTTCTTTTCTTCCATGCACGGCAATGGGGGGGGGTTCACTCACACACACATTTTTTTTTTCTTTCTTTATTACCCATACTTATTTGTTTATTGTTTCTCCCTAATTCACCAACAAAACATGTTTCATGACATGTTTAGCCCATACTCCTTGTCATGGCCAGCCATCACTTGTAAAAGAGGGTATTTGACATGCAAGGCCATTGTTTTGCATGCATGCTTTAATTAGTCATCACACATTCCCCCATCATACTTTCAAAGTTTTCTACTAGGTCCTTTCTAGTGAAATTCACATTTATAACTCTAAATTAAAGCATCAAAAATGTCACACATGAGTTAACACATATTATAGGCAATAAAATAAATATTAAATTATTTTTATGCCTCGATTTTGTGGTCCCGAAACCACATTCCGACTAGGGTCATTTTAAGGCTGTCACAACTCTCCCCCACTTAAGAAATTTTCGTCCCCGAAAATCTTACCGGTAAATAGATTTGGGTATCGCTCTTTCATAGAGTTCTCGGGTTCCCAAGTAGCTTCTTCCATCCCGTGTTTGAGCCATAACACTTTTACTAACGGAACCCTTTTGTTTCGCAACTCTTTCACTTCACGAGCTAGGATGCGAATCGGTTCTTCTTCATAACTCATATCGGCTTGAATTTCAACCTCTGATGGACTAATTACGTGCGACGGATCAGATCTATAGCGTCGAAGCATTGAAACGTGAAAGACGTCGTGAATCTTTTCGAGTTCAGGGGGCAAAATCAAACGATATGCAACTAGACTGACTCGTTCGGATATCTCATATGGCCCGATAAACCTCGGACTCAATTTGCCCTAGCGCCCAAATCTGAGTATCTTTTTCCAAGGCGAAACTTTAAGAAACACTTTATCTCCCACCTGATACTCAATGTCTTTTCGTTTCAGATCCGCGTACGACTTCTGACGATCGGAGGCTATCTTCAGATTTTCACGGATTACTTTTACTTTCTGTTCAGCATCTTTAATCAAATCCACTCCGAAAATTTTGCTTTCGCCGAGCTCGGTCCAAAACAATGGTGTACGGCATTTGCGCCCGTACAAGGCCTCGTAAGGCGCCATCTTATTACTTGATTGAAAACTATTGTTGTGGCGAATTCAATCAAAGGTAAATACTGCTCCCATGAACCACCGAACTCGAGAATGCAACATCTCAACATATCCTCAAGTATCTGAATTATCCGCTCGGATTGACCATCGGTTTGGGGGTGAAAGGCGGTGCTGAAATGCAACTTGGTACCCAAAGCTTCTTGCAATTTCTTCCAAAATCGCGAGGTGAACCTCGGATCTCTATCCGACACAATGTAAATTGGTACCCGTGTAATCTCACAATCTGAGAAACGTACAATTCAGCTAGTTTATCCAATGAAAAGTCCGTGCACGACAGGATAAAGTGAGCCGACTTAGTCGATCTATCAACAACAACCCGGATCGCATCCTTCTTACTTGTCGACAATGGCGGTCCGGACACAAAGTCCATTGTGACTCGATCCCATTTCCACTCGGGTATCGTGATCGGTGAAGTAACCTCAAGGCACTTGATGTTCCGCTTTCACTTGTTGACATATTAAACATCTCAAACAAAGTCGAAGATGTCTCGTTTCATACCATGCCACCAAAACCGACGTTTCAAATCGTTGTACATCTTCGTACTCCGGGTGGATTGCCATCCGGCTACAATGGGCTTCGCTCGAATTATCAAAATAAGTTCAATTCTTTGGAACACACGACAACTTCGAACCTCAAACAATCGTCATCATCAATTTGAAACTCCAATTCCTTGTTCGGAACACACTCAGCCCGTTTTGCAACCAACTCATCGTCAACCTTCTGAGCTTCACGAATTTGATGAGTCAACAATGGTTTGGCCTTTAATTCGGCTATTAACACATTGTCGGGTAGAATAGACAAGTGTACATTCATAGCTCGTAAAGCAAACAGTGATTTTCGGCTTAAGGCGTCCGCAACCACATTAGCCTTTCCCGGGTGATAATCAATGACAAGCTCATAATCTTTTAACAACTAGAGCCAACGTCTTTGTCGCAGATTTAAGTCTCTTTGAGTCATCAAATATTTGAGACTTTTGTGATCCGAATACACATGGCACTTCTCACCAAATAAGTAATGTCGCCATATCTTTAAGGCGAATACGATGGCAGCCAATTCGAGATCATGGGTCGGATAATTTTTCTCATGTGGCTTTAATTGTCTCGACGCATAGGCCACAACTCGACCCTCTTGCATCAATACGCAACCTAACCCAAGTAGGGAAGCGTCACTATAGATGACAAACTCTTTGCCATATTTGTGCTGTACTAGTACTGGAGCTTCTGTCAAATGAGTTTTCAATTGGTCGAAACTTTTCTGACACTTTTCCGTCCATTCAAACTTGACATCTTTCTGAAGCAGTTTCGTCATGGGTGTGGCTATCATCGAGAATCCTTTTACAAACCGTAGGTAGTAACCGGCAAGTCCCAAAAAGCTCCGAACCTCAGTAATATTTCTCGGAGGCTTCCAGTTAAGTATGGCTGAAATTTTACTCGGGTCGACTCGAATACCCGATGCAAATACCACATGGCCCAAGAAGCTAACCTCGCTTAACCAGAACTCACACTTGCTGAACCTAGCATATAACTGCTTATCCCGTAAAATTTGCAACACTAATCTCAGGTGCTCCGCATGTTCGGTCTCATCTCTTGAATAGACCAAGATGTCGTCAATGAACACAACTACGAACCGATCCAAATACGGTCTAAAGATCCGATTCATCAAATCCATAAATACCGCAGGGGCATTAGTGAGCCCAAACGGCATCACTAAGAACTCGTAGTGACCATATCTCGTTCTGAAGGCAGTTTTGGGTATGTCCGAATCTCGGATTCGCAACTGATAATAGCCCAATCTCAAATCTATTTTTGAGAACACTGAGGCTCCCTTCAGTTGATCGAACAAATCGTCGATACCCGGTAACGGATATTTGTTCTTTATTGTCACTTTATTAAGCTGACGGTAGTCGATGCACAACCTCATGGTTCCATCTTTCTTTTTCACAAACAACACTGGTGCACCCCAAGGTGAAAAACTCGGGCGAGCAAAACCTCTATCCACCAACTCTTGCAACCGAGCTTTCAACTCCTTTAATTCGTTGGTGCCATACGATCACGGAGCTATTGAAATCGGTGTGGTCCTGTACAAGCTCAATGCCAAACTCTATCTCCGAACAGTGGCAAACCCGGTAATTCTTCGGAAAAACATCCGGTATTCACAAACCACCCAAGACAGATTCGGTTTTATTTCTAACTCCTTATCATCAAGTACATACGCAAGGTATGCTTCGCACCCTTTCTTACATATTTTGGGCCAACATTGATGATATTACAACCGGCAACCCCTTTAAGTCCGTAGACTCAACTCGGATCATCTCGTTATTTGCGCACCTCAAATCAATAGTCTTGCTTTTGCAATTCACAACCGCATCATACACGGTCAACCAATCCAACCCAAGAATAACATCAAATTCATCAAATGGCAAAAGCATCAAGTCCGGCGGAAAACAGGAACCTCGAATTACTAGGGGACATTTCTTACACCCTTTGTCGACCAACACGTAACGACCCAAGGGATTTGACACCAGAATTACGAACTTAGTAGACTCAATAGGTAAAGTCTTACTGGATGCTAAGGTTTCGCATATATAAGAATGAGTAGAACCAGGGTCAATCAAAGCAATCACATTAGTATCAAAGAGAGTGAAAGTACCAGTAATAACATCTGGCGAGGAAGCATCCTCGCGTCGCCAGATAGCATAAGCCCTAGCAGGAGCGCGAGCCTCGGATCTGGTCGTAACATCTCTAGATCCTCTCTGACCACCACTAGCATTGCCCGTGTTTCTAGATGGTCTACCTCGAGCAGTGGTAGCACCCGGTTTCCCACTCTGATCTACATTCTGTTCAGACAACCTCGGGCAATCTTTAATGAAGTGGTCAACTGATCCGCACTTGTAACAGGAGCGGTCACGGAATCTACAACTTCCAGAATGCCATTTGCCACAATACTGGCACTCCGTTCTCTCTCGTCGATCATTCCCACCACTGGCGATCGAAGTGACTCGTGTGGTCACAAGGGGTCGATCGCGATCTCATCTAGAAAAGCCCGAAGTGTCTCTAGACCGGCTTAAGCCATCTCTAAATTTCTTTGATGACTGTGGGAAGGGCTTCCCAAGACCTCTTCTGAAACTCCCTTGCTCCCACTTCACTTTTCTTTTCTCCATATTGAGCTCCTCGGCTTTGCACGCTTCGCTCGACAAGAGCCACAAACTCTCGGATTTCCAAAATGCCAAGATACGACTTTATCTCATCATTCACCCATCTTGAGCGTTTACACATCACGCCTTCAAGAAATGCATTCTCGCAGCATCTGGCTAAGCCTCACAAATTTTCGTTCATAGTCGATGAACCGACATGGAACATTGTTTAAGTTCGAGAAATTCCTTCCGCTTTTGATCCATAAATCTCGATGATATACTTTTTCCAAACTCGGTTTGGAAAAACTCCCAAGTTACTTGCTCTCGGGCAACTGTAAGTCGAGTACTCCACCAATAGTAGGCGTAATCACGTAGCAAGGAGATAGTACACTTTAGGCATTCATCGGTGTACAAGATAGCTCATCGAGTATCGGATCGTGTTGTCCAACCAAAATTCAGCTTGCTCGGCATCGTCGCTATCCGTAGCTTTAAATTCAGTAGCCCCATGTTTTCGGATTCTGTCCCATGGGGCTTATTCGACCTTATTTGGTCGATTCACGGAGGCATTGTAGGTACGGGGTCGATTAGTCGGGAATGGAGGTTGTGGAACAGTAGTGTTAGTTCGAATGTATTGGTTGAACCAATCATTCATCACGCTATAAAAGGCTTGCCTAGCCTCATCATTCGGATTGCTAGCAATAGGTTGAGAGTCTGCCGGAGCTGTCCCTTGTGCGGGAGCAGGCGCAACACTCTCAAGATCATCAGCTACCGCTCGGTCGGGATCGAGATCCATTACTATAAATAAACACATATTCAAACGTCAGAAATCACCACACTATCAAATAATCACATAAAATGGCATGTATAGCTAGACCCAAACGCATTACGGTAGTCCTAGAATCGACTAAACCGTAGCTCTGATACCAATAAAATTGTAACACCCCATACCCGAGTCCGTTACCGGAATCGAACACAAGGTGCACACAGACTTAACTATTTTCACAGTCCATTTAGAATTTTCTAGACAAGCTGGTTACTGCATCACTGTCGCCTTAAAAATCATATCTTGAGTTTCAAAGCTCGAAAATTAGTTTCGTAATTTTTCCCTGAAACTAGACTCATATTTCCATCTACATATTTTTTTCTAGAATTTTTGGTCAAGCCAATTAGTACAGTTTATTAGTTATAGTCTCCCCTATCCCAAGGTTCGACTACACTGACCTTTGTTCGTTACGAATTGAATATCTCCTTGTACAGGGCTTTAATACTGATTCCGTTTGTTTCTATAGAAACTAGACTCAGAGAGGAATCTATAAATATATGGCATGACTCCTAATTATCTCTGGTTAATTTAAAATTAATTTCCAAAGTCGGAACAGGGGATCCAGAAACCGTTCTGGCCCTGTTTTGCGAGAACTTTAATATCTCTTAACATGTAACTCCTATGACCGTTTCGTTTCTTCCATATGAAAGTAGACTCATCAAGGTTCATTTACATAATTTATTCACTATTTAATACCATTTCTACTATTTTTAGTGATTTTTCACATCCACATCACTGCTGCAGTCAGCATCTGTCTTTAAGGTAGGCTTTACCTATTTCATGATTTCCATGATTCAGTTGCCCCTTTTTGCATACATAGCACAAAGTGTGATCATGATTAACCATTCCAATGGCTAATCGTTTCAAAACAATTCCATACCTCATAATGATCAACATACAAACGATTATAGTACTATACTAAAAACGATATAAGCCATTTTCGCATGGCTATCCAAGTTTACACAAAACCGAAAGGTACATGACCTTCAACAAAAGGGTAGTCCTATACATGCCATTTCAAAGTTCAACCAAAATTATACCAAAATGGAGGCTTTGATAGTGTGGATGACTTTGACTTCAATGATCCCGAATCCGATAGCTAACGAGCAAAATCTATAAAACAGAGAAAGAGAAAGCGGAGTAAGCAATTTATGCTTAGTAAGTTTGAGCAAGAAATTCCAGCACAACAAAAGCATAGCATTCATAAAGCTAACGGATAGTTTCATATGCACAAATTCTCAATATCATACTCATTTCACATTCCAACCCCTATGTTCATACATAAGGGATCACCTTAGTCAAATACCGAAACTCATTACTCGATTGAGCGAATATTATTCAAGGAATCAACTAATTCAAGCTCATATGAACATACCTCATTGCTGGAATTTTTCAAGCGTATTAACTGAAATTTTACAGCAAGATCGCTTATTCTCGAATCACGTACCTTCGGAATTTAACCGGATATAATGACTCACTCAAATGCCTTCGGGACGAAGCCCGGTTATAGTGACTCACACAATTGCCTTCGGGTCTTAACCCGGATTTGGTAACTTGCACAAATGCCTTGGTCTTAGCCCGATATAACAACTTCATACGAATGCCTTCGGTCTTAGCCCGATATAATTACTAGCACAATTGCCTTCGGACTTAGCCGGATATCATTCCAATGTTCATTTACACATATATCAATATTCACGACACATCCATAATTCATTTTCGTTACTAAGGCTCAAACACAAAAATATTTATCAAACCTTTACAATTTCGGCTCAATAGCCACACACACAAGGAGCATGATTTCAATATAATTCAAGTAGGGTCATTACTCAAGACTTACCTAGGATGTCGTCGAACGATTTCAATGGCTATTCGACCACTTTTTCCTTCCCTTTGTCGGATCTAGTTCCCTTTGCTCTTGAGCTTAATTTAACAAATAAATCGATTTAATCATTTGAGCATCGAAGAGGAATTCAAGGTACTTAGTCAATATATATACTCATTAGGCATTAAAGTCGCATATATACGAAATCATGAATCGAACTCAACACATTAGTTAATATTCCTCTTAGCCGAATTTTCCAAGCCAAGAATAGGCATCAATATGCTTGCCTCTAACCGAATGCATGCACACCAATTTCCCTTCATGTGGCCGAATATGCATGTCCATGTTGAGGCCAATTATACACTTAATACCACACAAAAACAGCATACATTTTACTAACTAATGCATTACATATCGTAGCTCAATACACATCTCTCATTTACTTCATAACCGAAACATCATCACAAGCAAATATACACTTGAAATAGTATATATGTCATACCAATACATCATGTGCAAACATATATTCATGTAGGTGCAAAGGCCGATTCTCAAGTGGCTTATATCCAAATATATACACATATCCAAAGCTTAAATCTTACTTACCATGCAACATGCATGAATCATACTTATGGATATACCATGGCCGAATACACCACAACACCATACCGTTTCAATTTGGTCATGGTTAAACAAAGAACTTGGTATCTCATTCAAAGATGCTAAAAGAAAATCTAAGAGTCCTCAACCCCCCCATCACATGTATCATTATCAAGCTTGATATTTAGCATGCAATGGCATTAACACCACATCCACCTTGGCCGAATGTTATTCCCATGACATAGCAAGGATTTGAACCATGGGCTAACAAGAACATCAAGCTAGCAACTAAAAACATGCATGAATCTCATGGTACAACCTCAAACATACCTTAATCTTGATGCAAGTATAGCCAAACCTCTTCCTAATCCTCTTCCAAACCAAACATGAAGCAAAATTCCTTCCTTCCTCTAGTATTTTCGGTCAAGAGAGAAAAATGGATGAGTAAAATTTTTCTCTTTTCTTTTCTTCCATGCACGGCAATGGGGGTTCACTCACACACACATTTTTTTTCTTTCTTTATTACCCATACTTATTTGTTTATTGTTTCTCCCTAATGCACCAACAAAACATGTTTCATGACATGTTTAGCCCATACTCCCTTGTCATGGCCGGCCATCACTTGTAAAAGAGGGTATTTGACATGCAAGGCCATTGTTTTGCATGCATGCTTTAATTAGTCATCACACATTCCCCCGTCATACTTTCAAAGTTTTCTACTAGGTCCTTTCTAGTGAAATTCACATTTATAACTCTAAATTAAAGCATCAAAAATGTCACACATGAGTTAACACATATTATAGGCAATAAAATAAATATTAAATTATTTTTATGCCTCAGTTTTGTGGTCCTGAAACCACATTCCGACTAGGGTCATTTTAAGGCTGTCACAACTCATGATAATATAGATATAATGACTAAGTGACTTCTTATAACCAAGTTTGAGCATTGATTAGACTTGGTTGGTGTTCATTGTTGAAGAATACCCCTTTAGGGGTTTCGTGGAAGAGGTGGAGAAATTGTTCATTTAGAGTTCATGGTTAAGAACTTGTTCATTGAGAATTCATGTCAAGGTAGAGATTGTTAAAGTTGTGTGACATGAATCCATATGGAACTAAACTTCTTCTATTTGAAAATCTTTTTCAACCTTTAAATAGATGTTGTCGAAACTCCTCTTATATCATTCAATTTTTAACATTAGTGAATTTTCTTCTCCTCTACCCGTGGTTTTTTCCTGAAAGGATTTCCATGTAAAATTTGTGTGTTTTATTTTTCTTTCTTACTGCTTTACGATTTTTCCATATTGACATTATCGACGTTCAATTTATCACCTGTAATGTTTTTTTCATATTGAATTAATGACAAAATCATTACATTCAACATTTATAATCTTTTCTGTTTCTTTTTCTTTTTTTTTGGGGGGGAATTTATAAACTTCAATTAGGGGTGCAAAACAAACTAACACTAATAAGAAAATTCAAATTTATATTGATCATTATTGTTAAAACAAAAAAAAAGTTAATTTATCATAACGTTGACCAAAATATCATCATTCAATTTATCACTAATTTATCATTTCCGCCCATAATATAATTTTTTTCAAAATCATTGAACCCCAAACCCGTTGTTATTCTAAACTCAAACTTTAAACCCAAATCTAACCCTTAAATCAACATACAAAACAAACTAGCATTATCATCTCATTTCATCAATATCTAAACAAAAAATGTAGCAACCACCAAACCAATACCTCACCTTTTTCGTTCTTTCTTGCTTTCCCTCTCCATTTCTTTGCTTTCCTTAACAACCTAAGTATGACAACTCCTGCACAAGGACTCGTCAAATTATCAAACTAGGTGAAGAAGCGACAACATAGTGGACCACAGTAGCATGATGTCATTAAAGCTTCAAAAAATCCACAGTAGCATACTGGAATGGCATGAGCTTCTTCCATTGTAGCTTTCTTACCTTCGAATCATACACCTTCTCCTCTACCTTGTAACACCCCTCACTTGTCCTGGTGGCTGGTACGAATGGGAAATGCCACAGAAGCGTGTATAAGCAAGAAGTTTCAATTTTATTTAAGATTTAAAAGTTTAAAACATTTTTATAAAATAATTAAAATATGTTTTAGACAAACTAAAAGTTTTAAAAAACAATTTAAGATAATTTAGAATTGATTCGGAGTTTATCGGAGGTGCTCGAAACCTAAAACCAACCCCAGAAGGTCAAAAAGGCTTAAAGCAATGTAAGGCTGAAATAGGGTGTAAAGTCGCAATGCCGGGAGATGCGAGGTTACGACATCACTTGCTGTCTGGTGATGTCGAGATGTTGCAACCTCGAAGTTGCAACGTCACTAAACATCCCAGAAACACTTAAAAACATCCTTAAGCACCATCAAACGATATCTCATGGTTTTAAATCATTTAAAACATTTCCAAATCTTATTTAAGCATAATCCCAAGTCATGGTTCAAACCAATTTATAACTCAAAGGTTGCCTTAATCATTTAACAAGTTACAATACCACTTGACATTACAAAATCCAAATAATTACAAACTCTTATAATAATCTAAGCCTCTACGTACATGCCAATAACCTATATAAATAACATATAATAATTAAAGAAAAACCTTAAAAAATTGATGGGTGATGTGATGCTCCCGAAAGCTTCAAGCTTCTTGTACAAGGTCTTTTAACTGTGCGTTTTAAACAACTAAAACATGAGCTTCAAAAGGTTAGTAGGTAGCCAAGGATAAATGTAACACCCCCACCCAACGCCTAGCCGGACGATCGACCAACGGAGAGGTTACACGAATCTAAATTATAACTTGAAGCATTAATTCTTGCATACAAACAACTTGTATAATATCACATATTATTCAAAATTTTATAAAGGCTAGCCAAAATAAACTACATATTCTAGAGTGAGATACCCCCATAAAAAAATCCATCTTTTCCATCATCCAAGACATTAAAATTAATACATCATTTTCATAGTTCAAAAATATAAGAAGTAGTAGCATAAGAACTCGAGTTTAAAGGTTTCCCCAATATGTACATGCTACAAGCAAAAGAAAATAGGCTCACAATAGGTCTGAAGATTCTGGCTTGGTCCCTCTCCTACTTTCCGTAAATAAATTTCTTCCTAAAAAACAGATAAGGGAATAAGGTAAGTTCATGTTGAACTTAGTGAGTCTGACATTGTATCCTACTCCATTTATGATTATATATATTATTTTCTCTTTTTTTTTTCTTTTTAATAACAAAATAATCTATCGTAAAAGAACAAGAGATGAACAACTTGATAGTAAGTATAAACTTAAATTGGCCAACATATCTGCAACTTTAGTTGATTTGATACTTCTCTTTACATTGGCTAACTTTTGCGTTTGTTACAATTCCCAATTAGACGAAGCTTGCGCATTCACATAGCACACACATCTACACAGCTCACGCCTTGGAACAACTCACATATTACCACAAATCCGAGTTAAAATAAATTTTAATATTCTTTTCTGTGTTTACAGCATGATATGTGATATGTGTGAAAATTCAGTGTGAAAATTTTATCATTTGTGTGCTCGATTTTATAAAAAGACTTAATCACGTAAAATGTAAAAGTGGTTAGCTATTTGGTAAAGTGCTACATTGTTATGGCTTTTATAATATGGGGTTCTTATGATGTAATTTAACTATTATAAATATGCATGGACAAATATGGACAACCATTAAATAGTTTTCTAATTAAATACTTAAGGTTAAAATAGTAAAAAGTAAAATAAAATGTACTTAAATAAAATAAACATGAAATGGCCATGCATTTTAGTTCATAGCCGAATTGAATTGTATGTATGTATAAATACATTGCTGAATTGAATTTATCATGGAGTGATTTGTTAAGAGCATGAATCGATTGAATTATGGCATCTGAAAGCCCCGAACGAACCATAGGAATATTTAGGATACATATGTTATGACATAGGATTCCGGTATGTGATTTCGTGTAAGACCACGTCTGGGACGTTGGCATCGATTTGAGATTTACGTGTAAGACCATGTCTGGGACATTAAGACCACGTCTGGGATGTTGGCATCGATTTGAGATTTACGTGTAAGACCATGTCTGGGACATTGGCTTCGTATATGATTTCATGTAAGACCTTGTCTGGGACAGTGGCATCGATATTTAATTACATGAAAGACCTCGTCTGGAACGTTGGCATTGTACGAGCTTTTCGAGCTATCCGAGTATCCTTATTGATTCCAAATGGTTCAATGGGCAATGTTGAGTTAAGATTGAATGTGAAATTGAGCTAAATGGTTTAGGTTTGTGTGAAGTTAAATGTTCATGAAAATAAGGTAAGTATAGTACTTGAGATGATGATATAATTATGCATGTTAAAAGAGTGATTTATGTGTGCATGAGATAGTTTCTATTCGGCCAAGTTGAAATTATAATGCTAATGTTCATTTGATGATTTATTTGCTTATGACTTACTAAGCTATCCAAGCTTACTCTGTGTGTGTTCGATTGATGTTTTATATTTTGGAAGCTAGTTACGAGCTCGGGGATCGTCAAGGAAATCTGTCACACTATCTATCGCTATTTCAGTATTTTTAAAATCTTAAACTTCGAACCTATGGCATGTATAGGCTAGCATTTGTTTTGGTTGGTCTTGAAATTTGTATATATTTAGCTATGCGAAAATGGCTTGATCTTAATGCTAATGTTCTAATGTTTATGTAATTTTGGTCATGGTATATGTGTATGGTAAACTTGATATATGGATGATGGATGTGTTTTGGTTGTGGATTGTTAATGATCCTAATGATAGTGATTTTCAGTCATGTATTAGCTTAATTTGTAAATATAGATGATGGTTTTAATCTAATTTGTGATTCGACAATGGTGATTTAGTCATGTAGTTAATTGTTTAGTTATATGTTAATATTGAAATTGGTTGTATTCGTTATGTGTGGGCTATGCTATACTATGGATAGTTGTCAATTTGATATGGTTACTTTGAGTCAATTTTAAATGGCATGCTTGCATTAGTGAAATGGTTTAGAAATGGTGAATAATGTGTATAAGTATATTCGACTAAAGTATTAGACTCATATTAATGAGCATGTGATATGGTTTATGTTATGTATTGAATTTATCTTGGATAACTGGATATGTAGTTAAGTGATTGGTTATGTGTATGTATTTTAAGCATACGTATTAGGTGTACTTTTGGTGTTATTTGTGCTCAAAATGGCTCAAATCAATATGGTCATATATGCATAAACTTGTGTCAAGAGAAGAAGTATATTTGGTCTTGAAATGATGCTTTTTTAAATGAGTATATGTGCAGGAATGTCTAGTATAACGTGCGGTTAATTTAACTTAGATTAATGTGCATAACATGTGAATTGGTGTAGTCATGAATCAATTAATGGAATAAGATAATACTAATTCGGTAATTATGCTTAGATATGGCTTTAACATTAGGAAATATGCACATGGTATAATGGTAACTAAAGCATGTTTGGTCATTTTTTTTATATATCACCAATGCCACATAAATGAATGAAAAATTTAGTAGTGAAATATGGTTCGTTTGATGTTTAATTTGTACATGTGCAAAAGCTATATAATAAAAGGTTTGATATTCAACTAATGAAATAATTGTTTTGTTAAATGTTCTGTATATAATATGTTTTGATATATGCTAAATTATGTTTTAATTATGCAATGTTATGAATTTTATGATTTTAAGACTCGATATTTGATTAAGTTACAAGCATTGATGTGATTGAATTTCGAGTTGTGAAATGTAATGAATATCTATATAAACTTTGATATGACCGGTAATGCCTCGTAACCTTAATTCGGTGACAAATATAGGTTAGGGGTGTTACATTACTCATATAGACATAATTGCATGATGAGTAGCTTGAACATGATTTGCAGCTCCCATATAAGAGTGGTTAGTATAATATTCAACACGCCATAAACAAGTCACTGATGGTAGCCTTGCATATGAATATATTTTGAATAGTCTGAGCTAATCTTGCAGATAGACATATAGCATAAAACTTGGTGGATAATTTTGCAGGTTTATATTTGGTGGATATATACCTGCAGACTCATACTTGGTGGATATATACCTACGGGCTAATACTTGGTGGATACATACTTGCGGACTCATGCTTGGGGGAATGTCCCTACGGACTCATACTTGGAGGAATGTCCCTGTGGACTGTCTTATCTTGTAACTTGAAGACAAATCCTTGCTGATTGTCTTAACTTATAACTTGACCATGCTTGGCCATTCTGTGTACTATCCATCTGAACCTCTGCAAAGCTAAATAACTTATACATATACAATCTCAATTCATCCCAATTGAACCTCTGTAAAGCCAAACAATATGTGGCACAAAGTGCACAACATGACATCTCATTATTCCTTCATCTCAAATCATCAGATACCTCCTATGCTCCGCATACAAATCATTATCATCAAAATAACTCTTTTCAACAATCAACAAGCCCACACGTTCAGCTAATCATACAACTCAGTGACACACAACAAAGTATACCAAACATTTTAGCATAAATGTTGGTATACATTACAATCAGAAGAAGGTTCAACAAAATACCTTGATCAATAACATTTTACTTAGCATATAGTTTATCAATACCACAAACCTGTGCTCATAACCAGACATGTGTTTGCACTTCAACACTTAACATGCATCAATATTTCAGTAGAAAATCTCATAATAGAGCAACATCTCATCATTAGCAGAACATGCAATATAATTTTCCAAGGACCACAATCCAACTCACAGCATTGAAACATGCAAGACAAAAATTGAAAGTTTGAGTTTAAGAACTCACCAGCAAAATACCAAGAAGTTGAATCCTCCTCCATCCAATTAAATTTTCTTTGATGCTTGGACCTCCTCCTTCGGCTTTAATAAAAATTCGTAAATTCCATGATTATCCAGCTAAATTGTAAATTCCTACCCACATGCAAGTCGGTTTCTTCCCTTCTATTCTCATCGTTCCAGAGCAAATAACCAATAAAGGAATGAAAGATGAAAATGAATTTCCAGCACAATCTCCAACCCCAGTTAACTACTCTCCATATATCCCCCATTACCCTTTCCCACTATCTTCAAATAACATTTTCAAATTTAAGGACATCAACATTTTGTCATCCACTTATCTAATCTTATAGTTACAATTAAACTAATTTAGTTGAAACCCAAATATCTAATAACCGGCCATACAAGGACTTTCCAATTTACTATATTGCCCAAATTAAACTAAAATCATTATAATTTTGCACAAAATAATTCCATAGGATCAAATCGAAATAAATTTAAATAAGCTAAGAATATGATTCAAATAATCCAAACTTTAATTTGACAATCCAGGTGTGACAATAAACCTACTTATCCTATTCCTTATTAACGTTGAGCCCCTTTAAGCATGTCATATAAGATTCACTTCAGCCAAATTCTAAAGCTATACTAATCAATTCTGTAACACCCCAAACCTGACCTAGACGTTATGGCCGAATCTTGAAAATTACATTAACGACGTGCGAAATTATTTATTTATTTTGAAAAAAATAGAGGATTGAGTTTGAAATCATAAAAATTTCTAAGATTGACTAATTTTTTCTCTTCGAAAAATATTTAGTAAAATGTATTTATTTTTAAAAAAGAAAAGCGTCATTTAATTATAATGTTGTTTGAAAACATCTAAATATGAAGGATCTTATATTATAATTATAAAAATGATTTCTTACAAAGAAGGCCGCAACGATTTTCATAAATCTATTTAGGAAATTTACGAATTATCATTTTGTTTAAAATTTAGGAAAAACATAATTAATTTAGAAAAATGGCATTATTAAAAACACTTAAAATCCCATAATTTTGCATGCATGTGTGATAGTTTAAAGTCATAAAAATATAAATCATAACCAAAATAAAATTAAAGTCCATAGTCCAAAAGTCCACAAAAACACAACCTACAATCCAAATAGTTAAAAGTCCAATAAATATCAGTGATGTAAAATTTTCCGAGAGGCTCCACCAAGAGCTGATCCAAGTCCTATGTTTGAGTGTTACTTGAAAAGTTGAAACACTAATGGGGTGAGCTTTTTTTTTAGCCAGTCTGAGATTAACTCAAACTCATTCACAACATAAAACATATACTATACAAAGTCATAAAATCACATATCTCAATATTTCATAAGCATATCACGCATGATGATGTCAATGCATAATTCATAAAACAATGTAGATTTTAGTAAAAATGATCCTCCCCATATCCGCTACACACCATAATCGAGTTTACCCAGAACTCGACCAAACAACACACCAAATTGTGAACAGTGTCATAGTAACGTAGATAAACTGCCATATAATTAGAATCATGAATTGTGTCACATCAATGCAGATAAACTACCATATACTTCCATCTTTCAGGCATCCCACCCCATGCATGTGATATGGCCAAAACACTTAAAATCATATAGGCATGTTTAGCATGCAAATCACATATGTACTCAAGGTACCAAATTTTCACATCTTATTTTCATACGACTATCACATATTTCATATAATCACATAACATGAAAATGAAATATGCATATTTTTCATATTATTAGCAAACATCAATATCACACAACATACATTTCATAAGTATACGGTTTAAGAAAAACACTTACTTAATAGAAATTCATAAGGATGACTTATCTCACTTTATGGATACATATAGTATCCCCATCAAACAACATTATTTTAATTGCAACATTTTTATCAATATAATAATATTCTTAATTAAGTTAGTGTTAAAACTCACACTTGATCCGATGTGTAATTAATCTCCTAGAACACCCAGTCAAGGATCTACAATTAGATTTCCTAATCAAACAACAAATGGCGATCTTGAGTTAAGACTATCATCTTTAAGGTTAATACAACAAATCGATTATCAATTATTATTAACACTTATCCTTAAAAAATCTCTCAGATTAGCGATTTAATCCCAACGGCTAACGGCCTCTCAAGTTGATGTCGAGTGACCCCTCTACACATAATATGTATGAAATATTAATCATTATGAAAATAAATCACTAAGGTCCTCCCTTAAGTTATCGGCCATGGGAAAATAATAGAGAGGAGAAACTATTTCTACACTCCTTTAATACTTACTCTAACATGAACGAAACGGATGATCAATGAAACGATTTGATCACGAATCAAAGGAGAAGAAATGATCTAAGAAGTGGATTTATTCGAAAATAAATCCAAGGAAAGGTAAAGTTCAAATTAGGATTTAAATAAAATAAAATAAAATAAAAATAATGAGTATTTGAAATGAATAAGAAAACAAGAAGAGATCTCCACCGTCGGTGATGGTGCTACGGTGGTGACGGCGACAATGATCCTTGATAAAGGCACAGTTCTGGTGGAGGGGAAAGAAAAGAGGTGGGTTCGATCACTTCTTTTAAAAAAGAGAGAATAGAATAAAAAAATAAGAAAAAGATAAAATGCACAGTGGTGCACGGTGGGTGTTATGGTGGAGGAGGCGACGCTTGCAGAGAAAAGGGAAGGGAAGATGCGGCAAGGCAGTGGCTTGACGATGAGGTGGTGGTGGTGCAAGGCTAGCTACGGTGGAGGAGAAGAGAAAAGAAAATAAAAAGAAAAATGAAGGGTAACCAAAAAGAGAGAAAAAAATGAAAAAGGGAGAGGTTGGGGATGAGCTAATGGTGGGATAGTAATGAGAGGAAGGGTATGCCAAATTGGGTGAGAAGGATTATGGTCAACCATGGCTAGGTTCATTGAACCTCACACAAGGCATTTGTAAAGAGAAAAGGGAAGAGAAGGAGACAAGGGAGTGAAAAAGAGGATTATGTTTGGTTAAACATGGAATGTTGACTAACAAAAGATGGAAAAAAAACTCCCTAAGCAAGGCATGTATGGGTGGACGGCAAAGGTGTTTTTAGGACTTAGGAATTTCACCAAAAAAATTAATTAAAAATATGTTAAATTGGTGACTTAAACTTAGGACCTCTAAGATAACTTTAGAGCACTCAACCACTAGGCCAATCATTTGTTTTTAACTTAGAACATAGTAAGTAAAATATATGGCATATGACTAATTCATTTAAATTATTCGAATTTTGGGGCCCAACTTATATTTTAATGATTCATTAGGCAATAGCTTATGAAAAGTTCATGCAGAGATTACTCTCCCTCATTTTAAAGCTTTATTTCTAAACTTTTCAAAGCATGCATATACATATATTTATCATTTATGGCACTTATTTTCTATTGGATCCATCCATTCCATTGTAATTTCCTTAACTAGGGCATATACTTTTAGAGTACCTTATCAATTTAAATTCTCATTTGCTTAGCTATACATTTACCTTATTTTCATCCATTTTAGTAATAAAACATTTAGTTCTTGACCTTAACTTTTGCTTTTATCCATCTATAGTCACATTTAAAATTAATTATCAACATTTAATCCATTATCGCCTATAATAAACTCTAGTAAAACTGACTCGCATATACAAGACTCCTTCACCACACCAATGAGCACTAAAGTGCTAAACTGTAAAATAGCGTAAAACATCCCTCCACCACACTAAAGAGCTAATAAGACCATAAACTACACCACACCATAATGCAAATAAGTGCAAGGCCCAAAGGTGATAAAAAGTGCACATAAGCGTGAAACCTATGACAAAACTCTAACACGCTATAGCCCTTAATTGGCATGTCAATTGTATGTTAACATTTTACTAAGTCTAGTAAGGCACATTATGATATTTACTCATATCATATATCCATATAAATCGTCACTACACTTATTTATTTTTTATAATCATTTCCACAATGGGTCATTATGACATAATATGTCTATATTTAGCAAAATTTAATCTTTCAAAACAGAATTTCCTACTTGAGTAGCTGTCAATAAATTATTTATTTGTCAATCCAAAAAATTCAAAATAAAAATCTGTTTGATATTTTAAAAATTATACTCTTGAACCTTTCAACCACAAAATTTCCAAAATTTATGCTTTTACACATGCTAGCAAAATTTAAAGGTTAGGGCAGAGTTGCTGGCCTACTACCAAACAACTGTGACCTCTCTTCATTCAAAAATAATTTAATTTTAAACTATAATTTATAAAAATTCACCATTTATTTTATTAGAAACTATACTTAATAAGAGTTTTATAAATATAAGGCTTGTGTTCTAATTCATTTTATACAATTCTTAACAAATTTTCAAAGTCGAAACAAAGGATGCTACTAACAAATTCAACCTTCCCTCATAGTTATCTCTTATTGTATAATTTGGATGCAAGTTCTGTTTGTTCCAATGAAAACTAGACTCTATAAGATTTAAAACCATATGTGGCTTAACTTCTAATTCAATTTCTTCATTTTTGGTGAATTTTCGAAGTCACACTACTATTGCTGTCCAAAATTGTTTTAGTACAAATGTTGATAACCAAATTATTCAAGTCACATATTAAACACATTCACCCAAAAATACATTTCATATTTATTTATATAATAAATCACATGTTTATTACACTATTTTCATATTAATAACTTAAATTTATTATTATCCTAAACATTTTAGCATAAGAAAAATAAGAATATCCAATGATACTTACCTCTTGGATGCCTAAATACTGAAAATCAAGTTTCCAAATACTTGTTTGCATTTTCTCAATTCTCATACAAAAAATATATCAAAATATTAATAGCAAAATTTTCTGAGCTTTCTCATAACCATTAAATTTGAATATCGAGCTAGGAGAGTTGGAAAAAAAACCATTCTTACCTTGATGAAACTTTCTATCTCTATCTTCATTTTCTCGTACTAAAACTCCTTTAACCCTAGGCTACCACTAAATAAACTGATGGAGGAATTTAGCTTAGGAGGTTGTTTCATAGAACTTTTGACAAAATCTCAAGGTGGTATTTTTTAGGGAACATGAAGAAAAAGACAAGAAAATGAAAAAGAAGAAGGGAACTAGCCATGGGAGGCTACTACCTACTTGGAAAAGAGAAAAATGAAGGCTGATGAGGCTCTTTTTCCTCATAAAAAGACCAACAAATGGACCCGAGGCCCATGTTCAACTATTCAAGTCCAATTTTTGTGATCCAATTCTTTAATATGAGGTTCCAACAATCCAAAATATTTTCAAATATAAAATATCACACTTAAATATTATTTCCATCATAAAAGTCTCGAGAATTGATCAAATTACCCTTTCATAGCAAAATTATTATTTTACCCCTTTTGTTCATTTTCACTATTTCTTCTCAAAATTTGATACTTAGACCAATTCAAATTCATATGTAAAATTCATAATAATTCTTCAATATAACACCATAAGCAGCAAGAATTATAGTTTTTCTCTTTTCTCACAACAATAGGAAAATAACAATTTAGTCCCTCTACTTCTATTTTTTTTCAATTTAGTCCTAAAAGTGATTTTCACACTACCGAGTCATATTCCAATTTATTTTCATGTCAAATAGGCAATAAAAACTCTTAATTTCATTTTTTTAATTTTTCATTTTAGTCCTTTAACATTTCAATATTTGTTATTTAGTCCTTTCATCACATTTTCACCTATAAAGTTCTTTTCATTAAATCCCATAAAATTCTTTTATTTGAAAAATTTTCCAATTTTCTCAATAATTCACTATACCCACTATCAAAATAGTGCCATGTGTCAAACTGGAAATTTGAGATTTTACTAGTATGAGTCCTTTTATAAACATTAAACAATTTAAAATGATATTAAATGATTTAATTATTTTTGGAGAAATCCACTTAATGACATATAAAAATATATAGACATGTGGCGATAGAATCCACTTTTCATGACATCTCAATCAGCATTTCGTTTGGTGTTTAATCGAAGAATAACCAAAACAATCAAAATTCTTAACGACAATACTTCAATTAACAAAAAATTTAAAGTGAATAAAATAAGATCACAACACTTTTAAAATGACTATCGAAATAATTTACCTTAAAATAAAAAACAAACTTTAGTGCATGCTAGTTACAATATATGATTTCTTCTTCTTGTTGCTATCCTTGTGACAGCTTATAATTGCCATGTCCGATCCTCATTTATAGCGAGTGGGGGACTCTTTTATGAGTTGGACGTATGTTCGGGAAAAAAACCAAAACAAAATGTACAAAACGTCGACAGCAGGGTTCGAACCTGCGCGGGCGGAGCCCAACAGATTTCAAGTCTGTCTCCTTAACCACTCGGACATATCGACGGTTTTGTTAAGCGGACTTGAAAGTATTTTATTACTCTTTATCAAAAAAGTCCAACTTTATACGCAGGCTGTTGATATGCTTTCAACAAACCTAGTAATATTACTTACAGTACAGTAGAAAAGGAAATACCCAAAAATAAGAAAAAGTAAGATCAACATGACATGAATTTTTTTTGGTATATCAAAGTTTTCATAAGACGCCACTTAATTATAATTAAAATAAATTTAAAGGAGGTTTCACACATAATACATTTATTTATTATGAGACTCGAAATTGAGATTTTAAAGTTTATAAAACTTTAATCTTATGATTTAGTTAAAGTTTTATTGATAACATGATATTGATTTAAATACATATGTATATAATATTTTAAATGTGGTTATGATATTTAATAAATATAGTATAAATATATAGATTCCGTATTGGTATTTTTTAAAATTTTTGTAAATTGAAATTGTATTGTTATTTTTATCTAACATATATATTTACAGGCTTGGAGTAGCTTGGGAATGTGGCCACCCAGGGTCTAAGACTGGAAGGGGGCAAAAGAAATTTTTCAACTTTTAACATGGAAAAAAATATTTAGTCTTTTAAGTCTTCTCATTGACGCTTAATTGCAGGCATAAAAAGAAAAGAGAAAATGGCTCTATTTTTTTATTTTATTACTAGTATATGTTTTTATTTTATTATATTACATTTTATAATTTTTTTAAAAGGGTCCCAATTTATTGTTTTACCTGGAGTCTCAAAAATATTAAGAGTGGGACTGCATATTTATATAAAAGTATAAATTTAGAGAAATTTTGAATCGATGAAAAATATATTTTATTATATTCATTATATTACTAAATTGATATTAAAAATAATATATTAACATATTATTAATTAGAATATGATAATAAAAAGAAATATTAATTAACATAATAATATATTAATGTGAAATTAATTAACTTAGTTGTATATTTTAAAAGTTGTACAAAAATAGATCATAACGTTTCATATATAGTATTAATTAACAAAATTTTTAAATCTAAAAATCATTGGATATAATTAAAAATTAAAAAAATCGTAGATAAATAAAACATAAACATTAAATATGATAAAAATATTAAAATAATATAATTATAATTATAAGGAATAATATTTGGTATTGAGTGGAGTTTTAGACTTCACAAGTAAGATTAGGGGTTGACAAGTGCCGATAGATGTATAATATAATATTTAAAAATAAATATTTAAAAAAGATACACATGACAATTTTTAAGATTGTTTGTGGAATAAAAATGTACATAACCAATATGCCAAATACTAACCCTAATTAATTGTAATTATGCTATTAATAATATATTAAATTATTATGGTGGCACTTTTATCTTTTCATACTTTTATTCTTTAAATAAAAGAATTAAAATTATAAATCTAAGGACACATGTTCAATAATATTAAAATATAAATTCATTACCATTTCACCTATATACATTAAATAAATTTTAAAAGATAATATTTTTAACATAAAATGTTTTCTTTCACCCATATCATAAGAGTGATAAAATTTAATAAAAATAATTTTAATTATATTTATTTTATAAATAACTTTTTCATTATTAGTGTTATCGTATTTATCACTTAATTAAGAAGATAAAAAAATCACTTAATTAGTGGTATAATTATATATCAAATGAAACTAAGACTCAACACTATAAATAAGTACATTTGCAAGACATTTTAATTCAAACAACATCTAAAGAATCACTATTTAATCATATGACGTGTAACAAAAGCATGTATTATAGGGCGTGCTTTCTGATTTTTTAACATATTAACTCTTTTGGTCAAATGATTAAATGTTAGTGGTTTTGTCTTTGAGTTCCGGGTATGATTCATTTCTTACTCAGATTTGTATTTTTATTTCAAGTTGTTTTAAGCTTTACTTTTATTTTTAATTACTAATTTTAACACATTAGTTCTTTTAGATAGATGGTTAATTAATAGTGTTTTTATCCTTGAGTTTCAAGTTTGGTTTCTATTCTAAACACATTTGTATTTTTTTATTGGCTTAATTGTGTAAAAAGCCCTCAAACTTTTTCTAAAAAAAATAATTAAACTTCTGTTTTTTTTTCACTCAATTGGGTACTTGAGTTACCAAAATGCATATAAAAGACCTCAAATTTTTTCAAAAAAAACAAAAGCAATTAAGCCCCCCCATTTTTTTTGCACTCAATTGGGTATTTAAATTACCAAAATGCATAAAAAAGGCGGTATTTAGAGGGTGGTAGGGTCCCGCCCTAAAATAAATTTTTTTTCATTTAAGCCCTTTACAATTTATAAAATTTTAAATAGTAATGCTAAAATTGCACTTTGACCCACCAAAAATGATAAAATTTTGATTTAATCCTCTAAAAATTATAAAGATATAGGCTTTTAAAATGGCGAAATTACATTTTTACTATCACAAAATATATAATTTAATTCAGCCAAAAAAAAATTTTATAACTTCCCTGTCCCCCCAAGTTGTATTTCTGGATCTGCCACTGAAAAATGCCCTTTGACCATTAACTTTAACGTCTGACGTTAAAGTTATAAACAAATTATAAAAAGCTTTTATTTGGTACGATAAATTTTATAATTTTTTACAAATTTTATATTTCTTTATATTTTTATAATTTTCTTATGACTATAAAATTTATAAATTGTTTCTATATTTCTATATATTTTATAATTTTTATGATTTTATAAAATTTTACAAGTTTTAATAATTGTTTTACAATTTTATATTTTTTATTAAAATTTAATTATTTTTATAAATTTTATTATTTTTATTTTTATCAATTTTTGTCACATGTCACGTCGTACTTGTGACATGTGGTAACTTTAACTGCAAAAAAATAAGGCGCGTAAACCGTTAAAGTTAATGGTTAAAGGGCCTTTTTCAAAGGTGGATCTAGAAATACGACTTAGGGGTAGGGCGAAGTTAGAAATTTTTTTGGGTGGGTCGAATTAAATTATATATTTTTATGATAGTAAAATGTAATTTCTCTAGCAACGACGCCAACAACTTGACGGCCACTACACGTACGAACTTCCGGACTGAACATATTGCAACAAATAAATATATAATTAAACAGCGGTGTCCGCAAGTATATGGATCAAATTGTAAATAGAAGAATGTTACAACGAAGCACTTTGAAAAGTATTTCGAGGATCGTACCTAAGAAAGGTTGAATTAAACTTAAATTAATTTTCTGCACTAATAGGTCTAAATAGTACTAATCTAAAAACATTTTGCAAAAAATCAAAATTAAAATTGATCAACCAAAATAACATAAATGTTCTAATATGAAGATAACAACATAACAATCGAAATTAATTTCAATTAATAGACAAAAGATTAACTCACTTCAGTGTTCCTAATTAACTTTAGAACTTGGATTTTATTGAGTTAGCTATTAATTAACTAGTTATTACCTCTCGGCCTCCAACTAATTAACTAATCGACCAATATATGCTCATCTCTCGACCTCACTTTTTACTCAATAAACTTATCTCTTGATCTCGTTTATCCTAAATTACTTCCTAGGATTTAATCGCACATAATTTAAATCAACTAACTCGGATTTAAACCTTAATTCATCTATTAATTAGTCACACATCCGTTCGTTAGTCTTCCTAAGGAAACTAGCCATTCATGGATCTATATACAATAACCCCTAAACTCATATTTAACATACAAAATAGTAAATGAAATAAAAGAAGTAAATAAGAAAATAAATCCGTCTCAATGTCGATTTTTGCACGAAAGCGGGATTTCCTTTAACAGTTGCAAAGATAATTCCAATTGCGACTGGAAACCAAAAAGAAATAAATAAAAACTATTAAGTTCAAAGCTTGGATCAAAATGGAATCCCAGTTACATATGAACAAAAAACTATTTAGAGGAATAAATTGAAAGAAAATAAAAACTAAAATAAAAACCTAAAATTAACTAAGTGGCTCACTTGGCCAAGCCTCCTCAAATGAGGCTAAAAATGTCTATTTATAGATTTTATGTTCTAACCTAATAGGGATTAATTAGCAGCCCAAACATCTAATTACTTTACATTGTGTGGACTAAAATACCTATAATTAAAATTTTTGATTGTCGCCCGGTGTCACGACATTATAGGACCAATGTCGTGAAACTGCCTTTCGAATGGGAATATTGTGGCTTCGAAGTCTGGTGTTTGAACACCACTCCTTGGTGTCGCGACGATGTAGTTGTCCTTTATCTTCTTAGCTCAAAAATAGTGTCCTACACATTAAATGAAATCGTTAAATCATCCCTAGGCCTATAGTGGCCCATTAGGTCATGGCATTACTTAAAATTGCGTAAAAATGCTTATTTTTCATAAATTAAACCTAAGATATCCACTTATATCCTCACCACCTTATATCCATTTCTCTCACCTTCCTTATTTCTCCATTTACTAAGGCATCGTATAATATTCATGAGTACAATCTTCTGAGCTCATATTATATTTTTTCTGAAAAATGTGAGGGTATTTTTTCCCAAATCACTTTGCCTTTTCTTTTTTATCGAGATTTTCTCGATTGACATTTTGCCTTATTTTCTACAAGCTCAAAATTCTTATACTTACAAATTCGTAGTGCACTCATTTTTTTATCTTTTGAAACCACTGTAATGTATCTACCTAATCCTTCAATAACAATGGTTGGACATCTAAATCCGTGCAAGGACCAAAAAATTAAAGGATCAAATAGAATATTCGTTAGGCTTAAAGTTTCATTTTTGGTTCATCAAGAAAATGGATTCAAGCTCGAATTAAGTACTAGGGAAATTTTTACAGGATAGCTTTTTGGCTCCAAAATTTGTCTACCAAACAATGCCTTAGGTTGTCTCTAGGTAATTGTAACACCCCAATTTTCGGGAATCCTGTGAATGTTGGCATAGGTTTAATTATGTTAGTGGGCCTCTAGAAAGCCCAAACTTAAGATAGAACCCGACAATTTTAGTTAATTTTTGTTCCATAAGAAAAAGGGGGTGAAATTATGAAATAGGACCTATGTGAAAATGTTTGAAAATGCTATAGGCTAAATTGAAGTGGCCAAATAAATAGGAGTGCAAAATAGGAGGATTTGCATGACAAACCTCCCATTTTACATGAAGTGGCCAGCCATCATGTTGTTGTAGACAAAATGTACACTTGATATCCATAATTTATGGTACAAATTGATACAAATTGATAATAGGTTAGGTAAATGTTCAATGATAATAGGTTAGATAAGTGTTCCATGATAATGGGTTAGGTAAATGTTTCATAATAATGGGTTAGGTAAATGTTTCATGATAAGAATTTCATGTCTTTTGTATTAAAGAATTAAATGGATGAAATATGAAGTTTTATTAAAAGAAAATGGGTGAAAAGAACAAAGTTTTGTCCATCTTTGTTCATCATTGCTGAAAGTTAGAGAAGAGAAAGGAGAGGAGAAAGCTCTTGAATATTTGGTCATTAGGAGGAGGAAAATTGAAGGTAAGTTCTTGGTACCTTGCTTCTATTTTAAGGTTCATGAGTTCTTCTTGATTCTACCTTAACTCTTGAAGTATATTTTGATTTTTAGTTGTGTTGTGAGCATTTAGTCATGAATTAAAATGAAGGAAATGGTTGTTGTTTCATGTTCTTTTGATGAAAAATGGAAGATAGGTGAAGTTGAGCCAAACAAATGAGCATGCATGTGCCTTAGATGTTAAAGGGAAAAATCAGCTAACATGTTGTGCTTTAAAATGATGAAATGGAGATTATACTTAAGTAAAATCATAGATATGTGATGATTGATTGGTGATATACATGTTTAAATAACATGCATGCAAGGTATGTGTGAAAGAGTGATTTGGTAATAAATCTGCTTGGGACAGCAGCAGTAACGTGACTTTGGAAAATCACCATAAATTTTGGGAGAAGAATTAGAAGCTGAATAAATTATGTAATTAAAGCTTATTGAGTCTAGTTTCTAATGAAATAAACAAGAACATATTTTGAATTTTGTACAATGAGAAATTTGATTCGTAATGAAGAGTTGTCAGATTAGTCAAACAGTGAAACATGGGAAACTTTGAGAAAAATCTGGTATTGATTGGCTAAACCAAAAATTCTGAAAATTTTATGGATAAAATATATATGAGTCTATTTTCAGGGAAAATTAACGGCACTTGATTTGGAGTTTCGTAGCTCCAGTTATAAATAATTTAGTGACTGTTGCTCAGGAAGACAGCTTGCAGTGAAATTATGATTATGTGGTAAACATTGACAAAAATTTGTTAATGAGTTGCTTATTGATTTCTTATAAGCTTACTATGATCTGTAGGTGTGGTTGGCCGAATATTGTAAGGGGTTAATACGTAGTTTGTATTTGAATAGTTAGATTAACGTGTTAGTAATCCAATTGTAGGCGGTTCGTGTGTGGATCTCGTCAGCATATCGTCGCAAACAGGTGTGTAACTGACACCCTCTCATAGACTAGATTGGCAAAAGCCGAAAAGCCGAAATGCCGAAAAGTCGGTATTTTTGGAATTTGCGAGTGTGCGAATGCTCGTAAGATAGTTGGGTTTGTATATTTGGTAATCTAAAGTAATAAACTGCAGTACGCGCGATTTCGTACATTTTGATAATTTGGGCTTAATGGGCCAAAGATCGGGTTCATGGGCCAATGGGCCCAATTCGGTAAGTATGCGCGGTAAGTGTTCTGATAGTACGTAAATAGTTAGGATATGCATGAAAACCCTAAAAGTAGCTAAATTACTATAATACCCCTATGTATGGAAAATTACTATTATACCCCTAGGTGCAAAATTACCGTTATTGTAACACCCCGAACCCGAGACCGTCGCCGGAGTCGAACGCGAGGTGTTAACAGACTTCAACCCACTTATTGACAATTTTCAGACAAGCTGCCAATCTGAGTACTAGTCGCTCCAAAATTCATAACTTGAGTTTTACAACTCGAAAATCAGTTCCGTAAATTTTTCCTGAAACTAGACTCATATGTCCATCTACATATTTTTTCTAGAATTTTGGTCGAGCCAATTAGTACAGTTTATTAGTTAAAGTCTCGCCTGTTGTAGGGATCGACTACACTGACCTTTGTGCGTTACGAATTGGATATCTCCCTGTACAGGGCTTCAATACTAATGCCGTTTGTTTCTATAGAAACTAGACTCAGAGAGGAATCTACACATATATGGAATGACTCCTAATTATCTCTGGTTAATTTACAATGATTTTCCAAAGTTGGAACAGGGGATCCAGAAACCGTTCTGGCCCTATTTCACAAGAACTTTAAAATCTGTTAACTTATAACTCATATGACCATTTCGTTTCTTCCATATGAAAGTAGATTCATCAAGGTACACTTACATAATTTATTTGCTATTTAATACCATTCCTACTATTTTTAGTGATTTTTCACATCCACGTCACTGCTGCTGTCAGCATCTGCCTTTAGTAGGCTTTACCTATTTCATACTTTCCATGATTCAATTGGCCATTTTACATACATAGCACAAAGCGTGATCATGATTAACCATTCCAATGGCTAATCGTTTCAAAATAATTCCATACCTCATAAGGATCAACATACAAACGATTATAGTTCTATGCTAAAAACGTATATAAGCCATTTTCGCATGGCTATCCAAGTTTACACAAACCGGAAGGTACATGACCTTCAACAAAGGATGGTCCTATACATGCCATTTCAAAGTTCAACCAAAATTTGTACCAAAATGGGGCTTCGATAGTGTGGATGACTTCGACTTCTTTGATCCCGAATCCGATAGCTAACGAGCGAAACCTATAAAACAGAGAGCCAAAGCAACGGGGTAAGCATTTTAATGCTTAGTAAGTCTCAAGCAATGAAATCAGCTTTGACTAAGGTATTTTATTCACATGGCTAATTAAACCACTTTACTAATTCACATTCCCATACTCATACTTAGTTCACATCACCGACCCTTATGTTCATACACAAAAGAACAACTTAGCCCAAGGCCGGTAGCTCGTTTATCAACTTAGCGCATACTTACTTGTAAGAATTTAATTAGTACAAGCACATACAAACATACCTCATTGCTGGAATTTTCACAAACGTATAAGCTGAAATTTTCACAGCAAGATTGCTCACTTCCGAATCACATACTTTCGGATTTAACCGGATATAGCGACTCAAGACGATTGCCTTGGTCATAACCCGGATTTGGTGACTTGCACAAAGGCCTTGGTCTTAGCCCGGATATATCAACTCGCATCGAATGCCTTCGGTCTTAGCCGGATATATCAACTCGCATACGAATGCCTTCGGTCTTAGCCGGATATATCAACTCATACGAATGCCTTCGGTCTTAGCCCGGATATATTTCCAATGTTCACTTACATATATATCAATATTCAAGACACGTCCATAGTTCATTTTCGTTACTAAAGCTCTAACACAAAATATCTATCAACCTTTACTATTTCGCTCAATGGCCACACAAACAAGGAGCATAATCTTGATATAATTCAAGTAGGGTCATCACTCAAGACTTACCTTGGATGTTGTCGGCGATTTCGACGGCTATTCAACTACTTTTTCCTTCCCTTTATCGGATTTAGCTCCCTTTGCTCTTGAGCTAATTCACACAAATTTAACTTATTAAAATCTCATCATGATAGCTTATGGCGAATATGACAAGGAGTGTAAATGGTCATATGGCCATCCTTTAACTCAAATACACAATGGTCATGCACATTTTACATCACAACAAGCAATTCAATACATTCAAACATCAACGTGAAGTTCAAAGTACTTGGCCCTTATATACATTAGGCATCAAAGTTGTATATGTACGAAATCATAAATCGAACTCAACACATTAGTTAATATTCCTCTTAGCCAATTTTCTAAGCCAAGAATAGGCATCAATATGCTTGCCTCAAACCGAATGCATGCACACTAATTACCCCTCATGTGGCGAATATACACTTAATACCACACAAAAAACAGCATACACTTTACTACTAACACATTACATATCGTAATTCATTGCACATCTCTTATTTACTTCATAATCAACACATCATCACAAGCAAATATACACTTTGAATTAGTATATATGTCATACCAATCCATCATGTGCAAACATATATTCATGTAGGTGCAAGGGCGAATTCTCAAGTGGCTTATATCAAAATATATACACATTTCCAAAGCTTAAATCTTACTTACCATGCAACATGCATGAATTATACTTATGGATATATCATGGCGAATACCACAACACCACACCATTTCAATTTGGTCATGGTGAAACAAAGAACTTAGTATCTCATTCAAAAAAAATGCTAAAAGAAAATCTAAGAATCTTCAATCCTCCATCACATGTATCACTTTCAAGCTTGTCATTTAACATGCAATGGCATTAACACCACCTTCACTTTGGCCGAATTTCATTCCCATGACATAACAAGGATTTGAACCATGGGCTAACAAGAACATTAAGCTAGCAACTAAAAACATGCATGAACCTCAAACATACCTTAATCTTGATGCAAGTTTAGCCAACCTCTTCCTAATCCTCTTCCAAACCAAGTATGAAGCAAAACTCCTTCCTTAACCTTAGTATTTTCGGCCAACAAGAGAGTGAAAAAAGATGAACAAAATTTTTTCTTTCTTCCTTTAGGACATTCGGCCAAGCTATGGAGGAAGATGGACACTTTTTTTTTTGTTTCTCATCTACTAACATTAATTGTTTATTCCATACCCTTATTTTATTCTTTCCATCATAACCCATTTACCAAACATGTTTCATGACATGATTTTTGCCCATAAATCCTTGTCATGGCGGCCACTAGCTATGGGGGAAATTTGACATGCAAGTCCATTGTTTTGCATGCATCCTTTAATTAGTCATCACACATTTCCCTCATACTTTCAAAGTTTATTACTAGGTCCTTTCTAGTGAAATTCACATCTATAATTCTAAATCAAAGCATAAAAATATCACACATGAGTTAACACACATTATAGGCAATAAAATAAATATCAAATTATTTTTATGCCTTGGTTTTGTGGTCCCGAAACCACATTTCGACTAGGGTCGTTTTAAGGTCACAACTCTCCCCACTTTAGAAATTTTCACTTCCAAAAATCTTACCGTAAATAGGTTTGGATATTGCTCTTTCATAGAGTTCTCGGGTTCCCAAGTAGCTTCTTCTATCCCGTGTTTGAGCCATAACACTTTCACTAGCGGAACCCTTTTGTTTCGTAACTCTTTCATTTCACGAGCTAGGATACGAATCGGTTCTTCTCCATAACTCATATCGGCTTGAATTTCAACCTCGATGGACTAATTACGTGCGACGGATCAGATCTATAGCGTCGAAGCATTGAAACATGGAAGACGTTGTGAATCTTTTCAAGTTCGGGGGCAAGATCAAACGATACGAATCGGGCCAACTCGTTCGGAGATTTCAGACGCCCAATGAATCTCGGCTCAACTTGCCCTTACGGCGAATCTGAGTATCTTTTTCCACTGCGAAACTTTAAGAAACACTTTATCTCCCACCGATACTCAATGTCCTTTCGTTTCAAATCCGCATACGATTTCGACGATCGGAGGCTATCTTCGATTTTCACGGATTACTTTTACTTTCATTCAGATCTTTAATCAAATCCACTCCAAAAATTTTGTTCTCACCGAGCTCGGTCCAAAACAATGGTGTACGGCATTTACGCCGTACAAAGCCTCGTAAGGCGCCATCTTAATACTTGATTGAAAACTATTGTTGTGCGAATTCAATCAAAGGTAGGTACCGCTCCCACGAACCACCGAACTCGAGGATACAACATCTCAACATATCCTCAAGTATCTCGAATTATACGCTCGGATTGACCATCGGTTTGGGGGTGAAAGGCGGTCTTTGAAATGCAACTTGGTGCCCAATGCTTCTTGTAATTTCTTCCAAAATCGCGAGGTGAACCTCGGATCTCTATCCGACACAATGTAAATCGGTACCCGTGTAATCTCACAACTGAAAACGCACAATTCAGCTAGTTTATCCAATGAAAATCCATACGCACAGGGATAAAGTGAGCCGACTTAGTTAGTCTATCAATAATAACCCAAATTGCATCCTTCTTACTTGCTGACAACGGCAGTCCGGACACAAAGTCCATTGTGACTCGATCCCATTTCCACTCGGGTATCGTGATCGGTCAAGTAACCTCAAGGCACTTGATGCTCGCTTTCACTTGTTGACATATTAAACATCTTGCCACAAAGTCGGAGATGTCTCGTTTCATACCATGCCACCAAAACCGACGTTTCAACTCATTGTACATCTTCGTACTCCCGGTGGATTGCCATTCGGCTACAATGAGCTTCGTTCGAATTATCGAAATAAGTTCAATTCTTTGGAACACACAAACGACTTCAACCTCAAACAATCGTCATCATCAATTTGAAACTCCGATTCCTTGTTCGAACACACTCACCCGTTTTGCACGCAACTCCTCATCAACTTTCCGAGCTTCACGAATTTGATGAGTCAACAATGGTTTGGCCTTTAATTCGCTACTAACACATTGTCGGGTAGGATAGACAAGTGTACATTCATCGTCAGTAAAGCAAACGGTGATTTCGGCTTAAGGCATCCGCAACCACATTAGCCTTTCCGGGTGATAGTCAATGACCACTCATAATCCTTTAACAACTCGAGCCAACGTCTTTGTCGCAGATTTAAGTCTCTTTGAGTCATCAAATATTTGAGACTTTTGTGATCCGAATACACATGGCACTTCTCACCAAATAAGTAATGTCGCCATATCTTTAAGGCGAATACGATAGCGACCAATTCGAGATCATGGGTCGGATAATTTTTCTCATGTGGCTTTAATTGTCTCGACGCATAGGCCACAACTCGACCTTCTTGCATCAATACGCAACCTAACCCAAGTAGGGAGGCGTCACTATAGATGACAAACTCTTTGCCGATTCGGCAGTACTAGTCTTGGAGCTTCCACAAATGAATTTTCAATTGGTCAAAACTTTTCGACACTTTTCCGTCCATTCAAACTTGACATCTTTACGAAGCGGTTTACGTCATGGGTGTGGCTATCATCGAGAATCCTTTTACAAACCGTCGGTAGTAACCGCAAGTCCCAAAAAGCTCGAACCTCGAGAATATTTCTTGGAGGTTTCAGTTAAGTATGGCTGAAATTTTGCTTGGGTCGACTCGAATACCGATCGCAGATACCACGTGACCCAAGAAGCTAACCTCTCTAACCGTAACTCACACTTGCTAAACTTAGCATATAACCGCTTATCCCGTAAAATTTGCAACACTAATCTCGTGTGCTCGCATGTTCGGTCTCATCTCTTGAATAGACCAAGATGTCGTCGATGAACACAACTACTGAACCGATCCAAATATGATCTCAAGATCCGATTCATCAAATCCATAAATACCGCAGGGCATTAGTGAGCCCAAACGGCATCACTAAGAACTCGTAGTGACCATATCTCGCTCAAGGCGGTTTTGGGTATGTCCGAATCTCGGATTCATGAATCGATAATAGCCCGATCTCAAATCTATTTTGAGAACACCGAGGCTCCTTCAATTGATCGAACAAATCATCGATACGTGGTAACGGATACTTGTTCTTTATTGTCACTTTATTAAGCTGACGATAGTCGATGCACAACCTCATGGTTCCGTCCTTCTTTTTCACAAACAACACTGGTGCACCCCAAGGTGAAAAACTCGGGCGAGCAAAACCTCTATCCATCAACTCTTGCAACTGAGCTTTCAACTCCTTTAATTCCGTTGGTGCCATACGATATGGAGCTATCGAAATCGGTGTGGTCCTAGGTACAAGCTCAATGCCAAACTCTATCTCCGAACAGTGGCAAACCCGGCAATTCTTCGGGAAAAACGTCCGGGTATTCACAAACCACCGGCACAGATTTGGGTTCTATTCCTAACTCCTTATCATCAAGTACATACGCAAGGTATGCTTCACACCCTTTTCTTACATATTTCTGGGCCAACATTGATGATATTACAACGGCAACCCTTCAAGTTCGTAGACTCAACTCGGATCATCTCGTTGTTTGCATCTCAAATCAATAGTCTTGCTTTTGCAATTCACAACCGCATCATGCACGGTCAACCAATCCAACCCAAGAATAACATCAAATTCATCGAACGGCAAAAGCATCAAGTCCACGGAAAGCGGTACCTCAATTACTAGGGGCATTTCTTACACACTTTGTCGACCAAACACATAACGACCCAAAGGATTTGACACCGAATTACGAACTCGAGAGACTCAATAGGCAAAGTCTTCTTTGGATGCTAAGGTTTCGCATATATAAGAATGAGTAGAACCAGGGGTCAATCAAAGCAATCACATTAGTATCAAAGAGAGTGAAAGTACCAGTAATAACATCCGGCGAGGAGGCATCCTCGCGTCGCCGTATAGCATAAGTCCTAGCTGGGCGCGAGCCTCGGATCTGGTCGCAAGATCTCTAGATCCTCTCGACCACCACTAGCCTTGCCCGTATTTCCGGATGGTCTACCTCGGCGGTGGTAGTACCCGGTTTCCCACTCCGATCTACATTCTGCTCGCACAACCTCGGGCAATCTTTAATGAAGTGGTCAACTGATCCACACTTGTAACAGAGCGGTCACGAATCTCTGACTTCCAAAATGCCATTTGCCACAATCACGGCACTCAGTCCTCTCTCGTCGATCATTCCCACTCTGGCGATCAAGTGATTCGTGTGGTCACAGGGGTCGATCGCGATCTCGTCTAGAAAAGCCCGAAGTGTCTCTAGATCGGCCTAAGCCATCTCTAAGTTTCTTTGATGATGTTGGAAGGGCTTCCCGAATACCTCTTCTGAAACTCCCTTGCTCCCGCTTCCGCTTTCCTTTTCTCCATACTAAACTCCTCGGCTTTGCATCGCTCGACGAGAGTCACAAACTCTGGATTTCCAAAATGCCAACATACAGCTTTTATCTCATCATTCATCCATCTTGAGCGTTTACACATCACGACTTCAAGAAATGCATTCTCGCGTCATCGGCTAAGCCTCACGAATTTTCGTTCATAGTCGATAAACCGACATGGAACCTTGTTTAAGTTCGAGAAATTCCTTTCGTTTTTGGTCCATAAATCTCTGACCGATATACTTTTTCCAAACTCGGTTTGGAAGAACTCCCAAGTTACTTGTTCATGGGCACAACAACAAAGTCGAGTACTCCACCAATAGTAGGCGTAATCACGTAGCAAGGAGATGGTACACTTTAGGCATTCATCGGTGTACAAGATAGCTCATCGAGTACGGATCGTGTTGTCCAACCAAAATTCGGCTTGCTCGGCATCATCACTATCCGTAGCTTTAAATTCAGTAGCCCCATGTTTTGGATTCTATCAACTGGGGCTTATTCGACCTTATTTGGTCAATTACGGAGGCATTGTAGGTGCGGGGGTGTGTTTGTTGGGAATGGAGGTTGTGGAACAGTAGTATTAGTTCGAATGTATTGGTTGAACCAATCATTCATCACGCTATAAAAGGCTTGTCTAGCCTCGTCATTCGGATTACTAGCAACAGGTTGAGAGTCTGCGGCGCTGTCCCTTGTGCGGGAGCAGCGCCACACTCTCCACATCATCAGCCTATCGCTTCGGTTGGGATCGGGATCCATTACTATAAATAAACACAAGTTCAAACGTCGAAATCACCACACTATCATATAATCACATAAAATGGCATGTATAGCTAGACCCCAAACGCATTACGGTAGTCCTAGAATCGACTAAACCGTAGCTCTGATACCAATAAAATTGTAACACCCGAACCCGAGACCGTCATGGAGTCGAACGCGAGGTGTTAATGAACTTCAACCCACTTATTGACAATTTTCAGACAAGCTGCCAATCTGAGTACTAGTCGCTCCAAAATTCATAACTTGAGTTTTACAACTCGAAAATCAGTTCCGTAAATTTTTCCTGAAACTAGACTCATATGTCCATCTACATATTTTTTCTAGAATTTTGGTCGAGCCAATTAGTACAGTTTATTAGTTAAAGTCTCGCCTGTTGTAGGGATCGACTACACTGACCTTTGTGCGTTACGAATTGGATATCTCCTGTACAGGGCTTCAATACTAATGCCGTTTGTTTCTATAGAAACTAGACTCAGAGAGGAATCTACACATATATGGAATGACTCCTAATTATCTCTGGTTAATTTACAATGATTTTCCAAAGTTGGAACAGGGGATCCAGAAACCGTTCTGGCCCTATTTCACAAGAACTTTAAAATCTGTTAACTTATAACTCATATGACCATTTCGTTTCTTCCATATGAAAGTAGATTCATCAAGGTACACTTACATAATTTATTTGCTATTTAATACCATTCCTACTATTTTTAGTGATTTTTCACATCCACGTCACTGCTGCTGTCAGCATCTGCCTTTAGTAGGCTTTACCTATTTCATACTTTCCATGATTCAATTGGCCATTTTACATACATAGCACAAAGCGTGATCATGATTAACCATTCCAATGGCTAATCGTTTCAAAATAATTCCATACCTCATAAGGATCAACATACAAACGATTATAGTTCTATGCTAAAACGATATAAGCCATTTTCGCATGGCTATCCAAGTTTACACAAACCGGAAGGTACATGACCTTCAACAAAGGATGGTCCTATACATGCCATTTCAAAGTTCAACCAAAATTTGTACCAAAATGGGGCTTCGATAGTGTGGATGACTTGACTTCTTTGATCCCGAATCCGATAGCTAACGAGCGAAACCTATAAAACAGAGAGCCAAAGCAACGGGTAAGCATTTTAATGCTTAGTAAGTCTCAAGCAATGAAATCAGCTTTGACTAAGGTATTTTATTCACATGGCTAATTAAACCACTTTACTAATTCACATTCCCATACTCATACTTAGTTCACATCACCGACCCTTATGTTCATACACAAAAGAACAACTTAGCCCAAGGCCGGTAGCTCGTTTATCAACTTAGCGCATACTTACTTGTAAGAATTTAATTAGTACAAGCACATACAAACATACCTCATTGCTGGAATTTTCACAAACGTATAAGCTGAAATTTTCACAGCAAGATTGCTCACTTCCGAATCACATACTTTCGGATTTAACCGGATATAGCGACTCAGACGATTGCCTTGGTCATAACCCGGTTTGGTGACTTGCACAAAGGCCTTGGTCTTAGCCCGGATATATCAACTCGCACGAATGCCTTGGGTCTTAGCCGGATATATCAACTCGCACGAATGCCTTGGTCTTAGCCCGGATATATCAACTCATACGAATGCCTTGGTCTTAGCCGGATATATTTCAATGTTCACTTACATATATATCAATATTCAAGACACGTCCATAGTTCATTTTCGTTACTAAAGCTCTAACACAAAATATCTATCAACCTTTACTATTTCGGCTCAATGGCCACACAAACAAGGAGCATAATCTTGATATAATTCAAGTAGGGTCATCACTCGAAGACTTACCTTGGATGTTGTCGAGCGATTTACGGCTATTCAACTACTTTTTCCTTCCCTTTATCGGATTTAGCTCCCTTTGCTCTTGAGCTAATTCACACAAATTTAACTTATTAAAATCTCATCATGATAGCTTATGGCGAATATGACAAGGAGTGTAAATGGTCATATGGCCATCCTTTAACTCAAATACACAATGGTCATGCACATTTTACATCACAACAAGCAATTCAATACATTCAAACATCAACGTGAAGTTCAAAGTACTTGGCCCTTATATACATTAGGCATCAAAGTTGTATATGTACGAAATCATAAATCGAACTCAACACATTAGTTAATATTCCTCTTAGCCAAATTTTCTAAGCCAAGAATAGGCATCAATATGCTTGCCTCAAACCGAATGCATGCACACTAATTACCCCTCATGTGGCGAATATACACTTAATACCACACAAAAAACAGCATACACTTTACTACTAACACATTACATATCGTAATTCATTGCACATCTCTTATTTACTTCATAATCAACACATCATCACAAGCAAATATACACTTTGAATTAGTATATATGTCATACCAATCCATCATGTGCAAACATATATTCATGTAGGTGCAAGGGCGAATTCTCAAGTGGCTTATATCAAAATATATACACATTTCCAAAGCTTAAATCTTACTTACCATGCAACATGCATGAATTATACTTATGGATATATCATGGCGAATACCACAACACCACACCATTTCAATTTGGTCATGGTGAAACAAAGAACTTAGTATCTCATTCAAAAAAAATGCTAAAAGAAAATCTAAGAATCTTCAATCCTCCATCACATGTATCACTTTCAAGCTTGTCATTTAACATGCAATGGCATTAACACCACCTTCACTTTGGCGAATTTCATTCCCATGACATAACAAGGATTTGAACCATGGGCTAACAAGAACATTAAGCTAGCAACTAAAACATGCATGAACCTCAAACATACCTTAATCTTGATGCAAGTTTAGCCAACCTCTTCCTAATCCTCTTCCAAACCAAGTATGAAGCAAAACTCCTTCCTTAACCTTAGTATTTTCGGCCAACAAGAGAGTGAAAAAAGATGAACAAAATTTTTTCTTTCTTCCTTTAGGACATTCGGCCAAGCTATGGAGGAAGATGGACACTTTTTTTTTTTTTTCTCATCTACTAACATTAATTGTTTATTCCATACCCTTATTTTATTCTTTCCATCATAACCCATTTACCAAACATGTTTCATGACATGATTTTTGCCCATAAATCCTTGTCATGGCCGCCCACTAACTATGGGGAAATTTGACATGCAAGTCCATTGTTTTGCATGCATCCTTTAATTAGTCATCACACATTTCCCCTCATACTTTCAAAGTTTATTACTAGGTCCTTTCTAGTGAAATTCACATCTATAATTCTAAATCAAAGCATAAAAAATATCACACATGAGTTAACACACATTATAGGCAATAAAATAAATATCAAATTATTTTTATGCCTTGGTTTTGTGGTCCCGAAACCACATTTCGACTAGGGTCGTTTTAAGGCTGTCACAGTTATACCCCTAGGGTTAATTTTGACTGAAAAGCATGACGATCTGATTCTGTATGATGTATGCCATGATTATATATCTGTTGCATGGGGACATGGGTTATATTATGGAGGAAGCGTTCTAGTGGCTATGCCACAAATATTTGATTTGGTGGCTCTGCCACATATATCTGTTCTGGTGGCTCTGCCACGATTATCTGTATCTGGTGACTCTGTCACATTATACATGCTGCGCACCATGCTGCAAATTACGTGGTGTGTAGCGGTTGGGTGGGTCGAGTTGTCTCCCCACACGGTGTAAGGTTGGTAAGGGGTGTATACGGTTGGATATGGTTGGGTTTACGCATAAACATGTAATATCTGCTCATTCTATTACATTATGGGCCTATGGGCTTTAGTTTGAATTCATTCGGGCTAAGGCCAACTTATTCTATTTCGTGGTTTAAGGCGATATAGGCTATGGTTGGGTTAATTTACACAATGAGTTTCCCAAACTCACCCTTTTATTTTCATCCACGTAGGTAATCCCCAACCATAGTGGGCTTGGAGTCTGTGAGGGAATTGGATGGCCACCGCTCGAAAGTTTGATTTTCTTCGGTGAACTGGACATCCTTTTATTTACGTTTGAAGTTTTGGGTTTTAAATGTGATAAGGTCGCTTATTTATTTTTGATGGTTTTTTTTATATGTATTACTAAGATAGGTAATACTTATTTTAACTGTTGAAATTGGATAGCTTTAGGGCGCGTTTTCAAAAACAACAGTTGATTTCAAAATAACACGACAACAAGAAAAGCTTCCGCAGTGAAAGTATTTTCCAAAATTAATCACTTTTCCTAAAAATGACTTAATCAAATCGGTTTCCTAGAAATATCCATGACGTTAAAGTGTGGCAATGGCAGTATGCATGTCTAGGATTGGATCCGAAGGGAGCTTGGTACTTAAGCAGTCCGATGGACTCACCACCTCTTTTCCGATTTCTTACCTGGTGCACAACTTCCATTCACTTTAACCTTTAATGAATTAATCTTTTAAACATCAAGTACGATTTTCTGGACTTAGAATGGAATTTTTTTTTTACGTTTTTGATGTGGCATGCCGGATCCGACCATAACTTATGAGTCGGGTTTGGGGTGCTACATTTAGTGGTATCAGAGCCTAGGTTGCAACAACTCGGCTGTGGAATGGGTTTACAAAAATAAAGATTTTCAAAGCGAAAATTTTATAAAGAATGCGAAAAACTCGATTTTCAAAATTTAGATCTTTAGAAGGTGGCATTAGAATCTCCTACCCAAGCACATAAGTTTTACTCGAACTCTTACGAATATTTTTCGACTTATCATGCGTACTAAAATCACGCTAGGATACTCTAGATAGGATAATCTGAAACCATAGGACAATCGATAAGAGATGAAATTGTAGCTAGACTTGATTCTGCGAAAACAAACTCGAACTCTTGTATGATTCATAAAACATCCGTAATAAACACTGGAATATTAATTGATGCATAAAAATTCGAATCAAGATAATACGATATAAGTACAAGAGGCCGTGGGCGGAGCCGAGGAAGTGCTCGGCGAGATCTTCGTCTTGAGACATATGCTTGGCGGTGGATGCACCGTACCACCGACAACAGAGGTAGAGTCTCATGACCATGCGGTGCGGGGATGATGCCCTATCACGGTAATGCTTCGTGTTCGGAAAGGGTTGCGGGACAAGTTCGATAGCGAATTCGAGGATCGATTTGAATGACTTGAGCTAACGAGTGGAGATCTTTAGGCGTGTCGGTATAGCCCGAATGTGGCGGAATATTGGTTGGAGGCCACGAGCGGATTATGGACAACTTGGACGCTCGAGGAGATTGTGAGTGGGGTATCTGTAGTAAGTCCTTTGGGTCACTTTCGGTTAGGGTAAACAAAGCGTATAGGGGTGTACCTTTAGAAACTCAAGGTAGGATTTTCCCTGGAGATCTGATGGAGTTACCGTTCAGAGAGTTTGATCTCATTTTAGGAATGGACTGGCTTGTTAAGCATAAGGTGACTCTGGATTGTGCTGCTAAATGAATGGTGTTAAGGACCACAAAGGATGAGGAGGCTATGGTGATAGGTGAGCGAAGGGATTTTTGTCCAATGTGGTGTCGGCTTTAAGAGCCGAAAAGTGGATTCGAAAAGGTTATGAGGCCTATTTGGCATTTGTAAGTCAGTCAGAAGAGGAGGGACTGATAGTGGATAAGGTTAGGACTGTAAAGGAGTTCCAAGATGTTTTTTCGGAGGAGCTTCCAAGATTGCCTCTGAACCGAGAAGTTGAGTTTGGAATAGATTTGTTGCCTGGAACGACGCCTGTGTCCATCGCACCGTATAGGATGGCACCGAAGGAGTTAGTGGAGTTAAAGGCTCAAATTCAAGAGTTGTTGGACAAGGACTTCATTAGGCCAAGCGTGTCTCCATGGGGAGCACCGGTTCTATTCGTGAAAAAGAAGGATAGTACGATGCGGATGTGCATTGATTATCGCCAGTTGAACAAAATGATGATTAAGAATAAGTATCCACTACCAAGGATTGTCGATCTATTCGACCAGCTTAGAGGAGCTTCCGTATTTTCCAAGATCGACCTTCGATCTGGATATCATCAGTTAAGGGTCAAGGAGGCAGATATCCAAAAGACGACATTCAGGACTCGGTATGGTCATTACGAGTTTCTGGTTATGCCATTTGGACTAACGAATGCTCCTGTAGCATTTATGGATCTAATGAATCGTGTGTTCCAACCATTTTTAGATCAGTTCGTAGTCATCTTTATTGACGATGTCCTGGTATATTCTGAAACTGAAGCGAAACATGATGAGCATCTCCGTATAGTGCTACGAGTGTTAAGGGAGAAGGAACTCTTTGCGAAGTTCAGCAAGTGTGAATTTTGGTTGAGGGAGGTAACCTTCTTAGGACATGTGGTCTCTACCGAAGGGATTAAGGTGGACCCTCGAAAGATTGAAGCAATTTTGGAGTGGAAGCCACCTAGGACGGTGTCGAAAATTTAAAGTTTCCTAGGGTTGGCAGGATACTACAGAAGGTTTGTGGAAGGTTTTTCTGTGATGGCAGCACCTCTGACAAAACTCATAAGGAAAAGAGTACCGTTTGTATGGACTGAGAAGCAGCAGGAAGCTTTTGAGAAGTTGAAGAAAGTTCGATCAAGCACTGTGTTAATTCAAATGAGTGCGGGAAGGATTTTAGTGTGTACAGTGACGCATCACACGTGGGTTTGGGCTGCGTGTTAATGCAAGAGGGTAAGGTGGTTGCATATGCATCACGATAGCTTAAGCCTCATGAGGGAAACTATTTGACTCATGATTTAGAGTTGGCAGCAATGATATTTGCACTTAAGATTTGGAGACATTACTTGTACGGAGAAAGGTGTATTATATACACTGACCATAAGAGTCTTAAGTATTTGTTGACTCAGAAGGAGCTGAACCTTAGGCAAAGGAGATGGATTGAGTTGCTTAAGAATTATGATTGTTCGATCGAGTATCACCCAAGCAAGGCTAATATGGTAGCCGATGCTCTAAGTCGTAGAGCTGTATCTAATCTGAGAGCAATGTTTGCTCGTCTGAGTCTGTATGATGATGGAAGTTTGTTGGCTGAGTTGCAAGTGAGGCCAACCTGGGTGGATCAGATTAAGGAAAAATAGTTGAAAGATGAGTCTTTGGTTGCTCGTTTTCAACAAGTTAAGGAAGGAAACTTCGAGTTTGGGAGCGGAAGAGCGATGCAACAGCAATACCCTCATCTGTTTGGATTAGGTAAATTTAGAGGACGAAATTTCTTTAAGGAGGGTAGAGTTGTAACGCCCAATCTTGGGAATCTGTGAATGTTGGCATAGGTTTAATTATGTTAGTGGGCCTCTAGAAAGCCCAAACTTAAGATAGAACCGACAATTTTAGTTAATTTTTGTTCCATAAGAAAAAGGGGTGAAATTATGAAATAGGACCTATGTGAAAATGTTTGAAAATGCTATAGGCTAAATTGAAGTGGCCAAATAAATAGGAGTGCAAAATAGGAGGATTTGCATGACAAACCTCCCATTTTACATGAAGTGGCCAGCCATCATGTTGTTGTAGACAAAATGTACACTTGATATCCATAATTTATGGTACAAATTGATACAAATTGATAATAGGTTAGGTAAATGTTCAATGATAATAGGTTAGATAAGTGTTCCATGATAATGGGTTAGGTAAATGTTTCATAATAATGGGTTAGGTAAATGTTTCATGATAAGAATTTCATGTCTTTTGTATTAAAGAATTAAATGGATGAAATATGAAGTTTTATTAAAAGAAAAATGGGTGAAAAGAACAAAGTTTTGTCCATCTTTGTTCATCATTGCTGAAAGTTAGAGAAGAGAAAGGAGAGGAGAAAGCTCTTGAGTATTTGGTCATTAGGAGGAGGAAAATTGAAGGTAAGTTCTTGGTACCTTACTTCTATTTTAAGGTTCATGAGTTCTTCTTGATTCTACCTTAACTCTTGAAGTATATTTTGATTTTTAGTTGTGTTGTGAGCATTTAGTCATGAATTAAAATGAAGGAAATGGTTGTTGTTTCATGTTCTTTTGATGAAAAATGGAAGATAGGTGAAGTTGAGCCAAACAAATGAGCATGCATGTGCCTTAGATGTTAAAGGAAAAATCAGCTAACATGTTGTGCTTTAAAATGATGAAATGGAGATTATACTTAAGTAAAATCATAGATATGTGATGATTGATTGGTGATATACATGTTTAAATAACATGCATGCAAGGTATGTGTGAAAGAGTGATTTGGTAATAAATCTGCTTGGGACAGCAGCAGTAACGTGACTTTGGAAAATCACCATAAATTTTGGGAGAAGAATTAGAAGCTGAATAAATTATGTAATTAAAGCTTATTGAGTCTAGTTTCTAATGAAATAAACAAGAACATATTTTGAATTTTGTACAATGAGAAATTTGATTCGTAATGAAGAGTTGTCAGATTAGTCAAACAGTGAAACATGGGAAACTTTGAGAAAAATCTGGTATTGATTGGCTAAACCAAAATTCTGAAAATTTTATGGATAAAATATATATGAGTCTATTTTCAGGAAAATTAACGGCACTTGATTTGGAGTTTCGTAGCTCCAGTTATAAATAATTTAGTGACTGTTGCTCAGGAAGACAGCTTGCAGTGAAATTATGATTATGTGGTAAACATTGACAAAAATTTGTTAATGAGTTGCTTATTGATTTCTTATAAGCTTACTATGATCTGTAGGTGTGGTTGGCGAATATTGTAAGGGGTTAATCGTAGTTTGTATTTGAATAGTTAGATTAACGTGTTAGTAATCCAATTGTAGGCGGTTCGTGTGTGGATCTCGTCGAATATATCGTCATAAATGTGTGTAACGACACCCTCTCATAGACTAGATTGGCAAAAGCCAAAAAGCCGAAATGCCGAAAAGTCGGTATTTTGGGAATTTGCGAGTGTGCGAATGCTCGTAAGATAGTTGGGTTTGTATATTTGGTAATCTAAAGTAATAAACTGCAGTATCTGCGATTTAAATACATTTTGATAATTTGGGCTTAATGGGCCAAAGATCGGGTTCATGGGCCAACGGGCCCAATTCAGTAAGTATGTGCGGTAAGTGTTCTGATAGTACGTAAATAGTTAGGATATGCATGAAAACCCTAAAAGTAGCTAAATTACTATAATACCCCTATGTATGGAAAATTACTGTTTTACCCCTAGGTGCAAAATTACCGTTATACCCCTAGGGTTAATTTTAACTGAAAACCATGACGATCTGATTCTGTATGATGTATGCCATGATTATATATCATTTCATGGGGACATGGGTTATATTATGGAGGAAGCGTTACGGTGGCTATGCCACAAATATCGATCTGGTGGCTCGCCACAAATATACTGATACGGTGGCTCGCCACGATTATCTATATCTGGTGACTCTGTCACATTATACGCTCAGCAGCCATGCTGCAAATTACGTGGTGTGTAGCGGTTAGGTGGGTCGAGTTGTCTCCCCACGAGGTGTAAGGTTGGTACGGGGTGTATACGGTTGGATATGGTTGGGTTTACGCATAAACATGTAATATACATTACGTTACATTATGGGCCTATGGGCTTTATTTTGAATTCATTGCAGGCTAAGGCCAACTTATTCTATTTCGTGGTTTAGCTGATATAGACTATGGTTGGGTTAATTTACACTGAGTTTCCCAAACTCACCCTTTTATTTTCATCCACGTAGATAATCCCCAACCATAGTGGGCTTGGAGTCGTGAGGGAATTGAGTGGCCACTTGCTCGAAAGTTTGATTTTCTTCGGTGAACTGCACATCCTTTTATTTACATTTGAAGTTTTGGGTTTTTAAATGTAATAAGGCCGCTTATTTATTTTGATGGTTTTTTATATGTATTACTAAGATAGGTAATACTTATTTTAACTATTGAAATTGGATAGCTTTAGGCGCGTTTTCAAAAACAACAGTTGATTTCAAAATAACACGACAACAAGCAAAGCTTCCGCAATGAAAGTATTTTCCAAATTAATCACTTTTCCTAAAAATGACTTAATCAAATCGGTTTCCTAGAAATATCAATGACGTTAAAGTGTGGCAATGGCGGTATGCATGTCTAGGATTGGATCCGAAGGAGCTTGGTATAGCGGTCAGATGGACTCACCACCTCTTTTAGGTTTCCTACCTAGTGCACAACTTCCATTCACTTTAACCTTTAATGAATTAATCTTTTAAACATCAAGTACGATTTTCTGGACTTAGAATGGAAATTTTTTTTTACGTTTTTGATGTGGCATGCCGGATCTGGCCATAACTTCTGGGCCGAGTTTGGGGTGCTACAGTAATTCAATACATGGATTAAATTGACCAAGCCTATCAATTTCTACAACCTATAATTCAATCAAACATGCATTGTATTTACCTATTTTATCATGTTGTATACTTAACATCTTAAATCTATTCACAGTTTATTAAATTGAACTAAGTAGTCTAAAATTAGAAATTTAGAGTCAATTATTATCAAACTAAATTTACAGTTTATTCACAAAATCCTATTAACATGCTCCTAACCAATCATTTGTATTTCTACAAGCTCAAACATATAGAAAACATGCATAATAAAAAAAATTAAAACTATTAAAACTAGGAAAAATAACATATATTTTTTTAAAATTTATAAATTTCCTAAGTCGCCCCTTACACTTTATTTGTCATGTTGCCTCTAATGTGCAATACAAGATCAAGGAAAGTGGTTAACCAATTCTGTGGTTCATACAATGCAATTGGTGGGACTACTTCTTTTAGTTTTGGCTCTCAATTGTAGTGCCGTAAAAAATTGTGGAGTTCCTACAAAGGAAAAATAAAACACAGAAATATATATAATATTAAATCTTAACTAATTAAAAACTAAAAAAAAGAGGAAAAATCATCTCAAATAAAGTACAAATTCCAAAAATAAAAGTGTTTAAAACTAGCTAGAATCAGGTTCTGAATCCTCCATCATAGGTGTCTTGCCCTCTCGCACCCCACTAACGATTTAGTGGCTCATCTTCCTGAAGTCTAGGTCGGGTCGATGAGTGGTCTGGTCAAAATACCCAATCATAATTCGGTGGCACAATTGTGGTCTTCTCCTTTTTCTCATCTTCTTCATCATACGGCACCCTCCTCGCCCGACGGTGGGAATCACTTAAACCTGTCCAGCAGTGATGTAGGTGTCGGCCATCCATTCTGTTTTGCGATGCAAATCAGAATGTCGCCCATGTCTTGCATCCACCATTTCTGCCACTCTGAGATAGGTATGGACGTTAGTCCTGTCATCTTTGACGTGTGAGCTTTACTCTTTCTCTTTGTCGACCCTTAAGGATCACTCCTATGTTTAGTTCAGTGCTCTTTCCCCCTATTTTTCTTCTAGTGGAGATCAATGTAATGGCTATATAATTTGTCCCCAATCATGCTCCTTGTAGCCTTTTTTTACCGCCTTCGGACGTATTAATGTCCAGAGAGTGAATATTGCAATAAATTATAAAAAGACAAGGTAGTATCCGAAAGTATATAGGTCAAGTTGTAATATAGTTTTACAATGAAGTAGGTGAGTACTCTGAGATCGTACCCAAGGGAGGCATGTGACAGCCCAAAATTGACCCTAGTCGGGAAGTGGTTTCGGGACCGCTAAACCGAGTCACCGAAATGTTTGAACGTAGTATTTATTGTCTAAAATGTGTGATTATGAATGTGTGAAAGTTTTAAGTTTCGATTTAGTAAATTTCATGTGAATTTAGTCAATAGGACTTGTGTGACACTTTTGAAATGTGATAGGCTAATCTATAAGGATCTAATAGTGCATGTAATCAAAAAGGAGAGCTTGCATGTCAAATTTCCCTAAATCCAAGCCTAGTGGCCGGCCATGACAAAGAAATATGGGCAAAACATGTCATAGACATGTTTTGTTGGTGCATCATGGGAGGAAAAAAATAAAATAAGGAGTATGGGTAATAATGAAATGGAAAAAAAAAGAGAAAAAGATGAAAAAAAAGGGATTATGATGAAAACAAAGAAAAAAAAAATGTTCATCCTTTTTTCATCTCTTTTGGCCGAAATTCTCTAAGGAAGGAGGAAGGAGTTTTTGCTTCATGTTTGGTTTGGAAGAGGATTAGGAGGAGATTTGGCCATACTTGCATCTAGATTAAGGTATGTTTGAGGTTGTGCCATGAGATTCATGCATGTTCTTAGTTGCTAGCTTGAGTTCTAATTAGTCCATGGTTCAAAACTTTGCTATATCATGGGGATGATATTCGGCCAAGGTAGATTTTGTGTTAATGCGATTGCATGCTAAATATGAAGCTTGTTAATGATACATGTGATGGTGGATTGATGACTCTTGGATTTTCTTTTTAGCAGTTTTGAGTAAGACGTTAAGTTTTGGAATTGATGGAATGGAGAGTATGCTTAAGTTGTGTTATGAACAACTATGTGTTAAATCAAGGTTTGCTAAGCTAGCGATTAAGGTGAAGTGCAATGTTAGTGATTGATTAATAGTGTATATACATGTATGCATATTCGGCCATCAAATTAAGAGCATAGGTGATGATGAGTCTATGCTTTGTACATTCGGCCATATATATATATATATATGCATGTGTGATTGGATTATTGATAGTAGGGCTATAGCATATGGTTATGAGCCGAATAGCTAAGAGCATGAGGTAGCAAGATAAAAATTTTACCATGCCGTTCCGTATGTCATAAAATCATTAAAATGTGAATATCAATATGTGTAGCAAAGCGGTTGAATGAGTTAATTTATTTGTTTAAGCTTAAGATCCTAAAGGAGAGGCGTCCAACAAGGGGAAATCGAAGGTCATCGAGTAGCCGACTTGGAATTATTTTACACCACACAAGGTAGGCCACTAAGCATATATTTTGTATTGATTTAAATAGACATAATGTCTATGTAATTATGCCGAAAGGAATGATAAATTTATATACATGTATGTATGTGGTGATGAAAGTATTGAATGAAAAGAAAAGAGGTGAGATGCATCGAGTTGTTGATTTCGGCACTAAGTGTGCGGGTATAAACATTTGTGATCATGAGAATGGCACTAAATGTGCGGGTTTAAAATTTGTACAGCACTAAGTGTGCGAGTTTGATCATATAGCACTAAGTGTGCGAGTTGATTATATAGCACTAAGTGTGCGGACTCACTATATGCTTTTGAATCACTATTGACACTGAGTGTGCGACATTATTAAGTTGATCACGGACAGCGGATCGGGTAAGTACCTTGAGTTCATGGCTAATAGGCGCTATGTTTATATTTGGAGTTGAGCTTGGTAAGTTTTGAACCTATGTGACAATTCAAATTGAAGTCACGTACATAAGAATTATCGTGGAATAAGTGAAAGGTCATGTAGATGTATGATTATAACGAAAACAAAATGGTGTATAAAATGCCTCAAATATCCTATTGATTAGTATATGGAATGTGAATGTGTAACTTGGTATGAGATTGAATCGAAGGTCTAAGGAACTATGGTATAGTTCGGTTTGAATGGAGTAATTAGCCTCGTTCCATTTTGTTTCCTCTTGTGATAATGTTATTAATGGTTGGTAGTGCATTGCTTATGACTTCTTGAGTTATATACTCATTCGGTGTTTGCTTGTCACCTATTTTAGGTTTCTTGGACTCGACTTTTTGCGTATTCGGGACCGTCATCGAAGTCATCACCCGCTAACAACTTTTGGTATTTTCTTCGTAGTTGGTCTAGGAGTACATTTCGGCATGTATAGGCTATTATGCTTTGTTGAAATTGGTATGTAAACTTTTAGCCATGCGAAAATGGCGTAAATGTTCGGTTGGAATTGGTTTTGTGATGTTTGGACACAAGTCATGGTTATAATTTGGGACATGCATGATGAATTATTAGTTAAATCAAGGAAAAGTCATGAAATAGGCATAGTTTGTTTTAGTAACAGATGCTGACAGCAGCAGTGGTGTGGATGTGAAAAATCACTAAAAATTGCAGGAATGGAATTAAATAGTGAATAAATTATGTAAATGAGCCTTGATGAATATACTTTCATATGGAAGAAACGAAACGGTCATATGAGTTGTATCCTAAGAGATATTTAGGTATTCGTGAAACAGGGCCAGAACGGTTTTTGGGTTCCCTGTTCCGACTTTGGAAATTCATTATAAATTAACCAGAGATAATTAGGAGTCATACCATATATTTATAGATTCCTCTTTGAGTCTAGTTTCTACAGAAACAAACGTAATCAGTATTGAAGCCCTGCACAGGGATATATTCAAGTTGTAACGCACGAAGGTCAGTGTAGTCGACCCCTGTAACATGGGAGACTTTAACTAATAAAATGTACTAATTGGCTTGACAAAAAATTCTAGAAAAAAATCTGTAGATGGACATATGAGTCTAGTTTCAGGGAAAAATTACGAAACTGATTTTCGAGTTTTGGAACTCCAGATATGATTTTTAAGTCGACAGTGATGCAGTAACCAGCTTGTCTGGAAAATTTTTTTTATGGACTGTGAAAATAATTAAGTTAAGTCTGTGTGCACCTTGTATTCGACTCCGGTAACGGATTCGGGTACGGGGTGTTACAAGGCAAGTGCTAGATAAATTCTAACTTAAACACTAAAATATCTAATTAATAATTTTAAATTAGTTATAGTACGAATAATATGAAATAAATTATTTTTGGGGTTTTATAATAATAGTAATAAAAACAAAATAACATAAAAAGATAAAATTCAAGAGATTATAAAGGGAGAATAAATCAAATCTGATTATGGGTGATTAGATCATTTCGGTAATTTCCATCAACTATCATTTTGGGTTTCTCATCAATCAACTAGTCGCTAACCTAGCAGGATCTTCCGATCTTCCACTAACATAACGAGTTAACAAGAACTATTTATCTTTTGACCTCACAGTTCAGATTGATTTGGGGTTAAGGTGCTCATGGTTGGACAATACCAATTTTGGGTTAATTCCCACATTGATGACTTCTCGAGGTTGTCAAGCCTAGGGTTTGTTTCATGTTCTACCTTTCCCGAATAGCTAATCCGTTGAGTAACCCTACAAACCAGTTAATAGATCATACTTTCACTCGCTAATCCCTCATAAAGGTATTAGTTCCTTATGGCTTCCATAGACAATATATAATCGATCTAAAGAGAAAACATGCTAATTAAATCGACAAGATAGAGTAAATGTGTAACGCCCCGTACCCGATACCGTTGCCGGAGTCGAACACGAGGTGTTAACGGACTTAATTCATTTACTTACACAGTTCATTTTAAAATTTCCAGACAAGCTGGCTAACCGCATCACAGTTACTTTAAAAATCATATCTCGAGTTCCAAAACTAGAAAACCAATTCCATAAATTTTTCCTAAAACTAGACTCATATATCCATCTAAAAATTTTTTTCTAGAATTTTTGGTCAAGCCAATTAATACAGTTTATTAGTCAAAGTCTCCCCTGTTTCAGGGCTCGACTACTCTGACCTTTATGCATTACGACTTAGATATCTCCCTGTACAGAGCTTAAATACTTATGTCGTTTGTTTCTACTGAAACTAGACTAAAAAAGGAATCTATACATATAAAGCATGACTTCTAATTGTCTCTGGTTAATTTATGGTAAATTTTCAAAATCAGAAAAGGGGATCCAGAAAATGCTCTGGCCCTGTTTCACGAAAACTTAAACATCTCATAAAATACGGCTCATATGGTCGTTTCGTTTCTTTCATATGAAAATAGGCTCATCAAGATTAGATTACATAATTTATTCACTATTTAATTCCATTCCTACTATTTTTAGTGATTTTTCCAACTTACGTCACTGCTGCTGTCAGCATCTATTTTAAGGTAAATTTTACCTATTTCATAATTTCCAATACAAAGTATTTAGCACCTATGCACTTAAACCGGATTTGCAAACACCCATAAACCATGCCCGAATGCCATTTAAACACAAGTCAACAAAACTTCATGATTCCAAATCAAACCCTTAGCAAGAATGCACAATGCCGAACCCTTAGATGATTAACATCTAATTTAGACAATTTAGAACACCTAAACGGCACTTGTTCAAAACATTAAACAACTACATGTTCGACTATTACCATAGGTGCATTAGAAATTTATACTATCAATAAGCTCAACTCCTTAGCTCCTAATCGGTACACTAAGACCATCTTAACTTACTTCTCATCTTGTTAACAAAAACATAGTAAAGCAAGTCTTTATACACAATTATTATCAATTCATCCATCCACTAGGGACATAGCCTAATATTCAATAACAAACTCCTCCTTTGTCAAATACATATTCGGTAAGAACATGGTAACTTATACTACATCAAATTTAAGCATATAAATTACTCAAACACAATCAAATTCACATTCGGTCTTGGTACATAATAAGGTAGCCGATTCTTTTCCCTTAGCACCCAATGCTCACTTATGATTATTTGTATAGTTCAAACACTCATCTACCATTGGTCATCTAAATTTAGCATGAAACAACAACCATCACCCTTATTAATTACCATAGCCGAAAGCCCTAATCATTCCCACAATAAAAAAGTCAACATGGGTTACTAAAATAACTTGGTATCTCATTCAAGATTAACCAAAATTTCAAGAATTAACATAACTTCTTACCTTAATGTTAACTTAAGGTGACCGAATGCCTTTCTCCCATCTTCCTCTTTACATTCGGCCAAGAAGAAAGAAAATGCAAGCTTTGTTTTCATCACCCTTCATTTCCTTATTTCAATTACTTTTTTTTTTTATGTTATAAAATATAAAGCTACTAACTAATAGTTAATACATATTATATGTATATAACCCATCATGGCTGGCCACTACTTATCATAAGTGGAAATTTGACATGCAAACCCATTGTTTTTATAACATGAACTAATAGATCCTTATAGATTAACCTATCACATTTCAAAAGTGTCACACATGAGTCCTATTATCTAAATTCACATTCAAATGAATAAATTAAAGATTGAAATTTTCACACATGCATGTTCATGCACAATAAACATAGAAAATAACAGTTCTTTATTTTTATAACTCGGTTTTGTGGTCCTGAAACCACTTTCCGACTAGGGTCAATTTAGGGCTGTCACAAAATGAAAGAGCCTGATTGTATTGAAATTAAGCACAATTCCACAGAGTTTGAATGCTTCCACAATTTAGATCTCTTGAAATCAATAAGAACAATTGAAATAAATCTAAAATCCTAAGAAAGAAAGCTAAACTAAATTTACAAGAGAGAATATAGGCTAAAGGAATGATTTCCATAACATGTGACAAATGAGCCTATTTATAGCCTTCAGGTGGTCGTCATCTTTAACCCTAGGTTAGCTTACATTCCAGAGCTTAAAGTTTGATTGTGCAAACGAAAATGCCCCTGCTTCATGTGTTGTCTGTCACAGAGTTGATGTCGCGATACACTAGGACCTATGTCGTGACATAGCAATCAGTATACTCCTCTGTAGGTATCTTCAGGGGTATGTCGTGACACCCTCAGTCTATGTTACGACATCAAAGGTAGTCTTGAGTTTTCTCTGTTCTGCTCCCTATGTTGCAACATTGAGTCATCCATGTTGCGACATAGCAACCAATATTCATTTAGTGCACCTTCTAATGGTCTCTTGCGCATTCACAAAGTGCGTTAGCTCACCCTTAGATCTCATTCAACCCTTAAGGTCAATAAAAGACTAAATTTGCACATTTTATTGAATGTAAATAAAAATATGAAAACTTAACTAAAATATAACAAAAATGCTTGTATTCAAGCTTCTTAAATGTTAAAACTAGTTTAATCTGCTACACCAAATTATCGTAGATCAAACTCCCTCAGACTTAAGTCATTGCTTGTCCTCAAGCAACATAAAAAAAAAAGAAAAATAAAATGATGACCCTTGAGCAAATATGATACAAGTATTAATTTCAGAGCATATAGCTAGGCATTTTATGCTTACTAACAATTTCACAATGATGAATAGTTGATTTACCACTTTTGATTTCAAACATCTAAGTTCAGCATGTTGCACATGACCACCTCTGGACGTACTAACGTCCAAAGTGTGAATACTGCAATGAAATATAGAAAGACAAGGTGGCATCCGTAAGTATACGACTGAGTTGTAATATAGTTTTACAACGAAGTAGGTGAGAATTTCAAGGATCGTATCCAAAGAAGGAGAGTGCCAAATCAATTCTAAACTAAACACTAAATGATCTAATTAATAATTTTAAATCAATTATGTACGGATAATATGAAATAAATGATTTTTAGGGTTTTATAGTAATAGTAATAAAAACAAAATAACATAAAAAGATAAAATTCAAGAGATTAAAAAGGAAGAATAAATCAAATTTGATTATGGGTTATTAGTTCACTACGGTAATCTCCATCAACTGTCATTTTGGGTTACTCGTCAATCAACTAGTCACTACCCTAGTAGGATCTTCTAATTTTCCACTGACATAATGAGTCAGCAAGAACTACTTATCTTCCGACCTCACAGTTCAAATAGGTTTGGGGTTAAGGTGATCACAGTTGGGTAATACCAATTTTGGGTTAATTCCTACCTTGATGACTTCTCGGGGTTGTCAGGCCTAGGGTTTGTTTCACGTTCTACCTTTTCCAAATAGCTGATCCGTTGAGTAACCCTACAAAATAATTAAAGATCATACCTCCACTTGCTAATCCTCCATAGAGGGATTAGTTCCCCATGGCTTGCATAGACAATATATAATCGATGCAAAGAGAAAGCATGCTAATTAAGTCGACAAGATAGAGTAAATGAAAAAGCCTGATTGTATTGAAATTAAGCACGAATCCACAGAGTTTGAATGCTTCCATAATTCAAATCTCTTGAAATCAACAAGAATAATTGAAATAAATCTAAAACCTTAAAAAAGAAAGAAAACTAAGCTAAATTTACAAGAGAGAATCTAGGATAAAGGAATGATGTCCATAATAGGTGAAAAATGAGCCTATTTATAACCTTTAGGTGGTTGTCGTCCTTAACCTAGGTTAGCTGACATTCCCGAGCTTAAAGTTTGATTGTGTTGACCAAAACGCCACTGTTTCATGTGTTGTTTCCGTCACAGAGTCGATGTCACAACACACCAGGACCTGTATCACGACATAGCAATTAGTATACTCCTCTGCTAGTATCTTCAGGGGTATGTCGCGACACCCTTAGTTTGTGTCGTGACATCTAAGAAAATTTTGAGTTTTCTTCATTCTGCTCTTTATGTTGCGTCATACAATATCCGTTTAGTGCACCTTCTAATGATCTCCTGCACACTCACAAAGTGCGTTAGCTCACCCTTAGGCCTCATTCGGCCTCTAAGGTCAATAAAAGACTCAATTTGCACATTTTATTGAATGTAAATAAAACTATGAAAACTTAACTAAAATATAATGAAAATGCTTGTATTCAAGCTCCCTAAATGTGAAAACTAGTTTAATCGACTACACCGAATTACAGTAGATCAACACAATATACAAGTATTAAGGGTCTCACCTATAGGAATCCATCAATAAATCATATAAGTACTTTGGTTGTTCAATCAGAATAAAAATAGTCGTTGATGCATATGTTTAGTATGATGTCTATTCATGTATAAGGGTATTTAGGTCACATAGGACATTTTGGCTTGTAATGTTCTGAGGTTTAGAATAGGTATGGAATTCAAAAGCAGTAAGCATCAAAAGTGTTACAAACACGAAAATAGTTTGGCACATCATATTGATCCCTATTCTTCCCCCTTAGTGACTCTTACCCGTTCACCGCCTTATCTCTTCTTCACTCACCTTTCTTTTCTCTTCATGTATAAGAAATCATAGCATGACATGGTAACTACGGCTAGCCTACCAGTTTTGGTGCACTAATGAACAAGTTTCTCTATCTTTTGTGACTTTGTGACTTTTCTTTTTTAGCTCATCTCACTCATGAATGCTTTTTTTTTCAAGAACTTTTTCTACTTGTATTACTTTTGCCTTTTAGATTTCTCTATTGGTTTCACTTTCGGGCTAACCTATATTTCTTATATCACACTAATCCTTCCTATTTCACTCTATTTTTACAAACTCTACCTTAATGTATATACTTAACCTTCAATACGTATGGCCAAACGTTTATAATCGTGCGATGCAGGACCAAAGGAAAAGGGCAAGTACAAATTAACAGTTTAATGCTTAAGGTTTGTAATGAGGTTCATCAAGAAGTGTCAAAAGTTATCCCTAAATACCTTAGCATGCACAAAATTAATCAACCAAACAAACTCAAATTCAATCATTTATCATTCATAATAGCATGCTCATTTCCTTGTATTTTCTATATCATTTAGTATAGTGGATTGCTTAATACCTATTTACAATGTAACATATAGAACTTTAATAGTCTAATGCTCAAAAATTTAAAATCACCTACCATCATGCCAAAATTATTCATAAACACAAGCAACCTATGTACATGCTCCTAACTAATCACTTGTATTTATACAAGCTCAAGCACACCAAAAGATGAGAAATTAAAAAAAAAAATCTATGTTACACCCCACAATTTAGTTGACACATTGTCCTCAATGTGTTGCCTATAAGAAGATAAGGAAAGAAGTTACCCGATTGGTCGTGGGCACTCCAACTACTAATGGTGGGTGTTTCCTCCTTTGATCACGTTAAACAAACTGTTTTTGGGCTTCTAAAAAAATTAAACAAACTACAAAACAAAGAATTATGTATGTATGTATGTATCCCTAATACTAAAAATAGATTTACATCACCCTAAAAATTAATACAATCCCTAAAGTAATTATTTATTAATGAAAATTAAAAATTCTTAATAAAAAAAGAATCATTCAATTTTCCTAAATTCGTCTACTCCTAATTGTAACAGCCCGATTTTGGGCCTAGTCGGAATAATGGTTTTGAGACCACAAATTCGACATAGAAAAATTTGTTCTTATTACATTTCATGGTCTACAATTTTACAGAATGATTTCGTGAAAATTTCGTTCGAAAATTTTGACGTTTGAGCACTCAATTTAGTCAAAAGGACTAAATTGTAATAAGTGCAAAAGTTGAGTTCTACTTGTTAAGGGTGTCCAATTGCTACGTTATTTTAGGGAAAAGGGCATTATGGTTATTTGGTTAGTAAAAGAATAAAAAGGGAACATAAAGCCAAAATTTGCTCATCTTTCTTCAACCTTGGCTGAAACTTGGAATAACACCATAGCTAGGGTTTTGTCATCTTTTAAGCTTGATTGTAAGTACAACCTAGCCCCGTTTTTAATGCTCTTTATGCTTTTGAAGTCGTTTTCACCTGATCTTTCTATTTCTACCATTGTTTTGAAGTAGGGTTCATGTTTAAAATTTTACCCATGTATGACATGCATGTGTTTTGATGTTTTATGGTAGATATGAAAGTTTGATGTGTAATAAACAACTTTTACAAGTGATTTTTTACTGAAATACATAAAAATGACCTATTTGAAAAAAGTTATAAAATGTGTAGTAAAGATGTGATTTGATGGAAAATGTGGGCTAATATGAGTATGTATATGGTTCGGCTAGGCTTGGGTAACAAATAAATTGAATACATTTCAATTTACGAGCCTAAGGACTAATTTGTAAAAATGTAAAAGTTAAGGGCAAAATGGTAATTTTCTATAGTGTGATTTTTGGATTGAATGGAGTAATGTGGTTAATAAATGAGTTAAATTTTCTATTATAGATCAAGAGAAACGAGGTTCGGACCTAGATCGTGGGGAAAACAATCTTTGACGATTAGGTCCATTTCAACTATTTTTGTACCGAGGTAAGTTTGTATGTAAATAATGAATTATTATTTATGCTTTAATTGCTTTAATATTGTATGAATTATAATTGAATCCTTGGATGTAATCGAAAAATGTTGACAAGAGAGAAATCCCGGTTGAACCTTAGGAATAGATAGGATACAAGTGTCAGGACATTAGGGTTATTTGAGATTATGTGTAAGACCATATCTGGGATATGAAATCGATATGAGACTTCGTGTAAGACCATAGCTGGGCTATTGGCATTGATATGAGTTCCAATGTAAGACCATATCTGGGATATGGCATTGGTATGGTGTTGTGAGTGTGAGATTTCCCGAGTATCCTTTAGTATTCCAAATGGTTCAATAGGAATCATAACGGGAATGTTAATGTTGTGAAAGGCCATGGTATGTTGCAAGATGGTACAGGTATGTACGTAAAACTTATGCTTAATGAGCTCGATAAGTGATGAATCCCTCGGTAAGGTTATGATTGTTCAAGTTATGATACTAAGGTTATAATAATATCCATGCCAAGTTGGACTATGAGATTTATAATGACATATATGCTAATTCACTTCATGTTAATTGCATGATAAATATGTGTTAATGATATTTATTATTTGAATAGGAACTTACAAGCTTTAAAGCTTACTTCTTTTTCTTTTTCCTTGTTTTATAGTGTCACCAAGCCAACTCGGGGATTGAAGACTGTCTTTGATCCATTCACACTATCAACTTAACATTTTGGGTACCAATGATTTTAATGTTTTAAGTTTGGCATGTATAGGGACTTGGTCTTTTGTTATGTTTCATAATTGATTTGGCTAAATGTGTGGGCTTATATTGGTTGATAATTCATTTTGTAAAATGGCCATTGAAATTGGCTAATATTGGTTTAAGTACATGTATATGATGAAGCCTTTCATGGATGTGGAAATTTGTATGGTTTAAGTTGAATAGCATGTGGTGGTTGTATGTGATAGATGATAGTATGTGAATGATGTGTGTATGCCTTGTTTGTGGCTGATTGGGTTGAATGTATATGCTTGGATTGGTATTATATGTTTTTGTGTAGGTTGTGCATGGAAGGGTGACAAAAAGGCTTGGTAAATAGCCTTATTTTTGTCCACATGGGTAGACACACGGGCGTGTGTCTAGGTCGTGTGTGGCACATGGCTTGCCTCATGGGTGTGTGATCTGACCGTGTGTCCCCTGCACCTTAATACTTGCAAAATAGAATGTTCAGTGTCGAGCACATGGGCAGAGAAACGGGTATGTGTCTCAGCAGTGTGGATGACACGGCCTCAGGCACGGGCGTGTGCCATAGACATGTGAAGTCTGCACCTATTTTGTAAAAAATCATAAATTTTAAATCGACCACACGACCTAGGACATGGGCATGTGACTTGGCTGTGTGTGACAGCCCAAAATTGACCCTAGTCGGAAGGTGGTCTCGGGACCACAAAACCGAGGCATAAAAAATAATTAAAATTTTATTTTGATGCCTATAATATGTGTGTGCTCATGTATGACATTTTATGATGATTGATTTAGTGTTATAAGGGTGAATTCCACAAGAAAGGACTTAGTAGTGAACTTTGAAAGTATGATAGGGAAATGTGTGATGACTAATTAAAGCATGCATGCAAAATAATGGACTTGCATGTCAAATTCCCCCTTTTATAGGTGGTGGCCGGCCATGACAAGGGAGGATGGGCTAAACATGTCATGAAACATGTTTTGTTGGTGCATTAGGGTGAAATAATAAACAAAGGTGTATGGGTGATAAAAAAAATGAAAAAAAAAATGTGTGTGAGTGTGGTAATCCCCCCCCCATTGCCGTGAGTTGTAGAGAAGGAAAGAAAAAAATTTTGTTCATCCTTTCTTTGAGCCAAAACTAAGGAAGAAGGAGGATTTTTGCTTCATGCTTGGTTTGGAAGAGATCTAGAAGGAGATTTGGCTAAGTTTGCATCAAGATTAAGGTATGTATGAGGTTGTGTTAGGAGTTTCATGCATGTTTTGGTTGCTAACTTGATGTGCATGTTAGCCATGGCTCAAATCTTTGTTAAGCCATGGAAATGGTATTTGGCCAAAGTTGTTATGGTGATAAAGCCATTGCATGCTAAGTGTGAAGCTTGATGATGATGCATGCAATGATGGATTGTCTACTCTTGAGTAAGATTTTGAGCTTTCTTTTTGTTTTATCATGATTGAAGTTGAAAAGGAGCATGATTGTCATATTCGCCATGATGCATTCATGAGCATGGTTCATGCTTCTTGCATGTTAGTTAAAATTTGTGTTTTGGATGGCTATGGACACCTTGAAATTCGCCATGCTCATATATGTATATATATGTTTGCACATGATGTTTTGGTTATGAAGGAAGTGATGAATAAGTTTGTTTAAAGAAGAAGATGTTGAAGAATAATTGTGAAATTGTAAGCACATTATTCCTAGCACACATATGAGTGCTTGATGCTATATTGTAAGTTTTGAGCTACAATATGCAAAGCATTAACTAGTAAAATGCATGCTGTTTTTGTGTGGTATTAAGTGCATAATTGGCTTCAACATGGACAAGTATATTCGACCTTGGGTAGCCTATTGAAGGCCTTAGCTTTTCCTTGATGCTCGAATAAATTGTATTGAATTGCACGATGTAGTATAAAATGTGCATGACCATTGTGTATTCAAGCTAAAGGGTGGCCATATGACCATTTAAATTCCTTGTCATATTCGCCATAAGCTAGCACAATGAGGTTTTGATAAATTGAATTTGTTTGAATTAGCTCAAGAGCTAAGAGGGCCACAATTGGACAAGGGAAGGAAAAAGTAATCGAATAGCCGTAAAAGCCGTTCGACAACATCCGAGGTAAGTCCTCAAGAAGTGACCTTACTTGAATTATGTGAGATGAAATATGGATGTGTATGATTATTAATTATGTGTGTATGAGTATTTGAATTCCACCGGGCTAAGTCCCAAGACGAATATGCTAATGATTATAATTGTGTTTGAGCCTTAATAACGAAAATGAAATATGTATGTCCAATGATTATTGATGTATGTGTGCATGAGAAATTGAATGATATCCGGGCTAAGCCCAAGACAATTATGCTGAAAATTTTATCCGGTTAAGACCAAGGCAATTGTGCTAGTAGCTATATCCGGGCTAAGACCAAGGCATTCGTGCAAGTTGTTAAATCCGGGCTAAGACCAAGGCGTTTGTGCAAATCGTGATATCCGGGTTAAGTCCCGTAGGCCTTGGTGCGGGTTACCATAACCGGGCTATGTCCCGAAGGCGATTGAACGAGTAGCGACATCCGGATAAACTCGAAGGTATGTGATTTGAAAATTATAAGCTTGCTGGAAAATTTCAGCTAATGCAATTGTGAAATTTCCCAATGACAAGGTAAGTGCGGTGTGTGCTTCAGGCGCTAGGAGTAAGGCGTATGAATATCCGCTCCTATGATGGAGCGAGATATCGGCCTTAATGAAGCCGTTATTTGTGTATGAACAGAAGAATTGGGATGGTGAAGTAAGTATGATTATGTGAATGTGCATTAATGAAATGATGCATTTAACTATGTGAATGTATTGCTGTAATTAGAGTTGATTATATTCCTTGAGACTTACTAAGCATAAAAATGCTTACTCATTGCTTTGGCTCTCGCTTTTCTAGATTTCGCTCGATAGCAATCGGATTCGGGATCGTTGAAGTCGAAGTCATCCACACTATCAAGCCCCCATTTTGGTATAAATTCTTGGTTGAACTTGAAATGGCATGTATAGGACTACCCTTGTTGGTTTAAATATGTTATGATGTATATGTGTACGGCCATGCGAAAATGGCTCGTAATAGTGAAGTATCAACTTAAACTATTTGCGGTTTGTATATATATATATGGTGTCATGATGTGACTATGAATTGGAAATGAGAATGTTGGTCACATGATCAGCCATTGGCATGGTTAAAATGATCATATGTGGACCTATGTAAGGCAAGACTAGTTGGTTCATGGAGACTACAAAATAGGTAAGACCTACCTTAAAACAGATGCTGCCAGCTGCAGTAACGTGAATGTGAAAAATCACCAAAATTTGTAGGAATGGTATTAAATAGTGAATCAGCTATGTAAATGAACATTGATGAGTCTATTTTCATATGGAAGAAACGAAATGGTCATAGGAGTTACATGTTAAGAGATATTAAAGCTATTGTGAGACAGGGCCAGAACGGTTTCTGGGTTCCCTGTCGCAACTTTAAAAATTTACTATAAATTATCCAGAAAGAATTAGGAGACATACCTTATATGTACAGATTCCATTTTGAGTCTAGTTTCATTAGAAGCAAACGTCACCAGCATTAAATCCCTGTACAGAGAGATATTCAAGTTATACCGCGCGAAGGTCAGAGCAGTCGATCCCTGTAACATGGGTGACTTTAACTAATAAACTGTACCAATTGGCCCTACCAAAAATTCTAGAAATAAATCCATGGATGGATATATGAGTCTAAATTCAGGGAAAATTTACAAAACCAGTTTCTGAGCTTTGAAACTCGAGATATGATTTTTAAGGCGACAGTGACGCAGTTTTTCCAGCCTGACTGGAAATGTCCAATGGATGGGCAAAACAAGTGAACTTGGCTTGCTAACCCCTCGTGTCCGACACCGGCGATGGTCTCGGGTTCGGGGTGTTACACTGTGTGTCTTCAATTTGTTCTTGGGTGACAAACAGAGAGTTACACGGTTAGGGACATGGGGGTGTGACCCCTGTTTGATGAAAATTTTTCTAAGTGTTGTGAATTTTTTCTAAAGTTCTCGGTTTAGTCTCGAACCACTGCCAAAGCATGTTTTTAGCCTCGTAGGCTCGTTATAGGGATGATTTGAATGTATGTGAAAAGTTTTAAATTTGAACGGAAATTTATGTCTCAATTTTGTATGTTTACTTACGTTTAAGTCTGGTAATGCCTCGTACCCTGTTTCGTGTTACACTAATCCTACTTGATTACTCTTGATTAGTAGCCCTCATCTTCCTGAAATCTTAATTTTTCTCTTTTCCTCTTTTTGTTTCGATTGCAGAAGAACAAATTGCTTGAATAAATCATCACCGAGTAATTTCCATAGGTTGAATTAGTGTAACAAAAAGAGGAAAAGACTTAATTGGACTAATATCGGACATCTTATCCCATGCTTAGCACATTTATGGATGATTTCTCGTTAGGATTGGTGAATCCTAGGTTGAATAATTGAAATCTCTTTCTAATTAACACCCTAGAATTGCATTAACTTGATCTATGGTTTCCCTTATTAGGTTTCACCCTAATCCGGCAAAATCTTATCACCCTATCTCTAGGCGTGCAATCAAGTCCACTTAATTATGAAAAATTTACTCTTAGACAGGGTCTATTCCTCCTCTGAATAAGATCCTAGAATATCAAAACAAGAATTAAGAACACATAATTAAGAACAAGTCAAATATTTATCATGCAATTCAGATAATAATAACAAGATCCGTCTTAGGTTTCATTCCCCTTAAGTATTTAGGGGGTTTAGTTCATACTTATGAAAGAAAACATCTCAAAAGCATAAAGATGACAAAAACATAAGAAAACCCAAAACTCCTTAAGGAACTTGAAGGGAGATCTTCAGTCTTGATGATGAATCCGGCTTCTGAGATGGATCAATCGGCTTTCCTTGAGTAATCACTTGCTTCCTACTCTGTGTCCCCTTTCTAAATGCCTCCTCAGGTGTTTAAATAGGCTTTCGAATGCCTAAGGGCCCCCAAAATTGGCCTTTTTGGAATAGGGTTATACTTGGGCTCGACAGGGACATGCCCGTGTGCGATTACTCCAGCTCGTGGCCAAGGTTGTTGAACAGGGATGGACGTGTAGTATACCCGTGTAAGTCGTGCTCCAATCCTGCCAAGGGACACGGCCGTGTGACACGCCCGTGTGAGAAAGTCCAGGCCGTGTTGATCTCCCAAGTGGGTCCATTTTCTCCGTTTTCGGCCTATTTCTCGTTCTTTTTACTCTCCTATGCTCATCTAAGTATAAAACATGAAATTAAAGGATTAGGAGCATCGAATTCACCAATCCTAACGAGAAATCATCCATAAATGTGCTAAGCATGGGATAAAAGTATGTATAAGTTACGGTTTATCATGGTGTATCATAAATTTGATAAATGCTAGAAAAATAACTAGTCATCAATTGAATACAATTGAGCTTCTTCTCAGAATGTGGAATTAACATTCAAGCTTAAAAACGACACATTACAACTAGTATGTATTAAAGTACATTCATTTTTTTTAAGAACAAGTCAAATACATAGAAGAGCAAAACATAGCTAAGTAATTAGTTCAAATCAAATCTCGAAAAAAATAGAGATCAAATTAGGGGATTTCAACAATGATGGGTTATGGATTAATATTAAGGGTGAATCAATTAATGGCTTGTTAGGCTCAAAGGGGTTCACTAAGGGTTAATTATGAAGGTAGGCTTTTGTGGAGTGAGTGGGTTAAACCTAAGTGCCTTTATCATCTTGACATGTCAAATAAAATGGTGTGGTCTTGACATGCATAATCAAGTAAGTTCTAGAATAACAAATCAAAACTGATGCACTCATAATGAAAGTGAGCATAAAAGGAATAAAATATGCTCTAAAGGCTCAAGATCTCACAAAAATTATGGCTTTTTGATGTTCAAACTTGTGAATTTCAACTCAAGATAATACCTAAACTTAGGGAAACAACCTAAAAGTTTTTAATTCTTCAAAAACCAACTTATTATGCTTGATTCCCTAATGTCCTAATGTTTAAACAATCAATGCATAAATACCTATGTTTTAATTCAAGACATATGAATAAAAATTATAAATTAATCAAAATTCATTCTAATAGTGATATGAGTGATTCACGTGAGAATAAGACAAAATTCAGGAATTTCTAATGATGATATGAAAGACCCCCCACACTTAAGATGTACATTGCCCTCAATGTATAAAGAGAGATATATTGACAAAGATAGATATATATTCATAAGATAGGGAGAGAAGTGAAACTTTCTGAATAATGAATGAACTCCTTGAATTGTAATCATGGAGAATAAGCGGCCAAAGTAATGATGAGGGTGGAGGAGGATACTCTGGTGGTGGTAGAGGTTGGGTTCCACAAATGCTATGCTGGTAGAGTTTTTTAGTTCCCGTTTGATGATGAGCTTTAGAGCTCTTTATGACTGTGATAAAATCAGGAACTCTTTAGGAAATATAATGAAGCATGTTTACTCATAATAGCCGAAAATAAAAGTTGTACAAACTCAAGATAAAATAATATTAATAGGAAATAAAAAGTAATTTCAAAATATAAAGATAAAGCTAAAATAGATAATAGGTGTTTATAGAGAAATTGGGGCACACGGTCGTGGGGCACTCCAGTGTGCCTTCGTTTCAACCCGTGCGTTTCGTGGGTTTCGAAATTGGGCGCATTGGTGTACACGACCATGTTGCACGGTTGTGTCAATCTTCGATCGCTTCTCCCACGCCCGTGTATGCAGGCACACACCCGTGTTATTGTGACAGTGTCAACCACAGGGCTGGGCACGGGCGTGTCGCACGCCCGTTGCCCACAGCCATGTTGCACGGCCGTGTTGGAAAAAATTCTTTTGCCCTGTTTTCACACGGCCTCAGGGCACGACCGTGTTTCATCCCGTGGTATGTGCACGGCCTACGGCACGCCTGTGTGCCTGGCCGTGTGGTTTTGAAAATCCTGTGTTCAGTGACGCAGTTAGTGAATTTAATGTTAAAGACTAAAATTTGAAGAAGTTAGCACCCTTGTGCTCGGGATGCCTCCCGATAAGCACTTGTTTATAGTCTAAGCTCGACTCTATGTTGTGGGTGTATTTAGGTAACTTCATGGAGTCGTAGCTACTCTTTATCGTCTTTGAAATTCTCACCGTTATACATTTTTGAGATGATGTCCATTTACCTTAAACGTGCTTTGTGATGGATGACTTACCTCTACTATACCATATGGAAATACAGTTTGAACCACGGAAGGACCTGACCATCGTAATTTAAGCTTTCCAGGAAACAATTTGAGCCTCGAGTTATATAACAGGACAAGGTCTCCAACTCTAAATTGCCTTCGTTGCTTTAAATGAGCGTGGTGGCGGCGCTTCGTCGCTTCCTTATATAAGCGCAAATTTTCATATGGATTGGCTCGCCATTCATCTAACTTGTTCAACTGCATCATCTCGTTTTCACCTGCAAGTTTGGGGTCAAGGTTTAGAAATTTTATAGCCCAGAATGCCTTGTGTTCCAACTCAAACGATAGGTGACAACTTTTCCCATAAACAAGTCTGTAAGGTGATGTTCCTATGGGAGTCTTAAAAGTAGTTCTATAAGCCCATAAAGCATCATCTACTTTCATCGCCCAATCTTTCTTGTTTAATTCTACTGTCTTTTCTAGGATACATTTAAGCTCTCGGTTCGCTACTTCGACTTGGCTACTAGTTTGAGGGTGATAAGGGGTAGCTGTTCTGTGATGAACTCTGTATTTCTTGAGGGTCTTGTCAAATTGGGCGTTATAGAAATGAGTACCCCTATCACTGATAATTACTCTAGATGTACCAAATCGAGAGAAAAGTTTCTTAAGGAATCGTACCACTACTCTATCATCATTAGTAGGTAAAGCTTGGGCTTCTACCCATTTGGACATATAATCAACGGCTACTAAGATGTATTTATTCCCGAATGAACTAGGGAATGGACCCATGAAGTCGATACCCCGAACCTTAAATATCTTACATGAGAGCATATATGTCTGAGGCATTTCATCACGTTTGGATATATTACCTGTCCTTTGACATTTGTCGCAAGAAGTAACATACCTATTGGCGTCTTTGAATAGAGTGGGACAATAAAAACTTGATTCGAGGACTTTATATGCGGTCTTATTTCCACCGTAATGTCCTCCAGCCGGTCTTGAGTGGCAATGTTCTAGGATTTTCAATGCTTTTTTCCTTGTAACGCATCTTCTAATGATTTGATTTGCACATTTATAGAAAAGAAAAGGGTCTTCCCAGAAGTAGTTTTTCACATCAGTGAAGAATCGCTTCTTTTGTTGATGTGTCAACCCTTTTGGGATAATGTTAGCGGCTAAAAAATTTTCAATATCTGCAAACCAAGGTACCTCAGAATCAGATATAGCAAAAAAATGTTCTTCAGGGAATGAAACATTTATTTCAATGTCATCTGGTTATTTGGTACTTGAGTTTTCAAGCCTGGAGAGATGGTCAGCCGCTAGATTTTGAACTCCTTTCTTATCCTTAATCTCCAAGTCAAATTCCAGCAATAATAAGATCCATCAAATGAGTCAAGGTTTTGCATCAGTTTTAGTCAAAAGGTGGCGAAGAGCGGGATGGTCAGTATAAACAACAACTTTAGACAATATTAAATATGGCCTAAATTTATTGAATGGAAAAACCACAGCTAGCAACTCTTTCTCTGTGGTGGTGTAGTTTTCTTGTGCGGCTGTCAAAGTCTTGCTAGCATAATAGATGGGTTGAAAATGTTTATCTCTTTCCTGTCCCAAAACTGCACCTACTGCAAAATCACTCGTATTGCACATTAGTTCAAAAGGTGAATTCCAATCAGGTGCAATTATAATTGGAGCTTTAGTCAGTTTATCCTTTAAAGTATTAAATGCTTCTAAACACTCCTGATTGAAATTAAAAGGCACATCTTTTTCTAGTAATTTAGTCAAAGGCTTAGCTATTTTAGAAAAATCTTTAATAAATCTTCTACAAAACCCAGCATGTCCTAAAAAGCTCCTAATAGCCTTAACTGAATTAGAGGGTAGTTTTTCAATGGTTTCAATTTTAGATTTATCAACCTCAATCCCTCTACTAGAAATTTTATATCCTAACACAATACCTTCTTGAACCATAAAGTGACATTTTTCCCAGTTAAGCACAAGGTTTGTTTCTTCACATCTTATTAACACTCGTTTTAAATTTTTTAGGCAAAGATGGAAAGAGTTACCAAAAACCAAAAAATCATCCATAAATACATCCATGACGTCTTCTACGAGTTCGTCAAAAATGGCCATCATACAGCACTGAAAAGTAGCACGAACATTACATAATCCAAAAGGCATTCTACGATAAGCAAACGTACCGTATGGACATGTAAATGTCGTCTTCTCTTGATCTTCAGAAGCTATTGGGATTTGGAAATAGCCAGAGAGTCCGTCTAAAAAGCAGTAGTACATGTGTCCTAACAATCTTTCCAACATTTGGTCAATGAATGGAAGGGGAAAGTGATCTTTTCTCGTGGCATCATTTAGCTTCCTATAATAAATGCATACTCTCCAACCAGTGACTGTCCTTGTTGGGATTAATTCATTCTTCTCATTGGCTACAACAGTCATGCCTCCTTTCTTAGGAACAACCTACACTGAACTCACCTAAGAACTGTCAGAAATAGGATAAATAATTCCAGCATCTAGGAGTTTAATTACCTCAGTTTTAACAACTTCCTTCATGTTGGGGTTCAGTCGTCTTTGGGTTTGCACGCATGGTTTATATTCATCTTCCATTAAAATTTTGTGGGTGTAAAAAGAAGGGTTGATCCCTTTAATGTCAGAAATTTTCCAAGCTATGGCCCTTTTATGCTCTCTCAAAACTTAGAGTAATTCCTCTTTCTCTTTGGGTTGCAAGTTGGATGCAATAATTACCGGTAATGTGGAATTATTTCCAAGGAATGCATATTCCAAATGATTCGGCAATTGTTTAAGTTCCAGTTTGGGAGGTTCGTCAATAGAGGGTTTTTGCTTAAGTTCATCTTTTACCTTAACTCCCTCATATTCTACTAGTTTTGAGGAGATTTCATTGGAGTTTAGTTCAATTCTTATTTCATAATCATCATCCATCCCCTTTCCTTGGGCGAGACACAGTTCCATCGTGTCCTTGTGTGCGATTTCCTAAAAAGAATCTTGAGTGGCATGATCAATAAAGTCGATAAAATAACATGAGTCATCCTGTTCTCTAGAAAATCTCATGACATCATAAATTTTAAAAATAATCTCTTCGTCACCTACTCTAAGTACCAATCTACCATCACCCATATCAATTACAACTCTAGCAGTGGCTAAAAATGGCCGACCTAAAATTAAAAGCACCTCAACATCTTCATCCATGTCAAGCACAACAAAATCAACAGGGAATATAAATTTATCTACTTTTACAAGTACGTCCTCTATAATTCCTCTAGGATATTTAACAGATCTATCAGCTAATTGAATACTCATCCTAGTGGGTTTAGGTTCCCCAAGACCAAGTCGTTTAAACATTTTATATGGCATCAAATTAATGCTGGTGCCTAAATCAGCTAGTGCTTTATCAACATTCAAACTACCAATTAAACAGGGAATAGTAAACTCCCTGGGTCTTTCAGTTTGGTTGGCAGTTTGTTTTGGAGTATGGCTGAGCACTCTTCATTAAGCTCTACTGTAGATAAGTTTTCAAACTTTTTTTTGTTTGTTAGAAGCTCCTTTAAGAATTTTGCATATGTAGGCATCTGCGATATAGCTTTAACAAAAGGTAAGTTAATATGTAGTTGTTTAAAAAGTTCAAGAAATTTACCAATTTGTGCATCCATGCGATCTTTCTTCAACTTTGCTGGGTATGGGATTGGTGGTTTATATTCTTTTGGCATTAAGTTGTAATTGTTTTCGGGTTCAACCTCTTTTCTGTTAGCTTCTTATGGTGGCTTCTTTTCAGATTCAACTAACATTTTCCCACTCCTTAGTGTAACCACTTTCACGCACTCTTTTGGGTTGGGTTCAGTGTTACTAAGTAGACTTCCTGGTGGTCTTTCAGATATCAATTTAGCGAACTGACCTATCTGAGTTTCAAGCCTTTGGATCAACGCTTGTTGATTTTTAAATGCTGTCTCGGTATTCTGAAAACAAGTTTCTGACACTGAAATGAATTTTGTTAGCATCTCTTCAAGGTTCAGCTTTTTCTCTTGTTGGTAGGGTGGTTGTTAGAAGCCTGGAGGTGGTGGTCTCTAATTCCCTTGGCCTCCCCATGAAAAATTTGGGTGGTTCCTCCAACCTGCATTGTAAGTATTGCTATAAGGATTATTTTGAGATCAAGGATTGTTACCCATATAATTTAACTGCTCGTTCTCCATGTTGTAGCCATAAGGTGGGTATTCTGAACTGCTTGATCCACTTCCACTTGCTTCGCACTACATTCTGGGTGAATCTGTGAAGAACTAAAGAAACCATTAATTTTCTTATTCAAGAGTTTTACCTAATTAGAGAGCATGGTGACTGAATCGACGTTATAAATGCCGGCTGTTTTCATTGGCTTTGTCCTCATGACTTGCCACTGATAGTTATTCAGTGACATCTCCTCTATAAATTCATAGGCATCTTCAGGTGTCTTATTATTGATGGTTCTGCTAGCAGGTACGTCAAGTATCTACCGAGTCGAAAGATTCAGGCCATTATGGAAGGTTTAAACCTATAACCAGAGTAGTAACCCATGGTGAGGGCATATTCTGAAGAGGTCATTGTATCTCTCCCATGCATCGTAGAGTGTTTCTAAATCCATCTGTACAAAAGATGAGATATCATTACGTAATTTAGCCATTTTAGCTGACAGAAAATATTTTAATAAAAAATTTTCGGTCATTTGTTCCAAAGTAGTGATTGACCCCCGTGGCAACGAATTCAACCAGTGCTTAGCTTTGTTTCTCAATGAAAAAGGGAATAACTGAAGGCGAATGGCATCATAAAAAACGCCATTTATTTTAAAAGTGTCGCAAAATTCTAAGAAATTTTCCAAGTGAGCGTTGGGATCTTCGTCCTGCAAACCATCAAACTGAACAAATTGTTGTATCATTTGAATTGTGTTAGGTTTCAGTTCAAAAGTATTTGCAGCTACAACAAGTCTAACTATGCTTGATTATGTTCCTGTTAAAGAAGGTTTAGCATAATCATACATAGTGCGCGGAGCAGGATTCTGATTAACAGCAATCGTAGGAGGTAGCGGATTTTCTTGGTTTTCAGTCATCTCCTCGGTTGTGGTTGAAGTATGATCCTCTTGCTCTTCCTCTGTGTATCGTAAGCTTCGCCTTATTTCTCTTTGGTTTCTATAAATTGTGTGATCGAGCTCACTATCAAACAGTAATGGTCCTGACGGGTTTCTTCTGGTCATAAACTAGAAAAACCTGTCAAAAGAAAATAAATGAAGAATTAGAAAAGAAAATAAAAGTTTAAATTGCAATAAAATTTAAATGGCTAAAGTAATAAAAGTCGAGTGTTCCTAATATCCTAGTTCCCCAGCAATGGCGCCAAAAACTCGATACGTGATATTCATGACAGTTTTTAAAGATTTATGAAAGGATCGTTCTTGAGACTAACTTATTATCACAATTAAGGCAAGTGTACCTATCGAACAGTAGTATAGTTCAGCAAGAATGGATTGTCGAACCCAAAGGGACTACGAGTACTAGTATTTACTTCCTTTTTATTATCTAGCCTAAAAATTAAGAGGTTTGGTTATCTAAACTAATTACTAACTAAGAATGCACAGACAAAATTTGGGAGAATACTTTTGGGAAAATTCGATTGATTAAGACAATACCTAAGGAAAAATCCACCTAGACTTCACTTATTATTTGACTCTGAATCAGACGATTTATTCATTTGACTTGATCCGTAGAAATCCCTAAATTATATTTTTATCTCTATCGAGACTAATAACGTTTAATCCTATGTTGAATAATTGAAATCTCTTTGTAATTAACACCCTAGAATTGCATTAACTCGATCTATGGATTCCCTTATTAGGTTTCACCCTAATCCGGCAAAATTTTATCACCCTATCTCTAGGCGTGCAATCAACTCCGCTTAATTATGACAAATTTACTCTTAGACAGGGTCTATTCCTCTTCTGAATAAGATCTTAACTTGAATCAATATCCTGGAATATCAAAACAAGAATTAAGAACACATAATTAAGAATAAGTCAAATATTTATCATACAATTCAGATAATAATAACAAGATCCGTCTTAGGTTTCATTCCCTTTAGGTATTTAGGGGGTTTAGTTCATACTTATGAAAGAAAACATCTCAAAAGCATAAAGATGACAAAAACATAAGAAAACCCAAAACTCCTCAAGGAACTTGAAGGGAGATCTTCAGTCTTGATGATGAATCTGACTTCTGAGATGGATCAATCGGCTTTCCTTGAGTAATCCCTTGCTTCCTACTCTGTGTCCCCCTTCTAAGTGCCTCATCAGGTGTTTAAATAGGCTTTCAAATGCCTAAGAGCCCCCAAAATTGGCCTTTTTCGAATAGGGTTATACTTGGGCTCGGCAGGGACACGCCTGTGTGTGATTACTCCAGCCTGTGGCTAAGGCTGTTGAACAGGCACGGACGTGTAGTATACCCGTGTAAGTCATGCTTCAATCGTGCCAAGGGACACGGCCGTGTGACACGCCCGTGTGAGAAAGTCTAGGCCGTGTTGATCTCCCATGTGGGTCCATTTTCTCCGTTTTCGGCCTATTTCTCGCTCTTTTTACTCTCCTATGCTCATCTAAGTATAAAATATGAAATTAAAGGATTAGGAGCATCGAATTCACCAATCCTAAGGAGAAATCATCCATAAATGTGCTAAGCATGGGATAAAAATATGTATGAATTACGGTTTATCATGGTGCATCATAAATTTGATAAATTCTCATCTCGGTTACCAAAACATTAACCCCTCTGACCTTTACAAAGGAACGCATCTCATAGAACGATCTGGTTACTTCACTTTGTTTTAAGGCTAGATGAGATTCTTTCACCACAAGAACTATTAGGGGGTTCTTCGGCTGGCAAACAAAATTTCATCCATTCCCTTTCAGTTGCATTTTCCCATATTCCTTTGCAATTCTTCATTAGAGGGTCAAATCCGTACTCTTGAATAAATTTATACGGTTGTAGTTGTTGTATGTGCTTATCCATGTCGCCTTCTTTAAACTTAATAGTTGGCCTTGAACGCTTGCACTAAAATTGGCCATTTGATAATCTATTCTTATTATGCTTGTAATTTAACCTTTGTTGATGATAAAAGAGGGTAGCTTGAAAGTTATCTTTGTTAATGATAAAATAGGTCGGCCATATGTCTTATTTATAGTTTAGAACAAGAATCCTAATATAATTAAGCTACAAAAACATCAATAGTTAGGTTAGTTCGAAAAATAGAGTTATGTAGTGGTGTCACAACATCCCTGGGTGATGACGCGACGTCGAGGGCTGGTTCTGGAATCAAAATTTTATTCCTTGACGCAAAATTCTAGAATGGTATCACGACATGACGACCAGATTTCTCTTTGTTTCATAAAATTAATACTTAGGTCACCTTCTTCATAATCATTCTTCATGTTTGTTGGTTTCCCATTGATTCATTGGAAATCCCAAAAAGCGCTACACTACAAGGTTTCTTCCTTTAAAATAGTAGTAATAGTTCCTCCAAAACAATATTTAACTCGTTGGCCATTAAAAAGAAAATGTTGAGCTCCTTTTCTAATTAAGTCTATTGTCCCATGAAGAGTTACCTAATGTATTGTATATGGACCTGTCCATCTTGATTTAAGCTTTCCAGGGAATAATTTTAACCTTGAGTTGAATAGTACCATTTTCTGTCCCAGCAAAAATTCACGCTTTCTAATCTTTGCATCACATTGAAGTCTACTCATCTCCCTGTACATTTTAGTGTTTTCGTAAGTCATAAATCTGGATCGTAACACCCCTTACTTGTATCCAACGTTGGAATAAGGTTCAAGGCATTATTGGACTTACATCAAAACATTCATACAAAACCAGGCCATAAAATTCCATCCAAATTAAAACCTTTCACACACATGCATAACATCCCTTATACAGGCCTACGAGGCCCAAAACATACATCGGGGGTAGTTCGGGACTAAACTGAGAACTTTGAAAACTTTTGGAAAACTTAGAAAATTTCATCATGAAATAGGGTCACACACCCGTGTGGCTCGGGACACGCCCGTGTCGTTAGCCCATCTAACTCTCTGTTTATGACGTCATTAAAAAAGTAAGGGCACACGCCCGTGCCTTCAGCCGTGTCCCTCACACAGCTGAGACACATGGCTGTGTCACAGCCCGTGTAGACAATTTTTAGGCTATTTCCTAAGCCAATTGCCACCCTTAATAACAAACTCACATGCTTACTTTTATTGACCATTAACATGGCACATTTGAACATTCAATCATCCACAAACAATGCAAGATCATGGTAACCTCATATCATATTTTACATACTTAAAACATCATGCTTAGTCAAGCTCAAATTTACTAATTCTCATGCATCAAAGTTTATAAGATTACTCCCATATCACACATCTAAGCCTTAGTTATCAACACATCATCTCATCTCAATTAAACCATCAAGCATTCACCACCAACAATATAACTCATTACATACATACAATCACAAGCCTCATCTCCATGACATAGGCACATGCATAATCATATAATCAAAAGAAGCCACCATTCATGGCTATACACAAATTGAACTATAACCATTATAGGCCAACACATTTGGCCACATTAGTAATGACATAATTACAAAAGATAAAGCCTCTATACATGCCATAGACTTAAGTATTTGAATACTTATACTCAAAATGGTAGCTTGATGTATGATTGAATCTCAGGCGATCTCCAACCTAAGCTAGCTAAATAAACCTATAAGAGATGAAAATAAAGGGGAGTAAGCTATAAAGCTTAGTAAGTTCATATGAAAATAATAAGCAATTTATTAACTTGCTTCTCAAGGTAATACAACCATATTTGCATTTTTACTTATGTTCAGGTCAAGCTGTTTTCTCGAGTCACAGTCACTAATTTATTTATATCTGGAGCTACGAAACTCAAAATTAAGTTTTGCTAATTTTCCTTGAAATTGGACTCACATATATTCTAACTATAAAATTTTCAGAATTTTTAGTTTAGCCAATAAGTACAGTTTATTCTTTAAAATCACCCCTATTTCACTGCCCAATAGCTTCAACCTTTCTTCACTAAAAATTAATTATCTCATAGTACGGGACTCGGATAATTTTACCGTCTACTTTTTATTGAAAATAGACTCATTAATAATTATAAGAATATAAATTATATCCCATAAATAGTTTTTTACAATTTTTAATGATTTTCTCAAATCAGAGCAGGGGATTTCAAAATCGTTCTAACTCTGTCTCACACAACTTCAAATATCTCATAATAGGAAATTCTTTTTCTCATACTGTTTCTTTTATAAGAAACTAGACTCAATAAGATTCAATTTCATATTTTATTCAATCTATAATTCACTTTATACTATTTTTTGTGTATTTTCAAAGTTGGACTACTGCTGCTGTCCAAAACTGTTTTAGTAAGAAAATGATAATAACTAAATTTACCACACCTTCCTTTCTTTCAATTAGAAACCCATACATTTATAAACATATATCGTTATTCACCAAATTAACACAACATCATTTCACAATGCTCATGGACTTACCATTCATGGATTTCATATTGAGTTTCTGTACATACCTGTACCGATCCTTACCATTTTATATATATACATAATGCCGTTGCATCTTCAATGTCTCGCACACTATGTACCATACTCGATACCTTGCACGCTAAGTGTTATTATGGATGTTTCGTACACTAAGTGTCATCCTCGATACTTTTCACACTAAGTGCCATTTATATATATAGCCAAAGCTATCTCAAATTGCACACTAAGTGCCACTTTTAGCCGAAGCTATTTTGAACCGCACATTAAATGCCATTTTAGCCGATAAGTCATTAATCATAACAACAATCACGTATAGAAAATTTATACAATATCAAGCATTAAAAGAATAAATTTAACAATGCTTAATACATACGAACTTACCTTGATCGTCAAAACGTTGAAATGGATCGACTAGTCCAAAACTCTATTTTTCCCTCGATATAGACTCGTACGAGCCTTAACTTGATCTAATCAATCAAATTCAGCTATTTCAATTCATATTCTATTCATTTTAACTCAATTTCATATTTTGGTAAAATTACTATTTTACCCCTACACTTTTGACCTTTTTTTACAAATTAGTCCCTAAGCTTTTAAAATGCAAATTTAGCCAATTTCATCATAGCCCAAGCTATCTGAATTTCATACATGATCATATCAGCCCATATGTTTCATTTATTCACACTTTTACCACACATTTTATTATATTTCACAATTTAGTGTAAAATTGACATTTTTGCTAAAATTCACTTAACAAAACTCAATAATCTACCATCAGAGATTTATTTTCTATCATTAAACATCAAGATACTAAAATATTCAACAATGACATCATCTAAATACTTTAACAATTTTGAAATCGGAGGTACGGGCTAGCTAGAACACAAAGCAACGATCTCAAAAACTTAAAAATTATTAAAAACCAAGACGAAATGGACTTACATGCATGAACAACCATGGCCGAACCTTCAAAGCTTTGAGAACATTATTTTCTTTCTCACATTCGGCTATTGATGAAGCTCATAGCATGTCATTTGGCTTTTGTTTTATTTTATTTTATTATAATTACCAAATACCATATTTAACCTTAATGTACATTAATAATTTCCATTATACCAAGCCATGGAATTCCACTATCAACAATTATGGAATAATTACTACTTAAGGACTCCCACTATTTAATTCCATAGCCATTTAATATCTTTAACTTATAGAACACAACTTTTACGATTTGCGTGATTTAGTCCTTTTTGCTTAATTAACTATCAAAACGATAAAAATTTTCAACGAAACTTTAATACCATCTTATTGCCACTCTGTAAATATTTATAAAAATATTTATGACTCGGTTTATAGAAACAAGGTCTCGATACCTCATTTTCTAAACTCACTTGACCTTAGGGTCATACCACTTGAACTTAATAAATCGCTTATAAAACAAAAATCACAATATCAAAAACCTTTTTTAAACTCACAATTAACTCGTAAATATTAAATATAATATTTACAAACTTACTCGTCAAATTTGGTGGCCCCGAAACCACTGTTTCGATTAACCTTAAAAACGGGTTGTTACTTGGATTCTTCCAATTCTTGGAGTTGGAACATCCTTTCTTTTTTAGCTAATTCTAAATCCAGATGTAACTCTTTGATCGCCCAATATGCTTTCCTCTCCAATTCGATTGGTAAGTGATAGTTCTTACCATAAACTAACTTATGTGGGGACATGCCTAATGGAGTCGTATATGCTGTTCTGTAAGCCCACAACGCATCGTCTAGCTTGACTTCCCAATATTTTCAACTTGGGTTAACTCTTTTCTCCTAATTTTGCTTTATTTCTCATTAGATACTTCTACTTGCCCATTAGCCTGTGGGTGATATGTCATTTTCATCTTATGTATTATGTTGTACTTAGCCAATGTTGCTTTGAACTACTTGCTACATATATGAGATCCTTCGTCACTGACCAGCGCTCGTAGTGTACCAAACCTAGAGAATATGTATTTTCTTAGGAATCTCACTACTGATTTTTTTATCATAAGTAGGTAGTGCAACAACTTTGACCCATTTTGAAGCATAATCTACACCTAGGGGGATATACTGATTCCCGAAAGAACTTGGAAAAGGTCTCATGCAATCAATTCACCAAACATCAAACACTTCAACCTTGATTATCCATGTTTGTAACATTTCGTCCCTTTTAGATATATTCTCAATTCTCCGACACCTATCATATCCTTGTACAAATTCATAAGTGTCTCTATTCATTCTTGGCCAATAAAACCACGATTGTAGTACTTTTTGAGCTGTCCTTTTTCCACCAAAATGGCCTCCACAGGGAGATGTGTGACAACCTTGTAAAATATCTTTTATCTTTTCCTCTACTACACATTGCCGGGCTAATTGATCTGTGCATTGTCAAAAACAATATGGTTCCTCCAAAATGTAATTTTTTTATTCATGGGCTATTTACTTTTTCTACTGCCAAGATGCATGTGTTGGGAAGACCTTGTTGTGATGTAATTTCGTAATATGCATACCATCGTGTTAGATGCTGACTTGGTCTTGATTGATTAATGTCTACTCTGAATAATTGTTTATTTTCAGATTTCTCCCTATTTCTTCAATATCCTCCTCTTGTAAATTTTTTTCAATTCTGGATAAATGATCAACAATTTGATTATTAGTCCCCCCATTTTCAGTGATATCAGAACATTGGTTTTGGTACCACAAATACGATGAGTAAATTATTATTTTAATTTTTACAGGATATTATTAAGGTCGTATTAAAATTTCATTAAGAAATTTTGATATTTGCATAGTAATTTATTAAAAAGGACTAAATCGTAAAAGGTGTAAAAGATGAGTTCTATTAGCTAAAGGGGTTAAATGACTTTGGAAATGAAAGTTGATGGGCTTGAATGGTAATTATACCATTAATGGACTTGAATGGTAACTATATCATATATGTTGATAGTGGATGTACATGGAAAGGTTTTAATGTAATTATGATAGTTTTTAAAGGTTAATTTAGTAATTTGGTAAACACAAGAATGGGTGCTCAATCAATGGAAATAAAAGAAAATTTAATAACAAAAGATGAACCAAATATTGTCATCTTCATCTTTTTGTTGTTTTGAACTCTAAAATAGCCATTGGAGAAGATAAGCATTCAGTCAAGCTTAGGGTTGTTGCATGGTGAGTTTTTCAAGCCCCGTTTTTAATGATTTTTATGTTTTTACTCTATTTATCTTAATCTAGCTAGCCCGTAGGTTAATTTGTAAAACTGTTAAAGGTTGAGGGTTATGCCATGAATGTTCCTGAATGGTTTTTGATGTTAAATGATAGCTTATGAACCTTTTTTAAGAAATAAACAAATTTTGTAAAGTAATTTTTGATTAAATTTGCATTTAGAGATTGATTTGTAAAAATAGTAAAAATTCATGTTAAATTTATGAAATGATGGTTTATTTGGGTCGGTTTAAGTCCCTAAATAATTAGGTTAGCCTATAAGAGGGATTAAAATGCTTAGATTTCAATTTATAAGCTTAAGGACTAAATGTGAAAAGTTAAAATATTAGGGGCAAAATGGTAATTTTTCATAAATATGAAATGTCGATAAATTGAATAGTATACTTATTAAATGGATTGAAATTGTCTATTTAGATCAAGATAAACCACGTACGGGCCTAGATCGAGGCAAAGCAAAAGCTTCAGATTAGCTCAATTTAACTTTTACGCCCCTAGCCGTCTAGGTAAGTTTGTATTTTAATATTGTTTTTTGTACATCGCTGAAATAGGGTTAGGGAGTGTAACAGTTCAGTTTTGACCCTAGTCGGAATAGTGGTTTCGGGACCACAAATCTGAGTCCAAAAAATATTTTAATATTATTTTTTGTGTCTATGATATGTGAATTTATTTCTGTGAAATTTCTGTAATTTAATTTGTCTGTTTCTGTGCTTAATTATAAAAAAAAATTAAATCGCATAAAGTATAAAAGTTGAGTGCTAAATGTTAAAGCACCTAATTGGCTTGGCTTTTAAAATAAAGGTCCTTGCATGTCAAATATACCATTTGTTTTAATGGTGGACAAATATGGACATTAGTAGGTGAGGTTTTACATGTAAATAATAAGGGGAAAGTTGGTATACGGCTAATAATGTGTAATAAAATAAAATAAACATAAAATGGCTGTGCATTTTCACCTTGTTCAGCCGAAAATTAGAGAAAGAAGAAACCATTGAAGCCTTTTGATGTTCGGCTAGTGCATGCCTTAATAGGTGACCTTACTTTACTCAGTTTTTGATAATTTCTACGTTTTTGTGATCGTTTCTTAGTGTTCTTCAAAGCCCATGTCTGAATTTCTGTTACTGTTAAAGATTTCATGAAATGCCATTGTTGATGTCATGAGTTTTGTGATGTTTTTGAATAAATTATGAAGGCTTGGTAGATGGTTCATAAGTTTTGTCTTTGAGTTTTTGATGAAATTGAGCTATTTGGGCTAAATTGGGAAAATAATGTTTTGGGGACTAAATTGTAAATTGAACATGTTGTATGGGCTTATATAGAAGCCATGAAAATTCGGCTAGCCCTTGTTGCAAAGAAAATTTTGCATATTTGTGATTTTATGAAAAATGGACTAAATTGTCAAAGTGTGAAAATGTAAGGGCTAAAATGCAAAGTGCCCTAAATATGTGTATACGGATTAAATTGAATGAAATGAATTATTGAATGGTTGAATTTGTATTGTATTAGATCAAGAACAAAGAAAATCAGACTTAGACCGAGGAAAGTCTAAAATAGTCGAATAGTCGACTCGTTCAGTACAAAATCCGTCTAAGGTAAGTCAAATTACAATTACGTGTTAATTGAAATAAATTCTGCACATATAAACTATAATCTGTATTGGATGACCTTGAGTGCCTGATAAATATCTTTGGAGTAAAGTATGATAATATGTTAATAACTGAAAAGCTCTGTATGTTTCTAAGAGAAGTTGACATCTGTCTGAGACGTCGTGTAAGACCGTGTCTGGGACACAGACCTTGATTGAGAATTACGTATAAGACCATGTCTGGGACATCGGTATCATATCTAATTTCATTTAAGACCCTGTCTGGGATAGAGGCATCGATATTAATTACATGTAAGACCACGTCTGGGATGTCAGCATTGTACTTGTTTATGAGCAACTATATCGTTTCTGACTCGTCTGATGATAGCGTACGAAATCTGAAATTGAGTATATGAAATGTATAACCTATGCAGGTACGTTTGTATCGTACTAAATTTCTGAATATGAAAAACTTTGTCTCTGTGAAATATGTATGGAAATGAAGCATGACATATATGCAAACAAAGGAGCATTGTTAAGTTTATGAATTATTGTATGAAATGGTTATGAATCTTTATGGTTGAATTCTACTTATATGCTTTAGTAGTTAGACCAATTGTAATTGGCTTACTAAGCTCCTTGTAGCTTACTCTGTGTGATTTCTATCTGTTTTACAGTTATCGTAACTACTAAAGGCTCAGGGATAGTCGAGGATATTCACCACACTATTGAACTCATTTTGGTACTTTTGAAAGTGTAAATTGTAAAGTATGGCATGTATAGGCTAGAATGTCTAAGTATGTAAGTTTTGAATTGTATATAAGTTAGGCAATGAGAGTTGGTTAACAAGTGATAAGTTTGTGCATAGTTTTGGTGTATATTTGTAATATGCTATGTTCTAATGTAATTTGGCTGTTTTGAACATAGAATTGGTTGAAAATTTTGGTATGATTGATGTATATTATTGCTTGTAGGATTGAACCTAGAAAGGGGTGCAAAAATTGGCTTAAACCAAGCCTGCTTTCTACTACACGGTCAAAAGCCACGGGCGTGCTTTGTGGCCGTGTTTGTTTGGCAGTAACCTCTTAAAAATCACACGGCTTTGGCACACAAGCGTGTCATATAGCCGTGGGCATAAGTTTAGTAGCACGGCCATAGCACACAGGCATGTCTATTGGCTGTGGGTGAAAGTTAGTATGCTTGCTCCATTTTTGCACGGCTAGTTCACATGGGCGTGTCTTGTGCCCGTGTGTACCACATAGCCTAGTCACACGGGCGTGTGACTTTAATAGTTTGAAAGAATTGGTTAAGTTTTGAAAATTCTGAATAAGTTTGGTTAAGTTCTGACCTTTCTTTAAATGTATATTTTAGGTCTCGTAGACCATAATTAGAGATGATTGTTTATGAAATGATGTTAAATAGTAACTGTGATTTTGAATTGGTCCGAAATGTTCTGTCTGTTTGGTAATGCCTCGTAACCCTAATTCTATGTCGGTTATAGGTTAGGGGTGTTACATTTTATTGGTATCAGAGCTATGGTTTAGTCAGTTCTAGGACTACCATAGCATATGTGAATCTAGTTATACATGTCATATATCTGAATCTGTGATAGTGTGATGACTCCTGACATTAAAATGTGCTTTTATATAGCAAATGGATCCCGATAGAGCTGTAGCTGACGATGTTGAAAGTAATGCACCTGCTCCCACGTAAGGGATGGTGCAAGCTAATTCTAGACCGGTTATGAGTAGCCGTGATAGCGAGGCTAAGCAAGTCTTCTATCAGATGTTGAACGATTGGTTCACTTAGTATATTAGAACCAATCTGACTGTACAAAAACCTCCACCCTTGGTTATTCCTTCTCAAATTCCTGACATGCCACAAGTAAATCCGGTACAGTTAAGTAGACCAGCAGTTGATAAGATTAGAAAGTATGGGGCTGAAGAGTTCCGAGCTACCACGAATGATGATGCTGAAAGAGCCGAATTCTGGTTGGAAAATGCAATAAGAGTGTTTGATGAAATGTCTCTGAGTCCCGAGGAATGTGTCAAATGTGCTGTTTCACTTTTAAGAGATGCGGCGTACCATTGGTGGAAAACTTTAATATCTGTGGTTCCGAGTGAACGAGTTACGTGGGATTTCTTTCAATCTGAATTCCAGAAGAAATATATCAGCCAGAGATTCGTTGATCAGAACGTAAAGAGTTTCTAGAGCTTAAGGAGGACCGTATGTCTATTACTGAATACGAACGTGAATTTGTGAGATTGAGCCAGTATGCTCGGGAATGTGTATCAAATGAAGCAATAATGTGCAAAAGGTTTGAAGATGGACTAAACAAAGATATCCGTCTGTTAGTTGGAATTCTGGAAATTAAAGAAATGGTGGTACTCGTTGAGCGAGCTTATAAAGCTGAAGAATTAAGTAAAGAGAAAAGAAAAGCTGATTCTGAAGCTAGAGATGCTAGAAAGAGGTCTTTGAGTAGCTCATTTCAGTATGTGCCAAAGAAATTTTGAGATGATCAAAGCCGTCTAAATGCTAATGTGGGACATTCAAACTGAGATCGAGCTAGATCGCATACAAACTTTAAAGTCCCTACTACTTCTATTACAAGTATTGGGAATGTCCGATCTGAGAGACCTGAATGTAGACACTGTGGAAAAAGACATCCAGGAAATTGTAGATTGAATGATCGAGCCTGTTTTCAATGTAGATCTCTGGATCATTTCGTAAGAGATTGTTCTGAACCTGCTGAACAAGAGAATGTACAGAATTTGAGACCGAGTAACACCTCAGCTAGAGGTAGACCTACCAGAAATGCAAGAAATGCAAGTAGTGGTCAAAGAGCTATTGAGGATACTGCTATTGGATCTGAGGCAGAGCACCTGCCAAAGCCTATGCTATCCGAGCTCGTAAGGAAGCCTCTTCTCCAGATGTGATTACTGGTATTTTTACTCTCTATGATACTTTTGTGATTGCATTTATAGACCCTGGATCAACGCATTCTTATATTTGTATGAATTTAATGCACAGTAAGACTTTGTCTGTAGAGTCTACTGAATTCGTAATTAGAGTATCTACCCGCTTAGGCAAAAGTGTCTTGGTTGATAAAGTTTGCAAGAATTGTTCGTTAATGATTCGAGATATCTATTTTCCTACTGATCTGATGCTTTTACCTTTCAATGAATTTGACATAATTCTGGGAATTGATTGGTTAATTCTGCATGATGCTATTGTGAATTGCAAATGAAAAGTCATTGATTTAAGGTTTAAGAATGATGAAATAATCTAAATTGAGTCTAGTGATCTGAATGGACTATTAGCTGTGGTATCTGTAATGAAAATACAGAAATATGTGAAGAAAGGTTATGAAGCTTACTTAGCTTATGTGTTAGATTTGAAAGTGAATCACAAGAAAGTTGAATTAGTGTCTGTTGTTTGTGACTTCTCTGATGTGTTTCCTGAAGAACTACCTAGTTTGCCTCTGATTCGAGAAGTCGAGTTTGGCATTGAATTAGTACCTGGTACTACTCTGATTTCAATAGCTCCGTATGGAATGGCTCTGATCGAGTTAAAGGAATTAAAATCTCAGTTTCAAGAATTGACCGATCGAGGATTTTCTAGACCGATTTTCTCACCTTGGGGTGCTCCTGTTCTGTTTGTGAAAAAGAAAGATGGCACAATGAGAATGTGTATTGATTACAGACAGCTTAATAAAGTGACTGTAAAGAACAAATACCCTCTGCCTAGAATTGATGATTTATTCGATCAGTTTAAAGGTGCTGTTGTATTTTCAAAGGTAAATCTGAGATCAGGTTACTATCAATTGCGGGTAAAAGACTCTGACATTTTGAAAACTGCTTTCAGAACGAGGTACGAGCATTATGAATTTTTAGTTATGCCTTTTGGTTTAACGAATGCACCTACTGTATTTATGGACTTAATGAATAGAATTTTCAAACCTATCTAGATCAATTTGTTGTTGTATTCATAGATGATATATTGATTTATTCACGTGATGAATCTGAGCATGCTGAACATCTAAAACTAGTGATACAGACTCTGTGAGATAAACAGTTGTATACAAAGTTTAGTAAATGTGAATTCTATTTGTGAGAAGTTGGTTTCTGGGTCATATTGTATCTGATTCCGGTATCTGAGTTGATCCGAGCAAGATTTCAGCTATTCTGGATTGGAAGCCTCCGAGGAATGTATCTGAAGTCCGCAGTTTTCTGGGACTTGCCAGTTACTACAGACAATTTGTAAAAGATTTCTCTGTGATAGCAACTCCATTGACAAAATTGCTTCAGAAAGATATGAAATTTAAATGGTCTGAGAAATGTCAGAAAAGTTTTGATCGGTTAAAATCTCTGTTAACTGAAGCTCTGGTATTGGTACAACCTAAGTCAGGTAAAGAATTCGTTGTTTACGTTGTTTACAGTGATGCTTCGTTGAATGGACTCGGTTGTGTTTTAATGCAAGAAAGAAAAGTTGTTGCTTATGCTTCGCAACAATTAAAGTCGCATGAGAAGAACTATCCGACACACGACCTTGAGTTAGCTGCCATTGTGTTTGCTTTGAAGATCTGGCGTCACTATCTGTTTGGTGAGAAGTGTCACGTGTTTTCTGATCATAAAAGTCTGAAGTATTTAATGAAGCAAAAAGATTTGAATTTACGACAGAGAAGATGGTTAGAACTGTTAAAAGACTACGAACTTGTAATTGATTATCACCCAGGAAAAGCAAATGTGGTTGCTGATGCTTTAAGTCAAAAATTGTTATTTGTAATGAATGCTCGTTTAGTTATGTCTGATGATTGTTCAGTTTTAGCTGAATTAAAAGCGAGACCTTTGTTTCTTCAACAGATTATCGAAGCTCAGAAGATTGATAATGAGATTATGGCTAAATGAACTCAGTGTAATTCTGATTCTGATTCTGAATTCCAAATAGATGTTAATGACTGTCTGAGGTTCAGAAATAGACTTTGTGTTCCAAGAAATCCAGATTTGATTCAAACGATTTTGAGTGAAGCTCACAGTAGTAGATTTTTTGTACATCCAGGAAATACGAAAATGTATAACGATTTGAAACAACTATATTGATGGCCAAAAATAAAAAGAGATATTTTTGACTTTGTTTTGATATGTTTAATCTGTCAGCAAGTTAAAGTTAAGCATCAGGTGCCATCTGGGTTATTACAACCGATTATGATTCCAGAGTGGAAATGGGATCGAGTGACCATGATTTTGTTTCGGGTTTGCCTCTGTCTCTGAAAACGAAAGACGCAATTTGGGTTGTAGTTGATCGTTTGACGAAATTAGCTCATTTTATTCTGATTCGGTTTGATTATTTGCTTGATAAGCTAGCTGAGTTGTATACTTCTGATATTGTGAGATTGCATGGTGTGCCATTGTCAATAGAATTTGATAGAGACCCGAGATTTACATCACGATTCTGGAAGAAATTGCAAGATGCTCTGGGATCTAAATTGCATTTTAGCATTGCTTTTCATTCGCAAACGGATGGTCAATCTGAACGGATTATTCAGATACTTGAGGATATGTTGAGATGTTGCATTCTCGAGCTTGAAGGTACGTGGCAACAGTATCTACCCCTAATTGAATTTGCTTATAATAACAGTTTTCAGTCGAGCATCAAAATGGCACCGGACGAAGCTTTATACGGTAGAAAGTGTAGAACTCTGTTATACTGGTCTGAGCTCTGTGAGAATAAGATTTACGTTATTGATTTGATAAAAGAAACAGAACAGAAAGTGAAAGTGATCCGAGATAGTTTGAAAGCTTAATACGGTAGAAAGTGTAGAACTCTGTTATACTGGCCGGTTGCTTATAGATTGAGGCTACCATCTAAGTTAGAAAAGATATATAATGTATTTCACGTATCAATGCTTCGATGGTATAGATCTGATTCTTCGCATGTAATTTCTCCGTCTGATATTGAAATGCATTCTGATATGACTTATGAAGAAAAGCCGATTCGTATTCTGTCTCGTGAAATCAAAGAATTACGTAATAAGAGAATTTCGTTAGTCAAAGTGCTGTGGCATAGACACGGAGTAGAAGAGGCTACATGGGAGCCTGAAGATTCAATGAGACAACAATATCCGAATCTGTTTAACCGTAAGATTTTAGGGGACGAAAATCCCTAAAGGGGGAGAATTATAACAGTCTAGTTTTGACCCTAGTCAGAATAGTGGTTTCAGGACCATAAATCCAAGTCTGAAAAATATTTTAATATTATTTTTTGTGTCTGTGACATGTGAATTTATTTTTGTGAAATTTCTGTGATTTAATTTGTCTGTTTCTGTGCTTAATTATGAAAAAAGGATTAAATCGCATAAAGTATAAAAGTTGAGTGCTAAATGTTAAAGCACCTAATTGGCTTGGCTTTTAAAATAAAGGTCCTTGCATGTCAAATATACCATTTGTTTTAATGGTGGACAAATATGGACATTAGTAGGTGAATTTTTACATGTAAATAATAAGGGTAAAGTTGGTATATGGCTCATAATGTGTAATAAAATAAAATAAACATAAAATGGCCATGCATTTTCACCTTGTTCAGTCAAAAATTAGAGAAAGAAGAAGCCATTGAAGCATTTTGATGTTCGGCTAGTGCATGTCTTAATAGGTGAGCTTATTTTGCTCGATTTTTGATAATTTCTACGTTTCTGTGATCGTTGTTTAGTGTTCTTCAAAGCCCATGTCTGAATTTCTGTTTCTGTTAAAGATTTCATGAAATGCCATTGTTGATATCATGAGTTTTGTGATGTTTTTGAATAAAATATGAACGCTTGGTAGATGGTTCATAAGTTTTGTCTTTGAGTCTTTGATGAAATTGAGCTATTTGGGATAAATTGCGAAAATAATGTTTTGGGGACTAAATTGTGAATTGAACATGTTGTATGGGCTTATATAGAAGCCATGAAAATTCAGCTAGCCCTTGTTGCAAAGAAAATTTTGCATATTTGTGATTTTATGAAAAATGGACTAAATTGTCAAAGTGTGAAAATGTAAGGGCTAAAATGCAAAGTGCCCTAAATATGTGTATATGGATTAAATTGAATGAAATGAATTATTGAATGGTTGAATTTGTATTGTATTAGATCAAGAACAAAGAAAATTGGACTTAGATCGAGGAAAGTCTAAAATAGTCGAATAGTCGACTCATTCAGTACGAAATCCGTTTGAGGTAAGTCAAATTACAATTAGAAATAAATTCTGCATATATAAACTGTAATCTGTATTGGTTGGCCTTGAGTGCCTAATAAATATCTTTGGAGTAAAGTCTGATAATATGTTAATAACTGAAAAGCTCTGTATGTTTCTAAGAGAAGTTGACATCTGTCAAAGACATCGTGTAAGACCGTGTCTTGGACACAAGCCTCAATTGAGAATTACGTATAAGACCATGTCTGGGACATCGGCATCATATCTGATTTCGTGTAAGATCCTGTCTGGGACAAAGGCATCGATATTGAATTACATGTAAGACCACGTCTAGGATGTCAGCATTGTACTTGTTTATGAGCATCTGTATCGTTTCTGCTTGTCTGATGATAGCGTACGAAATATGAAATTGAGTATATGAAATGTATAACCTATGCAGGTACGTTTGTATTGTACTAAATTTCTTAATATGAAAAACTCTGTTTCTGTGAAATATGTATGGAAATGAAGCATCACATATATGCAAACAAAGGAGCATGGTTAAGTTTATGAATTATTCTATGAAATGGTTATAAATCTTTATGGTTGAATTGTACTTATATGCTTTAGTAGTTAGACCAATTGTAATTGGCTTACTAAGCTCCTTGTAGCTTACTTTGTGTGATTTCTGTCTGTTTTACAGTAATGTAGCTACTAAAGGCTCGGGGATAGTCGAGGATCATCACCACACTATCGAACTCATTTTGGTACTTTTGAAAGTGTAAATTTTAAAGTATGGCATGTATAGGCTAGAATGTCTAAGTATGTAAGTTTTGAATTGTATATAAGTTAGGCAATGAGAGTTGGCTAATAGGTGATAAGTTTGTGCATAGTTTTGGTGTATATATGTAATGTGCTATGTTCTAATGTGATTTGGCCATTTTGAACATAGAATTGGTTGAAAATTTTGGTATGATTGATGTATATTATTGCTTGTAGGATTGAACCCAGAAAGGGGTGGCAAAATTGGCTTAAACCAAGCCTGCTTTGTGGCCGTGTTTGTTTCGCGGTAACCTCTTAAAAATCACATGACTTTGACACACAGGCGTGTCATATGGCCATGGGCATAAGTTAGTAGCTAGCCAAGTATCACACAGCCATAGCACACGGGCGTGTCTATTGGCCGTGGGTGAAAGCCAGTATGCTTGCTTTGTTTTGGCACGGCTAGTTCACATGGGTGTGTCTAGTGCCCGTGTGTACCACACGGACTAGTAACACGGGCATGTGACTTTAACAGTTTGAAAGAATTGGTTAAGTTCTGAAAATTTTGAATAAGTTCAGTTTAGTTCTGACCTTTCTTTAAATGTATATTTTAGGTCTCGTAGACTATAATTAGAGATGATTGTTTATGAAATGATGTTAAATAGTATCTGTGATTTTGAATTGGTCCGAAATGTTCTGTTTGTCTGGTAATGCCTCGTAACCCTAATCTGATGTCGGTTACGGGTTAGGGGTGTTACACCGAGTGTTACCAAAACTTTCAGAACATTTTCAGATAACTTGCAACAATTACAATTTACTTTCTGAAATTATTCGTAACGTCCCTTAAATGGACCCTCGAGGCCCAATATGAGCTTTAGAATCGAATTGGGACTCAATTGGGATCTCTAAAAATTTTTCGTGAAATTTCAAAATTTTTCCAAGGTGTAGGGCTCTCACGCCCATGTGGTCCAAGGGACACGCCCGTGTGACCCTAGGACACGCTCGTGCTACAGGCTGTGTTCAACCTCATGTAACTCTATGAGTTGTGCCACACGGCCAACCACACGCCCGTGTGAGTAGGCCGTGTAATTAATTTTACTTTTTAAATTTAGGAGCAGGTTTCACACAGCCCAGACATACACCTTTATTCTAGGCCGTGTAGCACACACGACTGATACACACGATCGTGTCTCTGCCCCTGTGCTCAATTCTGAGCATACTATTTCTCGAATTAAAGGTGCAGGGGACTCATGGCCTAACCACACACCCATGTACCAGGCCATGTGTCACACATAGTCTAGACACATGCCTGTGTGTCTGCCCGTGTGGACAAAATAAAGCCATTTCTAGCTTCATTTCTCACTCAAAATTTTTACCAAGTTCCTGCACCAAACTTACATCCAAATACCAACTAGTCCAAGCATTGAATTCAAGCAATTTATAACATCTAATATGATATATTGTTACATGCATTTATGCTTTTAATCTTACCTTTTATAAGCATACTCATTTAATCATTCTCAATCAATCAATAATAAACACTTATGTTATCTCCATAAAATAAACTTAATACATATATACATATACCAACACATAAATCATCACTAGCCATTCCAATGGCTAGATTACAATAATCATTTACATTTACATGCCAATATGGCCAATTTAACCTATACATGCCATTATAACCATAATTGATTTACCATATGCACCGAAATAGGCCAATAGATAGTGTGAGTGATCTCTGCCAAGCTTCCAATCCAACGAGCTTCCAATTTACTATAAAACAGGGAAATAAAACTAAGTAAGCATTACATGCTTAGTAAGTTCATATAACATGGTACTTAACTTACCATTCATTCTATTTTGAGGCAACTATCCAAGGCATATTCAATCAATTTGACCTCAAGCCCTACACATATCTTCATTGCACTTGCTAGTCATGTAGCACCCCAAACCCGGCCCAGAAGTTATAGCCGGATCCGGCATGCCACATCAAAAACGTTAAAAAAAATTTTCCATTCTAAGTCCAGAAAATCCTACTTGATGTTCAAAAGATTAATTCATTAAGGGTTAAAGTGAATGGAAGCTGTGCACCAGGTAGGAAATCGGAAAAGAGGTGGTGAGTCCATCGGACTGCTTAAGTACCAAGCTCCCTTCAGATCCAATCCTAGACATGCATACCACCATTGCCACACCTTAACGTCATGGATATTTCTAGGAAACCGATTTGATTAAGTCATTTTAGGAAAAGTGATTAATTTTGGAAAATACTTTCATTATGGAAGCTTTGCTTGTTGTCGTGTTATTTTGAAATCAACTGTTGTTTTTGAAAACGCGCCCTAAAGCTATCCAATTTCAAAAGTTAAAATAAGTATTACCTATCTTAGTAATACATATTAAAAACCATCAAAAATAAATAAGCGGCCTTATTACATTTAAAAGCCCAAAACCTCAAACGTAATTAAAAGGATGTCCAGTTCACCAGAAGAAAATCAAACTTTCAGAACGGGTGGCCACTCCGAATTCCTTCATAGCTCCAAGCCCACTATGGTGGGGATTACCTGCGTGGATGAAAATAAAAGGGATGAGTTTGGAGAAACACAGTGTGTAAAATAACCCAACCATAGTCTAAATCAGCTCAACCCACAGAAATAGAATAAGTTGGCCTTAGCCGCAATGTATCTGAATAAAGCCCATAGGCCCATAATGTAACGTAATGCAATGATATTACATATTTATGCGAAACCCAACCATATCCAATCGTATACACCCCCATACCAACCTTACACCGTGTGGGGAGACAACTCGACCCACCCAACCGCTACACACCACAGAATTTGCAGCATGGCTGCTAGAACAGATAATGTGACAGAGTCACCAAATACAAATAATCGTGGCAGAGCCACTAGAACAGATATATGTGGTAGAGCCACCAGATCAGATATTTGTGGCATTGCCACCAGAACGCTTCCTCCATAATATAACCCATGTCCCCATGCAACAAATATATATAATCATGGCATCCATCATACAGAATCAGATCGCTATGCTTTTTAGTCAAAATTAACCCTACGGGTATAACGGTAATTTTGCACCTAGGGGTATAACAGTAAGTTTCCATACATAGGGGTATTATAGTAATTTAGCTACTTTCAGGGTTTTCATGCATATCCTAACTATTTACGTACTATCAGAACACTTACACAAGATACTTACGAATTGGGCCCGTTGGCCCATGAACCCGATCTTTGGCCCATTAAGCCCAAATTATCAAAATGTACGAAAATCGTATGCGTCTGCAGTTTATTACTTTAGATTACCAAATATACAAACCCAACTATCTTACGAGCATTCGCACACTCGCAAATTCCCAAAATATCGACTTTTCGGCATTTCGGCTTTTCGGCTTTTGCCAATCTAGTCTATGAGAGGGTGTCGGTTACACACATTTTGCATTTATATCTTGACGAGATCCACACGAACCGCCTACAATTGGATTACTAACACGTTAATCTAACTATTCAAATACAAAATACGTATTAACCCCTTACAATATTCGGCCAACCACACCTACAGATCATAGTAAGCTTATAAGAAATCAATAAGCAACTCATTAACAAATTTTTGTCAATGTTTACCACATAATCATAATTTCACTGCAAGCTGTCTTCCTGAGCAACTGTCAGTAAATTATTTATAACTGGAGCTACGAAACTCCAAATCAAGTGCCGTTAATTTTCCATGAAAATAGACTCATATATCTTCTATCCATAAAATTTTCAGAATTTTTGGTTTAGCCAATCAATACCAGATTTTTCTCAAAGTTTCCCATGTTTCACTGTTTGACTAATCTGACCACCCTTCATTACGAATCAAATTTCTCATTGTACAGAATTCAAAATATGTTCTTGTTTATTTCATTAGAAACTAGACTCAATAATATTTAATTACATAATTTATTCAGCTTCTAATTCTTCTCCCACAATTTATGGTGATTTTCCAAAGTCACGTTACTGCTGCTGTCCCAAGCAGATTTATTACCAAATCACTCTTTCACACATACCTTGCATGCATGTTATTTAAACATGTATATCACCAATCAATCATCACATATCTATGATTTTACTTAAGTATAATCTCCATTTCATCATTTTAAAGCACAACATGTTAGCTGATTTTTCCCTTTAACATCTAAGGCACATGCATGCTCATTTGTTTGGCTCAACTTCACCTATCTTCCATTTTTCATCAAAAGAACATGAAACAACAACCATTTCCTTCATTTTCATTCATGACTAAATGCTCACAACACAACTAAAAATCAAAATATACTTCAAGAGTTAAGGTAGAATCAAGAAGAACTCATGAACCTCAAAATAGAAGCAAGGTACCAAGAACTTACCTTCAATTTTCCTCCTCTTAATGACCGAATACTCAAGAGCTTTCTCCTCTCCTTTCTCTTCTCTAACTTTCAGCTATGATGAACAAAGATGGACAAAACTTTGTTCTTTTCACCCCTTTTTCTTTTAATAAAACTTCATATTTTATCCATTTAATTCTTTAATACAAAAGACATGAAATTCTTATCATGAAACATTTACCTAACCCATTATCATGAAACATTTACCTAACCCATTATCATGGAACATTTACCTAACCTATTATCATTGAACATTTACCTAACCTATTATCAATTTGTATCAATTTGTACCATAAATTATGGATATCAAGTGTACATTTTGTCTACAACAACATGATGACTAGCCACTACATGTAAAATGGGAGGTTTGTCATGCAAATCCTCCTATTTTGCACTCCTATTTATTTGGCCACTTCAATTTAGCATATAGCATTTTCAAATATTTTCACATAGGTCCTATTTCAGAATTTCACCCCCTTTTTCTTATGGAACAAAAATTAACTAACATTGTAGGGTTCTATCTTAAGCTTGGGCTTTCTAGAGGCCCACTAACATAATTAAACCTATGCCAACATTCACAGGATTCCCGAAAATTGGGGCGTTACAACTCTACCCTCCTTAAAGAAATTTCGTCCTCGAAATTTACCTAATCCAAACAGATGAGGGTATTGCTGTTGCATCGTCTCTTCTGGCTCCCAAACTCAGAAGTTTCCCCTTCCTTAACTTGTTGAAAACGAGCGACCAAAGACTCATCGTTCAACTATTTTTCCTTAATCTGATCCACCCAGGTTGGCCTCACTTGCAACTCACCAATGACTTCCGTCATCATACTGACTCAGACGAGCAAACATTGCTCTCGGATCGATCTGACTCTATGACTTAGAGCATCGGCTACCACATTAGCCTTGCTTGGGTGATACTCGATCGAACAGTCATAATCCTTAAGCAACTCAATCCATCTCCTTTGCCTAAGGTTCAGCTCCTTCTGAGTCAACAAATACTTAAGACTCTTATGGTCAGTGTATATAATACACCTTTCTCCGTACAAGTAATGTCTCCAAATCTTAAGTGCAAATATCACTGCTGCCAACTCTAAATCATGAGTCAAATAGTTTCCCTCATGAGGCTTAAGCTATCGTGATGCATATGTAACCACCTTACCCTCTTGCATTAACACGCAGCCCAAACCCACGTGTGATGCGTCACTGTACACAGTAAAATTATTCCCAAACTCCGGCTGAATTAACACAAGTGCTTCAGTCAGAACTTTCTTCAACTTCTCAAAAGCGTCCTGCTGTTTCTTAGTCCATACAAACGGTACTCCTTTCCTTATGTGTTTTGTCAGAGGTGCTGCCATCACAGAAAAAACCTTCCACAAACCTTCTGTAGTATCATGCCAGTCCTAGAAAACTCCGTATTTCTGACACTGACCTAGGCGGCTTCTACTCCAAAATCGCTTCAATTTTTCGAGGGTCCACCTTAATCCCCTCAGCAGAGACCGCATGTCCTAAGAAGGTTACCTCCCTCAACCAAAGTTCAGACTTGCTGAACTTCACAAAGAGTTCCTTCTCCCTTAACACTTGTAGCACTATACGGAAATGCTCATCATGTTTCATTTTAGTTTCAGAATATACCAGGATATCGTCAATAAAGACAACTACGAATTGATCTAAAAATGGTTGGAACACATGATTCATCAGATCCATAAACGCTGCAGGAGCGTTCGTTAGTCCAAATGGCATAACCAGAAACTCGTAATGACTATACCGAGTCCTGAATGTCGTCTTTTGGATATCTGCCTCCTTGACCCTTAACTGATGATATCCAGATCGAAGGTCGATCTTGGAAAATGTAGAAGCTCCTCTAAGCTGGTCAAATAGATCGTCAATCCTTGGCAGTGGATACTTATTCTTAATCGTCAGTTTGTTCAACTGGCGATAATCAATACACATCTGCATCGTACCATCCTTCTTTTTCACGAATAGCACCGGTGCTCCCCATGAAGACACGCTTGCCCTAATAAAGCCCCTATCCAACAACTCTTGAATTTGAGCATTTAACTCTACTAATTCCTTCGGTGCCATCCTATACGGTGCGATAGACACAGGCGCCATTCCAGGCAACAAATCTATTCCAAACTCAACTTCTCGGTTCGGAGGCAATCCTGGAAGCTCCTGCGAAAAAAACATCTTGGAACTCTTTTACGGTTCTAACCTTATCCACTGTCAGTCCCTCCTCTTCTGACTGACTTACAAATGCCAAATAGACCTCACAACCTTTTTGAATCCACTTTTCGGCTCTTAATGCCGACACCATATTGGACAAATAATCCCTTTGCTCACCTATCACCATAACCTCCTCATCCTTTGTGGTCCTTAACACCTTTCATTTAGCAGCACAATCCGGAGTCGCCTTATGCTTAACAAGCCAGTCCATTCCCAAAATGAGATCAAACTCTCCGAATGGTAACTCCATCAGATCTCTAGGGAAAATCTTACCTTGAGTTTCTAAGGGTACATTCCTATACAGTTTGTCTACCCTAACCGAGTGACCCAAGGGACTTAGTACAGATACCCCACTCACAACCTCCTCAGAGCAGTCCAAGTCGTCCATAATCCGTTCTGTAGCCTCCAACCAATATTCTGCCACATTTGGGGCTATACCAGACACGCCCCTAAAGATCTCCGCTCCGTTGGCCTAGAGTCGTTCAGAAATAGATCCCCGAACTCCATTACCCGTACTTGCCCCGGCAACCCTTTTCAGAACACGAAGCATTGCCTGTGACAGGGCATCATCCTCGGCACCGCGATCATGAGACTCTACCTCTGTTGCCGATGGTACCGGTGCATCCACCGCCGGCATATGTCCCGAAGATAAAGATCTCGCTCGAACACTTCCTCGGCTCCATCCACAGCCTCTTTTACTCATATCGTATTATCTTGATTACGAATTTTTATGCATCAATTATTATTCCAGTGTTTATTACAGATGTTTTATGAATCAGACAGTAGTTTAGAGTTTGTTTTCGCAGAATCGAAGTCTAGCTACAGTTTCAGTCTCTTATCAGATTTTCCTATGGTTTCAGAATAATCCTATCTAGAGTATCCTAGTAGGGTTTCAGTACAGACAGATAATTTAGAAAAATATTCAGAAGAGTTCAGAGTAATACTTACAGGCTTGAGCCGGAGATTCGGAATGCCACCTTCTAAAGATCTAAATTTTGAAAATTGCGTTTTTCGCAATCTTTATAAAATTTTTGTTTTCGAAGATCTAAATTTTGTAAACCCATTCCACAGCCGAGTTGTTGTAACCTAGGCTCTGATACCACTAAATGTAGCACCCCAAACCCGGCCCAGAAGTTATAGCCGGATCCGGCATGCCACATCAAAAACGTTAAAAAAAATTTTCCATTCTAAGTCCAGAAAATCGTACTTGATGTTCAAACGATTAATTCATTAAGGGTTAAAGTGAATGGAAGCTGTGCACCAGGTAGGAAATCGGAAAAGAGGTGGTGAGTCCATCGGACTGCTTAAGTACCAAGCTCCCTTCAGATCCAATCCTAGACATGCATACCACCATTGCCACACCTTAACGTCATGGATATTTCTAGGAAACCGATTTGATTAAGTCATTTTTAGGAAAAGTGATTAATTTTGGAAAATACTTTCATTGCGGAAGCTTTGCTTGTTGTCGTGTTATTTTGAAATCAATTGTTGTTTTTGAAAACGCCTAAAAGCTATCCAATTTCAACAGTTAAAATAAGTATTACCTATCTTAGTAATACATATTAAAACCATCAAAAATAAATAAGCGGCCTTATTACATTTAAAAGCCCAAAACCTCAAACGTAATTAAAAGGATGTCCAGTTCACGGAAGAAAATCAAACTTTCGAGCGGGTGGCCACTCAAATTCCTTCACAGACTCCAAGCCCACTATGGTTGGGGATTACTGCGTGGATGAAAATAAAAGGGATGAGTTTGGGGAAACTCAGTGTGTAAAATAACCCAACCATAGTCTAAATCAGCTCAACCCACAGAAATAAAATAAGTTGGCCTTAGCCCAGAACAGAATTCAGAATAAAGCCCATAGGCCCATAATGTAACGAGCAGATATTACATGTTTATGCAGAAACCCAACCATATCCAACCGTATACACCCCCATACCAACCTTACACCGTGTGGAGAGACAACTCGACCCACCCAACCGCTACACACCACAGAATTTGCAGCATGGCTGCTAGAACAGATAATGTAACAGAGTCACCAAATACAAATAATCGTGGCAGAGTCACCAGAACAGATATATGTGGCAGAGCCACCAGATCAGATATTTGTGGCATAGCCACCAGAACGCTTCCTCCATAATATAACCCATGTCCCCATGTAACAAATATATATAATCATGGCATCCATCATACAGAATCAGATCGCTATGCTTTTCAGTCAAAATTAACCCTACGGGTATAACGGTAATTTTGCACCTAGGGGTATAACAGTAATTTTCCATACATAGGGGTATTATAGTAATTTAGCTACTTTCAGGGTTTTCATGCATATCCTCACTATTTACGTACTATTAGAACACTTATCGCGCATACTTATCGAATTGGGCCCGTTGGCCCATGAACCCGATCTTTGGCCCATTAAGCCCAAATTATCAAAATGTACGAAATCGTGCGTACTGCAGTTTATTACTTTAGATTACCAAATATACAAACCCAACTATCTTACGAGCATTCGCACACTCACAAATTCCCAAAATACCGACTTTTCGGCATTTCGGCTTTTCGGCTTTTGCCAATCTAGTCTATGAGAGGGTGTCAGTTACACACCTGTTTGCAACGATATGCTGACGAGATCCACACACGAACCGCCTACAATTGGATTACTAACACATTAATCTAACTATTCAAATACAAAATACGTATTAACCCCTTACAATATTCGGCCAACCACACCTACAGATCATAGTAAGCTTATAAGAAATCAATAAGCAACTCATTAACAAATTTTTGTCAATGTTTACCACATAATCATAATTTCACTGCAAGCTGTCTTCCTGAGCAACTGTCAGTAAATTATTTATAACTGGAGCTACGAAACTCCAAATCAAGTACCGTTAATTTTCCATGAAAATAGACTCATATATCTTCTATCCATAAAATTTTCAGAATTTTTGGTTTAGCCAATCAATACCAGATTTTTCTAAAAGTTTCCCATGTTTCACTGTTTGACTAATCTGACCACCCTTCATTACGAATCAAATTTCTCATTGTACAGAATTCAAAATATGTTCTTGTTTATTTCATTAGAAACTAGACTCAATAAGCTTTAATTACATAATTTATTCAGCTTCTAATTCTTCTCCCACAATTTATGGTGATTTTCCAAAGTCACGTTACTGCTGCTGTCCCAAGCAGATTTATTACCAAATCACTCTTTCACACATACCTTGCATGCATGTTATTTAAACATGTATATCACCAATCAATCATCACATATCTATGATTTTACTTAAGTATAATCTCCATTTCATCATTTTAAAGCACAACATGTTAGCTGATTTTTCCTTTAACATCTAAGGCACATGCATGCTCATTTGTTTGGCTCAACTTCACCTATCTTCCATTTTTCATCAAAAGAACATGAAACAACAACCATTTCCTTCATTTTCATTCATGACTAAATGCTCACAACACAACTAAAAATCAAAATATACTTCAAGAGTTAAGGTAGAATCAAGAAGAACTCATGAACCTCAAAATAGAAGCAAGGTACCAAGAACTTACCTTCAATTTTCCTCCTCCTAATGACCGAATACTCAAGAGCTTTCTCCTCTCCTTTCTCTTCTCTAACTTTCAGCTATGATGAACAAAGATGGACAAAACTTTGTTCTTTTCACCCCTTTTTCTTTTAATAAAACTTCATATTTTATCCATTTAATTCTTTAATACAAAAGACATGAAATTCTTATCATGAAACATTTACCTAACCCTTTATCATGAAAGATTTACCTAACCTATTATCATTGAACATTTACCTAACCTATTATCAATTTGTATCAATTTGTACCATAAATTATGGATATCAAGTGTACATATTGTCTACAACAACATGATGACTAGCCACTACATGTAAAATGTGACAGCCCTAAATTGACCCTAGTCGGAAAGTGGTTTCGGGACCACTAAACCGAGTCATAAAAATAATTAACTGTCATAGTTGATGCTCATTATATGTACATATGCATGTGTGAAAATTTCATGTTTGGATTTTGTTAATTGTAAGTGAATTTTATCAAATAGGACTTATGTGAGAAAATTTAGAAATGTGCTAGGCAAATGTAGGGTGGCCTATAAGTGCATGTTGTGAAAATGGTGGGTTTGCATGTCAATTCACCCAAATTTAAGCACGATGGCTGGCCATGCTATGGGTGGAAACATGTTGCAAACATGTTGGGTTAGTGGTTATGTTAGAAAGAATAAAATAATGAAAAAAAAAAGGAAAATATGATGAAAACAAAGGAAAAAAAAAGTGTCCATCCTTTCACATTTTCTTTGCTTGCCCGAATGTTCTAAGAAGAAGGGGGGGAAGAGCTTGAGAAAATCAACCATGGGAGTTTGCTAGACTAAGGTATGTTTGATGTTGTCCGTGAGATTCATGCATGTTTTAGTTGTTAGTTTGAGTTCTACTTAGCGCATGGTTTAAATCTTTGCTATGAGATGGAGATGATATTCGGCCATGGGTGTTGTCTTCTTATTTGATGTTTGATGTTTGATGTTGTGGTGATGAGGCATGAAGATGAGTTAAGTTTCGGCTAAGGTAGGTTTGTGTTGATGTCATTTGCATGCTAAGTGTGAAGCTTTGTAATGATGCACGTGTATGGTGCTCTTGATGTTGTGAATGGAAGTAGAGGAAAGGTAAAAGAAAATTTAGGTAGAAATGTGGATTTATAGGATGTTACAAGTATATGTAAAGCCATGTTAGGTTAGGAAAAATTCGGTCAAGTGTTCATGAGATGAAATTTTGTGTTAGGTGAATTAAAGATGATAGTATAGTTGATATCATATATATATATATATATATGTATGCATATTCGGCTATCAATTAAGAGCATAGGTGATGATGAGTCTAAGCTTTGTACATTTGGCCATATACATATATGCATGTGTGATTGGATTATTGATAGTAGGGCGATAGCATATGGCTATTAGCCGAATAGATAAAAGCACGAGGCAGCAAGATTAAAATTTTACCATGCCGTTCCGTATGTCATAAAATCATTAAAATGTGAATACCAATATATGTAGCAAAGGGGTTGAATGAGTTAATTTATTTGTTTAAGCTCAAGATCCTAAAGGAGAGGCATCCAACAAGGGGAAATCGAAGGTCATCGAGTAGCCGACTTGGAATTAATTCACCCAACACAAGTAAGTCACTAAGCGTATATTTTGTATCGATTTAAATAGACATGATGTCTATGTAATTATGTCGAATGGAATGATAAATTTATATACATGTATGTATGTGGTGATGAAAGTATTGAATGAAAAGAAAAGAGGTGAGATGTATTGAGTTGTGGATCTCGGCACTAAGTGTGCGGGTATAAACATTTATGATCATGAGATTGCACTAAGTGTGCGGGTTTTAAATTTGTCCAGCACTAAGTGTGCGAGTTTGATTATATAGCACTAGGTGTGCGAGTTGATTTTATAGCACTAAGTGTGCGGACTCACTATATGTTTTTGAATCACTATTGACACTGAGTGTGCGACATTATTAAGTTGATCACGGACAGCGGATCGGGTAAGTACCTTGAGTTCATGGCTAATAGGCGCTATGTTTATATTTGGAGTTGAGCTTGGTAAGTTTTGAACCTATGTGACAATTTTAATTGAAGTCACGTACATGAGAATTATCGTGGAATAAGTGAAAGGCCATTTAGTTGTATGATTGTAACGAAAACAAAATGATGTATAAAAACGCTTCAAATATCCTATTGATTAGTATATGGAATGTGAATGTGTAACTTGGTGTGAGATTGAACCGAAAGGTCTAAGGAACTATGGTATAGTTCGGTTTGGATGAAGTAATTAGCATCGTTCCATTTTGTTTCCTCTTATGATAATGTTATTAATGGATGGTAGTGCATTGCTTATGACTTACTGAGTTATGTACTCATTTGGAGCTTATTGTTGCTTATTTAGGTTCTTGATCCATTTTGCATGCTCGGGACCGTCGTCGAAGTCATCACACCGGCTAGCAACTTTTGGTATTTTCTTCTTAGATGGTCTAAGAGAACATTTCAGCATGTATAGGCTATTATGTTTTGTTTGAACTTGGTATGTAAAACTTTGGATGGCCATGCGAAAATGGCTTATATACGTTTTGAGTATAATGTTATAGTCATCTTGAATGTATATGTTCATTAAGAAGCATGGAAATGTTGGTAACGGTTAGCCATGGGAATGGTCATTCATGATCACTTTTGGTATATGTATGACAAACTCTAGTTGATCCATGGAGGATCATGAAATAGGTAAAGTTGCCTTAAAAATAGATGCTGACAGCAGCAGTGATGTAGATTTGAAAAATCACTAAAAATAGTAGGAATGGAATTAAATAGTTAATAAATTATGTCAATGAACCTTGATGAATCTATTTTCATAGGAAAGCAAGAAAATGAGCATGTGAACAGTATGTTAAGAGAAATTTAAGTTTTTGTGAGACAGGGCCAGAACGGTTTTTGGATCCCCTGTTCCGACTTTGGAAATTCATTGTAAATTAACCAGAGATAATTAGAAGTCATGCCATATATGCATAGATTCCTCTTTGAGTCTAGTTTCTATAGAAACAAACGGCACCAGTATTGAAGCCCTTTACAGGGAGATATCCAAGTTGTAATGCGCAAAGGTCAGGGTAGTCGAGCCCTGAAACAGGGGAGACTTTAACTAATAAACTGTACTAATTGGCCCAACCAAAAATTCTAGAAAAAAAATTGTAGATGCAAATATGAGTCTAGTTTCAGGGAAAAATCACAAAACTGATTTTTGAGTTGTGGAAGGCAAGATATGATTTTTAGGGTGGCAGTGACGCAGCTTGCTAGCCTGCCTGGAAAATTTTAAATGGACTGTGAGATTAATTAAGTTAAGTCTATATGCACCTTGTGTTCGACTCCGGCAACGGTCTCGGGCACGGGGTGTTACAATTTAATTGGTATCAGAGCTATGGTTTAGTCGGTTCTAGGACTACCATAGCACGTATGAGTCTAGCTATACATGCCTTAATGTTAATGTTTAAATGTGTGATGACTTCTGACGGTTAAAATTATTGTTTTGATTAGTAAATGGATCCCGGTGTAGAGAGAACCTTGGCGGATGACGTTGAAAGTGTAGCGGCTGCTCCTGCACAAGGGACGCCGCCTGTTGAACCTCCGTCATCTGCGAATAATCAAGGTGAGGGGGCTAAACAAGCCTTCTTTACCATGATGAACGAGTGGGTCGCGCAATATGCCCGAACCAATCCGGCTGTCCAACACTTCCCGAATTTGAATAATCCACCCCAAGAGCCCGTAATGCCATCAGTTACTGATCTTGTGAGGCTGAGTAAGCCACCTGTAGACTTGATTAGGAAGCGCAGGGCTGAGGAGTTCAAGGCCATAGTTACTGATGATGCCGAAAGGGCCGAGTTCTGGCTTGATAACACTATTTGGGTGTTTGATGAACTGTCATGCACACCCGATGAATGTCTAAAGTGTGCTATATCCTTGTTGCGAGACTCAGCTTACTATTGGTGGAGGACTTTGATTTCCATAGTCCCAAACGAACGAGTTACTTGGGATTTCTTTCAAACAGAATTTCGAAAGAAATATATTAGTCAACGGTTCATCGATCAAAACGTAAGGAATTCTTGGAACTCAAGCAAGGCAGTATCTGATGTCGAATCTGAACATGAGTTCGTAAGACTTAGTCGGTATGCTCGGGAGTGTATGGCTGATGAGGTTGCTATGTGCAAGAGATTTGAAGAAGGATTGAATGAAGATTTAAAGCTACTAGTGGGTATTTTGGAGATAAAAGAATTCGTAACACTAGTTGAACGAGCCTGCAAGGCGGAAGAACTTGGAAAGGAGAAGAAGAAGGCTGAGTTTGAAGCTAGAGACTATCGTAAAAGATCGACGGATAAAGCTCCGTTCTCGGCTGTAAAGAAGTTCAGGGAGGACACTAATAAATCGAAGACGACTGCGGGAATTTCCATTAGAACACGGCCATCGACGGACTCCCGAGCTACTTTGGTAACTAGTGTGGGCAATAATCGCCAAGAGAAACCTGAATGCCCATAATGTGGAAGACGACACATAGGTGAATGTTGGGGTAAGTCTACTAACAGGGCCTGTTACGGATGCGGTTCGAAGGACCACTTCATTAGAGATTGCACGGAGCTTGATGAGAAGAATAGGATGCAAGGTCCAAGACCTAGTGGAATGACAGCTAGAGGTAGACCACCAAGAATTTCAGGAGGTAGGGGTGGTAGTCAGAGAGGGGCCACTGATACGGCTGTTCGATCTGAGACCCGTACTCCTGCTAGGGCATATGCCATCCGTGCACGAGAGGAAGCATCCTCCCCTGATGTTATCACTGGTACTTTCACTCTTTTTGATACTAATGTAATTGCATTAATCGACCCTGGCTCTACTCATTCTTATGTATGTGAGACTTTAGCATCCAGTAAGACTCTACCTATTGAGTCTACTGAGTTCGTAATTCGGGTGTCAAATCCCTTGGGTCGTTACATGCTTGTCAACAAAGTGTGCAAGAAATGTCCCCTAGTAATCCGAGGGTCCTGCTTTCCGGCGGACCTGATGCTTTTGCCGTTTGATGAATTTGATGTTATTCTTGGTTTGGATTGGTTGACCGTGCATGATGCGGTTGTGAATTGCAAAAGCAAGACTATTGATTTGAGGTGCGCAAATAACGAGATAATCCGAGTTGAGTCTACGGACTTAAAGGGTTGCCACCGTAATATCGCAATGTTGGCCCGAAATATGTAAGAAAGGGTGCGAAGCATACCTTGCGTATGTACTTGATGACAAGGAATTGGAGAAGAAACCGAATCATGCGGTGGTTTGTGAATACCGGATGTTTTTCTGAAGAATTACGGGTTTACCACTGCTCGAGAAGTAGAGTTTGGTATTGAGCTTGTACATGGGACTACGCCAATTTCGATAGCTCCGTATCGTATGGCACCAACCGAGTTGAAGGAGTTGAAAGCTCAGTTGCAAGAGTTGACGGATAGAGGTTTCGCTCGACCAAGTTTCTCACCTTGGGGTGCACCAGTATTGTTTGTGAAAAAGAAGGACGGAACCATGAGGTTGTGCATTGACTATCGTCAGCTGAATAAAGTGACAATAAAGAATAAATATCCGTTACCGCGTATTGATGATTTGTTTGATCAACTAAAGGGAGCCTCAGTGTTTTCAAAGGTAGATTTGAGGTCGGGTTATTATCAGTTGTGGATTCGAGATGCGGATGTACCCAAACTGCTTTCAGAACGAGGTACGGTCACTACGAGTTCTTAGTGATGCCGTTTGGGCTCACTAATGCCCTACGGTATTTATGGATTTAATGAATCGGATCTTGAGATGATATTTGGACCGGTTCGTATTGTGTTTATTGATGACATCTTGGTCTATTCAAGAGATGAGACCGAACACCGAGCACCGAGGTTAGTGTTGCAAATTTTACGGGATAAGCGAGTTATATGCTAAGTTCAAGAAGTGTGAGTTCTGGTTAAGAGAGGTTAGCTTCTTGGGTCATGTGGTATCCGCGACGGGTATTCGAGTGGACCGAGCAAAATTTCAGCCATACTTAACTGGAAGCCTCAGAAATATTACGAGGTTCGAGCTTTTGGGACTTGCTTACTACTACCGACGGTTCGTGAAAGGTTTCTCGACGATAGCCACACCAATGAGGAAGCTACTTCAAAAAGATGTTAAGTTCGAATGGACGGAAAAATGTCAGAAAAGTTTTGATCAACTGAAAACCTATTTGACTGAAGCTCCAATTCTAGTGCAGCCCGAATCAGGCAAGGAATTTGTCATTTATAGTGACGCCTCCCTACTTGGGTTGGGTTGCGTATTGATGCAAGAAGGTCGAGTGGTGGCCTACGCGTTGAGACAATTAAAGCCACATGAGAAAAACTACCCGACCCATGACCTTGAATTAGCAGCCATAGTGTTCGCCTTGAAAATATGGCGACATTACTTGTTTGGAGAGAGGTGTCACATTTATTCGGACCACAAGAGTCTTAAATATTTAATGACTCAAAAAGATCTAAATCTGCGACAAAGACGTTGGCTTGAGTTGTTGAAAGACTATGAACTTGTCATTGATTATCACCCGGGGAGGGCTAACGTGGTGGCCGATGCTTTGAGTCGTAAAGCACTGTTTGCTTTGAGAGCGATGGATGCTCACCTATCCGTTTAGCCGATGAGGTGCTAGTAGTTGAATTAAAGGCCAAACCATTATGGATTCATCAAATACTTGAATCCCAGAAAGTCGACGCTGAATTGGTCGCTAAACGAGCTGAATGTGCCTCGAATGAGGAATCAGAATTTCAGATTGACAACAATGATTGTTTGACATTCAAGGGTCGATTATGTGTTCCAAGAAATTCGGAACTTACTTCGATGATTTTGAACGAGGCTCATAGTGGCCGAATGTCTATCCACCCAGGTAGTACTAAAATGTACAACGATCTGAAACGTCAATTTTGGTGGCCGGGTATGAAACGAGACATTTCTGAATTTGTTTCAAGGTGTTTGATATGTCAACAAGTAAAAGCGGAACATCGAGTGCCATCGGGATTACTTCAGCCAATCATGATACCCAAATGGAAATGGGATCGAATGACAATGGACTTTGTATCTGGGTTACCTTTGACTCAGAGTAAGAAAGACTCGGTCTGGGTTATTGTTGATAGATTGACCAAGTCTGCTCATTTTATCCCTGTCCGTACGGATTTTTCGCTCGATAAATTGGCAGAATTATACATCTCCCAAATTGTTCGATTGCATGGGGTACCTATTTCTATCGTGTCTGATAGAGAGAGCGTTGGGTACTAAGATGCATTTTAGCACCGCATTTCATCCCCAGACTGACGGCCAACCTGAACGAATAATTCAGATACTCGAGGATATGTTGAGATGTTGCGTCTTAGAGTTTTGTGGTTCATGGGAAAGATATTTTCCTTTGATTGAATTCGCTTACAACAATAGTTTTCAATCAAGCATTAAGATGGCACCTTACAAGGCTTTATACGGTCGTAAATGCCGTACCCCATTATTTTGGACTGAACTTAGCGAAAGAAAAATCTTTGGGGTTGATTTGATTAAGGATGCTGAGCAGAAAGTTCGAGTAATTCGTGAAAGTTTGAAAGCTGCTTCGGATCTCCAGAAGTCGTACGCAGATTTAAAACGAAGAGATATTGAGTATCAGGTGGGAGACAAAGTGTTTCTTAAGGTATCGCCTTGGAAAAAGATACTCAGATTCGGCCGTAAGGGCAAATTAAGTCCGAGATTCATTGGGCCGTATGAGATCTCCGAACGAGTTGGCCCAGTAGCATATAGGTTGCTTTTACCCCCTGAACTCGAAAGGATCCACAACGTTTTTCATGTTTTGATGCTTCGACGTTATCGATCCGATCCTTCGCATGTAATAAACCCCTCCGAAATTGAAATTCAAGCCGATATGAGTTATGTAGAAGAACCGATCCGTATTCTAGCTCGTGAAGTGAAAGAGTTGCGAAACAAAAGGGTTCCGTTAGTGAAAGTGTTATGGCTCAAACACGGAATGGAAGAAGCTACTTGGGAACCTGAGAACTCTATGAAAGAACGATACCCAAACCTATTTACGGTAAGATTTTCGGGACGAAAATTTCTTAAGTGGGGAGAGTTGTGACAGCCCTAAATTGACCCTAGTCGGAAAGTGGTTTCGGGACCACTAAACCGAGTCATAAAAATAATTAACTGTCATAGTTGATACTCATTATATGTACATATGCATGTGTGAAAATTTCATGTTTGGATTTTGTTAATTGTAAGTGAATTTTATCAAATAGGACTTATGTGAGAAAATTTAGAAATGTGCTAGGCAAATGTAGGGTGGCCTATAAGTGCATGTTGTGAAAATGGTGGGTTTGCATGTCAATTTACCCAAATTTAAGCATGATGGCCGGCCATGCTATGGGTGGAAACATGTTGCAAACATGTTGGGTTAGTGGTTATGTTAGAAAGAATAAAATAATGAAAAAAAAGGAAAATACGATGAAAACAAAGGAAAAAAAGTGTCCATCCTTTCACATTTTCTTTGCTTGGCCGAATGTTCTAAGAAGAAGGGGGGGAAGAGCTTGAGAAAATCAGCCATGGGAGTTTGCTAGACTAAGGTATGTTTGATGTTGTCCATGAGATTCATGCATGTTTTAGTTGTTAGTTTGAGTTCTACTTAGCCCATGGTTTAATTCTTTGCTATGAAATGGAGATGATATTTGGCCATGGGTGTTGTCTTCTTGTTTGATGTTTGATGTTTGATGTTGTGGTGATGAGGCATGAAGATGAGTTAAGTTTCGGCTAAGGTAGGTTTGTGTTGATGTCATTTGCATGCTAAGTGTGAAGCTTTGTAATGATGCACGTGTATGGTGCTCTTAATGTTGTGAATGGAAGTAGAGGAAAGGTAAAAGAAAATTTAGGTAGAAATGTGGATTTATAGGATGTTACAAGTATATGTAAAGCCATGTTAGGTTAGGAAAAATTCGGTCAAGTGTTCATGAGATGAAATTTTGTGTTAGGTGAATTAAAGATGATAGTATAGTTGATATCATATATATATATATATGTATGCATATTCGGCTATCAATTAAGAGCATAGGTGATGATGAGTCTAAGCTTTGTACATTCGGCCATATACATATATGCATGTGTGATTGGATTATTGATAGTAGGGCGATAGCATATGGCTATTAGCTTGAATAGATAAAAGCACGAGGCAGCAAGATAAAAATTTTACCATGACGTTCGTATGTCATAAAATCATTAAAATGTGAATACCAATATATGTAGCAAAGGGGTTGAATGAGTTAATTTATTTGTTTAAGCTCAAGATCCTAAAGGAGAGGCGTCCAACAAGGGGAAATCGAAGGTCATCGAGTAGCCGACTTGGAATTAATTCACCCAACACAAGTAAGTCACTAAGCGTATATTTTGTATCGATTTAAATAGACATGATGTCTATGTAATTATGCCGAATGGAATGATAAATTTATATACATGTATGTATGTGGTGATGAAAGTATTGAATGAAAAGAAAAGAGGTGAGATGTATTGAGTTGTGGATCTCGGCACTAAGTGTGCGGGTATAAACATTTATGATCATGAGATTGCACTAAGTGTGCGGGTTTTAAATTTGTCCAGCACTAAGTGTGCGAGTTTGATTATATAGCACTAGGTGTGCGAGTTGATTTTATAGCACTAAGTGTGCGGACTCACTATATGTTTTTGAATCACTATTGACACTGAATGTGCGACATTATTAAGTTGATCACGGACAGCGGATCGGGTAAGTTCATGGCTAATAGGCGCTATGTTTATATTTGGAGTTGAGCTTGGTAAGTTTTGAACCTATGTGACAATTTTAATTGAAGTCACGTACATGAGAATTATCGTGGAATAAGTGAAAGGCCATTTAGTTGTATAATTGTAACGAAAACAAAATGATGTATAAAAACGCTTCAAATATCCTATTGATTAGTATATGGAATGTGAATGTGTAACTTGGTGTGAGATTGAACCGAAAGGTCTAAGGAACTATGGTATAGTTCGGTTTGGATGAAGTAATTAGCATCATTCCATTTTGTTTCCTCTTATGATAATGTTATTAATGGATGGTAGTGCATTGCTTATGACTTACTGAGTTATGTACTCATTTGGTGGTTATTGTTGCTTATTTAGGTTCTTGATCCATTTTGCGTGCTCGGGACCGTCGTCAAGTCATCACACCGCTAGCAACTTTTGGTATTTTCTTCTTAGATGGTCTAAGAGAACATTTCGGCATGTATAGGCTATTATGTTTTGTTTGAACTTGGTATGTAAAACTTTGGATGGCCATGCGAAAATGGCTTATATACGTTTTGAGTATAATGTTATAGTCATCTTGAATGTATATGTTCATTAAGAAGCATGAAAATGTTGGTAACGGTTAGCCATGGGAATGGTCATTCATGATCACTTTTGGTATATGTATGACAAACTCTAGTTGATCCATGGAGGATCATGAAATAGGTAAAGTTGCCTTAAAAATAGATGCTGACAGCAGCAGTGATGTAGATTTGAAAAATCACTAAAAATAGTAGGAATGGAATTAAATAGTGAATAAATTATGTGAATGAACCTTGATGAATCTATTTTCATATGAAATCAAGAAAATGAGCATGTGAACAGTATGTTAAGAGAAATTTAAGTTTTTGTGAGACAGGGCCAGAACGGTTTCTGGATCCCCTGTTCCGACTTTGGAAATTCATTGTAAATTAACCAGAGGTAATTAGAAGTCATACCATATATGCATAGATTCCTTGTTGAGTCTAGTTTCTATAGAAACAAATGGCACCAGTATTGAAGCCCTGTACAGGGAGATATCCAAGTCGTAATGCGCAAATGTCAGGGTAGTCGAGCCCTGAAACAGGGGAGACTTTAACTAATAAACTGTACTAATTGGCCCAACCAAAAATTCTAGAAAAAAAATAGTAGATGAAAATATGAGTCTAGTTTCAGGGAAAAATCATGAAACTGATTTTCTAGTTGTGGAACGCAATATATGATTTTTAGGGTGGCAGTGACGCAGCTTGCCAGCCTGCCTGGAAAATTTTAAATGGACTGTGAGATTAATTAAGTTAAGTCTATATGCACCTTGTGTTCGACTCCGGCAACGGTCTCGGGCACGGGGTGTTACATAAAATGGGAGGTTTTTCATGCAAATCCTCCTATTTTGTACTTCTATTTATTTGGCCACTTCAATTTAGCCTATAGCATTTTCAAACATTTTCACATAGGTCCTATTTCAGAATTTCACCCCCTTTTTCTTATGGAACAAAAATTAACTAACATTGTAGGGTTCTATCTTAAGCTTGGGCTTTCTAGAGGCCCACTAACATAATTAAACCTATGCCAACATTCACAGGATTCCCAAAAATTGGGGCGTTACAAGTCTTATATTCCATAATAACATCAAAACATATTTGGGCTCAACAACAATCAAGTTTCCAAGCACATATGCTTTCCACAACATGTATTTATTTAACATGTGTAAATCATATTACAAGTATAATATCATATAATTCATCTCGAGTTTAGATTATTTCATATTAGAACTTTCCTCATATTACTCAAAATATCAATGTCACACGAGTAATAGTACACTCAAAGTGTACAAGTCTATAATCAAGGATGAACATACTCATCAAATGAATTCCATGTACAAATATCATCATCTCATGTTTTCATATATCAATTGTCATGTATCCACATTTTCATGTATTTTAGACAAATACGTGTAATAACTTATTTCTTATTCATATCTTCACATGTCAAGATTTTTACCTGTTGAATTTTTTTCAGAATATCGATGGATACACAGGTAGTACACTCGAGGTTTTCAAATCAGGATCTGTCAATTCATGTCCAATGGTACCGATAAGGTACTATCTCAGAGAGTACACTCTCTAGCCACACATGTATACAACATGATTACCAGTCTAGGCTAAATCTTGTCTCATATATATATTTACTCAATAGAGCTTAGTTAGGATTACCAGTCTAGGCTAATTCCTTTTTATGACATATGTTATAAAGAGCTTGATCTGGATTATCCGTCCGGGCTAAATCCAATCCATAACATATGCTCGAGAGGACTTATTTCATAATTACCCGTTCGCAGCAAATGCAGGACCTCATTCATTTCGAGAAATCACATAGCCATCGATTTTTCATTTATTCAAACTAGATTTAACATTTTTCAAGCATTATCAGGCATGTGATTATTTCCTACATCTATAACATTCATATAATTCAAATAAACACATTCCACATTTGTTTCAAGCATATAAGTAACATTTTTATCATTTACCATTTATCGTGTATTATTATTGATCAGGCTTTGTCAGATATATTTTCAATATCATATATATACAATATTTATACAATTCACAAACACAACATTTAATTCAAGCATATCAACATACACAATTTTGTCACATGAACTTACCTCGACAAATGTTCGTGTACATAAAATCTACTAATCCGACATTATCCTCTTTCCCTTATTCTAGCTTTGAATTTGGTCTATCCGGGTCTATATGAGTAAATTTAACATCAATTTATCACATTTCATATTCAAGTGGACTCAATTTACATCCTAGGCAAAATTACCATTTTTGCCTTAACTTTTCTATCAATTTCAATTTCGTCCCTAGGCTCGGAAAATGAAATTTATGCAATTTACTCCCTATTCCAAGCCTAACCAAAATTTCAATATACAATTTACAGCACATATATTCTATAAATTTCAAAAATTTTCTTCAATTTTCACAACATTACATTTTAGTCCTTAAATCATGTTTCCAACAAAAATCACTTTGTAAAAGTTGTTTATCTATCAACAGCCTTTTATTTTCTAACATAAATTTCACATTTTCAACATATTCATCCATGACCTAATTTCTATACTTTGATAAATTTTCAAATTGATCCCCCAAATAGATAGATTAAGCTATCCAGGTTTCAAAAATATCAAAATCATTAAAAATGGGACAAGAAAACTTACCCAATTTGGCCAAGAAAGCTTTCTTTCTCTTTCCTAGGGTTTCCATGGAATATGTGGGGAAGAAGATGATATAAAATGATTTTTATTTCTATTTAATAATTTATCATCTTTCAATTATTTTGATTTCCAATTTAGTCCTTAGCCTTTTAATTCAAAAATACAACATCGAAACATATCTTCAAAAATCTAAATCATGTGTTCAGTTTGATCATCTATCTGATAAAAGAAATACGGTGCTAAAATGTAATCGTATACCCAGAGCTTCTTGTAACTAAAATGTGTTCAGAATTGGAATATGAATTATAGATCTCTATCAGAACTAACAGAAACTAGCACATCATATAATCTCACAGTCTCAAAAACAGATAATTCAAGTGATCAATTAAGTGAGAAATCCATTCATACCAGGCTAAAATGTGCAGGCTTCGTCAAACAATCGATAATTACTCAAATAGTATCTTTCCTTTTCATAGATAGGGAGAATCCTGATGTAAAATTCATAGTAACTTTGTCTTATTTCCATTTCGGTATCATCGCTAGCTATAACCATACTGAAAGTATCATATTTATCTTGCTGATACATCCAACATTTAAATACAAATTCAAAAATACCACATTTCATTCCAAGCTACTAATACATCTTTTTCAAATCATTATGCATTTTATCATTCTCTAGATAAACAGACATAGTACCACTGTGATCATTCATGTAAAATTTTCTGTACAAGCTCCAAATTCTTCAGTATACAGATATTACCGAACTCATTATCACTTTTCTGAGTTTCACTGATTTATTGTAGAATCATCGGATTAGCTCTATACTCAGCTAAAATTAAGTCATTATCAAACAATTACAATAGGTATCCATAGCTTGCAAAGCAAACAGAAATTTTCTATTCAGAATATCTGCAGTGACATTAGCTCTTTCCGAATGATATTCAATTATCAAATCATAATATTTCAACAATTCAAGTCATATACACTATCTCAGATTCAAATCTTTTTGTAACATCAGATACCTCAATTTTTTTTTTATAATCGGTGAATATATGACATTTTTTGCCAAATAAGTAATGTTGTTAGTTTTCCATACAAAAGTAATAGTTGTCAGTTCTAGATCATGTATCAAGTAATTCTTTCTATGTAGGTTTTAACTGTCTGAAAGTACAGGTTATTACTTTGCCTTATTGCATCGAAACACAGTCTAATCCCATTCAATAGTACATCACTGTAATAACAAATTCCTTACCTAATTTAGGCTGAACCAGAATTAATACTTTGACCAACAAAGCTTCCAACTGGTCAAAACTTTACTGATATTTATCGATCCATTCAAATCTTACCTCTTTTCTGTAATAACTGGGTCATCAATGTAGCTATTTCAATTATTAACATTGAAGCTTTGAGTTTTTCCAAAGCCACAACCATCAAATAGATTTAAAACCATAGTGCTATAATATGACTGACATTTCAACATTATAGATAAAGCACCACTTCAATATCAACAGTGCACCTCAAATTAGAAGAGGAAAACCGAAAGTGGCCCCAATAAAAACCAATGCAGTAATACAGTTTCTATAATTTGTAATCTCTATCACCAACTTCATGATCGAGTCAATATTTATAAAGGTAATAAATATAATTACCTTCGGCCAATGAATATCTTTCATAGATAAACCATGTTTAAATAATAAAGTAATGGAAGTTATCTCAGAAAAATCCCGAAAAGTAATATCGCACATATGTAGTAGAAACAACTGTAATAAAAGCAATATAATTTGCATATTCGCAATTCAAGGCTTCAATCAATAGAAGTAGAAAATGATATCATATGAACCTTATCATCAAATCTTATATCAATCATGATAAATTAGAAAACGCAAATATGATAGAGCAATACAGCTCATGAATCATCTGGTCTTACAATAATTCCATCTAATATAATTAGCCAGCCTTCCAATCTGATAAATATTGCATCTGAACATGGACAATTTTATATGCCTTTGAGAATAACAGAACATATAGAATACTCAGAAGAGATTGTTGTAATATACTCAATTATAATAGCTGCATTCAAATATCCTTGCAATTTCATCACTAATCCATTGACTAATGAAGTCATCAATAATCTTACATTATTTAGTTCACTGAAAGAGTCAATTCGGAAGAAATTTCCAGCTAATCTGTTTTGTAGATATCATACCTAAATAAGTCGATTACTCATGAATAACTTCTTCCTTAACAATGCCATCACATATTTAGAAAAATGTTAAAAAAATCCGATATCTCTTTTAATACCGTCTTTACTTACTAACCCATTCTCAATTTTGAATACATTATTAATCATTCAGCCTTTGAACTCTTTAGTTTCACATTCATGAGTTTAATCCATATAAATCTTGTGAATTTTCATCATATAAAACTGTACTAGTAAGGGGGTGGAGATCGTAAAGCCTCAAAATATAACTTTCATAATTACACACATATCACTTAACATTCATCATTAACGTGTTCACTATAAAACATTTATTTCATACCTTTATGAGTCTCTTTTCATCATAAGTAACGTTTTTACTCAGGCACGTGAGTATCACTTTCAGCAGTATCAGAATTAGCTCAGTTGGAAAGCATCTCTGTCAATTTGTAAAACAATTTTCATCAAAGTCGGGAGATATCACACTATCACAGGTTATATAATGGCATGTATTTCTAGACTCCACATATGCTATGTTCAGTCCGAGAACCGACTAAATCTTAGCTCTGATACCACTAAATGTAATACCTCTAACCCGTGCATTTCGTCGGAATAGGGTTACAAAGTATTACCAAAACTTTTAGAACATTTTCAGATAACTTACAACATTACTATTCACTTTTCAAAATTATTCATAACGTCCCTTAAATGGACCTTCGAGGCCCAATATGAGCTTTAGAATCGAACTGGGACTTAATACGAATCTCTAAACATTTTTCGTGAAATTTCAAAAATTTTCCAAGGTGCAGGGCTCACATGCCCTTATGGTCCAAGGGACACGCCTATGTGACCCTAGGACACGCCCGTGCTACAGGTCGTGTTCAACCTCGTGTAACTCTCTAACTTGTGCCACACAGCCAGCCACATACCCGTGTGAATAGGCTGTGTGATTAATTTTATTTTTCGAATTTAGGTGTAGGTTTCACACGGCCAAGACATACACCCGTGTTCCAGGCCGTGTAACACACACGACTGAAACACACACCCGTGTCTCTACCCGTGTGCTTCATTTTGAGCATTCTGTTTCTCAAATTAAAGGTGCAAGGGATACACAGCCTACCCACGTGCCCATGTACCAGGTTGTGTGTTACACACAATCTAGACACACGCCCGTGTGTCTGCTCGTATGGACAAAATAAAGTCATTTCTAGCTTCATTTCTCACTCAAAATTTTTACCAAGTTCCTACACCAAACTTACATCCAAATACCAACCAATCCAAGCATTGAATTCAAGCAATTTATAACATCTAATATGATACATTTTTACATGCATACACGCTTTTTAATCTTACCTTTTATAAGCATACTCATTTAACCATTCTCAATCAATTAATAACAAACACTTATGTTATCTCTATAAAATAAACTTAATAAATATATATATACCAAAACATAAATCATCACTACCCATTCCAATGGCTAGATTACAATAATCATTTACATTTTGTAACAGCCCGATTTTGGGTCTAGTCGGAACAGTGGTTTCGGGACCACAAATATGACATAGAAAAATGTGTTTTTATTATATTTTTATGGTTTACATTTTTATGGAATTATTTTGTAAAAATTTCGTTCGAAAATTTTGACATTTGGGCACTCAATTTAGTCAAAAGGATTAAATTCTAAAAAGTGCAAAAGTTGAGTTCTACATGCTATAGGTGTCCAATTGTTATGAAATTTTAAATTGGAGGTCCTTATATGGTAATTAGACCATTGGTTAAGTTGGTTGATAAAAATGGACATGGTTAGGCATGTTTCCAAAGTTTTTCATTAAGGGCATTTTGGTCATTTAGTTATTAAAATGAATTAAAAACAAAATTAAAAGCCAATTTTTGTTCATCTTCAACCCCTTGGCCGAATTTCACATGAGGAGGACATAGCTAGGGTTTTTGATACGTGATATTCGTGACAGGTTTTAAATATTTATAATTAATCGTTTTAGAAACTAACTATTATCACGATGAAGGCAAGTATACCTATCGAACAATAGTATAGCTTTAGCAAGACCGGATTGTCGAACCCAAAGGAACCAAGAGTACTAGTAATTACCTTATTTTTATTATCTAGCCTAAAAATTAAGGGATTTGGTTATCTAAACTAATTACTAAAAGAATGCACAGAAAGAAAATTTGGGAAAATACTTTTGGGAAAATTCAATTGATTAAGACAATACCTAAGGAAAAATCCACCTAGACTTCACTTGTTATTTGGCTCTGAATCAGATGATTTATTCATTTGACTTGATCCGTAGAAATCCCCAAGTTATATTATTATCTCTCTCGAGACTAATAACGTCTAACCCTAGGTTGAATAATTGAAATCTGTGTCTAATTAACACCCTAGAATTGCATTAACTCGATCTATGGATTCCCTTATTAGGTTTCACCCTAATCCGGCAAAATCTTGTCACCCTATCTCAAGGAGCGCAATCAACTCCGCTTAATTATGACAATTTTACTCTTAGACAAGGTCTATTCCTCCTCTGAATAAGAGCTTAGCTTGAATTAATATCCTGGAATATTAAAACAAGAATTAAGAACACATAATTAAGAACAAGTCAAATATTTATCATACAATTCAGATAATAATAACAAGATCCGTCTTAGGTTTTATTCCCCTTAGGTATTTAGGGGGTTTAGTTCATACTTATGAAAGAAAACATCTCAAAAGCATAAAGATGACAAAAACATAAGAAAACCCAAAACTCCTGAAGGAACTTTAAGGGAGATATTTAGTCTTGATGATGAATCTGGCTTCTGAGATGGATCACTTGGCTTTCCTTGAGTAATTCCTTGCTTCCTACTCTGCATCTCCCCTTCTAAGTGCCTCCTTAGGTGTTTAAATAGGCTTTAGAATGCCTAAGGGCCCTCAAAATTGGCCTTTTTCGAATAAGGTTATACTTGGGCTCGGCAGGGACACGCCCGTGTGCGATTACTCCAGCCCGTGGTCAAGGTTGTTGAATAGGCACGGGCATGTAGTCTACCCATGTAAGTCGTGCTTCGATCCTGCCAAAGAGACACGGCAGTGTGACACGCCTGTGTGAGGAAGTCCAGCCCGTGTTGATTTCCCATGTGGGTCCATTTTCTATGTTTTTGGCCCGTTTCTCGCTCTATTTACTCTCCTATGCTCACCTAAGTATAAAACATGAAATTAAAGAATTAGGAGCATCGAATTCACCAAATCTAAGGAGAAATCATCCATAAATGTGTTAAGCACGGGATAAAAATATGTATAAATTATAGTTTATCAAATGCACCCACACTTAAGCGTTTGCTTGTCCTCAAGCAAAATCCTCGACTCATAATCAAAATAAATTCCTTTCAATTTATAATCCCTATCAATAATATCGTAAAATAATCCATCAGTATTCATACATTGAAAATTCAACTAAAAGTACATCAAAGTTTCAAACCACTGCAGCAAAATAAACTTTTAGCGGCATTTTTTAAGGTCTTTAGCGACTCTTTTAAGCACCGTTAAAACTATTTGCGGCGTTTTTACAAGCGTCGCAAAAAACGCCGCTATAGATAACGTCGCTAAATTTTGCGGCGTTTATTTAAAAAAACACCGCTAAAGATCATGACCTTTAGCGGCACTTTTACCACAAATGCCGCTAAAGGTTATGAAATTTTAAAAATATATATTATAAAATATTATAAAGGTCATGAAAAATATAAAAATTTAAAATTCATAATCAAAATATTGAGAAGAATAATATCCATGATATAAATATAAAATTTTCTATTAAAATTAATTATCAAATTAAATTTTCTATTAAAATTTTAACTTTAAAACTAAATACAAAATTAATGAATTTAAATTTAAAATTTAAAATAATAAATTAATAACACAATTAAAATCCAAAAGTTAGAACTCAAGTTATCTTAAATTTTAAAATAAAAATAAAAATTTAGAATCAAAACTAAAATAAATAATAAAAATTAGATTAAATATAAAGATATCAATAAAATAAGATATTATAATGAAGTTACTTAAATGAAATAAGGACTTAAATCATAACCATGTAAAATATAAGATTTGAATATCCATTCCCATGTGAAATATCAACATTGATTATTTAAATTGATTAAGTCGCTAATGAATATTCTCTTTTCTAAGTCAAAATTAAAATTGTGTTTTCTTCTTTCAACTCGAATAAAAATAAAATGTTGAAAACAAAACAATTAAATAAAAATAAATAATTAGTTGACATGAGATTATTTTTAAATATATGCAAATATGCAAGTAGACTATTACAAAACTGGGTGTAGTTTTTGATCAACTAATTAGTTGATCCTACTGCAGGTTCTATCTATAATCTGCTTAATTAACATACAAACATAAGACAGTCTAATACTTTTTTGCACATAAAATATCTGAAACTCACACTTGAATTGATTCGAGCACATACGGTGTCAACTGCATGTTGATCAATATCATTCTTATTCATTCGCAATGCCTCCCACATGCATTTGTAGAGGTAGGAGCCACCATTATGTGCCTTGTGCAAATTATTCTTGGACCGCAATCTAGTGTAGTTGGTTTTTCCTGTTCCATTTGCCACCAGTCAAAACCTAAAAGAGCTATATTATGGTAACTCCATCAGCTTACACAGTAAATTATAGCTCGCATGTTTCAAAGGTATTATTCAATCAGTGGGGATTCTAGTAAAATAACAGTCGTTGAGAAGGCAAATTGATGATAAATTAGATAGGAGTAGAGAATATATACTATATTTTATCTGAACAGATGTTCCTTTCTTCAAATATATTGGAATGAATAATGATTAATTTGCATCATCAACGCTAGTGAAAATCCATAAAGAAAAAAAATGATAGTTAGAATGAAGCATAAAATTAGCTTAATTCTGCTGGGAAAAATTAGATAACTGCATCCCAAACACCATCATTAGAGATAGTCATCCTACCACCAGCCGTAGACAACTGCAGAAAATAGGCTAGTTGGTAAAAGAAAACAATTAATAACAATCAAGAAAATGTCTTCTAATTTTAGATACAACACTAACTCATTCAAACAGACCCTTTTAAAGAAAATTGATTAAGAAAGAAATTTCCAAATGCAAAAGCACTTCAACGTGCGTATAGGACACATGAGGATACGGATATGAAATTAATGGCTCTACTATGGAGTTAATGATCACAAATTCAGAAATGTTACTGGTTTGGAAGTTCGAGGAACTCCATTACAGCCAAGTACATATCCAATCTCTTAAAATAGTGGCATAAGGGAAAAAATTAACATATAAAACTTATGCCAAGATGAACAAGGGTTGTTGAGTATTTCAATTTAAAATCCGTGGAAGACCAAAAGCAGCAGTTGATAAAAGCAAATCTAACAAAAATCAAACAACCAAATCAAAATATTTAAATGAGATTGTAAGGAACCTATAATGAATAAAAAGGATGACCATGGAACAGGACAAGTATATAAAATAAAGCAGATATAAATAATGTTTATATACAACGAAAATTAGACTTGAACCAAAAAGTCGTAAATTAAAGAAAGTTTATATACTCAATTACTCATGAACAAGCATGAATCAATGGTGAAGCTTGGAGGTACTTGGTTTGAAAAATGTCAAAAGAGTTTGAGTGTCAAGGCATATAGGAAAAATGTCAATTGTTGTTAATCTATTCATGAATCCACTGATCTTTATTTACAAATAAAAGATTAGTAAGCTTGCAACATATATTAAACTCATAACCATACAACGATAAGAAAAGAAAAATTTGACTTCCTAGTTTCTCACAATAACTTCTCTTATATATTTCAATCTTTTAAATATCTTTGTGATTGTTTTCAATGTTCCTGCTTAATCATTTGAGTTACCACTTAGCAATAGCCTTTACAAAGACATTTATTTTGTTAAGAAGCTTTTTTTCAAATATATATACATATATTCTTGCCTTCATATGAATATATTAAAAGTTTTATTTTATCTCAAAATTCAGATTTTTTATGTCTCTATTTAGTGCTAGATAAATCACTTATCTTAACCGCTTATGAAAAACTTTTCTTTTACAAAACTTAAAACTAGATACTTTTACTTATTGAGATTTTATAATGAAGAATAAATTGGTATGATTTGAAATTTATGAATAGCTAAAACTAATGCATTTCATGAGATTTTTATTTTTAATTGATATATTGTTTGCATATATCTTTTATATATACAATTTTGAAGAAATACCGAAACAAAAATAGAAAAATATATAATTTTAGTTGGCCCTTTCAAATAAAATATCGATATCCAATGCTATTAAGTGCACAAGTTAAATCAAGATATCAGGACATGCAAACTAAAAGATATAAATTACATTATGCAAGTAGATTATGAAAGAGTAAGACAAACTTTTACTTGCTTTACATATGGAACAGGAACAATGAACTCCCCAACATCCATATCACTAATGTATTGTGAAAGTTTCATATAGGATGACTTCAGGTGGAATGGAATATAATGGAAGTAATGAAGTGTAGTTTTAAGGGTTAAGGTAAGAAGCAGGAAAAGTATAAGGCAACTCAAATGCATTCCAGTAGCATTCAAGACCATCTGCAGCAGCAAGCTGAGTCTCACTCTCAGCTTTAACTAGTTTTCTTTCATTCATTGGCACATCAGTTTGTCAGTCGAAATATGAACTCAAAACCATGGTACGTAGCTGTTGAAAATGCTACAAAAAAAGAAAGAAAAGAAAGAAATTTATATTAAGGAGACCCAAAGTAGCAAAAGATTACAGAAAATAAAAAAAAAGGTAAAAGAGAAGCGTAACATACCGAAATAGAAGAAGAAAAGCGTGAAAAATCGGTTTTAGTGCTTATTGACTACTGTTGGGTTTGAGATAGGAAAGATTTTAGAAGACCAAACTTTATACAAAAAAGAAACTGTAAAAATTATATAAAAAGCTAATAAAATTTTAGCTAAAATAAAAATTCAAGATTTTAATATTTTAGATTTAAGTATATAGTTTCTTTTTCTAAATTTATTCAGGTTGTGTTTTTTTAATTTTTAAATTTAAAGGTAACATAAAAATATGAAAATAAAAATAAAAATATCAATTACAAATTATTTTTAATTTACATCACTGGAAGATCATATTAAGTTAGAAATTGAAAAGATTTAACCAAATAATATATTCATGTCACATATAAAGATTGTAGTTCTACGAGTTGCAGAACGACATTATCTAGTTAGGCCAGTAAAGAGCTTTCCTTGTTTCACATTTTGTATATTTCTCCTCGTTACAGGAAACCAAATACCGTAGTAAGAGAGGTGGAAGCGTGAAAGGACAACATTTTCTATTAACTAATCTTCTATATTCAAAGAAAACATAATCTGCTGATGAATACCTTTGAGAGGAAAATAGTGTTCACATCACGACTAGTCTTGAATGCCTGGAGAATTTTAGTCCTCTCAAGATGGCTGCACATTACAAGGGAAGATTGACACAACAATATAAAAACAATACAAAAAGGACATAGCAATTAATGTTCACAAATAACCTAGTAGCACCATAGATCATAGGCTTGCGTAGCTTCATTGCATACTCAACCAGTGCAAAAAGATTGTCAGCAAAGACAATTATCTTATCACCACGCTCTCGTTCATGGAGCCGTATGAGAAACTCACATGCCCTAAACTTATTAGGATTCATCCCATAAAGTGCCTGAAATGCAAGACGCAACCATTAGACGTGTAAGTGTAAGAACAGTAAGGTTAACTGTTGGCTACTAGTGTTATTAAAAAAGAAAAAACAAAATCAGCATGACCGAATTCCAAATATGTGCAGTCAAAATTAACACCAAAACTTGTTAAGAACCAACAAATTAAGGTGAACTATTTAGATAACTGAACCTGTTTCTTCTTGGAATTTTCTTTCTTAAAATATTCAGCAAAAAACTCCTTTGTCATCACGCACTGCACTTCAAATAAGACCGAACATTTGCTATGAATCCTCCTTTTACTAGATCCAGCCAATTTGCTTAATACAATTTGGGACCAATAAGGAAGTTCAAATCTGTAATTCTTTCATCCTCTCTCACAAGTGTGGCTACAAAAAAAGATTTAGATATTTTATTTTAAATATTCACATGTAAGAGGTAGCTGAGAGCTAGAGATGCATCAAAGCAAAAAATAATAGAGTACCAGTAAGCCCCAGTTTGCAATGGGATTTGGTGATACTAATGACTTTCCTAAACATATAAGTAGGGACAACGTGCACCTACACCTTACATGAAAAGAATTGAATACAAATAGAATCACAATCAATCTAATCCCATGAAATTCAAAGAAAACATATAGTAGAACCTTAGGGGGGAAAAACAAATAAGCAAGAGAACAGACGCATACCATTGGGAATATCTTTAAGCTGAGTACCACGACCCTGAAAAGCAAATTAAAGTTCAAAAAACAATCATAACACAAAGAAAATTACTTGAATGAAACCAGATCCTTAACCCCAAAAAAGAAAGCATACCTTTTCAATTGACAGTTTTAAACGAGGAAGACCTTGCAACAGAAGGACCTTGCAACAGAAAAGAAAGCATACCTTTTCACTTCCCTCTTCATTTTCTTTATCTATCTCCTATTCTTCCTCCGGTTTCTCGTCATCTAGGGTTTTTGTCGCCATAGAAATCATCGGTAAAATTAAAAGGAAACTGTATGTTCCCTTGAAAGCCTAGAATTAAAAGAAACCCTAACAGATCGAGAGAAAAGGAGTAGCTATGGTGGGTGAATTCAGTGCAGTGAAATGAAAAGGAAAAAGAAGTGTGATTGGTGTAGGTGTATTGACTTGGTGTTGCTGGAAATGGGAAATTTGGGGGCAAATTTTGAGAGTTATTTGGGGGATTTAGGGACTAACGAGCGGGTAACCAAAAATTGGGGATTTTGATTTCCTTTTTTTGCGGCGTTTCCACTAAAAACGCCATTATAACTCAATTTTTTGTGGCATTTTACCTAAAAACGCCACTATTGCTTAATTTTAAATTTTTTTCATTATTAACATATTTTTTTATATTTTTTTCTTTCAAAATTTTTGTGCTTTGAGATTATTATCTTTTGGAATTTTTTAATTTTGAATATTAAACTTTTAACTGAAATATGGACTAAAATATTAAATATTAAATTTTTAGTTTTTATCTTTTATTTTAAATTTTTATTTTTAATATTAAATTTTTTGAAGATTTTATAATTTTAAATTAACATATAAAATACAAAAGGAAACTTTAAGAGAAATATAATGGAATCGATGAATTAAAAAAACAAAATGACACAAAGAATACAAGCATTATTCTTTTAAGTATGGTCCGCATTAGTTGTTTGGATTTTTATATAAATGACATTTAATTATATGTATACACCTAAATTTTGATAGAGATACATCTCGAATTATATATGAATTTCGGTTTAATGTGTAATTGTAGACGTAAATTCTAATTGTGGTTTAAATGTATAGTTGAAACTTTAATTTTGTTTTAATCGTACACATTTAAAAAATAAATACATCAATATATTTTTATATTGGATAAATATAAATATTTATGTATGCAATATATAAATATAAAATGATGTTATATCAATAATTGTGTTAATAATTTACAAGAACTGGATCAAATTAAAGTTCATGTATAAAATTGCACACTAAACCATTGTTAGAAAAAGAAACATTTACCGGGATTTTGGATTTGAATTGGGGAAAATGGGTGATAATTTTAAGGATTAGGATTAGGAAAATGGGAAAATTATCTCTTACATAATTTAAACTATAATCATAATTTTAATATATTAAAATTAATATTATCTCTTTACAATTATATAATAAATTATTTAATATATAAATTACAAAATATTAATTAATCTAAGCCTTAAACCCTAACCTCTACCCCCTAAACCTTAAATCATAAACATAATCTCTAAACTCTAAAAACCTAACACTTAACCCCTAACCCCTAAACCTTAAACCCCAACCCTTAAACCATAAACCATAATCCCTAAGTCCATAATCCATAAACCTTAAAATAGTAACTCATACACTTTAAATCCTAAACCATATACCCTAAACCATAAACCTTAAACTATAATGATAATTAATTCAATATTTTAAAATTAACACTATCTCTTTTATAATTATATAAGAAAATATTTATCATATAAATTTAAAAACACTAATTAATCTAAACCCTAAACTCCTAATCCTTAAACCCTAAACCAAAAATCATAAATATAATCTCTAAACCCTAAAAACCTAACACTTAACCCCTAACACCTAAACCTTAAACCCCAACCCTTAAACCACCCTTAAACCATAATCCCTAAACCCATAATCCATAAACCTTAAAATAGTAACTCATAAACATTAAACCTTTAACCATATACCGTAAACCCTAAACTATAATGATAATTAATTCAATATTTTAAAATTAATACTATTTCTTTTACAATTATATAAGAAAATATTTAACATATAAATTAAAAAACAATTAGTCATATACCAAAAATCTTTAAAATTATTTTAAATAATATTATTTTAATTTTTTTCATTTTTTGTGGCGTTTTTCAAAAAGCGCCGCTAAATCCACTAAAAGCTCAATACAAAATGATGGTGTTTTGCAAAATTCTTTTGTGGCATTTTTCAAAAAACACCGCTAAAGCCGCTAAAAGCTCAATACAAAACGATGGTGTTTTGCAAAATTCTTTTGCCGCGTTTTGCAAAATTCTTTTTTGGCGTTTTTCAAAAAACGCAGCTAAAGGTGTACATATAGCAGCATTTTTTAGAAAACGCCACTAAAGGTGTACATATAGCGTGTGACAGCCCTAAAGTGACCCCAGTCGGGAAGCGGATTCGGGACCGCTAAACCGAGTCACCAAATTATTTGAACATGATATTTATTGTCTAAAATATGTGATTATGAATGTGTGAAAGTTTTAGGCTTCGATTTAGTAAATTGCATGCGAGTTTAGTCAAAAGGACTTATGTGAGAAAATTTAGAAATGTGCTAGGCAAATGTAAAGTGGCCTAATAATGCATGTTGTAGAAATGGTGGGTTTGCATGTCAAATTGCCCAATATTTGAGCTAATGGCCGGCCATGCTATGAGTGGAAACATGTCACAAACATGTTATGTAGTGATGTATGTTAGGAACAATAAAATAATGAGTATGGGTAATAAAGAAATGGAAAAAGGAAAAAAATGTGTGTGGTTGCCCCCCTCCATTGTCAGTGAATAGAAGAAAGAAAAAGAAAAAATGTGTCCATCCTTTTTTCATTCTTCTTGACCGAAAATTCAAAGGAAAGAAGGGAGGAAATGTTGAAGAGATTCGGCCATGCTTGTAGCTAGGTGAAGGTAAGTTTGATGTTGTGCCATGAGATTCATGCATGTTTTTTTTGTTAGCTTGAGTTCTAACTAGCCCATGGTTCAAATCTTTACTATGTCATGGAGATGATATACTGGCTAAGGTGGATTTGTGTTGATGTTAATTGCATGCTAAAAGTGAAGCTTGTAATGATGCATGTGATGGTGGATTCATGACTCTTGAATCTCCTTTTAGCATCCTTGAGTGAGACATTAAGTTCTTTGTTTAACCATGACCAAAATCGAAATGATATGGTGTTGTGATGCATTCGGCCATGGTAGGAAATAGAAGAGAAATAAGGTTGTTGTTAGATGAAGTAGAGTCTAACAAATGAGCTCGTATGTGCATTAGTTGCTAGATGGAGAAGAATCGGCTAGCAAGTTGTGTGCTAAGGCCGAATGTAATTTTGTATATTATGGGTAATGCATGTGTTGAATTAATGTAAAGGGAGAGGATGCTTTAATAGTGTATATATGTGTATTAGCCAAGTTTTGAATTGAAACAAATGGTGTTTAGTCAATACAAGTGACCATACTTGTAGAATGTATTAAGTGTTGCAATCGGCCTTAGCATAGATGTGTATGTTCGGCCACATGAATGGGTACATGAGTTGATGGGTATGTTCGGCCATAGGTAGCCTATTGATGGCTTTAGCTTGACTTAGAAAATTCGGCTAAAGGGGAAATATTAGCTAGTATGTTGAATTCGATTTGTGATTTCGTACATATGTGACTCTAATGTCTAATGTATATATGGGCTAAGCACCTTGAGCTTCTCTTTTGATGTTCGAATGAATTGTATTAAATTGCTTGATGTGATTAAAAATGCGTATGATCATTGTGTATTTGAGCTAAAAGGTGGCCATATGACCTATCAAACTCCTTGTCATATTCGGCCATAAGCTAGCAAAATGAGACTTTAATAAGTTAAATTTGTTTGAATTAGCTCAAGAGCTTAGAGGACCACAGTTGGATAAGGGAAAGGAAAAAGTGATCGAATAGTCATTGAAGCCGCTTCGACAACATCCGAGGTAAGTTTTCGAGTAATGGAACTTAGATTATGATTTGATTAGATCATGTTTTAAGCAAATCAAAATCATGCTCTTTGTGTGTGGCTATTGAGCCGAAATTGCAAGTGTGATAAGTGCCTTGTGTTTGAGTTTTGCTAATGAAAATGAAATACGAATGTGTCATGATTTATTGATAAATGTGCATGGTTATTCGAATGATGTCCGGGCTAAGTCCCGAAGGCTTTGTGCTAAGTGACTATATCCGGACTAAGATCCGAAGGTATTCGTATGAAGTTACTAAATCCGGACTAAGATCCGAAGGCATTTGTGCGAGTTACTAAATCCGGGTTAAGTCCGAAGGCATTTGTGCGAGTTACTATAACCGGCTATGTCCCAAGGCATTTGAACAGTAGCTATATCCGGTTAAACTCCGAAGGTACGTGATTCGAAATGAATGATCTTGCTGTAAAATTTCAGTTAATACGCTTGTGAAATCCCAACAATGAGGTATGTTTCATATGTGCTTTGAATTAGTTGAGCCCTTACAAATAAGTATTCGCTCAGTTGATAAATGAGCTACAGCCTTTGGCTAAGTTGATCTTTGTGTATGAATATAAGGGTTGGTAATGTGAAGTAAGTCTGATATTGAGAATTTGTGCATATGAAATTATCTGTTTAGCTACATGAATGCTATACTTTGGTTGTGTCTAAATTCATGACTCAAACTTACTAAGCATTAAATGCTTACTCCGTTTCTTTGATTCTCTGTTTTATAGATTTTGGTTCTTCAGCTATCGGACTCGGGATTTTGAAGTCGAAGTCGCCCACACTATCAAAGCTCCTTTCGGTATATTTTTGGTTGGACTTTGAAATGGCATGTATAGGACTACCCTTTTGTTGTAGGTCATGTACCTTTCGGTTTTGTGTAAATTTGGATAGCCATGCGAAAATGGCTTAAGTATACTTTGGGCATGGTATTATAATCATTGTATGTTTTTCATTAAGAGGCATGGAAATGTTTGGAAACGATTAGCCATTGGGATGGTTAATCATGATCATATTTTGTGCTATTTATGTTAAAGGGCTAGTTGAATCATGGAAACTATGAAATAGGTAAAGCCTACCTTAAAGACAGATGCTGACAGCTGCAGTGATGTGGATGTGAAAAATCACTAAAAATAGTAGGAATGGAATTAAATAGTGAATAAATTATGTAAACGAACCTTGACGAGTCTATTTTCATAGGAAAATAACGAAACGATCATATGAACAGTATGTTAAGAGATATTTAAGTTTTCGTGAGACAGGGCCAGAACGGTTTCTGGAGTCCCTGTTCTGACTTTGGAAATTCATTATAAATTGACCAGAGATAATTAGAAGTCATGCCATATATTTACAGATTCCTTTCCGAGTTTAGTTTCTGTAGAAACAAACGGTATCAGTATTGAAGCCCTGTACAGGGAGATATCCAAGTTGTAATGCCCAAAGGTCAGTGTAGTCGATCCCTGTAACATGGGGGACTTTAACTAATAAACTGTACTAATTGGGCTGACAAAAAATTCTAGAAAAAAATTTGTAGATGCATATATGAGTCTAGTTTCAGGGAAAAATCACGAAACTGATTTTCGAGTTGTGGAACTCAAGATATGATTTTTAAGGTGACAGTGACACAGTTAGCCGGCTGTCTAGAAATTTTTAAAATGAACTGTGCAAGTAAGTGGATTAAGCCCGTTAACCCCTCGTGTCCGACTCCGGCAACGGTCTCGGGTACGGGGTGTTACATAGCGGCATTTTTAAAAAAGCGCCGCTAAAGCCACTAAAGGCTCAATACAAAACGATGACGTTGTGTTAAATTTTTTGCGGCATTTTTTGAAAAGCGCCACTAATGCTTGTTCTTTAGTGGCGTTTTTCATTCAAAGGCCGCTAAAAACCTATTTTGCTGTAGTGAACATTCCAAGTTGAGTATTTTATCACAAAAACATAGGTGTCTCCCCTTATTTAAATGATTACCTTTGATCAAAATATCACAGAGTTTAACATTCTCACTAAAGATTCACTCAAATCACTCAAGGTGTTTAAGGACATCAATTAAAGCACTCATTAGTCAATATGAAAAGCTATTGCCATAGGCTTGCTTGAAAATCAAATCTCCACCACTATAAATTGAGCTGATACATCAATCAAAAAGGTCTTTTAAAAGGTTGTAATGTGGCTTTGGTTAGGGGTGTGGTCACAAGCTAAAAGAAAAGGTTAGAATCGAGATTGAATTGAAAAATTACCTAGCTAGAAAAATAACCAGTCATCAGTTAAATACAAGTGAGCTTCTTCTCAGAATATGGAATTAACACTCAAGCTAAAAAATGACGAATTACTACTAATATGTATTGAAGTGTTTTTTTTTAAGAACAAGTCAAATACATAGAATAACAAAACATAGCTAAGCAATTAGTTCAAATCAAATCTCGACAAAAATAGGGATCAAATTAGGGGATTTCAACAATAATGGGTTATGGGTTAATATTGAGGGTAAATCAATTAATGGCTTGTTAGGCTCAAAGGGGTTCACTAAGGGTTAATTATGAAGGTAGGCTTTTGTGGAGTGAGTGGGTTAAACTTAAGTGCCTTTATCATCTTGACATATCAAATCAAATGGTGTGGTCTTGACATGCATAATCAAGCAAGTTCTAGAATAACAAATCAATACTTACGCACTCATAATAAAAGTGAGCATGAAAGAAATAAAATATGCTCTAAAGGCTCAAGATCTCACGAAAATTATGGCTTTTTGATGTTTGAACTTGTGAATTTCAACTCAAGATAATACCTAAACTTAGGGAAACAACCTAAAAGTTTTTAATTCATCAAAAATCAACTTATCATGCTTGATTCCCTAATGTCTTAAAGTTTAAACAATCAACGCATAATTGCCTATATTTTAATTCAAGACATATCAATAAAAATCATAAATTAATTAAAATTTATTCTAATAGTGATATGAGTGATTCACGTGAGAATAAGACAAAATTCAAGGATTCTAATGATGATATAAAAGACCCCCCACACTTAAGATGTACATTTCCCTCAATGTACAAAGATAGATATATTGAAAAATATAGATAAATAATCATAAGATAGGGAGAGAAGTGAAACTTCTTGAATGATGAATGAACTCATTGATTTGAAGTTATGGAGAATAATCGGCTAAGGCAGATGATGAGAGTGAAGGAGGATACTCCGGTGGTGGTTGAGGTTCATTAGTCCATAAATCCTACGCCAAAAGAATATTATATCTGGTGGTAGCTATGGTCGTGGTCGAGCAGGACATGACAGTTGTGAAGAACCTTTCCCAGTGGAGTTTGTAGTTCCTATGCGATGATGAGCTTTGGAGCTCTTTATAACTGTGTTAGAATCAAGAACTTTTTATGGAATATAATGAAGCATAATTACTCGTAATGAAATAGCCAAAACTATAAATTATTCAATAAAAATTATAAAAACTAAAATTAAAATAATATTAAAGGAAAATGAAATAAAAAGTACTTAATTAAGATAAATAAAGACAAAAGTGAAAATAAAAAAATAAAAAAAAAATAAAAAGTTTTTAAACATCGTCATCGCCGGATGGTTCGCGAGGTAGTGGTGGTGATGAGATGTGGAAGTGCTGACAAATCTGATGTAGAGTCGCATCAATGTGATTAAAGCGCTGAAAACATTGTTGTTCAAATCGTGTAAGGCGCTCAGAGATGTCAGAATATGAAGCCGCCGCATGAACTAGACAATAGATGGGTGGTGGCTGAGATGATGGGTCCTCATGATGTGGAGGGACATCATTAGTAATGTCCTCTGGGTCCTCCTCCTCGATGGACTGGATAAGGCGGTACTGAGGAGGGTAGGTGCCACGTCGTTTCTTGATCATCCTCATACTTAGCATGCTCGAGATGCCCTGTGGAGACATCTGGCCAATGAGAGTGAGGGAGGATGATTATGCTGCTGTGTTGAGGAGCCCGAAGTGCCGAGCCAGTCGAGTCACATAGGGCCCGATAGAGATAACCCCTCTCCTATGTCGCTCTGTTTGACGGCGGATGGCGAGGACAATAAAGTAAGTAAGGTCGAGGACGTGCCCGTTCAACATGCTCCATAATAAATCGTCGTGGGTGGTGACGACGCCAGTGCTCTCTCGTCTCCTTGTCAGAGTGTGAGCCAAGATGGCGTGTAGATACCTTAAGGATGGAGGGAGAGCCGATGCCTTGGAGCCACTAGGATCGTAGGTGGCCGAGGCAGGGACGAGGTCCCTTCAGCATTTTGAGAGGGAGTAGTGGATGTGGCGGTAGAGGGTGTCGAGTTCATTGTCATCTATGAACTCCTCCGTGTATAGCCCTAGTGCAATCCTGAACTCGGGTACGCTCAACTAGCGTAGTAGACCACCAAAGCGGAACTGGACCGTTCTAGGATCGTTGAAGTTGGTCATGATGGTCTGAAGATGAAGCGTCGAGCAGAGTTCCAATGTGAACTCGAGATACGTCAGCTCGACAATCTCAAAGAAGAGCCCCTACGGGTCAGTTGTCAGGAAGGCTCGGACCGCATTAGCTAAATGAATCTGTTCTAGTTCGGCCCAGTCAATGCAGCGGCCCATACCTAGGGGTCAAGCCTAAAATATCTGATATAATTCCTCCTAGGGTCCCAAAGGAACTTAGGGGAACGGGTGCCTAATCTCTGTGGTAGGACCCGAAGATGACGCTGCTCCTTTTCTTTTCTTCGAGGCGGGAACAGCGGTCTTCTTATCACGTGAGGATGACATTGTACCTGCATTGATAAGTCGAAGTTCAACCAATACGTCCTAAAAATAACATGGAAAAATAAAATATTTCATGAGACTCGCGTACTAAATGAAGAGAACAAAACTAAAGCAACTAAAGCAATTATATCAAGTCATTTAAAATAGGACTATGAGAATAATACGACGGGAAAATCTAATGCATGAATGTATGTGGGTAAACATAAAATCCATGGACACAAGAAAAATGGATGAATGTAGTATGAAAAATGGCAATGACAAGCATGAGAATTTCTATTATTCTACTATTAATATTCACTTAAGATAGTCAAATGGATCAGAGAAATCATGAAATAGGTAAGTTATTTAAAGAAAATAGAGAGAAAAGAGTAAACAAACACAAAAGGGAGAAGTTTGAATCGTCAGAAACAGTGTTGTAGACGGCGCACGGGCGTGGCAGGTAGGGTGTGGGGAGTTGCAGCGGCTAGGGTTAGGGATTTTTGGGGAGGGAGATGATAAATAGTGAGGGGTTTATATAGATTTTGGGGAACACGGTCGTGGGGCATGCCCATGTGCCCTAATTTTTACCTGTGTGTTTCACGATTTTTTAAAATTGGGTGCACCTGACATTCAGCCCACGCCCGTGTTCCTTGGGCGTGTGGTTGCACACAGCCGTGTCGCATGGGCGTATGGGTGCACACGCTCCCACGCCCCTGTACATAGGTCCATGCTTGTGTTCATTTTGACAGTGTCGACCACGGTGGATGGCACGGGCGTGTCGAACGCACGTGCTAAATTGACAGGTTCGCCCATGGTTTTAAGGCACGGGCGTGTCGTACGCCCGTGTTGTTTTGGTAATTTTGCCCACGGCCTTATCCCACAGCCGTGACGACTTATCGCATCCCGTGTTGGGGAAAAATTTTGCCCTATTTTCACACGACCGTATCGCAGGGTCGTGTCTTCTCTTGTGGTGTGAACACGGCCTACAGCTCACCCGTGTGCCTGGCCGTGTGGATGGGAAAACCCTGTGTTTCAAGACTCAGTAGGTTAGATGTGGAAAAGTAGAACTTAAATAAATTGTTACTGTTAGTGCTTGGGTTGCCTCTCGAGAAGCACTTATTTATAGTCTTAAGCTGGACTTACCTTTCTGGTGCATGGTCATGGTGCCTCGAGGAGTTTACACTCCTCATCCCTGCTATCAACTTTATCAATATAACATTTAAGAAGAGTATTGTTTACCTTAAAACTGCCGAATTTGGGATGAATTACCTCGACTGTACCATATGGGAAAATATTGAGTACCATAAGAGGGATTACTTTATTTACTTCAGATGTGGTAATGCGAGGATCTGTTGCACCTAGTAGTACTCCAACCTTAAGTTGATTTGGTGATGTATTGAGCTCATCCTGGATCGGTTTTGGTTTATCGAGTGTTCTCGGCTTCTGTGTCCGTCATTCATCTAGTTCCTCGATTTGTAGCCGTCGTTCTTCATAGATAGGTCCTTTGTTGTTGCCTGAACATGGCTCGTGTAGGTTCTCCGAACTTATTTCCTGCAAAGTAGGTTGCACCACATGGTCAGTTTTAGTAGAATGATTTATATAACCACCTTCAATTTTTGATGTGTTATTTGAATTACGAGCTTGAAGGGTGATTGATTCATCTCCCACACGAAGTGTGAGTTCACCTGTGCCGACATCAATAATGGTTCTAGCAGTTGCTAAAAAGGGTCGTCCTAAAATCAAAGGTGCGTTACTATCTTCTTCCATGTCTAAAACAATAAAGTCTACTGGGTATATAAATTTATCGATCTTAACAAGAACATCTTCAATGATACCTCTAGGAAATCTAATGGTTTTCTCAGCCAATTGAATGCTCATCCTAGTTTGTTTGGGTTTCCTAAGGCATAGCTGTTTAAACATTTTATAAGGCATAACATTAATGCTTGGCCCTAAGTCAGCCAATGCATTATGAACATCTAAACTATCAATTAAACAAGGAATTGTAAAACTCCCTGGATCTTTCAATTTGTTGGGTAGCTTATTCTGTAATATGGCTGAGCAAACTGCATTCAACTCCACATGCGATGCCTCATCCAACTTTCGTTTATTTGTTAAAAGCTCCTTTAAAAATTTGATTGCGTTTGGCATCTGCGAAAGAGCTTCAATAAATGGTAAGTTAATATGTAACTTTTTTAATAATTTAAGGAATTTACCGAATTGTTCTTCTGTGTGGTCTTTTCTTGTCGCGTTTAGGTATAGCACACGGGGTTTGTACTCTTTACTTACCGGTTTTTGGTCATTGTGGTCCACCTCACCTTTATCTTGACTTACCAGAATGCCTTGCCTCGGTTCTGGTGCAGGCTCAACTAACCCTTCCTTGTCATGAGTGATAATCGCATTGAATTGTTCCCTTGGGTTAGACTCTGTGTTACTCAGCAAACTACCTTGTGGTCGTTCAGAAATCAGTTTGGTGAGTTGGCCTATCTGAGTTTCGAGCCCTTAGATCGACGCTTGTTGATTTTTAAGTGCTGTCTTGGTATTCTGAAAACGAGTTTCTGGCACTGAGATGAATTTTGTTAGCATCTCCTCAAGGTTCAGTTTTTTCTCTTGTTGGTAGGGTGGTTGTTGGAAGCCTGGAGGTGGTGGTGGTCGCTGATTCCCTTGGCCTCCCCATGAGAAATTTGGGTGGTTCCTCCAACCTACATTGTAAGTGTTACTATAAGGATTATTTGAGATCGAGGATTATTACCCATGTAATTTAACTTCTCATTTTCCATGTTGTGGCCACAGGGTGGGTATTCTGGATTGCTCGATCCACTTCCATTTGCTTCGCACTACATTACTAGGTGAACCTGTGAAGAACTAAGAAAACCATCAATTTTCTTATTTAAGAGTTCTACCTGATTAGAGAACATGGTGAACGAATCGACGTTATAAACGTCGGCTATTTTTGTTGGCTTTGTCCTCATGACTTTCCACTGATAATTATTCAGTGACATCTCTTCTATAAATTCATAAGCATCTTCAGGTGTCTTATTATTGATGGTTTCGCTAGCGGCTGTGTCAACCATTTTTCGAGTCGAAGGATCCAGGCCGTTATGAAACGTTTGAACCTGTAGCCAGAGTGGTAACCCATGGTGAGGGAATCTTCTCAAGAGGTCCTTGTATCTCTCTCATGCATCGTAGAGTGTTTCTAAATCCATCTGCACAAAAGAAGAGATATCATTACATAATTTAGCCATTTTAGCCGATGAAAAATATTTTAATAAAAACTTTTCGGTCATTTGTTCCCAAGTAGTGATTGACCCTCATGGTAACGAATTCAACCACTGTTTAGCTTTGTTTCTTAAAGAAAAAGGGAATAACCGAAGGCAAATGGCGTCATCATAAACGCCATTTATTTTAAAAGTGTCGCAAAATTCTAAGAAATTTGCCAAGTGAGCATTGGGATCTTCGTCCTACAAACCATCAAACTGAACAAATTGCTGTATCATTTGAATTGTGCTAGGTTTCAGTTAAAAAGTATTTGCAGCTACAGCAGGCCTAACTATGCGTAAAACTCCTGAAGGTACTTGAGGGGAGACCTTCAGTCTTGATGATGAATCCAGCTTCTGAGATGGATCAACCGGCTTTCCTTGAGTAATTCCTTGCTTCCGACTCTACGTCTCCCCTTCTAAGTGCCTCTTCAGGTGTTTAAATAGGCTTTGGAATGCCTAAGAGCCCTCAAAATTGGCCTTTTCTGAATAGGGTTATACTTGGGCTCGGTAGGGACTCACCCGTGTGACACGCCCGTGTACGATTACTCCAGCCCGTGGTCAAGGCTGTTGAATAGGCACGGGCGTGTAGTCTACCAGTGTAAGTCGTGCTTCAATCCTGCCAAAGAGACATGACCGTGTGACATGCCCGTGTGAGGAAGTCCAGGCCGTGTTGATTTCTCATGTAGGTCCATTTTCTCTATTTTTGGCCCATTTCTCGCTCTTTTTACTCTCCTATGCTCACCTAAGTATAAAACATGAAATTAAAGAATTAGGAGCATCGAATTCACCAAATATAAGGAGAAATCATCCATAAATGTGTTAAGCATGGGATAAAAATATATAAATTATGGTTTATCAGTTTTTCAAGCTTCCAATCTCGATTATCAAGAAAGACATAGAATTGACTTTGATTGGGGAAAGGAAAAGATTGTGGACTAAATTGCAAAACTACTACATTTTTTGCACCGAGGTAAGTGCATATGTAAATAATATATCGTTTCTATTTATGTTATAATATTTTGTTATTAAATGAGATGTGGTTGCTTATTGAATGATCACTTGATGTAAATTATGAACTGAAATTGATTATGGATGAATTGGCAAAAGGTTGAAAAGTGAGGAATTTCTCGGTTGGACCTTCGAAATAGAAAAGATACGAATAATTTGTTGTGAGAACACAAGTGTAGTACTATGTGCAAGCTACTATGTGTTTAAAATGGTTTTAGGTCACGTGTGTAGTACTAAGTGCCGTCTACTATGAGTACCAGATGGTTAGGTCGCATGTGTAGTACTAAGTGTAGGCTACTATTCATACTCTATAGCTTCGATCACATGTGTGGTACTAAGTGTAGGCCACTATGTGTAAAAGATGGTTTTGATCACAAGTGTGGTACTATGTGAAGGCCACTTTGTGAAGAAGGTAGCTTTGACTAAAGGGTGGTACTATGTGCAGGCCATCGAGTATCCGTTATTATTCCGATGTGTTCAAACGGAAATGACTAGGTGTAATTGAATTCGACTATATGATGAATAAGTGTAGGTACATGTGTGTAAACTTATGAGCAATGTGCTTGATATGTGATCGAACTTTGATAAGATTAATATGGAGTAAGTGTTACAATGAAAGTTACTACAAAGAAAACATGAAAGAGTGAAATTTAATAATAAAAAAGTTTTGGATGGCAGCAATTGTGCGACTTTGAAAAATCACCAAAAATGGTGGAAATCAAATTATGAAATTAAAGCTTCTTGATTCTATTTTCATATAAAGGAAACGGTGCAAGCAAAAGAATTTCATATTATGAGATATTTGAATTTTTGTGAGATAGAGCCAGAATGATTTTGGAATCCCCTGTTCTGATTTGGGAAAACCATGAAAAATTTTACAAAACTAATTATAGGTTATAATTTATATGCTTAAAATCCTTAATGAGTCTATTTTCAAAAGAAGCAAACAGAAACATCATCTGAATCCCATATGAAGAGATAATTAATTTTTAATGAAGAGGAGTCGGAACTGTCGGACAGCGAAACAGGGGTTACTTTAAGGAATAAACTGTACTTATTGGCTAAACCAAAAATTCTAAAAATTTTATGGTAAGAATATATGTGAGTTTGGTTTCACAAAAAATTAGAGGACCTTAATTTGGAGTTCCATAGCTCCAGATATAAATAATTTAGCGACTGTAACTCAAATAGACAGCTTGTTTTGAACTTGAGTAAATAGTGGATCCATGTGTAGTTATGATTGTATTATTTTGAAAACATATTTTGAGGAATTATAAAAGCATGTTAATAATTTTTTTGTTATTTACTTACCTACTTACTAAGCTATATGCTTACTCCCCTCTGTTTTCCCTTGTTTTATAGTGTCACTAAGCTAGCTCGGGGTACAGAGATTGCCAGAGATCCATCCACACTATCATCATTCTTTTGATATTTTGAAATTCATATTTTGAATTATGGCAAGTATAAAGGACTTGGTTATTTTGTTATATGTCATAATTGATTTGTCCTAAAATGTTGGCCTTTAATATTTGATAACTTATTTTGTATATAGCAATCGATGTTGGCTAATATTAGTTAAGTTAAATGTTATGATGATGCATTTTGTGAGAGGTATGAGTTGGTTGTGCAACAGCCCGATTTAGACCCTATTCAGAATGGCGTCAGGACCACGAATCTGAATCAGAAAAATTTTTAAAAATTATTTTCTGTGTTTATTATGTGTGAATTTACATGTGTTAAATTCTCGTATTTAAATTTTAGCGTTTAGATGTAGATTTAATAAAAATGGCTTAATCGCGTAAAATGAAAAATTGATGGTTAAATGTATAATGGCTGAATTGTGGTTGTCTTTTTAATTTGAGGTGTTCAAGTTGTAAGTTGACCATATTTAATGTGATGTACGGCTATGATCTTATGTTATAATGATTTTTCATTTATTTACTAAAGGTTAAAATTGTAAAAAGATAAATATGTTATATAATATAAAACATAAACTAAAAATGACATGCATTCATCTCTTATAAGACCGAATATCAAAAAGAAAGAAAGAAAAACAAAGTTTGAAAGTTTCGGCCATGGTTTTGCTTAATTAAGGTTTGTAACTAGCTCAGTTTTTTATAATTTTTACATTTTTGAGATCGTTGTTATGTTATCTACAAAGCCCATGCTTGAATTTTTTATTTTGATGCATATTTTGAGTTATGCCATTGATGAATAATTGAATTTTGTGATGTTAGTTGATGAAATATGAAATATATGTTTTAGATTAACATGTTTTGTATTAGAATTTTTGATGATTTTGAGTAATTAGGGCTTCATTGCAAAAATGATAATTTGAGGACTAAAATGTGAAATAAATGAAATATATGGACTTGTATGAACATGGGTAATATTCGGCCTAAGCATGGTATGTGCAAATTTTGCATGTTTTGTGTTTTGTGCAATTTGGACTAAATTGTAAAAAGTGTAAAATGTCAGGGGTAAAATAGTAATTTTCTCATTTATGTGTTTTGGACTAAATTTAGTAAAAATATGTTTGGATGAGTTTAATTTGAATATGCTTAGATCAAGAACCAAAGAAATCAGATTTGGATCGGGGAAAAACTAAAGTTGTCGACTAGTCGTCCCGTTCCGATTATTGTTGTCCGAGGTAAGTTTATAAGCTAATAGATGTTACTTATTTGGTTAGATACGAACTATATATGCTTAAATGTATAATGTGATATAATATATGTGGAAAACGAATATGTATAAGCTTGGAATCTATGTGTACGAGTCGATTCGACCGAGTTACGACGTCAGAAAGCCCCTGTGAACCTTAGGAATAGCTAGGATACATATGTCATGACATAAGATTCCGATATGTGATGTGCAAGTAAGACCATGGAATCGATATATGTGTGCAAGTAAGACCACATTTAATACGTTGGCATCGATATGTGACTCCAATTTATGTGTGCGAGTAAGACCCTGTCTCGGACAGTGGTATCGATATGTGATTACATGTAAGACCACGTCTGGAACGTTGGCATTGTACAATATATGTGATTATCTGAGTATCCTATCCAATTCTAAATGGTTCAACGGGGAATAATAAGTCGTGATCAAATGTGTAAAATGAGGTAAAACAATCAGGTATGTGATAGTTGATCTCCTATTTGGAAATAAGGTAAGTTGGTTAATTGATTTGTTATGTAAATTATATATGATACCTATGTAAATATATGTGTATTTGTGAAGTATATTTGGCCACATGTTATATATAAGTATGTGATATTAAAGTTTGATTCAAAAGTATATGCTTATGAGTGTATATTAATTCGGTTATATAATAGTACCATGGTTTTGAAATTGAATATTACTTTGATAATAGATATATGTATATTCGGCCAAGGTAAAATTTATATATGAAAGCATATGTTGTAGTAACACCCCTAACCTGTATCCATCACCAGATTAGGGCTACGAGATGTTATCAATCAAAAACACAATTTCAAACATTCACTTACACATATTTGCGGTAACTTTTTTTTTTATAAGATAATATCAATAGCCAATATAATTACTAAAACAGAGGGCGGAATAGATTTTTAATTCAAACTCATAAATACATACGGATATATAGACTTTATTACACCTTAGTCTTATACTGCGTTAAACACTATTACACCATTTAAACACATTTAATTATTAATACTTATTGCTGCACATGCCTTTATTCACCTAGTCATCCTTTGATTCCATATACATTATATATAATAAAATATTCCAACATTTAACATGCTACAATTAGGTATAACGTTATAAATAAATAAATTAATGTTTCCATATAACATACCTAACTTGTCACTATTGGACCAAACGTTAATTAACTACTATAATCGAATTTAACATCTTAACTTCATCCAAAGACATGCATGCATAACTCAACTAATTAACCGAAAATAATTATTAACTCGAGAAGATTATCTCCATAATTTCGAAACATTACCTACATATTGACTTATACAGAGGGTAACCTTTCTTACTATGTATCAAATATATTAAGTCAATTCATCATATTCAATAACATTTAGACAAGCAAATATCAAATTACAAACTAATTATAACTATCTTCTATAATTTCATTTTATAACCAAGTTTCATATACATTATAGTAATAGTCTTCAAACCAACTTATAATACAAATTGTATTCACTAAGGTAAGGCATTATACGCAAGTAGACATATAAACAAAACATAAACATTATATGTCATGTAATAACCTTACCAAAATAAACTCATATCATATTCGAATTTAGCCAAAAATCTGTTACGCCAAGTCATATATATAACGTAATATCCTAATACAATCACACACTCACATATATTTTACTTTATGCTTACCATAGTCGAAACAACCTTATACATACCCAAAATTATTTACCATTTTCAAAACCTAAAATACCTGTGATACGGTCAATTTATTCATACCATAACCAAGTCATTAATCCACTTTAATGCACAACAAGACATATTTCATAAATAATATTCACCCATTTAACTAATCCATAATTTACATGATTTTTTTGCTCAAACATGACCATATCCGAAGCATGTTCATGAGTATCCAAATTACTTACCTGTCAAGTATATAATGCCTACCACAATATCATGCATTCTAGGCACACAACATTTTAACTAAAACATACATAAACCACAAGCAATATAATCAACTTAAAACATAAAGATTTAAGCCATTTTCGCATGGCTTTATACACAACTACAATTTATCTTTCAAAACACCCTTCTACTGTACATGCCATAATTCAAATTTAACTTTTAGAGGTACCAAAATAGTAGGTAGTGTGATAAGCTTGGTGACAGTCCCGAGCTTGTAGCTTGACTCCAAAATCTATCAAAAGCAAATAACATAACACACGAGTAAGCTTTCACGACTTAGTAAGTCATAAGCAATTAAATAACCCAATGATGTTAACAAAATTAACTAAACTAAACCAGAATATTTTATCATTCCACATTTAAATCCAATATTATATATATATATACGTTCATATGAAGTATTTTTAAACAAATATAATCATTTTCTTTTATATTATCACTTTGACCGAATGTATGTAAAGCCAAGACTAACATATTATCATTTAATCATCAAGGCCGAATATTCATTATGTACTTATTTCACATACACATATGCAAAACTCATATGTCTTATTATAATTTCATATACATATGTTAATCATATAATCGAATATATATAACTTATCATTTATACACATATACACAAGAATTGTCCATAACATGCTACTATTCATTCGTAAACCAAATACACATATCATATAGAAATATTTTCTTAATTTGCATTTTTCAAGATTCATAACAAAAGCCAAGGTTTTTACTTACCCTTTTCTCAAGTAGGTAACAAAGTCATATTGCTCGTTTTACACTTTCGAACTCATTATACCTTTGCCCGATGAACCATTCACAATTGGATAGGACACTCGGATAATCACATAAGTCGTATAATGCCAACGTCCCAGACGTGGTCTTACATGTAGCCACATATCGATGCCACTGTCCCAAACAGGGTTTTACTCGTAAACACATATCGAAAATCACAAATCGATGCCATGGACTTACTTGTACACATATATTGGAATCCTATGTCATGACATGTATCCTAGCTATTCCTAAGGTTCATACGGGGCTTTCGGACGTCGTATCTCGGTCGAATCGAACTCGAAAGTGTAGTAACCACATTTAATCATGTTCGGTCATAGCATATTTAAATTCTAACATTTCATAACAGCATATAAACATAACATAAAATTTCTAATAAACACTTCTATTTGCTTATAAACTTACCTCAGACGTCGTAAAACGGGACGAGGCTGCTACTCGATAACTTTCGTTTTCCCCCGGTCCAAATCTGATTTCTTTGGTTCTTGATCTAAACATGTTCAAATTAAGCTCATTCAAACATATTTTCATTCAATTTAGTCCGAAAACACATAAATAGGCAAATTACCATTGTACCCCTAATATTTATAATTTTTACAATTTAGCCCCTATTGCACAAAACACAAAATACACAAAATTTCAAAACACTCATGTTAGGCCGAATGGTAGCCATGCCTATACAAGTCCATATATTTTGTCAATTTTACATTTTAGTCCCTCAAATTATTATTTTTGCAATTAAGTCCTAATTACTCAAAATCATCAAAAACTCCAATACAAAATATGTTAATCTAAAACATATCTTTTATTTTTCATCATCAAACAACAAAAATCACAAGATATCAAAAATGGCACAACTCAAAATATTCATCAAAATCAAAAATTAAAGCATGGGTCTTGAAGATTACTAAACAAAGATATCAAAAACGTAGAAATTATCAAAAATCGAGCTAAACTCTTACCTTGATTGAGCTCCAAATTGGCCGAACCTAGCTTGGTTTTCTTTTCTTTTTCTTTGTTTATATTCAGAAATGAATAACAAATGAAATTCAATAATTTAATTATGTTATAATATGATATATATATTATAACATGTTTTTTTCAATTTACTATTTTAACCTTTATTATAAAATTATACTTTCATGTTTAATATGTCCTTAGCCGTCCACCCAATTCAATAATGGCCCAATTACAACATAAAAACTTCATATTAAAAAGACATTAACAATTCGGTCCTCACACATTAAACTATCAAATATTCTTTTTACGCGATTAAGTCCTTTTATTTAATCGGGCACCTAAACGACAAGATTAAATCACGAAAATTTCACAGATTTCAATTCACACAAAATAAACGCAGAAAATGATTTTTAAATATTTTTCTGACTCGAATTCATGGTCCCAAAACCACCATTTTGATTAGGGTCTAAATAGGGCTGTTACAACTCTCCCCCTTACGGATTTTCGTCCCCAAAAATCATACCGGTGAATAGGTTCGGATAACGTTCTCTCATTGTATCCTCTGGCTCCCATGTTGCTTCCTCAACTCCATGCTTATGCCACAATACTTTAACTAACGGAATCTTCTTATTCCGCAACTCTTTAACCTCACGAGTCAAAATGCGAATCCGTTCTTCTTTGTTGGTCATATTAGGTTGAATTTCAATCTCAGACGGACTAATCACATGTGAAGAATCAAATCGATACCTCCGAACCATCGAAACATGGAATACATTGTGTATCTTTTCTAACTTAGGTGGCAACAACAATCTGTAAGTAACTGGCCTAATACGCTCTATAATTTCATACGGCCCAATGAATCTCTGACTCAATTTGCCTTTACAAACAAATCTGAGTATTTTCTTCCACGGTGAGACTTTCAAAAAAACTTTATCTCCGATCTGAAACTCTATATCTTTACGTTTCAAGTCCGCATAAGATTTTTGACGATCCGATGCTGCTTTCAAACTTTCACGGGTCACTTTTACTTTCTGTTCATTTTCTCTGATCAAGTCAACCCCGTGTATCTTATTTTCACTTAGCTCAGTCCAATACAATGGTGTACGACATTTACGACCATACAAAGCCTCATAAGGTGCCATTTTGATACTCGATTGATAGCTATTATTATACGTAAATTCAATCAGAGGTAAATATTGTTCCCACGTACCTTCAAACTCGAGAATGCAACATCTCAACATATCCTCAAGTATCTGAATAATTCGCTCAGACTGACCATCTGTTTGCGGATGGAAGGCAGTACTGAAATGTGACTTTGTACCTAGTGTATCTTGTAGTTTCTTCCAAAATCGTGATGTGAACCTCGGATCTCTATTCGAAATAATAGATATAGTCACACCTTGTAATCTTACAATCTGAGAAACATACAATTCAGCCAGCTTATCGAGTGAGTAGTCTATACATATCGAAACAAAATAAGCTGATTTAGTCAATCTATCGACAACAACCCAGATTGCATCTTTCTTGCTCGGTGTCAACGGTAAACCAAATACAAAATCTATAGTAACTTTGTCCCACTTCCACTCAGGTATCATGATAGGCTGAAGTAGTCCTGAAGGCACCTGATGTTCATCTTTTACTTGTTGATAGACTAATCATCTTGCAACAAAGTCAGAGATGTCTCATTTCATACCATGCCACCAGTAAAGTTATTTCAGATCATTATACATCTTTGTACTACCTGGGTGAACAGATAACTGACTACTATGTGCTTCATTCAAAATCATCTGAATCAACTCTGAATTCTTCAGAACGCATATCCAGTCTCTAAATCTCAAACAGCCATCAGCATCAACTTTGAACTCTGAATCAGCATCCATTTCACACTGAGCTCGTTTTGCAATTAATTCATTATCAACCTTCTGGGTATCACATATTTGTTGAATGAATAACGGTCCAGCTTTCAATTCAGCTACTATGAAACCATCATTAGACATGGGCATATACATATTCATTGCACGCAAAGCAAACAGTGACTTTCGGCTTAAAGCATCAGCAACAACGTTAGCCTTTCCTGGGTGATAGTCAATCACAAGCTCATAGTATTTTAGCAATTCTAACCATCGACGTTGTCTCAAATTCAGATATTTCTGAGTCATCAAGTATTTCAGGCTTTTGTGATCAGAATAAACATGACATTTCTCACCAAACAGATAGTGATGCCATATTTTCAACGCAAATACAATGGCTGCCAGTTCCAGGTCGTGTGTCGGATAATTCTTTTCATGTGGCTTCAATTGTCTCAAGGCATAAGCTATAACTTTACCTTCCTACATCAAAACACAGCCCAAACCATTTAATGATGCATCACTATAAATAACAAATTCTTTACCCGATTCTGGCTGAACTAGCACTGGAGCTTCAGTCAGAAGGGCTTTCAACTGATCAAAGGCTTTTTGGCACTTCTCTAACCACTCAAACTTAACCTCTTTCTGCAATAGCTTTTTCATCGGGGCCGCAATCATAGAGAAATCTTTCACGAACCATCTATAATAACCGGTAAGTCTCAGAAAGCTTCAGACTTCAGAAACATTCTTCAGAGGTTTCCAATCGAGTATGGCTGAAATTTTGCCTAGATCAACCCGAATACCTGATGCTGATACTACATGTCCTAGAAAACTAACTTCACTCAACCAGAACTTACATTTACTGAATTTCGCATACAATTGCTTATCTCGCTAAGTCTGCAACACAAGTCTCAATTGTTCAGCATGTTCAGCTTCATCACGAGAGTATATCAAAATGTCATCTATAAACATAACTACAAACTGATCCAGATATGATCTGAAGATCTGATTCATCAAATCCATGAAAACAGTAGGTGATTAGTGAGTCTGAAAGGCATAACCAAAAATTCATAGTGTTCGTACCTCGTTCTAAAAGTAGTCTTTGGCACGTCAGAGTCTTTAACTCGCAACTGATAGTAGCCCGATCTCAAATTTATCTTCGAAAATACTGTAGCTCCTTTCAACTGGTCAAACAGATCGTCAATCCGTGGCAACGGATACTTATTCTTTATAGTCACCTTATTAAGCCACCTGTAATCGATGCATATTCTCATAGTTCCATCTTTCTTTTTCACAAACAACACAGGTGCACCCCACGGAGAGAAACTCGGTCGTGTGAAACCTCTATCTGTCAATTCTTGTAACTGAGCTTTCAATTCTCTTAATTCTGTAGGTTCCATTCTGTACGGAGCTATGGATATCGGAGTCGTTCCAGGCATTAATTCAATACCAAACTCTACTTCCCAAATAGGTGGCAAACTTGGTAATTCTTCTGGAAACACATCCGGGAACTCACATACAATAGGTACTGATTCAATATTTCTTTCAGCCACTTTACTGTCAAGCACGTAGGCAAAATAAGCTTCACACCCCTTTCTCACATATTTTTGAGCTAGCATGGAAGAAATCATTGCTGGTAAACCATACAAATCACTAGATTCAATCCGAACAATCTCATCATTCTGACTCCATAGATCAATGGTCTTTCTTTTTCAGTTCACAACAACATCATGTAATGTCAACCAATCTATACCCAGAATTATGTCGAACTCATCAAATGGCAGCAACACCAAATTAGCCGAAAAGATCAGATCTCAAACCATTAACGGACAATTCTTACACACTTTATCAACCATAGCAGGGTTTGACACTCTAATCACAAACTCAGTAGACTCAACAGGTAGAGTCTTGCTGAATACTAATGTCTCACACACATAAGAATGAGTAGAACCAGGATCAATCAATGCAATTATGTTAGTATCATACAAAGTGAATATACCAGTAATAACATCTGGGGATGAAGCCTCTTCTCGGGCGCGAATGGCATAGGCTCTGGCAGGTGCACAAGCCTCAGATCTGACTGCCATATATTTAGTCCCTCTCTGACTACCACTAGTATTACCAGCATTTCTGGGTGACTTACCTCGAGCTGCAGTATTACACGATCTCGTATTCTGTACTAGATTTTCCTTAGTTAACATTGGGCAATCTCGAATATAATGTTCTGTTGATCCACATTTAAAACAGGCCCGATCATGCAAGCTGCAACTGTCGGGGTGTCATTTACCATAGTGCTTACACTCGGATTGATTTGATCTGACATTACCCACACTCGCTACTGAGGTAGCTCTTAAGCTCACTAGGGGTCTATTCTGATCCCGTCTGGAGTAACCTAAAGTGGCTTTAGAATGACTAAAATCATCTCGGGACCTCTCTCATGCCGACTGGAATGACTTACCAGATGTTCTTTTGCATGCATCTCTAGCTTCAAAGTCAGCTTTTCTTTTCTCTTTCCCGAGCTCTTAAGCTTTGCGTGCTTGCTCAACAAGTACCACAAACTCTTTTATCTCAAGTATGCTAGCTAACAGTTTGATATCTTCATTCAGCCCATCTTCAAATCTTTTACACATTATAGCTTCAGTGGAAACACACCCTTGGACATATCGGCTGAGTCTCACGAATTTCCGCTCATACTCCGTCACTGTCATCTAAACCTGTTTCAGCTCCAGGAATTCTTTACGCTTCTGATCGATAAATCTCTGACTGATATATTTCTTACGGAACTCAGTCTGAAAGAATTCCCAAGTCACCTGCTCTCTCGGAACTACTGATACTAGGGTATTCCACTAGTGGTATGCTGTGTCTCGAAGCAAGGATATAGCACATTTTAAACATTCATCAAGAGTACAGGACAACTCATCAAGCACACGATGGTATTATCAAGCTAGAACTCAGCCCGCTCAGTGTCATCATCATCAGTGGCTTTAAACTCTTCATCTCTATATCTTCTGATTTTATCAACAGGTGGTCTATTCAATCGCAACGAATCACTTACTTGAGGTACAACAGGCATGGAAGATGGATTAATTGGGGTGGAGGTTGTTGTGCAGCCAGGTTAGTCCGGATATATTGAGTGAACCAGTCATTCATCATTTGATAGAAGGCTTGTTTAGCCTCACTTTCTTGATTGCTCAAAGTCAGTCGAGAATCAGCCTGTGCTATCCCTTGCACGGGAGCAGGCATTACACCTTAAACATCATCAGCTACAGCTCTGTCAGGATCCATTTACTATATAAAAACACATTTCAAATGTCAGAAGTCATCACACTATGACAGTATATAATTATGGCATGTATAGCTAAACTTATACACGCTACGTTAGTCCTAGAACCGACTAAACTGTAGCTCTGATACGAATAAAATGTAACACCCCTAACCCGTATCTATCACTAGATTAGGGTTACGAGATGTTATCAATCAAAAACACAATTTCAAACATTCATTTACACATATTTGCATTAACTTTTTTTTATAAGATAATATCAATAACCAATATAATTACTAATACAGAGGGCAGAATATATTTTTAATTCAAACTTATAAATACATACGGATATACAGACTTTATTACACCTTAGTCTTATACTGCGTTAAACATTATTTCATCACATAAACACATTTAATTATTAATACTTATTGCTGCAAATGTCTTTATTCACCTACTCATCCTTTGATTCCATATACATGATATATAATAAAATATTCCAACATTTAACATGCTACAATTAGGTATAACATATTATAACCATCTATGTTAAGCACATTTACTAAAATACATTATATATAAATTAATGTTTCCATATAACATACCTAACTTGTCACTATTGGATCGAACATTAATTAACTACTATAATCGAATTTAATGACTTAAATTCATCCAAGGACATGCATGCATAACTCAACTAATTAACTGAAAATAATTATTAATTAGAGAAGATTATCTCTATAATTTCGAAACATTACCTACATATTGACTTATACAGAGCGTAACCTTTCTTACTATGTATCAAATATATTAAGTCAATTCATCATATTCAATAACATTTAGACAAGCAAAGATCAAATTACAAACCGATATAACTATCTTCTATAATTTCATTTTATAACTGAATTTTCATATACATTATAGTAATAGTCTTCAGACCAACATATAATACAAATCGTATTCACTAAGGTAAGGCATTATACGCAAGTAGACATATAATCAAAACATACACATTATATGTCATGTAATAACCTTACCAAAATAAACTCATATCATATTCAAATTTAGCCAACAATCTATTACGCCAAGTCATATATATAACGTAATATCCTAATACAATCACACACTCACATATATTTTACTTTATACTTACCATAGCCGAAACAACCTTATACATACCCAAAATTATTTACCATTTTCAAAACCTAAAATACCTGTGATACAGTCAATTTAATCATACCATAACCAAGTCATTAATCCACTTTAATGCATAACAAGACATATTTCATAAATAATATTCACCCATTTAACTAATCCATAATTCATATGATTTTTTTGCTCAAACATGACCATATCCGAAGCATGTTCATGAGTATCCAAATTACTTACCTGTCAAGTAGATAATGCCTACCACAATATCATGCATTCTAGGCACACAACATTTTAACTAAAACATACATAAACCACAAGCAATATAATCAACTTAAAACATAAAGATTTAAGCCATTTTCGCATGGCTTTATACACAACTACAATTTATCTTTCAAAACACCCTTCTACCTGTACATGCCATAATTCAAATTTAACTTTTAGAGGTACCAAAATAGTAGGTAGTGTGATAAGCTTGGCTGACAGTCCCCGAGCTTGTAGCTTGACTCCAAAATCTATCAAAACAGAATAACATAACACACAGAGTAAGCTTTCACAGCTTAGTAAGTCATAAGCAATTAAATAACCCAATGATGTTAACAAAATTAACTAAACTAAACCAGAATATTTTATCATTCCACATTTAAATCCAATATTATATATATATATACGTTCATATGAAGTATTTTTAAACAAATATAATTATTTTCTTTTATATTATCACTTTGACCGAATGAATGTAAAGCCAAGACTAACATATTATCATTTAATCATCAAGGCCGAATATTCATTATGTACTTATTTCACATACACATATGCAAAACTCATATGTCTTACTATAATTTCATATACATATGTTAATCATATAATCGCATATATTTAACTCATCATTTATACACATATACGCAAGAATTGTCCACAACATGCTTACTATTCATTCACAAACCAAATGCACATATCATATAGACATATTTTCTTAATTCACATTTATCAAGATTCATAACAAAAGCCAAGGTTTTTACTTACCCTTTTCTCATGTAGGTAACAAAGTCATATAGCTCGTTTTACACTTTCGAACTCATTATACCTTTGCCCGATGAACCATTCACAATTGGATAGGACACTCGGATAATCACATAAATTGTACAATGCCAACGTTCCAGACGTGGTCTTACATGTAGCCACATATCGATGCCACTGTCCCAAACAGGGTCTTACTGGTAAACACATATCGAAAATCAAAATTTGATGCAATGGACTTACTCGTACACATATATCGGAATCCTATGTCATGACATATGTATGCTAACTATTCCTAAGGTTCATACGGGGATTTCGGACGTCGTATCTCGATTGAATCGAACTCGAAATTGTAGTAACCACATTTAATCATGTTCGGCCATAGCATATTTAAATTCTAACATTTCATAACAGCATATAAATATAACATAAAATTTCTAATAAACACTTCTATTTGCTTATAAACTTACATCGGACGTTGTAAAACGGGACAAAGCTGCTAGTCGACAACTTTCATTTTTTCCCGGTCCAAATCCGATTTCTTTTGTTCTTGATCTAAACATGTTCAAATTAATCTCATTCAAATATATTTTCATTCAATTTAGTCCGAAAACACATAAATAGGAAAATTACCATTTTACCCCTAACATTTGCAATTTTTACAATTTAGTCCCTATTGCACAAAACACAAAATACACAAAATTTCAAAACACTCATGTTAGGCCGAATGGTAGCCATGCTTATACAAGTCCATATATTTTATCAATTTCACATTTTAGTCCCTCAAATTATTATTTTTGCAATTAAGTCCTAATTACTCAAAATCATCAAAAACTCCAATACAAAATATGTTAATCTAAAACATATCTTTTATTTTTCATCGTCAAACAACAAAAATCACAAGCTATCAACAATGGCACAACTCAAAATATTCATCAAAATGAAAAATTAAAGCATGGGTCTTGAAGATTACTAAACAACGATCTCAAAAACGTAGAAATTATCAAAAAGTCGAGCTAAACTCTTACCTTGATTGATCTCCAAATTGGCTGAGCCTAGCTTGGTTTTCTTTTCTTTTTCTTTGCTTATATTCGGCAATGAAGAACAAATGAAATTGACTAATTTAATTATGTTATAATATGATATATATATATATATATATATCATATTATAACATGTTTTTTTTCAATTTACTATTTTAGCCTTTATTATAAAATTATACTTTCATGTTTAATATGTCCTTAGACGTCCACCCAATTCAATAATGGCCCAATTACAACATAAAAACATCATATTAAAAAGACATTAACAATTCAGTCCTCATACATTAAATTATCAAATATTCTTTTTACGCGATTAAGTCCTTTTATTTAATCGGGCAACTAAACGACAAAATTAAATTACGAAAATTTCACATATTTCAATTCACACAAAATAAACATAGAAAATGATTTTCAAATATTTTTTTGACTCAGATTCGTGGTCCCAAAAGCACCATTCCAATTATGGTCTAAATCGGGCTGTTACATTGTATATGAAATTGTAAGGTTGAAATTAAATGTGATTATAATAGCATAAATTGATTTGGTTAAATTGAGTTGATATTGTAATTGAGTTATTTATTTGCTTATGACTTACTCAGCTATGATACCTTACTGTGTGTGTATGTTTGCCTCTGTTTTATAGATTTTGGAGTCAAGTTACGAGCCCGGGGATTGTCAGCGAAGTTTATCACACTATCAACTATTTTGGTACTTTTATAAGTTTGAATTTGAACCTATAGCATGTATAGGCTAGATTATATATTTAACTTTGGGGTATGTAAATATGAGCCATGTGAAAATGGCTTATTATTTTGTTAAGCTTGGATTCCTTTACTTTGATCAAGTGATGGCTATGTTTGGCTTTGGTATTTCAACTATGCCTTATATATATATATATTTATATGTGATTCATGTTTGATATATTTGCTATTGATGATGAAGTTATGTCAAAGTATATGTGTATGGTATATTTGGTATGATGTAAAATTGGTGGATAGATATTTTTGTTAAGTAATATGCGTGTCATATATATATATAGTGTACTTGGTATATGCTTATGGTTTTAAGTAATGGTATGTATAGCTTATGATCGTTCATTATAGTAAGCTTGTCATAATGGTATGTTGTGTATATGTTTATTTTTATGATTCAACTCAAATGAAATAAACATGTTGATGGATATATATATATTGGTTGTGGCTTAGTAATGGCTAATTTGATATATAAGTATTTGCTATCTCGATCATGGTTCTTGTATGTGCTAAGTTTAGTTTGTATGGTATGCTCAAATGACGATTCTATTTGGTTTGGTTGAATCGATTGTGGAATGTATAAAAGTATGAATTATGCTTGATATGTTACCTATTGTTTAATGATTAGGTTAAATGTTGAATTTAGGTAATAGAATTATATTTGATTAATGATTCAGCCATGTTTAGTATTTATAGGTGAAATATGTTTTATTTATATTTGTTATGTATTATGGTAACTAGGTAATTCGGTTGTGGCTTGTGATAAATGTGAGTTCAATATGCTTGCGATAAGTGAAGAAATTGGCATGAATCATGTTAGTAAGTTATTCATGATTTGGCATTTATATATATAATTATATGAGATATTGGTTTGATATTTTATATATATATTATATGAGATATAATGTAATATGTTTGATTTGATGTGCAAATTATGGTTGATATATATATTGATTTATTTTTATGAAAGCTTATATGCTTATAAAGTGATAGGTTAAAAATGATGAATTTATACATTAAATAGAGCTTATGTATTAAACACGAATACATTCGGCTAATGTATTGAAAATTTACCAAATGAATAGTGAATTGTGCATTGGTAAAACAAGAAGATAATATGAGTTTTATGTGATGCATATATGTTCGATTTGGTTAAAAATTGATGTTTGAGTAGTGTATAGGTTTATCATTAAATGAGGAGCATAAGTTTATTGATTTATATGTAGATCTATTCATGTTTTAGTCATTTCAAATCATATGTAGTAATGTACACATGCCATGAATGAATGATTTGGTTCAATTTGATATATCCTTATTGTGTCAATCATGATATGGTCAAAATGATGTGTTTCCATTTTTTGATTTATATGATTTATGTATGAAATAATGGAATGAAATAATTATATTAGCTGCGATATGCGCACATGCTTATGTGGTAAAATGATATAAATGATATTTTTTCTTATGAATTATGTGATTACATATATGTTCATTATATGATATGAAATGATTTGTAAAGAGATTATGTTAGCTATAAGATTTTAAAATTTAATGTTTTTTGAGTGATTTGATAAGATTAACATATTAAGTATGAAATGAAATGCATGTAAATTTCTAGTTGTATTTTGTCAGGTAATACCTCATAACCCATTCCGGCGATGGATACGGGTTAGGGGTGTTACATTTGATTGGTATCAGAGGTATAGTTTAGTCAGTTCTAGGACTAACGTAGCACGTGTGAGTCTAGCTATACATGCCATAATTATAAACTGCGATAGTGTGATGATTCCTGATAGTTAAAAATGTATTTTCTTATAAAAAGGGATCCCGATGGAGCCGTAACGGATGACGTAGAAGATAATGCGCCCACTCCTGCTCAGGGGGCTGCGCCAGCTGATTCAAGGCCGATTTTGAGTAATATAGATGGAGAGGCTAAGCAAGCCTTCTTCCAGTTAAGGAATGAGTGGTTCACGGAGTTCGTTCAAATGAATCCGGCTGCTCAACAACCTCTACCCCCTCAAATTCCTGTAACTTCCCAAGTTATAGGAAAAGAAAAGCCAAGAAAAACTAATTTTGAAGCCAGAGATTTTCGTGAGAGATCATTGGGTAAATCATTTTAGTCTACATCAAATAAATTCTGAGATAATTATAGTTGTTCAAAGGCTAATGTGGGACACTCAAGTAGAGATCGTGCTAGATCACATTTGAGCTTCAGAGCTCCAACTATTTCCATCGCTAGTGTTAAAAATGTCATATCTAATCAACCTAAGTGCAAACGTTGTGGTAAAAGACATTCAAGTATTTGTAGATTGAATAATCAAGCTTGTTTCAAATGTGGATCCTTAGATCACTTTATCCGAGATTGTCCTGAGTCAGTTGAGCAAGAGATTGTGCAAAATCTGAGATCGAGTAACACTTCAGCTAAGAGTAGATCTCCTAGAAATGTGGGAAATATGAGTAGCAGTCAGAGAGGAACTAAAGACACATCAATTTGATCTGAGGTTCGTGCACCTGTCAGAGCTTATGCTATTCACGCTCGTAAGGAGGTTTCAAACCCAAATGTTATTACTGGTATATTCACTCTCTACGATACTAGTGTAACTGCATTGATTAATTCTAATTTGACTCATTTTTATGTATGTGATACCTTAATATCCAGTAAGACTTTACCTGTAGTCTGCTGAGTTTGTGATTAAAATACTGAACCCCTTGGGCCGGTGTGTTTTGGTTGATAAAATGTGTAAGAATTGTCTGTTGATGGTTCGAGATTCATGTCTTCTAGTTGATTTGATGATGTTATCATTCAACGAGTTCAGAGTATGAATTGGTTGCCTTTGCACAGTGCTGTTGTAAATCGCAAATGAAAGACTACTGATTTGAGATGCCAATATGACGAGATTAATCGGATTGAGTTTAATGATCTGAATGGTTTATCGGCAATGATATCTTTAATGTTAGCTTAGAAATATGTGAGAAAGAGTTGTAAAGCTTACTTTGCATTTTTGTTTGATAGTAAAGTGACCGAAAGGAAGATTGAATCAGTACCAGTTGTGTGCAAGTACCCAGATGTATTTCCTGAAGAATTGCCAGCTTTACCACCTATCTGAGAAGTAGAGTTTGGTATTGAGACAGTGCCGAGGACAACTCTGATATTGATAGCTCCGTACAGTATGGCACATACTGAATTAAAAGAATTGGAAACTTAGTTGCAAGAGTTGACAGATAGAGGTTTCACACGACCGATTTTCTCTCCCTGAAGTGCACCAGCTTTATTGTGAAAAAGAAAGACGAAATGATGAGAATGTGTATCGATTATAGACAGCTCAACAGGGTGATTATAAAGAATAAATATCCATTGCCACGGATTAAAGACCTGTTCGATCAACTGAAAGAGGCTACAATGTTTTCAAAGATAGATTTGAGATTAGGTTACTATTAGTTGGAGTTAAAGACTTTGATGTGCCAAAGACTACTTTTTGAACAAGTCAATATATGGATCGATTTGTGTTTTTGTTCATTGATAACATTTTGATCTATTTTCGTGATGAAACCGAGCATGTCGAACATCTGAGACTTGTGCTATAGACTTTGCGAGGTAAACAATTGTATGCAAAGTTCATAAAATGTGAGTTCTGGTTATGTGAAGTCAGTTTTCTCGGACATGTTGTATCAGCATCGGGTATTCAGGTTGATCCAAGTAAAATTTCAGCTATACTTGATTGGAAACTTCCGAGAAATGTTTTTGAAGTCCAAAGTTTTCTAGGACTTGCTGGTTACTATAGCAGATTCATGAAAGGTTTCTCTATGATTGCAACCCCGATGACAAAACAAATATAGAAAGATATTAAGGTTGAGTGGTCAGAAAAGTGCCAGAAAAGTTTTGATCAGTTGAAATAACAATTAAATTGTATTGATGGCTGAGTGCAATGGTTATAGTCGGGCAGTTACATGATTCCTTCTGGGCATTCGATGTGTACATTTATTCTCAGAAGTATATGTGACTGTTTAGTTTCAGAAAGAATTCTTATCGTATGAGAACATTAGCTAAACATACTAATAGATGAAGGTATGGTTGATCTGTTTGGATTATGTTCGATATTGCTATGTCCATCTTTGGTATTTATTTTCTTAAGTGAATATGAACATTGACAGTAAATTTCGTATGAGGCTAATACTTTGTTTTCTACTGGTTATAGTTCTGATGAATATACGTGAAGATTATATTGCTTCTGTTACTCTGGATTTCAATATTTATGAGTGACATTATTCTTTCTGGATCTTATATGGGATATCATCAAAATTAATATCATTCTATATGGGTTGTAACTTTCTGATATTCTGTCTAGCTTCAGACCTTGAAATTTCGCTATTCCATTTTTCTTATGATTTCATGTGATTAACTGCAAGAAATCTCTATTTGACAGAGATGACTATGTCTATTATGATTATAATTTTTGGTTCAAAATGTGAAAGTACAGTGGTACCATCATTAGAGTTATAGAAGTTGTGTTTCTGTATTGATTGCTATTTAAACCATATTTGATTTTCCTCTAGGTTCATATGCTTTATTAACAATAGGGATATTGTCTATTGTTACGGGTAAGACGTCGGTCTTATTATGACATTATAATTTCTATTTGATGATTGTGGCATCTGTATAGTGATATATTTGGGTTATTGTAGATGGATTGACTAAATCGGTTCATTTTTTTCTGGTTCGTACATATTACTCGCTTGATAAGCTCGTTGAATTGTATGTTTCTCAAATTATGAGATTATTGAAAGTATCGGGCCGATTGCGTATAGACTATTGTTGCCACTTGAGTTAGAAAAGATCCATAATGTATTCCACGTCTCGATGCTTCGTAGATATCGATCTGATCCCTCACATGTGATTAGTCCATCAGAGATTGAGATTAAGTCCGCTATGACATATGAAGAAGAATCGTTTTGCATTCTGGCTCACGAGGTTAAAAAATTGCGAAATAAGAAAATTTCATTAGTTAAAGTATTGTGGCATAAACACAGAGTTGAGGAAGAAACATGGGAGCCAGAGGATGCAATGAAAGAACATTATTCGAACTTATTCACCGGTAAGATTTTCGGGGACGAAAATCACTAAGGGGGAGAGTTGTAATAGCCCGATTTAGACCCTATTTTGAACGGTGGTTTCGGGACCACGAATTTGAGTCAGAAAAATTTTTAAAATTATTATTTTTTGTTTATTATGTGTGAATTTACATGTGTTAAATTTTCGTATTTAAATTTTACCGTTTAGATGTCGATTTAATAAAAAGGGCTTAATCGCGTAAAATGAAAATTTGATGGTTAAATGTGTAATGGCTGAATTGTGGTTGTCTTTTTAATTTGAGGTGTTTAAGTTGTAATTTGACCATATTTACTGTGATGGACGACTATGACCATATGTTATAATGATTTTTCATTTATTTAATAAAGGTTAAAATTGTAAAATGATAAATATGTTATATAATATAAAAAATAAACTAAAAATGACAAGCATTCGTCTTTTATAAGACTGAATATCAAAAAGAAAGAAAGAAAAAAAAATTTTGAAAGTTTTGCCCATGGTTTTGCTTAATTAAGGTTTGTAACTAGCTCAATTTTTTTTATAATTTTTACGTTTTTGAGATTGTTGTTATGTTATCTACAAAGCCCATGCTTGAATTTTTTTATTTTGATGAATATTTTGAGTTATGTCATTGATGAATAATTGAGTTTTGTGATGTTATTTGATGAAATATGAAATATATGTTTTAGATTAATATGTTTTGTATTAGAATTTTTGATGATTTTGAGTAATTAGGGCTTAATTGCAAAAATGATAATTTGAGGGACTAAAATGTGAAATAAATAAAATATATGGACTTGTATGAACATGGGTAATATTCGGCCTAAGAATGGTATGTGCAAATTTTGCATGTTTTGTGTTTTGTGCAATTTGGACTAAATTGTAAATAGTTTAAAAGTGAGGGGTAAAATAATAATTTGCTCATTTAAGTGTTTTGGAATAAATTGAGTAAAAATATGTTTAAATGAGTTTAATTTGAATATGTTTAGATCAAGAACCAAAGAAATCGGATTTGGATCGGGGGAAAACTAAAGTTGTCGACTAGTCGTCCCGTTCCGATTATTGTTGTCCGAGGTAAGGTTATAAGCTAATAGATGTTATTTATTTGATTATATACGGACTATATATGCTTAAATGTATAATGTGATATTATATATGTGGAAACTGAATATGTATAAGTTTGGAATCTATGTGTACGAGTTCAATTCGACCGATTTACGACGTCCGAAAGCCCCGTGTGAACCTTAGGAATAGCTAAGGATTCCGATATGTGATGTGCGAGTAGGAATATGGCATTGATATATGTGTGCGAGTAAGACCACGTTTAACATGTTGGCATCGATATGTGACTCTGATTTATGTGTGCAAGTAAGGCCCTATACAATGGCATTGATATGTGATTACATGTAAGACCACGTTTGGGACGTTGACATTGTACGATATGTGTGATTATCTGAGTGTCATATCCAATTCCGAATGGTTCAATGGGCAATAATAAGTTGTGATCGAATGTGTAAAATGAGCTAAAAAGATCAGGTATGTGATAGTTGATCTCCTATTTGAAAATAAGGTAAGTTGGTTAATTGATATGTGATGTAAATTATATATGATACCTATGTAAATATACGTGTATTTTTGAAGTGTATTTGGCCACACGCTATATATAAGTATGTGATATTAAAGTTTGATTTAAAAGTATATGCTTACGAGTGTATATATATTCGGTTATATAATGGTACCATGGTTTTGAAATTGAATATTACTTTGATAATAGATATATGTATATTTGGCCAAGGTAAAATTTATATATGAAATCATATGTTGTATATGAAATTGTAAGCTTGAAATTAAATGTGATTATAATAACATAAATTGATTTGGTTAAATTGAGTTGATATTGTCATTGTGTTATTTATTTGCTTATGACTTACTAAGCTATGATATCTTACTGTGTGTGTATGTTTGCCTCTGTTTTATAGATTTTGGAGTCAAGTTAAAAGCTCGGGGATTGTCAGCGAAGTTTATCACACTATCGACTATTTTGGTACTTCTAGAAGTTTGAATTAATCCTATGGTATGTATAGGCTAGTTTATATATTTAACTTTAGGGTATGTAAATATGAGCCATGCGAAAATGGCTTATTATTTTGTTAAGCTTGGATTTCGTTGGTTTGATCAAGTGATGGCTATGTTTGGTTTTGGTATTTCATAAGTATATAAATATATTTATATGTGAATCATGTTCGATATATTTGCTATTGATGATGAAGTTATGTCAAAGTATATGTGTATGGTATATTTGGTATGATGTAAAATTGGTGGATAGATATTTTTGTTAAGTAATATGCATGTCATATATATATATAGTGTACTTGGTATATGCTTATGGTTTTAAGTAATGGTATGTATAGCTTATGACCGTTCATTATAGTCAGCTTGTCATAATGGTATGTTGTGTATATGTTTATTTTTATGATTCAACTCAAATGAAATAAACATGTTGATGGATATATATATATATTGGTTGTGGCTTAGTAATGGCTAATTTGATATATAAGTATTTGCTATCTCGATCATGGTTCTTGTATGCGCTAAGTTTGGTTTGTATGGTATGCTCAAATGGCGATTCTATTTGGTTTGGTTGAATCGACTATGGAATGTATAAAAGTATGAATTATGCTTGATATGTTACCTTTTGTTTAATGATTCGGTTAAATGTTGAATTTAGATACTAGAATTATATTTGATTGATGATTCAGCCATGTTTAGTATTTATAGGTGAAATATGTTTTATTTATATTTGTTATGTATTATGGTAACTAGGTAATTCGGTTGTGGCTTGTGATAAATGTGAGTCCAATATGCTTGCGATAAGTGAAGAAATTGGCATGAATCATGTTAGTAAGTTATTCATGATTTGGCATATATATATATATAAGTATATGAGATATTGGTTTGATATTTTATATATATATATTATATGAGATATAATGTAATATGTTTGATTTGATGTGCAAATTATGGTTGATATATATATTGATTTAATTTTATGAAAGCTTATATGCTTATAAAGTGATAGATTAAAATGATGAATTTATACACTAAATAGAGCTTATGTATTAAGCATGAATACATTCAGCTAATGTATTGAAAATTTACCAAATGAATAGTGAATTATGCATTGGTAAAACAAGAAGATAATATGATTTTTATGTGATGCATATATGTTCAATTTGGTTAAAAGTTGATGTTTGAGTAGTGTATAGGTTTATCATTAAATGATGAGCATAAGTTGATTGATTTATATGTAGATCTGTTCATGTTTTAGTCATTTCAAATCATATGTAGTAATGTACACATGCCATGAATGATTTGGTTCAATTTGATATATCCTTATTGTGTCAATTATGATATGGTCAAAATGATGTGTTTCAATTTGTTTGATTTATATGATTTATGTCTGAAATAATGGAATGAAATAATTATATTAGCTGGGATATGCGCACATGCTTATGTGGTAAAATGATATAAATGATATTTTTGCTTATGAATTATGTATTACATATATGTTCATTATATGATATGAAATGATTTGTAAAGAGATTATGTTAGTTATAAGATTTTAAAATTTAATGTTTTGAGTGATTTGATAAGATTAACATATTAAGCATGAAATGAAATGCACGTGAATTTCTAGTTGTATTTTGTTAGGTAATACCTCATAACCCATTCCGGCAACGGATATGGGTTAGGGGTGTTACAGGTTGAATGAGTGTGCAATGACTAAGTATGGAAAATGTGGCATGTAAATGGTTGTGTAGCACCCCAAACCCAGCCCAGAAGTTATGGCCGGATCCGGCATGCCACATCAAAAACGTTAAAAAAAAATTTCCATTCTAAGTCCAGAAAACCGTACTTGATGTTCAAAAGATTAATTCATTAAGGGTTAAAGTGAATGGAAGTCATGCACCGGTAGGAAACCGAAATGAGGTGGTGAGTCCATCGATCGCTTAAGTACCAAGCTCCTTCGGATCCAATCCTAGACATGCATACCGCCATTGCCACACCTTAACGTCATGGATATTTCTAGGAAACCTGTTCGATTAAGTCATTTTAGGAAAAGTGATTAATTTTGGAAAATACTTTCATTGCGGAAGCTTTGCTTGTTGTCATGTTATTTTGAAATCAACTTTTGTTTTTGAAAACGCGCCTTAAAGCTATCCAATTTCAACAGTTAAAATAAGTATTACCTATCTTAGTAATACATATTAAAAACCACCAAAAATAATTAAGCGACCTTATTACATTTAAAAGCCCAAAACCTCAAACGTAATTAAAAGGATGTCATTCACCGAAGAAAATCGACTTTCGAACGGATGGCCACTCCAAATTCCCTCACGACTCCAAGCCCACTATGGTTGGGGATTTCTGCGTGGATGAAAATAAAAGGGTGAGTTTGGGAAACTCGGTGTGTAAATTAACCCAACCATAGCCTATATTAGCTCAAACCACGAAATAGAATAAGTTGGCCTTAGCCTGCAATGTATTCGAATAAAGCCCATAGGCCCATAATGTAACGTAATGATATTACATGTTTATGCGAAACCCAACCATATCCAACCGTATACACTCCGCACCAACCTTACACCGTGTGGGAGACAACTCGACCCACCCAACTGCTACACACCACGTAATTTGTAGCATGGCTGCTGAAATGATAATGTGACAGAGTCACCGATACAGATAATCGTGGCAGAGCCACCAGAACAGATATATGTGGCAGAGCCACCAGATCAGATATTTGTGGCATAGCCACCAGAACAGATATATGTGGCAGAGCCACCAGATCAGATAATTGTGGCATAGCCACCAGGACGCTTCCTCCATAATATAACCCATGTCCCCATGCAACAGATATATAATCATGGCATACATCATACAGAATCAGATCGTCATGCTTTTTAGTCAAAATTAACCCTAGGGGTATAACGGTAATTTTGCACCTAGGGGTATAACAGTAATTTTCCATACATAGGGGTATTATAGTAATTTAGCTACTTTTAGGGTTTTCATGCATATCCTAACTATTTACATACTATCAGAACACTTACCGCAAGATACTTATCAATTGGGCCCTATTGGCCCATGAACTGATCTTTGGCCTATTAAGCCCAAATTATCAAAATGTACGAAATCGCTGCATCTGCAGCTTTATTACTTTAGATTACCAAATATACAAACCCAACTATCTTACGAGCATTCGCACACTCGTAAATTCCCAAAATACCGACTTTTCAAAGATTTCGCTTTTCGCTTTTGCCAATCTAGTCTATGAGAGGGTGTCGATTACACACATTGCTTATGATTTATATGTTGATGAGATCCACACACTAACGCCTACAATTGGATTACTAACACGTTAATCTAACTATTCAAATACGAACTACGATTAACCCCTTACAATATTCGGCCAACCACACCTACAGATCATAGTAAGCTTATAAGAAATCAATAAGCAACTCATTAACAAATTTTTTTCAATGTTTACCACATAATCATAATTTCACTGCAAGCTGTCATCCTGAGCAATAGTCACTAAATCATTTATAACTGGACCTACGAAACTCCAAATCAAGTGCCGTTAATTTTCCCTGAAAATAGACTCATATATCTTCTATCCATAAAATTTTCAGAATTTTTGGTTTATCCAATCAATACCAGATTTTTCTCAAAGTTTCCCATGTTTCTTTGTTTGACTAATCTGACCACTCTTCATTACGGATCAAATTTCTCATTGTCTAGAATTCAAAATATGTTCTTGTTTATTTCATTAGAAACTAGACTCAATAATATTTAATTACATAATTTATTCAGCTTCTAATTCATCTCCCACAATTTATGGTGATTTTCCAAAGCCACGTTACTGCTGCTGTCTCAAGCAGATTTATTACCAAATCACTCTTTCACACCTAACTTGCATGCTTGTTATTTAAACATGTATATCACCAATCAATCATCACATATCTATGATTTTACTTAAATATAATCTCCATTTCATCATTTTAAATCACAACATATTAGCCGATTTTTCCCCTTAGCATCTAAGCACATGCATACTCATTTGTTTGGCTCAACTTCACATATCTTCCATTTTTCATCAAAAGAACATGAAACAACAACCATTTCCTTCATTTTAATTCATGACCAAATGCTCACAACACAACCAAAAACCAAAATATGCTTCAAGAGTTAAGGTAGAATCAAGAAGAACTCATGAACATCAAGATAGAAGAAAACTACCATGAACTTACCTTCAATTTTGTTCTCCAAGTGACCGAACATTCAAGAGCTTTCTCCTCTCCTTTCTCTTCTCTAACTTTAGGCTATGATGAACAAAGATGGACAAAACTTTGTTCTTTTCACCCCTTTTTCTTTTAATAAAATTTCATATTTCATCCATTTAATTCTTTAATACAAAAGACATGAAATGCCCATCATGGAACATTTACCTAAACCATTATCATGGAACATTTACCTAACCCATTATCATGGAATATTTACCTAATCCATTATCATGGAACATTTACCTAACCCATTATCAATTTGTACCATGAATTATGGATATCAAGTGCTCATATTGTCTACAACAACATGATGGCTGGCCACTTCATGTAAAATGGGAGGTTTGTCATGCAAATCCTCCTATTTATTTGGTCACTTCAATTTAGCCTATAGCATTTTCAAACATTTTCGCATAGGTTCTATTTCATAATTTCACCCCCTTTTTCTTATGGAACAAAAATTAACTAAAATTACCGGGTTCTATCTTAAGCTTGGGCCTTCTAGAGGCCCACTAACATAATTAAACCTATGCCAACATTCACAGAATTCCTGAAAATTGGGGCGTTACAGGTTGTGTGAAGGACACGGCCTTGGACACGAGTGTATTCCCCTATTTTCAAGAAATTTTCCAGTGTTCTCCAAAGTTCTCAGTTTTATCTCGGACCACTTCCATAGTATGTTTTGGGCCTCGTAAATCCATATCAGGAGTTAGGGATGAAAATTGAATAGTTTAATTTGGATATAAAAATTATGTCTCGATTTTGTACGATTGCATATGTATGTTCCAGTAATGCCTTGTACCCTATTCCGGTGTCAAACACGGGTAAGGGGTGTTACATTTAGTGGTATCAGAGCAATGGTTTAGTCGATTTCTGACTAACCTAGCGTATATGAGTCTAGCTATACATGTCATATAACTTGTCATAGTGTGATATCTCTCGATCCTGATAAAATTGTCTTGTTGAGACAGAGATGCCTTTCAACCGAGCTATTTTGACAAAGCTGAAAGTAGTACTAAGATATTCGAAAGTGTGTTTATGATGAGTTGAAACTTGACAAGGTATGAATAAAAATTCATGATTTATATGTGATGATGTGCAAAATGAAATTGGAATAAGCTAAGAAAAAAAATAGTGAAATGGAATGAAAGTTTATATTGTGATAAGCTTGTCTATGTTTGCTTGGTAATTATATGATGTAATGAGCCTAAATTATTTTATTAAGTGAATGTGATAAGTGATCTTATTCAAAATTGAAGGAATGCGTGTTTATGTACACTTATTTGAATAAATGCAACTGATAAGTTCGTGTGACATAAATATGTATGTAAATTTGCCTGAAGTGAATTATATAATTGTGATGATATTGTCTTAATGATGGGTGCTAAGTCATATGTGTGTAATCATGAGAGTCGAGTTAGAGGCTTTACGACCTCACCCCCTTACCAATAGAGCTATATGCCATAAGAATTGTGAGATTTATATTGAATGAGCTCATAAGTGTGAAACGAAAGAGTTCAATGATGGAATAATTGATAATGCAGTCAAAGATGAGAATGGTTTAGCAAGTAAAAATAGTTCTGAATGAGCTATCAGAATGTTCTAAAGATCATTTGGATTGCATGATGTCACGGTTAAAGAAAAAGTTAGTCTTGGTTAATCGATTGAATCAAATATGATGTCTAAAGTATGTATTTGTTGGAAATTCTCCCAGATCAATTTTCGCTAGTGAACAGAATAATACGGGGCTCATGATGGCAGAATTAGTCAGAGAAATGATATTTGAGTTGTAAAAACGTCTGTGTGTGACAGTTACAGTTGAGTACTTATGACTATCTCTTCTAGACATTCTATGTGTTCATACATTCTCAGAGGCATATGTAATTGCTCATTTTCTGATGAAATTCTTATTGTATGAGAATGCTAGTTAACTAAAATGTTAGACGAAAGCCTATTGGTCTGGTTGGTTTATGATCAGCATTTCTTTATCTCTTCGGGATCCTGTTCTAATACGTTGGAATGAAGTCGATGGTAAAAATTTATTTGAGACTATTCTTCTATATCTACTGATTATGGTTTTGTTTTATATATTTGAAAAATATATTATCTCTATTACAATGGAATTCCAGAGCCAGTAAGCATTGCTTTCTTCTGGTTTTCTCTGAGTAATCATCAAATCTTTATTATTTCTTATGAGTTATGTTCTCAAACTTCTGGTGTGGTATCATATCTTGGATTTCTTTATCTCGATTTTTCCTATTATTCTTATTTCGTGAACTATCAATCATGGTTTATCTTTAAAGTGTGTTCTCCGGCTTTTGATAATTATGTCTATTATGATTATATTTCTAGTTCAATTCTAGGAACGCGGTGATTCTGGTATCTGGATTTTTCTAATTTTCATGTAAGGAATTAACATCGGCAAAGGTATAAATGATGGAAACTCAAGCCCAAATTGTATGATGGCTCTCTTTTCACAGGTAAGTTTGATTAGAGTCAATACGTTCAATCAGGATATTTGTTTTCTTGAGCTAATGCGGCTGTAAGGATCTTTGAGTAGCTTGTTTGGGAAATTTCGAAAGATTGTGAGTAATAATCGATTTACCTTTGGAAAAACAAGTACGGTTACGGATGCTTGATTGGAAAATCTTGATTATTTTGTGAATATTGGTCATGTGATTAATCTTATTTAGTGACGATCCGATTCAGTTAAATTAAAAACTAAAGCAATGTTTTCTCTACGAGTTTGAGCAGCTTATAAATGTGTTAATGGATGGTAATCTGAATGAGTTCAGAGTGAATCGGCTTCGATTTTAAATTTTAGAAGGGACTTGACTCCTGTCATTATTATCATTGTTCTAAAATAGAAATTGCTTATAGAAGAATCCAATGATTATGCAGAAAATTTTGTACGAGGTTTAATAGTAGCTCGTCTGTTCAATCAGAAAGTAACAAAATGTATAGGTATTTGAAGTAAATGTTCTGGTGTACAGGTATGGAAACTGATATTTCTGATTCTGTGTTCAGATGTTGATTTGTCAACAAGTTAAAGTCGAATAACAAGAGCATTCAAAACTATTACAGTCAGTAATAATGTTGGTGTGTTATGAGATAGAGTTACTATAGATTTTATATCGGGATTATTTTTATCACCGAAAAATGAAAATGTTATTTGGATTGTGGTAAATCGTTTGTTAAAAGTCCGCATAATCATTTCGGCATGTACGGATTCCTTATTTTGACAGATCGGTTGAATATATGTGTTTCTGAGAAAGTAATCCAAACCTTTGTTAATATGCTCCGACAATGTGTGCTAAAGTTCAAAGATGATTAGAAAGAGATTTATGAAGTTGATTTTATTCGTGATTTTGAGAAAAGTGAAAGTAATTTATGAAAATTGAAAATAGCTTCAGACCGACATGACGGATATGCAGATTAGAAAGTTTAGGATTTTAGATATCAGATCCGATGACAGAGTGTTTCTGGAATATACTACCTTGAAGGAGAATCTTCAATGAGTTAGAAGAAACTATAAGTAAGATGCAGTAATTTCTTTTCTAGTCAGATTTTCAGGGACGAAAATCCCTAAAGGGAGGAGAGTTGTAACAGCCTGATTTTGAGTCTAGTCAGAACAGTGGTTTTGGGACCACAATCTGACATAGAAAAATGTGTTTTCTTATATTTTTATCGTCTACATTTTTATGGAATTATTTTGTAAAATTTTCGTTTTATAAAATTTTGACATTTGGGCACTCAATTTAGTCAAAAGGACTAAATTGTAAAAAGTGCAAAAGTTGAGTTCTGCATGCTAGAGGTGTCCAATTGTTATGAAATTTTAAATTGGAGGTCCTTATATGGTAATTAGACCATTGGTTAAGTTGGCGGACAAAAATGGACATGGTTAGGCATGTTTCCAAAGTTTTTCATTAAGGGCATTTTGGTCATTTAGTTACTAAAATGAATTAAAAACAAAATTAAAACCCAATTTTTGTCCATCTTCAACCCCTTGTCCGAATTTCACATGAGGAAGACATAGCTAGGGTTTTTCAAGCTTTCAAGCTCGATTATCAAGAAAGACGTGGAATTGACTTTGATCAGGGAAAGGAAAAGATTGTGGACTGAATTGCAAAACTACTATATTTTTGCACCGAGGTAAGTTTGTATGTAAATAATATATCTTTTTATTTATGTTATAATATTTTGTTATTAAATGAGATGTGGTTGCTTATTGAATGATCACTTGATGTAAATTATGAATTGAAATTGATTATGGATGAATTGGCAAAAGGTTGAAAAGTGAGGAATTTCCTGGTTGGACCTTCGAAATAGAAAAGATACGAATAATCCATTGTGAGAACACATGCAGGCTACAATATGTTTAAAATGGTTTTAGGTCACGTGTGTAGTACTAAGTGCAGGCTACTACATGTACCAGATGGTTAGGTTGCATGTGTAGTACTAAGTGCAGGTCACTATGTGTAAGAGATGGTTTTGATCACAAGTGTGGTACTATGTAAAAGCCACTTTGTGAAGAAGGTAGCTTTGACTACAAGGGTGGTACAATGTGTAGGCCGCCGAGTATTCGTTATTATTCCGATGTGTTCAACGGGAAATGACTAGGTGTAATTGAATTTGACTATGTGATGAATAAGTGCAGGTACGTGTGTGTAAACTTATGAGCAGCGTGCTCGATATGTGATCGAACTTTGGTAAGATTGATATAGAGTAAGTGTTACAATGAAAGTTACTACAAAGAAAACATGAAAGAGTGAAATTTAGTAATAAAATAGTTTTGGACAGTAGCAGTTGTGTGATTTTGAAAAATCACCAAAAATGGTGGAAATCGAATTATAGGTTGAATAAGATATGAAATTAAATCTTATTGAGTCTTTTTTTCATATAAAGGAAACGTGTAAGCAAAAAAATTTCATATTATGAGACATTGAATTTTTGTGAGATAGAGTCAGACGGATTTCGCAATCTACTGCTCTGATTTGGGAAAATCATGAAAAATTATAAAATGATAATTATAGGTTATGATTTATATGATTAAAATCCTTAATGAGTCTATTTTCAAAAGAAGCAAACAGAAACATCATCTAAATCCCATATGAGGAGATAATTAATTTTTAGTGAAGAGGGGTTGGAACTGTCAGACAGAGAAACAAGGGTGAATTTAAAGAATAAAATGTACTTATTGGCTAAACCAAAAGTTCTCAAAATTTAATGGTAAAAATATATGTGAGTCTAGTTTCCGAAAAAACTAGCGGATCTTAATTTGGAGTTCTACAGCTCCAGATATAAATAATTTAGTGACTATAACTAGAATAGACAGCTTGTTTTGAACTTGAGTAAATAGTGGATCTATGTGTAGTTATGATTGTATTATTTTGAAAACATATTTTGAGGATTTATAAAAGCATGTTAATAATTTTTTTATTATTTACATACCTACTTACTAAGCTATATGCTTACTCCCCTCTCTTTTCCCTTGTTTTATAGTGTCACTAAGCTAGCTCAGGGTACAGAGATCGTCGGAGATCCATCCACACTATCATCATTCTTTTGGTATTTTGAAATTCATATTTTGAATTATGGCATGTATAAAGGACTTGATTATTTTGTTATATGTCATAATTGGTTTGGCCTAAAATGTTAGCCTTTAATATATGATAATTCATTTTGTATAAGGCTATCGATGTTAGCTAATATTAGTTAAGTTAAATGTTATGATGATGCATTTTGTGAGAGGCATGAGTTGGTTGAATGAGTGTGTAATGACTAAGTATGGAAAATGTGGCAGGTGAATAGTTGTGTGAAAGACACGGCCTTGGACACGAGCGTATGCCTCTATTTTCAAGAAATTTTCCAATGTTCTCCAAAGTTCTCGGTTTAGTCCCGGACCGCTTCCATAGTATGCTTGGGGCCTCGTAGATCCATATCAGGGACTTAGGGATGAAAATTGAATAGTTTAATTTGGATGTAAAAATTATATCTCAGTTTTGTACGATTGCATCTGTATGTTTCGGTAATGCCTCATACCCTGTATCGACGTCGAACATAGGTAAGGGGTGTTACACATTTACATGCCAATATGGCCAATTTAACCTATACATGTCATTATAACCATAATTGATTTACCAGATACACCGAAATAGGCCGATGGATAGTGTGAGTGATCTCTGCCAAGCTTCCAATCCAATGAGCTTCTGATTAACTATAAAATAGGGAAATAAAACTACGAAAGCATTACATGCTTAGTAAGTTCGTATAACATGGTACTTAACTTACCATTCATTCTATTTTGAGGCAACTATGCAAGGCATATTCAATCAATTTGACCTCAAGCACTACACATATCCTCATTGCCCTTGTTGGTCATATATTCCATAATAACATCAAAACATATGTGGGCTCAACAACGATCAAGTTTCCAGGCACATATGCTTTCCACAACATGTATTCATTTAACATGTTTAAATCATATTACAAGTATAATTTCATATAATAATTATCCAGTTTAGATTATTTCATACCAGAACTTTACTTATTTTACTCAAAATATCAATGTCACACGAGTAATAGTACACTCAAAGTGTACAAGTCTATAATCAAGGATGAACATATTCATCAAATGAATTCCATGTACAAATATCATCATCTCATGTTTTCATATATCAATTTTCATGTATCCACATTTTCATGTATTTTAGACATATACGTGTAATAACTCATTTCTTATTCACATCTTCTCATGTCAAGATTTTTACCTGTTGAATTTTATTCAGAATATCGATGGATACACAGGTAGTACACTTGAGGTGTTCAAATCAGGATCCGTCAACTCATGTCCAATGGTACCCATAAGGTACTATTTTAGAGAGTACACTCTCGAGCCACACATGTATACAATAGGATTACGAGTTCAGGCTAAATCCTTTGTATGACATATGCTCTAGAGAGCTTGATCTAGATTACTCGTCCGAGCTAAATTCAATACATAACATATGCTCGAGAGGACTTATTTCATAATTACCCGTTCGCAACAAATGCAAGACCTCATTCATTCCGAGAAATCACATATCCATCGATTTTTTATTTATTCAAATGGGATTTAACGTTTTTCAAACATTATCAGGTATGTGATTATTTCATACATCTATAACATTCATATAATTCAAATAAACACATTCCACATTCGTTTCAAGCATATTAGTAACATTTTTATCATTTATCATTCATCATTTATTGGGCATTATTATTGATCGGGCTTTGTCAGATATATTTTCAATGTCATACATATACAATATTTATACAATTCAAAAAACACAACATTTAATTCAAGCATATAAACTTACACAATTTAGTTACACGAACTTACCTCGACAAACGTTCGTGTACATAAAATCTACTAATTCGACATTATCCTCTTTTCCTCGTTGTAGCTCTGAATTTGGTCTATCTGGATCTATACAAGTAAATTTAACATCAATTTATCACATTTCATATTCAAGTGGACTCAATTTACATCCTAGGAAAGTTACCATTTTGCCCCTAACTTTTTTATAAATTCTAATTTCGTCCCTAGGCTCAGAAAATGAAATTTATGCAATTTACTCCTTGTTCCAAGCCTAACCAAAATTTCAATATACAATTTACAGCACATATATTCTATAAATTTCATAAATTTTCTTCAATTTTCACAACTTTACATTTTAGTCCCTAAATCATGTTTCCATCAAAAATCACTTTCTAAAGGTTGTCTATTTATCAACAACCTTTCATTTTTTACCATAAATTTCAAATTTTCAACATATTCATCCATGACCTAATTTCCATACTTTGATAAATTATCAAATTGATCCCCAAAATAGATAGATTAAGCTATCTCAGTTTCAAAAATATCGAAATCACTAAAAATGGGATAAGAAAACTTACCCAATTTGGCCAAGAAAGCTTGCTTTCTCTTTCCTAAGGTTGGGGAAGAAGATGATATAAAATTATTTTTATTTCTATTTAATAATTTAGCATCTTTTAATTATTTTGACTTATAGTTTAGTCCTTATCCTTTTTCTAATTTTCCATGGGTGAATCATCCAAAAATATCTACTAACTTTTCATTAATAGTCTAATTACCATATAAGGACCTAAAGTTTTAAATTCCATAGCTATTTAATCCTTCTAGCTACTAGAATTCAACATTTGCATTTTATGCGAATTGGTCCTTCTCGCAATTAAGCACATAATCTGTAAAATTTTCTTATCAAAATTTTCACATGAAATTTCTAACATAATACGGACCATTTAATAAAATAAAGATAAATTTTATTTTCGACTCGAATTTGTGGTCTCGAGACCACTATTCCAATTTTACCAAAAATGGGGTGTTACAATCGTATTAATGCTATTTAAATTCTATGTTATTATGTTATTTATAATGTGAATTGAACGATGTATAAACAAATCAATACTATGATGGATATCGAGTCGCGGTTGAAGCTTAGGAATTCGTAGGATATAAATGACATGCCATTAGGGATTTCATGTTTCAGACGATGGTCTTAAATGTCTTACCGATGGCTGAGGTCCTACATTTGTTGCAGATTCTCCACAACTCGTGTGAGTAGCATCATGTAGCTTACATTTCGATCCAAAGCTTTATGAGCTGGCCCATTTCACAACTCGTGTGAGCAATGATGTAAAGCAAAGGTTACAGTTATGTAAAGACACACTTCGTGTGAGCTTTCCCGAGTATCCGATGAAATTTTTATGGTTCAATGAGTATGAAATGGAAACAAAATGGTAAGTTTTCAAATGGAATGTATCATGAACTTATGAAAAGGAAATGTGATCTAGATGATGTGAATACATGTGTAAATTAAATGTTTATGGATGAATTTATTTCAACCATGTACTGTAACACCCCTCACCTGTATTCAATGCCGGAACAGGTTTACGGAGTGTTAACGGACTTACAAAACAATTAAACATCCACTTAGCATACATTTTCACAATTTAAGCATTCATGTACACACGCCCGTGTCTTTACCAGTGTGGACAAAAATAGACTATTTGCCAAGCCAATTTTGCCACCCAAATTTCATGTACTTACACCACAATTCAAAGGCACCAACTCAAGGAATAATAAGCATTAAATCAATCTCATACCAAGCATATCCCATACCATTTCATTACCAATCAATACAAATCAAAAAATACCACAATATGCCATCTAATTTCATACTTAAATTCACATATACAATTCCATTAACTAACACTCCCAAATATACATTTTTTAGCTTAAATCATCCATTTAACACTCATGAAATCTATTACCAACAATTATCACACAACCATCAACCAACTCACAACACAAGACATAAGCATATATATATGATTCAACATGCCAAAATAGACCAAAATAAGCCATCACTCATGGCTATTCATACAAACCAAAACATATATATTTACAAGCCAATTCATTTGTCCAAAATCATTATCAAGTCATAACCAAAATGACCAAAGTCCCTATACATGCCATATACTTAAAATACCAAAGTTCATAGATACCAAGAGATAGGTGGATAGTGTGAAGATGTCTCCGACGATCCCCGAATCTGAACTAGCTTCGAATTCACTCTAAAAACATAGAAAAATAAACGATGTAAGCTATAAAGCTTAGTAAGCTCGTATGACATAAATTCAATATAATCATAAACACATAATTCAACAATTGATCATAAGTATAAGAATTCACATCAACTAACAAAACTCTCAATTACTCATTCACAAAACTATGTATTTTCTTCACCATTTCTTCGATTCAAAGCTAATATGGTTTATGCATGTAACACCCCACACCCGTACCCTACACCCGTGCCCTGCACCGGGTCGGAATATGAGGCATTACTTAACCTAAACTTATGCATATAGACATTTTCATATCACCAAAACATGGTCAAACTAAAACTTTTTCAATTTTATTTATAAACTCCTTAATAAGAGCCTACTAAGCCCAAAACATCCATTGGAACCCATTCAGAAAAATCTGAGTCCTTTAAAGAACACTGAAAAATAACTCTTAACATAGGGGCACACGCCCGTGTGGGAGGGGCAACACACCCGTGGGACATTTCAACATGGCTGTGCTATTGGCCCGTATGGCTCACACGGCCTAAGCAATACAGGGACACGCCTGTGTCCTATACCCGTGTGGAATTAATTCTAAATGCACACCTACAAGGGTTTTCACACTACCTGGAACACGCCCGTGTCTTTGGCCCGTGTCTTTGGCCCGTGTCCTTCACACGGCCATGACACGCCCGTGTCCTAGCCTATGTTTAAAAACTTGGACATTCTATTTCTGACGTCAGCAATCCTTAAGGGCCACACGACCAAGGCACACGCCCGTGTGCTAGGCCGTGCCCTTCACACGGCTGAGACACACGGTCGTGTCTCTACCCGTATGTTTACTACCATGCATACTGACTTACAATTCTTACGTGCAGGGGACACACGGCCATATCACAAGCCCATATGGTGAATTGTGTGTCACACATCGCCTAGACACACGCCTATTTGCCTACCCATATGGACTAAATAAGGCTATTTACCAAGCCTTTTTGTCACCCTTACTTATGTAACCTATAAAAAAATTACTCTATACTAACATAAGGGCACATCACAGCCAAAATAACCACAATGGACAACATTCATTTATGCAATTTACTCATCCATGAAAATATCATCTTTTATTTATAAATCAAAATGAGTATTGACCATCATCCATGCCCTTATACAAAATGAGTATCATATTCATCATATGAGCCAACACATTATGGCTAACTAACAAAACACTAAAAAAAGACTCGAGTCCCTATACATGCCAGAAAACGAAACAACGAAACTAGCTATATCAAGTTCTTGAGTGACAGTGTGATCGATGCTTTTCATGTAACTGGATCCCCGATACTAGCTTGGCAGCACTATAAGGAAAGAAAAGAAATGAGGGTAAGCGTGAGAGCTTCGTAAGTACATATATGCAAATAAAGTGTAATTATAACAAAATTCTATTCATCTAACGGTAGCTTGTCATTCTCAAAAGATATAAATCACTTATTGTCTCTATCTTACTCTTCTTTTCATTCATGTATACTTAATTCACCTAGTTCTTTACTCAGGTCCTAACCATGAGTTTGGTATACATACCTCATCAAAGTATTCACCAACTAAATCTTTGGGTTACCTGTTGAACTCTCAAAATATGTATAGATACATGAGGACTTTGTGCCTAAATGCCTTATAAGAATTCAGGGCTACCTCGTGCTATGAAACGCTCACATTTGAACTACTCATTGGCCTTTTTATCAAGTCAGGACTCGTACCCCATAGCTATTATGTAACGTATGCTTGTTAAACCGCTCACGGGCCTGTACACAAGGTCAGTACCTGGACCCACGTTACCTATAGCATTTATCTCATGAACTTAGACTCAACTCATGAGTTCAGACCACATAATTTTCATAACATGCCCCTTTGTATCCTATGCTATGTCTAAGGTTCAATGGGGCTTCATATCTAATCGAATAGCATCGCATTTGCTCACACTGTAATTTACTCGCTTAACATGGCATTTAAACATTCATGGCAACAATTAGAATTTAGATACATAACAACAATAAGCTAATTACACATGTATATTATTAAAATATACCAAAGTAACCTTCAATAACACATTATTTACATATGTACTTACCTCGTTACAAAATGATAAAGAAAAGCTTAATCCTCGTAAACTTTGTTCTTACCCTGATCAAGACCTGAATCACGTTTCTCTTGATGTAAATTAATAAAATTCATTTATTTCATCAACATATCAATTTAGACACTCGAAAGTTCATAATTGGGCAAAATGATTATTTTACCCCTATGCTCGAAAATGGATTTTTATCGAATTTCTTCATATTATAAACCAAGCTGATTACTTTATATACTAGAAGCAATCCAAAATTTCCATTATTTCACACATTTATTATCTATTTCACAAAAGTTGTTTATTACTCACCAAAAAATCATATTCTTCGATAAAAATTGAGAAAACAACGTAAATGCTCTCATGGAAAAACCTTAGACCTTCAACCATTTTGCAAAATAGTGCCCTCATTTAAAAGCTCTTGCTTCAAGGGGTCCGAAAATGTAAAAATCATCAAGAAAAGTCATGAAAGCCACTTACTTGTGAAGGCTTAAAGTTGCTGAAATTTTCAAGCTTCAAAAACCCCTCTAATGGCCAATTTTTCGGTGGAAGAAGAAAGAGAGAAAAAAATGAAACCTTTTGTTTTTTATTTTATTCAAGCTAATCAAAATTAGTGACCAAACACCACCTAATTTTGACCTTCCCATCAATTTGTCTCCTATGGCCGACCAACCTAAAAATTAGAGGGTCTAATTACTCTTTAAGGCCTATAAATTAGGTTCTTTAGCTAATTGACACTCTTATCTAGCAAAATAGGACTTTTGCATTTTATGCGATTTAGTCCTTTTTCACAATTAGGCAAGCAATTACTAAAATTAATTAACCAAAATTTTCATGTACTTATCTAATCATGCTTCAATACATAAAATGATATTTAAAATAATTTCCACGATTTTGGTTTAGTGGTTTCAAAATCACTATTTCAACTAGCCCCAAAATCGAGCTGTTACAATTCTCCCCCTTTAGGGATTTTCGTCCTCAAAAATCTTACCGATAAAAAGGTTTGGGTATTGGCTTTCCATGATCTCTTCGGGCTACCATGTGGCCTCTTCAACCCCATGTCTCTGCTATAATACTTTCACAAGGGAAACTCTCTTATTTCTCAGTTGCTTAACCTCTCGGGCTAGGATCTTAACAGGTTCCTCACCATAAGACATATCCGATCTAATCTCTACTTCAGTCGGGGAAATCACATGTGAAGGGTCAGAGCGGTATCGGCGTAACATGGGTATATGGAATACGTCATGGATCTTTTCCAATTTGGGTGGTAAGGCTAATCGATAGGCAACCGACTCTCTCAGTAACCTTATAGGGTCTTATGAAATGAGGACTCAACTTGCCTCTTCTACCAAATCTGACAACTTTTCTCCATGGGGAAACTTTGAAAAACACTCAATCGCCAACTTGAAATTAAATCTCTTTCCGTTTTATAGGATTTTTGCCTATCCGAGGCGGCTTTCAAACAGTCGCGAATCACTTTAACTTTCTCTTTAGTCTCCTTGAGTAGATCGACCCCGTGAATCTGACTCTCTCTGAGCTCTGTCCAATATAAGGGCGTTAAGCATTTTCGCCCATATAAAGCCTTATAAAGCACCATCTTCAAACTCAAATAATAGCTATTATTGTAGGAAAATTCAACCAATGATAAGTACCTTTCCCAACTACCTTTAAATTTGAGAACACAACACCACAACATGTCTTCTAAAATATGAATCACTCTTGCTGACTTACCGTCGGTTTGCGGGTGAAATGTTGTGCTGAAACTCAACTTTGTTCCCAATGCCTCTTGTAACTTTTTCCAAAACCTCGAGGTAAATCTCGAGTCCCTATTTGAAATATCGATAAGGGCACCCCGTGTAGTCTCACAATTTCAAAAATGTACAAGTCAGCCAATCTCTCAAGGGAGTAGTCGGTACGCACTGGTATAAAATGTACCGACTTTGTTAGCCTATCCACAATAACCCAAACAACTTTCTTTTTCTTCAGGTTTACTGGCAAACCCATCACGAAATCCATAGTAATCTGATCCCACTTCCACTCGGGGACCGTGATAGGATGAAGTAGACCCAAAGGTACTTGGTGTTTAGCCTTCAGTTGCTGACACACAAGACACTTGGAAACGAACTCTAAAATGTCTCTTTTCATTCCCGGCCACTAATACATTTTCTTCAAATCGTTATAATTTTTGTACTCATGGGGTGTACTGATAAACAACCACTATGTGCCTCATCTAATATCTTCTGAACCAATTCGGTCTCCTTAGGAACACAAATCCTATCCTGGAATCTCAAGCAACCGTCAGAATCAATCCGAAAATCCGATTCAACATCCGACTCGCACAGGGTTTTCTTGGATAGCAATTCATTATCACTCTTCTGAGTCTCAAAAGTTTCTTGAAGAAATGTCAGTCTAGCTTTTAGCTCTACTAGAATCGAACGATCCTCTAACAAGGTTAATCGGGCATTCATTGCTTTCAAGGCAAACAATGATTTTCTACTTAATGCATCGGTAACCACATTCGTTTTTCTCGGATCATAATCTATAATCAACTCATAATCTTTTAATAGTTCCAACCATCTACTTTTCCTTAGATTTAAATCCTTTTGGGCCATCAAGTATTTAAGACTTTTATGATCGGAGTATACATGACATATCTCTCCGAACAAATAATGTCACTAAATCTTCAGAGCAAATACTATGGCAGCCAACTCTAGGTTGTGTGTTGGATAGTTCTTCTCATGAGGTTTCAATTGTCTCGAGGCATAAGCCACAACTTTTCCCTCTTGTATAAGTACACATCCAAAACCATTCAAAGAAGCATCGCTATAAATCACGAACTCTTTTCCTGAATCAGGTTGTACTAGTACGGGAGCCTCAGTCAACAACATCTTCAACTTCTCGAAACTCTGCAGACACTTATCCGACCATTCAAACTTAACTCTTTTTGAAGCAACCTTGTCATGGGAGTCGCAATCATAGAGAAGTCCTTTAAAAATCGCCTGTAATGACCATCCAACCCTAAAAAGCTCCTAACTTTAGTCACATTCTTTGGTGGTTTTCGTTCAATAATAGCAGAAACTTTACTGGGATCAACCCTAATACCATTACTTGAAACAATATGGCCCAAAAAACTGATTTCTCTAAGCCAAAACTCATTTTTACTAAATTTGGCATACAATTGATTGTCCCTCAGAGTCTGCAAAACGGTTCTCAAGTGTTCGGCATGTTCTACCCTGTCTCTAAAGTATATTAGAAGGCCGAAATATTCTATTCATTAAATCCATAAACACGGCAGGAGCATTTTTTAAGCCGAAAGGCATGACGAAAAACTCATAGTGGCCATACAACGTCCTAAAAGCTATTTTAGGGACATCTGCCTTTTTAACTCATAGTTGATAGTAGCTAGATCTCAAGTCTATCTTAGAAGACCATGCTGCTCCCTTCAGTTGGTCAAACAAGTCATCAATTTGCAGCAACAGGTATTTGTTCTTAATCGTCCTCTTATTTAACTGTCGGTAATCTATGCACAACCTCATAGATCCATCTTTCTTTTTCACAAATAACACCGGAGCACCCTACGGTGAAAAGCTTGGTCTCACAAAACCCTTGTCAGTCAATGCTTGCAACTGTGACTTTAGTTCTTTCAGCTCCACCAGGGCCATCCGATACGGAGCAATCGAAATAGGCGTGGTCCCTGGCATTAACTCTATACCAAATTCAAAGTCTTTATTGGGGGTAACCCAAGTAATTTTTTCGAGAACACATTCACATATTCACTTACAACCGATACTAACTCAACCTTCATCTCTGATTCCTTAGTATTCATTACACAAGCCAAATAAGCTTCACATCCTTTCCTCAAACACTTCTGGGCAGACATGGAGGATATCACCACCGGCAAGTTCTCTGGCTCAACTGATTCAACCCAAAGGGTTTCACTATTTTCACATTTTAATTTAATAGCCTTTAGTCTACAATTTACTACAGCATCATGGAATGTCAACCAATCCATATCCAATATGACATCAAACACATCGAATGGTAACAGCATCAAATCGGTCGGAAAACAATAACCTTTAACTACTAAAGGACATTTCTTACATACTTTATCGACTATCATATGTTTGCCTAATTGGTTGACACTTTAATCATAAACCCCATAGACTCAACAGGCATATTTGTGCTAGACACCAACTTCATGCACATATACGAATGAGTAAAACCAAGGTCAATCAAAGCAATAATAGAATTATCATAGAGAGAGAATGTACCGGTGATCACATTAGGAGAGGATGCATCTTCACGTGCACGTATGGCATAGGTTCTACCCGGAGCTCTAGCTTAAGACCTTGCGGTAGTGTCTCTCATCTCATTCTTGCTACTAGCCCTAACTCCATCGTTCTTCTAAGGTCTTCCTTTAAAATTGGTGCCACTTGGCCTTGTACTCTGAAATTTCTCTTTGTTAGTCATTTCGGAGAAATATTTAATAAAGTGGTCTTGAGAACCACATCGGAAACATGATCCATCATTCATTCCACACTTTCCAAAATGATTTCGACCACAATGCTGGTATTTTGGTTTGGAAGATCTGACATTACCCACGCTAGCCATTGATGTAGCCCGAGACTTAAAATTTGAATCTTGTTTCCTACAATCTCGATATGAATGTCCAGCTAATGCATGAGAATGAGAGTAGGCATCTCTGGATTTCTTAAACTGTGATGGAAATGACTTGCTCGCATGTCTCTTCCTTACATCTCTAGTTTTCACTTTGGTTTTCTTCTTTTCTTTGATTAATTCCTCGACTTTACAAGCCCGATTAACAAGTACTACAAACTCTTTCAACTCAATGACACCCACTGACAGTCTAACGTCCTCATTAAGTCTGTCTTCGAACCATCTACACATCTTGGCCTCGGAGGATACACACTCAGGAGCATACTTACTAAGTCAGAGGAACTCATTTTTGTATTCAGTGACCGTCATGTAGCCTTGTTTCAAGTCGAGAAATTTCTTACATTTTTTATCCATAAATCTTTCACTGATGTATTTCTTCTGGAATTCCTCTTGGAAGAATTCCCATGTGACACTTTCTTGAGGCACCACTGAGACTAACGTCTTCCACCAATAGTATGTCGAGTCCCTCAACAAAGATATGGCACACTTCAAGCATTCTTCGGGAGTGCAAAATAATTCATCAAATACCCTGATGGTATTCTCAAGCTAGAATTTTGCCCTTTCAGGGTCATTATCTTTATTACACGGAACTCCTCGGCTCTATGCTTCCGGATCTTATCCACTGGAGGTCTATTCTGCCTCTCAAGGTCCATACCCTTGGGTACTACGGGGACGGGATGAGGGATAGGTGGGGGTGGAGGGGGTTGAACATTCAGGTTCACTCGGTCGAACTCCGTTTACCACTCATTCATCATGTGGAGAAAGACCTCTCGAGCCCCTTCTCCTCCTCCCTGACTAACCGTGGGAGGTCGATTATCGGATGGTACTGCCCCTTCGACGGAGGCTGGTGCATTACTTTCTACATTGTCCACCATAGTTCGATCAAGATCCATTACTATATGAAAACACAATTTAAAAGATCAGGAGTCATCACACTATCACAATCTATTTATGGCATGTATAGCTAGACTCGTACACACGCTACGTTAGTTCAAAAACTGACTAAATCATAGCTCTGATACCACTAAATGTAACACCCCACACCCGTGCCCCAAGCCGGGTCAGAATATGATGCATTACTTAACTTAAACTTATGCATATAGACATTTTCATATCACCCAAACATGGTAAACTCAAAATTTTTCAATTTTATTTATAAACTCTTTAATAAAATCCTACTAAGCCCGAAACATCCATTGGAACCCATTCAGAAACAATATAAGTCCTTTAAAGAACACTGAAAATAACTCTTAACACAGAGGCACACACCCGTGTGGGAGGGGCAACATGCTAGTGTGACATTTCAACATGGCCATGCTATTGGCCCGTGTGGCTCACACAGCCTAAGCAATACAGGGACACGCCCATGTCCTATACCCGTGTGGAATTAATTCTAAATGCACACCTACAGGGGTTTTCACGCGGCCTGGAACACGCCCATGTCTCTGGCCCGTGTCCTTCACACGGCTATAACACGCCCGTGTCCTAGCCTATGTGCAAAAACTTGGACATTCTGTTTCTGTTGTCAGCAATCCTTAAGGGCCACACAGCCAAGACATACGCCCGTGTGCTAGGCCGTGCCCTTTACACGGTTGAGACACACGGTCGTGTCTCTGCCCGTGTGTTTACTACTATGCATACTGACTTACAATTCTTACGTGCAGGGGACACACGGCCATATCACACGCCCATATGGTGAATCGTGTGTCACACATCACCTAGACACACGCCCCTATGCCTACCCATGTGGACTAAATAAGGCTATTTATCAAGCCTTTTTGTCACTCTTACTTATGTAACCTGTAAAAAAATCACTCTATACTAACATAAGGGCACATCACATAGCCAAAATAACCACAATGGACAACATTTCATTTATGCAATTTACTCATCCATGAAAATATCATCTTCTTTTTATAAATCAAAATGAGTAATGACCATCATCCATGGCCTTATACAAAATGAGTATCATATTCATCATATGAGCCAACACATTATGGCTAACTAACAAAACACTAAAAAAAGACTCGAGTCCCTATACATGCCAGAAAACGAAACAATGAAACTAGCTATACCAAGTTCTTGAATGATAGTGTGATCGACGCTTTTGATGTAACTGGATCCCTCATGCTAGCTTGGCGGCACTATAAGGAAAGAAAAGAAATGAGGGTAAGCGTGGGAGCTTAGTAAGTACATATATGCAAATAAAGTGTAATTATAAGAAAATTCTATTCATCCAACGGTAGCTTGTCATGCTCAAAAGATATAAATCACTTACAAACTCTATCTTACTCTTCATTTCATTCATGTATACTTAATACACCTAGTTCTTTACTCAGGTCCTAACCATGAGTTTGGTATACATACCTCATCAAAGTATTCATCAACTAAATCTTCAGGTTACCTGTTGAACTCTCAAAATATGTATGGATACATGAGGACTTTGTGTCTAAATGCCTTATAAGAAATCAGGGCTACCTCGTGCTATGAAACGTTCACATTTGAGTTACTCACTGGCCTTTTTATCAATTCAAGACCCGTACCCCATAGCTATTATGTAACGTATGCTTATTGAGCCACTCACGAGCCTGTACACAAGGTCAGTACCCGGACCCATGTTACCTATAGCATTTATCTCATGAACTCAGACTCAACTCATGAGTTCAGACCACATAATTTTCATAACATGCCCCTTTGTATCCTATGCTATGTCTAAGGTTCAACAGGGCTTCATATCTAACCGAATAGCATCGCATTTGCTCACATTGTAATTTACTCACATAACATATCATTTAAACATTCATGGAAACAATTAGAATTTAGATACATAACAACAATAAGCTAATTACACATGCATATTATTAAAATATACCAAAGTAACCTTCAATAACACATTATTTACATATGTACTTACCTCGATACAAAATGATGAAGAAAAGCTTAATCCTCGTAAACTTTGTTCTTACCCCGATCAAGACCCGAATCACGTTTCTCTTTATCTAAATTAATAAAATTCATTTATTTTATCAGCATATCAATTTAGACACCCGAAAGTTCATAGTTGGGCAAAATGACTATTTTAACCCTATGCTCAAAAATCAATTTTTATCTAATTTCTTCATATTATAAACCTAGCTAATTACTTTATATACTAGAAGCAATCCAAAATTTCCATTATTTCACACATTTATTATCTATTTTACAGCTCATGCAAAATAGTCCCTATTAGTGTTTTCATGAGAAATCACTTCACAAAAGTTGTTTATTACTCACCAAATAATCATATTCTTCCATAAAAATTTAGAAAACAACCTAAATGCTCTCATGGAAAAACCATAGACCTTCAACCATTTTGCAAAATAGTCCCCTACCCCATTTAAAAGCTTTTGGTTCAAGGGGTCCAAAAATGTAAAAATCATCAAGAAAAGTCATGAAAACCACTTACTTGTGAAGGCTTAAAGTTGTTGAAATTTTCAAGCTTCAAAAACCCCTCTAATGGCCAATTTTTCGGTGGAATAAGAAAGAGTGAAAAAAAAATGAAACCTTTTATTGTTTATTTTATTCAAGCTAATCAAAATTAGTGACCAAACACCACCTAATTTTGAGTTTCCCATCAATTTCTCTCCTATGGCCAGCCAACCTAAAAATTAGGGGGTCTAATTGCTCTTGAAGGCTCCCAAATTAGGTTCTTTAGCTAATTGACACTCTTATCTAGAAAAATAGGAGTTTTGCACTTTATGCGATTTAGTCCTTTTTCACAATTAGGCAAGCAATCACTAAAATTAATTCACCAAATTTTTCATGTACTTACCTAATCATGCTACAATACATAAAATGATATTTAAAATAATTTCCACAATCTCGGTTTAGTGGTTTCAAAATCACTATTCCAACTAGCCCCAAAATTGGGCAGTTACAATGTACATACCTGTACCATCTCATACTAATCTCATACACATTCCCGACTTTCATTTACCCATTGAACCGTTCAGAATAGAAATCAGATACTCAGGAGTCTCGCACAATAAGTACCTATACCATGGCCCGAAGCCAAATCAAGGTAACTTATATTCGAAGTATTAATATCATGTCCCGAAGCCAAATCGGTATAACTCGCACCTGAAGTGCTATATCATGGCCCGAAGGCAACTCAATGTATCCCCTAATGACATGTCATTAGTATCCTAAACTATTCCTAAGGTTCAATTTGGATTTCGAATGTTGAATTTCCATCTGAATGTCGAATTTCCATCGAGTCATTGTCAAACTTATCTGAAGTTTTCTATTCACAAATTATACAATATCAAAGCATTTAAAATACATTTATATTGAAATTTATCACATACGAACTTACCTCGAATGTGAAAACGATGAAATAAGTCGATCAGTCGATAACTTTAGTTTTCCCCCGATCTAGATTTGAATTTCACTTTTCTTGATCTAAATATATTCAAAATTAACTTATTTAAAAATCTCTCTATTCAATTTAATCCAAAACACACATTTAGGAAAATTTACACATCTTCCCCTAATGTTTCACCACTTTTACAATTTAGTCCTTATGTCATCAAATCACAAATTAATGAAATTCAAAATAAACCCATGCTAGCCGAATTAATATAATGCCCCTAGTAGCCCATATTTTTCATTTATTTCACATTTCAACCACAAAGTTTCAACATTTCTCAATTTAATCCCTATTTTGCATTTTCACTAAAAATCACTTAACAAAACTTGCATATTTCACAACAATCATTCATAATCTATCATCAAACATCAAAACACTCATGTATTCATCAATGGAATCATTCAAAATCTTTAATAGTTTTTCAAAATAGTCCTTGGGCTAGCTAGAACTAGTTGCAACAATCACAAAAACATAGAAATCATCAAAAACAAATCAAAAATACATACCTAATTGATAGAAATGGGAATGCTGAATCCCTAGCCTTTTTTTACTCAAGAAATCAGTTTGGTTTTCTTTTGGGGAGAATATGAATACAAAATGCTTATTTTCTTTTATTTAATTATCATTTTAATTATCATTTACCACATTAACCTTAATTATAAACAATGAACTTCATCCATTTAATGTTCAATATTGTCCACCTACCATAAAAATGGTCTAATTACTAATTAAAGACCCTTAATTTAAGGTTCTATAGCTATTTGACACCTTTAGCTAATATAACTCAAGTTTTACGCTTTATGCGATTTAGTCCTTTTTACCGAATTAAGCATTCAAACTATAAAATTAATTCACGAAACTTTCACACATACATGCTATCATGCTGTAAACACTTAAAATAATATTAAAATAATTTTTCAATCTCAGATTTGTGGTTCCAAAACTACTGTTCTGATTTAACTAAAAACAGGTTTTTACATGTACAAAAGTACTAACTTGTGAATTTGATGATGTTGTATAGGTAATATGCCAAGCTTATGGTTTTAGTTGGTATTACACTTATGCTATATAGATTATGTAAATGAAATGGTAAGTTGTGTTTTAGTTTATACTAGCTTGCTAAGCATTAATTGTTTATGTAGTTTATTTCCTATGTTTTATAGATTATCAGAAGCTTGATTTGGTTGGAAGCTCGTCGGAGATCTATAACACTATCCAGAAAATATATCGGTAGTTTTTGAATGTTTTGGCCAAGGTTATAATGGCATGTATAGCGTAAATTGTAATAGCATTTTGTTGGATGATTAGTTGATGTTTAGCTTTTATAAGTTGTGGAAGTTAACTTGGTTGGTACCATTCGATCCACGTTACTTTGTGTCATTTTGGTTATCTTATGATGCATGTTTTGAATGAATCCTATGTATATTTGGAATGGAATGATAGTAGTCAAGTTTTTGGCATGATTTGGTAAGTTTTGAACTAGAATTTGATGATTGAAATGTGGTAAAATTGACATGTTTAGGGTAAGTGTTGTTGAATGCATTGAGGTGCCTACGAATAGCACATTGGTTAGTTGAATTAAAATTTCTTGATATAGCAATATATGTATGTTTAGATAAAATTTTTGGTGCTTTGAAAGTGTACATATTTGGTTTAAAGGTACATGCATGGAATGGATGTGGAATGGCTTGATTTTAGGTAAAATTTGGGTCCACACGAACCATGTGAGACACATGACCGTATTTCATTTGGTGAATTCCTTAAGTTGCAAGTCAGTGAGCTACACGGCCATGTGACCCTACTCAAAAAGTTACACGAGTGAGGACACGAGCTAGGACACGATTATGTGTCCCTAGTTTGAAGGTTACATAGCCTGACACACGGGCGTGTCTCAGTCGTGTGAGGCACACAGCCTAGCCACACGACCTTGTGTCCTTTGTTTCCAAATTTTCATGACTTTTTCTTAAACTTTCCAAATGATTTTGAATTAGTCCCAAATCATTTCTAAGATATTTTAAGGGCCTTGAGGGCTCGATTTAGGGACAGTATGTATGTTTATGATTGGTTTCTGATTTGTTTATGTTATTGAATGAAGTTAAGTTTAAATGTTTCTAATTATACGGAAATGCTCTGTAACCCTAATTCGATTGTGGATACAGGTTAGGGGGTTACAGTGGTGGTTATTCTTGCATCTGTTGTTAATGTTGTCGATGATTCCTTCGGATTATTTTCTCTAAATTTGTGGCTGCTACAATAGGTGTGCCCCTACTGTGAGCATACACTAAATCCAGCAAAAGGAGGTTAGTAGCAATAAATGGAATAAAATCATATCTATAACCTATAAATTTATTAATTGTTCCTTTAAAGGGAAAAAATTAAAATTAACCTAGTGACATTGCCCCCTGGCAACGATGCCAACAACTTGACCACCTCCGGACGTACTAACGTCCAGAGTGTGAATACTGCAATAAACTAGAGAGTTATGGGGAGGTATCTGCAAGCATACAGGTCGAGTTGTAATATAGATTTAACAATGAAGTAGGTGAGTACTCCGAGGATAGTACCCTAGGGAGGCTAGTACTAAATTAATCTTAATCTAAACAATTTAAGATGTAAATAATACTTTAAGTCAGTTATAGTATGAGAGTAAAATAAGAAAAATGTTTAGGGTTTGTAAAATAATAAAATAAAATAACATAAAAAAAATTAAAATTGTAAGAGATAGATATATATAAAGTGAATCAAATATGAGGATGGGTGATTAGTTCGCTTCGACAATCCCAATTAATTGTTGTCTCGAGTTCCTCATCAACCAACTAGTCGCTACCCTTACAAGATCTACTGATCTTCCACTAACATAATGAGTTAGCAAGAACTACTAATCTTCTGACCTCATAGTTCAGACTGGCTTGGGGTAAAGGTGTTCACGAATTGGCAATACCAATTTTGGGTTAAATCCCACCTTGATAACTTCCCATGGTTGTCAGGCCTAGGGTTTGTTTTACGATCTTCCTTTTCCAAACAATTTATCCATTGAGTATCCCTACAAAATACTTAAGTGATCATTCCTCCACTCGCTAATCCTCCATAGAATGATTAGTTCCTCATGGATTTCATAAACAACATGGAAAGAATGGAAGAATTAATCATAGGGAATGAATTGAAATAAAGAGTTTATTAAGAAAACCTTATTGATATTAATGAATAGAGCGAATCCATATAAATTGATCTCCTTTACAATCAAATATCTTGAAGAAAACAAATAAACTAAAATTATAAAAACCTAAGAAAGCAAGAGAACAAATCTAAATTTAAAAGAAAGAATCTAAGCTAATGGAATGATGTCCATAATGTGTGCCAGAGAGGTCTATTTATAGCCTTTAGGTAGCCATCATCCTTAGCCCTTGACAATCAAATCTTTTGAAGAAAACAAATAAACTAAAATTATAAAAACCTAAGAAAGTAAGAGAACAAATCTAAATCTAAAAGAAAGAATCTAAGCTAATGGGATGATGTCCATAATGTGTGCCAGAGAGGTCTATTTATAGCCTCCAGGTAGCCATCATCGTTAGCCCTAGGGTAACTGATGTTTCATAGCTTAAAGTTCAATTGTACAGACCAAAACGCCTCTACTTCGTCTTTTATTCTCATCATAGAGTTGATCTCACGATACACCAGGACCTGTATTGCAACGTAATAACTAGCATATTCCTCTATAGCCATCTTCAGGGGCATGTCGCGACACCCTCAACCTATGTTGCGACATTGAAAGCAGTTTCTCACTTTGTCTATTCTTCTCTCTATGTTGCAACATCAGATCTACCATGTTGCAACATAGCATCTAGTATTGACCTGAAATGCCCTCTAATGGTCTCTTTCACACTCACAAATGCGTTAGCTCTCCCTTAGGCCTCATTTGGCCCTTAAGATTAATAAAAGACTCAATGTGCACATTTTATTGAATTTAAACAAAACTAAAGAACTAAATTAAAACATAACAAAAATGCTTGTATTCAAACTCCTTAAATACAAAAACTGGTTTAATCTACTACAGTTAATTACGGCAAATCAGGTTCCCCAGTGACATCAATAATTTTAACTCCTTTAACATTCTTAGGAACCTTCCTAGTAGCATCAGTGCTTTCTCCTTTCTTACTGTGGTATTCTCATTTTCATTCCATAAAAAGATCAAAAGAAGACAACCAATCTTTAGGCTCTTCACAAAATCCCAAGAGAATATCTATTGTTACACTATCATCCTCATTAAACTAGGCTTCAGTACATGTCTTCACCCTATTGAGTTGAAGTTCTCTAAGTGTATTCAAGTCCATGTCATAAAGACCATTAGGGATCTTTTTCATCAAACAAAATCACCACACCTTCCTCAAGCTATGAACTTGCTCATATCTTATGGGCAGAATTGCTCGCAACCTCTTCAATTGAGCCTTATCTGCTTTATTCAAGGAAGGGAATCCCAGGTACTCCTTTCACTGGAAGGCTTGATCCAAGCCAAAGGAAAAGCAGACTCACCCCCATAAGTTTGTTCCATTTTAATGTACTTATCCCTTTTCAAATGCAAGTTGCTTGTGGTGTTATCTATGATATATTTTAACCCCCTTGAGTAGTAAACATCACGAATCCCTTTTGAGTGGCTTCACTTGCAGGAGTTATTATGTATACCCTCCTAAACACATTCACAGAAGCCTCTTCTTTCATGTAAATGACAATCTAGAAAGTATGCCATTAAAACCCACAACAAGGAACCCATCAATTATCCACCACAAAATCAAAAATTCCATAAAAAGGGATAAGGAGGGAGATGGAAACCTGCCTCAAATACATATAAAGTTAGCAAAAATCAAATATTCATGCTCTTGAATTTTTTAAAACACGTGATACCCCTGCATGCTAATAGCTTTCATATGTCTTGTGATGATGTTGAACACATATACTCTTCACTCTCAATGGGAACAGTAACTAGTCTAGGGGTCATGTTTAACTAAAGACATAAAAATTAATTATAGTATAGAGAAAATAAAAACAACAACATCCAACTAGCAATAATTGCACCAGGCAAAGAGATGAGAAAGAAAACTTTATTCATGATAATAACAGCTTGAAAAAACCATAAAACTTAAGAAAGGGATGATGATAAAAATCCAAAACCTCATCCCTATTTTTAAGTAAAAATGAAACATTTCAATTGCTTCAAAACTTACTAAGAAAGTAATAACGCACATCCGTGCGTACAATTACCATACATACAAGCTCCTTCAATCAAAACATAACATTTGTATCCAAATATTAAAAATTATTATGGTTTCATTGGAAACTAATCTGCTGTAATTTTATGTGTCAAATTAGGCTCATTATGTCACTTAACGAACTTTTTTTTAAGCAATTTGAATGCTTTTTTAGTATTTTAGCTTAATTTTAGTTTTTGCAATTAAATAAGCATGAATGCCTCTTTTTATTCATTTTGAGAACCAAATTGGCCAATTGTGCCATTGGAGGCTCTAACGATTGATTGAGTGTTGTAAGAACGCATTGGTGGCAAAATTCAAATAAGAACAATACCAAAGGAAGGAGTATCACGATATCAAAGCCAGGGAATCATGATACCCTCAATAGGCCTTAGATGAAGAGTACTTAAAGTGGTATCACTATATCCACTTGCTAAGGAACACCTCATTTCAAGATTGGCGAGGATATCTGTAATGCCCCCACGCCCGAGACCATCTCCGGAGTTGAGCTTGAGGGGTTACCGAACATAATTTATCAAATTAAGAACTTTAAATCATTTGTTTCTACATTCACAGCTTTCTAGCTACCCGCATCACGGTTACAAGAAAAATCATATCTCGAGTTACAAAACTCGAAATCAAGATCCGTAAATTTTAACTGAATCTAGACTCATATATCTATTTACTAATTTTTTTCTAGAATTTTTTGTTGGGCCAATTAGTACAGTTTATTAATTAAAGTCTCCCCTGTTTCAGGGTTCGACTGCTCTGACCTCTGTGTATTACGAATCAGATATCTCTCTATAAAGAATTTAAATGACTTTGAGGTTTGTTTATATTAAAACTAGAGTCAATAAGGAATTTGTAAATATAAATAAAAACTTCTAATTATTTTTTTAAAATTTATTATGAATTTTTAAAGTCAGAACAGGGGATCCAGAAATCACTCTGGCCCTGTTTCACAAAAGTTTAAATATCTCATAAAATATAATTTATATGCCTGTTTTGTTCAATCCACATGAAAATAGACTCATTAAGATTGAATTTCATAACTTACTCATCATTTAGTTCCATTTATACTATTTTTAGTGATTTTTCAAATTCATGTCATTGCTGCAGCAATATTCTGTTTTAAGGCAAGTTTCATCTTTCCATGAATTTTTATGAACTAGATAACCTATTAAACTTCCATGATATCAAACATGATCTAAATTAGCCATCACCATGACTTATCAATTTCAAACATTTTCTCAACCAAACATGGCCATATCATAAAATTATTTACACAAAATAGGTATATTGCTATACATGCCATACTTAAGTAGTTGTACAAGCCATTTACCAAGATAAAAGTCCTTTGGATAGTGTGATCAAACTTTCGACCTGTCCCGATTCCTGAGCCGGCTTGTTCAAGACTACAGTGAATGAAAAGGAAAGAGTAAGCATAAATGCTTAGTAAGTTCATATGCAAATAACAAGTAACATAACAATACAATCATACCAAACAACCTTAACCTGGTATCACCAAAACATTTATCACATTTCTAAATATCATTCATCATCTTACTATCTTATCGTTGATGTATCTATTTCCAACCCGAGGGTTAAGAACATACCTGTCCAAAGTGTCCATTTCACAACACTTACCCAAAACATCACTTATATCTTAAGTGCTCTTCCATTAAACTAGAAATTTCACCCGTTGAACACATCGGAATATAACTCGGATACATGGATAATTTGCACATAAGTGCCACATATGTAATCAAGAAATCATGTAACCCGCCCTAAGTGAACTCGGACTCAACTCAACGAGTTCGGGCGTTTGCATCCATAAATGAACTCGGACTCAACTCAACGAGCTCGGATGCTCAACCATCCTAGTGACATGTCACTTGTATCCTAATCTATTCCTAAGGTTCAAACGGGCTTTTTCCCTCGATCTCACATTTGTCGTCTTCCATGGAATATCGGAACCGATACTCGGTAGCAATTCATATTTATCAAGTAGTAAACATAATTTGCATATTACTCAACATTAACCACAAAGCATAATATTTCACGATTAAAAATCAGCATATCATATAATTAACATCAATAACTTAAAAATAACAATTATGCTACATTATTTACACATGAACTTACCTTGGTACCAAAATATAAAGATTTTGCAATTTAATCCACAATCTTTTCTTTTCCTCGATCGCGACTTGAATCTCGTTTCTCTTGATCTATAATACCAAATTAATCTTATTTAATACATACATTCATCAAAACAGCATTTAATACGAACTTTGAAAAAAATTACACTTTTTCCCCTAAACTTTTGCATAATTACACTTTTGCCCCTAGGCTCGGGAATTAAACTTTATTCCTTATTCTTTTGTTTTATAACATGCTGATCACTTTTCCCTTCTATGGCAACATCAAATTCTCACTCTAACATATACTTGTGACTATTAGGTATTTTTGCCGATTAAGCCCTTTTACTCGTTTTCACTCAAAACCGAGTAACACAAGTTGTCTAACATAATTTAAAACCCATATTCTATCATAAAACATCAAAATACACAAATTTCACCTATGGGTTTTTTTCCAAATATAAACCCTAGGTTGAATTATTGCTAGCATAAGCTTAATCGAGCTTCCGAGATTCCAAAAACGTAAAGAACATTAAAAATGGGGCTTGGAATCACTTACTATGGAGCTTGAAAGTTGAAGAAATCCTAGCTATGGAGAGAGGGAGAATTCGGCAGCAACTAAGGAGGATGATGACCAATTTTGTGTTATTTTTCCCATTTTATTTCATTTAATATACATATGACCAAAATGCCCCTCCTTACTAAACTTTCAAAATTCCTTCCATGTCCTAATTTTTTCCATGAACTTAAAATTGGTCAAATTCTATTTAAGACCTCCTAATTAATATTTCAATGCAATTTCATACTAAAAACTTCTAGAATGCAAATTTTGCAATTTATTCGATTTAGTCAAATTCTATTTAAGACCTCCTAATTTAAGCACTTTAGACATAGAATTTCATCACGAAATTTTCACACAATCATGCAATCATATCATAATCATCAAAATAATTATAAAATAATTATTTCTATCTCGGATTTGTGGTCACGAAACCACTATTCCGATTAAGCCCTAATTCAGGATATTACAATATCTAAATATCCTACCCTGTATATCATGATATCGATATCGTGAGGGGAAAAAAATGAAATCAATGGTAGTCTTTGTCTAACCGAACCACCAATCAAAAAGACACATTCAAGGACATTTTAGGTAACAATTTTGACTCAAAATTGCTACTTTTGCTGAGGAAAGAGGACACATTACGCATAGTTTAGATAGTTTTCTCTTGGTTTTATCTTAGTTTTCTTCTTCATTTTTCTAACTTGTCTAATTTGGTAAAATTGAGATCTAGAGGTAAAATAGAACTATTTTGAAGTTTACAACATTTAGGTTCCTAATTCGAGAGTTGGTGGACCACATCAAAATCAATCAATCAATGTTTGTCATTTATTTGTTAATTTTGTAACTCTGCATGCTTTATGATTTAGTCCTTTTGAAGTTAGTTCATAAGTTAATGTAATTACCCTCAGCTTTATGGTTGTGATAATATATGTTTTAGTGATTAGTTGGTTAGACACTTTATTTTGTATGCTTATAGCTATATTTCGTTCAATTGCCAACTCCTTTGGGTTCGATCCTCGGAGTACTCCATACCCTATTGTACAATTATATTACAATTGACATATCACATTTCCAAATATCACACAATAGTATGTCTTGATTCTTTGTTTGAATTAGTGACCGCCTCCGAACGTACCACCATCCAGAGTAAAAATCCTACACAAAAGATATGGAAAAATAGTATATGCAAGTATACGAGTCATGTTTGATATAGTTTACAACAGAGTAGGTGAGTATTTTAAGGATCATACCCAAGGGAGGCGAGCACTAAATTAATCTTAACGTAAACATAAATAGATCTAATTAATATTCTAATTAGTTTATAGTATAAAGAATTAAAAGAAGATTTTTTGGTAACCTATGAAAAATAAGAACATAAAAAAACTAAATAAATCAAAAACAAGAAAACAAATAAGGAAATATATATCAATTCTGGGCATGGGTGATTAGCTCGCTTTGGTAATCTTAATCAATTTGTTGTCTTGGGTTTTCTTGTTCAATCAACCAGTCAATACCCAGTAGGATCTTTCGACACATCCACTAAAATACTGTGTCGGTAAGGACTACTTATCTTCCAACCTCACAGTCCAGACCGGTTCAAGGTTAAGGTGTTCACTGATAGTCCATACCAATTTTGGGTTAATTCCCACATTGATGACTTCCTAGGTTGTTAGGCCTAGGGTTTAAGTTTTTCCTTTCCTAAACAGCTGATTCATTAAGAAATCCCTACAAAATAGTTAATTATTCATACCTCCACTCGCTAATCCCTCATTGGAGGATTATTTACACATGGATCTGATAAACAATATAAACTTGAATAAAAGAATGGACATAAAGAATGATTTCAAGAATAGAGTTTAGAAGAAGCCTGATTATACTGAGTTTAAGCATAGAATCCTCACAAAGTTTGAGAATAATTTCTGAATTGTTTTTTCTCCCAAAAGTAAATAACAAGAATGAAAATAAAGTCTAAACCTTAAAAAAAAAGGAAAAACTAAAGTCTAAAACCAAAGAAAAAATAATAAAATAGCAAGATATGTTCATAACATGTGTTAATTGAGCTTATTTATAGACTTAGGATGATTGTCGTCCTTAACCCTAGGTCAGTTGAAGTTCTCGAGCTTAAAATTGGATTGTGTGGACCAAAACACCCCTGGTTTGTATTTCCCATGCAGAGTCGATGTTACGACACACCAGGTCCTGTGTTGTGACATCAAGGGAAGTATGCTCAACTTCAAGGTGTCTTCAAGGGTATGTTGCGACATTAAAGGCAGTCTTGGACTTCTCTTATTTTGCTCCCTATATTGCAACATTGCATGCTCTATGTTGCAACCTAGTGACTAATATGGAGTTAATTTCCTTCTAATAGTCTCCTACATACTCACAAATATATTAGCTTACCCTTAGGCCTTATTTGGCCCCTAAGGTCAATAAAAGACTTGAATAGCACATTTTATTTCACTAAACTAAATTTGCTTAAATGTAATTTAAACATAACTAAAATGCTTATGTTTAAGCTCCAAAAGTGCAAAAAGTATTTTAATTTGCTACACTGAATTACAATAGATCAGTTAGTGTTGATTTTTCCTCTCATTTCGTTGAGGTCAGTGAGAAGTGGTTAAGTTGTTGGCGTTGTTTCTGAGGAATCAGTGCTAGATTGAGCTATTTTTAGTTTGTTGCATGTTCTGTAGAGAGATAGTTTAATTTATAGATGGCCCTTCTTTGTTTTTTTTTTGTCTTGTTTGATTTTTTTTAATTCGTTTCGCTTTCTTGTACTCGTAGAAGGTGGTGCATGACTCAGACCAATAACTATATTGTACCATTGAAACCAGGACGAGAATGAATCCTAATGCATGCTAAAAAGGCTCAACATCCGAGGGACGCCAAACCTCCATAAAAAAGACCAGCTAATTGACAACCTAAAAGTAGAGAGACAATCATCATAGCCACACTCGCAACCAATGAAACAAATAACTTTTCGGGACTACGCTATGCCTAACTTAAAGGTTGTTCGGAGAAGCATTAATAACTTTGAAATTAAACCAAATATAATCCAAATAATCTGTAACACCCCGAACCCGAGACCATTGCCGGTGTCGGACACGAGGGGTTAACAAGCCAAGTCCACATATTTTGCCCACCAATTTGACATTTCCAGTCAGGCTGGAAAACTGCGTCACCGTCGCCTTAAAAAATCATATCTCGAGTTTCAAAACTCGAAAACTGGTTTTGTAAATTTTCCCTGAATTTAGACTCATATATCCATCCATGGACTTATTTCTAGAATTTTTGGTCGGGCCAATTGGTACAGTTTATTAGTTAAAGTCACCCATGTTACAGGGATCGACTGCTCTGACCTTCGCGCGTTACAACTTGAATATCTCTCTACACAGGGCTTTAATACTGGTGCCGTTTGTTTCTAATGAAACTAGACTCAAAATGGAATCTGTACATATAAGGCACGACTCCTAATTATTTCTGGATAATTTATAGTAAATTTTTAAAGTTGCGACAGGGGACCCAGAAACCGTTCTGGCCCTGTCTCACAATAGCTTTAATATCTCTTAACATGTAACTCCTATGACCGTTTCGTTTCTTCCATATGAAAATAGACTCATCAAGGTTCATTTACATAGCTTATTCACTATTTAATACCATTCCTACAAATTTTGGTGATTTTTCACATTCACGTCACTGCAGCTGGCAGCATCTGTTTTAAGGTAGGTCTTACCTAGTTTGTAGTCTCCATGAACCAACTAGTCTTGCCATACATAGGTTCACATATGATCATTTTAACCATACCAATGGCTGATCATGTGACCAACATTCCCATTTCCAATCCATAATCACATCATGACACCATATATATATATATACAAACCGCAAATAGTCTAAGTTCAGTACTTCACTTTTACGAGCCATTTTCGCATGGCCGTACACATATACATCACAACATATTTAAACCAGCAAGGGTAGTCCTATACATGCCATTTCAAAGTTCAACCAAAAATTTATACCAAAATGGAGGCTTTGATAGTGTGGATGACTTCGACTTTAATGATCCCGAATCCGATTGCTATCGAGCACAATCTATAAAACAGAGAGCCAAAGCAACGGGTAAGCATTTTTATGCTTAGTAAGTCTCAAGGAATAAAATCAGCTTTAATTAAAGCAATACATTCACATGGCCAAATGCATCATTTCATTAATACACATTCACATAATCATTCTTACTTCACACTTCATCATTATATACTTTCACAAGGTATCAACCAATTCAATAGCTGAAATTCGTTAGTCGATCGAGCGAATGTTGCTCAAACATGTCGACTTTCCAATGCACATATAAACATACCTTATTCTTTGGGCTTTTCGAGCGTACCAATTGAATTCATTACAGCAACCAACACTCACCTCCAGCCCAAGCTTCTTGAATACAACCGGATATAACCACGTGCACGAATGCCTTGGTCTTAGCCCGGATAGAACGACTCGCACGAATGCCTTGGTCTTAGCCGGATGTAGCCACTAGCACAATTGCCTTCGGTCTTAACCGGATATAATTTCCAGCATAAATGTCGTCGGGACTTAGCCGGATATCATTCAATTGCTCATGCACACATACATCAATAATCATTAGACATTCATGATTCATTTTCGTTACTAAGGCTCAAACACAAATGTAATCACTAGCATAATCGCCTTCGGGACTTAGCCCGGTATCATTCAAATACTCATACACACATAAATCAATAATCATTACACATCCATATTTCATTTCACATAATTCAAGTAGGGTCACTTCTTGAGGACTTACCTCGGATGTTGTCGAACGGCTTTTACGGCTATTCGATCACTTTTTCCTTCCCTTGTCCAATTGTGGCCCTCTAAGCTCTTGAGCTAATTCAAACAAATTCAATTTATTAAAACCTCATTATGCTAGCTTATGGCGAATATGACAAGGGGTTTAAATGGTCATATGGCCACCCTTTAGCTTGAATACACAATGGTCATGCACATTTTATACTACATCAAGCAATTCAATACAATTCATTCAAGCATCAAGGAAAAGCTAAGGCCATCAATAGGCTACCTAAGGCGAATATACTTAGTCATACTTGCACCAATTCAACAATAAATTCCAAGATTTCCACATCATATGTGTACTAGGCGAATGTACTTGCAATTTCACAAGCATTCTTCAACATTTTCTTCTTTAAACAAACATATTCATCACTTACTTCATAACCACAACATCATGTGCAAACATATATATACATATATGTGCATGGCAATTTCAAGGTGTCCCTAGCCATCCAAAACACAAATTTTAACTAACATGCAAGAAGCATGAACCATGCTCATGAATGCATCATGGCCGAATACATCACAATCATGCCCTTTCAACTTCAATCATGGTTAAACAAAAGAAAACTCAATGTCTTACTCAAGATGGCTACAAAGAAATTTCAAGAGTAGACAATCCATCATTGCATGCATCATCATCAAGCTTCACACTTAGCATGCAATGGCTTTATCACAATATCAACTTTGACCAAATACCACTTCCATGGCATAACAAGGATTTGAACCATGGCTAACATGAACATCAAGTTGGCAACTAAAACATGCATGAATCTCATGACACAACCTCATACATACCTTAATCTTGGTGCAAGTTTAGCCAAATCTCCTTCTAGATCTCTTCTAAACAAATAAAATGAAGCAAAAATCTCTTCTTCCCCTTAGTTTTGGCTCAAAGAAAGGATGAACAAATTTTTTCTTTCTTCCTTTACAACTCACGGCAATGGGGAGATACCACACTCACACACACATTTTTTTTTCATTCTTTTCTTACCCATGCTTATTTGTTTATTATTTCTCCCTAATGCCCAACAAAACATGTTTCATGACATGTTTAGCCCATATTCTTGGTCATGGCCGCCACCACCTATAAAAGGGAATTTGACATGCAAGTCCATTGTTTTGCATGCATGCTTTAATTAGTCATCACACATTTCCCTATCGTACTTTTAAAGTTCACTACTAAGTCCTTTCTAGTGAAATTCACCTTTATAACACTAAATCAATCATCAAAAAATGTCATACATGAGCATACACATATTATAGGCATCAAAATAAATTTCAAATTATTTTTATGCCTCGGTTTTGTGGTCCCGAAACCACATTCCGACTAGGGTCAATTTTGGGCTGTCACATAATCCAAGGAAATCTACAATTTCAAGGATCAATGAATGAAGACTGGAACCAACACTTTAAGAGTTTCCTAACCATTTACGATATCTTTAAATATAACGAGGTATACGACGACATAATACGTCTTTGGTTATTCCCTTTCTCGTTGACTGGCGATGCATTTATGTGGTTAGATTCGTAGCCACTGGACTCTATAAACACATGGAAGGAGCTAGCGAGCAACTGTTTAGTGAAGTATTTTCCCTCAAGTAAGACTATGAAGCTCCACATGGACATAACTAATTTTCAACAACTCTAAAGGGAGTCGCTCTATAAGGTGTGGAAGCACTTCAAAATCATGCTTCGTAAGTGCCCATACAATGGCCTACAAGATTGGTTATAGCTTTAAATTTTTTATAATCGCTAGATGGAAACTTGTGTTTATTGGAAAATTTTGATTTGAAAACGATTTTTTTGAACAGTGGAAAATTAAAAATTTGAAAACTGACTCGGTTTGTGATATTTATAAAAATAAACTCTAAAAAAATTCATAATTGTATTTTCAGCTTAGCGGACATTCATTGTTATCGACTTTTAACCAAACAATCTTCTCCGCTATTCTCTTACCACGAACTACTTCAAGTGTGAGCTTGAACCAATTGAATCGAAACACAAAATTTAAAAAAAAAAATCTCTCTCCTTTATTTAGGGTGAAAACGAAAATTTTATCTTCTTTAACAGAAACTAGTAGATTTTTTATTCTTAGAAAATATATTCTTAGAAAAAAATCTCTCTCCTTTATAGTCAAAACTCCTCTTATATAATTCGTTTTTCAACATTAGTGAAAATCTCCTCCTCTGCCCGTGGTTTTTCTCGAAAGGGCTTTCCATGTAAAATTTGTGCTCTTATTTTTATTTTCTTATTGCTTTGCGATCATTCTACCACCATTATCGACGTTTATTATAACATATTCGTTAAAATGATAGGGCATGACCTAAGGCATTATTTGTGTAACCTAGAGCCTAAATGACCAACCTATATGCTACATTATCCCTAGTCCCCGCAAATTGAGTCTTATATTGTCCTTTCTTGATGAACCTTTATGTTTGAAACCTTGAGCCAAAATTGAGTTTGAAACTCAATCCTTCATTATTCCTGAACTTCGTATTGCACTATCAAATAGACATCAAGACACAGACATTGAAGGTTAGGTGGGAACATTTTTTAGGTTTCTTACAAAAGGTGCTTGAGTAATTAGTGAAGAGAGGATTGATTTAGCTCGTAATTGATTTGTACTAAAAATTATGTATAAAAGAAAGAAAAAAATTGAATGAAGAAAAATATAGTAAGGATCACAAGCATTATAAGAAGAAAGAACAAATGAAAGAAAAATATGCTCAAAATTAGAAAAAGAAAAGATCATAACATTAAAGTTTCCAAATCATAGTGTACAAAAATGAGCTAATCTCAATCCATCTCTTCCACATTATAGGAGTCTAGCTTAATTTTATTTTTTGCAGTTAAATAAGTGTGAATGCCTCTTTTTATTCATTTTGAGACCCAAATTGGCCAATTATGCCATTGAAGGCCCTAACAACTAATTAAGTGTTGTAGGAACTTGTTGGTGATTGAATTCGAGCAAGAATAGGTATTGTGTTATCAAAGCCAAGGAATCGCGATACCCTCAACAAGCCTGAGATGAAGACCATCTACAATGGTATCACGAGATCCTATTTGGGTATCGCAATATCCACTTGCCAAGAAGCACCTCATTTCAAGATTGTTGATGATATCGCAATATCCTACCTTGGGTATCGCAATATCGATATCATGAGGGGATAAAAAATGACATCAAGGGTAGTCTTTGTCCAATCGAAGCACCAACCAAAAAGACACATTCAAGAACATTTTGAGCAATAATTTTGGGTCAGAATTGCTGCTAAAAGAAGACAAATTTGGCTGAGGAAAGAGGATTACACATTATGCATAGTTTAGATAGTTTTTTTCTTGGTTTTCTCTTAGATTTCTTCATTTTCTAGGGTTTCTTATTTTTCATCTTCCTCCATACTGTAGATTTCATTTTTCTGCATTTTTCTTCTTGTTCTTGTTACTATTCAAGTTAGTTAAATTAGTTAATGCTGTAACTAGGGTTTATTTGCACTTTTAGTACCTCTTCTTTACTTGTAATGACATTTGAATCTTTGGCTTAATGTTATTTCAATTTCCTTTAGTTTCAGTTGTTATAAAATTTAACTTTAATGTTTCTTTTTCATCATTTTTCTATTGAATACTTACCTTAACTTTTCCTTTAGGTTTTCCAAGTTAAAAATCCTGACTTTTATTTTCTTGTTAAGTTTATGTTAATGGCTGTCATGTTTTCTTCCTTCATGATTGCTAGTGTAGTTTTTAGCATTAGTAACTAAACCTTAAGCAGCGTTGGTTGATGGAGATGTAGGTAAGTTGATTTTTGAGTAAGGGACTAAACTGCAATAAATTGAACTAAATTGAATAAATTTAAAAACATAGGATTAACACCCCTAAGGAAAAATCTAGGTAAGTGAGACCAATAGGTAATCTTGTTGAACATCTATTTGTTAGTCCTAGGTTACCCAGTAAGATCGAGAGATAAATTGGATTAACTTGTCTAATTTGGTAAAATTGAGACCGAGAGGTAAAATGGAACCATTTTGAAGCTTACACAATTTAGGTCCCTATTCAAGAGTTGGTAAACCACATCAAAATTAATCAATCACCGTTTGTCATTTATTTATTAATTTCGTAACTCAACATGTTTTACAATTTAATCCTTTTGAAGTTAGTTTAGAAATTAGTATAATTACCCTCAACTTTATGGTTGTTGTAATATATTTTTTAGCAATTAGTTGGTTAGACACTTTATTTTGCATGCTTGTAGCTAGTTTTGGTTCAATTGCCAACTCCTTTGGGTTCGATACTCAAAGTACTCCATACCTCGTTATACAATTATATTACAATTGAACTGTCACTTTTATAGACATCACACAATAATATTTCTTGATTATTTGTTTGAGTTAGTGTTGATTTTTCCTCTCATCCCATCAAGGTCAGGGAGGAGCAGTTAGAAACATAACAAACACATAGTAACAGATTGCACATTTTGCCAAAGACATCATTAACTATATACAAACATGCATACAATAAATCATCTATCCCGCCATAAATTTCATCAACATAAATATTTCAATTATTCAAAATTCAAAATTTAAAATTTAAAATATTAATAAATACACATATAAAATATCTAATACTTCAATATATACTTCAAGACTACTACAAACCTCCCAATAGGCTTGTGAAGGTCATTGTATAACCTTTACTCACCTAGGGGCAAGCAAAACTTGTGAACCTCACAACGTACCTCACGAACACCATAACATACATATAGAAGAGCTTGACATGTGTCATCCACTAAAACCAATAATGTTGTAGACCCAAAGTTAACTTGTAAGCCCTAGGGCTAGTTCACGAACCTTTACTTGATGAACTTTTGAATAGGGAATCTCCAACAAAATTACATGAGGTCCACGTGGAGAACCAAAGTAATTGATTATCAGTCGCCCTAAAATGTCTCATCGTAGGGCGTAACATCACCATCACTACCAAGATTATTGTAACACCTCACACCTGACCCGGTCGCTAAGACCAAATATTAGGATGTTACACCACCGTTACACATCGTATACATTACAAATGGTCTCGTTATTAAGTACACATCTCTAATTTAGCTTTTAAATAATTATAAGTCATACATATCCCAGTCATCATTAAAACATGCTAAACCTTCATCAAACAAACTTAAAACGAGAATTAAACATGCATTAGAACTGCATAGAAAAATTTTGAAGCGAATCACGTGGGTATCAATACTGAATAAAAGGTATCGATATTTCTCTCAAATGGTATCGATACTGCTGGAAAATCGATACCAAAACAACATTATGTTTCTCGCTTAAAAATAAAAACTTTAAAAATTATCGGTACCTTTCATAAAGTATCGATTATTTTACCCTAAGTATCGGTACTCGTGATATGCTATCGATACCAAATTATGTTACTGACTTCTTGCACTTTCAAAAATCATGGAGGTATCATTTTTAAAACCTGAATATTGATACCTTTACTCCATATCACAAAATACAGCAATTTAAGGCATATAATTCATTCTAACTAATAACTATTCAACGTGCAAATTTTACCTCATCAAACCGTCGTCTAAACAATCATAATAATAGTTCATTCATTGAAAACATGTCTGAGAAATGAATCAACATAACAAGTTCCAATTCCATAAATCTTAAAAGCAAATAAGCTATGAATGTAACACCCCTTACCCGTATCCAACGCCGGGATAGGGTTCGAGGCATTATCGAACTTAAACATTCACAAACACACAAAAACAGGCCACAAAATTTTGTCCAAATTAAAACTTTTCAAACACATGCATATCGTCCCTTATACGGGCCTTCGAGGCCTAAAAGATACATCGGGGTGGTTCGGGACTAAACCAGGAACTTTCGATAAACTTTGGACAACTTAACAAATTTTCTTGCTTTGGAGAGTCACATGCCCGTGTGGGTTGGGCCGTGTGGTCACACACGCCCGTGTGGCTTTGGACACGCTCGTGTCCTTAGCCCGTGTAACTCTCTGTTTGTGACGTCAGCAAATAATTTGAACCATACAGCCAGGCCACAGGCCCATGTGCTAGGTCGTGTCCTCCACACGGCTGAGACACATGGCCATGTCTTTGCCCATATGGCCAACACTTAGGCTATTTTCCAAGCCTTCTGTTACCATTAATACCTCACATACTTAAATACATTATAGACACATAAATTGTAGCATCAAGTAGATAATTAAACATCCTCTATTAAGACTCAATTGTAATATTCATATGTCGCCATACATATGTTTTGCTCACTCATTTTATACCAAGTCTAAACATTCCAATTTACAATCAATTGAACATGTCATTTTGATTATCACTTATACGTTTATACCATGCTTGACATTATTTCACATTCACAATTGACATGCTTGCCTAAGTCATTCCACACCAATTTTGTTTTCCAGCATTATTGACTTCTTGCCATATCAAACTTTTATTCTCTGATTATGACCACTTCGTTTGGTCATAAGACATTCATCAAGCATACATACCGTAACAGCCCAATTTTGGGCCTAGTCAGAACAGTGGTTTCGGAACCACTATTCCAGGGCCAAAGAAATTATTTTTAATGATATTTTATGTGTTATAGCATGATCATATGAGTGCATGGAAATTTTGGTAAAATAATTTTAGCGATTTCATGTTTAATTGCAAAAAAGGACTAAATCACGTAAAGAGAAAAAGTTTTGTTTTGCTAGCTAAAGATGTCATATAGCTATAGAACATTAAATTAGGGTCTTTATTGAGTAAATATACCATAAATGCGTTAGTGGCTGATCAAGGAGACAAAAAAAGGTTGAAAAGTCAAAGTTGGTGTGCATTAGGTGACTTATTTGGTAATAAAATAAAACAAAAAGAAAAAATTGTTATCATCTTTTCATCTTCCTTCTTCCCCACCGAAAATACCAGAAAAGAGGGGTTTTCAAAGTTCAAAAAATGAACTAGCTAATGGGGGGACTATTTTTTGAAATGGTTAATAGTCTAGGGATTTGCCATGAAAGGATTTATGTTTTTTTTCTGAATTTTTATGGAAGAAAATGAGCCTTGGTTGTGTAATAAACAACTTTTGTGAAAGGATTTTCATGGAAAACACCTAAAAGGGCCATTTTTGTGAAAGTTATAAAATAGGTTGTAATTGTGTGAAATAGTGGAAATTTGGGGTTGTCATAAGAGTAATAATTGGTTGGTTAGGCTTGGCTAATAAGGAAATTCAATAAAAATCGATTTTCGGGTCTAATGGTAAATGATCATTTTGTGAAAGTCTAGAGGCAAAATGGTCATTTTGCCAAAAATGTAAATTTTGATTGTCCAAATTTATTTAGTGATTAAATGAGTGAATTTCATCATGTTAGATCAAGAAAATTGAGATTTGGGCTTAAATCGAGAAAGTGCGTGGTTAAGGACAAAAAGAGAATAATTAGCCGAAATTGCATTTGAGATAAGTCCGTGTGATTAAATTAGCATGATATTTATGCCATTGTTATTATACTTGAAAATCTATCTTGCCATGATTGTGTTAAAGTTTATGTTGATGATATTGTATATGAGAAAGTGATGTCAAATGTAAATGATGTCAAATGTAAATAACATTTATGTGTTGATTGAATGCTTGGAGATTTGATGGCATGTGATATTCCATTGAAACGAGTAAATTGTATGTAAATAATACAACTACATTGTTATTATATGTGTTTAAATTGATATAGCATGAATTTATTGGTTGTGGAAATGATTATGTATGATGAATATTGAGATAGTAGAATTCCCGTTTGAACCTTAAGAAACAATTCGGATATTTATTTCATGACATTCGGGTTATTTGTGTGCCAGTGTAAGACATGTCTGGGACATGCATCGGCCATATTATGAGAGCTAATGTAAGACCATGTCTGGGACATGGCATCGGCATTGAGACGAGAGCTAGTGTAAGACATGTCTGGGACATGCATCGGCCTTGAGATGTAAGCCAGTGTAAAACCCTGTCTAGGACATGGCATCAGCACGGATATGTGAGAGCTAGTGTAAGACCATGTCTGGGACATGGCATCAGCACGGATATGTGAGAGCTAGTGTAAGACCATGTCTAAGACATGGCATCGACTTGATGGATGAGCCAGTGTAAGACCATGTCTGAGACATGGCATCGACATTATACCCTATGTTTGAGGCTTAGTGAAAATCCGATAGCTTTCCGAATGGTTCAACGGTGAGAGTTACGGTTTAAGCTAAATGAGAAAGGTTAAGACCATATTGTGAGTGGTGCAGGTACTTACATGAAATTGATGAGATGTGAACTCAATTCATGTTATATGATTAGTAAGGAATGAATATGAGCATGTTGAGTAACACAGGTATGTATGCCAAGCTCATGAGAAATAATTTCAGTTTATGATGCACATTTAGTAAAAATGTAAATAGGTAATTCATGCGTATGAGAATGATTTTGTGATGACCTTGTGGTTATAGGTCTATACTTATGATGTATGAATATGTAACCTTACCAATGTGGTCAAAATGAATTAATATGTTATGATAAACGTAGTATCGTTAATTTACACTAAAACAGTTTTGGACATCAACCATAGTCCGACTTTAAAAATCCGCCCAAAATTGTAGAAATTCAGTTAGAGCCTGAATAAAATATGAAATTAAATCCTAATGAGTCTAGTTTCACATACAAGAAATGGTGTAAGCAAAAGAGTTTCATATTATGAAATATTTTAATTGTTGTAAGATAGAGTCAGAATGACTTCGAAATCCCCTGTTCTAATTTGAGAAAGTCATTGAAAATTTTAAAAACATAATTATGAGTTATAATTTATATTCTTAGAATTCTTTATGAGTCTATTTTCAACAGAAATATACAAGAACATCATTCGAGTCTCGTAATATGAGATAATTAATTTTTAGTGAAAAGGAGTAAAATTGTTAGATAGCGAAAAAGGGTAATTTTAAGGAATAAACTGTACTAATTGGCTAAATCAAAAATTTTGAAAATTTTATGGTAAGAATATAGGTGAGTCTAGTTTCAGGGAAAATTAGCAGAACTTAATTTGGAGTTCCGTAGCTCCAGATATATATAATTTAGTGACTGTGACTTGAGAAAATAGCTTGACTGGAACATGAGTAAAAAATGCAAATAGGGTTGTATTACCATGAGAAGCAAGTTGATAAATTGCTTATTATTTTCATACGGTCTTACTAAGCTATAAAGCTTACTCCCTTCATTTCCTTTCCTTTAGTGTTTTTAAGTTAGCTCGGGGTTGGAGATAGTCGGAGGCAGCATCACACTATCAAGTCGCTACCTTTGGAATAATAAAGTATATATTAGAAATTTCAAGTGAGTGGCATGTATAAGGATCTAGTTGATTGACATGTATTATTTTGTTTTAGCCAAATGTGTTGCCTTATAATGAGTTATATGTATACAACCATGAGATGCAGCTTATATTGATTTTGGCTTGTAAGCCTAGCTATTCATGTCATGTCTAATGTTTATAAGGTGATTATGTTTGTTTGCCATGCATGGTTAGTAATATGACATGTGTGTTAGATGTATGCTCTATGACCAATTGAGGCAGTCATAGCCATGTAGTAATCGCACATTATAAACACAATGTGATAATGATTGAACTTGAGTACTTGATGGATAAGTTGGTAACCATAGTATAATGGTAAAAGTGGTCATCAAAATGACAAGTCTTATGAATATGAAATAAGGAATCTAGACTTGGTATTGCATGAGTAGATCCATTACTTGTAAGAGGACATGTTAATGTTAAGGATATGTCTTAATAAAGAGTGTTTAATCACTAAAATGATGCCACTATTTTCGATTTTGATGTGCATAAGGTTGTAAGAGATTATGGGTAACATGAAGGCTTGGAAAATAGCCTAAGTGTTAGCCACACGAGCTGAGACACAGCCGTGTGTCTCAACCGTATGAGGTATACGGCCTGGAGACATGGGTGTGTGGCCCGGTCATATGGTTCGATGTGCATGCTGACGTCATAAATAGAGAGTTACACGGCCTGAAGACACAGGCGTGCCAAAGGCACACGGGCGTGTCCCTATGTCCACCCGGGCGTGTGACCCTGTTTCATGTGAAAACTTTTTAAGTTTTCCTAAAACTTCTCAAAGTTCTCGGTTTAGTCTCGAATCGATTCTGATGAATGTTTTGGGCTTTGTAGACCCAAATAAGGGACGACATGCATGTTTTGGCAAGGTTTTGAATTAAAAGAGATTTTATGGCCAGGTTTTTGCATGAATGTGTATGTTTAAGTCTGGTAATGCCTTATACCATGTTCTGGCATCAGACATGGGTAAGGGGTGTTACACCGTAACACTAACTATTCATATCAAACAAATATAATCACATGACCACATCGCAAGGCATCAATACATAGCTTGGATAAATAGGCTTGCAAGCCATCACCCATATAAGCCACGTCTTATGGCTAAACACAACGAATCAATTTAAGCCAACATCTTGATCAAATCAAAAGAATACTCATCATAATAACTAAGTTCCTATACATGCCACTCACTCAAATACACCTAAGGTTTATCAATACCCCAATGGTAATAGCTTGATAGTGTGATGCTACCTCCGACGATCTCTAACCCTGAGCCAACCTGACAACACTGAAGAAATGAAAAGGAGGGAGTAATCTTTACACTTAGTAAGTCCATATGAAAATAATGATAAACCGTAATTTATACATATTTTTATCTCATGCTTAACACATTTACAGATGATTTCTCCTTAGATTTGGTGAATTCGATGCTCCTAATTCTTTAATTTCATGTTTTATACTTAGGTGAGCATAGGAGAGTAAAAAGAGCGAGAAACGGGCCGAAAATAGAGAAAATAGACCCACATAGGAAATCAACACGGCCTGGACTTCCTCAAACGGGCGTGTCACATGGCTATGTCTCTTTGGCAGGATTGAAGAATGACCTACACGGGTAGACTACACGTCCGTGCCTATTTAGCAGCCTTGACCACTGGCTGGAGTAATCGCACACTGGCCCTACCGAGCCCAAGTATAACCCTATTCGAAAAAGGCCAATTTTGAGGGCTCTTAGGCATTCTAAAGCCTATTTAAACACCTGATCAGGCACTTAGGAGGAGAGATGCAGAGTAGGAGGAAAGGAATTACTCAAGGGAAGCCGATTGGTCTATCTCAGAAGCCGGATTCATCATTAAGACTAAAGATCTCCCTTCAATTTTCATTCAGGGTTTTTGGGTTTTCTTTATGTTTTGTATTCATTATTCTTCTAAGATGTTTTCTTCTATAATTATGAACTAAACCCCCTAAATACCTAAGGAGAATGAAATCTAAGACGGATCTTGTTATTATTATCTAAATTGTATGATAAATATTTGACTTGTTCTCAATTATGTGTTCTTACTTCTTGTTTTAATATTCCAGGATATTGATTCGAGTTAATGCTCTTATTCAGAGGAGCAATAGACCCTGTCTAAGAGTAAATTTGTCATAATTAAGCGGAGTTGATTGCACGCCTAGAGATAGGGTGATAAGATTTTGCCGGATTAGGGTGAAACCTAATAAGGGGATCCATATATCGAGTTAATGCAAAACTAAGTGTTAATTAGTAAGAGATTTCAATTAATCAACCTAGGGTTAGACATTATTAGTCTCGAGAGGGATAATAATATAACTTAGGGATTTCAACAGATCAAGTCAAATGAATAAATCGGCTAATTCAAAGTCAAATAACAAGTGAAGTCTAGGTGGATTTTTCCTTGGGTATTGTCTAAATCAATCGAATTTTCCCAAAAGCTTTTCCCCAATTTCTCTCTGTGCACTCTTAGTTTAGATAATTAATTTAGATAAACAAATCCCTTAATTTTTAGGCTAGATAATAAAAAGAAAGTACTTACTAGTACTCTTGGTTCCTTTGGGCTCGACAATCCGGTCTTGCTAAAGCTATACTACTGTTCGATAGGTGCACTTGCCTTCATCGTGATAATTGTTAGTTTCAAGAACACTTAATTATAAATTTTTAAAACCTGTCGCGAATATCACGTATCAAATAATAAGCAATATACCAACATGCTTCTCAAGGTAATACAACTATAATTACACCTTAACTTATTTTATGGTCATGTTGTTTTTCTCAAGTCATAGTTACTAATTTATTTATATTTAGAGCTACGAAACTCCAAATTAAGATCTGCTAATTTCCCTAAACCTAGGCTCACATATATTCTCACCATAAAATTTTTAAAATTTTTAGTCTAGCCAATAAGTACATTTTATTCTTTAAAATTACTCATTTTTCGCTGTCTAATAGTTTTGACCCCTCTTCACTAAAAAATAATTATCTCATATTACGGGACTCGGATGATGTTCCTGTCTATCTCTCTTGAAAATAGACTCATTAAGTATTTTAAACATATAAATTATAACTCATAACTATTTTTTTACAATTTTCAATGATTTCATCAAATCATAATAGGGGATTTCGAAATCATTCTGACTCTTTCTCACAATAATTTAAAAATATCATAATCTGATATTCGTTTTCTTACATCGTTTCTTCTGTGTGAAACTAGACTCAATATATTTAATTTCATATTTTAGTTAGCCTCAAATTCAATTTCCACAATTTTTGGTGAATTTTCAAAGTTGGACTACAGCTACTGTCCAAAACAGTGTTAGTTCAAAAATGATGATGACTAAGTTCATCACACCTTCATTTCTTTTAAATTAGAAATCTATGCATTTATAAACATATATCTTAGTCCACCAAATTAACACAACATCATTTCACAATACTCATGGACTTACCGTTCGTGGATTTCATATTCAATTGAGTTTTTGTACATACCTGTACTCATTCGTAACATAACTCAAGTTCATTCTCACCAATGACATACCTCATTGGGACCATCATCAAATCTTTCCTTGAATTACCTGTTGAACACTAGGAACACTAATGGATACAAGGAAACTTGCACATAGTGCCATATACGCAGCTAGAACCAACTCATAGCGCGTAATGTATGCAGCTAAAGCTACCACATATTATTTAATGCTCGTATTTAAGCTACTCACGAGTCTATACAAAAAGTTAGCACCCGGACCCCAAAGCATTAACATGATATGCTCGCTCAGCGAGTTACTCACGGGTATGATCACATAGTTAGCACCCGGACCCACATTACATATATCGCTTATCTCATGAACTCAGACACAACTCATGAGTTCAGACCACATTATTTTTCATGACATATCCCGTGTATCCTATACTATTCCTGACACACTTGCTCATAATGTCATTTATTCTTCCATCATACATTTCATACTTTCATATAGTAATAAAACATTTAAATGTACATATTATCAAAGCATTAAAATATGCTACAACATCACATTATTTGCTTATGTACTTACTTGTCGAATCTTTATAAAAATATCCGTATAATCAATCATACAATTTATATAATCATAATAATAAAGCATTTAATATTCAATTATAACACTGCATTATTATTATCACACGAACTTACCTCGAATGAAAATTTCGGCCAATTATTCCATTTTAGTCCATAACCTCGTGCTTTCTGATTTAAGCTAGAATCTCAGTTTTCTTAATCTATAATGATAAAATCCACTATTTTAATCATCATATTAACCAATACATTTCATAATTTATACTTTGGAAAAATGATCATTTTGCCCCTAAACTTTCATAAATTTATGATTTTACCCCTAAGCTCGTAAATCAATTTCTATCGATTTTCCTCACTACCCAAGCCTAGCCGAATTCCTTTTATAATAGGAGCAGCCCACAATTCTCATTATTACTCATACTTATCACTCATTTTGCCATCTTTACAAAATGGTCCATTTTAGGTGTTTTCATGAAAATCCTTTCACAAAAGTTGTTTATTACACAACCATGACTCATTTTATTCCATAAAAATTCAGCAAACAACATAACGATTGCCATGGAAAAACCCTATACTTTCAACCATTTTGCAAAATAATCTCCCCATTAGCTAGCTCATGCTATAAGGGTCCCAAAAATAAAAAAATCAACAAAAATGACCATCAAAATGACTTACTAGTAAGAGTTGCAAGTGGCTGAAAATTTCAAGCTTCCATGGAGGTTTCCCCTTCAATATTTCGGTAGAGAAAGGAAATGGAAAAGAGAAATGACCACTTGTTTTATTTTATTAGTATTTGGTTTTGTCACCAAATACCAAACCATTACCAACTTTGACTATTTTGTCAATTATTATTCCCTATGGCCAGCCACCACTAATTTAAAGGCCTATTTGCACTTTCAATACCCCCAATTATGGTTCTCTAGCTATTTAACACATTTGGCTAGCAAAAAAAAACTTTTGACCCTTATGCGATTTAGTCCTTTTTCGTAATTAAGCTCACAATCGCTAAAATTAATTAACCAAAATTTTCATGCACTTGTATAACCATGCTATGACACATAAAATAATATTAAAATAATTTCTTTGGCCTCGAAATAGTGGTTCCAAAATCATTGTCCCGATTAGGCCCAAAATCAAGCTGTTACAATGAAAACATCCAAAACATTATGGCAATATTTATACAACAAATCTACCACATTATTCAACGTCCATTGACCATACATACAGTTTATGACACTTCATCATAGTAAATATTCAAACGAAAACAATACCAATGAAATAATTATAACATCCATCTAAAGTGTTAGAAAACTAAACTCATAAAATATCATGAGGACCATAATAATAATCAATCAAAGTCTAACCACATTGCCTTATCCCCATAGTTCAAAGAATAATATGAATACTACCTACACAAATACTAAAGCCTAACTTGGATCACTTCCTTGGTATCCCCACATTGCTCACACCACAAAAGCTAAATATTTGCAATGGTTAGAGAGTGAGTGAGCTTAAACAAGCTCATTGAATGTCGAAATAACCATAATGTATACACAACATCAAAGGTTAAATAAAAGCATGCTATAACACATCCACAACCATATTCTAACCAAGTCACCATAATATATTCATGCTTCATTAAATTATAAAACTAGCATATATTCTTACGTATAACTACAATCAACTTATATACAAATAACTCACTTTATAATAATTCGTCAAGACATACAACGCATACATGCTTTAATAACTCACAAGTCTAGCTTATATATTCACATGCACTCATAAGTTAAATGAAAATTACCCAAACCACAATTACATACGTAATTTACTATAAAAACATACTAACATTTTCATGAAACTTAAATAAACTTATTTAGCATATTATTCGCATGTTTATGCATCCATCTGACATCGTATTATCACAATATATAAGCTCACATTTAAACGATAATTTAGCACTTAAGGTTATGAAACATCAAAGTGAGTTCTATCACCACACATCGGATACACAGATCTCTAACACACCAAATGACTCGTAAAGTCGATCATAGCCTAAAAGCGTAGCATTTAGCTAACAATTTCCAATACACCAACATATCCTGGTGAAAGGAGCTTGGCTCACATTCCTTTATCTCTCCAAACTATCCTAGGGCCTCGGTGCCCAAATCACAAAACACAAGGGTAAGTATTCACAATCCTATAGCATGCCGACTATATCCAACTGTTTCAAGAGATCACAAGGCCAAAATATCCACAATTATACAATTTTAATTAATGATTTAATGTAAAACATCTCTGTTCATATTCATCAATTTACATCACAAACTTGTACACAATGCATGCTTATCGAATTCACATTTAATTGCACTTTAAGTGCCACAATAATGCTCATTGAGTCATCATATATCCGACCACAAATGTGTGCATTAAATTCATTACAGCATATATCATATACAAGTATTCTCACATATTACTTGTCATAATAATATCACATTCCACAATTCAACACATTTGTATTTACCGAAATTTCGCCCACTTCCGATGCATATTTCCATTATTAGTGTAACAGCTCGATTTTGGGGCTCAGTCAGAACAATGGTTTTGATACCACCAATCCGAAGTTGAAGAAATTATTTTATTATTATTTTAGAGTTGTAGCATGGTTATATTAGTGCATGAAAAATTTGGTGAAGTAATTTTAGCGATTTCATGCTTAATTACGAAAAAGGACTAAATCGCATATAGTGCAAAAGTCTTGATTTGATAGCTAAGGGTGTTAAATTGCCACGAAACTTAAATTGGGGGTATTTAAAGGGCAATTAGACTCTTTAGAGAGGCTTGGACAGCCAGAAGACAAAGAAAATAAAATAGTTAAAATGTTAGGTATTTGATTACCTGATGTGTGAGAAAATAATACCCTAAAGCCTAGCCTTCATCTTTTTCATTCATCCTTTCTTCTTGACCAAAAATATCAACCATAGAAGGGTTTTGGAATCTTGAAAAATTGCAGCCACTTAATCTCCCTACAAGTAAGTGGTTTTGATGACTTTTCTTGATAATTTTTGTATTTTTGGAACCCTTGTAGCATGAGCTTTCAAATGATGGGACTATTTTACAAAATGGTTGAAAGTATAAGGTTTTAGCATGAGTGTGTTCATGTTGTTTTCTGAAATTTTATGGAAGAAAATGAGTTATGGTGGTGTAATAAACAACTTTTGTGAAGTAGTTTTCATGGAAACCCTAACTAGGGACCATTTTGCATAAGTTGAAAATTAGATGATAAATGTGAGAAATAATGGAAATTTTGGGTTTCTATAAGAGTAAAAAGGGTTCAGCTAGGCTTAAGATATGAAGAAGTTCGATAAAAATCAACTTATGGACCTGGGGTAAAATGGTCATTTTGCAAAAGTCTAGGGGAAAAATGGTCATTTTGCCCAATTTTTAAATTTTTGAGTACTTAGATTAATAAAATTATTAAATTTGTGAATTTTCATCATTATAGATCAAGAATTACAAAATTCGGGCCTAGATCGGGGAAAAGCAAAGTAAGTGGACTAAGCTGAACTAGTCGTCTACATTTTGTAATTCGAGGTAAGTTGTATGTAAATAATACAACTACATTGTTATCACATGTGTTTGAATTGATATAGCATAAATTTATTTTTTGTGGAAATGATTATGAAAGATGAATATTAGATAGTAGAACTCTCGTTTGAACCTTAGGAAATAAATCGGATATTCATGCCATGACATTCGGGTTATTTGTGTGCTAGTGTGAGACATGTCTGGGACATGCATCGGCCACATTATGAGGGCCAGTGTAAAACCATGTCTGGGACATGGCATCGGCATTGAGACGAGAGCTAGTGTAAGACATGTCTGGGACATCCATCGGCCTCAAGATTTAAGCCAATGTAAGACATGTCTGGGACATGCATCGGCTATGAGATGTGTCAATGTAAGACCCATATGTGAGAGCTAGTGTAAGACCATATCTGGGACATGGTGTCGGCCTCGATTTCGATAGTCAGTGTAAGACCATGTCTGGGACATGGCATCAACTTGATAGATGAGCCAGTGTAATACCATATCTGGGACATGGCATCGGCATTATACCCTATGTTTGAGGCTTAATGAATATCCGATAGCTTTCCAAATGGTTCCACAGTGAAAGTTACAACTTAAGTTAAACGGGAATGTGAGTGGTATAGGTACCTATTTGAAATGTATGAGACGTGAGCTCAATTTATACTATGTGAATTGTATTGGTTAGTGATGAGTAAGTTGTGCTTATGTCTACTTTTGTACTATAAGCATGATGATGAATGGTAAAGTTGTTGTTATATTTATTTGCATGACTAAGCTTGATGCTTACTCCCTCTCTTTTCCATTTTCTTATAGTGCAGCCTAACTAGCTCGAGGATCAACAGACGTCGGAGGCATCGATTACACTATCAGCTGAAGCACTCGGTATAATTAGATTTATCATTTTGAATATGAAATAGACTTTTGAGTTTTGTGTCATTGTTAATTGGCCAAATATGATGGCTTACTTTAGCATTTGACTCATTTTGTATAAGGCCATGGAAAATGGCTAATATTGGAAGTTATTATATGAATGCAAGCTAGCTTTTCATGAATGTGAAATTGTTGGTATGGTTGAATATATGAAATGTATAAAGGTCTTAACTATGGTCGTTTGGTTGAGAAATCATATTAAGTTAACCTTTGATATGTTGGTTGATGCTATAATGTGTTTCAGGGTGGCAAAGGCTTGGTAGATAGCCTTATATTGTCCACACGGGTAGACACACAAGCATGTGTCTAGGCCGTGTGTGACACACAGTCAGCCCCATGGGCGTGTTATCCGGCTGTGTGTCCCCTACACGTAAAAATTTGCAAGTCAATATGAATGGTAGTAAACACATTGGAAGAGACACGTTCTTGTGTCTCAGCCGTGTGGAGGACACGGCCTCTGGCTACGGCGTGTACCCTAAATTGGATGCTGACGTCAGAAACAGAATGTCAAGGTTTTTAGACATGGGTTAAGACACGGACGTGTCATGGCCGTGTGAGGGACACTGGTGTGTCATGGCCGTGTGAGGGACACGGGTGTGTCATGGCCGTGTGAGGGACACGGGCGTGTCATGGTCGTGTGAGGGACACGGGAAATGGACACGGGCATGTATCAGGCCGTGTGCAAACCCCTGTAGGTTCAAATTTAGAATTTAATTTGCACAGGCATGGGACACGGGTGTGTCCCTAGATGCTTAGGTCATGTGTGTCACACAGGCCATCAGCACGGCCATGTTATAATGACCACACGTGTAACGCCCCGTACCCAAGACCGTCGCCGGATTCGAACACGAGGTGTTAATAGACTTAATTCATTACTTAAACAGCTCAAACAATTTATTTTTAAAATTTTCAGTCAAGCTAACAATCTACGTCATAGTCCCTTAAAAATTCATATCTTGAGTTACGAAACTCGAAATCTAATTCTGTAAATTTTCCCTGAAACTTGACTCATATATCTATTTACTAAGTTTTTTATAGAATTTTTGGTCGAGCAAATTAGTACAGTTTAGTAGTTAAAGTCTCCCCTATTTCAGAGTTTGACTGCTCTGACCTCTGTGTATTACGAATCAAATATCTCCCTGTACAGAGTTTCAATGACTATACCGTTTGCTTATAATAAAACTAGACTCAATAATGAATCTATACATATAAATTATGACTTCTAATTATATTTGAACAATTTATGGTAAATTTCCAAAGTCAGAACAGGGGATCCAGAAATTGCTCTGGCCCTATTTTACAAAAATTTAAACATCTCATAAAGTATAACTCATATACCTGTTTTGTTCCATCCATATGAAAATAGACTCATAATTCTTCAATTACATATATTATTCATCATCTAATTGTATCTCTACTATTTTTAGTGATTTTTCAAACTCACGTCACTGCTGCTGTCTGAATCTATTTTATGATAAATTTTACCTATTTCATGGTTTCCACGGATTAGCTAGCAATTTAGCATACATAACACCAAATATGATCATGATTAGCCATTCCAATGGCTAATCATTACCAAGAATTTCCATACCACTCAATAACCATATCATAAGACCATATACACAAAATGATTATAATGCTATACATGCCATACTCAAAATATACAAGCCATTATGCCAAGATGGTATACGGATAGTGTGAGCGTGCCTCCGACCGTTTCCAATTTTCGAGCTGGCTTTTCAACACTACAAGGAATGAAAAGGAGGGAGTAAGCATAAATGCTTAGTAAGTTCACATGCAAATAGCAAGTAACATAACTATATATGTAACATCCCGAAATAGGGCCTAAACGGAACAGTGGTTGCGAAACCACAAATCCGAGGTAGAATGTAACGGCCTAATTTTTAGTGGTGTCAAAAATGGTGATTTGAGATCACTAAATCGGACAAATAAGATTGAACAAGATAGTAACTTAATATTTATGAGTCAAGTAAGAATTTAGAAGAATTTGTGAAATGGTGAAATTAGTGAATTAAAATAATTTATTAGGTCAGACGGGTCAAAAACAAGGTATCGAGACCTCGAATTTGAAAATCGAGCTATAAATATTTTTATAAATTTTTATGAAGTGTCATTGAGTTAGTATTAAAGTTTCGTTAGAAAATTTTGATGTTTGGATAGCTAATTAATTAAAAAGGACTAAACTGAAAATATCTCAAAATTTGTTAAATTGTGAGTAAATAGCTTAAGTATTTAAAAAGATGGATTTAAAGAGCAATTAGACCCAAAGGTTAATGGCTGGACGGTTTGGGTATGAAATAAGCAAGAAAACAATGTGAACAAGGGACAAAATTGGAATTAGCATAAAAGTTAATAGTTAAAAAAATGATGTAATTGAAAATCTAGACATTTCTTCATCTTTCTCACCGAAACGCCAGTAGCAGATCTCCTATGCTGGTTTTTCATATTTTTGCAGTATGTAAGTTCAATTTTACTATTTCTTAGTAATTTTTATGTTTTGTGACTTTAACAATTAGGTCCAATCATCTAATTCATTAGTTTTTGATTTGGTGGGTGAAATTGGAAGTTACCTGGCTGAGTAAGGGTAGTTTATGATGAATTATTATGAAATTGAAGTTCTAATTTCATATTAAGGTTGTTTTATTAAGTCATTTTGATAGAAAATGGTATTTAGGACCTATTTGTGAGCAAAATTGTGAATTAGATGTTGGTGTTGAAATTCGAATATCAAAGGTGTGAAATAGTTTATAATGATAAAATAAAAGTGTTAATTTAGAAAAAATCAGTTCAATTGATGGGTGAATTGAGCAAGGACTAAATTGTAAAAAACTGTAAATTTTGGGGTAAAAGTGCAATTTTGAAATTTGAACAGCATAAATTGTGAAGTGAAATAGAAATCAAATAAATGCTAATGAGTAGAAATATTTTATATTATAGATCAAAAATCCAAAGAAGAACGAGGAAAAGAAAAAGTAAAGGACTAAATTGTAAGGTTTAGTCACATTTTGTATCAAGGTAAGTTTACATAAATAAATGCAATATTATTTTATTTACATTATTATTGTCAATTTCAGAATTTATATATTTATGTTATGAGAATATTTAAAGTCGAATTAAAGGCGAAATAATGAGAGAAAAGCATCGAAGCCCGTTTGAACCTTAGGAATGTTAGGATATTGGGGTTGACAGACGAGACGAGAACAAAAATGAGCCATGTAAGTCCATATCAGATATATGGCTTTGGAGACAGGAATGAGCCATGTAAGCCCATAATATATATATATATATATATATATATATATATGGCATTGGAAACAGAATAATTCATGTAAGTCCATGTCGAAGACATGGCATTAGCGAGATATTGATAGACAGGAACGACCCTAGTATCCTTAGTATTCCGAGTGGTTCAACGGGTCACTGTACACATTAAATTACAGTGAATTATCAGCAAAAAGGGAAGGTAGATTATATTTATGAATAGTGAAAGGTCAGGTAAGAAAGAAGGTAAGTGAGTAAAGAAGAAGGTAGAAAATGAGAAGTAAAGGAAGTTTATGAGGCTAGGTGACATTATGTATATTTATTCAACATGTTGAATGTTGTAATTTATTTGCTTGTAAGCTTACTAATACTAGTGCTTACTCTCTTTATTTTCTTTTTCTTATAGTTTTATCAAGCCACTCGGGATCGAAGGAAACGTCGGAGACCGATCACACTATCGAAGAAACCACATTGGTATAGTTAAACGTTTCGTTTTGTGTATGGCATGTATAGGAACTTGGTTTCTTTTAATATGATATGATCAATGAATGATGTGTAAATACTTTCTAGTGATTAACTAATAGAATGGCTGATGATATACATGTTTAATAGTATGTATGATTAAGTAGTAACTATCACATGAAAACTATGAAAAATGTGAAAGTAACTTAAAAACAGATTCAAGTATCGGAAATAACGTGATTTTGAAAAATCACAAGAAATTGTAGAGACATGGGTTGATGGTGAATAATATATGAAATTAAAGCTCATTGTGTCTATTTTCATATGGAATAATCAAAACAGGTAAAGGTTTTGTATTTTATAAGATATCTGGGTTTTAGTGAAATAGGGCCAGAGCGATTTCTGGATCCCCTGTTCCAACTTTAAAAATTCACCATAAATTTTACAAAAATAATTAGGTGGTGTACTTTATATATTTAGAATCCTTATTGAATCTAGTTTTAATGGAAACAAGCGGTATAGTCATATGAATTTTTTACAGAGAGAAAAGTGGTTCGTAGTAAGTAGAGGCCAGTGTAATCGAATTCTGAAACAGGGATAACTTTAACTAATAAACTCTACTAATTGGATAAGTAAAAAAATTCTAGAAAAAAATTAATAGATAGATATATGAGTCTAGTTTCAGGAAAAATTTACGGACCTTAATTTCGAGTTTTGAAACTACAGAAATGAATTTTTAAGCAACCATGACGCAGAAAATAGTTTATTCCGAAAATTAAAATAAGTGATTTAGAGTTGTTTAAAAGGTAAGATAAGTTTAGTAACACCTCAAGCTTGACTCCGGTGACGGTTTCGGCCGTGGGGGCGTTACAATATAAGCAAACATAAAACATCATTTGCATAATCATCACTGAGACATTCATATCACATTTTCATTTATCATCTTACCATATTGTTGTTATATCGAGTTTTCAACCCGAGGGTTAAGTACATACCTGTTCAAAGTATTCATTTCACAACACTTACCAATACGTCCCTTTCATCTCGAGTATTCCTCCGCTTGAGTAAAATTTTTCCCGTTGAACACATCGGAATATAATTCGGATACATGGAAAGTTTGCACATAAGTGCCACATATGTAGCCAAGCTACCATGTAACCCGCCCATAAGTGAACTCGGACTCAACTCAACGAGCTCGGATGCCTAGTTACATCTCTCGAACTCGGACTCAACTCAACGAGTTCGGACATTCGCATCCATAAGTGAACTCGGACTCGACTCAACGAGTTCGGATGCCCAAATATCCCAGTGATATGTCATTTGTATCCTAATCCATTCCTAAGGTTCAACGGGGCCTTTTTCCCAATCATGTGTCTCAACCATCTTCTACGGAATGCCGATACCGTTACTCGATAGTATTTCACATTTTCCAAGTATATCACACAATTTGACATATTATCAAACAATTATCACGAGTATAATATTTCATATTAATTATCATATCATTTAAATAACATAAAAACATTTAAAATAATAACTATGTTACCAACATTTACATATGAACTTACCTCGTATGCGAAAATGGCTACTTTTACCATTTTGTCCCAACTTGGTATTTTTCCCATTTTAGCCCGAATTTCAGTTTTCCTTGCTCTATCATTTAAAATATAGTCTAATTAGGACTCACATTATTCAAATTGACCCAAAATCATATTTTGGAAAAATTAAAGTTTTGCCCCTAAACTTTTGCGTATCTACACTTTTGTCCCAAAGCTCGTAAATTAAACTTCAGCCTATTTTCTTATGTTTTATGACATGCTGATCATTTTCCCTTCTATGGCAACATCAAATTCTCACTCTAACATGTACTTATGACTATTAGGTATTTTTACCGATTAAGCCCTTTTGCTCGTTTTCACTTAAAACCGAGTAGCACAAGTTGTCTAACATAATTTAAAACCTCATATTCTATCATAAAACACCAAAATACACAAATTTCACCTATGAGTATTTTTTTCAAATATAAAACCTAGGTTAAATTATTGGTAGCATAAGCTTAATCGAGCTACCGGGACTCCAAAAACGTAAAGAACTTGAAAAACGGGGCTAGAATGGACTTACAATCGAGCTTGGAAGCTTGAAAAACCCTAGCGATGGTTTCTCCTTGCTATATTCGGCCATGGGGTTGAAGATGAGCAAAATTGGCTTTTAATTTTGTATTTTAATTCATTTTACCCTAAATGACCAAAATGCCCTTATTACTAAACTTTCCAAAATTCCATCCATGTCCAATTTTGTCCATAGACTTAGAAATTGGTAAAATTGCTATTTAAGACCTCCTAATTAATATTTCAAAACAATTTCATACTAGAAACTTCTAGAATGCAAGTTTTGCAAATTATTCAATTTAGTCCCTAATTTCAATTTAAGCACTTTATGCATAAAATTGCTTCACGAAATTTTCACACAATCATGCAATCATATCATAGACCTCAAAATAATCATAAAATAATTATTTCTATCTCGGATTTTGTGGTCACGAAACCACTATTCTGACTAGGCCCAAAATAAGGATATTACAACACGGGCGTGTTGCCCTTCCACACGAGCGTGTTGCCCTTCCACACGGGTGTGTGCCTTGTTTCAAGGGTCATTTTTTTAAGTCTGTAACACCCCGAACCCGAGACCGTCGCCGGAGTCGAACACGAGGTGTTAACAGACTTCAAACCACTTATTGAGAATTTCCCAGACAAGCTGCCAATCTGTGTACTAGTCGCTTCAAAAATCATAACTTGAGTTTTACAACTCGAAAATCAGTTTCGTAATTTTTTCCTGAAACTAGACTCATATTTCCATCTACGAATTTTTTTTCTAGAATTTTTGGTCGAGCCAATTAGTACAGTTTATTAGTTAAAGTCTCCCCTGTTGCAGGGATCGACTACACTGACCTTTGTGCGTTATGAATTGGATATCTCCCTGTACAGGGCTTCAATACTGATGCCGTTTGTTTCTATAGAAACTAGACTCAGAGACGAATCTATACATATATGGCATGACTCCTAATTATCTCTGGTTAATTTACAATGATTTTCCAAAGTTGGAACAGGGGATCCAGAAACCGTTCTGGCCCTGTTTCACGAGAACTTTAATATCTCTTAAAATACAGCTCATATGGTCGTTTCGTTTCATCCATATGAAAATAGACCCATCAAGCTTCTAGTACATAATTTTTTTTGCTATTAATTCCACTTCTACTATTTTTAGTGATTTTTCGATCTCATATCACTGCTGCTGTCCGCAACAGTTACTGCAGTAGACTATGCCAATTTCATGAATACTTCCTTAGCCTTACTACTCATCCATCATAGTGACACAAATTATGGCCACCTTATCAAAATTAAGGTTTCTAAGACTCGTGGCTATAGATTCTAGCATCCCACTCAAACGACCACATAGGCCATTTTCACATGGCTTAAAGTTTACAACCCAAAATTTAACAAAACAAAATAGCTCATACATGCCAAATGTTCTCCTAAGTTGACTAAGAAGACAATACCAAAATTGCTCGCGGTGTGATGACTTCGTTGTGATTACGAACACCCAAAAGGAGACGAGCCCAAGGAACCTAAAATGGGTGACAAGAAAACACCGAGTGAGTTTATAACTCAGTAAGTCATAAGCATTCACAACCATCCATTAATAACATTATCATAAAATGAAATAATGAAACCAGGCCAAGTGTTCTAGCCGTACCGAACTATACCATAGTTCCTTAGATCCTTCGGATCAATCTCATACCAAGTCATACATTTACATTTCATATACTATTCAATAGGATATTTGAAGCAATTTCCATACATCATTTCATTTCCGCAACAATCATGCAATTGAAATACATAGATTTAAATCTTACCACTCCACCCTGAGCATGAACATAACATCTATTAGCCATGAACTCAAGGTACTTACTCTTTCCGCTGTCCATACTCATCTCGATACAGTCACGCCTCCATATAAATATTCACTCGGAGATATATGTAGAGTTCGCACACATAGTGCTTAATACTCAATCACGCACACTTAGTGCCACGTGATTCAAGCCCGCACACATAGTGCCATATAGTCCCAACTCGCACACTTAGTGCCGTACATTACAAGCTCGCACACTCAGTGCCAACCTCGTCACCGTACACATCTATTTCTCGCACACTTAGTGCCAAAGCAAACTTCCTACACATTTCGCTATCTCTTTTACATTCAACATTATCATCTTTTCATACACATACATTTGTATATATTTCATCTCATTAAACACAATTGCATAGATATTACAATCATTTAAGCAATATCAAATATATGCTTAATGACTTACCTTGTGTTGGGTAAAAATAGTCCAAGTCGGCTACTCGATGACCTTCGCCTTTCCCTTGCTTGATTCTCCTTCTTTAACTCCTTGAGTTTAATCAATAAATCAACTAGTTTAACCATCTCGCTAAACATTCATAATTCAATTACACATGCATATGTATGTTTGTATATTCGGCAACCATCCTCACTTATTACCCATTTAGTCAACAATCTAAGCCAAGATAAGGCTTCAATATGGTTGCCTCTAACCGAATACATGCACACCAATTTCCCTTCATGTGGCCGAATATGCATGTCCGTGTTGAGGCCATTTATGCACTTATTACCACACAAAAACAGCATACATTTATTACTAACTAATACCTTTTCATATTGTAACTCAATACACATCTATCATTTCCTTCATAACCAAAACATCATCATAAGTAAGTATATACCTTAAGATAGTATATACGTCATACCAATACATCATGCTCAAACATATATACATATATGTATGCTAGAGCCGAATCTCAAGTTGATTGTAACTAAACATGAACATGATTTGAAACACAAATCTTACTCTCCATGCAAAGAGCATAAATCACACTTGGGGATGTACCATGGCGAATACATCACAACACCATAATTTTGGTCATGATTACACAAAGAACTTAGTATATCATTCAAAAATGCTCAAAGAAAATCTAAGAGTCCTCAATCCACCATCACATGTATCATCATCAAGCTTCATATTTAACATGCAATGGCATTAACTCAAAATCCACCTTGGCCAAATACCATCCCCATGATAACAAAGATTTGAACCATGGGCTAATAAGAACATCAAGTTAGCAACCAAAACATGCATGAATCTCATGGCACAACATCAAACATACCTTAATCTTGATGCAAATATAGCCAAACCTCTTCCTAATCCTCTTCCAACCCAAGCATGAAGCAAAATTCCTCCTTCCCTCTAGTATTTTCAGTCAAGAGAGAATGAAATGGATGAGCAAAATTTTTTCTTTTCTTTTCTTCCATGTACGGCAATGGGGGGTTCACTCACACACATTTTTTTTCTTTCTTTACTACCCATGCTTATTTGTTTATTGTTTCCCCCTAATGCACCAACAAAACATGTTTCATGACATGTTTAGCCCATACTCCCTTGTCATGGTCGGCCATCACTTGTAAAAAGGGGGTATTTGACATGCAAGGCCATTGTTTTGCATGCATGCTTTAATTAGTCATCATACATTTCCCCATCATACTTTCAAAGTTTTCTACTAGGTCCTTTCTAGTGAAATTCACATTTATAACTCTAAATTAAAGCATCAAAATGTCACACATGAGTTAACACATATTATAGGCATCAAAATAAATATCAAATTATTTTTATGCCTCGGTTTTGTGGTCCCGAAACCACATTCCGACTAGGGTCAATTTTGGGCTGTCACAACTCTCCCCCACTTAAGAAATTTTCGTCCCCGAAAATCTTACCGGTAAATAGGTTTGGGTAACGCTCTTTTGTAGAGTTCTCGGGTTCCCAAGTAGCTTCTTCCATCCCGTGTTTGAGCCATAACACTTTTACTAACGGAACCCTTTTGTTTCGCAACTCCTTCACTTCACGAGCTAGGATACGAATCGGTTCTTCTTCATAACACATATCGGCTTGAATTTTAACCTCTGATGGACTAATTACGTGCGACGGATCAGACCTATAGTGTCGAAGCATCGAAACATGAAAGACGTCGTGAATCTTTTCAAGTTCAGGGGGCAAAATCAAACGATACGCAACTGGACCGACTCGTTCGGATATCTCATATGGCCCGATGAACCTCGGGCTCAATTTGCCTTTACGGCCAAATCTGAGTATCTTTTTCCAATACGAAACTTTAAAAAACACTTTATCTCCCACTTGATACTCAATATCTTTTCGTTTCAGATCCGCATATGACTTCTGACGATCGGAGGCTATCTTCAGATTTTCACGGATTCTTGTTACTTTGCTCAGCATCTTTAATCAAATCCACTCCAAAATTTTGTTCTCACCGAGCTCGGTCCAAAACAATGGTGTACGGCATTTACGCCTGTACAAGGCCTCGTAAGGCGCCATCTTAATACTTGATTGAAAACTATTGTTGTGCGAATTCAATCAAAGGTAAGTACCGTTCCCATGAACCACTGAACTCGAGGATGCAACATCTCAACATATCCTTAAGTATCTGAATTATCCACTCGGATTGACCATCGGTTTGGGGGTGAAAGGCGGTGCTGAAATGCAACTTGGTACCTAAAGCTTCTTGCAATCTCTTCCAAAATCGCGAGGTAAACCTCGGATCTCTATCCGACACCATAGAAATCGGTACCCCGTGTAATCTCACAAACTAAGAAACATACAATTCAGCTAGTTTATCCAATGAAAATTCCGTACGTACGGGGATAAAGTGAGCCGACTTAGTCGATCTATCAACAACAACCCAAATCGCATCCTTCTTGCTCACGACAATGGCGGTCCGGACACAAAGTCCATTGTGACTCGATCCCATTTCCACTCGGGTATCGTAATCGGTGAAGTAATCTCAAGGCACTTGATGTTCGCTTTCACTTGTTGACATATTAAACATCTCAAACAAAGTCGGAGATGTCTCGTTTCATACCATGCCACCAAAACCGTAGTTTCAAATCATTGTACATCTTCGTACTCCCGGTGGATTGCCATTCGGCTACAATGGGCTTCGTTCGAATCATTGAAATAAGTTCAATTCTTTGGAACACACAGACGACTTCGAACCTCGGACAATCGTCATCACCAATATGAAACTCCGATTCCTTGTTCGAACACACTCACCCGTTTTGCAACCAACTCATCATCAACTTTCGAGCTTCACGAATTTGATGAATCAACAATGGTTTGGCCTTTAATTCGCTACTAACACATTGTCGGGTAGAATAGACAAGTGTATATTCATTGCTTGTAAAGCAAACAGTGATTTCTGGCTTAAGGCGTCCGCAACCACATTAGCCTTTCCCGGGTGATAATCAATGACAAGCTCATAATCTTTTAACAACTCGAGCCAACGTCTTTGTCCCAGATTTAAGTCTCTTTGAGTCATCAAATATTTGAGACTTTTGTGATCCGAATACACATGGCACTTCTCACCAAATAAGTAATGTCGCCATATCTTTAAGGCGAATACGATGGCAGCCAATTCGAGATCATGGGTCGGATAATTTTTCTCATGTGGCTTTAATTGTCGCGACGCGTAGGCCACAACTCGACCTTCTTGCATTAATACGCAACCTAATCCAAGTAGGGAGGCGTCACTATAAATGACAAACTCTTTGCCGATTCGGCTGCACTAAAACCTGAGCTTCCGTTAAATGAGTTTTCAATTGATCGAAACTTTTCGACACTTTTCCGTCCATTCAAACTTGACATCCTTCAAGCGGTTTACGTCATGGGTGTGGCTATCATCGAGAATCCTTTTACAAACCGTCGGTAGTAACCGCAAGTCCCAAAAAGCTCGAACCTCAAGAATATTTCTGAGGCTTCCGGTTAAGTATAGTTGAAATTTTACTCGGGTCGACTCGAATACCCAATGCAGATACCACATGACCCAAAAAGCTAACCTCTCTTAACCAGAACTCACACTTGCTGAACTTAGCATATAACTGCTTATCCCGTAAAATTTGCAACACTAATCTCAGGTGCTCCGCATGTTCGGTCTCATCTCTTGAATAGACCAAGATGTCGTCAATGAACACCACTACGAACCGATCCAAATATGATCTGAAGATCCGATTCATCAAATCCATAAATACCGCAGGGGCATTAGTGAGCCCAAACGGCATCACTAAGAATTCGTAGTGACCATATCTCGTTCTGAAGGTAGTTTTGGGTATATCTGAATCTCGGATTCGCAACTGATAATAGCCCGATCTCAAATCTATTTTTGAAAACACTGAGGCTCCCTTCAGTTGATCGAACAAATCATCGATACGCGGTAACGGATATTTGTTCTTTATTGTCACTTTATTAAGTTGACGATAGTCGATGCACAACCTCATGGTTCCGTCCTTCTTTTCACAAACAACACCGGTGCACCCCAAGGTGAAAAACTCGGGCGAGCAAAACCTCTATCCACCAACTCTTGCAATCGAGCTTTCAACTCCTTTAATTCGTTGGTGCCATACGATACGGAGCTATCGAAATCGGTGTGGTCCTGGTACAAGCTCAATACCAAACTCTATCTCCGAACAGTGGCAAACCCGGTAATTCTTGGAAAAACATCCGGTATTCACAAACCACCGCACAGATTCGGTTTTATTTCTAACTCTTTATCATCAAGTACATACGCAAGGTATGCTTCGCACCCTTTTTTACATATTTCGGGCCAACATTGATGATATTACAACGGCAACCAATCCAACCCAAGAATAACATCAAATTCATCGAACGGCAAAAGCATCAAGTCCGCCGGAAACAGAACCTCGAATGACTACGGGCATTTCTTACACACTTTGTCGACCAAAGACGTAACGACCCAAGGGATTTGACACCGAATTACGAACTCGAGAGACTCAACGGTAGAGTCTTCTTTGGATGCTAAGGTTTCACATACATATGAATGAGTAGAGCCGGGGTCAATCAATGCAATCACACTAGTATCAAAGAGAGTGAAAGTACCGGTGATAACGTCGGGGAGGATGCCTCCTCTCGTGCGCGGATAGCATAAGCTCTAGCAGAGCACGAGTCTCGGATCGAACAACCGTGATCGAGACCCTCTCGATTACCACCCCTACCTCCTGAAATCCTCGGGGGTCTACCTCTAGCCGTCGTCCCACTAGATCTTGCACATATTCTTCTCATCTAGCTCCGTGCAATCTCTAATGAAGTGGTCCCTCGAACCGCATCCATAACAGGCCCTATTAACAGACTTACCCCAACATTCACCTATGTGTCGTCTTCCACATTGGGGCCATTCGGGCTTTTCTTGACGATTATTGCCCACACTAGCTACCGAGGTAGCTCGTGAGTCCATCGATGGTCGTGCTCTAATGGAAATCCCCGTAGTCGCCCTCGACTAATTTGTGTCCTCTCTGAACTTCTTTACAGCAGAAAATGGAGCCTTGCCCATCGATCTTTTACGATAATCTCTAGCTTCAAATTCAGCCTTCCTCTTCTCCCTTCCGAGCTCTTCCGCCTTGCAGGCTCGTTCAACTAGTGTTACAAATTCTTTTATCTCCAAAATACCCACCAGTAGCTTTAACTCTTTATTCAATCCCTCTTCAAATCAATAGTCAATTAGTACAGTTTATTAGTTAAAGTCTCCCCTGTTGCAGGGATTGACTACACTGACCTTTGTGCGTTACGAATTGGATATCTCCCTGTACAGGGCTTCAATACTGATGCCGTTTGTTTCTATAGAAACTAGACTCAGAGAGGAATCTATACATATATGGCATGACTCCTAATTATCTCTGGTTAATTTACAATGATTTTCCAAAGTCGGAATAGGGGATCCAGAAACCGTTCTGGCCCTGTTTCACGAGAACTTTAATATCTCTTAAAATACAGCTCATATGGTCGTTTCGTTTCATCCATATGAAAATAGACCCATCAAGCTTCGAGTACGTAATTTTTTTTGCTATTAATTCCACTTCTACTATTTTTAGTGATTTTTCGATCTCATATCACTACTGCTGTCCGCAATAGCCATCGCAGAGACTATGCCAATTTCATGAATCCTTCCTTAGCCTTACTACTCATCCATCATAGTGACACAAATTATGGCCACCTTATCAAAATTAAGGTTTCTAAGACTCGTGGCTATAGATTCTAGCATCCCACTCAAACGACCACATAGGCCATTTTCACATGGCTTAAAGTTTACAACCCAAAATTTAACAAAACAAAATAGCTCATACATGCCAAATGTTCTCCTAAGTCGACTAAGAAGACAATACCAAAATTGCTCGCGGTGTGATAACTTCGTTGATGATTCTGAACATCCAAAAGGAGACGAGCCCAAGGAACCTAAAATGGGTGACAAGAAAACACCGAGTGAGTTTATAACTCAGTAAATCATAAGCATTCACAACCATCCATTAATAACATTATCATAAAATGAAATAATGAAACCAGGCCAAGTGTTCTAGCCGTACCGAACTATACCATAGTTCCTTAGATCCTTCGGATCAATCTCATACCAAGTCATACATTTACATTTCATATACTATTCAATAGGATATTTGAAGCAATTTCCATACATCATTTCATTTCCGCAACAATCATGCAATTGAAATCATCACATAGATTTAAATCTTACCACTCCACCCCGAGCATGAACATAGCATCTATTAGCCATGAACTCAAGGTACTTACTCTTTCCGCTGTCCATACTCATCTCGATACAGTCACGCCTCCATATAAATATTCACTCGGAGATATATGTAGAGTTCGCACACATAGTGCTTAATACTCAATCACGCACACTTAGTGCCACGTGATTCAAGCCCGCACACATAGTGCCATATAGTCCCAACTCGCACATTTAGGGCCGTACATTACAAGCTCGCACACTCAGTGCCAACCTCGTCACCGTACACATCTATTTCTCGCACACTTAGTGCCGAAGCAAACTTCCTACACATTTCGCTATCTCTTTTACGTTCAACATTATCATCTTTTTATACACATACATTTGTATATATTTCATCTCATTAAACACAATTGCATAGATATTACAATCATTTAAGCAATATCAAATATATGCTTAATGACTTACCTTGTGTTGGGTAAAAATAGTCCAAGTCGGCTACTCGATGACCTTCGCCTTTCCCTTGCTTGATTCTCCTTCTTTAACTCCTTGAGCTTAATCAATAAATCAACTAGTTTAACCATCTCGCTAAACATTCATAATTCAATTACACATGCATATGTATGTTTGTATATTCGGCAACCATCCTCACTTATTACCCATTTAGTCAACAATCTAAGCCAAGATAAGGCTTCAATATGGTTGCCTCTAACCGAATACATGCACACCAATTTCCTTCATGTGGCGAATATGCATGTCCGTGTTGAGGCCATTTATGCACTTATTACCACACAAAAACAGCATACATTTATTACTAACTAATACCTTTTCATATTGTAACTCAATACACATCTATCATTTCCTTCATAACCAAAACATCATCATAAGTAAGTATATACCTTAAGATAGTATATACGTCATACCAATACATCATGCTCAAACATATATACATATATGTATGCTAGAGCCGAATCTCAAGTTGATTGTAACTAAACATGAACATGATTTCGAAACACAAATCTTACTCTCCATGCAAAGAGCATAAATCACACTTGGGGATGTACCATGGCCGAATACATCACAACACCATAATTTTGGTCATGATTACACAAAGAACTTAGTATATCATTCAAAAATGCTCAAAGAAAATCTAAGAGTCCTCAATCCACCATCACATGTATCATCATCAAGCTTCATATTTAACATGCAATGGCATTAACTCAAAATCCACCTTGGCCAAATACCATCCCCATGATAACAAAGATTTGAACCATGGGCTAATAAGAACATCAAGTTAGCAACCAAAAACATGCATGAATCTCATGGCACAACATCAAACATACCTTAATCTTGATGCAAATATAGCCAAACCTCTTCCTAATCCTCTTCCAACCCAAGCATGAAGCAAAATTCCTCCCTTCCCCTCTAGTATTTTCGGTCAAGAGAGAATGAAATGGATGAGCAAAATTTTTTTCTTTTCTTTTCTTCCATGTACGGCAATGGGGGGGGTTTCACTCACACACACATTTTTTTTTCTTTCTTTACTACCCATGCTTATTTGTTTATTGTTTCCCCCTAATGCACCAACAAAACATGTTTCATGACATGTTTAGCCCATACTCCCTTGTCATGGCCGGCCATCACTTGTAAAAAGGGGGTATTTGACATGCAAGGCCATTGTTTTGCATGCATGCTTTAATTAGTCATCATACATTTCCCCATCATACTTTCAAAGTTTTCTACTAGGTCCTTTCTAGTGAAATTCACATTTATAACTCTAAATTAAAGCATCAAAATGTCACACATGAGTTAACACATATTATAGGCATCAAAATAAATATCAAATTATTTTTATGCCTCGGTTTTGTGGTCCCGAAACCACATTCCGACTAGGGTCAATTTTGGGCTGTCACAAAGTCGGTTTAAGGATCCGAGTTGGTTCTGAATGGCTTCCAATGAATGTTTGAGGCCTCGTAGGCCCATATTAAGGAGATTTAACAAAGTGTGAAAAAGTTTTAAATTTGATCAAGTCTTGGTGACTTAGAAACGTTTAAATGCATGTGTTTAAGTTTATTAACGCCTCGTATTCTGTCCTGGTGTAGGGCATGGGTGTAGGGTGTTACAATTAGCATATCATTATCACTGCCATTTGGCACATGTATCATTCCCACAACACAACAGAATTCACGATAGCCATCACATACATCTCATGTTACAATATCGCATCATAATACTCAGTCCACAATTATTCACTTAATCACACAATTTGCCAAAATAAATCAAGAGGAATAAAAAGCTTACACTCGAAACCTAGGATAAGGGTTTAGGTTATCCCTAAGCTCCCAATTAACACTATGAATTGTGTCTACAAGCAACGACTCCAAACACTAACTGATTATGCTTTTGCCTGATTGCCAAAAGCTTAAACTAATTTTTCCTTGCCTTTTGCCTTGGTCGTCGAAGGTTTTAGCGACTCCAGAACTTCACATATAATAACCACACAATATACACAATCAATTAGCAACCAAAGACTCACCTAAACCAACCAAAAGCGTAAGCCTAAGCTATATTCCTCATGAAACTAAAATTTTGACTAACAAACTTGAAACTCAAATATCTTAGTCTTTACTCATTTCCATTGCCTATAATCGATTCCAATCATCTAATTATACATCTAAGAACAATTCCCAACCTTCAAACTGCTCAAAACTATACAGATTCATGGATCTGAAATTTTGATATACAATGGTAATTTTCACGAAAATTCATTAAAATGTTGGAATTCTTTAACGAAAATTCAAATTAATTTTGGAAACCTTCTAATCTTATCAAAACAAATTAAAAAACACTTTGAAATCACGTCTTTACCCAAAATCCTAAAATCCACCATTAACAATCCAATTTTCAACTTTTATTTAAAATATGTGATTTAATGGCTAAAAACTTAGTTTTAAAGACTAGATAACATTAAAAACTAATAGGAAAACGATTCATTACCTTTTATGGGAGAAAAAGGGATGTTTGGTTAAAAATCCAGAAAATCCACAAGCTTGAGAGATGATGAAATCAATGGTGTTTTTTGTGGTTTTTATGGAATTCTAGAGAGGTTTAATGTTATCAGAATGAAAGAAATTAAAGGAATGGAGTTTGGGAATCAAAATTTGATGAATAAGGCTTTGGAAACACAATGGACGAAAAAACAAAAAGATGGGGAGAAACTAGCTTGAGTTTTGTAAGGATAAAGGGGGAAAATAGGATATTTTTAAAACTTTGGTATAATTGCTTTAAAACTACTCCTAAATTAAACCCTTTTACAAAACAGTCCTTATTTTAAAATTAAAGATCTTTTCAACCTTATTTTCAAAAATTCATTTGATTTTCAAAAAGCTATAGTTGAATATAATTTCGGGTTACCACACTTCAAAATTTCCAAACCCATTTTGAGCCAAAATTCCTAATTTACCCTCAAAACTTATAGGCCCAATTTTGGGGTGTGACAATTATCAAATCAAACTTACACGTTAGCATCTTTAAGACACGTATCCAAATTTGTCCCCCACTATAAAAGAATCATGTAAATAACTCACACACACTCACATAGATACTCTACTTCTAAAACTCCATAACTCTCCTAAAAATAGAGAATTCTCCCCAACCTTCATTCCATTCTCCTTCATCTAGTCGTCATCTCCTTTCCTTGTTCACCTTATTGATTAACAAACTCATTTAAATCTTACATTACTTGGGAGGATTTCTTAAAAATGGTGCCCTGAAGAAATTGTTTTTTTTTTTTTAAATAGAGAAACACACTTAAGAGTTAAGAAAAGAGGAGTGGTGGAGGGATTTTTAAAAGTTTTTTTTTTTAAATATTTTGGTAGACTTAAGTTTAACCATTATTTTAAAAGAAAATATTAGCAAATGAAGAAAGAAGAGCTTGGAAGAATGTATTAATGAAATTTGAAGGTGCTCTAGGTTTGTGGTTGGCAGTACGTGACGACATATGATTGCTTGTAAAGGAGGAGGAGACTCCATTAGTGAGTAAAAAGTTAAACATAATTTTTCCTTTTTCACAATTTAATTTATTTTTTAAGATTTTAGAATTAAAATAATTTAATTAGTATTCTATGGAGATGACTGAGGAGGAAAAATGGTCATGTGGCGACTTTTAATAGACTAGATTGAGAAGCCATCATTTTAAGTCCCAATAATTTATTTGATTCTTTATTTTTAAAATTATTTTTGTTTTTAATATAGTTTTTGTCCTTTTTAATTTTTAAACTTATGTTGTCTCATCATATCATTCAAAATAGATAAAAAAATTAATGTTAATTAATTTTACTGATGTAACATACATGTAGATGTTATGTCAACAATTAATTAATTTTTTAATTTTAAAATTTTAAAAATTATTTAAAAAATTTATAAAAATATATTTTTAATACTTTTAATTTTAAAAATTAATTAATTACTAACGGCACACACATAGACTACGACATACATTAGCAAAATTAATCGACATTAATTTTTCTATTTATTTTATAATAATTTAACAAGTAATATAAGTTCAATAGATAAAATAAACGAAAAGTTAAATAGAAAATTAAAATAATTTTTTATAAAATTAAAAACCAAATAAATCATTATACCTATCTTTAACCATCAACATGCCATACTGGAGCGAAAGTAATTTTAATAATCAAAAAAAAAAAGAAACAATACATCAAAGGATTTAAGTGAGAAAATCTATATATTTCAGGGCTAAATTAAATAGTGAAACTTCATCTTTTAAAGATTTTTAGAATATTTTATATATATTACTTAAATAATAATTACTTACCTTAATTATATAAAATAATAAAAAGAAATTTAAATGGCTCTGTAAATTCAGAAAAATCAGACCAAAAAATCATGAGACTAGCTCAAATTGTTGTATTGTTGTCACTGTACGAGACTTAAAACACACTCTATAACATTGTTAAAACAAAATAAAGCCTAATTTGTATCATTTTTATTACAGCAAACATATACAAAGGTACAATCTCCCCTTCTGTTGCCGTGAAAGCAAGCAAATCTTCAAGCTTTTGAACTAAGAATTTGTCTATCACACTAAGACGAAGCCATTTCTTCCATCCCTTTCCAATGCGTAATTTGTTTTCCTTTTATTTAACCCTAAAGTTATATATCAAAAAGTTCTTTTAACTGCAGAGACATCCCAATTCACAAAGAAAAGAAAATCGACAGGCTTTTGATATATGCATCATTCTATTTACACTCCTGCTATGAAACAGACGATTCTCTGCAAAAACATCAACCATGACCAGATGTCAAGAGACTGGTAAACAAATAAAATCTATGATTCGAGAATGATTGCTACGTATTTGAAGGTTTGAGTAGAACCTAAACCTTCATGAGCAAAACCCTTTTGAAGGGAAATGCTTGAAAGAAAAGGAAAGTTTAAAATATGGTGAAAGGAACTCACTCGTGAAAGAATCGAATATCCTGAGTATGCCAGAGTACAAGCATTCCTACTGATGCCATTGGCCTGTCATATGCACAAGTGTTTCCAACAGATTGTGATCCCATGCCTATTGGAAAAAACGTGAAACTTCCCGGTATAATTGTTCAGCTTCAAATGGTTTTGACACGTATCCATCCATTCCACACCGCAGACATTCCTCATGTGTAGCTTGGATAACATCTGCAGTCATAGCCAAAATGGATACATGCCAGTTTGAAACGTTGTTATAAGCTTCCACTGATAATTCGCCATGGTGAATACGATTATTGATATTATGTTCCATATCCCGAATTCTCCTTGTAGCTTCAAACCTGCACATAGATGAAGAAAACGCACTCAGCATTAAACACTGACCAAGAATATAACCAATTGAGAACTCTCCAATGCTCATTTCACCAACTAGAGAAGATTTTCCTTTCATATTTGTTGACTTATTTTCTAAGGTTTCAAAACTTGATTTGCAAAAGGAAGTTCTAAATTCAACATGGCATTACATACCCATCCATTTCCGGCATTTGGATATCCATGAAACAGGCATCAAACTGGTGAGGTGGTGTGAGCAACTCAATAGCTTCTATTCCTCTTGTAGCACTAACCACATCTGCTCCGTATTTCTTCAATGCACCAGCAGCTACTTTTAGATTCACATTGTTGTCATCTACGATTAGAATTTTTCTCCCAAGAAGAAGATTTCGAAGAGACAAGCTAGGTAACTGCCCATTACAGGGATTCCCTTTGTTCCCAACACCCATGGTGCGTTGTAGAGCTGCTGCTAACATGCTAGCCCTCAAGGGTTTTGGGATAACAGTCATGTTACAAACACCAGTACTAATATTTGCTCCGGAAGAACTTATAGAATTAGACAAGAGGAAAACCTTTGGAGGAGTACCATAATCTATTTTCTCCAAGGTATCGAAAAAGAGAGTTGAATTGTTTAGATACTTATCCCAAACTTCCTGTTCAATGATAACCATGTTTATAGCATTACTCCCCCTGCGTATGCTAGATAAACCTTGTTTCCATTGAGAAACCACTTCAACATGAATTCCTAGCCGTCGGATTTGATATTTTGACACCTTGGCCCGAACAGGTCGAGGATCCATAACCAATGCTCTCATCCCATAAAACTCCGAGGAAACAGAGTTAGACATTTTGTTGATTTGCTGGCTCTTGTACTTCTTTGAACTAGAAGAGCCACTGGTGAAAACAGCAGTAAATGTAAAGGTGGATCCAATCTTAGGAATGCTAACAAAACCGATTTCTCCTTTCATCAGATTAACCAAACACTTGCTTATGCTTAGTCCAATACCTGTGCCTCCATGTGTTCGAGAAATAGAAGGGTCCACTTGCATAAAAGGGGTGAAAACACGAGACTGTGCTTCTAAAGGGATTCCTTCTCCTGTATCTTCAACTGACACAATAAGACTAATGCTGTGAGAGAAAGGATTTATGGATCCTTCTTGACTGAAAGTTCTAAACCCCTTCCAGCTCTGGCGTCTATCTGCAACAGGAAAACCACTCAAGGTGTTCTCTGATGAAGATTCTGTCTCAACTTCTATTGAATCAATCACCTCTTCCACAAGATGAACTGTAACAAGGATGTGTCCTTTCTCTGTGAACTGAACCAAAAAATATAAGTTATATAGGTTTATTGCTACTAAAGCATAAGTTGGATAAGACTGAACTCACACTGAAGCTTCTAGCTCCCTATTGATAAAGTCATGATGCCATTCAATGCAAAGAAATTTTTTATATCGACATGCATGTAAGTATGTTAGCTATTTCTAGCTTGGATACAAAGGAAGAGCGTTTTAGATGGAAGGCATTATGTTTAAAACTGAAACAGATTGGTCATTCTGATATACTCAATTAGTAAAATAAAATATATTTAGAAAAGAACTTGAGTCCTAACAAGCTTTATATGCATTAAAAGGCGAACCAAACTCATACTTTAATCGAGTTTCCCATGAGATTGATAATGATTTGTCTGAATCTCCCAGGATCACCAATTAGCATCTGAGGCACTTGATCAGAAATGTAAACCGCCAGCTGCACCACCCACGAATTGATCATACAAAATGAAATATATGTTAGACTTGTGGGTAAACACCATAAGGAGGAAAAAAGAGAGGAGAGGACCAAACGGAATAAGGTGAGTCAGTGTGATACAGGTATCTCACCTCTACTCCTTTGTCCTGAGACTTCCCAGAAAAGAGTGACAACACATCATCCAAGATTGCTCGTAGATCAAACTGCACTTCCTCAAGTTCTAGCTTACCAGATTTGATTTTAGCCTGATCCAAGACCTCATTTATAAGTGCAACCAGAGCCTTTCCGCTAGCTTGAGCAGTTCTAACATAATCTAGTTGTGTAACATCTAAATCTGTGTCCATAAGCATATGCAACATTCCTGAAAGAAGTGTCTCACTGTCATGGTTAAGTAATCGATATTCTCTACTAGTTATTTTAATTTAATTTTTTTAAGCATAATACAATGCACAGAAATAAACTTTTATAGAAATAAATTAAAGCTTCAAGACACACCTAGAACACCATTCATTGGGGTTCTGATCTCATGGGAAACAGTTGCAAGGAACTGCAAAACGGTCACAATTAATTAGGACCAAATGTCTGTAAGAGGTCAGAATGCTTTAAGAGTATAACTCAGATGTCATATACCTGAGATTTGGCAACATCAGCTGCCTCAGCCTGCTTTTTAAGCTCCATCATCTTATGGCAGTCATCTTCCACCTTGGCAAGTCGATTTACAGTTGCATGGAATATATGCCCAACAAGTAATGCAATCACAAGGATGCCAATTGAAGTTGTTATTCCTAACCATGGCCATGGTGGCTTTTGCTTAAACCTAGAATAAAAACAAAATTAATCCATGATTTATATTCAAGTTACTTTATTTTTAAAATGTTTTGGTTTCTTGAAGAAAGAAGGAAAACAATTTAGAACCTCTCTTGAAGATTAAACAACCTTGTTTTATGGGTGTAGATAACAGTCCATGTTATATAAAGGTTGACACGCACTTGCAAAGGCCCATATCAAAGAGAAGGTGAAATCTGGGCAATCGAAAATCTATGAACTACCTGCAGCGCATCTCATGCTTTCTGAATGGATCTCCAAAATTAAGAAGGCTGACATGCTCCAACCCGTCATTTGATGCGTTCGAGCCATACATGCTGATAGGGTACGACTGATTAGTTGTATCCAGCACATTCACAAGGATTGTTTGTTTACTTGCAAGCTGTTGTAGCAACTTCTCCACAAGTGACTCAATATCAAACACTCCACCAAGATACCTGATTGAGATCATCTTATCAGAGCCATTAACTAGAGCATCCTATCAGGGATCTCGTTTAAAAAGAAAAGAGCTTGGTTCACCCTTTTTAACAAGGCATTATTTTCATTGATGTCTGTAAGCTATTGCAGCTTTTACCTTTTTCATGTATGTATGTGGTTTCAGAGATGAGAAGCATAAGGAATTTATCTTCCCATTAATTTTTATAAAAGGAGGAGACATTTGTTGGACATTCCTACTTTTTGTTCATACTGAAAACATACCCGTCAGTAGCTTGAATCCTCTCAGTAGGAGTTGCATTCAAGGGCAGATCCCTCTTGTAGACCGCAAATGTCAAAATAACTCCAAGACGATTTGTTTTGAGTAGCCTAAATGGAGCTGTTAGCACCCCTTTTCCTGATTTTCTTGCACACAATACATTCTTGCTATCCTCCTATCAGTACACAAGAAATTCAGTATTCATAACTGAAGTGTGTAATTAATAATGAATTCAAAATTCTTGAGAGATTGAAAATATTTTATTCCTCCTAACTGGAAAGTAGTACAATTAAATCTTCAGTCGAGTTAAGCTTAATACAAGTGATCCAAGGAATCTTGGGTTTCTCAATAAGCTTTTAGATAGTAAAAGAGCTAACCTGTCCTGACAGCATATCAAGAGAAACCACATGTGATACGATATCCTGCGCAAAGATAACAGGAGCATATTCTTCCTGAATTGGCGATGGCTCTAAGAGGTCAGGATTGTAGTCATCCTTATGAACTGGGTTTTGTTCAAGGGTATCCATCCTCTTAATAGTCCAGCCCTGTTGCTTCTCAAATTGTTCCCTTTCCGAGTGGAGCACCCTTACAGCATAAGCCACGCCACTTGTAAGAGGTCTCTCAAAAGCAGTTCGTTCCGTATACCTCGCAAAAGTCCTCTAGATGTGATTAAAGTGAGTTCCCTTTGTTATCCAAAAAAAGAAGGATCATAATTCCTAACTACAAACACTCAGACCTGGTTTGGCTATCAAGTTGACAAGATCATTACTTGATAAACCGATCCTGATCAATAAAGCAAAGGAAATGCATAATCATCTATCTTAACTAAAAGTTACAAGATGAGGATATTAACTTACCTGATCAATAGCCGAGGGGGTTTTGCCATGGTGGAAAGTTGAGATAAAAATGGAGATGGCCTGGATATGGTTCATGCTTACATTAAACTGATCCTGCAGCATCCTAGCTCTCTCATCACACATGCTAGCCAATGTCTCCTTCCTCTTTTCGGTAGCTTGAAAGCTCATATAATAGAGTATAGAAATAGAAGCCAAAATCCAACCAATTATCCATGAAAACAAGAGCTTTCTCCACCAAGTCTTGCTAATTCTCTTGGAACCCACATACTGGTAATATTGATGGTGGATGTTGAAGCTATAGTTTGAGAACTTGTCCCAGAATTTCAACCACATCTTACTACCACTATGACCAAGGAGAACTGTCTCAGCGTCCTTAAATTCACCATTAATGAACCAGTTCATGGAAATCATAGATGCTACCCAGCAACATAACATCCAAAGCAGATGCCCCACCTTTAAACCAAACCCAAATACATGGAGCAAACTCATCCAAGAAACAGTGACCAATTGTGGGTCTTACTTCCTTCTTAATTCCAGCTAAAGACAGAGACCCACTGTCAAATCTATAGAAACTGTGTAGTAAAATTCTGCATCAACAGAAAAGAACCTTGGGATAAGATGAACCCTCTCCCAGCAAACTCCAAATTTACCATGTGACAGACTGTAAGGCCTTGGACCGTGAGGGAAAGAAAAAAAGATGCTATCTTATCCAGCAATATAGCTTTCTAACTGAGGATGGCAAAATAGAAAACCCAGAATTGAGAAAGATAAAAGGAAATTTTTTCACAATAACCACAAAAAAGAATCAAAACCCCCCACAAGATTCTGAGTTTCTAATTACAAACACGAATTATATATTATACTACTGCAACACTGTAGTGCCGGTACTACCAGTATATTTTATTAATTTTTGTCTTTAAATATAAAATAATATAACAAATGAGAAATTTTCTTTTTGCTTTTTTTGTCTAAGTGTACAACTTCTACACGCTTTTAACTCTCTATTCTCGGGTTGGCTGTACTTTATGATAACAAAAGTACCCTTTGCTGCTCTGCATGAAAACAAATTTCTATACCAATTAACATAATTTCTTTTTCTTTTTTATTCGACTTTTGTACCCATTTTTGAGATTAGGAGCCCTCTAATTTTTCGAAGTTGTCAAAAACATTAGATCAAGAAGACGATAGAGTTTTTAAGAACTTGCTTCATTGAATTAAAGGTAGCAATAATTCCTATTTTGGATTATTGAATTTAGGGTATACTAAACATACAACTCGGATTCTTTCATACGGTAAATATTATTTTTCTATTAAAATTATCTGATTAAAAATATCAAAAAATTGTTCTATAATAACAAAATTTAGTCATTAATTTTTATACCCTATTTTTAATTTAGCATATACTTTTTATTTGAAGCAAAATAACCCTTAATTTTTAGTACTATTTTATCTTATTATCACATCTATGTTTTATTTTTAAATTTAGAACTTCTTTTATAATCTTTTGACACTTTTTTTTATAATTTTTGGAATCATAATTTTTAGCTTAAAATATGCCATAATTATCTCTAATATTTATAAATTTAGAATTTAATCCCTATACTTTTAAATTTTAAAATTTAAGTCTAATTATTGAAATTATTAAAATTATTGTGTTAAATTTAGATTCATTAGAATGTTATTTTTAGTTACATTGCAATCAAGTGAATATTTTATTTCAAAATGTCACATTAATAAATTTAACAAAACAATTAATATAATTAACAATTGAATCTAAATTTTAAAATCTAAAAATAAAAGATCAAACTCTTAAGAATAAAATACAAAACTAAATTTCAATTTTATGAACAACACAAGTCTTTAACCTAATTTTTACTAATGCTCTACGATATTTTAGAATTTTTGTTGTAATAAAATATAGATAAAGTAGTGTCATGTAAATGATAAAAGTTGATAGTAAATTGCTAGATGGTTAATTTAGTTCAAACAAAAGAGTAGGGAAAAATCAATGAATGTGTAAAAATTAATGGCTAAATTTATTGTTATGTTTTATATATAAAATGCCAAAATAAACATTTAATAGCATAAATTTAAATTTAATGAAAGAATGAAATATATAAAGACTAATTTACCCATTGTTATCTTGAATTAAGTATTAATTTTATATGTATATCATAAACTTTTAATTTATCTAATTATATTTTTTTTGGTTAAAATGTGCCAATAGTCCTTGTACCTTTCAAAATTAGGAATTTTGTCATTATACTTGTATTTATAGAAATTTAGTCTTTTACTTTTCGATTTCAAATTTTAGATCCAAATATTAATACTGTTAATTTTTTTAGGTTAAATTTATTATTGTGACATTTTAAAATAAAAAAGTACTCACTTAGTAGCCATGTTATTAAAAAAGAATGTAATTAACTTGAATTCAACTAAAAAATTAATCAGATTATCAGTTGGACTTGAATTTTAAAATTTAAAAATAGATAGAATAAATTTCTGAAAATACAAGTACAAAAACTAAATTTCAAATTCAATTACAATTACATGTTTAAAGAATCACAAGTATTAAATTATTACAACATAAATTGTATAAAGAATTAAAAGTAGAATCAAACTATTACAATACGATCGGACTAAGAATTAATACAATAGAAACTAAAATTAATTCTTATTTAATTATATAATTGTGAATGATAGATGTTAAACTTAAATATTTAATACACTAACCCTTCGCTTTTGTGAATAGAAATACATGCATATTTGACTTTTTAAAATATAAACTAATTTTGGTGGATTGGATTGGAAATGAAAGACATAATAGTTGTTGTGGCTAAAGGAGAAAGAGAATGTAGGGAGACCACAGGGCTGTGTTAAGTTTCCAGCTTCGGAAACATGCTCAATCATCATTCTTCAAATTTTTCTCTCCTCTCAAATGAAGATGGATTAATAAATAACAAATTCTAATGATTGTTGGCAAAACAGTAATTAAGTGTAGAAAGCAGTGGCGAAGAGAAGGGCGGCAATGTCAGGAAAGTTGATTAGACCATCACTAATTCACTACTCCATTTTCCGAAAGCGATGTCCCACGTCAACGCACCGCTTCTCTATTCTACTTTTCCTTTATCCAATCATCCTCCACTGCGTGTCGTTTCTGTAAGGGGTCTTCGTCTTATTACGTGGCACCCGTGGGGTTTCATTTATTACACCCGTCTATCTGCCTGCCACGTTCTACGTTAAAAGTTGGAGTAAAAAGCTCGCTTCATATAAGAACAAAAATATCAAAATATAGTTCTTAAAAAAAAAAAAACTTAATTCTATCATTTCACTTCATTTTTCAGTTTTGTAATTTCTTCTTCTTCTTCTTCTTTTATCTCAATTTGATTATAGTTTTAGTTTAAATAATTAACTGACATTAAAAAATTGAAGAGGGCCGCATAGTAACTTTTTTATTTTTATAAAATATATTACTTAAATCATTTTTATTTAAAATATATTTATTAAAATTAAATTTAATTAATAAAATTTTTATTCTTTTAATTCATTTGCTTCTCACGCTCTCTTTTTCTCTCCCCAACTTTTTCATTTTCTTTACCACCCCATTTTTTATCAACTTCGTCTTTTTTTTACAACACAATCAATCATGGCTAAAATTTTCTTGTCCATTTCCAGAGCCTTATTCATATCATAGCTATCATCTTTATACACACACAAAAAAAGAAAGGCATCAAAAAGGGATAAATTAGCCAGCAAAGTAGGTCGGTTTCTCCCAAATTTAGAGAAATAAACTGATTTTAGAGAGAAATTAAAAATATGTCTAGCAGGAATTTTTTTTGTGTTAGGTGTTAGAAATTTCGGGAGACAGGTTTATTTGTATTTGTATTTGAGGTAGACATTGTGATAGTTTTAAAATATGTTTTAGTTCTCAAAAACCTACACATTTTATCTGCCTTTAGGGATGAAACTATCATCTTAGAAGCCCATCGGATTGCAACTCAAGCTCCCAATTCACGATGATTATACAACCACAGGTTAAAGTATAACTAGGCTCTCAGTTAACGGTGGTTAAGCAGTCACGGGTTGAAGTATGGCTCGAGTCCCTAGTTGGCAATGATTCTGCAATCACGAGTTCAAGTTTTATGATATCGAAAAATGATGTTTTATAAACCCCTTACATAAATTTGAGATCATAATCATATGAAAAAAATGGGTTTTCCAGCATAATCAACTTATTTTTTTCTCCATCTCCACTAAAGATATTATTCTTAACCTTATTGCCCATAACTTCTAACAGAGTTTGGGGTAAAAAAACTTTTAAAGGGAGGCGTGGCTGTGACGATTAAGAAAAAAACTGAAACTCAAGTCATATTAATGATAAAAAGACTTTGTAACCTTTGAAAGACTAACAAATTATTCTAGTAGTTCATATTTATTCTTTTATTTAATTTTATTATTTAATTGTTTTCTTTATTTTAAAATGGATTTGGTTAATTTCTTTCACATATATATATGATTAAATTTATCAAATAAAATCAATAGTATTTAGATTTCATTCAAAATCATCATTTTAAAGGGAGCAGCAGTCTTCGGAGTTTCGACAAAATTTAAATTTTTAGCATTGTTATCACTCAATTTAATATATTTGTTGATTGATTTTTTTTCTTTATGAAATTGCTGTTTATATGAATGTATAATTTATTTATCTACTATGGTAATTGCAACTGTTTTTGTCTTCGTGTAATTTATTATTATTTTGTTTGGTTAAAGCTTTCTCTTCGAGTGTGGACGAAGTAATTTCTTGTCATGATATTGTTATCTTATCACAACAGTCTTTTTAAGTATTGGGTTCCACTTTATATGGCAATATACATGTTACTTTTTGGTTAGTATAATAACATTAAAAATAATATATTTAATATACATATTTTAAAATAATTAAACATAAAATAAAAATAATTAATACAAATTAAAAGATATAATTAAAAGATAAGTGAAAATTACTGTAAAATATAAATTTTCTTCAAAGTAAACAAAATGTTTTTCCAGGAGAAGTTGCTAAAATTATCAATTATAATTAATTTATAGCTAATATCAATAAATAAAATATGTGAAAAATAATATTCTAATTGTTAAAGTACTCTATTAAGAGAAATTGGTTAGGATCTGTTAAGTTATTATGAAGGTTGCTAACAGTAATTATTCTCTTACTTTTATTCATCTGTGTATATAAACACTGAAATTGATAAATAAAGCAGTAGTGTTTTCTTTCAAAGAATTCATTCTTTAATTTCTGTTTTGGCATTTTTTAAGTAATACTTTCACTAACCAATTATAACATAAAAACTTTTAATGAAAAAAACGAGATTAAATTAATGAAATTGAGTTAGTTTTAAGGTTTGATTTTGAGTTGAGAAATTAAAGTACCATTTTGGAATCCTGACTATTATCTAAACAACGAGCTGACGAAGAGTTGCCGTCGTCAACATTAGAGGAGGAGCATCATCAGCATAGGGTTTTTCAAAAAAGAAGGTATTTCTCATACCATGAATAATCTTTTCCTTTAATTGGAAGCCACGTCAGGGAACTTACCAGATCCCAACACGTGGTGCGATGCCAATCATCGAAAGAGAAAATAAATAAATAAATAACTAGAATAGATTGTTTGGATTAGATTAATCAGTTGGGATTATGTTTATTGACATGTGATAATTGCTCATTGTGGACCAAAACTCGCTCTAATTTTCAATGTCACAGCGATGTCCTCCACGGGATAGATTGGTGGGAATTTGCCAACCTTAATCTCTTAAGAACGAACCAAACACCTCAAAATCCCTCTACCTTATAAATAATTAAAGGTATACTCACTCAACTTTGATTAACCTAATAAAATAGTAATTAAATTTTGAACATTTATAACTCAGTCACTAAACTTTAGAAAAATAATAAATCTGTCACAAACGAACATTTTCAATTACAGATATAACAGAAAGCTGAGGTGGCTCGTTAACTAGCTACCGTGGAACCTCAATTTAAGAACTTCAATTGTTGGAAGAAGAAGAAGAGATACCCACTATTGAAGCAACACAGAAAAAACAGCTAAAAAACCCAAAAATCGACTTCAGACTGTCGCGCTAGCTTGCCAACAATGGTCGGAAAAATCCTAACTCTTATCTTGTCTCTTTTTGACCCTTTGAACATGAAGATGGAGTTAATTCTTTGAAAATTGCCCCGAACTACTTGAACATTTGAACTTTTCCTTGCCTAATCTTGAAATCCGACTGCCAATCCAATTTAATTCCAAGGTATGTTATTTTTTGCGATCTCTTCTACATTTCTATAGTTTAGATTTTCGAGAATACAACCCAAGACCTCAAAACTGGTCTCAACATTCCTCTTATTTCAATTTTTCTTTATATTTTTTTTCTTCTTTCTTTGATTTTGTTTCCCTTCTCTTCGTTCCAAACTTCCACTTGGTTTTCTATTGGAGTTTTTTTCTCATTCATTTTGGATTTTTTGTGTTGTTGTTGGTTCGAATTTTTTGGTTGTTGAGGGTGTGGTGAGGATGTATTTATGGTGGCGATGGTAAATGAAGTGGTTGTAAGGGGGTTTGGATTTGACAGTGGTGGTGATGTATGGCGGTTGGTTAATTGGATAGTGGTGATGATTAGTGTTGAGAGAGGTTGATGATGGTGTGGTTAAGATAAGAACAAATTTTAAGTTTTTTAAGTTTTTTGTAAAAAGAAAAGAAAAAAAAAAGAAGTTGAAAGAGGTTGAAGCGGGAAACGAAGTTAATAGGGACGAAATGGTTGAAGCAGGAAGTAGACATGGCTGGTTGAAGAGGTTAGTAGAATGAGTTCTAAGATACCCACTATGATCTCCCTTTCTTCTTCTTCTTCTTTTTCCAACTGGTCATGTCCAATGTGGCTAGTTAACAGGCCACGTCACTTGTCCCGTTAGGCCTGTAACGAAAAATGTTAGTGAGTGATTGATTTGTCACTTTTCGATAACGTTAATGATTATTTTGTTATTTTTGTAAAGTTTAGTGACTAAGTTGTAACTTTTCAAAATTTGATAACTATTTTATTATTATAATCAAAGTTGAGTGACTATTGGTATACTTTACCTAATAATTAATTGCTACAAATTAAAGATTGCAATAACTTACATTTCAGTTATGATTTAATTATTTATTAAGAGTCAGATTGCATTTTAGCCACTCTACTAAAAAAGTAGACAAATTAGTTCTTATACATTAGATTAGAGAGCAAATTGATCCTTGTTAGCTCAAATAATCAAACCAAAATTGCCAACTAGGGGTGAATTGACTTTTAACTTTTTTGTGGATGCTAGAGAGAAAGGATAGAAAAATGAATACAATAATTTAGAGTGGTTCGACCCAATTGCCTACGCCACTACATTAGCTTTCCACTACTAATGGTTTTTCAAAATTGTTTGCAAATTAAGCTCAATTACAATGAAAAACACTTGAACAAATAGAATGAAAATAAAGCTCACAAGTGTGTGAAAGAGAATTATGAAAATATTTGGCACAAAAGTTGTTTGATTGATCTTTTTGCTTGAATATACTTTTTTGTTGTTGTAGAACCTTTGGAAGATAGTATTTATACCCTCTAATTCATTTTCAACCGATGGGGTTATTGTGGAAGTTAATAAAGTCATTGGGATGAAAATACTAGTACATTTTAATTCACATGTAAAAAAAGGTATCAATACTATTTGGAAAAGTATCGACAATTTTAGCATTTAATGCCTTGATTCAATGACCATTAAAATCGATAAAATCAATACCAAACAAAAGGTATCGATACTTAATGAATACCTCAAAATGGCAGAATGCTCATTTTATACCGATACTGAAAAATGTATTGAAAAAGAGTGTCAAAATCAATACCATTTAAAGATTTATCGATACCTAACAAAAATGCATTGATACCGTATTGATACTTGGGAAATTCTTTGCAAGTCAGTAGCCTATTTTGGTATTGATTTCTAGAAATCTATTGACATCTAACAAAAAGTACCGATAGTGGATCGATACTTTTTGGCCTGGAGCATCTTTTACCTGTTTGAAAAATGTTTTGAAGCTTTGTTTTTAATTTACTTGGCGTTGAAAAATTTTCTAAGTATAAATTTGATATTTTTGTATTTTAGAAATAATTTGAAGTACAATTTTGTTAAGTGCTGTTTAAAATGTTTTTTATTCAAAACATAGTGTTTGTTATATCAAAATATTTTTGTCAAATAAAGCTTGGGTCAACAGTCTTCTACTAAAGGTTTTATCCATTTTTATTATTAAAAATGGTCTTTGTATGTCAGTATGAGGTAAATATGACACGTCACATGTTACTGTTGGTTACTCCATCAACCTCGCTAGTGTTTTTAGTAAAATGATAAAATATAATTTGATTCCTAATACATTGGCCTCATAATAATTTTTCAACTTTTTATCATTTTAAAGTGTAATAATTAATAGATTTTAAACTTTGAGAGAGAAAAAAATTAAGAGCTTGGAACAAACAGGAGCAGATTCCAAATTCTTCTCTAGATTGCCTTCACCTTTTTTAATAGAATTTTTATAATTAAAAAAGGTAAAAATTTTAGTTTCGGCACTTAAAATTTATAAATTTATTTTTGTCAAAGTTAATTGCATTAAATATCTCTAAATTATAACTTTTATTGATATAGTGGTACAATAAGGAGTTAATATGGAGGAAAGAGTGATGGTTGTTATTGAAGTTGGTTCACCCAGTCAGAGCAGAGAGTCGAAGGTTACAAAGAAAAAAAGTGAGAGAGCGTTAAGGTTGAGAGCTGAAGGTAAGTTGACAGAGTATAGGCTTGGTAATCTTGGAGAGTCGATCTCCTCTTCATTATTCCTAGAGGTATTTATAGGCAAGGATCCTGTGTAAGATGATGTTAACATGTTGGACTTGTCATATAGACATCATTATGGCGGATGTCTTCGATAGGACGAGGATGTCTGTAATAAAACAGATCCTGTCATTCACCCTGACTTGATATAGAGTAGTTGAGCCCAGTGGTGTTTAGTGACCAACAACCTCATGTTCTCGATGAAGACTTGGGGACCTGGATGGCGGATGGTCGTTCCAGAAGGAGGCTTGTTGGTGGCTTCTCGATTTGTTGGTAGTTGGCTTACTATTTGCGTGTTTTTCTGGCATGCCACATGTCCTGACATAGATAAGAGCATAACAACTATTATTTTAAATTAGTCTTTTTACTTGTCTGAATTAAAAATTAAAGCCCAAGTGATAATACTATAAATTAATTTTTGTTAAATATAAATATGTTATCAATTGAAATTTAGGTTTGGTTTGACGTGGTTTTTAAAAGTATTTTCTTTTTCATTTTTAGAAAATAATTTTCATTTTATTTTAAAATTGAAAAAAACATGTTTAATAAATAAAAATAAAAATGTTTTTAATAATAAAAAACATGTTGGTAACTCTTTTCTATAATATAAATATGGGAAATAAAATTAAAAAATATTTATATGGATTCAAATCAGGTACCAAGTTTAATATTTGAAAAACTATTAAATAATTATTTTTACCTTTATATGGGTTAAAACCAGAGCTAATTTGTTTGAAATTAAAATCCTTTTGTTTTCATCATTTTCATTTTTATAAAGTATTTTAGTGAAAGAATCAAAAATTTTTTTATTGTTTTCTATTTTTCACATATTTTTATTTTTATTTTCTAAATTATTTTTAAAATTTCTAACACATTTTCTTCAATGTTTTTCAATCCGAAAAATTAGCCTCTATTTCCTGAAATCAAAAAGCCTTAGTTTTTAAAATAATATATATATTTTGATACAATATTTAAAATTATTCATAACTCTTTCTTAATTTTTAAATAGGAAAATAAACACGTTTCGATGTACTCAAATTCATATTCTCTTGCATTGAAATAATGCCTATGACAAATGAAATAAAATTCAATCTGCTAAATAAGATATTTGAATGTTGAAATTCCATATATTTAAATTTAAGGGAAATTCATTAAATTCAACTTATATAAAAAAAAAAAAATAGACGGACTAAATTTTACACGGGGATTGAAGGCATGATTAATTTGTCCCTGATAAAGGGGATGGATATCTGGACCTTGTTCTTTTTATCATAAACTGTGAGCTTTGTACTAAAACGAAAATAGAGATATGGCAAGCGAATGATGCCTATCTAAGCGCACATGCCTTAATTTGTCAATTAATAAAATTACCATTTTCGGATGACTCACACCGCAATATCTTACTCTACAAGAACATAGTTACTGTTCCTTTACGCAAGTTCAGACATTGGATAAAAGAACTGTTATATATATATATATGTGGTCTGTATTATCTAGAACATGTTAATTGAACTGCACGAACATAAGCTACTTCCTTGTCTTTCTTCTCACAACGTCGGTCGTAGTTTCCAGACGATCAACAAGCTTGTTATTACCCAGCCTGAAGATCATCCACATGTGATATAACAGTACATATGTGTGAACCTCCCACCTCAAAATCTTTACATGCATCTGTATCCGACACATTTTCAGACAACAACCTTTTAAATAGTAAAGAAATTATTTGAAATTTTAAATACACTCTTATCAAACATATAAATACAGCTCTTCTTGGTTCGAAGAAAAATTAATAGCTATCACTTGAGAAAAATGAGACTGATGCATTGCCAAAAGGACAGATTGAAATTATTGAAGGGCTGGCCAAGTGTTCCTTCATGTTAGAATAGAAAGCATGGGTCATCAACTTCATCTTAACCTTTTTCCCATTTCTTGTCAAATACAGTTTGTCGTAAAATGACACCCATATTGATAATAGAGCTAAGGATTACAACTAAAAAAAGAAAAGAAAAAATATAATAAGAAATACTTGCATGTCGTAATCAGCAGAGGTGAAGCCAATTGTAGAGTATATTCTAGTCACATTAATCACACTAAGACTTAATTATTAGCTTCAATAGTGGGCGGCGTTGCTGATTTTGGTTCCAATATATACAGTTCAACTTTTTAATATACTCCTATTACAGTGGTTGACACTAAAATTGGATTGGGAAAAGATCAAAACTGAAAGCTGAGGAAATTAGTGTGAAAGTACCAGTTGATTATTTCTTTTGGTGTTTTGAGATTTTTTTTTTCAATTCCAAACCCGTGGATTCCTTTTGGTGTTTGAGGATAAAGCTTTGAATCAAGGACAGACACTTAATACAGATATGATACTATACGGACACAACAATTCCATAATTTAAAAAGAACAATGAGGATATGGATATAGTTGGACACGTCAATAGAATATATATTTATTGTAAGTTCGATTAGGTCTGATAAACAGAATCAACTAATGTTGCAACATAAGTTCTGTTCTGCAGTTATGATGAGAAAATAAAATAAGAACACATAAAATGAGGATGAAAACTAAGAATTTGTTAACAAAATTCGATTTAACAATCTATCTTTGCAGAGTTTTACCCAAAGGATGAGTTCATTTTACAAATTTTCAAAGAATAAACTTTGTTAACCAATTTAATCTACTCAAGCTCATCAAAGATAAATGCTGCCACAAACAGTTTGTATGCATCTACTCTCAATCCAAAACCTTCGTATAGAAAGATAATAAACACATTTATCGATGTGTACAATAAGCACTCACAAAAGACACTAAAAAGTTACTCATAATAGCATTATTAATGCTCATAATTTTCTAACTCCAATACCCAAGGATACACAGGAAACAACTCTTCCTTTACAAGCATGTAGCATGGCAGTAGAAAGATGAAATTTACATCAAAAACTCTTCAAAATAATCTTTAGAAAAAATCTTCACAATAATCTCTTTCCAAATAAACTTATACCCACGTAATTATTATAGTTTCCTATATTTTAAGAATAATTATTCTAGTCAAAGGAAAATAACAAAAGAAAGAGATAAAATCTTATATTTTTTTTGGTGTAAAGACAGCCTAAAAAATATGAAAAATTTACAAGGTAGAATCGGGGAATAGAGTACCCCTAACAATATTCTCTTCTTAAATTTCTTGAATCTCTAAAGTTGAGATGTCAAATTAGCATAACTTTCTTTCCTTTGCAAATACCATTTTAGCTAAAGTATTCGCTGACTAATTATTTTCTCTAGGAATGTACCATACGAACCACCTTTCTTTTTGAGATAAAATTTATTGAATTCTCCTAACGAGAGAAATATTTGGTCTAGCTAGATTACGATCACAAATAGCTTTGACTACCTCTAGATTGTCAAACAGGATAAATACCCTATCATGCCATTGCTTCTGAAGCAGGAGCAAACCATCCAAGATTCCCCATAACTTGGCAACAAAAACTAAAGACTTCCCCAAAAACCGGCTATATAGCCTAATATCCACTTCCCCATTTCGTCCCGGACAACACCACCTGTAGCAGATAAACCAGTGTTTGTCTGAACAACACCATCAGTATTAAGATAAACACACATACTAGGAATGAAGGTGCACAAAGGGGAGCAGAACTGATCTTTGACGCTGCTATATTAACTGAAAAAAGTGATTGGCCTAGCTGAAAGACACTTTGATAATCTCATTTGGATCCATAGAAATCCTTTGGAAAATAGAGAGATTTCTATTTTTCCAAATACGCCACGCTAGTAATTTAAAGAAGCAAGCCCAACTGGAATCCCTCGTGTTTTGACATGAATGATCTTCTAAGCTAGAAATCACCCATTCTATTAAGTTGCTTGAGAAAAAAGTACTTTGTTGGTCTTAAGGAGTAACTTGGAGCCAAATATTCTTCGCGATTGGATGGCCTCTAAGCACATGTAAGCATCCTCGTATTGATGTCCAGAAAGGGAACATAATTCATTGTGACCAATCCTCCTTCGGACTCTCTTAACATTGTTTAGAAATCTCTGTTTAAGGACAATCCAAATGAAATGACTCTTTTTGAGGGCATGAAAATTTCCACACAATATTCCAAACTGCATCTTTGGGGTTTCATGAGATAAAATCCTATATTTTAAGGCTACTCATATCCACATAATTATTTTAGTTTCTTTTTATAAAAAAAATTATTTTTGTTGCATAAAATATCACTAAACAGAAATCTTACAAGAAAAAAATAATTAACACACAAAATATGAAATATGTTTAAGCCCAAACACAAATAGCAAACAAAACCTGTTGCAACATACTTTATGTCTCCAAAGTATGATAAAGAAAGTTCTAACAATTTTCTTCTTTGACATTTTTCACGAAACCCTACAACAAATCATTCATACACCCAATAAAAAACAATCTATGAAGAAAGTAGAGTTATTAGGATAAAACCTATAAATCCTAATCATCAAGATTCCCCCTTAGTCGATGCACCATCAAATACCAAAGAATTATAATATAAGCATATCATCATATAATGTTCCATCACCCAAGCATCACCATAATAGAGTATGTAGGCAATAGTTAAGGTTACAACAAAATCAAATGAAAAGAAAAAGTTAACAGTTCACCCTTTATTTGTAGCATACTTTCCTTTATAAAATAATATAATGAATTCCACAAATTCAAAAGAAAACATGGATTGTCTTGGGCCCAAAAATGGGCTCAAATTTGGACTGTTAAAACTATTGGACATGGGTTTGACTTAATAATAAACCATTAAAATCATATTTTAGACCTTAGAATTAAGGTATAAAAATGGGTTTTAATTTTAACTTTGGTTTAATATAAAATTTAGATGAATCAATAATTAATTTTAGAATAAAATTTAATTTTATTTAAAATTTACTAATTAATTTTTGTTTTTCATGAATTAAAAATTAATTTAAATCGAAATAGAATCTAACCCATTAAAAAATCAACTATTCTTTTAGGAATTAGTGTTAGTCAAAAATCAATTTTAACAATTCACTTTCAATAAAGTCAAAGTCCAAACATCCAAATTTTGAATAAAACTGTAACGCCCCATACCCGAGACCGTCGCCGGAGTCTAACCGAGGTGTTAACAGACTTAATTCATTACTTAAACAGCTCAAACAATTTATTTTTAAAATTTTCAGTCAAGCTAGCAATCTGTGTCACAGTCACTTAAAAATTCATATCTCGAGTTCCAAAACTTGAAATCCAATTCCGTAAATTTTTCCTAAAACTAGACTCATATATCTATTTACTAATTTTTTTCTAGAATTTTTGGTCTAGCAAATTAGTACAGTTTATTAGTTAAAGTCTCCCCTATTTCAGGGTTTGACTGCTCTGACCTCTGTCTATTACGAATCAGATATCTCCCTGTACAGAGTTTCAATGACTATGCCGTTTGTTTCTAATAAAACTAGACTCAATAAGGAATCTGTACATATAAATCATGACTTATAATTATCTTTGAACAATTTATGGTGAATTTCCAAAGTCAGAACAAGGGATCCAAAAATCGCTCTGGACCTGTTTCATAAAAATTTAAACATCTCATAAAATATAACTCATATACCTGTTTTGTTCCATCCATATGAAAATAGACTCATAATTATTCAATTGCATATTTTATTCATCATCTAATTGTATCTCTACTATTTTTAATGATTTTTCAAACTCATATCACTGTTGCTGTCTGAATCTATTTTATGGTAAATTTTACCTATTTCATGGTTTCCATGGATTAGCTAGCAATTTAGCATACATAACACCAAATATGATCATGATTAGCCATTCCAATGGCTAATCATTACCAAGCATTTCCATACCACTCAATAACCATATCATAAGACCATATATACAAAATGATTATAATGCTATACATGCCATACTCAAAATATACAAGCCATTATGCCAAGATGGTATACGGATAGTGTGAGTGTGCCTCCGACCGTTCCCGATTTCCGAGCTGGCTTGTCAACACTACAAGGAATGAAAAGGAGGGAGTAAGCATAAATGCTTAGTAATCTCACATGCAAATAGCAAGTAACACAACTATATACGCAAACATAAAACATCATTTGCATAATCATCACCGAGACATTCATATCACATTTTCATTTATCATCTTACCATATTGTTGTTCTATCGAGTTTTCAACCCGAGGGTTAAGTACATACCTGTTCAAAGTATTCATTTCACAACACTTACCAATACGTCCCTTTCATCTCAAGTATTCCTCCATTTGAGTAGAATTTTACCCGTTGAACACATCGGAATATAATTCGGAAACATGGAAAGTTTGCACATAAGTGCCACATATGTAGCCAAGCTACCATGTAACCCGCCCATAAGTGAACTCGGACTCAACTCAACGAGCTCGGGTGTTCGCATCCATAAGTGAACTCGGACTCAACTCAACGAGCTCGGATGCCTAGTTACATCTCTCGAATTCGGACTCAACTCAACGAGTTCGGACATTCGCATCCATAAGTGAACTCGGACTCAACTCAACGAGTTCGGATGCCAAAACATCCTAGTGACATGTCACTTGTATCCGAATCTATTCCTAAGGTTCAAACGGGATTTTTTCCTCGATCTCACATCTTTGCCGTCTTCCACGGAATATCGGAACCGATACTCGGTGATAGTTCATACTCATCAAGTAATTCACATAATTACATATTATTCAACAATAACCACAAAACATAACGTTTCATGATAATAATAAGCATCATATCATATAAACAACATTAAATTCCTTAAAACAACAATTATGTTACTACATTTACACATGAGCTTACCTCGTATGCGAAAATGACTACTTTTACCATTTCGTCCACAACTTGGTATTTTTCCCATTTTAGCCCGAATTTTAGTTTTCCTTGCTCTATCATTTAAAATATAGTCTAATTAGGACTCACATTATACAAATTGACCCAAAATCATATTTTGAAAAAATTACAGTTTTGCCCCTAAACTTTCGCATATTTACACTTTTTCCCCAAAGCTCGTAAATTAAACTTCAGCCTATTTTCTTATGTTTTATGACATGCTGATCATTTTTCCCTTCTATGGTAACATCAAATTCTCACTCTAATATGTACTTATGACTATTAGGTATTTTTACCGATTAAGCCCTTTTGCTCATTTTCACTTAAAACCGAGTAGTACAAGTTGTCTAACATAATTTAAAACCTCATATTCTATCATAAAACACCAAAATACACAAATTTCACCTATGGGCATTTTTCCAAATATGAACCCTAGGTTGAATTATTGCTAGCATAAGCTTAATCGAGCTACCGGGACTCCAAAAACGTAAAAATCATTAAAAATGAGGCTAGAACGGACTTACAATCGAGCTTGGAAGCTTGAAAAACCCTAGCCATGGTTTCTCCTTGCTATATTCGGCCATGGGGTTGAAGATGAGCAAAATTGGCTTTTAATTTTGTATTTTAATTCATTTTACCCCTAAATGACCAAAATGCCCTTACTACTAAACTTTCCAAAAATTCCATCCATGTCCAATTTTTTTCCATAGACTTAGAAATTGGTAAAATTGATATTTAAAACCTCCTAATTAATATTTAAAAACAATTTCATACTAGAAACTTCTAGAATGCAAGTTTTACAAATTATTCGATTTAGTCCCTAATTTCAATTTAAGCATTTTATGCATAAAATTTCTTCACGAAATTTTCACACAATCATGCAATCATATCATAGACCTTAAAATAATCATAAAATAATTATTTCTATCTCGGATTTTGTGGTCACGAAATCGCTATTCCAACTAGGCCCAAAATCAGGATTTACAAAAACAATCCGAACAAAATGGGATATCTAGGCATACGAAATGGCTCAACTCTAATAACAGATAGGATAGGTAGGATTATCCTTATTTACTTATTAAGCCCATTGAGCTCACGCGTTAGTTTTATAAAACGCATAGCTATGGGATTCATCAAGAAGTTTGAAGTTTCAGCTTGGGAGTTTCGCATCACCCTTCAAATTGAGGTTGTAATGTATTTATATCAGTTTTCATTTATATAAGAACCTTGACATGTACATAAAGGATTAGATTGGAATTGTATTTGTAAACTTTGATTTATAACTTGAATCTCTTTTGGTTTCCTTAATGAAGTTTTACTTTGTTTTGTTATTCATTTTGTAACAGCCCGATTTTGGGCCTAGTCGGAACAGTAGTTTTGGAACCACTATTCCGAGGCCAGAGAAAATTATTTTAGTATTATTTTATGTGTTATAATATAATTTTATAAGTGCATGTAAATTTTGGTAAGTTTATTTTAGCGATTTCTAGTCCAATTTCGAAAAAGGACTAAATCGCGTAAAAGGTAAAAGTTGTGTGTTAATGCCTAAATGTGTTAATAGACTAGAGAACTAAAATTGGAGGCATTTAAAGGGCAATTAGACCCTTTTTAAGTGTGTGGCTGGCCAAGGGGAGACCAATTGGTCAAAAAGCCAAAATTTGTGGCTTTTAGGTGTTTTAATTGACTAACTTGTAATAAAATAAGGAAAAAGAAATAAAATGTCATTTCTCTTTCATTTCTTCTTCTTCCTCGCGAAAATGGCAGCAAAGAATGGGGGTTTTGAGTTTTAAATTTTTAGCCACTTTAAGCCCAAACAAGTAAGTGATCTTTGGTTGTTTCTTGATGATTTTTACATTTTTGGAACCCCTAAAGCATGAGCTTTCATATGAGGGGTCTAATTTGCAAAGTGATGAATAGTCTAGGGTTTTGCCATGAGATTAAATGTTGTTTTTTGTGTTTTTATGGAAGATTATGAATCCTAGTTGTCTAATAAACAACTTTTGTGAAAGAAATTGCATGAAAACACCTTAAAAATGGCTAGTTTGCCAAGTAGTAAGATAAGGTGTTAGTGTGTGTAATAATGATTTTTGTGAGTTGCCATAGTTATGAAAATGGTTTATCTAGGTTTAAGGAGTAAATAAATTGAATAAAAATCATTTTTCGAGCCTAGGGGCAATTTGGTAATTTTGGCAAAATAGAGGGGCAAAATTGTAAATTTTGCCAAAGTGTGTCAATGGACTAATTTGATTAGCACATTGTTTTAATAAGTTAAATGTGATGTTTTAGATGTTGAACATCGAGATTTGGACTTAGAACGGAAAGAAATCGATTAAGGGATGATTACGTCCTTTTCACCTTTGTGGTATTAAGGTAAGTTCGTATGGTAACAATAATGCAATATCATGCTTGAATTAAAATTCTTTATTGTTATGGCATTAAGTGTATGGCCTAAAATATTAGAATTTTGTATGAATGTAATGCTCAATTTCATTATGATGTGCTTGATATTGTATAAAATGTGGATGTATGCCTCTATTGGAATTGACTTGTGAGGATTCAATGAAAATGTGATGATATGCGTGCTAGTATAAGACCATGTCCGGGACATGACATTGGAACTAACATGAAACCTCGTATAAGACCATATCCGGGATATGGCAACGATATGTGGATCTATGTAAGACCATGTGAGGGACATGGCCTTGGGCATTCTATTCGGCGATAATTCTGAACATCCTTTAGCATCCCGAGTATTCAACGGGTAATGAAATGGATGATGTGATGAAAGCCCTAAGGAGGGCATATTAAATAAGGTATGATTATATACTTTAATACGAGTTGGTACAGGTATGTACTTGAGTTATGTTACAAGTTGTACAAGTAGGTACACTAAGCTTATGAGTAACTTAGCCTTGACAGATTTGAGTTGCTGCAGTAGTGTAACTTTGAAAATACACTAAAAATAGTGTAAAATGAGTTAGAAGCTGAATAAAATATGAGAATAAATATTATTGAGTCTAGTTTCTTATAAAAGAAACCATGTAAGTAAAAGAATTTCCTATAATGAGATATTCAAAGTTGCATGGGACAGAGTCAGAATGACTTCAAGATCCCCTATTCTGAATTTAGAAAATAATTATAAATTGTACAAAAATGGTTATGAGTTATGATTTATATGATTAGAATCCTTAATGAGTTTAGTTTCCAGAGAAATAGATGAGAACATTATTTGAGTCCTGTGCTATGAGATAATTGAACTTTAATGCAGAAAGGTCTAAACTGTCAGATAGTGAATCAGGGGTAACTTTGAGGAATAAACTGTACTAATTGGATAAACCAAAAATTCTGTAAAATTTATGATAGAAAGGTACATGAGTCTAGTTTCAATTAAAATTAACGGAACTTAATTTGGAGTTTCGTAGATCCAGATATAAATAATTTAGTTACTCTTGCTCAGTAAGATAGCTTGTCATGAACTTGAGAATATGTTGTAAACATTGATAAAACATGTAAATGAGCTAATAATTGTTTTCATATGAACTTACTAAGCGTAAAGCTTACCCCCCTTCTTTCCCATGTTCTTTAGGGTTGCCAGGTTTGCTCGGGTTGGAGGTTGGCAGAGATATTATCACACTGTCGAGTTCACGCTATTGGTGTAAGTAAATCCTAGTGTTTCGAGTCTATGGCATGTATAGGGTTTTAACGTTGAGTATGTGATATTATGATTTAGCCAAAGGTGTTGGCTTGTATTGATAAAGTGTTGTAGCCATGTGAATTGGCCTATGTTGGCTAATGATGTTGTGGGCCTAAATATTTATTCATATATATGTATGATACTATCTCTTGTGATGTGGCTTATAGCATGTATGCCTAGAGATTGAAATGAGATTCATTGATGAGTTAGTAACTGATGCAAGATTAGGTGATTGGTAAATAGTTAATAATGCCTCATGAATGGTTTGTGGAAATGATTATGTATGCTTAGTGATGGACATGAGGTTTGTGATGTAATGATAGTTATGACTAGTATGTGATAATAATGTGAGCAAATTCTATGGTATTTGTTGCATAAGAAAATGACTTGAGCATAACATGTTGTAGATGTTTAAGAGCTCATTTATGCCATGTTGTATGTTATTGGATAAGTATGTGTGCACATGTTGTGAGGGTGACAAATGGCTTGAAAAATAGCCTTGTAATTGTCCACACGGGTAGACAAACGGGCGTGTGTCTAGATCGTGTGTGACATACGATCTGCCCCCATGGGCGTGTTGTCCAACCATGTGTCCCCTGCACCTAAGTTTTTCAAGTTAGTATGCATGGTAGTAGTACACGGGCAATAAACACGGCTATGTGTCTCAGCCGTTTGAAGGACACGGTCATAGGACACGGGCGTGTGCCTTGGTCGTGTGGTTTTGGCAGAATGTCCAGGTTTTTGGACACGGGTTCGGGACACGGGCGTGTCCCTAGCACATGGGCGGGTGCTCTATACCCACACGGGTGTGTGAAGCCTTGATGCAAGAGATTTTTTAAATTTTTCATGAGTTCTCGGTTGGGTCCCGAACCACCCCGGATGTATGTTTTAGGCGTCGTAAGCCTATATATGAGACAGATTGCATGTGAAAAGAAAATTTTTAAATTGATTGAAATTTTACGGCACAGTTTTTGTGTGATTGATTGAGTTTAAGTCAGGTAACACCTTGAACCCTGTCTTGGCATCAGGCATGGGCGAGGGGTGTTACACATTTCAAGCATTGTATGTCTTGTATTTTGAGTTTAAATGAGTTTTGACATTGAGTTATAATGACTTGAAACCCATTGATATGTTTAGGTAATGTTTGGAATGTTTTAGAGTGTTTTCGGATTGATTTCTAGCTCTAGGGGTTTAGATATTAGGTCTTTGTAATAGCCCGATTTGGGTCTAGTTGGAACAGTAGTTTCGGGACCACCAATCCGAAGTTGGAGAAAGTATTTTATTATTATTTTATACTTATAACATGTTTATTATCGTGCATAAAAATTTTGGTGATTTAATTTTAGTAATTGAGAGCTTAATTGCGAAAAAGGACTAAATCGGATAAAGTACAAAAGTCTTAATTTGATAGCTAAGGGAGTTAAATTTCCATGTATCATAAATTTGGGGCCTTTAAATTGAAATTAGGCCCTAAAATAGTGCTTGGCCAGCCATGAGACAAGGATTTTAACTTAGTCAAATGTTAGGTGAAGTTGGTGACTTGTTTGACAAAAAAGAAAATAATATAAACATAGGATGATATCATCCCTTTCCCATCTTCTTCTTAACCAAAAATATCAGCCATAGGAGAGTTTTGAAGCTTGAAAATTTCATCCACTTAATCTCTCTATAAGTAAGTGATCTTGATGGTTTTTCTTGATGATTTTAGTACTTTTAGAACCCTTGTAACATGAGCTTTCAAATGAAGGGACTATTTTGCAAAATGGTTGAAAGTATAGGGTTTTACCATGAGTTTGATCATGTTGTTTTCTAAAATTTTATGTAAGAAAATGAGCTACGGTAGTGTAAGAAACAACTTTTGTGAAGTAGTTTTCATGAAAACCCTAACTAAGGACCATTTTCTATAAGTTGTAAAATAGGTGATAAATGTGTGAAATAATGAGAAGTGTGAGCTACTTCTAGTATAAAAAGTAATCAACTTGGCTTGGTTAGTGAGAAAATGTGATAAAAATCGATTTTCGGACCTACGAGTAAAATGGTCATTTTGTGAAAGTCTAGGGACAAAACGGTCATTTTGCCCAATTATGAATTCTCGAGTGTCTAGAGTAAATTGCTAATGAGATGAATGAATTTCTATCATTTTAGATCAAGAATTACAAAATTCAGGCCTAGATCGGGGAAATGCGAAGCAAGTGGACTAAGCCGAGCTAGTCGTCTATAATTTGTAATCCGAGGTAAGTTGTATGTAAATAATACAATTACATTGTATTACATGTGTTTAAATTTATATAGCATAAATTTTTTTTGTGGAAACGATTATGTATGATGAATAATGAGATAGTAGAACTCTTGTTCGAACCTTAGGAAATAAATTGGATATTCATGCCATGACACTCGGGTTATTTGTGTGCTAGCGTAAGACATGTCTGAGACATGCATCGGCCATAAGATGAGAGCCAGTGTAAGACCATGTCTGGGACATGGCATCGGCATTGAGATGAAAGCTAGTGTAAGACATGTCTGGGACATGCATCGGCCTCGAGATGTAAGCCAGTGTAAGATATGTCTGGGACATGCATCAGCTACAAGATGAGCCAGTGTAAGACCATGTCTAGGACATGGCATCGGTATTATACCCTATGTTTGAGACTTAGCGAATATCTGATAGCATTTCAAATGGTTCAACGGTAAGAGTTACAATTTCAGTTAAACGAGAAAAGTATAACCATGTTGTGAGTGGTACAGATACCTAGTTGAAATCTATGAGATGTGAGCTCAATATATATATGCTATGTGAACTGTATTGATTAGTGATGAGAAAGTTGTGCTTATGCCTACTTTAGTACTATGAGCATAATGATGAATGGTAAAGTTGTTGTTATATTTATTGCATACAACTTACTAAGCTTTATGCTTACGCTATTTGTTTCCATTTTCTTATAGTGTCACCTAATTAGCTCGTGGATCAATGGTCATCGGAGGTATCAATCACACTATTAATCGAAGCACTTGGTATAGTTAGATCTCTTTATTTTGATTATGGCATGTATAGGACTCTTTGATTTTGTTTTAGTGTCACATTATTTTAGGCCCAATGTGTTTGGCCTGCTTTAATATTTGACTCATTTTGTACAAGGCCATGAAAAATAACTAATATTGAAAGTTATTATATGAATGCAAAGTAGTCTTTCATGAATGAGAAATTGTTGGTATGGTTGAATACATGAATTGTATATAGACTTTAGTTATGGTTGTTTGGTGGTGAAATCATGTTAATTTAGACTTTGATATGTTGGTTGTTGTTATGTTGTGTTTCAGGGTGGCAAAAGGCTTGGTAGATAGCCCTATATTGTCCACACGGGTAGACACACGGGCGTGTATCACACACTGCTAGCCCCATGGGCGTGTTGTTCGGCCATGTGTCCCCTGCACGTAAAAATTTCAAGTCAGTATGCATGGTAGTAAACACACGGGTAGTGACACGGCAGTGTGTCTCAGCCGTATGGAGGATTCGGCCTCTAGCCACAGGCGTGTGCCTCGGCCGTGTGCCTTAACTTGGATGCTGATGCCAAAAATAGAATGTCAAGGTTTTTAAACACGGGCTAGGACACGGGCATGTCATGGCATTGTGAGGGATACGGGCCATAAACATGAGCGCGTGTCAAGCAGTGTGAAAACCCCTGTAGGTTCAAATTTATAATTTACTTCACACGAGTATGGGACACGGGCGCGTCCCTAGGTGCTTAGGCCGTGTGTGCCACACGGGCCATCAGCACAATCATGTTCAAGTCCCATACGGGCGTGTTTCCTATGCACATGAGCGTGTGCCCTGTTTCAAGGATTATTTTTCTAAAAGTTGATTAAGGACCCGAATTGGTCCTGAATGGGTTTCGAAAGACGTTTGAGGCCTTGTGGACCAATTTTAAGGAATTTTAAACAAGTTTGAAAAAGTTTTAAATTTGGTCAAGTCTTGATGATTCGAAAAAGTTAGAATGCATGTGCTAAGTGAGGTGACGCCTCGTAACCAGTCCCGGTGTAGGACTCAGGTGTAGGGTGTTATATTTAGTGGTATTAGAGCTATGGTTTAGTCGATTCTAGGACTAACCTAGTGTGAGTACGAGTCTAGCTATACATGCCATAACTGTATATTGATAGTGTGACGACTCCTGATGAGATAAATTGTGTTTTTATTTATATAGTAAATGGATCCTAATGTAGCTACGGCTGATGATATGGAGAGTAACACACCAACTCCTGCTGACGGGATCGCGCCAATACATAGTGGACCCGTGACACTGAGTCAGGGCGGAGGGACTAGAGAGGCTTACCTCCACATGATAGATGCTTGGTACATGGAGTTTGTTCATGCGAATCCGAACACTCCACCTCCCCCACCTCCTCCGATTCCTCAGTATGCCCCTGTAGCTTTGAAAAGAGTGGAAATGGTTAGGAGAAAGAGAGAAACCCCCGGTAAATAAAATACGAAAGCAAAGGGCTGAGGAATTTTGGGCTAAAATTGATGATGACCCAGAAAGAGCAGAGTTCTGGTTGGAAAATACCATTAGGGTATTTGATGAGCTATCGCGTATGCCTGAAGAGTGTGTGAAGTGTGAAGTGTCACTCCTACGAGACTCGGCCTACCAATGGTGGAATATTTTCGTGTTTGTTGTACCGAGAGAGAGGAGAACTTGGGAGTTCTTTCAGGAAGAGTTTCAAAAAAAGTATATCAGTCAAAGGTTTATAGATCAGAAGAGGAAAGAATTTCTAGAATTGAAGCAAGGTCAAATGACAGTAACAGAGTATGAACATGAGTTTGTAAGACTCAGCAAGTACGCCCGAGAGTGCTTATCTACCGAGGCCATAATGTGTAAGAGGTTCGAGGAAGGCCAGAATGAAGATATCCGAGTATTTTTCGACATCCTAGAACTAAGGGAATTTGTAGTACTGGTTGAGAGAGCTTGCAGAGCAGAAAAATTGGTTAAAGAGAAGAGAAAGGCAGCTATTGAGTCTCGTGATTCAAAGAAGAGATAGATGGGGAAGTCACATTAGTCCTCATCTAAGAGATCGAGAGAATTTACTACCCGATCGAATGCTTTAGGGGGATTCTCGAGTAAAAACAAGGACCAGCAGTACACGGCATCTAAAGCTCAAACCACTTCCATCGCAAGTATTGGTAGTGCTCGGCCAAATAGGCCGGAGTGTTCACAGTGTGGTAAGCGTCATTTCGGGGAGCGCTGAAGGAATGAAAGAGGTTGCTTCAAATATGGATCTTTGGACCACTTCATCTGAGACAGCCCTGAATTAAATGAGAAAGAGAAAAAGCAAGATGTGAGGACGACTAGTGCTCCTACGAGGGGTAGGCCACAGAAGAACCCGGGTAGCGAGGCTAGCAGTAGATGTGCCCCTAGAGATTCAGCTATAAGGTCCAAGGGCCATGCACCTGCAAGGACTTATGCCATTCGCGCTTGCGGAGAGGCATCTTCACCAGATGTGATTACGGGTACTTTTTCTCTTCACGATATTTCTATTATTGCTTTAATTGATTCGGGGTCTATTCATTCCTATGTATGCATGAAATTAGTATCCAGTATACATATGTCTGTTGAGTCTATCGAATTTGTGATCAAAGTGTCAAACTCGTTAGGCAGGCATGTGATAGTTGATAAAATGTATAGAGGTTGTTCTTTGATGATTAGAGATCATTGTTTTCCAGCTAACCTCATGCTACTACCGTTTGATGAATTTGATCTGATTCTTGGCATGGATTGGTTGACTACTCATGATGTGATAGTGAATTGTGGTAGCAAGTTCATTGAAATGAAATGTGAGAATGGGGATATTATTTGGGTTGAATCAGGTGAACCAGATAACCCACCAGTACTGATCTCGTCTTTGATTGTCGAGAAATATCTGAGAAAAGGGTATGAGTCCTACCTAACATTTGTGTTGAACACCAAGAAGTCTGAAGTGAAAATTGAGAAAGTGCCCATACAGGATGGCTCCAACCAGAAAATTGAGAAAGTCCTACCTAACATATGCAAGTACCCGGATATATTTCCGGAAGAGTTGCCTAGATTGCCTCCAACCAGAGAAGTTGATTTTGGTATCAAATTAGTCCTCGGTATGGCACCCATCTTGATTGCTCCATACAGGATGGCTCCTACGGAGTTAAAGGAGTTGAAAGTTAAACTACAAGAGTTAACTGACAAGGGTTTGCAAGATCGAGTTTTTCTCCGTGGGGTGCCCCAATGCTATTTGTGAAGAAAAAGGATGGGTCGATGAGATTGTGCATAGACTACCGACAGCTCAACAAGGTAACTGTGAAAAACAAATATCCCTTGCCAAGGATCAACGATTTGTTCGATTAGTTGAAGGGAGCCACTGTGTTTTCTAAGATCGACCTAAGGTCTAGATACTACCAACTAAGGGTTAAAGAGCAAGATGTACCAAAAACCGCGTTTAGGATGAGGTATGGGCACTTTGAGTTTCTTGTTATGCCCTTCGGTTTAACAAATGCCCCTGCAGTGTTTATGGATTTGGTGAACCGCATTTTTTGGCTGTATTTAGATAAGTTCGTGGTGGTCTTTATTGACGACATACTGATTTACTCATGGGATGAGAGTGAGCACGCGGAGCATTTGAGAACGGTTCTACAAACCTTGAGAGATAAGCAGTTAAATGGCAAGTTCAGTAAGAGTGAATTTTGGCTATGAGAGGTCAGATTCTTGGGACACATTGTGTCGGGTGACGGGATCAGAGTTTTCCCGAGTAAGATCTCGGCTATCGTTGAGTGGAAACCGCTGAGTAATGTGACAGAGGTTCGAAGCTTTTTGGGCTTGGCTGGATACTACAGAAGATTTTTAAATGGGTTATCGATAATAGCTACTCCGATGACAAGGTTGTTACAAAATGATGTCAAGTTTGAATGGTTAGAGAGGTGCCAACAAAGTTTCGAGAAACTAAAGGCTTTATTGAATGGTTTAGGGTGCGTGCTCATATAAGAAGGCAATGTGATAACTTATGCCTCGAGACAACTAAAGCCACACGAGAAGAAATACCCGACCCACAATTTGGAGCTAGCAGCTATCGTGTTCGCATTAAAAATTTGGAGACACCATTTGTATGTTGAAAGATGCTGAGTGTTCACCGGCCATAAAAGCCTCAAGTATTTGATGACTCAAAAAGAGTTGAATCTATGGCAACGAAGGTGGCTAGAGCTATAAAGGATTATGAGTTGATTATTGACTACCATCTGGGAAAGGCGAACATGGTCACCGATGCATTGAGTAGAAAATCCTTTTTTTCTTTGAGAGCAATGAATGCCCAATTGGCTTTGTCGGAGGATGGTTCAATTTTAGCAAAGTTAAAGGCTAGACTGACATTGTTTCAAGAGATTTGTGAGGCTCAGAAAGGTGATAAGGACTTGCAAGTTAAAATGGCTCAGTGTGAGACGAGAAATGAATCAGATTTAGTATTGGTACTAATGGTTGTATGATGTACTGAGACAAAATTTGTGTACCCAAGGATAATGTGCTCATTCAGAAGATTTTACGAGAGGCACATAGTGGTTGTTTGTCTATCCACCCAAGTAGTGTGAAAATGTACAATGACTTGAAGAAACTGTACTGGTGGTCGGGGATGAAAAGAAACATTTCTGAGTTTGTTTCTAAGTGTCTAATTTGTTAGCAAGTGAAAGATGAACACCAAATATCTTCGGGTTTACTTTAGCCTATCATGGTCCCTGAGTGGAAGTGGGATTGGATTACTATGGACTTTGTGACGGGTTTACTGGTAACCCCGAGGAAGAAAGATGCCGTGTGATGAAGTCGGCTCACTTTATGCCTATACATACAGACTTCTTACTCAATACGCTAGCTGACTTGTACATTTCCGAAATTGTAAGACTTCATGGAGTGCCCTTGTCGATTATTTCAGATAGAGACCCAAGGTTTACCTTGAGGTTTTGAAGAAATTACAAGAGGCTTTGGGAACAAAGTTGAACTTTAGCACAACTTTTCACCCGCAAACCGACGGATAATCGGAGAGAGTAATTCAGATCTTAGAAGATATGTTGCGGTGTTGTATTCTCGAGTTCCAAGGCAGTTGGGAAAAGTGTTTATCGCTGGTGGAATTCACCTATAACAATAGTTATCAGTCAAGTTTGAAAATGGCGCCCTATGAGGCTTTGTGTGGGTGTAAGTGCAGAACACCTTTACATTGGACCAAACTGAGAGAGAATCAGATTCACGGGGTCGACTTAGTTAGAGAAACTGAAGAAAAGGTTAAAGTGATTTGTGATTGTATAAAGGCCGCATTGGATAGACAGAAATCCTACGTAGATTTGAAACAGAAAGAGATCGAGTTTCAAGTCAGAGATAAAGTGTTTTTGAAGGTATCCCCGTGGAAGAAGGTTCTCCGATTTGGAAGGAAAGGTAAATTAAGTCCACGATTTATCGGACCTTATGAGGTGACTGAGAGAATTGGACCGGTAGCATACCGAATTGCTTTACCCTCAGAACTGGAAAAGATTCACGACGTGTTTCATGTGTCCATGTTACGTCAATATAGATGGATCCTTCACATGTTATTGTGCCAACTGAGGTTGAGATTCAGCTGGACATGACTTATGGAGAAGAGCCGGTTAAGATTTTGGCTCGAGAGGTTAAACAATTGAGAAATAAAAGTATAGCACTTGTTAAAGTATTATGGCATAGACTTGGAGTTGAAGAAGCCACATGGGAACTCGAGGAGACCATGAAAGACCAATACCCGAATCTATTCATCGGTAAGATTTTTGGGGACGAAAATCCCTAACGGGGAGAATTGTAACAGCCCGATTTTTGGTATAGTTGGAACAATGATTTTGGGACCACCAATCCGAAGTCAGAGAAAGTATTTTAGTATTATTTTAGACTTATAACATGTTTATTATCGTGCATGAAAAATTGGGTGAATTAATTTTAGTAATTGAGAGCTTAATTGTGAAAAAGGACACTAAATCGCATAAAGTCCAAAAGTCTTAATTTGATAGCTAAAGGAGTTAAATTGCCATGTATCATAAATTAGGGGTCTTTAAAGTGAAATTAGGCCCTAAAATAGTGCTTGGCCGACCATGAGACAAGGATTTTAACTTAGTCAAATGTTAGGTGAAGTTGGTGACTTATTTGAAAAAAAAGAAAATAAAATAAACATAGGATGATATCATCCCTTTTCTATCTTCTTCTTGACCAAAAATATCAGCCATAGGAGGGTTTTGAAGCTTGAAAATTTCAGCCACTTAATCTCTCTATAAGTAAGTGATCTTGATGGTTTTTCTTGATGATTTTAGTACTTTTAGAACACTTGTAACATGAGCTTTCAAATGAAGGGACTATTTTGCAAAATGGTTGAAAGTCTAGGGCTTTAACATGGGTGTGCTCATGTTGTTTTCTAAAATTTTATGTAAGAAAATGAGCTACGGTAGTGTAAGAAACAACTTTTGTGAAGTAGTTTTCATGAAAACACTAACTAAGGACCATTTTGCATAAGTTGTAAAATAGGTGATAAATGTGTGAAATAATGAGAATTGTAGGCTAGTTCTAGTATAAAAATTAATCAGCTAGGCTTGGTTAGTGAGAAAATATGATAAAAATTGATTTTCGAACCTACGGGTAAAATGGTCATTTTGTGAAAGTCTAGGGGCAAAATAGTCATTTTGCCCCATTATGAATTCTCGAGTGTCTAGAGTAAATTATTGTTGAGATGCATGAATTTTTATCATTTTAGATCAAGAATTACAAAATTCGGGCCTAGACTAGGAAAAAGAAAATCAAGTGGACTAAGCCGAGCTAGTCGTCTATAGTTTGTAATCCGAGGTAAGTTGTATGTAAATAATACAATTACATTGTATTACATGTGTTTAAATTGATATAGCATAAATTGCTTGTTTGTGGAAACGATTATGTATGATGAATAATGAGATAGTAGAACTCCCGTTCAAACCTTAGGAAATAAATTGGATATTCATGCCATGACACTCTGGTATTTGTGTGCTAGAGTAAGAAATGTCTGAGACATACATCGGCCACACTATGAGAGCCAGTGTAAGACCATGTCTGAGGCATGGCATCTGCATTGAGACGAGAGCTAGTGTATGACATGTCTGGGACATGTATCGGCCTCGAGATGTAAGCTAGTGTAAGACATGTCTGGGACCTGTATCAGCTACAATATGAGCCAGTGTAAGACCATGTCTAGGACATGGCATCGGTATTATATCCTATGTTTGAGGCTTAGTGAATATCCGATAGCATTTTAAATGGTTCAATGGTGAGAGTTACAATTTCAGTTAAACGAGAAAAGTATAACCATGTTGTGAGCGGTACAGGTACCTAGTTGAAATGTATGAGACGTGAGCTCAATATATATATGCTATGTGAATTGTATTGGTTAGTGACGTAAGTTGTGCTTATGCCTACTTTAGTATTATGAGCATGATGATGAATGGTAAAGTTGTTGTTATATTTATTGCATGCAACTTACTAAGCTTTATGCTTACCCTATTTCTTTCCATTTTCTTATAGTGCCGCCTAATTAGCTCGTGGATCAACAGTCGTCGGAAGTATCGATCACACTATCAACCGAAGCACTTGGTATAGTTAGATCTCTTTAATTTGATAAAGGCATGTATATGACTCTTTGATTTTGTTTTAGTGTCACATTGTTTTGGGCCTTTGACTCATTTTGTATAAGGCCATGAAAAAGGGCTAATATTGAAAGTTATTATTTGAATGCAAAGTAGTCTTTCATGAATGAGAAATTGTTGGTATGGTTGAATACATGGATTTTATATAGACTTTAGTTATGGTTGTTTGGTGGTGAAATCATATTAATTTAGACTTTGATATGTTGGTTGTTGTTATGTTGGCAAAGGGCTTGGTAGATAGCCCTATATTGTCTACACAGGTAGACACAAGGACGTGTGTCTAGGCCGTGTGTGACACACGGTCAGCCCTATGGGCATGTTGTCCAGCCGTGTGTCCCCTGGACATAAAAATTCCAAGTGAGTATGCATGGTAGTAAACACACGAGAAGAGACACGGCCGTGTGTCTCAGCCGTGTGTAGGACACTGCCTCTGGCCATGGACGTGTGCCTTAAATTGGATGCTAACGTTAGAAAGTAGAATGTCAAGGTTTTTAGACACGGACTAGGACACGGGCGTGTCATGGCTGTGTGAGGGACACGGGCCATAGACACGGGCATGTGTCAGGTCGTGTGAAAACCCATATAGGTTCGAATTTAGAATTTAATTCACACAGATATGGGTTACGATCGTGTCCCTAGGTGCTTACGCCGTGTGTGCCACACGGGCCATTAGCACTGCCTTGTTCAAGTCCCATACGGGCGTGTTGCCTATCCACATGGGTGTGTGCCCTGTTTCAAGGATTATTTTTCTAAAGTTGGTTAAGGACCCGAACTGGTCACGAATGGTTTTCGATGGACGTTTAAGGCCTTGTGGGCCTATGTTAAGGAATTTTAAACAAGTTTGAAAAAGTTTTAAATTTGGTCAAGTCTTGATGATTCAAAAAAGTTAGAATGCATGTGCTAAGTGAGGTGACGCCTCGTAACCCGTCCCGGTGTAGGACTCGAGTGTTGGGTGTTATAGTTTTGGTCTAGTTGTTTTGGAATAATTGAGCTAAAAAGCTTAAATGAGCATTCTACAGGAGTTGTATTACATCTTTCTAGAGGTAATGATACAACTACCCTAGACCTAGGCCACTACACTCTTTTAGCCTAATTTGGCTTCTAGAGGCTCATTTTGGGTCCTAAACAACCCAGATGGCTTCGAACCTTTTATAAATGGTTTTAAATTATTTTTTAACTCCCCAATATATATCAATCTTGATTCATTGTGTTAAGCTCGATAATGCCAAGAGGGGGTGAATTGGTGTTCTAAAACTTTAAAAAAATATGGCAAACAAGATAGACACAAGTATTTATAGTGGTTCGATCCCAATTGCCTACCTCCACTACTTTCGCTTACTAGAAATAAGGCTTTCCCAAATTCACTATATTTGAACCTTTCAACGACAATGTTTAACCTTTACAAAACACTATCTTTTCACTATGCAAGATAAAGCCATTTCCCAAAGGTTTTTGGGTTGCAATCCTTTACAAAGATGGGAAATAAGAATAAGGATTAAAGGCTCCTATTAAAGGAAGATATTATAATGGTATAGCTCACTCAATGAAAATATAACACTTGAAAAGAATAAAAGAGATGATTGCTCAAGTGTTTGTTTGTTGAACAAAGAGAATATCAATGAAAAGATTGGATTTTTGGGTAATTGGCTTTGCAAACTTGTTTCTTTTCTTCAATGTGGAGATATTGACCTTTATTTATGCCTTCTAACAACCTTGGGGACATTGGGAGCCAATTAAAGTCGTTGTTGTAGTTAATTTGAGCATTAATCTTAAACCGCAAACCACTTGTATCACTACAAGTGGGCTTGTGCCAGTAGAAGTCCACTTGTATTGGTGAAAATATAAGGGTTTCAAGGGTTTAGACTTGTACCTATAGTTGTATCGATAGAAGGTGCAAGGAAACCTAAAAATTGCTCACTAACTTACTTGTATCGATAGAAGTTCGATGACTTACTTTTACTAGTAGACTCCTCAAAAGTATTGATACAACTGCGATGTATTGGTAGAAGGGCCCTCAATCATCGATAGAAGTCAGAAAGAATTCTTTGGGTACTCTCTGAGTTGGTTTTACCAATACTTCTATACACTTGTATCAGTAGAAGTATTTCAGAGTTGTAAAATTTATTTTGAATCGTTTTTTTCAAAGGCATTTTACAATTTTGAGTTTCTAAACATTTTGAAAATAATTTTGAGGGTTTATATAAATTAATTGCAAATTTGACTAAGTGAGAATTTAAAGTTAAAGTTTGTTATATCAAAACATTTGAAGTTAATATCTTTTAAAAATTTATTCAATGAAGACATTTTATAAAAATCTTGAATTCCTATTCAACTTTAATAATGAAAATATTTTGAGAATTAGTTGATAAAGAATCATTTTATGTTTTAAACCATATAGCTTGTACAAAGATATTTTCACTTCCAAATTTTACTTTTCTTCTCCCTTTTGTAATATAAAAAAACACATACATTTAAAAACTAAGGAGAACAAAAAATGAAAACAATAAATAGAAGATAAGAAAAGGATACAAAGTAAAATAAAATAAAGCATATATGCACATGAAAAGTAGAAAGACACGAAGTAGAAACACGAGATAATTAATAAAATAAAAACCAAAGCATATTAGCAAATAAAAGGCATCCAAAGTATCATGAGTCAAACATTAAAAACATAGAAAATATGATCTAAAGTATAAATAAAAGAAAGCAAAAGCAATTTAAGTAGCAAAAATCCCAACCAAACCAATAAGTCAGTTTTAAGCCAACAAAACAAACTAGGCATCGAGAGGCGGAAGGAATCGAGAGGCAAGATCTGAGATGTGCTCATTCAAAAGATTGTACCGATCTAATACATGGGCTGTTAATGTATTAAGATTCAAAGGCAACCCATGTATCACATCAAGAAGAGTGAGGGTACAAGGGGACAGAGAAGGTGTCAAAGTGAGTATATCCGCTTGTTGAGGAGCATATTCTAGTGGCCTCCTTTGCCTTGATGACTAGTGGTGGCTTGTTGAGGTTGATGAGCACGCTCGGGATTGCAAATCCATTCACCATCATGTTTGATCCAACCAAAACTATAAGCAATCAACATATCAAGATAGGAAGTTATGGCTCGGCCTGGATCAATATTAACATTTAACTTAAGGGCTTAGAAGATATGAGAGAGGAATATGCCATACCTAATAGTTTTGTTTCTAGATATCGAAAGACGGACAATCTCAACAATGTTAAGGAAAATGATTTAGGTGAGGTTAAGGTAATGGTTTGTACGAAAGCTATGTCACATCCAAAATCTGAATTTTGAAATCTAGAATGCTTGTTGGTAGGGCCACTATCCAAGTAAAAATAAGATGGAGGATCCTATCTTGCAAGTCGAGCTCACCTACATAGTTGTTAGGGTAATAAGGTCGTAAGGGAATAAACCATGGTTGCTAGCATCACCCTTTTTTGAAATGGAGAGATGTCTCGCAAGGGAAGAAATAAACACCTCAACTTCTTCACCCATGACAAAAGAAGTGATGAAAATGAAGATTCAACCATTGAAACCATAGATAGATTTGGTGTTGGAGTAAAAAGCCCTAACGAGGTTTTCATAGAAAACACCCCTAATTTGTAGACAAGGTAACCAACTTCAATCACGAAGTTGATTGAGGTTCTTAAACTCGAGTTGATTTGAGACAAATCTAAGGTTTAATGGAAGGGATATTTGAACATTTTGGGTGGAAAAGTATGTATTGAATTTTTCTAGGATTGTACTAGAGGATTCACCCCTAGCACACTTCTTAGCAGGACTTTTAGTAAAGCTACAGGGAGTCATGATTAGACAAAGGGTAAACTAAGGGTAAATGAGACGAATAAAAAATAGGTGCCTATAAAAATAGAGCATATACAAGCAATTTATATCCCCAAAAGCAGCAATTTTGATGCAAAAGTGATGATTTTAGAAACTATACAATGGCATTAAAGTGATGTAGAGAGATAGGGAAAACCAGAATATGTATATATATAATTGAATTGTATATACAATAATATACTTAAGTAGTTTGCGAAAGAATTATATATATATATAAAAGTGTTGCAATAGAGATGTATACACAAATATATAACTAAATAGATATAAATATATATAAATTAAACAATATATATGTCTATGAAAAAATATATGTGCATATTTACATAAATTATACTTTCACTATGTATATAAACCTATCATTATATATAACTGTAAAGATAGAATATAAATATATTTATACAAATAAATAATAAGTAAAAACTAACTATATATGGGTTAAAATATGTAGTGATATATAATAGTAAAAATAAAATTTATATAACAATATAAGCTTATTTTCTCGCTTTGTTTCTTTTTAATGAAAATCAAAATCAACATACAAAGATGAAAATTTTAGTGCTAGATGGTCAAAATTTTAAAAATATTCACTAAAACTAACATATGATTTAAGGAAGGAATAAAAAAAAATGAAAATGAAAAGTTAGGATTTAGCTTTGAATCTTGGAGAAAAATGAGAGAAAAAGGTGTATTTTTTATTATGGAAAATCTGTTGAAAGTGATGGAGAGCACGTGGGAGACAAGAATCTTGAAGAAATTTTGAGTAAAAAAAAATTATGGGGTAGAGAAGGTTGGAATCGAGCGGTGAAGAGGTGAAAACAAAGGGAAATATTTTGATTGGTTTGGAGTGTTATGCAGAAAAGTAAAATGCTGTTGGGGTATAGATATGCCGGCAACTATTGATACTTGGGCACTTGTATCGACACAAATGCCTAACTATTGGTAGAAGTCTCTTTCTACCGATACCATAAGAAATAACCCAAAAAACCAATTTGGCAAACTTCTACGGAAACTTCTACTACTTATACCAAAATAAGTTTACATAAAATGCCAAAAATCAGTCAAAAAGCATAAAAAATAAGAAAATTTTGTTCTTATTTTTTATTTTTTTATGCTTTGGACAATTTAAAACATGATTAGGAAATTATGGATTTTTAAAACAAGGAGATCGTTCTACATAAACCTCCTCGAAAGGAAAATTTCTTTTTTTCTTCACTTGGACAACAAAAATGAAGAAGGATGATAATTCTCATCTCTCTCCCACTCAATTACTATATATACTAAGTTTAAGATTATAATTAAATGCTTAATTAACTTATGTTTTAACCTTTAAAACATGTTTAATATATAATCTTTCTTAACAAAACTAGGCGGATGTTGTTATCATTATCACCACTATTATATAATAACAATGGTTTAATAACTATTTAGGTCCTTTACATATTTGCTAATCGGATCCTTATGCACTTTTTAAATTAAAATTTAATAGCGGTTGAACTTTTACAATTTAGTCTATGTACTATAATTAATGCTTTTTGGATTTAATTACTTAACTTTTCCTTAATATATTTTTATACTAACTATGTAAACCCTTCTGCTCATATTTTCAATGACTCGATTTACGAAATTGAGTTTCATAAATCCTTCTAAAACTAGGTCATTACAAACATAATTACAAGTAATGTGATTATCTTTAACATATGATAGCTCTCTTGTGTGGCTAGTTTCCTTCTCAACTTGAGTTGGTTCTTGTAGATCATCAATTTTGAGTTCTTGAACCATCTCATCTAATGTTTTTTCTTCATGTGATGCTTTGTTAGGATGAACTTGATAAATTTTTACATCATCAAGATCAATAGAATCCTTTTTTCAATGAGAGTTAGATTCATAAAAAAATCACATGTATAGACTCTTCTAGTACAAGGGTTCTCTTATTGAAAATTTTATAAGCTTTAGAATTTGGGGAATATATAAGAAAAATTCCTTCGCTGCTGTTGGCATTAAATTTTCCTAAATTTTATTTTTCGTTGTTTAAGACAAAACATTTGCAACCAAAAGGATGAAAATAGCTAATGTTCGACTTTCTTCCTTTGAAAAGTTCATAAGAAGTTTTCTTTAAAATAAGCCTAACCATAGATCTATAATAATATAACAATAAGTGTTTATGGTTTCCGCCTAAAAATATCTTGGTAAGTTGTTTTCTCATAATATAGCCCTAGCCATTTCCTCTAGAGTCCTATTCTTCGTCTCAACAACTTCTTTACAAAATTTATGGCTAATACCATGTTCATTACAAAATTTGTCAAAACCAAGATTTTTAAATTCTTTTTCCATGGTCACTTCTTACACTTGAAATTGAATATTGATCTGTCACAATTTGTTATGGAAAATTAGAGTCTTTTCGACACTTAACAAGCTTGTTTCTTAGTTCTTTTATTTGTTTTTATTACATTTTCAATATTTAGTAGTTTATGTTTAATTTCAGTAAAATAAGCATTTTTACGAATTTTTTAGTATTTTGACGACCCGTTAAGCTACCTTAGGCCTTGGGTATGACTAATGGGTTATTTGAGTATGTAGGGCATCAATTTAGGCTTAAGTATGAAAGGAACAATGACCGTGTCGTGACATCAGCATTCAACGTTATGACACTGAACTTCGAAGCATCAAGGCTGAAAATAGGATTGATGTCATGATGTAAGCATGAAAAAGTGATGACTTTAGCAGTCGTATGAGTAGAATTTTAAAACTGCAATTTATTTATTAAATCAAGGGTATTTTAGGAATAAATTACCCTAATATTGCCCTAGGTTTTACCTATATATACACTCTTATAGTCTCATTAGGTGGTTGTGTAATACCCCATACTCAGCCCAGTAGTTGAACCCGAGCTATGGAACCCCACATTAGCCACCTGTTTTGTAACACTCCTAACCCGGATCCATCGCCGGAATAGGGTTACGAAACATTACCGAACTTATTTGATAAATAATTATACATTTCACATACATTTTCTATTTCCAAACAAATATCATTCATAATCAATGACATTATCCCTAATACGAACATACGAGGCCCAAATCATGCATTAGGAGTAGTTCGAGACTAAACCGATAACTTAGAATTTTTTTGGAACACTTAGAAAATTTTATAAAATACAAGGACACACGCCCGTGTGACCTGACCGTGTGTCTCACATGGCCAAAGACATGCCCATGTCACAGGCCATATGGACATTCGAAATGGGATCACATGGCCGTTTCTCAGCCTGTGTTCTACCCTGTGTAACTCTCTGGCTTGGGTCACACGGCCAACACACGGGCTAGTGTGCCCTTCGAAATGGCCTCACATGCCCGTGTGCCAAGCCGTGCCCCATGTAACTCTCTGACTTGGGTCACACGGCCAACACACAGGCTAGTGTGCCCTTTAAAATGGCCTCACATGCCCATGTGCCAGGCCGTGCCAAACCTGTAGGGTATATTGACTTATGCCACACGACCAAGTCACATGCCAGTGTGCTGGGCGGTGTGGAGCATACTAACTTGATTCCTAATTAAACACCAGGGGACACATGGTCGTGTCACCTAATCGTGTGTCACACACAGTTGAGACACACGCCGGTGTCTCTACTCGTGTAGACAAAAATAGGCTATTTACCAAGCCATCTTTCTCACCCAAATTTCATTCACCTACACAAAACCAAAAGGCATATAACATGGAATAAATAGGCATTCAAAACAATCTCAACCAGGCCTAATTCATGCTAATTCCATACCATCAACCATATGACACACAAGTATCACAATAAGCCATTCATTTCATACCAATTCCACATTCTCAAAACACCTAAATGGTCACATTCAACTATGCACTTTTCTACCTAAAGCCACAGGCATACCAATCTCAAATTTCAACTATTTGATATCCATAATGCCAATTCACAACAAGCATATAAATGGAAAATATACACAATATATCAAAGGCCTTTTTGCACATATATATGCATCACCAAACATGCCAAAAATAACCCAAATTACATGGCTATACACAAAAGTAACCATTCATTATTTACAAGCCAAATCAAATTGCTAAATCCATTACTAACATATATACCAATGACCATAACTCCTATACATGCCATATAACCAAATACATAAGTTCAAAAGTACCAAAGAGATAGCTTGATAGTGTGATGAGATCTCCGACAACTCCCAATCTGAGCTTGCTTCGATAAACACTATAAAACACGGAAAAGTAAAAGAGGAAGCTATAAAGCTTAGTAAGCTCGTATAGTTAATAAGTAAAGCTCACCATTCATTCACCAACCAAGTAGTATGAACATAATATACTACAAAATCATTAAATCATAAGGTTAACATATATTCAATCACATAAGTAATCATGAACTCACAACTTTCATAGGTTCAATGCTCATATAGTTTCCGTACATACCTGTACTGTTACAAATCTATTTCTCACTGTTTCATATCTTCGATATACTCATTGAACCATTTGGAATAATATTGGATACTCAAGAATCTCACACCCTAAGTGCCAAATACATAATCGTAGCTATCTCAATCTCATATCTCATATAATGCTAACTCTCGAGCTATCAACGAGTCCACTCACACAAGCTGACGGTCATGACGTAGCTACACAGTGCTGCTCACACAAGCTAATGAGAATCCGCAACACGTGCCTGATAACTTAGCCACCGGTAGGATGTACAGACCAACACCCAAACACATAACCCCTAATGACATGTCATCCGTATCCTAATCTATTCCTAAGGTTCAACCGGGATTTCACATTGTCGAATCTTCATCGAACATATCCGTAAGATTGTATTCACAATTAATTCAATAATAAAACATTTAAGTCACAATTATATTAATGCTTATTAACATACGAACTTACCTCGATTCACAAAAATGACGAAATGAATCGACTAGTCTGATTCTTTTTTTTTCTTGATCTAGATCCAAACTTTGCTTTTCTTGATCTATATAATAACTTATTCAATTATCATTCTATTCAATTTAGCCCAAAATTCATATTATGGAAAATTTACACTTTTACCCCTAATATTTCAAAATTTTTAAAATTTAGTCCTTAACTCATAAAAATACAAATTCATGCAATTAGTCCCTACCCATGCTAGCCGAATTTTCCTTATTACCATAACAACCCATATTTTTCATTTATTTCACATTTCTACTACAAAATTTTTACATTTTACAAATAAATCCCTAATTGACAATTTTATCAAAAATCTCTTAACAAATGTTGTTTATCTAACAACAACCATTTATTTTCTATCATCAAACATCAAAATACATGTACAATCATCAATGGAAAAACCCTAAACCTTTAACAGTTTTGAAAATTAGTCCTTGGCCTATTTAGATTAAGTTACAATGACTCCGAAAATATAGAAATCATTAAAAACTGAGTGAAAAATTACTTACATGCACTCCCCCAAGCTAGCTGAATGTTCAAACTCTAAAATGGTGGTATTTTCTCCTTAGAAAATCGGAAAAAGGAAGAAGATGAACAAAATTTGATTTATGTTTTACTTATTTTAGTTTTATTTACTAATTTACTAATATGACCTTAGTTAATCACACTAATGGTGTCCATAAATGTCCATTACCATTTTTATTGGTTTAAGGCCATACATAGTAAAATCCATAGCAATTTGATACCTTTTTCTTATAGAACTCAAATTTTGCATCTATGGAATTTTGTCCTTTTTATCAAATTAAGCCTTCAAAAAATAAAATTTCTTAACAGAATTTTCACACAATCACACTATCATGCTTAGACATTAAAATAATAATAAAATAATTATTTTGACATCAGATTTATGGTTTCAAAATCACTATTCTGATTTGACTAAAAACGGGTTGTTACATGTTTGACTCTCTATTAACAACTAGCCTAACCTGTAACATCCTGAATTTGGGGCCTAGAAGAGTTGGGTTTTGAGTCTGGGATTCGAATAGAAGAAAACCTGAATAATTAGGAAGTTTTAAATATTATCGTTTAGAAAAAAATTTATTTTATTAAATTACCACTAGAAAATTTTTATCTGTATTTATTATTACGAGATATTTTAAATTTTTATGAAATTTTAATTAGTATTATTATTATTAGAAAAATATTCTCAGATGTATGTTTGAAAATTTTATGAAAATTTTATTATTTACTGTATTATTGATATTTGAAATTTTATTATTAGATATATTTATAAAATTATTATTATTATCGGAAAGGAAAAAATATATATATTAGTTGTAATGCCTTGATTTTCGGATTTTTTGGGTTTTTGTGATTTTAGTGAATCTTGAAATTTTCATGTTCTAAATATTGGAATTATGTTTAAATGTGTTAGTAGACCTTTAGAAGGCCCAAGACTAAGCTAAACACGGTAAAATATCAAGGTGGGATTTTTAAGTGAATAGGAGATTTGGTTAAGTGGGCTTTTAAGAAGAACTGCGTAAGTTATGACACAAATAAGGCCTTGGTGAAGTGGCAAGGTGATGCCACTAAGTTCCTAAAAAAAGTGGCGCCTGGGAAGGAATTGGAGGTCCAGGGTTCAAGTTGTAAGGTAGGCATATTGTTTTTCTTTTAATTTTAGGCATGTACTAGGCATGTGATCACACAAGTAAATTTCGACAAGGGCCTTAGAGAGATGGGCGATTGCTCTAATTTAATATTAGGGTTAGGTTCTTTTCTTTTCTATCTTGGAGAATTAGGGTTAGCCACCAAAGCTTTCTTTCATCTTTTCGAATTCTAACAAAAGCGAAAACACAAGTCTATTTCTCATTGTGCCGAATTTTCTTCTTCTCTTTTCTCCATGTTTTCTCTTCCTTTATGCTTCTCCTTCTAGCCAAAACCTTCTGACCATCTTATTCACCTTCTTTGTCGATCCCATCTTCCATTAAACCTTCATCACCAATCACCATTAAAAGGCCGAAATCCTGAAAACTCATTACTTGTGCCGATTTCTCCAAAGCCAAACCCTTCAGTATTTTTGTTCCTTGTGATCAACATTCATCTTCTCTAAACCCTTAATATCTGTAAACAACGTTACTCCAAGGTTATAGCCTCAAACCATCATCTTCTTCATCACCTAAAAAGCGAAATACCATAGATTTAGGGACTTATAGCCGAAACTTCAGATCTTCTAGATTCGAGTTCTACCATCATTTAGAGGATAAATCTGCATCAGATCTACGTAGAAATCAAAGAGGAACAAGTGGTAAGTGCTCATCACTTCAGATCTAGTCTTATTTTACAACTTCGAAAAAGTCGAAATCCCTAAAATCTAGGGAGGCTGTCGATTTGGGCATATGGCTTTAAGGGATTGTAACTGATGTTTTCTTTTAGTGATTAGAGTCTTCCTAAGTGTTGGATCAAAAGCGTGAATCATTGGAGCAATCGGATTCGGAGCTAGCTATCGATTTTGGCAAAAAGGTAAGGTTTTGAAGGCTTTTTAGGGATATGGTTCGATCATGGATAAGTAAGTTTTGGAGGTTTAGTGATTATGGTTTGTAAATAAGAACTGTGCTAATAAATTGTAGGACATCGAAGGGATCTCGAAGCGATAAATCGCAAATCGGTGTGTACCGAACACCCTTTCTTAGTTCAATTAAAAAAAGCCGAAATGCCAAATTCGGCATTTCATGGTCATGTGAGTATCGAATGCTCTCAAGTCATAGGGTAATTGTTAGATCTGCACCGCAAGGTGGTAAATACGTTCAGCGTGATGTTTTAGCGTATTTGGAAAAAGGGGCTCGACGGGCCAAAATCGGGCCCAATGGGCTTACGGACCAATATGGGTAAGAGATGGGCAAATTAGCTCATTAGGTAGATGGTGGAATCAAATTGCATAAAAGCGATAAAAATTACTGAATTAGCTTGTGCATGGCGTAGATCACGAAATTACCCTAAAGAGCAAAATTACCAAATTACCCTAAAGAGCAAAATTACCGATATACCCCTAGGGTTTTAAATTGGTGAACCGCTTGATTGATTACTACTCGTATTTTGCATGATATGCATTTATTAATATCTGTTGCATGGGATTGGGGTATTAATGGAGGAAATCTTGAAAGTGGTTCATCCACGTCTTGGAGGCTCTGCCTCAATGACCGAAATTTGAGTGCGTTCTTTAACTGTGAATGTGTAGGTTTGGGTGGGTTGAGATATTCCCACATGGTGTGTAGGGTTGGTGCAGGCGTTGTAGCGGTTGGTGGGTTGAGTAGTCTCCCAGGATGGGCTTGCATTCATTATTCTTGTTGTTACTCATGCTCTTGAACGGGCCTATGGGCCACACTTGTTATGTAAAAGGGGCTAAGGCCTTGCTCTTGTATTCGAAAAGGGCTTGACCTCTTGTATCTTTATCTCTGAATAGGGCTCAGCCCAATGGGCTCGAGCTGAATTGGGCTTTGGATGGGTTTCAGATACACTGAGTTTTCCCAAACTCACCCCCTTCCTCTTCCATCCTTGCGGTGAGCCCTAAAATTGGTGGACTTGGAGTCAAGGGGATTCAGAGTGGCCATGAAGATTGATTGCCAATTTTAAATAAGTTTAGCATTTATTTTGGATTATTTTATTATGCTTAAAGTTGTAATAAGGTCGCTCTTTTTAATTACTTATATTTTGGGGATTATTAAACTGGCTAGCACTAGGGTTCGTTTTATAAAATCTACTTGTTTTTAAAAGATCACGATGACGCAAAGTTTTCATAAGTAAATGTTTTCCCAAGAAAATAAATATTTTAAGCAAATGATTTGCAACCTTAATCATTTTCTTAAGTCGTTCATAATCAAACGGTTTTCTCAAAATTATACGAGATGTTAGAGTGTGGCAATGGCGGTGTGCATGTCTAGGATTGGATCCGAAGAGAGCTTGGTACTTAAGCAGTCCGACGGACTCACCTCCTCTTCTTCCTGGTTTCCTACCTGGTGCGCAGCTTCCATTCACTTTAACTTACTTTTAAAAGTATCTTTTACAACACCAACTCAGCTTTTCCAAACTAAGTGTTTTAACGCATCAATGTGGCGCATCAGATCCGGTCATAACATCCAGGCCGGGTTTGGGGTGTTACATAACCTCCACCACACCATATGTAGAACATATAATATGCTTAAGTTATCAATGTACAACGGAATATCATATAAGAACTCTCATAAAAACTTTAAGTCCAACTAGCATACAAAATAAGGTTTGCATACTTATGGGTTTCACATATATAATAAGTGAAGGGTTCACATTTATAGGGAAGTAAAGTATGCACAAATTTAAAACAACTCAAGCTCACGAACTCATTTCGTAGGCTTTAGGGTTCGCAGCGATAGTAACATGCAAGCCTACTTCGCTGAGGTTTACTTATTAACTTTCTTGGAACATTTAGAATATAGTGAAAGGAAATAATAACATGTGAAATTTAAGTTTTGTAAAACAATACACTTCACGGAGCACAGTAGTTCATCTATCTAACGTAGGGGTTCTGTAACAAACCATTTTTAGTGAAATCGGAACAGTGGTTTCGGGACCACAAATCTGAGACAGAAAGAAAATTTATTTAAATAATATTGCATGGTCTGCATGATGATAGGAAAGACTTATGAAAATTTTGATAAGAAAATTTTACCAATTTCATGTTTAATTATGGAATGGACCAAATTGCATAAAATGCAAAAGTTGAGTTCTAGTATATATAAGTATCAAATAGCTGTGGAATTCAAAATTTGATGTCCTTATATGGTAATTAGATCATTAAGAAAAGTTAGTAGATATTTTGATGATCCATCCATGAAAAATGAGAAAAGAAAAGGACTAAATTGGAAATTAAAATAAATAAAAGATGATAAATAAAATAAATATCTAATATCATCAAATTATATCATATTCTTCCCCAAATTCTATGAAAAACCTAGGAAAGAGAAAGAAAATCAAGTAAGCCTAATTGGGTAAGTAATCTTGTCTCGTTTTTAGTAATTTTTATATTTTTAAGATCGGAATAACCTAATCTATCTAGTTTGGGGATTAATTTGTAAAGTTATCAAAGTATTAAAAGTTTTCCATGGATGAATGTGCTGAAATTTTGAAATTTATGGTAGAAAATGAAAGATTATTGATAAGTAAACAACTTTTGTAAAGGAAATTTCCATGAAATTATGATTGATGGACTAAATTGTAAAGATGTAAAAGTCACGAAAAATTTCTAATTTTTGTAAAATATATGTGCTGTAAATGTTATATGTAAATTTTAGTTAGGCTTGGAATAAGGGTTAAATTGCACGAATTTCATTTTCCAAGCCTAGGGACGAAATCGTTATTTATGAAAAGTATAGGGGCAAAATGATAATTTTCCTAGGATGTGAATTGAATTAAATTGAGTATGAAATGGATTAAATTGACACTAAATTCATTTATATAGATCTAGATAACTCAAATATGAAGTTAGATTGAGGAAAATAAAAAATGTCGGATTAGTAGATTTCTGTATACGAACAAGTGACGAGGTAAGTTCGTGTAATTAAATTGTGTATTTATATGTTTTAAATTGAATAATATGTATGTGAATTGTATCATTGTCATGAATATGAAATAAATCTTATATCTAATAAATCCCGATACATGATAAGTCCTGTTTGAATAGTGAAATTTGATGGATATAGGATTTCCCGATTGGTTGTGGTCTTGCATTTGTTGCGGACATACTATAGCTCTTACTAGTATCCCGTTATTAACTTTCTCAAGCTTCCTGTTATATGGTTCTTGTGAGTATTCTGATCGATAGTAATCCTGCATGTGTTTTAGACTACCGCAGCTCTTTGTGAGCGTCCTGCTATATGATCGGTTGTGATCCTGCATATATTGTAGACACAAACGCAGCTATTTATGAGCGTCCTAATATAGGCTCTTTGTGAGCTTCCTGATATGGCTCATTTGAACTTCCTGTTATATAGCTATCTGGAGCTCCTTGATAATAACTCTTTAGAGTTATTTGTTAAGCTCAATGAGCTTCCTATTCTAAACGCTTATGAGTTTCCTGTTATAGCCCGGATAAGCTTCCCATTACATGGCTCACGTGAGCATCCTGTTACATGGCTGGAGAGACTGCTTCTTGATTATGTGCCCTAATAGGGTACCCTCGAATATGAGTTGATGGTTTATAGTTTTGTACACTTTGAGTGTACTACATGTGTATCCATCGATATTTCAAATAAATTCAAAGGAAATAGTTTTGACATAGTTGAATTGAACTTAAGATGATTGAATATGGAAATGCACATGTTATGTGGAAATATGATATGAAAAGCAGATGTTTATGAAAGTTATTACAAGATGAGCTCATCTTTGATTTTTGATGTTTACATAATATACATAACTAACAAGTTCATTGAGATCATATGCATTTAAGCAAATGGCCATAATGACTTGGATGCATGTTTGTATACTTATTTTGAATACTTATTTTGAATATACATAACTAGTAAGTTAAATTCTTGTTATACGAATTTACTAAGCATTTGAAATGATTACTCAATTTTCTTTTCTCTATTTTATAGTGCTCGGAAGCTCGTAAAAGTTGGAATAGGTTGGAGCACCATCACACTATCCTTCAACTCAATTTGATATAATTAGCAAAACTACTTTGGGTATAATGGCATGTATAGGCTAAGTTAGACCAAATGATGAAATGTTTTGGTTGTAAATAGCCACTGGAATGGCTAGTGATAATATATTTTGTGTATATATATATATACATGAGGTTGTACTATGTTAATATGATTATGCATGAAGTGGTATAATAGGTACAAGCATATTTAAATGAATGTTTGATCAAAAAGGTAAGATGGATACTTGAACATATGTAGTAGTATATCATGTATAAGATTGGTTTTGGTTTGGTTTTAACATCTTTAATTGGTTGGTATATGTCTGCAAGTATTAATTTGGTTTTGGCTTGGTTTTAACATCTTTAATTGGTTGGTATATGTATGCAAGTATTAATGTAGGTACAAGGAAAAATTTAGGTGAGAAATAAGGCTTGGAAATGACATTGTTTTTGTCCACATGGGTAGACACATGGGCGTGTGTCTCAACCGTGTGTGACACACAGCTATGCACACTGGTGTGGTTTGGCTGTGTGTCCCCTGCATCTTTAAAATTTAAAAACAGAATGCTCAGAATTGGTCACACGGGCGTGTGTCTCAGTCGTGTGAAACACACGGCCCAACACACGAGCATGTGTCTTGGCCGTGTGAATCTTGCACCTAATTTTTGAAAATTAAATTGTACACACGGCCTAACACACGGGCGTGTGGCTGACCATGTGATCCAAGTTAGAAAGTTACACGGGTATAAACATGGGTTAGGACATGACTGTATGCCTTACATTGAATGCCTACACGACTTAGGACTTGGGCGTGTCATTTGGCCGTGTGAGCCACATGGAGATACACATCCTTAAGTTACTATCTTTCTTCTTCATAAACGGAACCGGTGAACCCCAAGGAGATACTCTTTATTGAATGAAACCTTTATCAAATAGCTCATGTAGTTGTATCTTTAGTTCTTTAAGCTCTTTTGGTGCCATGCGATAGGGTGTAATTGAAACTATTGAACTACTAGGATATAGTACAATGGTGAAATCCACTTCGCGGTATGGGGGTATACCAAGTAGCTCGTCTAAAAATTGACCAGCTCCGGATATACTAACATCTAGAGTGTGAATACTACAATAAAATATAGAATGACAAGGCGATATCCGCAAGTATATGGGTCGAGTTGTAATATAGTATTACAATGAAGTAGGTGAGTACTTTGAGGATCGTACCCAAGGGAGGCGAGTGCTAGATCAATTCTAATCTAAACACTAAAAGATCTAATTAGTACTTTTAAAGAAATTACAGTACGAGAGCATAAAGAGGGTTTTTATGGTTTTTATAGTAATAAACTTAGATACCAGAAAATAAATAAAACTCAAGAGATAGAAGAGTAGAGTAAATCAAATCTCAATTATTGGTGATTAGCTCGCTTCGGTAATCCCTGTCATGTAACACCCTGAATTTGGGCCTAGAAGTTTTAGGCCTTGAGCATGGGAGCGGTTGAAGGCAGCTAATAATATTTTGTCGTGCATGTAAATTTCGTTAATGAAGGCTTGTTTTAATGGTTAAGTGTACTGAGAAGTGTTGGAGAAGTCCTGGGTTAAAATCTGGACTCTAGCAAAAATTTTGGTTTAAGGTGAATCAAACCTTGGGTGTAGTAGGTAGGCCTTAAGAATATTGTTAGAGAAATTGTGACACAAAAAGCCTTGTGGCTTAGTGGCAAGTAGCGTGTGAAGCATTTAAGGAGAGGCATGGGTTCGAATCCCATGGCAAGCAAAGAGCATTTATTTTGCTAACAGGGGGCGGCAAGAGTTGGTGTTGAATTTAAACTCTAATGATGGAGGGATCCCACATCGAGAAGCTGACATAAGAGTGGATGCGAAGCTGGCTTTAAATAGAGAGAACCATGAGGAGAGTAAAGATACCTTTCTTGGCTGATCCCTTTCGCTTCATGGCGTGCTCGTTTGGGTTGGGCGTCGGCTAAGAGTGCTCGGAGCGCGGATTAACTCTAGTCTCCTATCAGGTGTGTATTTCTCACTACTCTAGTCAGTAGGATGGCCACTTGGACGCGATGGTAGAAAGGGGCTATATGGGCCAAATGGGCCTCACGGCCCAATTGGATAAGTTGTTTAATTGTGTAGTAAATATTGGACTAGGCTAGGTGAATCTCATATCTGTGGCTAGATTTGGGCTAAAAGGGCCACACGAACATATGGGCCCATTTGGGCCGAGAAAGGGCTTTAGGCCCATTCGTATTGTTATCCCTGTTTAGAATACTTTAGTTTACGAAATTACCAAAATACCTTTGGTTTACAAAATTACCAAAATACCCCTGATTTGTAAAATTACCAAAATACCCTTGGTTTATAAAATTACCAAAATACCCCTAGTTTGTAAAATTACCAAAATACCCCTGGTTTTTAAAATTACCAAAATACCCATAGTTTGTAAAATTACCAAAATACCCCTAATTTGTGAAATTACTGAAATACCCTCGACCTGTAAAATTATTGAAATACCCTCAACTTGTAAAATTACCAAAGTACCCTTGATTTATAGAATTACCGTTTTACCCTCGATTTACAAAATTTATCGAAATACCCTTGTAGGGTAGAAATACCGAAATACCCCTGTAGGGTAGAAATACCGAAATACCCCTGTAGGGTAGAATTACTGAAATACTCCTGTAAGGTAGAATTACCGAGATACCCTTGTGGGGTAAAATTACCATTTTACCCCTAGTGTGTTAAATGACTGTTTTGCCCTTGTGGGCAAGTGACTGACTTAGACTGTGTGGTTGACGGATTTGATTGTGAATATATGTTGGTGATATAAATGACTTGACTGTGATTGTTTGATTCAAATATGGACATGATATTCTGATTCTGTATGTTGTATGCCATGACATGTAAATATGTTGCATGGGATATGGGTTATATTGATGGAGGAAGCGTTCTGGCAGCCTCGCCACATATATCTGTTCTGGTGACTTCGTCACAATATCTGGCAGCTTCGCTGCAATCTGGTGGCTTCGCCACATATATATATATCTGTTCTGGTGGCCTAGCCACAATATCTGTATCTGGTGACTTCGTCACAATATCTGGCAGTCTCGCTGCAATTTCTGTGGTGTGTAGCGGTTGGGTGGGTCGAGTAGTCTCACCACATGGTGTAAGGTTGGTACGGGGGTGTATACGGCTGGATTGGGTTGGGATTGCATTCACATTCTGATTTTGATTCTGTCACCTGATTTTGATTCTGATTCTGATTCTAGTTCTGATAATGTTTCTTATTCTGTAATGGGTTAAAGCCCATCTGGTACTGTCTGTTATAGTAGGCTAAGGCCCAATTGATACCGAAACTGTAAGTAAGGCTGGGACCAGACTTTTAATTCTTTTATATGACTGACTGTTCCTTTTTATAGTAGGGGATTTCACACTGAGTTTTTGTAAACTTACCCCGTTTATTAACCGTTCAGGTAATTTCCAAACTTAGACGGATAGGAGCTGCGAGGGGCTCGGAGGAAGCCACACACTGTTTATTTTATAGTTTTGATTATTACTTTTAAATGTTTTATGTGGGTTGTAGTAAAGCCGTTGCAATTTTCTGGATTTCAAATTTGGAATTTTATTTATTGTTCTTATAATTGCTAGTATTAGAACACGGTTTTCCAAAGCAACTACTATTGTTCAAAACATCACGTATCCACAATTGTTTTTAAATTAAGCTTTCGCAACTACCAAGATTTTTAAAAAGTTGTTGAGAATGTTATTTAGCTGAGGTTTTCTAACAAGGTTTAAAAAGGGTTTTTAATGGAAACATGGTTTTTGAAAAAAACTTTAATGTGACACGCCAGATTCGAGCCAAACTTAACGTCTGGGCCGGGTTTGGGGTGTTACATGTCAACTGTTGCTTCGGGTTCCTTTTTAATTAACTAGTCTCTACCATAGTAGGATCTTCCAATCTTTCATTAACATAACAAGTTAGCAAGATCTACTTATCTTCCAACCTCATAATTTAGATTGGCTTGGAGTGAAGATGTTCACGAATGGGCAATACCAAATTTGGGTTAATTCCCACCTTGATGACTTCCTGAGGTTGTCAGGCCTAGGGTTTGGTTCACGTTCTTCCTTTCCCAAACAGTTGAGCTGTTGAGTAACCTTCTCGCTAATCCCCAATAGAAGGATTAGTTCCTCATGGCTTTCATAAACAACATGAAATAGATGGAAGAATTAATCATAATGAATGAATTGAAGTAATAGTTTAAGAAAATCTAGATTGATATTGATAATAAATACGAATCCATAGAAGTTGATCTCCTTCATGATTCAGATCTCTTGAAATAAAACAAAGACAAATAAGCTAAACTTTAAAAAACCTAAGAAAGCAAGAAAACAAAACTAAATCTAAAGAAAGAATATAAGATAATGAAATGGTGTTCATAACATATGCCAAAGGAGCCAATTTATAGCCTTCAGGTGGTTGTCATCCTTAACCCTAGGTCAGTTGGCATTCCTGAGCTTTAAGATTGGTTGTGCAGACCAAAACGCCCCTGCTTAGTGTTTATTTTTTGTCCCAGAGTCGACGTCGAGACACACCAGGACTTGTGCCATGATAGAGATGGTAGTATACTCCTTCTTGAGATGTCTTCAGGGGTATGTTGCAACACCATCAGTCTGTATCGTGACATCGAAGACAATTTCATATTTTCTCCATTATGATCTCTATGTTGAGACATCGGGCCTCCCATGTTGCAACATAGTGTCCAAAATTGGACTAAAATGCCTTCTAATGGTCTCTTGCACACTTACAAGGTACGTTAGCTCTCTTTTAGGCCTCCTTCGACCCTTAAGGTCAATAAAAGACTCAATTTTCACATTTTATTGAATGTAAGGAAAGCTAAAGAAACTTAATTAAAATATAATGAAAATGCTTGTATTCGAGCTACTTAAGTGTGAAAATTATCCTAATCTGCTACATCGATTTACGACAGATCAAACTCTCCTATACTTAAGTCATTGCTTGTCTTCAAGCAATATAAACAAAAATCACAAACAAAATTGAAGACCTTTGAGCAAATATCATATAAGTATTAAGTTTGAAGCATATGACTTAGGCATTTCATGCTTACTAACAACTTTAACATGATGAATATTTGACTTACCACTTTTGATCTCAAATATCTACGTCCAATATGTTACAAAATATACAAGTATTAAGGGTCTCACTTATAGAAATCCATCAATAAATCATTTAAGTACTTTGATTATCCGAGCGGAATACAAATAGTCGTTTATGTGTATGTTTAGTATGATGTCCATTCATGCATAAGGATGTTTAGGTCACATAAGACTTTCCGGCTTGTAACGTTCTAAAACTTAGGACATGTATGAAATTTAAAAACAGTAAGCATAAAAAAGGGTTACAAACACAAAAATAGTTTGACACATCATATTGATCCCTATTCTTCCCCCCTTAGTGACCTTTACCCGCTTACCGCCTTATTTCTTCTTCTCTCACCTTTCTTGTCTCTTCATATATAAGAAGTCATAGCATGACATAGTAACTATCGCTAGACTTACGAGTTTTTGTGCACTAATGAAGGAGTTTGTCTTTTATTTTGTGACTTTGTGACATTTCTTTTTTTTTTTCAGTACATCTCACTCATTAATGCTTTTTCGCTATTTAAGATTTTTTCTACTCATACTAATATTCTTTTTGGATTTCCTTTTTTGTGTCGCATATTAGACTAACTTATAGTTCCTATATCACACCAATCTTTCTTATTTCACTCTATTTTTACAAACTCCACCATGATGTATCTACTTAACCCTCGATACATATGGCTAGACGTCTATAATAGTGCAATTTAGGACCAAAAAAAAAGGGCAAATACAAATTAACGTTTTTAGGCTTGTGGCTTGTAATGAGGTTCATCAAGAAGTGTCAATAGGCTAAAAAATTGGTACTAAAGGTGGAAAAAAATAAGGTAAGATTTTTGGCTCTGGATGTGTTCAAAAAAATGCCTTAGGTCATCCCTAATTATCTCAACATGCACAAATTTAATCAACCGAACAACTATAAATTCAACCATTTATCATTTGTACTAGCATGCTCGTTTCCTTGTATTTTCTACATTACTTGGTACAATTGATTGCTTAATGCCTATTTACAGTGTAACATATAGAACTTAATCGTCTAATAATGAAAATTTTAAAATCACCTATCATCATGCCAAATTTATTCATAAACACAAGCAACCTATGTACATGCTCCTAACCAATCACTTATATTTCTACAAGCTCAAGGAACAAAAGACAAGAAAAATCAAAGAAAATGTAAAGATTGAAAACAAAAAAAAATTTTCTATGTTACCTCCACACAAGATTGAAAACAAAAAAAAATTTCTATGTTACCTCCACACTTTAGTTGACACATTGTCCTCAATGTGTAGCTTTTAAAAAGATAAGGAAAGAAGTTACCCAATTGGTTTTGATTGCTCCAATTGCTAATAGTAGGTGCTTCCTCCTTTGATGGTGTAAAACTCAAATTGTTTGTGTCTCCTTTGTGTTGGGTTCCTACATAGAACACTTACACAAAATGAAATATAACTAAAAATATATTATTAATCCTACTCCTACAGAGTATAAATCAGAAGCATCCAAAAATTAATACAAGTATTTTAAAATCAGAATTAAGAATTGCCCAATATTCTTCCTTAAAATCAATCTCTTTGCTTCTGTCATCCTCTTCTTCCTCTTCGCTTTATATACCTTTTCTTTTTGTTCCAGATTTGTTGGCCCAAACATATCAAGTGTATAGTTGGGGACAAGAATGTTATTTTTCCTAGCAAATTCCTGAAAAATTGATCTCGGTTCTTTCATCCACTAAATCATCCAATATAACTTTAGACGACTGCTCTCACCAAGTTCTTGTTGAGCTTGTGTCAACCTCTGGGATGAAGCTGGTGTAGCTGTCGCTTCTTGCTATCGCTTGTTCCAATTTTTTATCTACTTAGATCGCAACTCAATGTATTGTTGGAACAAGATGTCCTCGATGATACTTCTAGAAGGTTTCAGTGACTGCTCAGTGGATGTCATAGATACACTCGCCTTTTTTCAAAATTCAATCACTAGACTGGGAAAGAAAACTTTCACCTTCTAGCTAATGATGCACCTCTTCATATTCTAGTGGATCCATTTGCCAATGTGAGCATGCTTTTTTTGCAAAATAGCATAGAGTAAAACCACTCTAAAAGTATTAACGTTAGAAACATTTAAACCAGGTACTATTTGTGTGCACACAATTTGTATCCACATCTTAGCCTCAAGAAACATAACTGCTTGATGAAAAGATACTGGATATTGGTACCTGAGCAATATTTCCATTCAGCCCTCCCTTCAATCAAAAAGTTTATAATACTATGCATATCTATGTCTCGAATATATTCCAAATTAATTTCATGAATGAAATCATTCTCATAGCATGAAGCATTAAAAAAGTTGTAAATAATTCGAGGGGTTACTTGTACTTCCTTCTCCCATACAAGTACCATATCCCATATACGACCTTTAGTATTTCTAGATTTTTGGTCTCGTAAAGACGCATAAAACTTCTGAATAATAGGGACCACAACATTGTCTTTAGAGATTGTCCAAAAATGTTCCCGCCTATGATATCTTACTAAAGGCCATATTTCCTTTAAAACCATTAACAGATTGAAGCCCATCTTTTGGATAAAGGTTTTCCCTTAAAGTTCAGTAAAATATTTTCCAATATCTGGGTTTGCGAAATTAGGGGGTTTGGACCTGTCAGTAGATCAGGTTCATTGGTTCTTCCAATTTTTCTAAGAGGTATGATATTTCAATCTTAATGTAATACAAAGCAAAAAATTCAATGGAACAGTAAAAAGCTGAATTTAGGAAACCTTAACCTTAAATATATAGTAGAAGTATGTTTGAATTCCTTGCTCCCACATGTTCCTATTCCTTGTTGCACCTTGTATAATTGAAGAGTAAAGAAAAATAGAATGTTTAAGAGATTAGGGGTTTAGGTTTAAAAAATTTTGAGAGATTTGAGAGAGTTTAAGGGGTTAGGGGTTAAGACATGTTTTAATTAGAAATGAGTATGGTTTTAGGTTATAAAATAGATTTTTAAAGGGTTAAAATCGGGTTAAATAAAGGGTAAGTCATCGGGTTGCGCGAATGGATTGGGTTAACCCTGTAGAAAATTATAGCTATGTCGCGACACAGGGTTTCTGTGCCACGACATCCCTGGCAGTTTACCTATGTTGCGACACATGGGTTCTGTGTTGTGGTGTATTCGTCTATTTGGAGGTATTGGGGAAATTGTTTGCTATGTTGTGACCCATTGGAGTCATGTTACGACATCGCTATATTCTTCATCGATATTTTTATTCTGTGAGTGGTGTCATGACATAGGGTTGTTGTGTCGCGACACCGACTCTGTTTCATCCCAAAATTCCATCTTGACAATGTCTTGGTCAAAATATGTATCAAATAAATGTTAGAATTAAAACTCCAAGGTTAGTTAAATATATAATAAATTACAATAGTTAAGCAATTCAAATATTTCTAAGTTTTATTGCCGAACTCATCTGACTGTATCATCAGTTCACCAATGGATTATTCTTCTATTCTCTCAGCATTAGTCCATTGTCTAATGTGACATTCCACATGTGCTCACTTTCCTTTTCTTGAAACTTGTTTATTCTTTCTGTATGCATAAGAGGAAGTGTGTCGCTTGATTCGAGAATGTTAGAATTAAATACTTTTTTGCATTGTTCTCCTAAAATTTTCCAACTTTCCTCTTCACTAAATTGATGGTTGCATTTAAATATTTCTTTCTCACCATTAATTTTCATGGTTAATTTGTTCTTTTCTAAATCAATGGTAGACCTTGAAGTAGCCAAAAAGAGTCTTCCTAATAAGGTAGTTATCTCCTAATCTTCTTTGAAATCAAGCACCACAAAATTTGTAGGGATAATGAAACATCGTACTTTGACTAACACATCTTCCAATACCTCTTTCGGATGTACTGATGACCTATCAACTAACAATAACGTTATTTAAGTAATTTTAAGATCCCCTAGCTCGAGTTTTTTAAAAATTGATAGAGGCAATAAATTAATATTAGCTTCTAAATTGCATAGAGCTTTATTAAAGTGAATATTTACTGTCTCTATGGGAATAGTAAAACTCCCCGAGTCTTTCAACTTTCGAGGTACCTATTTTAAAATAATGACGCTACAGGAAGCATTTAAATTAACTTGTTCTCCTACCTTGATTTTCTTACGCCTTGTCATCATCTCCTTTAAAAACTTAGCATACTTTGGAACCTTCTCAGTTAATTTCAATTAAAGGTAGGGTAACATTTAATGTTTTGAACAAGTTTAGAAAACTTACAAATTCATCATGATCTCACTTTTGTTTTTCTACTAGTCTTGAAGGGAATGAGATTTTTGCACTGGCAGAATCTTTAGTTATTTCCTTCTTTGTCTTAGCTGCCGGTGTGGTTACCTCTCCTGGTTTTGGCTAATCTTTCGCCTCTAGGGATACCTTTTGAGGATCGTCATTATTCTCTACAGTCATCTCTAGAATAGTGGCTTCTGGGCTACTCAGTACTTTACCAGATCAGAGCGCAATCGCTTTCATATTCTCTTTACCTTCCCTCCCTGGATTATCTTCTGTTTTCTGGGAATATCTATGCCAATTTTTCTTTTGATGTCACCCATCATGCTTATTAATTAAATCATGCACTCAGATTGCACGTGCTTGACCTCCGTTCTCATTGACTGCATTTCTCCTTCAATTCTATCCAGACGTTGACCACATGCAGTATGGTCATTTGGGTTGGCCCTATCTTGGGGTTTCTGTAAATAAGAAGGTTGGTAAATAGTGTTTTTAGCTTGGTTTGAATTATTACCTACTCTTTGGTTCCCTTCCCTTCTCAGATTTGGGTGATCTCTCTAGCTAGGATTATATGTTTTCGAATAAGGGTTTCCACCCGTATTCCTGATGTAATTTACATCATCGGTAGGATTGTTGATATAGTGGAAGAGTGGTTTGTCACCCCATTCATAGATGGTGTAGAAGCAGATTCGATACAATTGAGTTTATCCACTAACTGTTGATACTTGTCATCCTTTTGGATAGCTTTTACTATGGTGGGTTTCTAGCCATATATGAATCATTCAATTGGCCACTGACAGGAGTTCAGTGTCATGTTCTCAATGATTTCGTACGCATCCTCGTATGTTTTGTTCATAAGGGCTCCTTTTGCTGCTCCGTCTAATCCAAATCGTGTATTTGCATCCAACCCATTATAAAATACCTATAGTTGCATCCACTCAAGAAATCTATGATGCGGGTATTTCTAAATCAACATTTTGAAATGTTCCCATGCATCATAGAAACTTCACCATGTGTCTAAAAACAACAATCCCTGTTCTTAATTGTAACAACCTACTTTTGGGTCAAATTAGAACAGTGGTTTTAGAACCACAAATCTGAAGTAGAAATGTTAATTTTATTATTACTTTGAGGTCTACAATATGATTGAATGATTGTGTGAAAATTTTGTTAAGAAATTTTATCGATAGAGTGTCCAATTTGACTAATAGGACTAAACTACAATTGGGCAAAATATATGTTCTAGAAGTTAGAGGTGTCTAATTGCTATGAAATTTTAAATTGGAGGTCCTTAAATGGTAATTAAACCATTATACTTTAAGTTGGACAAAAATGGACATGGTTAGGTGAAATTTCAAAGTTTGGCTTTAAAAGCATTTTGGTCATTTGGTTAATAAAGACAAAATAAAACAAATAAAAGATGTCATCTTCTCAATTTCATCCTCCTTGTGCCGAAATTTCAAGGGTCACCATAGCTAGGATTTTGGCCGAGCTTCCAAGCTCGATTGTAGGTCCGTCTTTGTCCCATTTTTAATGATTTTTACATTTTTTATGAATGTTGTAACTTGATTTAGCTATTCTAAGGACTAATTTGAAAGAAAATAAAAGTTTAAAATTTTACCCATGTTGAATATTTGTGTATTTTGATGTTTAATGGTAGAAAATGCATGTTGGCTGCTAGATAAACAACATTTACCAAGTGATTTTTGATGAAAATGTCAAATAGGGACCTATTTGTAAAAGTTGTAAAATGTGTGTAAAAATGTGAATAAATGAATAATGTGGGCTATTATGAGTACTATTAATATTCGGCTAGGGTTGGGTGTGATGAAATTGAATGAAAATCATTTTACGAGCCTAGGGAACTAAAATGTAAAAAGTTGAAAAGTTAGGGGCAAAATGTAATTTTTATCATAAGGTGTTTTTGGGATTAAATTGAATAACGTGATGATTGAATAAGTTAAATGTGGTATTATAGATCAAGAAAGAAGAGGTTCTGACCTAGACCCGGGAAAGAACAAGGTTGTGGACTAAATCGAACTATTAGCTATTTTGTACCGAGGTAAGTTCGTATGTTAAAAATAAGCTTTAGAATAATTGTATTTAAATGCTTTAATATTGCATGAATTGTATGTTTGACTATGTGAATAAGTATAATTCTACGAATGAGTTCGATGACGATTCGACAATTGAGAAGTCCCATTGAACCTTAGGAATAGATTAGGATATGAGTGACATGTCACTAGGGTTATTATGTGTTATGTGATTATGTGATTCGGGTGCTGGTATTGTACGTCCTATTGGTGGCTGAGTAAATCGACATATGTAGCAGATACTTGACAGCTTGTGTGAGCAGCACCGAGTAGCTACGTCTTGACTGACAGCTTTTATGAGCAAGCCTGTTGACAGCTCGAGAGTGAGTGATTATGTGATATGAGATTGAGGTAGCATTGGCTACGTATGTGGCACTTAGTGTGCAAAAATCTCGAGTATTCGACATTATTATTCCGAATGGTTCACGGGTATGTCAAAGATGAGAATATGTGTAAATTCATTTTGAGATGATTCAGTTATGTACATAAACCCATGTTTCTTAAATGCTTGAATTTCGAGATGATTCAGTTATGTACATAAAGCCCATGTTTCTTAAATGCTTGAAACGATGAATACGGGGTAAGTTTTGTGGTGGAATGAGTTATGATCATGAGACTATGGTAAATTTACATTTAAATATGTTGTAATATTTAAATGTTATATGCATGGTGAGGTTACTTATTTCTTGCATACGAGCTTACTAAGCTATATAGCTTACTTCGTTTATTTTCCAAGTTTTATAGTGTCGCCAAGCTAACTCAGATCTAAGATTGTCGGAGATTCGAATCACACTATCAAACTTTCATTTTTGAGTATTGATGATCTTAGTATTTTGAAAGTATGGCATGTATAGGGACTTGGTCATTTTGTTATATATGTCATTTGATTTGGCCAAATGTATTGGCTTACATTTGTTTTTGTTTAAGGTGATTTGGTATTTAGCCATGTAATTGGCTTATTCTGGCTAAAATGGTTGTAAGCCCATTTATATAAGTATATGTGCTAATGCCTTTTTGTTTATGTGTTTTGTAATGGGTTGCTATATGTTTATTATGGTTAAATGACTTGTTGTGAAATGGATGAGATTGGTCCTTGGTGTGCTAGGAAATCTAAGTAGAATTATGCATAATAGAAGTATTCATGTTGATACTTGTGAATGTGAGTTTGGTATGAATTGATTTAGTGAAATATGCTATAGTAAATATGTTAAGTGTTGGTAATGAATGATATGATTTAGTCTTGATTATAAATGTTTTGGTTGTTTAAACATGCCATGGATTATGCCATTGAAATTGTGTGTGTGTAGGTGTAAATGAGGGTGGCGAATGGATTGGTAAATAGCCTTTATTTTGTCAATACGGGGGCATGTGTCTAGGCCATGTGTGACACATGGTCTACCCCATGGGCATGTGTTCTGGCCATGTGTCCCCTGCACCTTAATTTTGAGAAATAGAATGCTCAGAATTGAGCACACGAGCAGAGACACGAGCATGTGTCTTAGCCATGTGGACTGCATGGCCTCGAACACGGGCATATGCACTGGCCACGTGAAGTCTGCACCTATCTTATGAAAATTAATTTTCCACACGGTCTAGCACACGGGCGTGTAACTTGGCCGTGTGATCCCATTTTGTTCACGAGTTACAAGTTAGAGAGTTACACGAGGTCGAGACACAGGCGTGTGTGACCATATAGCCTGATCACATGGGCGTGTCCCATATTCACACGGGCGTGTGACCCCTGTTTAGTGGGATAAATTTTCTAAGTCTGTAAAAACTTCCTAAGTGCTCGATTTAGTTCGGAACCACTTCCAAAGCATGTTTAAGGCCTTCTAGGCTCGTATTAGGGGCTTTATGATTAATTGCAAATGGTTTTAATTTGGACACAAATTTATGGCTCAAAACTGTATGATTGTTTGTGTGGTAAGTCCAGTAACGCCGCGGACCCTGTTCCGGTATTGAATACGGGTAAGGGGTGTTACATTAGATGAGCTACTTTGCTAATCAGGAATAACTTCTATAAAAAAATTTTGGCGAGTTCATCCCATGTCATGATAGACCTTGGTGCTCGTGAGTCTAACCAAGAAAAAGCATTACCAATCAAGGAGAAGGGGAACAATCGAAGACGAATAATGTCATCTGTGACCCCATTATACTTAAAATTATCATAGAGTTGGAGAAACCGTTTTAAGTGTTGATTAGGGTCCTTTGTGATACGATCGAGCCCCAAAGTAAACCTAGCTCGAGCAAGGATTCGTTGGAGCTGCCACAAGGACCCATCATACAAGCTCTAGCCAAGCAATTCAAGGAGGCCATCTCGGCCTTAGTCAATCAAGTGTGGGGCGAAGCATTGGCTGGACAAATTGAAAGAGCTTAGACTAGTTCAACAAGGATTCCTTGTAACCTTTTGCAAGTCGATCTCAGTTCATATTCAGCTCCAAGAGTTGCGTTCAGCTCAACTTAGCTCAATAAGCTCGTTTGATCCTTTAAAAGTTTATTATAATTTATCCATTTTAGTTGCTGGAATAAAAATAAATGCATTTAGTTAATTTAGTTATTTTAATTTAAGTAATAAATAAGTGTTAATAAATTTGTCTTTAATTTGAACATATTAAATTAGTGTGTTAAATGTGTCTTGGCTATTACTAATTTAAATTAGTGTCTTAGCTAATACATGCTTTTAATGCATCCTAGCTTAGTACAAATTAAATTATAGCTGAATTAAATTTGTCATAGCTGAATTGAGTTTATTATGGCTGCCGAATTTAATTTGTCTTAAGATTGACCTTGGCTGAATTTAATTGTTGTAGATACATGCATGGCCGACTGTAACACCCCAAACCCGAGACCATCGCCGGTGTCGGACCCGAGGGTTAACAAACCAAGTTCACATGTTTTTGCCCACCAATTTGACATTTCCATTCAGGCTGGAAAACTGCGTCACTGTCGCCTTAAAAATCATATCTCGAGTTTCAAAACTCGGAAACTGGTTTCGTAAATTTTCCCTGAATTTAGACTCATATATACATCCATGGATTTATTTCTAGGATTTTGGTCGGGCCAATTGGTACAGTTTATTAGTTAAAGTTACCCAAGTTACAGGGATCGACTGCTCTGACCTTCGCGTGGTATAACTTGAATATCTCTCTGCACAGGGCTTTAATGCTGGTGTCGTTTGTTTCTAATGAAACTAGACTCAAAATGGAATCTGTACATATAAGGTATATCTCCTAATTCTTTTGGATAATTTATAGTGAATTTTAAAAGTTGCGACAGGGAACCCAGAAACCATTCTGGCCCTGTCTCACAATAGCTTTAATATCTCTTAACCTGTAACTCCTATGACCGCTTCGTTTCTTCCATATGAAAATAGACTCATCAAGGTTCATTTACATAGCTTATTCACTATTTGATTCCATTCCTATGAATTATGGTGATTTTTCACATTCACGCCACTGCAGCTGGCAGCATCTGTTTTAAGGTAGGACTTACCTATTTGGTAGTCTCCATGATTCAACTAATCTTGCCATACATAGGTTCATATATGATCATTTTAACCATGCCAATGGCTGATCATATGACCAACATTCCCATTTCCAAACAATAGCCACATCATGACCCCAAATATATATACATACAACCCACAATAAGTCTAAGTTCATGCTCCTTTTTCGAGCCATTTTCGCATGGCCATACATACTTACATTACAACGTATTTAACAAACAAGAGGTAGTCCTATACATGCCATCTCAAGTTCAACCAAAATTTATACCAAAATGGAGGCTTGATAGTGTGGATGACTTCGACTTCAACGATCCCAAATCCGATTGCCTCGAGCGAAATCTAGAAAACTAAGAGCCAAAGCAACGGGTAAGCATTTTTATGCTTAGTAAGTCTCAAGGAATATAATGAACTATAATTTACAGCAATACATTCACATAGCCAAATGCATCATTTCATTAATACACATTCTTACTTCATACTTCATCATTGTATAAGTTCGCAAAGCATCAATCAATTCAATAACTGAAATTCATTAGTCGATTGAGCGAATGTTGCTCAAACACGTCGACTTTCCAATGCACATATAACGTACCTTATCCTTTGGGCTGTCCGAGTGTACTAATTAAATTCATTTCAGCAACCAACACTCACCTCCAGCCCAAGATTCTTCGAATATAACCGGATATAATCACGTGCACAAATGCCTTCGGTCTTAGCCCGGATAGAATAACTCGCACGAATGCCTTCGCCTTAGCCCGGATATAACCACTAGCACAATTGCCTTCGGTCTTAACCGGATATAATTTCAGCATAATTGTCTTCGGCTTAGCCCGGATATCATTCAATTTCTCATGCACACATACATCAATAATCATTGGACATACATATTTCATTTTCGTTACTAAGGCTCAAACACAATTAATATCATTAGCATATTCGCCGGGACTTAGCCCGGTGGAATTCAAATACTCATACACACATAATCAATAATCATACACATCCATATTTCATCTCACATAATTCAAGTAAGGTCACTTCTTGAGGACTTACCTCGGATGTTGTCGAACGGCTTTTTCGGCTATTCGATCACCTTTTCCTTCCCTTGTCCAATTGTGGCCCTCTTAGCTCTTGAGCTAATTCAAACAAATTCAATTTATTAAAACCTCATTGTGCTTGCTTATGGCGAATATGACAAGGATTTTAAATGGTCATATGACCACTCTTTAGCTTGAATACACAATGGTCATGCACATTTTATACTACATCAAGCAATTCAATACAATTTATTTGAGCATCAAGGAAATGCTAAGGCCTTCAATAGGCTACCCAAGGCGAATATTCATGTACATGTTGAGGTCAATTTTGCACTTAATACCTCACAAAAACAGCATGCAATCTACTAATTTATGCTTTGCACATTGTGGCCCAAAACTTATAATATAGCATCAAGCACTTATATGTGTGCTAGGCGAATTGTGCTTGCAATTTCACAAGCATTCTTCCACATTTTCTTCTTTAAATCAATATATTCAGCACTTAGTTCATAACCAAACATAATGTGCAATCATATATATGCATATATGAGCATGGCGAATTTTCAAGGTGTCCATAGCCATCCAAAACACAAACTTTTAACTAACATGCAAGAAGCATGAATCATGCTCAAGAATGCATCATGGCCAAGTATGACAATCATGCTCCTTTTCAACTTTAATCATGATAAAACAAAGAGAAAACTCAAAATCTTACTCATGAGTAGAAAATCCATCATTGCATGCATCATCATCAAGCTTCACACTTAGCATGCAATGGCTTTATCACTATAACAACTTTGGCCAAATACCATTTCCATGGCATACCAAAGATTTGAGCCATGGCTAACATGCACATCAAGTTAGCAACCAAAACATGCATGAAACTCCCAACACAACCTCATACATACCTTAATCTTGATGCAAACTTAGCCAAATCTCCTTCTAGATCTCTTCCAAACCAAGCATGAAGCAAAATCCTCCTTCTTCCTTAGTTTTGGCTCAAAGAAAGGATGAACAAAATTTTTTTCTTTTCTTCTCTACAACTCACGGCAATGGGGTATGCCACTCTCTCACACACATTTTTTTTTTTCATTCTTTTCTTACCCATGCTTATTTGTTTACTATTTCTCCCTAATGCCCAACAAAACATGTTTCATGACATGTTTGACCCATATTCTTTGTCATGGCCGGCCATTACTTGTAGAAAGGGGAATTTGACATGCAAGTCCATTATTTTGCATGCATGCTTTAATTAGTCATCACCTATTTCCCTATCGTACTTTCAAAGTTCACTACTAAGTCCTTTCTTATAATTTAGCACCTAATTAATAAAAATCGAGACACGAAATATTTACGCATACCAATTCCACATACAATAAGTACGGAATATAACACTTAATTATTCTTGTGACTCGGTTTCGTGGTCCCGAAACCACTCTCCGACTAGGGTCACATTCGGGGTGTCACACCGACCATAAAAATGGTGTGCTACTGATTGCCATTCCCCAAGTAGCTGTTCGGTGAGTACAAGAGCCAAGAGTGAGCTGATTTTTCTTCTTCCAAACCGATGGTTCCTTTTCCCTAAGCTTGTTTAAATGAATTCATATTGCTGGAAATTCTTTTCACACCTAAGGGCTGATCAGCTTTGAGTTTTCACATTCAAAGTGGCTGCTCACTTGCTCCGTTCACACTACAAGACTTTTGGAGTAATCTAAGCAGCCCATTTAAGCAAGTAACTTTTCAGCAACCTAAGGTACCTCATGCATTACCTTGGCCGAATATGTCTAGCTAAAATCAGCTCCATTCATCTCCTTGAAGGTCCCAAATTAATTTCAATTATTTCAGCTGATTGGGACCAGCAAAAAGACTTAACCATTGGCGTCCCCAAGCTGCTGGAAGCTTCAAGAATATTGCTGGGAACTTTCCAAAAAATTTCAACTCATTTAAGTTGAAACAAATGTCCAATTAGCTACCCTATGATGACTATTCGGCTAGCTTAAGTCCAACACTATAAATATATAGTTCATTTATTTGTTTTAGAACTTTTGTCAATTTGAATGAAATATATTATATTTGTGAGATTTTCTTCTCTTAAATTTCGTTCTTAGAATTTGTTGGCTTATCTATTGTCAGTGGCGTCAACCTTAGTCTTTCTTTTCCGAACTTATCAATCCAAACGAGTGTAGCATTCAACACAACCATACCTTCGGTTCTTACCTTTTTAGGTAATGGGTCAAGGTCATTTATCACCATCGACTATCCCTCTTAAGATCCTATAAGTTTCGGGTCAACACTCATACTTAGTGTTAGTTCTTACTTGCATCTTAAGCCTGTTATCCATCCCATTCTCATTTACCTTACTTCAACATGAAAGCTATTATCTATCTTTTATTTCTTGTTAGTCGAACCTATAACCATCGATACTTATCTATTTTGAACCCCTCTTTGATAACCAATTCCAGCCTTAGCCTATTTTCAACTAAACTTTGCAAATCGAACGATACTTCTTTCTTAGACGATCGGGTATCTTATCGAATCAACTCACTGTTCCGAGGTGAGATCACATCATTTGGTATCAGAGCTTGCAAAAATGAGAAGTATGGAAGTTCTAGCCATTCCGGATAGGTTTGTAAAAAACAGGAATTCGAAAAAAATTCAAAAAAATATTATTATTATTTCGTGTATTACAAGTGCATTGTAATTATATATATTGAAAAAAAGGAGATTTGAAATTATTAAAAAAAAGAAAGTGATTGAAAGTTTGTTTTCATTATTTGTATTCCCGATCAACAAATTTATCTTCTTTTTACCTTACTACCCTAATGCCACACTTCTACTGAATTTTATTTCTTTTCAGCCTACCCTACACCTTCTTCATCAATCTCTTACAAACTGTTTGAAGCCGACCCCAAGACTTCAATAAAGCCTCAGCAAGTCTTTTAATGAAATCATGAGAGAAGAACGAGTGGAAAAAGGCACGAGTGTGTGAGCACATTAGAGCGGAGGTAAAAGCCGAAAATAGTGCAAACACAAGTGTGAGTGACATCTATTCTTTCTTTCTGTGTGAAGTGTGAGCTTTGTGGTGAGATTTAATAATTTTCCATGTCAATGAGCCCAGAACGAAACATGGCAGATCAAGCCAAAAGGCAACTTGTTCGAAACGTACCGGACTTAAATCTTCAAGCCTTGTTGTGTGAAGTGGAGCATTTATTTAATCGAAAGCTCGAACCCGTTCAAGAGTGATTAGATCAAGAAGAGGAGCGAGGCTGACGGGAGAGGATGCCTCAAGGTCCACAAAGAAACCGAGGCCGACAAAGAATCCAAGAAGATGAGTTATACGACCCTAGTGAAGCCGAAAGTGATCAAGGGTCTAACTTAAGTGACCGGTGAAGAGGGTGATGTGACTGGGGTCAAATAGAACGAGGCGCATAGATAATGATCTTAAAAACATAAAGCATTCAATTCCACCCTTCCAAGGCCGATCTGATCCGGAAGCCTATCTCGAGTGGGAGAAAAAATTGAACTAGTGTTCGAGTGCCATAACTACTCCGAGACTAAAACGGTGAAGGTGGCAGCGACTGAATTCTTCGACTATGCGATGATATGGTGGGACCAATTAACTACGAGCCGACAAAGGAACAGAGAACCCCCAATACGTACATAGGCCAAAATGAAAATGGTGATGCGTCAGAGGTTCATACCCTCATATTACCATCGCGAGCTTTATCAAAAGCTCCAAAACCTTACTCAAGGCTCGAGGAGTGTGGAGGATTACTATAAAGAAATGGAGATCGTGATGATAAGAGCGGATGTATAAGAAGAGGAGGAAGCAACCATGGTGCGTTTCTTGGCTGGTCTCAACTGAGACATTGCCAATATTGTGGAGTTGAATCACTACGTCGAGGTGGTGGACTTGGTGCACATGGCCATCAAAGTAGAAAAGTAATTAAAGTGAAAAGGAGTTGTTCGAGGCTACTCCACCGCGAATACTTCAAAGTGGAGTCAAGGCATTGGCAAGAGCACTCTCACGAACCACGCTAAAGTGACGACGATGCCACTAAAATCAACCAAGCCTTTGGTCGAATTTAGCAAATGCAAGGCGGTTGAGAGTGTAACACCCTTTACCTATGCCCGAGACCGAGACAAGGTACGGGGCATTACCATACAAAAACATGGCATTTCCGAAAAATACGGGCTATAAAATTTCATTTCAATTTAAAAATTGATCAAATGAAATCATATTGTCTCCATTATGGACCTACGGGGTCCAATTCATACATTAAAAATGATCCGGGATAGAATCGAGAACTTAAGAAAATTTTATAAAAAATCCTAGGGTTAAGCCTCACATGCTCGTGTGGAGGCATTGCACACGCCCGTGTGCTTGGGAGCACGCCTGTGTCCCTTACCCTGTAGAATTATTAGAATTTATTTTTCATTTCGAACCTACAGTGGTTTTCACACGGCCGAGCACATGCCCATGTCCCTGGCCCGTGTCCCTTACACGGCTTAGAAACACCTGTGTCATCGCTTGTGTCCAAAAACCTGGACATTCTATTTATGATGTCATCATCCATCTAGAGGCACACGGCCAAGGCACATGCCTGTGTACTAGGCTGTGTCCTCCACACGGTCTCTACCCATGTGTCTACTATCATGCAAACTGACCTAAAAATTCTCGGTGAAGGGGACACACGGCTGAGCGACAAGCCCAAAGGGCTGGCCATGTGTCATACACGGCTTAGACACTTATTTTTAGAGGCTATTTTCCAGGCCAAGGGTCACCCTCAACATGCATACACATTTATAAACTTCAATGGTATTTGGCATGGCCTAAATATGTCCATAACCTACCTTGGCATAGTCTTTTTCATGTTAACCTCATCTTATTGGTTTAACACATGCTAGGTTATCTTTTTTGTATTAAGGATTACCACCCCAATAATCACATTTTCTATATCAATAATCAAGTTAGCCTCATATCAGTACATCATGTCATTAGTTTTAGATGAGCTCCTCCTTTCAATATTTCGATTCTCTATTTCTCATGTTAATCCTGTTGAATTTCTTGAAAATCTTGATGGATAGCCCAAATACCGTCAAGTCATACAAGTGATCATCTCAAGTACACACTCCCGCGAACCTTACATCTTACGGCGAGATTACCAGTCCAAGCTAAATCCCTCATAGTATCAACTCATAGAGCATTGTCGAGATTACCAGTCCAGACTAATCTCTTTCAATGACAATTGCTCTCATAATCTTAGATCTAAATTGCCAGTCCAGGCTAAATTCAGTCCTCAATCGGATTACCCGTCAGGGCTAAATCCTTATTGCACCCATATTCTTCGGGAGGCTCGATCACTCAAGGAACACCCGTTCGAGCTGGATCCTTTCTATATTAAGATCAGTGAATTACTCGTCTAGGCTAAATCCCTCAATGCAACACATGCAGAATCTCAAGTCATGTAAGCCGTAATTTAACCATCAAAGTTCCCTTTTTATTTCAATCGGGACATTTATAACCTTTTAATTTACACGAGCACGTCTTATGGATTATCATACAATGAATATCTAATTATCATACATTTACTAACATGCATTTTTAATAGCAGCCCAAGTTTTTCCTTCATTCTATATTTTTCTACCCATTTTAACAACTCTTACAATTTAGTCCTTCAAGCCATTTCCATGAAAAACCACTTAGTAAAAGTTGTTTACCATCTTTTAAATTCTCATTTTCCTTCATAAATCATCAAAACACAAACATCTCATGCATGGGTAATTTTTTAAACATGAACCCTAGCATGAGATATGGGTAGAAATAGAAAGAGCATGTTACGAGGATCTCAAAAATACAAAGAACATTAAAATCGGGGCTAGGATTGACTTACTATCAAGCTTGAAATGTTGGAGAACCTAGCTATGGAGACCCCTAGAATTTTGACAGCATGGAGAAGAAAATGAGCTGATTTTAGCTTGATTTTTCCCTTTTTATTTAGTTTATTACCAAATGACCAAAATGCCCTTCCTTACTGAATTTCTAAAATTTTCCATGCATGCCCATTTTTGTCCAAAAACTTAGAAATTAGGTAAATTACTCTTTAAGGACCTCTAATTGATATTCCAAAGCAATTTCATACAAATTACTTCTAGAACCCAAGTTTTGCAATTTATTCAAATTGGTCCCTAATTTCCAATTGGACACCTTGTACATAGAATTTCTTCATGAAACTTTAACACATGATTATTGTCATATCCTAGACCTCATAATGATCATAAAATAATTATTTTAACGTTGGATTTATGGTCTCGAAACCACTATTATGATTAGGCCTTAATTCGGGATGTTACAAAGAGTTCCTCCAACCGTTCAAGGGCCATCAAGTTCTTCAAATGCCTCGGGAGGGGCCATATCACGAGTCGGTTCCCAAATCGGAGCACTATGGTGGTGCGCACGAATGGTGAGATCGAGTCGAAAGACGAGGTTTAAAATGAGTTTGAACCGACATCCGACGAGGAGAAAGAATTAGAACATGCTATAGATGAAGAACTTCTCGTGTTTAAATGGAGTCTTAGTCTCCAAAGTGTGGAAGATGAACAACAAAGAGAAAACATCTTCCATACCCGATGCCAAGTCTGAGGGAAGATTTGTAGCGTCATTATTGATGGTGGGAGTTGCACTAACGTGGCGATAACTCTCATGGTGGAGAAACTTGGCTTGCCGACCACCAAGCACCCGAGCCCCTATAAACTTCAATGGCTCAACGATTGCGATGAATTAAAGGTGACAAAGCAAGTACTCGTATCCTTTACCATTGGAAAATATGCAGATGAAGTACTTTACGATGTTGTCCCCATGCATGCGACGCCCGTGGTAGTTTGATATGCGAGTTCTTCATGACGGGTATACCAATTGGTATACGTTCAAGCATATGGAAAAGAATGTGACGTTAGCACCATTAACACCGGAGCAAGTCTACGAGGATAAAAAGAAAAGAATAAAAAATAAAAGAGAGTGAAAAGAAAATGAGAAAAGAAAAAGGTGAAAAAGAACAAGAGAGTGAGAAACTGAGTGTGTTTGCAAAAGCAAGTGACATACAGAAGGCTTTGACGTTGAGACATTCCCTCCTTGTGCTCATGTACAAGGAAAACTTGTTTTCTACTAATGAACTTCCTGAAAACCTACCCTCTTCCATTGTGTCTCTTTTAGAGGATTTTCAAAATGTATTCCCGAAAGAAACTCCGAGTGGGTTCCCACCCCTTCACGGAATCGAGCATCAAATCAATTTTGTGCCCAGAACTATTATTCTAAATTGACCAGCGTATAGATCAAATCTCGAAGAGACTAAGGAACTCTAATGGAAAATCAATGAGTTGATGGAGAAAGGCTACATTTGCGAGAGCCTTAGCCCTTGTGTTATGGCTATCTTGTTGGTGTCGGAGAAAGACGGAATGTGCTGAATGTGCGTGGACTGCCGAGCTGTGAATAAGATTTCTATCAAGTACCGGTATTCGATACCTTGCTTAGACGATATGCTCAATAAATTAATTGGTGCCAAGTTATTCTCGAAGATCGACTTGAAAAGTGGATACCATCAGATTCCTATACGAGAAGGCGACGAATGGAGAATTGCCTTCAAGACAAAACACGGTTTGTACGAGTGGTTGGTCATGCCATTTGGCCTAACCAACGCTCCTAGCACTTTCATGAGACTTATGAATTACGTGTTAAGGTCTTTCATTGGTTTTGTAGTTAGCTTGAAGGGCTCGGAAGTGGACCAAGAAAAGGTAAAGGCTATTCAAGAAGGTAAAGGCTTTTATCAACATTTCGTGCCCAACTTCAGCACTATAGCTGCACCTTTGAAAAGTGTGATTAAAAAGAATTCAGCTTTCCATTGGGCCGAAGAACAAGAAAAAGCTTTTACTTTAATTAAAGATTGTCTTACTAAAGCCCCTTTACTTGCATTACCTGATTTTACTAAAACATTTGCAATTGAATGTGATGCTTTAGGTGTTGGAATCGGGGTTGTGCTAACCCAAGATTAAAGGCCCGTGGAGTACTTCAGCGAGAAGTTAAATAGGGCTGCACTTAACTACCCCATTTATGACAAAGAAATGTACGCACTCATCCGAGCTCACGAGACGTGGCAGCACTACCTGTGGCCAAAGGAGTTTGTGATTCACTCCAATCATGAAGTGTTGAAACACATCAAAGGCCAGCATAAGCTAAATAAATGCCATATGAAGTGTGTCAAGTATCTCGAGTCATTTCCATACGTCATCAAGTATAAGAAAGGTAAAGATAATATTGTGGCTGATGAGTTTTCAAGAAGGTATGCTTTATTATCGTCACTTGAATTTAAATTGCTTGGATTTTTATACTTGAAAGATTTGTATGCCAATGACGAAGATTTTGGTGAAATATATGCTACTTGTGTGAATTCTTCTGTTGAAAATTTTTATAGGTATGAAGGCTTCCTTTTCAAGGAAGGAAAGTTATGTATTCCTTAAGGTTCCATTCAGAACTTACTCGTGCACGAGGCATACAGCAGAAGCCTTATGGGTCATTTTGGAATAGGTAAAACTCTATCAACACTCCAAGAGCACTTTTATTGGCCTAAAATGTGGAGGGATGCTGAACGAGTCTGTGAGTGATGTGTGACGTGCAAGAAAGCCAAATCCAAGATTCAGCCGTACGGACTTTACACTCCATTGTCAATTCCCGAAAGCCATTGGAAGGATATATCCATGGACTTTGTCCTTGGACTGCCTAAAACAAAAACGGGGAAGGATTCAATCTTTGTTGTTGTTGACCAATTCTCGAAAATGTCTCATTTTATTGCATGTACGAAAATTGATGATGCTGTTCATGTTACTAATCTTTTCTTTAAGGACGTTGTTCAATTGCATGGCATCCCGCAAACCATAGTTTTTGATCGAGACGCGAAGTTCCTAAGTCATTTTTGGCGTTCATTGTGGGCTAAAATCGAAACCAAGTTGCTCTTCTCAACAACTTGCCACCCATAAATGGATGGTCAAACAGAGGTGGTCAACTACGTTCTATCTACACTACTTTGAGCCATCATCCAGAAGAATTTGAAGTCGTGGGAAGAATGCCTACCTCATATCGAATTTGCCTATAATCGATCAGTCCACTTGACAACTAAATTTTCTCCTTTTGAGATTGTTTATGGATTTAACCCGTTAGCTCCGTTAGACTTAGTGCCTTTACCTAACAATCAATTTATTCATGTAGATGCAAAGAAAAAGGCTGATTATGTCAAGGAGTTACATCAAAAAGTTTGAGCCAATATCGAAGCAAGGACCGAAAGCTATGCCAAAAAGGCAAACAAAGGTCGAAAGAGAGTTGTGTTTGAACCCGGTGACAGTGATTGGGTTCATATGCGCAAGGAAGGATTCCCAGCCCAACGTAGTCCAAGTTGATGCCTCGAGGAGACAGGCCTTTTCAAGTCCTTGAACGAATTAACGAAAATTCCTACTGACTTGACTTACTGGGTGAGTATAACATAAGTGCGAGCTTTAATGCTTCTGATTTATCTCCCTTTGAAGCAAATTCTGACTTGAGGACAAGTCGCTTTGAAGAGGGGGATGATACGATCGTGCCTCAAAGTAAACCTAGCTCGAGCAAGGATTCTTTGGAGCTACCACAAGGACCCGTCATACAAGCTCGAGCCAAGCAATTCAAGAAGGCCATCTCGGCCTTAGTCAATCAAGTGTGGGGCGAAGCATTGGCTGGAAAAATTGAAAGAGCTTAGACCAGCTCAACAAGGAATCCTTGTGACCTTTTGCAAGTCGATCTCAGCTCATATTCAGCTTCAAGAGCTGCGTTCAGCTCAACTTAGCTCAATGAGCTCGTTTGATCCTTTAAAAGTTTATTATAATTTATCCATTTTAGTTACTGGAATAAAAATAAATGCATTTTAGTTAATTTATTTATTTTAATTTAAGTAATAAATAAGTGTTAATAAAGTTGTCTTTAATTTGAACATATTAAATTAGTGTGTTAAATATGTCTTGGCTATTGCTAAATTAAATTAGTGTCTTAGCTAATACATGTTTTTAATGCATCCTAGCTTAGTACAAATTAAATTATAGCTAAATTAAATTTTTCATAGCTGAATTGAGTTTATTATGGCTGTCGAATTTAATTTGTCTTAACATTGACCTTGGCTGAATTTAATTGTTGTAGATACATGCATGGCCAGCCATAAAATGGTGTACTACTGATTACCATTCCCTAAGCAGCTGTTCGGTCAGTGCAAGAGCCAAGAGTGAGCTGATTTTTCTTCTTCCAATCTACTGGTTCCTTTTCTCTAAGCTTGTTTAAATGAATTCATATTGCTGGAAATTCTTTTCACACCTAAGGGCTAATCAGTTTTGAGTTTTCACATTCAAAGTGGTTGCTCACTTGCTCTGCTCTCACTATAAGACTTTTGAGTAATCTAAGCAGCCCATTTAAGCAAGTAACTTTTCGGCAACCCAAGGCACCTCATGCAATACCTTTGCCGAATATGTCTAGCTAAAATCAGCTCCATTCAGCTCCTTGTAGCTCCCAAATTAATTTTAATTATTTTAGCTGATTGGGACTAGAAACAAGACTTAACCATTGGCGTCCCCAAGCTGCTGGAAGCTTCAAGAATATTGCTAGGAACTTTCCAAGAAATTTCAGCTCATTTAAGCTGAAACAAATGTCCAATTAGCTACCCTTTGATGACTATTCGACTAGCTTAAGTCTAGCACTATAAATATATAGCTCATTTCTTTGTTTTAGAACTTTTGCCAATTTGAATGAAATATATGTGAGATTTTCTTCTCTCAAATTTTGTTCTTAGACTTTGTTGGCTTATCTGTTGTCAGTGGCATCAATCTTAGTCTTTCTTTCCGAACTTATCACTCCAAATGAGTGTGGCGTTCAACCCAACCATACCTTTGGTTCTTACCTTTTTAGGTAACGGGTCAAGGTCGTTTATCACCATCGACTATCCCTCTTAAGATTCTATAAGTTTTGGGTCAACACTCATACTTAGTGTTGGTTCTTACTTGCATCTTAAGCCTGTTATCAATCCCATTCTCATTTACCTTACTTCTCCGTGAAATTTTATTTCTTGTTAGTCGAACCTATAACCATCGACACTTATCTATTTTGAACCCCTATTTGATAACCAATTCTAGCTTTAGCCTATTTTCAACTAAACTTCGCAAATCGAACGATACTTCTTCGTTAGACGATCAGGCATCTTATTGACTCAACTAAATATACCGAGGCAAGATCGCATCACTTTGTCATAGTGTAACACCTTACACTCGGCCTGGTCACTTGGCCCGAATACGAGATGGCACACCACCGTCTCGACTCATTTATGGTAAATAGGAAATTAGATTTAAGTAATTTGATCATCTTTTTTTTAATCAAGCAAGTTTTAATTGGTTCTTGTGGTTAATTATCAATATTACATGCAAAATCTTTCGTTAATCGACCGCACAAATAGCTAGAATCATGCATAAGGTCCAATCAACAAAATTTCATAAAAATGTTTGTAGGTATCGATACTGATAATGTAACACCCTTTACTTGTACCCGAGATTGGGATAAGGCACGGGGCATTACCGAAAAATATGGGTTATAAAATTTCATTTCAATTTAAAACCGATCAAACAGAATCGTATTGTCCCAATTATGGACCTACGAGGTCCATAACATCCATTAAAAGAGATTCAGGACTAAACCGAGAACTTTAGAAAACTTTAGGGAATTCCTAGGTTTAAACCTCACACGCTTGTGTGGAGGCAATGCACACGCCCATATGCATTGGGACATGCCCGTGTGTATTGGGACGCGCCCGTGTCTCTTACCCATGTTGAATTATTAGAATTTATTTTTTATTTTGAACTTACAGGGGTCGGTCGAGCACACACCTTTGTCTCTGGCCCATGTCCCTCACATGGCCTAGACACGCCTGTGTCATCGCCCATGTCCAAAAACCTGGACATTTTGTTTATGACATCATCATCTATCTAGGGGCACATGGCCATGGCACATGCCCATGTGCAAGGCCATGTCCTCCACACGATTGATACACATGGCCATGTCTCTACTCGTGTCATACTAACCTAAAAATTAAAGGTGTAGGGGACATACAGCTGAGCAACACGCCCAAGAGGCTGGCCGTGTGTCACACACGGCCTAAACACATGCCTGTGTGTTTACCCGTGTGTACCTTTTTTGAGGCTATTTTCCAAGCCAATGGTCACCCTCAACTTCCATACACATTATAAACTTCAATAGTATTTAGCATGGTCTAAATATGTCCATAATCCACCTTGGCATAGTCGAATGCATGTTAACCTCTTCTCATTGGTTTAGCACATGCTAGGTTATCCTTTTTGTATTAAGGATTACCACTTCAATAATCACATTTTATACTTGGCTCATTTCATAACTCATTGCCAATTTTGATCTAACCATCTCCAAATGATTTGGCCATATTTCACATGTCCATTAATGATATACCACATTTAACCATCATATGAAACATTTAAGCATAACATGCACAATTAGTAGGTTTATAACCTACATTTAAAATGAGCCATATCCCATGACCATATACAAAATGAATAAGTATATCATTCAAGCCCTTACATTGGCTAGCCAAAAGACACATATAACAGAATGACCAAGAATCCTATACATGCCACTATAACAAAGTAAAAGTTTAGATATACCAAAATGAGACAAGTTGATAGTGTGATCGATGCTCCAACTGTAATACCCCGAAAATTTTTACAGTAAGATATTATCCTTGATATAGTAAATTAAGAAAATAAAGTGACAAAAAGGAAAATTTTGAGTTGTGTCAATCTTAGGAAGTATATTATGATATATTAATTCAAGAAAGGACTAAATTGTAAAGATAAAAAAAGTCTTGTTGCACAAGAGTAAATACTTAAAATTTGAGGGGTTAAAGTGTAAATATGAAAAAGTTGAAGGACCAATAGTGAAAATATTTTAAGGGTGGAATGATCTAGAAACTAAGGAAAATGGATGAATTAGGACCAAATTGAATAGGTGAAAAATTATGAGGGACTAAATGCCAAATTTACCAAATTAAGTGATGACTCAAGGATGGAACTCTAAAAGATCATGAAAGGCAAAATGGTCAATTAGTAAGAGAGAGAATTCTAGAATGTAATGATTATGTTGATGATATTTTAAATTAATTAATTCGAAAAATATTATTGTATTAATATTTTAATGAAATATTTATTATTATTATTTTATTATTTATTTAGTATATAAGGAAGGAAAGATGAAGAATTCTCATCATCTTTCCATGCATGCAAATGTTAGAAGAGAAGAAAAGAAAGAAAGTTTCCTTTTCTTTACAATTTAGTCATTCCACCAAAAATTTACTATTTTCACCTAGAAATCAAAAGAATTTCCATAGCTACCAAGAGAAAAAAATGTTAAGGAGACTATGGGGAGTTAGAATATCCGATTGGATTCAAGAAATATAAGCTGGAGGAGAGAGAAAATGAAGATGAAGATTAGAACAAGGTAAGAACATCATGATATCAATATATTTTTAAGTTTGATATTATTGAAAAAGCATGGGATTGATGTTAATGTAGAGTTTCCTTACATATGGTCCTATGTTCTTGATATTATAGTGAAGAGAAAACAAGAGAAAGTGATGAGAAATAGTGTAGAGAAAGAAAATAAGGGTGTTATAAACATGGTAATTAATATCTTGCACTAAAACAGTTTTGGACAGCAACAGTGGTCTAACTTTGAAAAATCACCAAAAATTGTGGAAATTGAATTAGAAGTTGAATAAAATATGAAATTAAAGTTTACTGAGTCTAGTTTTTCATAGAAGAAATGATGTAAGTGAAATAGTAAATTGTGAGATATAACAAAGTTAGTTAGACAAGGTCAGATTGATTTCGGGTTCCCCTGTTCTGAATTTGAAAAATCATCAAAAATTGGAGAAAAATAATTAATGGCTTAAATTGATAAGTATAGAATCTTAAATGAGTCTAATTTCAAGAGAAACAAACAGGAACATCATTCAATTCCTGTACGAGGAGATTATTAATTTTTAGTGAAGAAGGGTCAGAACTATTAGACAACAGAACAGAGGTGACTTTAAAGAATAAACTGTACTTATTGGCTAAACCAAAAATTCTAAAACTTTTATGGTAAGAATATATCTAAGTCTAGTTTCAGGAAAGATTAGCGGATCTTAATTTCGAGTTCTTTAGCTCAAGATATAAATAATTTAGTGACTATGACTCAAGTAGACAGCTTGATGTGAACATATAAGTAAATAGTGGATTTATGTATAAATTAAGAATGTGGAATGGAGAGGACGAGGAGGAAAATAGATGAATATTCAGTTAGTATGGGTTTACTTTAAAAATGGCTAATTTGCATGTTTTAGGTTCATGGACTAAATTGAATAAGAGTAAAACTTTAGGGGTAATTTTGTAAAAAAGTTAAAAAAGGACCAAATTAAAGAAAATGAATTGTTTTAGCGTTTAAATTAATAAATTGAATGAAATTATTAATTTAGATCAAGATCGGATGAAAAATCAGGAAAAATAAAAAATTACCAAAATGCCCCTGAATCTTGATATTTCTATAATTTATCCAGGTAAGCTCATATAACTTAATTAAATATGAAAATGTATTGATTTTATTATTGAATTGTGAGAATTATGATATGTAAATGACATGAATATGTAGCATGAAAATGTTAACATATGATATATGTGATTGATAAAAATTGTACAAGAATCCTTTCGAATATTGAATTTCGATTGGATAGGTGATTACCCTTATAAATGAGGTCTTGCATGTGTTGCAGTAAAGGTTATGACGAAGTAATCTTATGATCTCATTATGAAAAGGAAATTCACCTGAAAGGGTGACACTTGAAAAGGATACATGTACCTAAAAGGTACAACTAGAAAAGGAAATGTACATTGTGTGTGTACAACTTAAAAAGGAAATGTACACTTTGTGTGTACACTTGAAAAGGAAATGTACGCCTTGTGTGTACAATGTGAAAAGTGGTAGCTTCGGCTACCTGATCAGTGAAAAGTGGTAGCTTCGGCTACCTGATCAGTGAAAAGTGGTAGCTTCGGCTACCTAATTAGTGAAAGGTGGTAGCTCCAACTACCTGATCAGTGAATAGTGGTAGCTTCAGCTACAAGTGACAAGTGATAAGCGATAAGCGGTAGCTTTAGCTACACTTATCTGATCAGTGAAAAGTGAAAAGTGTGGAAGTGCAAGTCCATAGTTGAACTATGGCAAAGTGATAAAGTGTGCCAATCATGGCAAAGCGATATAGTGTGCCAAATATAGCAAAGTGTTCAGTGATCAATGATGAATTGATAGATAAGACCATGGTTGATCCATGGCAAAGTGTGAAAAGTAGGTATGGTATTTCCATACCGAGTTGTGAAACATAGGTATGGTGTTTCCATACTGAGTTGTGAATCGTGGCACTGAGCAAACGACGGACTCAAATCCAAAAGACGTTCTCTAATTTGACAAAGATTGGTAAGTGACATATGAAAGTAGCATTGGAAGACTTACGGTTATTATTGATATTGATCTAAAATAAGTGTACCATTGATATTTAAATTATTCAATGGGTAAAGTTCTGATATGAGATAACATGAGTTTGAAATGAATTATCACAGGTATATACCTGAAATATATGGAAATGATAGTGCATGAAATATTGAGATAATGAAATGAATGATATATGTTTATAAAGAAACAACAAAAGAATGGTAGGTATCATGACATGTAAAAATGTGATTATCTTTGATATGTTGCTAGAAGGAAATTATGTATGTTGAGATGAGCAATAAACTTAAGTGTAATATGATGAGAAAATAAGTTTATTTATGTTGAATTTATATGAATATGTTTAAGTATGCTAACAAGTGTTACTATTGATGCTTGGACAAGTGCCAAGCTATTGGTTAAATGGTAATATGTTTATTTATATGATGTGTTGAAAGGGCAAGTGCTCAAATGAAAATATACTTGTGATCGTGAGAGAGTGGCAAGTTTTAAGTTACGCAATATCTTATGAAATGGCTTATCATATGATTAATTGAAAAGAGTTATGTTCAACTGCATTAGCTTGTGGTTATAATGGTATAGTATGCTTATGACCGGTGTGTTATACATAAGGAATGAGTGTGGAAAGTAAAAAGATACATATGAAAATAAAGAAACTAGGATGAGTTAAAATTATTTAAAATCTTACTAAGCTAGAGATGATATGTATAAGTGATGCGGTGGATTTATTCACCTTGTAAATTGATGAATATAGCTTCATGAGTATTGTCTGAACCACACGGCTTGGCCACACAACCGTGTGACCCCTGCAGTATTGAAAAATTTTAAATATTTGCAAAAAAATTTTCGAATTTTCAGTTAAGTCCTGATATATATTTTGAGCCTCGATGGCTCACATAAGGGATACTATAATTAAATTTGATTAATTACATGTATGAATATTATGTGAAGCGAAATTAATGTTATGTGAAGCAAAATTCCTGTTAAATGATCTGTAAATTTTGGTAATGCTCTGAATCCCTGTTCTGACGATGGATACGGGTTAAGGGTGTTACATGTCTTCCAATCTTCACAAGTCTGCGAGCTCTGTAAGACAAGGGAGATGAAAGGGGGTAAGCATTTACATGCTTAGTAAGTCCGGATAATAGGAAGGTAAACTTACCAGTTATTTAGCATACATCCATAAAAGATATTCATGCCAAACATGCATAGTATAGTTTCCCTAACACATACGCTCAACCATCAAGTTAGTCTTATGCAAGTACATTATAGTATTAATCTTAGATGTGCTCATCAATTCAAGCATTTCTATTCTCATTTCTAATTTTAAACCTGTTGAATTTCTCGGGATCTCGATGGGTATCTCATTTAACGTCAAATCATGCAAGTGGTCATTTTAAATACGCACTCCCGTGAACCTCGCTCTTACGGTGGGATTACCAGTTCAGGCTAAATCCCCCATAATATAAACTCACGGAGCAATGTCAGGATTACCAGTCCAGGCTAAATCCCTTACAATGACATATACTCCTATGAGCTCGGATCTAAATTACCAGTCCAGGCTAAATCAGATCCTAATCGGATTACCCGTCTGGGCTAAATCCATTTTAGCACACATATTCTTCGGGAGGCTGGATCACTGTAGGATCACCCGTCCGGGCTAGATCCTTTCTACCATTAATTTATTTTCTAGAAATCCATCAAGTATCCTTTTTGTTCAACCCTAGACATTTCATTGTAACATCAATTTTTCATGAATTATCGTATTTTGCATATCGATATTATAATTTATACATGAACTTACATCTTTAGTGTATTTAAAATAGTTTACATTCGAGTTACACGAACTTACCTAGTAATTACTTCGGGTTCGTGTTTCGGTTATTTTGAAACCTTTCATTTTTCACGGTCGACCTCCGAAATTGGTTCCTTAGAGTCTATATCTGAAAAAAATAAATTATTAATACCTCACATTGTTCAATTTAGGCCTAAATTTTGCCCTCAGGCAAAATGACCATTTTGCCACTGACCTTTCACACTTTTACAATTTAGTCCCTAGGCTCGTATAATGAAATGCATGAAATTTCTAGGTTACCCAAGCCTAGCTGAATATTTTTCTTGCTTATAGCATCCCACATTTTCTTTCATTTCACATTTTGCTACCCATTTTCACAACTTTTACAAAATGGCCCCTTAAGCCATTTCCATGAAAAACTACTTAGTAAAAGTTGTTTACCATCCTCTAAAATCTCATATTTCTCCAAAAATTATCAAAACACATGCATCTCATGCATGGGAAAAATTCCTAAATATGAACCCTAGCTTGAAATATGGGTAGAAATAGAGAGAACATGTTACGAGGATTTCAAAAATATGAAGAACATTAAAAATGGGGCTAGGGAGCACTTAGTATTGAGCTTGAAACTGTTGAAAACCTTAGATATGGAGACCCTTCAATTTTTGGCAGTATGGAGAAGAAAAATGGCTGATTTTTGCTTTCATTTTCCCTTTTTTATTTAGTTTATTACCAAATAATCAAAATGCCCTTCCTTAATAACCTTTCAAAATTTTCCATGCATGTCAATTTTTTTCCAAAAACTTATAAATTAGGAAAATTGCTCTTTAAGACCTTCTAATTAATAATTCAAAGCAATTTCATACAAATTGCTTCTAGAACCAAAATTTTACAACTTATTCAATTCGGTCCCTAATTACCAATTGGGCACCTTATACTTAGAACTTCTTCATGAAACTTTAACACATCCTTATTTTCATATCCTAGACCTCATAATAACCATAAAAAAATATTTTAATGTCGGATTTGTGGTCCCAAAACCACTATTTTGACTAGGCCCAATTTTGGGATGTTACATTTCTTCCATCTTAAGGACTTTCATCCTCGAAAGTCTTACCAGTAAATAGGTTCGGATATTGACTTCTCATGGCTTCTTCAGGTTCCCATGTGGCTTCTTCCACTCCATGTCCATGCCATAAAACTTTCATCAAGGCTATATTCTTATTCCTCAACTGTTTGACTTCTAGAGTTAAAATCTTGACCGGTTCTTCACCATAGGTCATATCTGGTCTAATTTCAACTTCAGTCGGTGAAATCACATGTGAGGGGTTCGATCTATATCTACGCAATATGGAAACATGGAATACATCATGAATCTTTTCTAACTCGAAAGGTAATGCTAATCGGTAGGCTAATGGTCCAACTCTTTCGGTAATCTCATATGGTCCGATAAACCTTGGACCATTTCAGCCAAATCCCAAGACCTTTTTCCATGGAGATACTTTCAAGAATACTTTAGCTCCAACTTGAAACTCAATTTCTTTTCTTTTCAAATCAGCATATGACTTTTTCCTATCCATTGCTGCTTTCAAGCAATCTCGTATCGCTTTTACCTTTTCCTTAGTTTCCTTGATCAAATCAACTCTATGAATCTGGTGTTCTTTGAGTTCTGTCCAATACAATGGAGTCCGGCACATTCGGCCATACAACACCTCATAGGGTGCCATCTTTAAACTCGTCTGGAAACTGTTGTTGTAGGCAAATTTCACCAAAGGCAAGTATTTTTCCCAACTACCTTGAAATTCAAGGATGCAACACTGTAACATGTTCTCGAGAGTCTGAATCGTTTGCTCAGACTAACCATGTAACACCCCAAATTTAGGCCTAGAAGTATTGGGCCTTGAGTGTGGGTCCTTAAGGAGGTTGTATATATGTATTTAATTGTGCAATGAAATGACACAATTAAATGTCTGCTTTGGTGGTTAGTAGCCCTGAGAAGTGTCGGAGAAATCTTGGGTTCAAACCTGGGCTTTAGCAAAAATTTTGGTATTAAGTGAAAAAACCTGGATGCTTGGATGAGGGCCTTTTAAATTATTGTATTAAATAAATGACACAAGGAAGCTTGTGGTCTAGTGGTTGTGGCGTCATTAAGGTTGCAAAGGAGCCTGGGTTCAAGTCTTGGCTTTTGAAATTTATTCTGGTTTGTTAAGGGAACTTGAACTTTGGCCTTTGGACCTTATAATTAATTGGGGATAAAATATGACACAAAAAGAGCCTGTGGTGAAGTGGCAAGGTGGCGTCATAGAGTTGGCAAGGAGGTCCAGGGTTCGAAACTCATGGCAATCAAAGAGCATTTATTTTGCTAACAAGGGGTGGCAAGAGTTGGTGTTGAATTTAAACTCTGATGTCGGAGGGATCCCATATCAAGAAGCTAACATAAGAGTGGATGCGAAGCTGGCTTTAAATAGAGCAAACCATGAGGAGAGTAGGCATACCCTTCTTGGTTGATCCTTTTCGCTTTGTGACGTGCTCGTTTGGGTTGGGCGTCAGCTAAAAGTGTTTGGAGCGCGGATTAACTACAGTCTCCTAACAGGTGTGTATTTCTCACTACTCTAGCTGTAGGATGCCTACTTCGGACCATGTAGGCTGAAAGGGGCCATGTGGGCCCAATGGGCCTACGGGTCCAATTGGATAAGTTGTTTGATTGTGTAGTAAATATTGGACTAGGCTAGGTGAATCTCATATCTGTCGCTAGATTTGGGCTAAAAGGGCCACATGAGCGTGTGGGCCCTTTTGGGCCGAGAATGGGCTTTAGGCCTATTCGTATTGTTATCCTTGTTTAGAATACTTTTGTAACATCCTGATTTTTGGGTTTTTCGTGATTCTCGAGATTTTGGTAAACTTTTTTAAAATTTGATATTTGGTTGTGAAATTCATAATTGGAGTGTGTAAATAGGCTTATGGAAGGCCCATGTGATGGCCAAAACCCGGTAGAATTTTGGACTTAAGAAGTTAGAGGCTTTGGATAGGTGGCTTTATTAGACATTGTGGGTAAAAAGTATCACAAAAGAGCCTCTAGTAAAATGGCTAAGTGACACCACTAAGGAACTAAAGAGGTGGCGTGTAAGTGGTTGGGGGAAACCTGGGTTCGATTCCCTGTGATGGCATATGTGGTGTTATTTTTATGCTTTTAGCATGCAGGAGTTGTAGCCGAATGGAACTCTGTGGGAGAGATTTTGAATCAATCAAACATATGGATTAAGATATGATAAGGGGAGAGATTTTAGGGATTTGAGAGGGAGATAGAGTTAGTCGAATAGAGGGGATTGGAGAGGGGATTTCGGCAGAGGGGTATTAGGTTAGTATTTCCAGCATTAGGGACTTAGGTTGTGCCGTTTTCTTCTTTAGGACTAGTCTTTTCTTTTCTTTTTCTTCTCCAGCCGAACCTACCACCCTTCCATTCATCAGTCCTTCCTTTTCTTTTTCCAAAACCAGCCCACTACTCCCTTTGTGACAGCCCAAAATTGACCCTAGTCGGGAGGTGGTTTCGGGACCACAAAACCGAGGCATAAAAATAATTATAATTTATTTTGATACCTATAATATGTGTTAATTCATGTGTGACATTTTGATGTTTCGATTTAGAGTTATAAATGTGAATTTCATTAGAAAGGACCTAGTAGTAAACTTTGAAAGTATGATGGGGAAAGGTGTGATGACTAGTTGAACATGCATGCAAAAATAAGGGATTTGCATGTCAATTTCCCCCAACATGAAGTGGCCGGCCATGGCAAGAGTGGATGGGCAAAACATGTCATGAAACATGTTTTGTTGGTGCATTAGGGTGAAATAATAAAATAAAGAGCATGGGCAAAGAAAGAAAAAAATGGTCTCATCCATGCTTCCCCCCTTGGCCGTGAGTTGAGAGAAAGGAAAAGAAAAAATTTGGTTTATCCATTCTCATTTTCTTTGGGCTGAAAATTCTAAGAAGGAAGGAAATTTTGCTCCATTTTTAGTTTAGAAGAGATCTAGAAGGAGATTTGGCTATACTTGCATCAAGATTAAGGTATGTTGAGGTTGTGTCATGAGATTCATGCTTGTTTTGGTTGCTAACTTGATGTGCATGTTAGCCATGGTTCAAATCCTTGCTATGCCATGAAAAATGGTATTTGGCCAAGGTTGATATTGTGTTAAAGCCATTGCATGCTAAATGTGAAGCTTGTTGATGATGCATGTAATGATGGATTGACTACTCTTGAAATTTCTTTTAGTATTCTTGAGTAGGACATTGAATTCTTTGTTTAACCATGACCGAAGTTGAAAGAGTATGGTTGTGATGTATTCGCCATGGTGCATTCATGAGCATGATTTATGCTTGTTACTTGATTGGTAAAATTTGTGTTTGGATGGGTATGAACCCTTGAGATTGACCTTGCACCTATATGTGTATACATGTTTGCACATGATGTATTGGCATGACATATATACTATTTCAAGGTATATATTTGCTTGTGATGATGTTTAGGTTATGAAGTACATGAGAGATGTGTATTGAGCTACAATATGTAATCGTTAGTTAGTAAAATGCATGCTGTTTTTGTGTGGTATTAAGTGCATAATTGGCCTCAACATGGACATGCATATTCGGCCACATGAGGGGAAATTGGTGTGCATGCATTCGGTTAGAGGCAAGCATATTGATGCCTATTCTTGGCTTAGAAAATTCGGCTAAGAGGAATATTAACTAATGTGTTGAGTTCGATTCGTGATTTCGTACATATGCGACTTTGATGCCTAATGAGCATATATATTGGCTAGGTATCTTGAATTCCTCTTTCGATGCTCAAATGATAAAACCAATTTATTTGTTAAATTAAGCTCAAGAGCAAAGGGGAGCTAAATCCGATAAGGGGAAGGAAAAAGTCGTCGAATAGCCGTCGAAATCGTTCGACCACGTCCGAGGTAAGTTTTGAGTATCGAAACTTAGATTTTGATTCGATTGAATGAAGTAATAAGCAATCGAAATTGTGCCTTTGTATGTGGCCATTGAGCGAAATGATATTTTGCTAAGTGAATTGTGCATAAAAGTTGTGTTATGAAATTGAAACAAAGATGTGTATGAATGTTCGAGTGATATCGGGCTAAGCCGAAGGCAATTGTGCGAGTTATGATATCGGGCTAAGCCGAAGGCAATTAGGCGAGTTATGATATCCGGGCTAAGCCCAAGGCAATTGTGCAAATTGTGATATCCGGTTAAGTCCGAAGGCCTTTGTGCGGGTTACCATAACGGGCTATGTCCCGGCGTTTGAACGAGTAGCTATATCCGGATAAACTCCGAAGGTATGTGATTCGAGAACTTTGAACTTGCTGGAAAATTTTCAGTTAATGCACTTGTGAAATTCCCAACAACAAGGTATGTTTTGTGTGTGCTTAGCACACTATGAGTAAGTCTTGTATGAATATTCGCTCTAATGATAAATGAGCTATCGGCATTAACTAGGCCGTTATTTGTGTATGAATATAAGAGTTGGGATTGTGAAGTAAGCATGTCTTTGAGAAATTGTGCATATGAATTATTGTTTAGCTACTTGAATGCTATGCTTTGGTTGTGTGTATATTATGGCTCGAAACTTACTAAGCATAAATTGCTTACTCCGTTTCTTTGTTTCTCTGTTTATAGATTTTGCTCGTTAGCGATCGGATTCGGGAATGAGAGTGTTGGTCACATGATCAGCCATTGGAATGGCTAAATATGATCATATGTGGACCTAAGTATTACTAGACTATAGTTGGTCCATGGGAACTACAATATAGGTAAAGCCTACCTTAAAAACAGAGGCTGCCAGCTGCAGTGACGTGGATGTGAAAAATCACCAAAATTTGTAGGAATGGTGTTAAATAGTGAATAAAATATGTGATCGAACCTTGACGAGTCTATTTTCATATGAAAGTAACGAAACAATCATATGAACAGTATATTGAGCGATATTAAAGTTCTCGTGAGACAGGGCCAGAACTGTTTCTGGGTCCCCTGTCGCGACTTTGAAAATTTACCATAAATTATCCAGAATGAATTAGAAGTCATGCCTTATATGTCCAGATTCCTTTTTCAGTATAGTTTCATTAGAAATAAACGGAATCAGTATTGAAACCCTGTACAGAGAGATATTCAAGTTGTAACGTGCAAAGGTCAGCATAGTCGACCCCTGTAACATGGGTGACTTTTACTAATAAACTGTACCAATTGGCCCGACCAAAAATTCTAGAAAAAAATCCAGGGATGGATATATGAGTCTAAATTCAGGGAAAATTTACGGAATCAGTTTCCGAGTTCTGTAACTCGAGATATGATTTTTAAGGAAACAGTGACGCAGTTTTCCAGCTTGCCTGGGAATGTCAAGTTGGTCGGTGCTATAAGTGGTTTTGGCTTGTTAACCCCTCGTGTCCGACACCGGCAACGGTCTCGGGTTCGGGGTGTTACAATTTTATTGGTATCAGAGCTACGGTTTAGTCAATCCTAGGACTACCGTGATATGTTTGGGGTCTAGCTATACATGCCATTAAGTGATAATTGATAGTGTGGTGATTTCTGACATTTTGAAATTTGTGTTTGTTTATAGCCATGGATCCCGATCCCAACCGAGCAATAGCTGATGATGTGGAGAGTGTGGCGCCTGCTCCCGCGCAAGGGACAGCGCCAGCGGACTCTCAACCTATTGCTAGCAATCCGAATGATGAGGCTAAGCAAGCCTTCTATAGCGTGATGAATGATTGGTTCAACCAATACATTCGAACTAACACGGCTGTTCCACAACCTCCATTCCCGACTAATGCAACCCCCGCACCTACAATACCTCCGTTAACTGACCAAATAAGGTCAAGTAAGCCCCGATCGGCGAATTGAAAACATGGGGCTACTGAATTTAAAGCTACGGATAGCGACGATGCGAGCAAGCTGAATTTTGGTTGGACAACACTATCCGGTGCTCGATGAGCTATCATGTACACCGATGAATGCTTAAAGTGTACTATCTCCTTGCTACGATTCCGCCTACTATTGGTGGAGTACTCGACTTCACAGTTGTGCCTAGGGAGCACGTAACTTGGGAGTTCTTTCTAACCGAGTTCAAAGAAGTATATCGATCGAGATTTATGGATCAAAAGCGGAAGGAATTTCTTGAACTTAAACAAGGTTCCATGTCGGTTACCGACTACGAACGAAAATTTGTGAGGCTTAGCGATGCTGCAGTGAATGCATTTCTTGAAGTGTGATGTAAACGCTCAAGATGGACTGAATGATGATATAAAGCTGTATGTTGGCATTTTGGAAATCCGAGAGTTTGTGGCTCTTGTCGAGCGGCGTGCAAAGCCGAGGAGCTCAATATGGAGAAAAGAAAAGCTGAAATGGGAGCAAGGAGTTTCAGTAAGAGGTCTTGGGAAGCCTTTCCCACAGTCATCAAAGAAATTTAGAGATGGCTTAGGCGGTCTAGAGACACTTCGGGCTTTTCAAGACGAGACCGCGATCGACCCCTATGGGCACGCGAGTCACTTCGATCGCCGATGTTGGCAATGATCGTCGAGACAGAACGGAGTGCCAATATTGTGGCAAATGGCATTACGGGAGTTGTAGACTCGTGACCGCTCTGTTACAAGTGCGGATCGATCGATCATTTCATTAAGGATTGCCCGAGTTTATCTGAACAAAACGTAAATCAAAGTGGGAACCCGGGTGCTACCACAACTCGAGGTAGGCCACCTAGAAATATGGGAAATGCTAGTTGTTTGTGAATACCCGGATGTTTTCCCTGAAGAATTGCCGGGATTACCACCTGTTCGGGAAATAGAGTTTGGCATCGAATTGGTACCTGGTAACACCCCAATTTCGATAGCTCCGTATCGTATGGCACCAATGGAATTAAAGGAGTTGAAAGCTCAGTTGCAATAATTGGTGGATAAAGGTTTTGCTCACCCGAATTTTTCACCTTGGGGTGCACCAGTGTTGTTTGTGAAAAAGAAGGATGGAACCATGAGGCTGTGCATCGACTATCGTCAGCTTAATAAAGCGACGATAAAGAACAAATATCCGTTACCGCGTATCAACGATTTGTTCGATCAACTGAAGGGAGCTTCAGTGTTCTCGAAAATATATTTGAGATCGGGCTATTATCAGTTGCGAATTCAAGATTCAGACGTACCCAAGATTGCCTTCAGAACGAGATATGGTCACTACGAGTTCCTAGTGATGCCGTTTGGGCTTACTAATGCCCCTGCGGTATTTATGGATTTAATGAATTGGATCTTCAGACCATATTTGGATCAGTTCGTAGTCGTGTTCATTGATGACATCTTGGTCTATTCAAGAAATGAGACCGAACATCTTGAACACCGAGGTTAGTCTTGCAAATTTTACTGAATAAGCAATTATATGCTAAGTTCAAGAAGTGTGAGTTACGGTTAAGAGAGGTTAGCTTCTTGGGGCATGTGATATCTCGCATCGGGTATTCGAGTCGATTCGAACAAAATTTCAGCCATACTTAACTGAAGCCTCAGAAATATTACCGAGGTTCGAGCTTTTGGGGCTTGCTTAGGTTATTACCGACGATTTGTAAGAGGTTTCTCGACGATAGCCACGCTAATGACGGCTTACTCCAAAAGGATGTTAAGTTGAATGGACGGAGAAATGTCAAAAAAAAGTTTCGATCAACTGAAAACTTATTTGATGAAGCCCCAATTCTAGTGCAACCCGAATTGGGCAAAGAGTTTGTTATTTATAGTGACGCATCCTTACTCGGGTTAGGTTGCGTATTGATGCAAGAAGGTCGAGTTGTGGCCTGTCGTCGAGGCAATTAAAGCCACACGAGAAAAATTATCCGACCCATGATCTCGAATTGGTCGCCATCGTATTCGCCTTAAAGATATGGCGACATTACTTTTTTGGTGAGAAGTGCCATGTGTATCCGGATCACAAAAGTCTCAAATATTTGATGACTCAAAGAGACTTAAATCTGCGACAAAGACGTTGGCTCGAGCTGTTAAAGGATTATGAGCTGGTCATTGACTATCACTCGGGAAAGGCGAATGTGGTTGCGGATGCCTTAAGTCGTAAATCATTATTCGCTTTACGAGTGATGAATGTACAGTTGTCTGTTCTACCCGACAATGTGTTAGTAGCTGAATTGAAAGCCAAACCATTATTGATATGTCAAATTCGTGAAGCTCAGAAGGTCGACGATGAGTTGGTTGCAAAACGGGCTGAGTGTGTTCCGAACAAGGACTCAGAATTTCAAATCGATGATGACGATTGTTTGAGGTTCAAAAGTCGTCTGTGTGTTCCAAAGAATTCGGAACTTATTTTGATAATTCTGAACGAAGCCCATTGTAGCCGAATGGCAATCCACCTGGGGAGTACGAAGATGTACAACGATTTGAAACGTCGGTTTTGGTGACATGGTATGAAACGAGACATCTCCGACTTTGTTTTGAGATGTTTAATATGTCAACAAGTGAAAGCGGAACATCAAGTGCCTTCAGGATTACTTCAGCCGACCACGATACCCGAGTGGAAATGGGATCGAGTCACAATAGACTTTGTATCCGGACCGCCATTGTCGACAAGTAAGAAGGATGCGATTTGGGTCGTGGTAGATAGATTGACTAAGTTGGCTCACTTTATCCCGTATGTACGGATTTTCAATGGACAAACTAGCCGAATTATGCGTTTCTCGATTGTGAGATTACACGGGTGCCTATTTCCATCGTATCGGATAGAGATCCGAGATTTACCTCGCGATTTTGGAAGAAGTTGCAAGAAGCTTTGGGTACCAAGCTACATTTCAGACCGCTTTTCACCCCCAAACCGATGGTCAATCCGGCGGATAATTCGGATACTTGAGGATATGTTAAGATGTTGCATCCTCGAGTTCGATGGTTCATGGGAACGATATTTGCCTTTGATTGAATTCGCTTACAACAATAGTTTTCAATCAAGTATTAAGATGGCACCCTACGAGGCTTTATGCGATCGTAAATGCCGTACACCATTCTTTTGACCGAGCTCGGTGAAAGCAAAATTTTCGGTGGATTTAATTAGAGATCTTTGAATGAAAGTGAAAGTTGTAACACCGAACCCGAGACCATCGCCGATGTCGGACACGAGGGTTAACAAGCCAAGTTCACTTGTTTTGCCCATCCATTTGACATTTCGGTCAGTGGAAAAGCTGCGTCCTTGTCGCCTTAAAATCATATCTCGAGTGTCAAAACTCGAAACTGGTTTCAGTAAATTTTCCATGAATTTAGACTCATATATCCATCCATGTATTTATTTCTAGAATTTTGGTAGGGCCAATTGGTACAGTTTATTAGTTAAACTGGTGCCGTTTGTTTCTAATGAAACTATACTCAAAATGGAATCTGTAAATATAAGGTATGTCTCCTAATTATTTTGGATAATTTATAGTAAATTTTAAAGTTGCGACGGGAACCCGAAACCATTCTGGCCCTGTCTCACAATAGCTTTAATATCTCTTAACATGTAACTCCTATGACCATTTCGTTTCTTCCATATGAAAATAGACTCATCAAGGTTCATTTACATAGCTTATTCACTATTTAATTCCATTCCTACGAATTTTGGTGATTTTTCACATTCACGTCACTTTGCAATGGCAGATCTGCTTTTAAGGTAGGTCTTACCTATTTGGTAGTCTCCATGAACCAACTAGTCTTGCCATACATAGGTTCATATATGATCATTTTAACCATGCCAATGGCTGATCATATGACCAACATTCCCATTTCCAAGCCATAGCCACATCATGACACCAAATATATACATACAAACCACAATTAGTCTAAGTCGATACTTCACTTTTACGAGCCATTTTAGCATGGCCGTACATATATACATCACAACATATTCAACCAACAAGGGTAGTCCTATACATGCCATTTCAAAGTTCAACCAAAATTTATACCAAAATAGAGGCGTGGATAGTGTGGATGACTTCGACTTTATTGATCCCGAATCAGATTGCTATCGAGCGAAATCTATAAAACAGAGAGCCAAAGTAACAGGTAAGCATTTTTTTATGCTTAGTAAGTCTCAAGGAATATAATCAGCTCTAATTACAGCAATACATTCACATAGCCAAATGCATCATTTCATTAATACACATTCTTACTTCACACTTCATCATTATATACTTTCACAAAGTATCAATCAATTCAATAACTGAAATTTATTAGTCGATTGAGCGAATGTTGCTCAAACATGTCGACTTTCAATGCACATATAACGTACCTTATCCTTTGGGCTTTTCGAGTGTACTAATTGAATTCATTACAGAACCAACACTCACCTCCAGCCCAAGATTCTTCGAATATAACCGGATATAATCACGTGCACAAATGCCTTGGTCTTAGCCCGGATAGAATAACTTCGCACGAATGCCTTGGTCTTAACCGGATATAGCCACTAGCACAATTGCCTTGGTCTTAACCCGGATATAATTTCAAGCATAATTGTCTTGGGCTTAGCCCGGATATCATTCAATTTCTCATGTACACATACATCAATAATCATTGGACATACATATTTCATTTTCATTACTAAGGCTCAAAACGCAAATATAATCACAAGCATATTGACTTCGGGACTTAGCCCGGTAGAATTCAAATGCTCATACATACATAATCAATAATCAATACACATCCATACTTTATTTCACATAATTCAAGTAGGGTCACTTCTTGAGGACTTACCTCGGATGTTGTCGAACGGCTTTTTCTGGCTATTCGATCACCTTTTCCTTCCCTTGTCCAATTGTGGCCCTCTTAGCTCTTGAGCTAATTCAAACAAATTCAATTTATTAAAACCTCATTGTGCTTGCTTATGGACGAATATGACAAGGAGTTTAAATGGTCATATGGCCACTTTAGCTTGAATACACAATGGTCATGCACATTTTATACTACATCAAGCAATTCAATACAATTTATTTGAGCATCAAGGAAAAGCTAAGGCCTTCAATAGGCTACCCAAGGCCGAATATTCATGTACATGTTGAGGTCAATTTTGCACTTAATACCTCACAAAAACAGCATGCATTTTACTAGTTAATGCTTTGCACATTGTATTAAAACTTATAATATAGCATCAAGCACTTATATGTGTGCTAGGTAGAATTGTGCTTGCAATTTCACAAGCATTCTTCCACATCTTCTTCTTTAAACCAATATATTCATCACTTACTTCATAGCCAAAACATCATGTGCAAACATATATATACAATATGAGCATGGCGAATTTCAAGGTGTCCATAGCCATCCAAAATACAAATTTTAACTAACATGCAAGAAGCATGAACCATGCTCATGAATGCATCATGGCGAATATGACAATCATGCTTCATTCAACTTCAATCATGGTTAAACACAAAAGAAAACTCAAAATCTTACTCAAGAGTAGACAATCCATCATTGCATGCATCATCATCAAGCTTCACACTTAGCATGCAATGACTTTATCACCATAACAACTTTGGCCAAATACCATTTCCATGGCATAACAAGGATTTGAGCCATGGCTAACATGCACATCAAATTAGCAACCAAACCATGCATGAAACTCCCAACACAACCTCATACATACCTTAATCTTGATGCAAACTTAGCCAAATCTCCTTCTAGATCTCTTCTAAACAAAGGAAATGAAGCAAAATCCCTTCTTCCTCTTAGTATTTTCGGCCAAAAGGGAGAGAGCAAGCATGAACAAATTTTTTGTTTTCTCTTCTTGGTTGCACGGCAATGGGGGATGCTACTCTCTCATACACATTTTTTTTTTTTTCTCACCCATGCTTAGTTGTTTATTATTTCTAACATCATCCATTAGTAAAACATGTTGGGAACATGTTCCCTTGCCCATAACCTTGTCATGGCGGCCACTCCTCCTTAGGAAGGGGATTATTTGACATGCAACTCCACCTTTTTGTTAACATGTACTAACAAGCCATTTAAAATTAGCCTATCATATTTCACCATGTTTCACTTTGATCCCTATTTAATACTTTCTCATACAAATGGGTAAAATTAGAGAATGAAATTTCCACATATGCATGCACACACATAGTAAGCATAGAATATAACAATTAATTATTTTTATGACTCGGTTTAGTGGTCCCGAAACCACATTCCGGCTAGGATCTATTTTGGGCTGTCACAACTCTCCCCCACTTAAGAAATTTTCGTCCCGAAAATCTTACTGTAAATAGGTTTGGATATCGCTCTTTCATAGAATTCTCGGTCTCCCAAGTAGCTTCTTCTATCCCGTGCTTGAGCCATAACACTTTCACTAGCGGAACCCGCTTGTTTCGCAACTCTTTCACTTCTCGTGATAGGATACGAATCGGTTCTTCCTCATAACTCATATTAGCTTGAATTTCAATTTCTGATGGACTAATCATGTGCGATGGATCGGATCTATAGCGTCGAAGCATCGAAACGTGAAAGACATCGTGAACCTTTTGAGTTCGGGGGCAAAATCAAGCGATATGCCACCGGACCGACTCGCCTCGATATCTCATATGGCCCAATGAACCTCGGGATCAACTTGCCCTTACTACCAGAACTCGAGTATCTTTTTCCAAGCGATACCTTGAGAAACACTTTATCACCCACGATACTCGATATCCTTACGCTTGAGATCCGCGTCGACTTCGACGATCGGAGGCTATCTTGAGACTTTCACGGATTACTTTCACTTTACTCAGCATCCCTAATCAAATCCACCGAAAATCTTGCTTTCACCGAGCTCGGTCCAAAACAATGGTGTACGGCATTTACGACCGTACAAGGCCTCGTAGGTGCCATCTTAATACTTGATTGAAAGCTATTGTTGTAGCGAATTCAATCAACGGCAAATACCGTTCCCATGAACCACTAAACTCGAGGACGCAACATCTTAACATATCCTCAAGTATCTGAATTATCCGCTCGGATTGACCATCGGTTTGAGGTGAAAGGCGGTCTTTGAAATGCAACTTGGTACCCAAAGCTTCTTGCAACTTTTTCCAAAATCGCGAGGTAAATCTCGGATCTCTATCCGACCACGATGGAAATAGGCACCCGTGTAATCTCACAACGAGAAGCGTACAATTTAGCTAATTTGTCCATTGAAAAATCCGTGCGTCGGGGACAAAGTGGGCCGACTTAATCAATCGATCTACCACGACCCAAACCGCATCCTTCTTACTTCATCGACAATGGCGGTCCGGATACAAAGTCCATTGTGACTCGATCCCATTTCCACTGGGTATCGTGATTGGTGAAGTAATCTGAAGGCACTGATGTTCCGCTTTCACTTGTTGACATATTAAACATCTCGAAACAAAGTCGGAGATGTCTTGCTTCATACCATGCCACCAAAACAAGCGTTTCAAATCATTGTACATCTTCGTACTCCGGGTGGATTGCCATTCGGCTACAATGGGCTTCATTGAATTATCGAAATGAGTTCAAATTCTTTGGGACACACAGACGACTTTTGAACCTCAAACAATCGTCATCGTCGATTTGAAACTCCGAGTCCTTGTTCGAACACACGCAGCCGTTTTGCAACCAACTCGTCGTCGACTTTCTCGAGCTTCTCGAATTTGGTGTGTCAATAATGGTTTGGCTTTCAATTCAGCCACTAACACACCGTCGGATCGGACGGACAAGTGCACATTCATCGCTCGTAAAGTGAATAACGATTTGCGACTCAAGGCATCCGCAACCACATTCGCCTTTCCGGGTGATAGTCAATGATCACTCATAATCCTTTAACACTCGAGCCAACGTCTTTGTCATGATTTAAGTCTCTTTGGGTCATCAAATATTTGAGACTTTTGTGATCCGAGTATACATGGCACCTTTCACCAAATAAGTAATGTCGCCAAATCTTTAAGGCGAATCGATGGCGGCCAATTCGAGATCATGAGTCGGATAATTTTTCTCATGTGGCTTTAATTTCCTCGACGCATAGGCCACAACTCGACCTTCTTGCATTAATACGCAACCTAACCTAAGTAGAGAGCGTCGCTATAGATGACAAACTCCTTGCGGACTCGGGTTGCACTAGAATTGGGGCTTCATCAAATAAGTTTTCAGATTGATTGAAACTTTTTGGCATTTCTCCGTCCATTCGAACTTAACATCCTTTTGGAGTAACCGTCATCGGCGTGGCTATCGTTGAGAAGCCTTTACAAATCGTCGGTAATAACCTAGCAAGCCCCAAAAGCTCAGAACCTCAATAATATTTCTGAGGCTTCCAATTAAGTATGGCTGAAATTTTATTGAATTCGACTCGAATACCGATCGAATACCACATGACCCAAGAAGCTAACCTCTCTTAACCGTAACTCACACTTGCTGAACTTAGCATATAATTGCTTATCCGTAAAATTTGCGGTACTAACCGCAGTGTTCAAAGCATGTTCGGTCTCATTTCTTGAATAGACCAAGGCGTCATCAATGAACACGACTACTTAATCGATCCAAATATGGTCTAAAGATCCGATTCATTAAATCCATAAATACCGCAAGGGTATTAGTGAGCCCAAACGGCATCACTAGGAACTCATAGTGACCATATCTCGTTCTGAAGGCAGTCTTGGGTACGTCCGAATCTCGAATTCGCAATTGATAATAGCCCGATCTCAAATCTATTTTCGAGAACACCGAGGCTCCCTTCAGTTGATCGAACAAGTCATCAATACGTGGCAACAGATATTTGTTCTTTATCGTCCCTTTATTAAGCTGACGATAATCGATGCACAGCTGCATGGTTCCATCCTTCTTCTTCACGAACAATACTGGCGCACCCCAAGGCGAAAAACTCGGGCGAGCAAAACCTCTATCCACCAATTCTTGCAACTGAGCTTTCAACTCCTTTAATTCCGTTGGTGCCATACGATACGGAGCTATCGAAATTGGAGTGGTACCAGGTACCAATTCGATGCCAAATTCTATTTCCCGAACAGGTGGTAAACCCGACAATTCTTTGGGGAAAACATCCGGGTATTCACAAACCACGGGCACAGATTCGAGTTTCTTTTCGATTCCTTGTCATCGAAAGCGTCGCAAGGTACGCCGCACCCTTTTCTTACATATTTACGGGCCAACATCGGCGATATTACGGTGGCAACCCTTTAAGTCCGTAGACTCAACCCGAATTATTTCATTATTCGCGCACCTCAAATCGATAGTCTTGCTCTTGCAATTTACAACCGCATCGTGCATGGTCAACCAATCCAAACCAAGAATAACGTCGAACTCATCGAGCGGCAAAAGCATCAAGTCCGCGGAAAACAAGAACCTCGGAACACTAGGGGACTTTTCTTGCACACTTTGTTGACAAGCACGTAATGACCCAAGGGTTTGACACCGAATTACAAACTCGATGAGACTCAATGGGAAAAGTCTTCTTTGGATGCTAAGGTTTCACATATATATGAATGAGTAGAACCGGGGTCAATCAAAGCAATCACATTTGTATTGAAAAGAGTGAAAGTACCGGTAATAACATCCGGAGAGGCGGCATCCTCGCGTGCGCGTATGGCATAAGTCCTAGCAGAGCACGAGCCTCGGATCCGATGGTAGCATCTCTAGATCCTCTCGACCGCCATCGACATTGCCCATATTTCTAGGTGGCCTACCTCGGCGATGGTAGCACCGGGTTTCCACTCGACTCACATTCATTCAAGCATCCTCGGGCAATCCTTCATAAAGTGGTCGGCCGATCCACACTTATAGCAGAGGCGATCACGAAACCAACAGCTCCCGAATGCCATTTGCCACAATGTGGACACTCCGCCCTCTCTCGGCGATCATTTCCACCACTGGCGATCGAAGTGACTCGTGTGGTCACAGGGGGTCGATCGCGTCCTCGTCTAGAAAAGCCCGAAACGCCTCTAGACCGGCTCGCATCATCTCGAAATCTCTTGATGCTTGTTGAAGAGACTTTCCGAGGACCTCTTCGAATTCTCCGGTTCCCACATCAGCTTTTGTTTCTCCTTTCTAAGCTCTTGACTTTACAAGCTCGCTCAACAAGTACTACGAACTCTCGTATCTCGAGGATGCCAACAAACATCCTTATATCGTCATTCAGCCCATCCTCGAAGCGTTTACACATAATAGCTTCAGACGAAATGCATTCTCGTGCGTACCGGCTAAGCCTCACAAATTTTCGTTCGTAGTCGGTAACTGACATCGAACCTTGCTTAAGATCAAGGAATTCCCTCCGCTTTTGGTCGATGAATCTCTGACTGATATACTTTTTTCGGAACTCGGTTTGAAAGAATTCCCAAGTCACTTGCTCTCTAGGCACCACAGAAGTCAGAGTACTCCACCAATAGTAGGCGGACTCGCGTAGCAAGGAGATGGTACACTTTAAGCACTCATCGGGTGTACAGGATAGCTCATCAAGCACCCGGATAGTGTTATCTAACCAAAATTCAGCTCGCTCGGCATCATCATCATCCGTGGCCTTAAATTCAGTGGCCCCATGTTTTCGAATCCTATCGATGGGGCTTACTTGACCTTATTTGGTCATTCACTTTGGAGGTATTGTAGGTGCGGGGTTGCATTTGTCGGGAATGGAGGTTGTGGAACAGTAGTGTTGGTTCGAATGTATTGATTAAACCATTCGTTCATCACACTATAAAAGGCTTGCCTAGCCTCGTCATTAGGATTGCTGGCCATAGGTTGAGAGTCCGCCGGTGCTGTCCCTTCTTGCGGGGAGCAGCGCCACACTCTCCACATCATCAGCTATCGCTTCGGTTGGGATCGGGATCCATTGCTATAAACAAACACAAAGTCAAATTGTCGTAAATCACCACACTATCAATTCATCATTTAATGGCATGTATAGCTAGACCCCAAACGCATCACGGTAGTCCTAGAATCGACTAAACCGTGGCTCTGATACCAATAAAATTGTAACACCCCGAACCCGAGACCATCGCCGGTGTCGGACACGAGGGGTTAACAAGCCAAGTTCACTTGTTTTGCCCATCCATTTGACATTTCCAGTCAGGCTGGAAAACTGCGTCACTGTCGCCTTAAAAATCATATCTCGAGTTTCAAAACTCGGAAACTGGTTTTGTAAATTTTCCATGAATTTAGACTCATATATCCATCCATGGATTTATTTCTAGAATTTTTGGTAGGGCCAATTGGTACAGTTTATTAGTTAAAGTCACCCATGTTACAGGGAACGACTGCTCTGACCTTCGCGTGGTATAACTTGAATATCTCTCTGTAAAGGACTTTAATGCTGGTACCGTTTGTTTCTAATGAAACTAGACTCAAAATGGAATCTGTACATATAAGGCATGTCTCCTAATTCTTTTTGGATAATTTATAGTAAATTTTTAAAGTTGCAACAGGGAACCCAGAAACCATTCTGGCCCTGTCTCACAATAGCTTTAATATCTCTTAACATGTAACTCCTATGACCATTTCGTTTCCTCCATATGAAAATAGACTCATCAAGGTTCATTTACATAGCTTATTCACTATTTAATTCCATTTCTACGAATTTTGGTGATTTTTCACATTCACGTCACTGCAGCTGGCAGCATCTGTTTTAAGGTAGGTCTTACCTATTTGGTAGTCTCCATGAACCAACTAGTCTTGCCATACATAGGTTCATATATGATCATTTTAACCATGCCAATGGCTGATCATATGACCAAAATTCCCATTTCAAGCCATAGCCACATCATGACACCAAATATATACATACAAACCACAATTAGTCTAAGTCGATACTTCACTTTTACGAGCCATTTTAGCATGGCCGTATATATATACATCACAACATATTCAACCAACAAGGGTAGTCCTATACATGCCATTTCAAAGTTCAACCAAAATTTATACCAAAATAGAGGCGTGGATAGTGTGGATGACTTCGACTTTATTGATCCCGAATCCGATTGCTATCGAAATAAATCTATAAAACAGAGAGCCAAAGTAACGGGTAAGCATTTTTTTATGCTTAGTAAGTCTCAAGGAATATAATCAGCTCTAATTACAGCAATAAATTCACATAGCCAAATGCATCATTTCATTAATACACATTCTTACTTCACACTTCATCATTATATACTTTCACAAAGTATCAATCAATTCAATAACTGAAATTTATTAGTCGATTGAGCGAATGTTGCTCAAACATGTCGACTTTCCAAAGCACATATAACGTACCTTATCCTTTGGGCTTTTCGAGTGTACTAATTGAATTCATTACAGCAACCAACACTCACCTCCAGCCCAAGATTCTTCAGAATATAACCGGATATAATCACGTGCACAAATGCCTTGGTCTTAGCCGGATAGAATAACTCGCATACGAATGCCTTGGTCTTAACCCGGATATAGCCACTAGCACAATTGCCTTGGGTCTTAACCGGATATAATTTCAGCATAATTGTCTTGGGGCTTAGCCGGATATCATTCAATTTCTCATGTACACATACATCAATAATCATTGGACATACATATTTCATTTTCATTACTAAGGCTCAAAACGCAAATATAATCACAAGCATATTCGGCGGGACTTAGCCCGTAGAATTCAAATGCTCATACATACATAATCAATAATCAATACACATCCATACTTTATTTCACATAATTCAAGTAGGGTCACTTCTTGAGGACTTACCTCGGATGTTGTCGAACGGCTTTTTCGGCTATTCGATCACCTTTTCCTTCCCTTGTCCAATTGTGGCCCTCTTAGCTCTTGAGCTAATTCAAACAAATTCAATTTATTAAAACCTCATTGTGCTTGCTTATGGCGAATATGACAAGGAGTTTAAATGGTCATATGGCCACTCTTTAGCTTGAATACACAATGGTCATGCACATTTTATACTACATCAAGCAATTCAATACAATTTATTTGAGCATCAAGGAAAAGCTAAGGCCTTCAATAGGCTACCCAAGGCCGAATATTCATGTACATGTTGAGGTCAATTTTGCATAATACCTCACAAAAACAGCATGCATTTTACTAGTTAATGCTTTGCACATTGTATTAAAACTTATAATATAGCATCAAGCACTTATATGTGTGCTAGGCGAATTGTGCTTGCAATTTCACAAGCATTCTTCCACATCTTCTTCTTTAAACCAATATATTCATCACTTACTTCATAGCCAAAACATCATGTGCAAACATATATATACAATATGAGCATGGCGAATTTCAAGGTGTCCATAGCCATCCAAAATACAAATTTTAACTAACATGCAAGAAGCATGAACCATGCTCATGAATGCATCATGGCCAAATATGACAATCATGCTCCATTCAACTTCAATCATGGTTAAATACAAAAAGAAAACTCAAAATCTTACTCAAGAGTAGACAATCCATCATTGCATGCATCATCATCAAGCTTCACACTTAGCATGCAATGGCTTTATCACCATAACAACTTTGGCCAAATACCATTTCCATGGCATAACAAGGATTTGAGCCATGGCTAACATGCACATCAAATTAGCAACCAAACCATGCATGAAACTCCCAACACAACCTCATACATACCTTAATCTTGATGCAAACTTAGCCAAATCTCCTTCTAGATCTCTTCTAAACAAAGGAAATGAAGCAAAATCCTTCTTCCTTTTAGTATTTTCGGCCAAAAGGGAGAGAGCAAGCATGAACAATTTTTTTGTTTTCTCTTCTTGGTTGCACGGCAATGGGGGATGCTACTCTCTCACACATTTTTTTTTTTTTCTCACCCATGCTTAGTTGTTTATTATTTCTAACATCATCCATTAGTAAAACATGTTGGGAACATGTTACCTTGCCCATAACCTTGTCATGGCCGGCCACTCCTCCTTAGGAAGGGGATTATTTGACATGCAACTCCACCTTTTTGTTAACATGTACTAACAAGCCATTTAAAATTAGCCTATCATATTTCACCATGTTTCACTTTGATCCCTATTTAATACTTTCTCATACAAATGGGTAAAATTAGAGAATGAAATTTCCACATATGCATGCACACACATAGTAAGCATAGAATATAACAATTAATTATTTTTATGACTCGGTTTAGTGGTCCCGAAACCACATTCCGGCTAGGGTCTATTTTGGGCTGTCACAAAAGTAATCCGTGAAAGTCTGAAGATAGCCTCCGATCGTTAGAAGTCGTACGCGGGTCTGAAACGAAAAGACATCGAGTATCAGGTGGGAGATAAAGTGTTTCTCAAGGTTTCGCCTTGGAAAAAGATACTCAGATTCGGCCGTTAGGGCAAGTTGAGCCCGAGGTTCATTGGGCCATATGAGATATCCGAATGAGTCGGTCCAAAGGGCATATCATTTGATTTTGCCCCGAACTCGAAAAGATTCACGATGTCTTTCATGTTTCGATGCTTGACGCTATAGATCTGATCCATCGCACGTGATTAGTCCATCGAGGTTGAAATTCAAACCAATATGAGTTATGAGGAAGAACTGATTCGTATCCTATCACGTGAAGTGAAAGAGTTATGAAACAAGCGGGTTCCGCTAGTGAAAGTGTTATGGCTCAAACACGGGATAGAAGAAGCTACTTGGGAAACCGAGAACTCTATGAAAGAGCGATACCCAACCCTATTTACCGGTAAGATTTTTGGGGACGAAAATTTCTTAAGTGGGGGAGAGTTGTGACAGCCCAAAATTGACCCTAGTCGGGAGGTGGTTTCGGGACCACAAAATCGAGGCATAAAAATAATTTATAATTTATTTTGATGCCTATAATATGTGTTAATTCATGTGTGACATTTTGATGTTTCGATTTAGAGTTATAAATGTGAATTTCATTAGAAAGGACCTAGTAGTAAACTTTGAAAGTATGATGGGGAAAGGTGTGATGACTAGTTGAACATGCATGCAAAAATAAAGGATTTGCATGTCAATTTCCCCAACATGAAGTGGCGGCCATGGCAAGAGTGGATGGGCAAAACATGTCATGAAACATGTTTTGTTGGTGCATTAGGGTGAAATAATAAAATAAAGAGCATGGGCAAAGAAAGAAAAAAAATGGTCTCATCCATGCTTCCCCCTTGGCCGTGAGTTGAGAGAAAGGAAAAGAAAAAATTTGGTTCATCCATTCTCATTTTCTTTGGGCTGAAAATTCTAAGAAGGAAGGAAATTTTGCTCCATTTTTAGTTTAGAAGAGATCTAGAAGGAGATTTGGCTATACTTGCATCAAGATTAAGGTATGTTGAGGTTGTGTCATGAGATTCATGCTTGTTTTGGTTGCTAACTTGATGTGCATGTTAGCCATGGTTCAAATCCTTGCTATGCCATGAAAAATGGTATTTGGCCAAGGTTGATATTGTGTTAAAGCCATTGCATGCTAAATGTGAAGCTTGTTGATGATGCATGTAATGATGGATTGACTACTCTTGAAATTTCTTTTAGTATTCTTGAGTAGGACATTGAATTCTTTGTTTAACCATGACCGAAGTTGAAAGAGTATGGTTGTGATGTATTCAGCCATGGTGCATTCATGAGCATGATTTATGCTTGTTACTTGATTGGTAAAATTTGTGTTTGGATGGGTATGAACCCTTGAGATTCGACCTTGCACCTATATGTGTATACATGTTTGCACATGATGTATTGGCATGACATATATACTATTTCAAGGTATATATTTGCTTGTGATGATGTTTGGTTATGAAGTACATGAGAGATGTGTATTGAGCTACAATATGTAATGCGTTAGTTAGTAAAATGCATGCTGTTTTGTGTGGTATTAAGTGCATAATTGGCCTCAACATGGACATGCATATTCGCCACATGAGGGGAAATTGGTGTGCATGCATTCGGTTAGAGGCAAGCATATTGATGCCTATTCTTGGCTTAGAAAATTCGCTAAGAGGAATATTAACTAATGTGTTGAGTTCGATTCGTGATTTCGTACATATGCACTTTGATGCCTAATGAGCATATATATTGGCTAGGTATCTTGAATTCCTCTTTCGATGCTCAAATGATAAAACCAATTTATTTGTTAAATTAAGCTCAAGAGCAAAGGGGAGCTAAATCCGATAAGGGGAAGGAAAAAGTCGTCGAATAGCCGTCGAAATCGTTCGACCACGTCCGAGGTAAGTTTTGAGTATCGAAACTTAGATTTTGATTCGATTGAATGAAGTAATAAGCAATCGAAATTGTGCCTTTGTATGTGGCCATTGAGCGAAATGATATTTTGCTAAGTGAATTGTGCATAAAAGTTGTGTTATGAAATTGAAACAAAGATGTGTATGAATGTTCGAGTGATATCGGGCTAAGCCCAAGGCAATTGTGCGAGTTATGATATCGGGCTAAGCCCAAAGGCAATTAGGCGAGTTATGATATCCGGGCTAAGCCCAAGGCAATTGTGCAAATTGTGATATCCGGGTTAAGTCCCAAGGCCTTTGTGCGGTTACCATAACCGGGCTATGTCCCAAGGCGTTTGAACGAGTAGCTATATCCGGATAAACTCCAAGGTATGTGATTCGAGAACTTTGAACTTGCTGGAAAATTTTCAGTTAATGCACTTGTGAAATTCCCAACAACAAGGTATGTTTTGTGTGTGCTTCGCACACTATGAGTAAGTCGTATGAATATTCGCTCTAATGATAAATGAGCTATCGGCATTAACTAGGCCGTTATTTGTGTATGAATATAAGAGTTGGGATTGTGAAGTAAGCATGTCTTTGAGAAATTGTGCATATGAATTATTGTTTAGCTACTTGAATGCTATGCTTTGGTTGTGTGTATATTATGGCTCGAAACTTACTAAGCATAAATTGCTTACTCCGTTTCTTTGTTTCTCTGTTTATAGATTTTGCTCGTTAGCGATCGGATTCGGGATCATAGAAGTTGAAGTCAACCACACTATAAAAGCCCTTTTTGGTACTCCTTTAGTTGAGTTTTGGATATGGCATGTATAGGACCACCCTCGGTTGTTTTTAAGTACTTTGTGATGTATATGTGTGCGGCCATGCGAAAATGGTTCGTAAAAGTGGAGTATGGAATTTGACCATATGTGGTTTGTAATTATATTTGGTTTCATGATGTGATTATGGTTTGGAATGAGAGTGTTGGTCACATGATCAGCCATTGGAATGGCTAAATATGATCATATGTGGACCTAAGTATGACTAGACTATAGTTGGTCCATGGGAACTACAATATAGGTAAAGCCTACCTTAAAAACAGAGGCTGCCAGCTGCAGTGACGTGGATGTGAAAAATCACCAAAATTTGTAGGAATGGTGTTAAATAGTGAATAAAATATGTGATCGAACCTTGGCGAGTCTATTTTCATATGAAAGTAACGAAACGATCATATGAACAGTATACGGAGAGATATTAAAGTTCTCGTGAGACAGGGCCAGAACGGTTTCTGGGTACCCTGTCGCGACTTTGAAAATTTACCATAAATTATCCAGAATGAATTAGAAGTCATGCCTTATATTTCCAGATTCCTTTTTCAGTCTAGTTTCATTAGAAACAAACGGCATCAGTATTGAAACCCTGTACAGAGAGATATTCAAGTTGTAACACACAAAGGTCAGCGTAGTCGACTCCTGTAACATGGGTGACTTTTACTAATAAACTGTACCAATTGGCCCAACCAAAAATTCTAGAAAAAAATCCAGGGATGGATATATGAGTCTAAATTTAGGGAAAATTTACGGAATCAGTTTCCGAGTTCTGTAACTCGAGATATGCTTTTAAGGCAACAGTGATGCAGTTTTCCAGCTTGCCTGGGAATGTCAAGTTGGTCGGCTATAAGTGGTTTTGGCTTGTTAACCTCGTGTCCGACACCGCAACGGTCTCGGGTTCGGGTGTTACAATTTTATTGGTATCAGAGCTACGGTTTAGTCAATCCTAGGACTACCGTGATATGTTTGGGGTCTAGCTATACATGCCATTAAGTGATAATTGATAGTGTGGTGATTTCGACATTTTGAAATTTGTGTTTGTTTATAGTCATGGATCCCGATCCCAACCGAGCAATAGCTGATGATGTGGAGAGTGTGGCGCTGCTCCCGCAAGGGACAAAGGCCATGGACTCTCAACCTATTGCTAGCAATCCGAATGATGAGGCTAAGCAAGCCTTCTATAGCGTGATGAATGATTGGTTCAACCAATACATTCGAACTAACACTACTGTTCCACAACCTCCATTCCCGACTAATGCAACCCCAAGACCTACAATACCTCCGAGAATCCGACCAAATAAGGTCAAGTAAGCCCCGAATGACGTAATTCAAAACATGGGGCTACTGAATTTAAAGCTATGGATAGCGACGATGCCGAGCAAGCTGAATTTTGGTTGGACAACACTATCCGGTGCTCGATGAGCTATCATGTACACCGATGAATGCTTAAAGTGTACTATCTCCTTGCTACGCGATTCCGCCTACTATTGGTGGAGTACTCGACTTCAGTTGTGCCTAGGGAGCACGTAACTTGGGAGTTCTTTCTAACCGAGTTCAAAGAAGTATATCACCGAGATTTATGGATCAAAACGGAAGGAATTTCTTGAACTTAAACAAGGTTCCATGTCGGTTACCGACTACTGAACGAAAATTTGTGAGGCTTAGCCAGACGCTGCTGAATGCATTTCTTCGTGTCGTGATGTAAACGCTCAAGATGGACTGAATGATGATATAAAGTTGTATGTTGGCATTTTGGAAATCAGAGTTTGTGGCTCTTGTCGAGCGAGCGTGCAAAGCCGAGGAGCTCGAGATGGAGAAAAGAAAAGTGAAGTGGGAGCAAGGGAGTTTCAGAAGAGGTCTTCGGTGAAGCCCTTCCACATCATCAAAGAAATTTAGAGATGGCTTAGGCGGTCTAGAGACACTTCGGGCTTTTCTAGATGAGACCGCGATCGACCCCTATGGGCACGCGAGTCACTTGATCGCCATGTTGGAAATGATCGTCGAGACGAACGAGTGCCAATATTGTGGCAAATGGCATTCGGGAGTTGTAGACTCGTGACCGCTCTGTTACAAGTGCGGATCACCGATCATTTCATTAAGGATTGCCCGAGTTTATCTGAACAAAACGTAAATCAAAGTGGGAACCCGGTGCTACCACACCGAGGTAGGCCACCTAGAAATATGGGAAATGCTAGTGGTTTGTGAATACCCGGATGTTTTCCACAAGAATTGCCGGATTACCACTGCTCGGAAATAGAGTTTGGCATCGAATTGGTACCGGTACCACCCCAATTTCGATAGCTCCGTATCGTATGGCACCAACGGAATTAAAGGAGTTGAAAGCTCGGTTGCAAGAATTGGTGGATAAAGGTTTTGCTCACCCAATTTTTCACCTTGGGTGCACCGGTGTTGTTTGTGAAAAGAAGGATGGAACCATGAGGTTGCAGATCGACTATCGCCGACTTAATAAAGCGACGATAAAGAACAAATATCCGTTATCACAGACGACGATTTGTTCGATCAACTCAAGGAGCTTCGGTGTTCTTGAAAATAGATTTGAGATCGGGCTATTATCGCCATGAATTCGAGATTCGAGACGCACCCAAGATTGCCTTGAATCGAGATATGGTCACTACGAGTTCCTAGTGATGCCGCTTGGGCTTACTAATGCCCTGCGGTATTTATGGATTTAATGAATCAGATCTTCGCACCATATTTGGATCGGTTCGTAGTCGTGTTCATTGATGACATCTTGGTCTATTCAAGAAATGAGACCGAACATGCTGAACACCGAGGTTAGTGCTGCAAATTTTACTTAATAAGCAATTATATGCTAAGTTCAAGAAGTGTGAGTTACGTTAAGAGAGGTTAGCTTCTTGGGGCATGTGATATCTCAGATCGGTATTTGAGTCGACCAGAACAAAATTTCAGCCATACTTAACTGGAAGCCTCCGAGAAATATTACCGAGGTTCGAGCTTTTGGGGCTTGCTTGGTTATTACCGACGATTTGTAAGAGGTTTCTCGATGATAGCCACACCAATGACGGTTACTCCAAAAGGATGTTAAGTTCGAATGGACGAGAAATGTCAAAAAAAGTTTCGATCAACTGAAAACTTATTTGATCAAGCCCCAATTCTAGTGCAACCCGAATTGGGCAAAGAGTTTGTTATTTATAGTGACGCATCCCTACTCGGGTTAGGTTGCGTATTGATGCAAGAAGGTCGAGTTGTGGCCTATGCGTCGAGGCAATTAAAGCCACACGAGAAAAATTATCCGACCCATGATCTCGAATTGGCTGCCATCGTATTCGCCTTAAAGATATGGCGACATTACTTATTTGGTGAGAAGTGCCGTATGTATCCGGATCACAAAAGTCTCAAATATTTGATGACTCAAAGAGACTTAAATCTGCGACAAAGACGTTGGCTCGAGCAGTTAAAGGATTATGAGCTGGTCATTGACTATCACCCGGGAAAGGCGAATGTGGTTGTGGATGCCTTAAGTCGTAAATCATTATTCGCTTTACGAGTGATGAATGTACACTTGTCTGTTCAGCCCGACAATGTGTTAGTAGCTGAATTGAAAGCCAAACCATTATTGATACGTCAAATTCGTGAAGCTCAAAAAGTCGACGATGAGTTGGTTGCAAAACGGGCTGAGTGTGTTCCGAACAAGGACTCGAAATTTCAAATTGATGATGACGATTGTTTGAGGTTCAAAAGTCGTCTGTGTGTTCCAAAGAATTCGGAACTTATTTCGATAATTCTGAACGAAGCCCATTGTAGCCGAATGGCAATCCACCCTGGGAGTATGAAGATGTACAACGATTTGAAACGTCGGTTTTGGTGACATGGTATGAAACGAGACATCTCCGACTTTGTTTTGAGATGTTTAATATGTCAACAAGTGAAAGCGGAACATCAAGTGCCTTGAGATTACTTCACCACCACGATACCCGAGTGGAAATGGGATCGAGTCACAATAGACTTTGTATCCGGACCGCCATTGTCGACAAGTAAGAAGGATGCGATTTGGGTCGTGGTAGATAGATTGACTAAGTTGGCTCACTTTATCCCGTCGACGCACGGATTTTTCAATGGACAAACTAGCCGAATTGTACGTTTCTCGATTGTGAGATTACACGGGTGCCTATTTCCATCGTATCGGATAGAGATCCGAGATTTACCTCGCGATTTTGGAAGAAGTTGCAAGAAGCTTTGGGTACCAAGCTACATTTCAGACCGCCTTTCACCCTCAAACCGATAGTCAATCCGAAGCGGATAATTCAGATACTTGAGGATATGTTAAGATGTTGCATCCTCGAGTTCGATGGTTCATGGGACGATATTTGCCTTTGATTGAATTCGCACAACAATAGTTTTCAATCAAGTATTAAGATGGCACCCTACGAGGCTTTGTACGGTCGTAAATGCCGTACACCATTCTTTTGGACTGAGCTTGGTGAAAGCAAAATTTTCGGGGTGCTTTTAATTAGAGATGCTGAACAGAAAGTGAAAGTAATCCGTGAAAGTCTGAAGATAGCCTCCGATCGTCAGAAGTCGTACGCGGGTCTGAAACAAAAAGACATCGAGTATCAGGTGGGAGATAAAGTGTTTCTCAAGGTTTCGCCTTGGAAAAAGATACTCAGATTTGGCCGTAAGGGCAAGTTGAGCCCGAGGTTCATTGGGCCATATGAGAGCGAGTCGGTCCAGTGGCATATCATTTGATTTTGCCCCCTGAACTCGAAAAGATTCATGATGTCTTTCATGTTTGATGCTTGACGCTATAGATCGATCCATCGCACGTGATTAGTCCATCGAGGTTGAAATTCAAACCAATATGAGTTATGAGGAAGAACCGATTCGTATCCTATCACGTGAAGTGAAAGAGTTGCGAAACAAGCGGGTTCCGCTAGTGAAAGTGTTATGGCTCAAACACGGGATAGAAGAAGCTACTTGGGAAACCGAGAACTCTATGAAAGAGCGATACCCAACCCTATTTACCAGGTAAGATTTTCTGGGACGAAAATTTCTTAAGTGGGGAGAGTTGTGACACCAAAATTGACCCTAGTCGGGAGGTGGTTTCGGGACCACAAAACCGAGGCATAAAAATAATTTATAATTTATTTTGATGCCTATAATATGTGTTAATTCATGTGTGACATTTTGATGTTTCGATTTAGAGTTATAAATGTGAATTTCATTAGAAAGGACCTAGTAGTAAACTTTGAAAGTATGATGGGGAAAGGTGTGATGACTAGTTGAACATGCATGCAAAAATAAGGGATTTGCATGTCAATTTCCCCCCAACATGAAGTGGCCGGCCATGGCAAGAGTGGATGGGCAAAACATGTCATGAAACATGTTTTGTTGGTGCATTAGGGTGAAATAATAAAATAAAGAGCATGGGCAAAGAAAGAAAAAAAAATGGTCTCATCCATGCTTCCCCCCCTTGGCCGTGAGTTGAGAGAAAGGAAAAGAAAAAAATTTGGTTCATCCATTCTCATTTTCTTTGGGCTGAAAATTCTAAGAAGGAAGGAAATTTTGCTCCATTTTTAGTTTAGAAGAGATCTAGAAGGAGATTTGGCTATACTTGCATCAAGATTAAGGTATGTTGAGGTTGTGTCATGAGATTCATGCTTGTTTTGGTTGCTAACTTGATGTGCATGTTAGCCATGGTTCAAATCCTTGCTATGCCATGAAAAATGGTATTTGGCCAAGGTTGATATTGTGTTAAAGCCATTGCATGCTAAATGTGAAGCTTGTTGATGATGCATGTAATGATGGATTGACTACTCTTGAAATTTCTTTTAGTATTCTTAAGTAGGACATTGAATTCTTTGTTTAACCATGACCGAAGTTGAAAGAGTATGGTTGTGATGTATTCGCCATGGTGCATTCATGAGCATGATTTATGCTTGTTACTTGATTGGTAAAATTTGTGTTTGGATGGGTATGAACCCCTTGAGATTGACCTTGCACCTATATGTGTATACATGTTTGCACATGATGTATTGGCATGACATATATACTATTTCAAGGTATATATTTGCTTGTGATGATGTTTAGGTTATGAAGTACATGAGAGATGTGTATTGAGCTACAATATGTAATCGTTAGTTAGTAAAATGCATGCTGTTTTTGTGTGGTATTAAGTGCATAATTGGCCTCAACATGGACATGCATATTCGGCCACATGAGGGGAAATTGGTGTGCATGCATTCGGTTAGAGGCAAGCATATTGATGCCTATTCTTGGCTTAGAAAATTCGCTAAGAGGAATATTAACTAATGTGTTGAGTTCGATTAAGTGATTTCGTACATATGCGACTTTGATGCCTAATGAGCATATATATTGGCTAGGTATCTTGAATTCCTCTTCGATGCTCAAATGATAAAACCAATTTATTTGTTAAATTAAGCTCAAGAGCAAAGGGAGCTAAATCCGATAAGGGGAAGGAAAAAGTCGTCGAATAGCCGTCGAAATCGTTCGACCACGTCCGAGGTAAGTTTTCGAGTATCGAAACTTAGATTTTGATTCGATTGAATGAAGTAATAAGCAATCGAAATTGTGCCTTTGTATGTGGCCATTGAGCGAAATGATATTTTTGCTAAGTGAATTGTGCATAAAAGTTGTGTTATGAAATTGAAACAAAGATGTGTATGAATGTTCGAGTGATATCTGGGCTAAGCCCAAGGCAATTGTGCGAGTTATGATATCTGGCTAAGCCCAATGCAATTGGGCGAGTTATGATATCCGGGCTAAGCCCAAGGCAATTGTGCAAATTGTGATATCCGGTTAAGTCCCAAGGCCTTTGTGCGGGTTACCATAACCGGCTATGTCCCAAGGCATTTGAACGAGTAGCTATATCCGGATAAACTCCAAAGGTATGTGATTCGAGAACTTTGAACTTGCTGGAAAATTTTCAGTTAATGCACTTGTGAAATTCCCAACAACAAGGTATGTTTTGTGTGTGCTTCGCACACTATGAGTAAGTGCGTATGAATATTCGCTCTAATGATAAATGAGCTATCGGCATTAACTAGGCCGTTATTTGTGTATGAATATAAGAGTTGTGTGACAGCCCAAAATAGACCCTAGCCGGAATGTGGTTTCGGGACCACAAAACCGAGGCATAACAATAATTTAAAATTTATTTCGATGCCTATAATATGTGTGTATTCATGTATGACATTTTTTGATGATTGATTTAGTGTTATAAAGGTGAATTCCACTAGAAAGGACTTAGTAGTGAACTTTGAAAATACGATAGGGAAAGGGGTGATGACTAATTAAAGCATGCATGCAAAATAATGGACTTGCATGTCAAATTCCCCTTTTACAAGTAATGGCCGCCATGACAAAGAGATATGGGTTAAACATGTCATGAAACATGTTTTGTTGGGCATTAGGGAGAAATAGTAAACAAATAAGCATGGGTAAGAAAAGAATGAAAAAAAAATGTGTGTGAGAGAGTAGCATACCCCATTGCAGTGCAACCAAGAAGAGAAAACAAAAAATTTGTTCATGCTTGCTCTCTCCTTTTGGCCGAAAATACTAAGAGGAAGAAGGGATTTTGCTTCATTTCCTTTGTTTAGAAGAGATCTAGAAGGTGATTTGGCTAAATTTGCATCAAGATTAAGGTATGTATGAGGTTGTGTTGGGAGTTTCATGCATGTTTTGGTTGCTAACTTGATGTGCATGTTAGCCATGGCTCAAATCTTTGTTATGCCATGGAAATGGTATTTGGCCAAAGTTGTTATAGTGATAAAGCCATTGCATGCTAAGTGTGAAGCTTGATGATGATGCATGCAAAGATGGATTGTCTACTCTTGAGTAAGACTTTGAGTTTTCTCTTTGTTTTATCATGATTGAAGTTGAAAAGGAGCATGATTGTCATATTCGCCATGATGCATTCTTGAGCATGATTCATGCTTCTTGCATGTTAGTTAAAATTTGTGTTTTGGATGGCTATGGACACCTTGAAAATTCGCCATGCTCATATATGCATATATATGATTGCACATTATGTTTGGTTATGAACTAAGTGATGAATATATTGGTTTAAAGAAGAAAATGTGGAAGAATGCTTGTGAAATTGCAAGCACAATTCGCCTAGCACACATATAAGTGCTTGATGCTATATTATAAGTTTTAAATACAATGTGCAAAGCATTAATTAGTAAATTGCATGCTGTTTTTGTGAGGTATTAAGTGCAAAATTGACCTCAACATGTACATGAATATTCGGCCTTGGGTAGCCTATTGAAGGCCTTAGCATTTCCTTGATGCTCAAATAAATTGTATTGAATTGCTTGATGTAGTATAAAATGTGCATGACCATTGTGTATTCAAACTAAAGAGTGGCCATATGACCATTTAAAATCCTTGTCATATTCGCCATAAGCAAGCACAATGAGGTTTTAATAAATTGAATTTGTTTGAATTAGCTCAAGAGCTAAGAGGGCCACAATTGGACAAGGGAAGGAAAAGGTGATCGAATAGCCGAAAAAGCCGTTCGACAACATCCGAGGTAAGTCCTCAAGAAGTGACCTTACTTGAATTATGTGAGATGAAGTATGGATGTGTATGATTATTGATTTATGTGTGTATGAGAAATTGAATGATACCGGGCTAAGTCCCGAAGGCGAATATGCTTCGAATATATGTGCGTTTGAGCCTTAGTAACGAAAATGAAATATGTATGTCCAATGATTATTGATGTATGTGTACATGAGAAATCGAATAATATCCGGGCTAAGCCCAAGACAATTATGCTGGAAATTATATCCGGTTAAGACCGAAGGCAATTGTGCTAGTGGCTATATCCGGGCTAAGACCAAGGCATTCGTGCGAAGTTATTCTATCCGGGCTAAGACCGAAGGCATTTGTGCACGTGATTATATCCGGTTATATTCGAAGAATCTTGGGCTGGAGGTGAGTGTTGGTTGCTGTAATGAATTCAATCAGTACACTCGAAAAGCCCAAAGGATAAGGTACGTTATATGTGCATTGGAAAGTCGACATGTTTGAGCAACATTCGCTCAATCGACTAATGAATTTCAGTTATTGAATTGATTGATACTTTGTGAAATTATATAATGATGAAGTGTGAAGTAAGAATGTGTATAAATGAAATGATGCATTTGGCTATGTGAATGTATTGCTGTAATTAGAGTTGATTATATTCCTTGAGACTTACTAAGCATAAAAATGCTTACCCGTTGCTTTGGCTCTCGGTTTTTTAGATTTCGCTCAAGCAATCGGATTTGGGATCGTTGAAGTCGAAGTCATCCACACTATCAAGCCTCCATTTTGGTATAAATTTTGGTTGAACTTGAGATGGCATGTATAGGACTACCTCTTGTTTGTTAAATATGTCGTAATGTAAGTATGTACGGCCATGCGAAAATGGCTCGAAAAGGAAGCATGAACTTAGACTAATTGTGGTTTGTATATATATATTTGGTGTCATGATGTGGCTATGGCTTGGAAATGGAATGTTGGTCATATGATCAGCCATTGGCATGGTTAAAATGATCATATATGAACCTATGTATGGCAAGACTAGTTGATTCATGGAGACTACCAAATAGGTAAGCCCTACCTTAAAAACAGATGCTGCCAGCTGCAGTGGCGTGAATGTGAAAAATCACCAAAATTTATAGGAATGGAATTAAATAGTGAATAAGCTATGTAAATGAACCTTGATGAGTCTATTTTCTTATGGAAGAAACGAAATGGTCATAGGAGTTACAGGTTAAGAGATATTAAAGCTATTGTGAGACAGGGCCAGAATGGTTTCTGGGTTCCCTGTCGCAACTTTAAAAATTCACTATAAATTATCCAAAAATAATTAGGAGACATACCTTATATGTACAGATTCCATTTTGAGTCTAGTTTCATTAGAAACAAACGGCAGCAGCATTAAAGCCCTGTACAGAGAGATATTCAAGTTATACCGCGCGAAGGTCAGAGCAGTCGATCCCTGTAACATGGGTGACTTTAACTAATAAACTGTACCAATTGGCCCGACCAAAAATTCTAGAAATAAATACATGGATGGATATATGAGTCTAAATTCAGGGAAAATTTATGAAACCAGTTTCCGAGTTTTGAAACTCGAGATATGATTTTTAAGGCGACAGTGACGCAGTTTTTCCAGCCTGACTGGAAATGTCCAATGGATGGGCAAAACAAGTGAACTTGGCTTGCTAACCCCTCGTGTCCGACACCGGCGATGGTCTCGGGTTCGGGGTGTTACAAGTTGGGATTGTGAAGTAAGCATGTCTTTGAGAAATTGTGCATATGAATTATTGTTTAGCTACTTGAATGCTATGCTTTGGTTGTGTGTATATTATGGCTCGAAACTTACTAACCATAAATTGCTTACTCCGTTTCTTTGTTTCTCTGTTTATAGATTTTGCTCGTTAGCGATCGGATTCGGGATCATAGAAGTTGAAGTCAACCACACTATCAAAGCCCTTTTTGGTACTCCTTTAGTTGAGTTTTGGATATGGCATGTATAGGACCACCCTCGGTTGTTTTTAAGTACTTTGTGATGTATATGTGTGCGGCCATGCGAAAATGGTTCGTAAAAGTGGAGTATGGAATTTGACCATATGTGGTTTGTAATTATATTTGGTTTCATGATGTGATTATGGTTTGGAATGAGAGTGTTGGTCACATGATCAGCTATTGGAATGGCTAAATATGATCATATGTGGACCTAAGTATGACTAGACTATAGTTGGTCCATGGGAACTACAATATAGGTAAAGCCTACCTTAAAAACAGAGGCTGCCAGCTGCAGTGACGTGGATGTGAAAAATCACCAAAATTTGTAGGAATGGTGTTAAATAGTGAATAAATTATGTGATCGAACCTTGACGAGTATATTTTCATATGAAAGTAACGAAACGATCATATGAACAGTATACTGAGAGATATTAAAGTTCTCGTGAGACAGGGCCAGAACGGTTTCTGGGTCCCCTGTCGTGACTTTGAAAATTTACCATAAATTATCCAGAATGAATTAGAAGTCATGCCTTATATTTCCAGATTCCTTTTTTAGTCTATTTTCATTAGAAACAAACGGCATCAGTATTGAAACCCTGTACAGAGAGATATTCAAGTTTTAACGCACAAAGGTCAGCGTAGTCGACCCCTGTAACATGGGTGACTTTTACTAATAAACTGTACCAATTGGCCCGACAAAAAATTCTAGAAACAAATCCAGGGATGGATATATGAGTCTAAATTCAGGGAAAATTTACGGAATCAGTTTCCGAGTTCTGTAACTCGAGATATGCTTTTTAAGGCAACAGTGACGCAGTTTTCCAGCTTGCCTGGGAATGTCAAGTTGGTCGGTGCTATAAGTGGTTTTGGCTTGTTAACCCCTCGTGTCCGACACCGGCAACGGTCTCGGGTTCGGGGTGTTACACCCTTCCGTTCATCTACTACTTCTTTCCTTACCTCCACTTCTGCCGTAAAGTCGCAAAAGCCGGAACCAGTGAAGCTAGGTGGTGCCGATTTCTTGTTGACCAGCAACCCTCTTTTTCCCTTCACTTTTTGGTGGCCAAACCCTTTATCTTCTAAGCTTTAAACAGTTCAAGAAGGGAGACTGTGGTATGTATTCGTACTCTAAATCGATTCAGTAGTAACTATTGACAAAAGTCGAAACCGCTATAGTTAAGGGAGGTGGCCGATTAGAGATATAAGCCTTATTGGGCTTCTTCATTTGATTTTTATGGTTTGTGTAGTGGAATAGTTACGTTGGAGGAGCAGTAAGGCATGGGGTGTCGATTTGGATAAGCTTGGATCATATCGTCAGACCCTGTAAAGGTAAGTGAACTATGGCCATTAGGGGTCTTTGGCCGAATGTGGTAAGGTAGATTTTGGGTTTGATAAGTATGATTTGTACACTAAAAGTGGAGGTGGATAATTATAGGTTGCCGTGGGAGACTTCGTTGGTGAACGTCACAAAACATGTGTGTAATGAACCCTCTTTCGTAGCTTAAGTTGATATAAGCCACAATGCCGAAATTCTGGCATTTTGAGGGCTCGTGAGCACGCGAACGCTCATAGGTTAGTTGGATTCGCTAAGTTCGATGATCGGGATCGTTGGAACAGGTACGGGCACGATTTTGTGCATGATGGTGAGATGGGCCTAAGGGGTTGAAATCGGGCCCAATGGGCTTTCGGGCCCATTTGGGGTAAATTTTGATAGAAAATGGAACTTGGATATACTGCTTGTTAAACGAGTGGATCTGATGTAAAATTTGGATTGTGAGGGCTTAAAGGGCTAGATCGGCAATCGTAGGGCCCATTAGGGGTTTTGGGCCGAAAAAGCCCGAATTTGATAAAGTGCGTTAAAATCATTGTTTAAACACTTGGAGTTATTGATAATTGTTAATGAACATGGAAACCCTGATATTTTGGTAAAATTATGAAATTACCCTTATAATATGAAAAATAACTGTTTTGCCCCTAGGTAAAAATGACCGTTATACCCTTAGGGTTTAATTATGAGTTTGATGCATAAGATTTTGATATACATGATTTGACATGATATGCACGTGATATGTATGATATGCGCATGATGTCTTCATATATTCATGGGCTGGGTTTTTTTATGAATGGAGGAAGTGAAAAAGGGCTTTGCCCCAGTTATTTAAATAGGCTAGGCCTCCAATTATATGATAAAGCAGCTATGCTGCCAGTGGTGTGTTGGTTGGGTGGGTTGAATCATTCCCCATATGGTGTGTTGGTTGGTACGGGTAGAGAGTAGCGGATGGTGGGTTGAGTAGTCTCCCTAAATGGGCTTGCATGCATTCTTTGATGTTAATATGATAATGAAATAGGCCTATGGGCCATACCATTTACAGTAAAGGTTTCAGCCCAGTGATATGAATTATGAAAAGGCTTTGGCCCAGTAATCGTTTAATGAAAGGCTTCAGCCCAGTATATGTTGAGACTGATTTTGGGCTTAGGCCTAGTATGCTGATATTGTTTTGGGCTCTGAAAGGGGCTTGTTGCACATTGAGTTTCCAAACTCACCCCCCTTCCTTAACCTTGCAGGTGAGCCTTGATGTGGGGACTTGGAGCCGGAGGTGATTCAGAGTGGCCACGGTGATCTCTTTTGGACTTTAAAATAAGTAACTGGTTTCCTTTAGTTTACCTTATTTACTATTTATTTTTGGGTTGTAATAAGGTCATTTTAACTTTATTTTTTTCTTTTCTGGGATTATTTTATTTTTAATAACTTTAAACTTTCTAATAACAATTCAAATGGGCTAGACTTAGGGTGCGTTTTGAAAACGATACTTATTTTCAAAATAACACAACGTCACGATTATTCGGTTTATCAAAGATATCCACTCAAATAAATTTCAACTCGTTATAACCAAGTGTGGCAATGGTTGTGGGTATGTCTAGGATTGGATCCAATCGAAGAGCTTGGTACTTAAGCAGCCTTCATGGCTCACCTCCTCTGTTTCGAATACCTACCTGGTGCACAGCTTCCATTTACTTCGTTAGCTCAACAAAAGTTGGTTATTTAAAACACTAAAATGAAACGTGGATTTTTAACTTCAAAGTGGCACGTCGAATTTGGCCATAATGTCTAGGCCAGGTTTGGGGTGTTACATTTAGTGTTATCAGAGCCAAGTTGCAGCAACTCGTCTGCGGGTTTCTAAACGCGTTTTAAATAAAGAATTTCAAAACAAAGGTATTTTTAAATCAATTTTTAAGAAATTTCTATTTTTGTGACCAAATACATGTTTTCTGTTTGAAATGGTTTGGAAGAAAAAGGTGGCACACTGAATCCCAGGCACCAAGTCTGTAAGTATACTTTCTTTTACTTTATGCGATATTGGTATATGCTGTGGATAAGAACTGCGACCCTGCTAAGATACTTTAGATAGGGTAGAACTGTAAAACGGTAGGAATGAGACTGTAGCTAGGCTACGACGCTATGTAAAACAATCCTTAAATCTGCTATATTTCCATAAGACATCTCGTAATAAATAATTGAAATATTAAACTAATGTCATAAAATTCGTAATCAGATAATTCGATATGAGTACGAGAGAAACTCGAGGACGGGGCCGCGGACGTGGTCGCGGAAGGGTGCAAGCGGAATCTTCATCCTCAGGGCATAGGCCAGCTGAGGAGGCATTCGTGCCACAAGCAACTGAGACTGGGTCATATGATCGGGCTGCGGGGGACGATGCTTTGTCCCAAGCCATGTTAAGGGTTTTAGAAAGAGTTGCTGGAGCTAGCACTGGGACAGTAAATAGGGGATCCATCTCAGAGCAACTCCGGGCTAATGGAGCAGAAGTTTTTAAGGGCGTATCTAGAGTAGCCCCAAATGTGGCTGAATATTGGTTGGAAGCAACAGAGCGGATTATGGACGATTTAGATTGCTCTGTGGAGCAAAAGTTGAAGGGGGCTGTGTCGTTGCTACGAGACGAGGCATACCGGTGGTGGATCACTATAAGGGAGGGTGCCCCGATTGAACGAGTAACCTGGGAATTGTTCAAGACTGCTTTTAAGGGGAGGTATGTTGGAGCTAGTTATGTGGATGCCCGTCGAAAGGAATTTTTGAATCTGACCCAGGGTAATAAGATTGTTGCAGAGTATGAGGCGGAATTCTTGAGGCTGAGTCGATACGCCAGCGGGATAGTTGCGACTGAATATGAGCGCAGTGTTCGATTCGAGGATAGCCTTCGCGACGAGCTTAGGGTACTAATAGCTCCACAGAGGGAGCGTGATTTCGCTGCGTTGGTAGAGAAGGCTAAGATAGCCGAAGAAGTGAAATGGACTGAACGACAAAATCGTGAGAAGGATCGACCCAGATTTAGGAGGGATTCTGGACCCCCAGGTGTTGCAAATAGGAATGCTAAAAGAGCTAGAACGAGGAACCAGTTCGAGCAGTTCCAGTGAATACTTTTAGACTGGAGGCTTGTAGAGACTGTGGCAGAGTACATATGGGGGAGTGCTGGAGACGAACTGGAGCTTGTTTTTGATGTGGGTCAAAGGAGCATAAGTTCAGAGAATGTCCTCGGAGAGCAGCCCAGGATCTAGCTGCGGAGCAAAGAGGTGTCCAACCACAGCGAGGAGGACCACCACCGCAGAGAGGCCATGGGCAAAGTAGATGTGGCAATGGTAATGGACGTGGACATGGGGCACTTGGTAGGGGTGCTAGAAATGCTGAAGCTCGACAGCCGGTGTTGGTTTATGCTGCATGGCGTCGTGAGGAGGGTGACGCTCCTGATGTTATAACCGGTACGTTCTTGATTCATAGCACGCCTTACACTGCTTTGATTGATGTGGGTTCCACTCACTCGTATGTTGCTTGTGATGTATCTGGGGCTTTGGGTGTGCTTCCTGAGGAGACTGTGAGTGGGGTATCGGTGATAAGCCCTTTAGGACACTCGGTTAAGGTAGATAAACTCTTTAGGGTGGTGCCTTTGGAGACACAAGATAATATATTTGTAGGAGATTTGATGGAGCTGCCATTTGGGGATTTTGATCTTATTTTGGGAATGGACTGGCTAACTAAGCATAGGGCGACGTTGGGTTGTGCTGCTAAGAGAATGGTACTAAGAACTACCAAGGATGAGGAGATAATGGTCATAGGGGAGCGAAGAAACTATTTGTCCAATGTTGTCTCAGCTTTAAGGGCTGAGAAGTTGATTCGGAAATGTTGTGAGGAGTTCTTGGCATTTGTAAGTCAAGCTGAACCTGAGGGGATAACTGTGGAATCGGTTAGGACCATTAAAAAATTTCAAGATATATTTCCAGAGGAACTTCCTAGATTACCTCCAAATAGAGAAGTAGAGTTTGGAATCGACTTGTTACCTGGAATAGCTCTAGTGTCCATTGCGCCTTATAGGATGGCACCAAAGGAGTTGGTGGAACTAAAAGCTCAGATTCAGGAACTGTTGGATAGAGGGTTTATAAGACCAAGTATTTCTCCGTAGGGCGCACCAGTGCTGTTCATAAAGAAGAAAGATGGGACCATGCGGATGTGTATTGATTATCGGCAGTTGAACAAGCTGATGATCAAGAACAAGTATCCTTTGCCCAGAATCGACGATCTGTTCGACCAACTGAAAGGAGCTTCAGTATTTACTAAGATTGACCTTCGGTCAGGATATCATCAGTTGAGAGTCAAAGAAGTGAATATTCATAAGATGGCATTCAGGACTCGATATGGTCATTACGAGTTTCTGGTTATGCCTTTTGGTTTGACTAATGCACCGGCAGCATTCATCGGTTTAATGAATCGGGTGTTTCAACCGTACTTGGATCGGTTCGTAGTTGTTTTTATCGATGATATCTTGGTGTATTCAGAAACGGAAGAGAAGCATGATGAGCATCTTCGTATTGTGCTGCAAGTGCTAAGGGAAAATCAATTTTATGCGAAATTTAGTAAGTGTGAGTTTTGGCTGAAGGAAGTTACTTTCTTGGGGCATGTTGTGTCTGCTGAGGGGATCAAGGTGGACCCTCGAAAGATTGAGGCAATTCTAGAATGGAAGCCACCGAGGTCAGTAACAGAAAGCTGAAGTTTTTGGGGTTGGCAGGTTATTATTGAAGATTTGTGGAAGGATTTTCTGTGTTGGCAGCACCGTTAACTAAACTTATAAGAAAGGGAGCACCATTTGTTTGGACAAATAAGCAGTAAAAGGCTTTTGAGAAGTTAAAGAAGGTTCTGACAGAAGCGCCAGTGTTAATTCAGCCAGAGTCTGGTAAGGATTTCACTGTGTACAGTGATGCATCACATGTAGGTTTGTGCTGCGTGTTGATGCAAGAGGGTAAAGTGGTCGCTTATGCGTCACGACAGCTTAAGCCTCATGAGGTGAACTATCCTACCCATGACTTGGAGTTGGCAGCGGTGATTTTTGCGCTTAAGATATGGAGGCACTACTTGTATGGGGAGAGATGCATTATCTATAGGGATCATAAGAGTCTTAAGTACTTGTTGACTCAAAAGGAGCTGAACCTTAGACAATGAAGGTGGGTAGAATTGTTAAAGGACTATGACTATTCGATTGAGTACCATCCAGGTAAGGCAAATGTTGTGTCTGATGCGTTAAGTCGAAGGACTATGGTGGAATTAAAGGCAATGTTTGCTCGTTTAAGTTTGTATGACGATGGAAGCTTATTGGCGGAGTTACAAGTGAGACCGACTTGGGTGGAGCAGATTAAGAAGCAGCAGTTAGAGGATGAGACATTGGTTTCTCGGATTCAGCAAGTTGAGAAGGGGGAGAATCCAGATTTTGGGTTAAATAATAATGGGGTTCTTTGTTTTCGAGGAAGAATTTATGTGCCGAAAGACTAGGATTTGAGGTTATTGATTTTAAGGGAGGCACATAGTGGACCATGTGCTATGCATCCAGGAGGGAGTAAGTTGTATCGAGACTTGCAAGAGCTATATTGGTGGCCTGGGCTTAAGCGAGAAGTGACCGAATTTGTGGGGAAATGTTTGATGTGTCATCAAGTAAAGGCCGAGCATCAACGCCTTGAGTTGTTACACCAAGAAAGATACCACTTTGGAAGTGGGAAAGGGTAACTATGGATTTTGTAAGTGGTTTGCCATTGACACCTTCCAAGAAGGACTCAGTTTGGGTGATTGTGGATAGGTTGACGAAATCTACCCATTTCATACCTGTCCGAACCGATTACTCACTTCAAAAGTTGGCCAAGTTGTATGTGGCGAAGATAGTGCGGTTGCATGGGGTGCCAGTATCGATAATTTCTGAACGAGACCCAAGGTTTACATCTTGGTTTTGGCAGAAGTTGCACGAGGCGTTGGGAACGCGATTGGATTTTAGTACGGCTTTTCACCCTCAGTCGGACGGGCGATCGAGAGGTCATTCATTCTAGAAGATATGTTGAGGGTTGTGTTATCGACTTTAGGGGCGCTTGGGAGGATTACTTGCCATTAGCGGAGTTCGCGTATAACAACAGTTACCAAGCAAGTATCTAGATGGCTCCTTACGAGGCACTGTATGGGCGAAGGTGTCGTTCGCCTACTTGCTGGGCAGAGTTGGGGGAAAGGCAAGTACTTGGACCAGAGTTGGTAACAGATACTGAAAACAAGGTTAAGGTGATCAGGAATCGGTTAAAAGAAGCAGCGGATCGACAAAAGTCTTATGCGGATCTGAAGCATAAGGATATTGAATATGTTGTAGGGGACATGGTCTTTTTGAAAGTTTCGCCTTGGAAGAAGATATTGAGGTTTGGTAAGAAGGGCAAGTTGAGTCCACGGTTCATTGGGCCTTATCGAGTTATTAAGCGGATAGGGCCGGTGGCTTATCAGCTAGAGTTACCTCTAGAGTTAGATCGTATTCACGACTTTTTCCATGTGTCCATGTTAAGGCAATATCGTTCTGACCCAACTCATGTCGTGCCAGTTGTAGAAATCGAAGTACAGTCGGATTTGACCTTCGAAGAAGAACCTGTGTAGATACTTGATCACGACGTTAAGGTGCTGAGAAGGAAGTCAGTCCCATCAGTGAAGGTACTTTGGAGAAACCATGGCAAAGAAGAAGCTACTTGGGAGACCGAGGAGGCGATGCGTCAGTAGTACCCTCAACTATTTGGATCAGGTAAAATTTCGAGGCCGAAATTTCTTTAAGGAGGGTAGAGTTGTAACATCCTGATTTTCGGGTTTTTCGTGATTCTCGAGATTTTGGTAAAGTTTTTTAAAATTTGATATTTGGTTGTGAAATTCATAATTGGAGTGTGTAAATAGGCTTATGGAAGGCCCATGTGATGGCCAAAACCCTGTAGAATTTTTGAATTTTAGACTTAAGAAGTTAGGGGCTTTAAATAGGTGGCCTTATTAGAAATTGTGGGTAAAAAGTATCACAAAAGAGCCTCTGGTAAAGTGGCTAAGTGACGCCACTAAGGAACTAAAGAGGTGGCGTGTAAGTGGTTGGTGGAAACCTGGGTTCAATTCCCTGTGATGGCATCTGTGGTGTTATTTTTATGCTTTGAGCATGCAGGAGTTGTAGCCGAATGGAACTTTGTGGGAGAGAGTTTGAATCAGTCAAATGCATGGATTAAGGAGTGATAAGGGGAGAGATTTTAGGGATTTGAGATAGAGATAGAGTTAGCCGAATAGAGGGGATTGGAGAGGGGATTTCGGCAGAAGGGTATTAGGTTAGTATTTTTGGCATTAGGGACTTAGGTTGTGTCATTTTCTTCTTTAGGATTAGTCATTTCTTTTCTTTTATTTTTTTTCTCTAGTCGAACCTACCACCCTTCCATTCATCATTCCTTACTTTTCTTTTTCCAAAACTAGCCCACTACTCTCTTCCGTTCATCTACTACTTCTTTCCTTACCTCCACTTCTGCCGAAAAGCCGCAAAAGCCGGAACCAGTGAAGCTAGGTGGTGCCGATTTCTTGTTGACCAGCAACCCTCTTTTTCCCTTCACTTTTTGGTGGCCAAACCCTTTATCTTCTAAGCTTTAAACGGTTCAAGAAGGGAGACTGTGGTAAGTATTCGTACTTTAAATCGATTCAGTAGTAACTGTTGACAAAAGCTGAAACCCCTATAGTTAAGGGAGGTGGCCGATTAGAGATATAAGCCTTATTGGGCTTCTTCATTTGATTTTTATGGTTTGTGTAGTGGAATAGTTGCGTTGGAGGAGCAGCAAGGCGTGGGGTGTCGATTTGGATAAGCTTGGATCATATCATCAGACCCTATGAAGGTAAGTGAACTATGGCCATTAGTGGTCTTTGGCCGAATGTGGTAAGGTAGATTTTGGGTTTGATAAGTATGATTTGTACACTAAATGTGACAGCCCAAAACTGACCCTAGTCGGGAAGTGGTTTCGGGACCGCTAAACCGAGTCACCGAAATGTTCTAACGTAATATTTATTGTCTAGAATATGTGAATATGAATGTGTGAAAAATTGAATGTTTGGATTTTGTTAATTGTAAGTGAATTTTATCAAATAGGACTTATGTGAGAAAATTTAAAAATGTGCTAGGCAAATGTAAGGTGGCCTATTAATACATGTGGGAAAATGGTTGTCCTTGCATGTCAAATAACCCCCTTTCCTAAGGTGAGTGGCCGGCCATGACAAGATTATGGGCAAAGGAAACATGTTTCCAACATGTTTTGCTAGTGGTGTATGTAGGAAGCCATAAAATAAAAACTAGCATTAAAGAAATGAAAAAAAAATGAGCATGGATGCCCCCCCATTGTGCCGTAGCTAGAGAGAAAGAAAAGAAAAAAAAAGGTTTTGTTCATTCATTGTTCATTCTTTTGGTTGTTCTTGAGAAAAAAAAATGAAAGGAAGGAAGATTACCTAGGTCAATTCGGCAAGCATCTTCGGCTACTAGGAGGTAAGCATTGAATTTGTTGATTTGGTTTTGTAATATGCTAAGTTGAATGGTGGATGCACTCTTGGTAAGGTCAAGGAAGTTGAGATTTCTTGTGTGTGTCTAGGCAAAATGCCAAATGATTAAGTGTTGGAGATAGGAGCTTACTTAGAATGATAAATTCTTCTCCTATGATTATTTTTCTTGCATGTTAAATGGCTTCTACTTAGCCATGCAAAAATTTGTAATTTGTATGGATGATTGGAGCATTCGGCTAGGGTATAAAGGAAGGGATTTTGGTTGTTTCATCTAAGTATGGATGATGAATGTGCTATGGAAAGAAATTGGTCTTCCTATGAATATGATTCGTGAATGTTTATATTAGTAAAATAATTTATGTTCAAACACTTGAGGATTCGGCATTGTCCATGACTATTGTGTTTAAGATGTGATTTTGAATATTTGAATATTGAAAAGTAAGAATAGGTGTGATCGGTCATGGAATTTGAGATGTTGTACATTAGAATTGAAAATACTTGAGACTAGATTACCTTAATAGTGATAATACATTCGGCCTTGATGCATTAATTGAATGTTGGCTAAGGTTTTGATATTTTGAACAAGGATAGTTGTGAATGGAGTGAAAACCATTAAATTATACACATAAGTATCCAGCAAGAATTTTAACTACTAAATGTATTTATACTAGGAAATCAAGACATCAAAAGGGGAGAATCAAACAAAGGCAAAACAAAGATAATCGAGTAGTCGATTGGAAATCGTTTCATCCAATATAAGGTAAGTCATTAAGCACATATGTTTGATATTGCTTAAATGATTGGAAAATCTATGCAATTGTGTTTAATGGAATGCTATATATGTATAAATGAAATTGTATGTGTATGGAGTGAGGATAATTGTTGAATGTAAAAGAAATAGTGGAATGTGTAGAAAGTTTGCTTTCGGCACTATGTGTGCGGGCAATACGTGTGTATGGTGACGAGATTGGCACTAAGTGTGCGTGCTGGAAATATATGGCACTAAGTGTGCGTGCTGGAAATATAAGGCACTAAGTGTGCATGCTGGAAAAATATGACACTATGTGTGCAAGCTGGAAAAATACGGCACTGGGTGTGCGAGCTCGAAGGGTATGGCACTGTGTGTGCAGGCTTAAATTGCGTGGCACTAAGTGTGTGAAATCGAGTGGTAAGCACTGTGTGTGCGTACTCTATATATATGGAGGGTGTGTCTCCATTGAATTGAGTATGGACAGCGGATCGGGTAAGTACCTTAAGCTCATGACGAATAGAAAATACGTTCATGCTCGGGGTTGAACTTGGTAAGCCTTAAATCTATGTGATGATTGAAATTGTATGATTATGGTGGAAATGAGTTAGTGTGTGAAAATGCCTCAAATATCTTGTTGTATAGAATATGAAATGTGGATGTATGACTTGGTATGAGATTGAACCGAAAGGTCCGAGGATTTATGGTATAGCTTCAATATGGATGAGTACCTAGCCTCGTCTATTGTTCATGTTGTGATAACTTTATCAATGGATGATTGTTGAATGCTTATGACTTACTGAGTTATAAACTCACTCGGTGTTTTCTTGTCACCCATTTTAGGTCTCTCGGACTCGTATTGTTCGCGTGATCGGAACCGTCGTTGAAGTCATCACACCGCTGAAATCTTTTGGTATTGTCTTCGTTGTTGAAGAACATTTGGCATGTATAGGCTATTATATTTTGTCGAATTGTGGGTTGTAAACTTTAAGCCATGTGAAAATGGCCTATGTGGTCGCCGAGTGGGATGCTAGAACCTATAGCCACGAGTCTTAGAAACTCTAATTTTGATAAGGTGGCCATAATTTGTGTCATGTATGATGGAGGATTAAGGCCAAGGAAAGATTCATGAAATTGGCATAGTCTCACTGCAGTAACTGTTGCGGACAGCAGCAGTGAGATGAGATTGAAAATCACTAAAAATAGTAGAAGTAGAATTAAATAGTGAGTAAATTATTGAATTGAACCTTGATGAATCTATTTTATATGGACGAAACGAAACGACCATATGAGCAGTATACTGAGAAATATTAAAGTTCTCGTGAGACAGGGCCAGAACGGTTTCTGGGTCCCCTGTCGCAACTTTGAAAATTTACCATAAATTATCCAGAAAGAATTAGGAGTCATGCCTTATATGTACAGATTCAATTTTGAGTCTAGTTTCATTAGAAACAAACGGCACCAGTATTAAAGCCCTGTACAGAGAGATATTCAAGTTGTAACGCGCGAAGGTCAGAGCAGTCGATCCCTATAATATGGGTGACTTAACTAATAAACTGTACCAATTGGCCTGACAAAAAATTCTAAAAATAAATCCATGGATGGGTATGTGAGTCTAAATTTAGGGAAAATTTACGAAACTAGTTTCCGAGTTTTGAAACTCGAGATATGATTTTTAAGGCGACGGTGACGCAGTTTTCCAGCCTGACCGGTAATGTCAAATTGGTTGGTACCTTGAGAGGATTTGGCGTTAACCCTCGTGTCCGACACCGGCGACGGTCACGAAGTTAGGGTGTTACAATTTTATTGGTATCGAGCTATGGTTTAGTCGGTTCTAGGACTACCATAGAGCGTGTGAGTCTAGCTATACATGCCAAATTGTTAGTGCTTAAAAATGTGATGACTTCTGACGGTTGAAATTTTTGTTGTGATTAGCAAATGGAACCCGAGGTAGAGAGACCCTTGGCGGATGACGTTGAAGGTGTAGCGGATGACGTTGAAGGTGTAGCGGCTGCTCCCGCGCAAGGGACACCGCCTGTTGAGCCTCAGTCATCCGCGAATAATCAAAATGAAGGGGCGAAACAAGCCTTCTTCACCATGATGAATGAGTGGGTCGCGCAATATGCCCGAACCAATCCGGCTGTCCAACCATTCCCGAATTTAAATAATCCACCCCAAGAGCCCGTAATGCCATCGATTCTTGATCCCGTGAGGCTGAGTAAACCACCGTGGACTTGATTAGGAAGCGTGGGGCGAGGAGTTTAAGGCCATAGTTACCGATGATGCCGAAAGGGCCGAAGTTCGCTTGATAACACCATTAGAGTGTTTGATGAACTGTCATGCACACCGATGAATGTCTTAAGTGTGCTATTTCTTTGTTGCGAGACTCACCTACTATTGGTGGAGGACCTTGATTTCCATAGTCCCAAAGGAACAAGTTACTTGGGATTTCTTTCAAACGGAATTTCGGAAGAAATCTATTAGTCAACGGTTCATCGATCGAAGCGTAAGGAATTTTAGAGCTCAAGCAAGGCGGATGATCAGATCTCAATACTGAACATGAGTTCGTAAGACTTAGTCGGTATGCTCGGAGTGTGTGGCTGATGAGGTTGCTATGTGCAAAAGATTTGAAGAAGGATTGAATGAAGAGTTTAAAGTTACTAGTGGGAATTTTGGAGATAAAGGAGTTCGTGACACTAGTCGAACGAGCCGCAAGGCGGAAGAACTTGGGAAGGAGAAGAAGAAGGCTGAATTTGAAGCAAGAGATTACCGTAAAAGATCAACGAGTAAAGCTCCGTTCTCGATCGTAAAGAAATTCAGGGAGGACACTAGTAAATCGAGGGCGACTCAAGGAATTTCCATCGAGCCCGACCATCGACGGACCCCGAGCTACTTGGTAGCTAGTGTGGGCAATAATCGTCAAGAGAAACCTGAATGCCCCAATGTGGAAGACGACACCTAGGTGAATGTTGGGGTAAGTCTCATTAACTGGCTCATTACGGATGTGGTTCAAGGACCACTTCATTAGAGATTGCACGAGCTAGATGAGAAGAATAAGATGCAAGGTGCAAGATCTAGTGGGGCGACAGACTAGAGGTAGACCCCGAGGGTTTCGGGAGGTAGGGGTGGTAATCGAGAGGAGCCACCGATACGGCTGTTCGATCCGAGACCCGAGCTCTGCTAGAGCATATGCCATCCGCGCACGAGAGGAGGCATCCTCCCCGACGTTATCACTACATCCAGTAATACTCTACCGTTGAGTCTCTCGAGTTCGTAATTCGAGTGTCAAACCCTTTGGGTCAATACGTACTGTTGATAAAGTGTGCAAGAGATGCCCCTAATAATTCGAGAATCTGCTTTTCTACCGATCCGATGCTTCTACCATTTCATGAATTCGATGTTATTCTTGGTATGGATTGGTGATCGTACATGATGCAAAGGTGGATCGCAAAGGAAAACCATTGATTTGAGGAGTGCAAATAATGAGGTAGTCCGAGTCGAGTCTACTGATTTAAAAGGAGTGCCAGCGATAATATCTTCTATGACCGCTCGGAGATATGTGAAAAAGGGGTGTGAAACATACCTTGCGTATGTGTTGGAAAGTAAAGAGACGGAAAAGAAACTCGAATCGGTATCAGTGGTTTGTGAGTATTCAGATGTTTTTCCGGAGGAGTTACCGGGATTGCCACCGGTTCGAGAAGTGGAATTCGGCATCAAAGTTGTACCGGGTACTACGCCGATCTCAATAGCTCCGTATCGTATGGCATTAACGGAGTTAAAGGAATTGAAGGTCCAATTGCAAGAATTGACGGATAGAGGTTTCGCTCGACCGAGTTTTTTCTCCATGGGGCGCACCAGTATTGTTGGTGAAAAAGAAGGACGGAAGCATGAGGTTGTGCATCGACTATCGTCAACTCAATAAAGTGACGATAAAGAATAAATATCCGTTGCCATGAATTGACGATTTGTTTGATCAATTAAAGGGAGCCTCGGTGTTTTCAAAGATAGATTTGAGGTCGGGGTACTATCAGTTGAGGGTCCGAGAATCGGACATACCCAAAATCACTTTTAGAACGAGGTACGGTCACTACGAATTCTTGGTGATGCCGTTTGGGCTCACTAATGCCCCTGCGGTATTTATGGATTTAATGAATAGAATTTTCAGGCCATACTTGGATCGGTTCGTAGTTGTATTTATCAATGACATTTTGGTCTATTCGAGAGATGAAACTGAACATGCTGAACACCTGAGGCTAGTGTTGCAAATTTTACGAGATAAGCGATTATACGCAAAGTTCAAGAAATGTGAATTTTGGTTGAGAGAGGTTAGCTTTTTGGGCACGTGGTGTCCGCATCGGTGTCGGGTGGACCCAACAAAATTCGACCATAGTCGATTGGAAACCTCCAAGGAATGTTACCGGGTTAGGAGCTTTTGGGGCTTGCGGATACTATCGACGATTTGTGAAGGGTTTTTCGATGATAGCTGTACCGATGACGAAACTACTCCAAAAGATGTTAAGTTCGAGTGGTCGAACGCTGTCAAGAAAGTTTCGATCGACTAAAAACCTTGTTTAACCGAGGCCCCTGTACTAGTACAAATTGAGTCCCAGAAAGAGTTCGCTCATATCTGATGGACGCATCCTTGCTTGGGTTAGGTTGTGTGTTGATGCAAGAAGGTCGAGTTGTGGCTTACGCGTCGAGACAACTAAAGCCGCATGAGAGAAACTATCCGACCCATGACCTTGAACTAGCAGCCATAGTGTTCGCCTTGAAAATATGGCAGCATTGCTTGTTTGGAGAAAGGTGTCATATTTATTCGGACCACAAGAGTTTCAAATATTTGATGACTCAAGGAGATTTAAACCTACGACAAAGACGTTGGCTTGAGTTGTTGAAAGACTATGAACTCATCATTGAGTATCACTCGGGAAAGGCCAACGTGGTGGCTGATGCTTTAAGTCGCAAGGCACTGTCTGCCTTGAGAGCGATGGATGCTCATTTATCCGTTTCACCCGAGGAGGTGCTAGTAGTCGAATTAGGGCCAAACCGTTATTGATTCATCAAATACTTGAATCTCGAAGGTCGACGCTGAATTGGTCGCTAAGCGAGCGAATGTGTTTCGATGAAGAATCGAATTTCGATTGACGACAATGACCGCTGACGTTCAAGGGTCGATTATGTATTCCAAGGAATTGAAACTTGTTTCGATGATTTTGAGCGAGGCTTACATGAGTCGAATGTCAATCCACCGGTAGTACTAGAATGTACAATGACCAAACGCCAATTTTGGTGGCCCAAGATGAAACGAGACATTTCGAATTTGTTTCAAGGTGTCCGATATGTCAACAAGTGAAAGCGGAACATTAAGTGCCATCGGAATACTTGACCAATCATGATACGAATGGAAATGGGATCGAGTGACAATGGATTTTATATCCGGATTACCAAAGGTTTCGGCAAGTAAGAAAGATGCGATTTGGGTCATTGTTGATAGATCGACCAAGTCTGCTCATTTTATCCCTGTCCGCACGGATTTTTCGCTCGATAAATTGGCAGAATTATACGTCTCCTAAATTGTTCGATTGCATGGGGTACCTGTTTCTATCGTATTTGATAGAGACCCAAGATTTACATCGCGATTTTGGAAGAAATTGCAAGAGGCTTTGGGTACCAAGCTGCATTTTAGCACTACTTTTCATCCCCAAACCGATGGTCAATCCGAACGGATAATTCAAATCCTTGAGGATATGTTAAGATGTTGCATCCTTGAGTTTAGTGGTTCATGGGAAGGATATTTTCCTTTGATTGAATTCGCCACAACAATAGCTTTCAATCAAGTATTAAGATGGCGCCTTATGAGGCTTTATACGGTCGTAAATGCCGTACCCCATTATTCTGGTGAACTTCTTCAAGGTAAAATCTTGAGGTTGATTTGATTAAGGATGCCGAGCGAAAAGTTCGAGTAATTCGTGAAAGTTTGAAAGCGCCGGATCGCCAAAAGTCATATGCGGACTTGAGAAGAAAAGACATTGAATATCGGGTTGGAGACAAGGTATTTCTCAAAGTCTCACCCTGGAAGAAGGTGCTTAGATTTGGCCGTAAGGGCAAATTGAGTCCGAGGTTCATCGGTCCGTATGAAGTATCCGAACGAGTTGGGCCAGTAGCGTACCGATTAATGTTACCCCCTGAGCTTGAAAAGATTCACAACGTTTTCCATGTCTCGATGCTTGACGATATAGGTCGACCGCACACGTAATTACTCCATCTGAGGTCGAGGTTCAGCCTAATTTGAGTTATGAAGAAGAGTCGGTTCGCATTCTGATGCGCGAAGTAAAAGAGTTGCGCAATAAGAAAATCCCATTAGTGAAGGTGTGTGGCATAAACACGGAATTGAAGAAGCCACTTGGGAACTTGAGGACTCTATGAGAGAGCGACACCCGATCCTATTTACCGGTAAGATTTTCGGGACGAAAATTTCTTAAGTGGGGGAGAGTTATGACAGCCCAAAATTGACCTTAGCCGGGAAGTGGTTTCGGGACCGCTAAACCGAGTCACCGAAATGTTCTAATGTAATATTTATTGTCTAGAATATGTGAATATGAATGTGTGAAAAATTGAATGTTTGGATTTTGTTAATTGTAAGTGAATTTTATCAAATAAGACTTATGTGAGAAAATTTAAAAATGTGCTAGGCAAATGTAAGGTGGCCTATTAATACATGTGGGAAAATGGTTGTCCTTGCATGTCAAATAACCCCCTTTCCTAAGGTGAGTGGCCGGCCATGACAAGATTATGGGCAAAGGAAACATGTTTCCAACATGTTTTGCTAGTGGTGTATGTAGGAAGCCATAAAATAAAAACTAGCATTAAAGAAATGAAAAAAAATGAGCATGGATGCCCCCCCATTGTGCCGTAGCTAGAGAGAAAGAAAAGAAAAAAAAAAAGGTTTTGTTCATTCATTGTTCATTCTTTTGGTTGTTCTTGAGAAAAAAAAATGAAAGGAAGGAAGATTACCTAGGTCAATTCGGCAAGCATCTTCGGCTACTAGGAGGTAAGCATTGAATTTGTTGATTTGGTTTTGTAATATGCTAAGTTGAATGGTGGATGCACTCTTGGTAAGGTCAAGGAAGTTGAGATTTCTTGTGTGTGTCTAGGCAAAATGCCAAATGATTAAGTGTTGGAGATAGGAGCTTACTTAGAATGATAAATTCTTCTCCTATGATTATTTTTCTTGCATGTTAAATGGCTTCTACTTAGCCATGCAAAATTTGTAATTTGTATGGATGATTGGAGCATTCGCTAGGTATAAAGGAAGGGATTTTGGTTGTTTCATCTAAGTATGGATGATGAATGTGCTATGGAAAGAAATTGGTCTTCCTATGAATATGATTCGTGAATGTTTATATTAGTAAAATAATTTATGTTCAAACACTTGAGGATTCGGCATTGTCCATGACTATTGTGTTTAAGATGTGATTTTGAATATTTCGAATATTGAAAAGTAAGAATAGGTGTGATCGGTCATGGGAATTTGAGATGTTGTACATTAGAATTGAAAATACTTGAGACTAGATTACCTTAATAGTGATAATACATTCGGCCTTGATGCATTAATTGAATGTTGGCTAAGGTTTTGATATTTTGAACAAGGATAGTTGTGAATGGAGTGAAAACCATTAAATTATACACATAAGTATCTAGCAAGAATTTTAACTACTAAATGTATTTATACTAGGAAATCAAGACATCAAAAGGGGAGAATCAAACAAAGGCAAAACAAAGATAATCGAGTAGTCGATTGGAAATCGTTTCATCCAATATAAGGTAAGTCATTAAGCACATATGTTTGATATTGCTTAAATGATTGGAAAATCTATGCAATTGTGTTTAATGGAATGCTATATATGTATAAATGAAATTGTATGTGTATGGAGTGAGGATAATTGTTGAATGTAAAAGAAATAGTGGAATGTGTAGAAAGTTTGCTTTCGGCACTAAGTGTGCGTGATGGAAATATAAGGCACTAAGTGTGCATGCTGGAAAAATATGACACTATGTGTGCAAGCTGGAAAAATACTGACTTTGGGTGTGCGAGCTCAAGGGTATGGCACTGTGTGTGCGGGCTTAAATTGCGTGGCACTAAGTGTGCGAAATCGAGTGGTAAGCACTGTGTGTGCGTACTCTATATATATGGAGGTGTGTCTCCATTGAATTGAGTATGGACAGCGGATCGGTAAGTACCTTGAGCTCATGACGAATAGAAAATACGTTCATGCTCGGGGTTGAACTTGGTAAGCCTTAAATCTATTTGATGATTGAAATTGTATGATTATGGTGGAAATGAGTTAGTGTGTGAAAATGCCTCAAATATCTTGTTGTATAGAATATGAAATGTGGATGTATGACTTGGTATGAGATTGAACCGAAAGGTCCGAGGATTTATGGTATAGCTTCAATATGGATGAGTACCTAGCCTCGTCTATAGTTCATGTTGTGATAACTTTATCAATGGATGATTGTTGAATGCTTATGACTTACTGAGTTATAAACTCACTCGGTGTTTTCTTGTCACCCATTTTAGGTCTCTCGGACTCGTATTGTTCGCGTGATCGGAACCGTCGTTGAAGTCATCACACCGCTGAAATCTTTTGGTATTGTCTTCGTTGTTGAAGAACATTTGGCATGTATAGGCTATTATATTTTGTCGAATTGTGGGTTGTAAACTTTAAGCCATGTGAAAATGGCCTATGTGGTCGTCGAGTGGGATGCTAGAACCTATAGCCACGAGTCTTAGAAACTCTAATTTTGATAAGGTGGCCATAATTTGTGTCATGTATGATGGAGGATTAAGGCCAAGGAAAGATTCATGAAATTGGCATAGTCTACTGCAGTAACTGTTGCGGACAGCAGCAGTGAGATGAGATTGAAAAATCACTAAAAATATTAGAAGTAGAATTAAATAGTGAGTAAATTATTGAATTGAACCTTGATGAATCTATTTTTATATGGATGAAACGAAACGACCATATGAGCAGTATACTGAGAAATATTAAAGTTCTCATGAGACAGGGCCAGAACGGTTTCTGGGTCCCCTGTCGCGACTTTGAAAATTTACCATAAATTATCCAGAAAGAATTAGGAGTCATACCTTATATGTACAGATTCCATTTTGAGTCTAGTTTCATTAGAAACAAACGGTACCAGTATTAAATCCCTGTACAGAGAGATATTCAAGTTGTAACGCGCGAAGGTCAGAGCAGTCGATCCCTATAATATGGGTGACTTTAACTAATAAACTGTACCAATTGGCCCGACCAAAAATTCTAAAAATAAATCCATGGATGGGTATGTGAGTCTAAATTCAGGGAAAATTTACAAAACTAGTTTCCGAGTTTTGAAACTCGAGATATGATTTTTAAGGCGACGGTGACGCAGTTTTCCAGCCTGACTGGTAATGTCAAATTGGTTGGTACCTTGAGAGGATTTGGCCGTTAACCCCTCGTGTCCGACACCGGCGACGGTCACGAGTTAGGGGTGTTACACTAAAAGTGGAGGTGGATAATTGTAGGTTGCCATGGGAGACTTCGTTGGTGAATGCCACAAAACAGGTGTGTAACGAACCCTCTTTCGTAGCTTAAGTCGATATAAGCCAAAATGCTGAAATTCTGGCATTTCGAGGGCTCGTGAGCACGCGAACACTCATAGGTTAGTTGGATTTGATAAGTTCGATGATCGGGATCGTTGGAACAGGTAAGGGCAAGATTTTGTGCACGAAGTTGAGATGGGCCTCGAGGGGCTGAAATCAGGCCCAATGAGCTTTCGGGCCCATTTGGGGTAAATTTTGATAGAAAATGGAACTTGGATATACTGCTTGTTAAACGAGTGGATCTGATGTAAAATTTGGATTGTGAGGGCTTAAAGGGCTAGATCGGCAATCGTATGGCCCATTAGGGGTTTTAGGTGGAAAAAGCCTGAATTTGATAAAGTGCGTTAAAATCATTGTTTAAACACTTGGAGTTATTGATAATTGCTAATGAACATGGAAACCCTGATATTTTAGTAAAATTACGAAATTACCCTTATAATATGAAAAATGACTGCTTTACCCTTAGGTAAAAATGTCCGTTATACCCTTAGGGTTTAATTATGAATTTGATGCATGAGATTTTGATATACATGATTTGACATGATATGCACGTGATATGTATGATATGCGCATGATGTATTCATATATGCATAGGCTGGGTTTTTTTAAGAATGGAGGAAGTGAAAAAGGGCTTTGCCCCAGTTATTTAAAGAGGCTAGGCCTCCAGTTATATGATAAAGCAGCTATGATGCTAGTGATGTGTTGGTTGGGTGGGTCGAATCATTCCCCACATGGTGTGTTGGTTGGTACGTGTAGAGAGTAGCGGATGGTGGGTTGAGTAGTCTCCCCAAATGGGCTTGCATGCATTCTTTGATGTTACATATGATAATGAAATGGGCCTATGGGCCATACCATTTATAGTAAAGGCTTCGGCCCAGTGATATGAATTATGAAAAGGCTTCGGCCCAGTAATCGTTTAATGAAAGGCTTCGGCCCAGTATATGTTGAGACTGATTTTGGGCTTAGGCCTAGTATGCTGATATTGTTTTGGGCTCTGAAAGGGGCTTGTTGCACACTGACTTTCCAAACTCACCCCCCTTCCTTAACCTTGCAGGTGAGCCTTGATATGGGGACTTGGAGCCGGAGGGGATTCAGAGTGGCCACAGTGATCGCTTTTGGACTTTAAAATAAGTAACTGGTTTCCTTTAGTTTACCTTATTTACTACTTATTTTTGGGTTGTAATAAGGCCATTTTAACTTTATTTTTTTTCTGGGATTATTTTATTTTTAATAACTTTAAACTTTTTGATAACAATTCAAATGGGCTAGACTTAGGGCGCGTTTTGAAAACGATACTTGTTTTCAAAATAACACAACGTCACGATTATTCGGTTTATCAAAGATATCCACTCAAATAAATTTCAACTCGTTATAATCAAGTGTGGCAATGGTTGTGGGCATGTCTAGGATTGGATCCAATCGAAGAGCTTGGTACTTAAGCAGCCTTCATGGCTCACCTCCTCTGTTTCGGATACCTACCTGGTGCACAGCTTCCATTCACTTCGTTAGCTCAACAAAATTCGGTTATTTAAAACACTAAAACGAAACGTAGATTTTTAACTTCAAAGTGGCAGGTCAAATTCGGCCATAACGTGTGGGCCGGGTTTGGGGTGTTACAACTTTAGTTTACCAAATCACCAAAATACCCCTAGTTTGTAAAATTACCAAATACCCTTGGTTTGTAAAATTACTAAAATAACCTTGATTTATAAAATTACCAAAATACCCCTAGTGTGTAAAATTACCAAAATACCCCTAGTTTATAAAATTACCAAAATACCCCTGATTTGTGAAATTACTGAAATACCCTCGACCTGTAAAATTACTGAAATACCCTTGACTTGTAAAATTACCAAAGTACCCCCGATTTACAGAATTACCGTTTTACCCTTGATTTACAAAATTATAGAAATACCATTGTAGGGTAGAAATACCGAAATACCCATGTAGGGTAGGACTACCGATTTACCCCTGGAGGGTAAAATGATTATTTTGCCCCTCGTGCGTAAATGACTAACTTGTGTGATGATTGGGTTAGTTGACGTGGATTTATGTTAGTTATCGTTAATTCGTAAGTCTAATGTGTTAGTGATCGATTGTAGGATTATCCCGTGGGAGATATTGTCATCAATCGTCATCAACCAGGCGTGTAAATGACACCATCCCTTAGACTGAATCGGTAAAAGCCGAAATACCGAAACGCTGGTATTTTGTGAACTCGCGAGCGTGTGAGCGCTCGTGAGACAGTTGTTAATGACTTTGGTAAAAAGACGAGGTAAGTACTTCTAATTACTTGGTAAACGTTAGAATGAGCATGAAACCTTAGTAATAGGTAATAATTACTGAAATACACTTATGCATGCAAAATTACGATTTTACCCCTAAGGTTATTTTTTTCTGGAAAGCATGATGTTCTGTTTCTGTATACGTTTGCCATGACATATTATTTCTGTTGCATGGGACATGGTTTTATATTGATGGAGGAAGCGTTTTGGCAGCCTCGCTGCAATCTGGTGGCTTCGCCACATATATCTGTTTCGGTGACTTCGTCACAATATCTGGCAGCCTCGCTGCAATCTGGTGGCTTCGCCACATATATATATATCTGTTCTGGTGGCCTAGCCACAATATTCAGATCTGGTGACTTCGTCACAATATCCGCGACCTCGCTGCAATTTACGTAATGTGTAGCGGTTGGGTGGGTCGAGTAGTCTCCCACATGGTGTAAGGCTGATACGGGGTGTTATGGATAGTTCGGGTTGGGATTTACGCATTCATGATATATTTGTTCAGATCTCGCTATGGGCCTATGGGTTTCATTCGATTTTTGTCTTGGGCCAAGGCCCGATAAGTCCGACTCGAGGTTTGATCTGTTTTAGGCTATGGTTGGGTTATGTTACACATTGAGTTTACCAAACTCACCCTTTATTTTCATCTCTACAGAAATCCCCAACCATAGTGGGCTTGGAGCCGTGAGGGATTGAGTGGCCACATCATCTGCAAAGTTGGTTTTCTAAGTTAGTTTATTTTATTATTTTATATTCGATTTAATTTTGGGTTTTAAGTTGTAATAAGGTTGCTATTTAAATTTCTTTTCCTCTATGGTTTTATTTTACGATTATATTTATACTATGTCGAAACTGCTAGTGTTAGGGTCATGCGGGTTTTCAAAATTAATGAACGTTTTCCAAGACTCAACAAGCACAACAAATGGATAGCCTAAAGATTGATAAATCGACTTTTCATTCAACCGCTGTTTTTACAAAGACCACCCCAAGCACTTAAACCAACGAATGCATACTAAGTCATAAGTCCATGTGACATGTCAGATCTGGCCATAACGTCTGGGCCAGGTTTGGGGTGTTACAGACCATCAGTCTGTGGATGGAATACCGTACTAAAACTTAACTTTGTACCCAAGGCTTATTGTAGTTTCTTCCAAAATCTCGAAGTGAATCTCCGGTCCCTATCTAAAATAATTGATAACAGTACCCCTGTAATCTCACAATTTCAAAAATGTACAAGTCAGCCAGTTTATCAAGAGAGTAATCTGTCTGTATCGGAATGAAATGAGCCAACTTCGTTAGTCTATCAACTATAACCCATACAACATCTTTCTTTTTCAGGGTTAACGGCATACCAGTCACGAAATCCATGGTAATCCTATCCCATTTCCATTTTGGGACCATTATAGGCTGTAATAAACCGAAGGTACTTGGTGTTCAGCCTTGACTTGTTTACATATCAACCATTTCGATACGAATTCAGAGATATCTCTTTTCATACCATTCCACCAGTACATTGTCTTTAAATCATTGTACATCTTAGTATTTCCCAGATGAATAGATAGAAGACTATCATGTGCCTCTTGCAAAATTTTCTGAATAAGTTCATCGCCTTTGGGTACACAGATCATATCTCGAAACATCAAGCAACCTTTAGGACCAATCCAAAAGTCTGATTCAACACCCGTCTCACATTGTGCTCTCTTGACTCGCAAGTCACTATCATTAATTTGAGTTGCGCAAATTTCTTGGAGAAATGTTGGTCTGGCTCTTAACTCCGCCAGAACTGAACCATCATCAGACAGCACCAATCGTGTGTTCATAGCCCTCAATGAAAACAAGGACTTCCTACTTAGAGCATTGGCGACCACGTTCACCCTTCCCGGGTGATAATCAATTATCAGCTAATAATCTTTAATCAGCTCTAACCATCTCCTTTGTCTCAGATTAAATTCTTTTTGAGTCATCAAATACTTCAAACTCTTGTGATCTGTGAATACACGGCAAGCTTCACCATACAAATGGTGTCACCAAATTTTCAAGGGAAAAATAATGTCAGCCAACTCCAAGTCATGTGTTGGATAATTTTTCTCGAGCGACTTGTGACAGCCCAAAATAGACCCTAGCCGGAATGTGGTTTCGGGACCACAAAACCGAGGCATAACAATAATTTAAAATTTATTTCGATGCCTATAATATGTGAGTATTCATGTATGACATTTTTTTGATGATTGATTTAGTGTTATAAAGGTGAATTTCACTAGAAAGGACTTGTGTGAGAAAATTTAGAATTTAGATAGGCAAATGTGGAAGTGGCCTATTGATGCACACTAGGAAATGTTGTCCTTGCATGTCAAATTCCCCAAATTTTGACTATAGTGGCCGGCCATGGTGATGAATATGGGCAAAGAAAACATGTTTCAAACATGTTTTGCTAGTGGTGCATGTTAGAAATAATAAAATAAGAGTATGAAAAAAAAAAAAAAAAAGTGTTCATCTTTCACCATTGCTCTTGGCGAATGTCCTAAGGAAAGAAAAGAAAAATTTTGCTCATCCATTTTCACTTCTTGGCCGAAAATACTAAGGAAAAGGGGAGGATTTTTGCTTCATGCTTGGTTTGGAAGAGATCTAGAAGGAGATTTGGCTAAGTTTGCATCAAGATTAAGGTATGTATGAGGTTGTGTTAGGGGTTTCATGCATGTCTTGGTTGCTAACTTGATGTGCATGTTAGCCATGGCTCAAATCTTTGTTATGCCATGGAAATGGTATTTGGCCAAAGTTGTTATGGTGTTAATGCCATTGCATGCTAAATATCAAGCTTGATAATGATTCATGTGATGGTAGATTGAGGGTTCTTAGATTTTCTTTTAGCATTTTGAATGAGATACTAAGTCCTTTGTTTAACCATGACCAAATTGAAACGGTATGGTGTTGTGGTATTCGCCATGTTGTATCCATAAATATGATTCATGCATGTTGCATGGTGAGTAAGATTTAAGCTTTGGATATGTGTGTATATTTGGATATAAGCCACTTGAGAATTCGCCATTTCACCTACATGAATATATGTTTGCACATGATGAATTGGTATGACATGTATACTATTTTGAGGTGTCTATTTGCTTGTGATGTTGTTTGGTTATGAAATAAATGAGAGATGTGTATAGAATTACAATATGTAATGCGTTAATTAGGAAATTGTATGCTGTTTTTTTGTGTAGTATAAGGGTAAAATTTGCCTCCACATAGACATGCATATTCGCCAAAGGAAGTAGATTGGTGTGCATGTATTCGGTTAGAGGCAACCATATTGAAGCCTTATCTTGGCTTAGATTGTTGACCAAATGGGTAATAAGTGAGGATGGTTGCGAATATACAAATATACATATGCATGTGTAATTGAACTATAAATGTATAGCAAGATGATTAAACTAGTTTATTTATCTATTAAGCCCGAGAAGTTAAAGAAGGAGAAACAAGCAAGGGCAAAGCCAAGGACATCGAGTAGCCGGGTCGAAACCGTTATACTCAACACAAGGTAAGTCCTTAAGCACTTTTGTGAGAACTCCTTGATAGATATTTTTGGAGTGATTCTCCTATTTATTATTATGATTATATGTACAAATTGAATTTAGTAAGTTGCTTTACCATGATGAATTGACATAAGGCACAATGTGTGCAAAGACCATATGGCACTATGTGTGCGATTCACTATGGCACTATGTGTGCGATTTACTATGGCACTATGTGTGCGATTTACTATGGCACTATGTGTGCGATTTACTATGGCACTATGTGTGCGATTTACTATGGCACTATGTGTGCGATACACTATGGCACTATGTGTGCGATTTACTATGGCACTATGTGTGCGATTTACTATGGCACTATGTGTGCGATTTACTATGGCACTATGTGTGCGATTTGCTATAGCACTATGTGTGCGATTTGCTATAGTCACATTCGGTTGTGGAAGTAAATTGTGCATGAACGAGGTAAGTGATTGAGTTACTAACTAAATATCGAATTGGGATTGTACGGTGTACGCATAAAATTATCTAGTGCATTGTTGTTCCAACTTGAGGAAACGGATTCAAATCGATTGGGCTGACTTGTAGTTTGATTTGGTTGAAGGATTGGGCATGAGATCGAACCAAAATCTTAGAAATTGCAGTATAGTTTGATATGGCTGGAAACATCTACTTTGTATTATTTGATTATTCACTTATGATTGTTATTGTTGATGGTAGAGTAGTGCTTACGACTTCCTGAGTTATGTACTCATTTGGTGTGCTTATTTGTTGTTTATTTAGGTTCTTGATCCATTTTGCGTGCTCGGGACTGTCATCGAAGTCATCACACCGTCTAGCGACTTTTTGGTATCTTCTTCTTAGATGGTCTAAGAAAACATTTCGCATGTATAGACTATTATGTTTTGTTTGAACTCGGTATGTAAAATATTGCCTAGCCATGCGAAAATGGCTTATGAATGTTTTGAGCATAATGTTATAATTATTTGGTATGTATATGCTCATTAAGAGGCATGGAAGTGTTTGGCAATGACCAGCCATTAGAATGGGTCATCATGCTTATATTTTGGACCATATATGAAAAAGGGGTGGTTGAATCATAGAGACTATGTGTTAGAGAAAGTCTATCCTAGAGTATGATGCTGGCAGCAACAGTGACGTGGATGTGAAAAATCACTAAAAATAGTAGGAATAGAATTAAATAGTGAATAAATTATGTAAATGAACCTTGATGAGTCTATTTTCATATGGAGGAAACGACACGGTTATATGAGTTGTATGTTGAGAGATATTTGGGTTTTAGTGGAACGGGGCCAGAACGGTTTCTGGATTCCCTGCTCGGACTTTGAAAATTCATTATAAATTAACCAGAAATAATTAGGAGTCATACCATATATGTATGAATTCCTCTTTGAGTCTAGTTTCTATAGAAACAAACGGTACCAGTATTGAAGTCCTGCACAGGGAGTTATTTGAGTTGTAACGCGTGAAGGTCAGTGTAGTCGGCCCCTGTAACACGGGTGACTTTAACTAATAAACTGTACCAATTGGCCCAACCAAAAACTCTAGAAAAAATCTGGAGACGGAAATGTGAGTCTAGTTCCAGAAAAAATTACGAAACTGATTTTCGAGTTCTAAAACTCAAGTTATGATTTTGAAGCGACTAGTACACAGATTGGCAGCTTGTCTGGAACTTTTCAATAAGTGGTTTGAAGTCCGTTAACACCTCGTGTTCGACTCCGTGACGGTCTCGGTTCGGGTGTTACAATTTTATTGGTATCGAGCCATGGTTTAGTCGGTTCTAGGACTACCATGGCACGTATGAGTCTAGCTATACATGCCTTAATGTTAATGTTTAAACGTGTGATGACTTCTGACGGTAAAATGTTTTTTTTTGTTTTGATTAGTAAATGGATCCCGAAGTAGAGAGAACCTTGGCGGATGATGTCGAAAGTGTAGCGGCTGCTCCTGCACAAGGGACGCCGCCTGTTGAACCTCAGTCATCTGCGAATAATCAAGGTGAGGGGGCTAAACAAGCCTTCTTTACCATGATGAATGAGTGGGTCGCGCAATATGCCCGAACCAATCCGGCTGTCCAACAAATCCGAATTTGAATAATCCACCCCAAGAGCCCGTAATGCCATCGATTCTTGACCACATGAGGCTGAGTAAGCCACCTGTAGATTTGATTAGGAAGCGCGGGCTGAAGAGTTCAGGTAGTAATTATGATGATGCCGAAGGGCCGAAGTTACGCTTGACAACACCATTCGGTGTTTGATGAACTATCATGCACACCGATGAATGTCTAAAGTGTGCTATATCCTTGTTACGGGACTCAGCCTACTATTGGTGGAGGACCTTGATTTCCATAGTTCCAAACGAACGAGTTACTTGGGATTTCTTTCAGACGGAGTTTCGAAAGAAATATATTAGTCAAGGAGTTTGTTATCTATAGCGACGCCTCTCTACTTGGGTTAGGTTGCGTATTAATGCAAGAAGGTCGAGTTGTGGCCTATGCGTCGAGGCAATTAAAGCCACATGAGAAAAATTATCCGACTCATGATCTCGAATTGGCCGCCATCGTATTCGCCTTAAAGATTTGGCGACATTACTTATTTGGTGAAAGGTGCCATGTATACTCGGATCACAAAAGTCTCAAGTATTTGATGACCCAAAGAGACTTAAATCTGCGACAAAGACGTTGGCTCGAGTACTGTTAAAGGATTATGAGCTGATCATTGACTATCACCCGGGAAAGGCGAATGTGGTTGCGGATGCCTTGAGTCGTAAATCGTTATTCACTTTACGAGCAATGAATGTGCACTTGTCTATCCGATCCGACAGCAGTGTGTTAGTGGCTGAATTGAAAGCCAAACCATTATTGACACACCAAATTCGAGAAGCTCGTAAAGTCGATGACGAGTTGGTTGCAAAAGCGGGCTGCGTGTGTTCGAACAAGGACTCGGAGTTCCAAATCGACGATGACGATTGTTTGAGGTTCAAAAGTCGTCATGTGTCCCAAAGAATTGAACTCATTTCGATAATTCTGAATGAAGCCCATTGTAGTCGAATGGCAATCCACCCGGGAGTACGAAGATGTACAATGATTTGAAACGTCGATTTTGGTGGCATGGTATGAAGCGAGACATCTCCGACTTTGTTTGAGATGTTTAATATGTCAACAAGTGAAAGCGGAACATCAAGTGCCTTCAGATTACTTCACCAATCACGATACCCGAGTGGAAATGGGATCGAGTCACAATGGACTTTGTATCCGGACCGCCATTGTCGCAAGTAAGAAGGATGCGGTTTGGGTCGTGGTAGATCGATTGACTAAGTCGGCCCACTTTGTCCCCGTGACGCACGGATTTTTCAATGGACAAATTAGCGGAATTGTACGTTGCTCGATTGTGAGATTACACGGTGCCTATTTCTATCGTGTCGATAGAGATCCGAGATTTACCTCGCGATTTTGGAAAAAGTTGCAAGAAGCTTTGGGTACCAAGTTGCATTTCAAAGACCGCCTTTCACCCCCAAACCGATGGTCAATCCGAGCGGATAATTCGGATACTTGAGGATATGTTAAGATGTTGCGTCCTCGAGTTTAGTGGTTCATGGGAACGGTATTTGCCGTTGATTGAATTCGCTTACAACAACAGCTTTCAATCAAGTATTAAGATGGCACCTACGAGGCCTTGTACGGTCGTAAATGCCGACGCCATTGTTTTGGACCGAGCTCGGTGAAAGCAAGATTTTCGGTGGATTTGATTAGGGATGCTGAGCAAAAGTGAAGGTAATCCGTGAAAGTCAAGATAGCCTCCGATCGTCGTAAGTCGACGCGCGGATCCGAGGCGTAAGGATATCGAGTATCGTGGGTGATAAAGTGTTTCTCAAGGTATCGCCTTGGAAAAAGATGCTCGAGTTCGTAGTAAGGGCAAGTTGAGCCCGAGGTTCATTGGACCATATGAGATATCGAGCGAGTCGGTCCAGTGGCATATCGCTTGATTTTGCCCCGAACTCAAAAGGTTCACGATGTCTTTCACGTTTCGATGCTTCGACGCTATAGATCCGATCCATCGCACGTGATTAGTCCATCAGAAATTGAAATTCAAGCTAATATGAGTTATGAGGAAGAACCGATTCGTATCCTATCGCGAGAAGTGAAAGAGTTGCGAAACAAGCGGGTTTCGCTAGTGAAAGTGTTATGGCTCAAGCACGGGATAGAAGAAGCTACTTGGGAGACCGAGAACTCTATGAAAGAACGATATCCAAACCTATTTACCGGTAAGATTTTCGGGGACGAAAATTCCTTAAGAGGGGGGGTTGTGACAGCCCAAAATAGACCCTAGCCGGAATGTGGTTTCGGGACCACAAAACCGAGGCATAACAATAATTTAAAATTTATTTCGATGCCTATAATATGTGAGTATTCATGTATGACATTTTTTGATGATTGATTTAGTGTTATAAAGGTGAATTTCACTAGAAAGGACTTGTGTGAGAAAATTTAGAATTTAGATAGGCAAATGTGGAAGTGGCCTATTGATGCACACTAGGAAATGTTGTCCTTGCATGTCAAATTCCCCAAATTTTGACTATAGTGGCCGGCCATGGTGATGAATATGGGCAAAAGAAAACATGTTTCAAACATGTTTTGCTAGTGGTGCATGTTAGAAATAATAAAATAAGAGTATGAAAAAAAAAAAAAAAAAGTGTTCATCTTTCACCATTGCTCTTGGCGAATGTCCTAAGGAAAGAAAAGAAAATTTTGCTCATCCATTTTCACTTCTTGGCGAAAATACTAAGGAAAAGGGGAGGATTTTGCTTCATGCTTGGTTTGGAAGAGATCTAGAAGGAGATTTGGCTAAGTTTGCATCAAGATTAAGGTATGTATGAGGTTGTGTTAGGGGTTTCATGCATGTCTTGGTTGCTAACTTGATGTGCATGTTAGCCATGGCTCAAATCTTTGTTATGCCATGGAAATGGTATTTGGCCAAAGTTGTTATGGTGTTAATGCCATTGCATGCTAAATATCAAGCTTGATAATGATTCATGTGATGGTAGATTGAGGGTTCTTAGATTTTCTTTTAGCATTTTTGAATGAGATACTAAGTCCTTTGTTTAACCATGACCAAATTGAAACGGTATGGTGTTGTGGTATTCGGCCATGTTGTATCCATAAATATGATTCATGCATGTTGCATGGTGAGTAAGATTTAAGCTTTGGATATGTGTGTATATTTGGATATAAGCCACTTGAGAATTGACCATTTCACCTACATGAATATATGTTTGCACATGATGAATTGGTATGACATGTATACTATTTTGAGGTGTCTATTTGCTTGTGATGTTGTTTCGGTTATGAAATAAATGAGAGATGTGTATAGAATTACAATATGTAATGCGTTAATTAGGAAATTGTATGCTGTTTTTTTGTGTAGTATAAGGGTAAAATTTGCCTCCACATAGACATGCATATTCGCCAAAGGAAGTAGATTGGTGTGCATGTATTCGGTTAGAGGCAACCATATTGAAGCCTTATCTTGGCTTAGATTGTTGACCAAATGGGTAATAAGTGAGGATGGTTGCCGAATATACAAATATACATATGCATGTGTAATTGAACTATAAATGTATAGCAAGATGATTAAACTAGTTTATTTATCTATTAAGCCCGAGAAGTTAAAGAAGGAGAAACAAGCAAGGGCAAAGCCAAGGACATCGAGTAGCCGGTCGAAACCGTTATACTCAACACAAGGTAAGTCCTTAAGCACTTTTTGTGAGAACTCCTTGATAGATATTTTTGGAGTGATTCTCCTATTTATTATTATGATTATATGTACAAATTGAATTTAGTAAGTTGCTTTACCATGATGAATTGACATAAGGCACAATGTGTGCAAAGACCATATGGCACTATGTGTGCGATTCACTATGGCACTATGTGTGCGATTTACTATGGCACTATGTGTGCGATTTACTATGGCACTATGTGTGCGATTTACTATGGCACTATGTGTGCGATTTACTATGGCACTATGTGTGCGATACACTATGGCACTATGTGTGCGATTTACTATGGCACTATGTGTGCGATTTACTATGGCACTATGTGTGCGATTTACTATGGCACTATGTGTGCGATTTGCTATAGCACTATGTGTGCGATTTGCTATAGTCACATTCGGTTGTGGAAGTAAATTGTGCATGAACGAGGTAAGTGATTGAGTTACTAACTAAATATCGAAATTGGGATTGTACGGTGTACGCATAAAATTATCTAGTGCATTGTTGTTCCAACTTGAGGAAACGGATTCAAATCGATTGGGCTGACTTGTAGTTTGATTTGGTTGAAGGATTGGGCATGAGATCGAACCAAAAATCTTAGAAATTGCAGTATAGTTTGATATGGCTGGAAACATCTACTTTGTATTATTTGATTATTCACTTATGATTGTTATTGTTGATGGTAGAGTAGTGCTTACGACTTACTGAGTTATGTACTCATTTGGTGTGCTTATTTGTTGTTTATTTAGGTTCTTGATCCATTTTGCGTGCTCGGGACTGTCATCGAAGTCATCACACCGTCTAGCGACTTTTTGGTATCTTCTTCTTAGATGGTCTAAGAAAACATTTCGCATGTATAGACTATTATGTTTTGTTTGAACTCGGTATGTAAAATATTGCCTAGCCATGCGAAAATGGCTTATGAATGTTTTGAGCATAATGTTATAATTATTTGGTATGTATATGCTCATTAAGAGGCATGGAAGTGTTTGGCAATGACCAGCCATTAGAATGGGTCATCATGCTTATATTTTGGACCATATATGAAAAAGGGGTGGTTGAATCATAGAGACTATGTGTTAGAGAAAGTCTATCCTAGAGTATGATGCTGGCAGCAACAGTGACGTGGATGTGAAAAATCACTAAAAATAGTAGGAATAGAATTAAATAGTGAATAAATTATGTAAATGAACCTTGATGAGTCTATTTTCATATGGAGGAAACGACACGGTTATATGAGTTGTATGTTGAGAGATATTTGGGTTTTAGTGGAACGGGGCCAGAACGGTTTCTGGATTCCCTGCTCGGACTTTGAAAATTCATTATAAATTAACCAGAAATAATTAGGAGTCATACCATATATGTATGAATTCCTCTTTGAGTCTAGTTTCTATAGAAACAAACGGTACCAGTATTGAAGTCCTGCACAGGGAGTTATTTGAGTTGTAACGCGTGAAGGTCAGTGTAGTCGGCCCCTGTAACACGGGTGACTTTAACTAATAAACTGTACCAATTGGCCCAACCAAAAACTCTAGAAAAAAATCTGGAGACGGAAATGTGAGTCTAGTTCCAGAAAAAAATTACGAAACTGATTTTCGAGTTCTAAAACTCAAGTTATGATTTTTGAAGCGACTAGTACACAGATTGGCAGCTTGTCTGGAACTTTTCAATAAGTGGTTTGAAGTCCGTTAACACCTCGTGTTCGACTCCGGCGACGGTCTCGGTTCGGGGTGTTACACGACTATAGGCTATTACTTTGATTTCTTGCACAAGCACGCAACCCAGTCCTTTCAAGGATGCATCACTATAGACTATGAATTCTTTTCTCAGCTTGGGTTACACTAAAACTAGAGCTTTAGTTAGCAATGTAACACCCCAAACCCAGCCCAGACATTAAGTTTGGCTCGAATCTGGCATGTCACATTGAAGTGTTTTTGAAAACCATGTTTCCATTAAAAACCCTTCTTAATAATTAAAAACTTATACCCTTTTTAAACCTTGTTAGAAAACCTCAGCTAAATAACATTCTTAACAACTTTTAAAAAATCTTGGTAGTTGCGAAAGCTTAATTTAAAAACAATTGCGGATACGTGATGTTTTGAACAACAGTAGTTGCTTTGGAAAATCGTGTTCTAATACTAGCAATTATAAGAACAATAAATAAAATTCCAAATTTGAAATCCAGAAAATTACAACGGCTTTACTACAACCCACATAAAACATTTAAAAGTAATAATCAAAACTATAAAATAAACAGTGTGTCGCTTCCTCCGAGCCCCTCGCAGCTCCGATCTGTCTAAGTTTGGAAATTACCTGAAAGGTTAATAAACGGGGTAAGTTTACGAAAACTCAGTGTGAAATCCCCTACTATAAAAAGGAACAGTCAGTCATATAAAAGAATTAAAAGTCTGGCCCCAGCCTTACTTACAGTTTCAGTATCAATTGGGCCTTAGCCCACTATAACAGACAGTACCAGATGGGCTTTAACCCATTACAGAATAAGAAACATTATCAGAACTAGAATCAGAATCAGAATCAGAATCAGGTGACAGAATCAAAATCAGAATGTGAATGCAATCCCAACCCAATCCAGCCGTATACACCCCCGTACCAACCTTACACCATGTGGGGAGACTACTCGACCCACCCAACCGCTACACACCACAGAAATTGCAGCGAGGCTGCCAGATATTGTGACGAAGTCACCAGATACAGATATTGTGGCTAGGCCACCAGAACAGATATATATATGTGGCGAAGCCACCAGATTGCAGCGAGGCTGCCAGATATTGTGACGAAGTCACCAGAACAGATATATGTGGCGAGGCCACTAGATTGCAGCGAGGCTGCCAGAACGCTTCCTCCATCAATATAACCCATATCCCATGCAACAGATATACATGTCATGGCATACAACATACAGAATCAGAATATCATGTCCATATTTGAATCAAACAATCACAGTCAAGTCATTCATATCACCAAAATATATTCACAATCAAATCCGTCAACCACACAGTCTAAGTCAGTCACTTGCCCATAAGGGCAAAACAGTCATTTAACACCCTAGGGGTAAAATGGCAATGTTACCCCACAAGGGTATCTCGATAATTCTACTTGTAACACCCCGTACCCGAGTCCGTTACCGGAATCGAACACAAGGTGCACACAAACTTAGTTTAACTATCTTCACAGTCCATTTGGAAATTTCCAGACAAGCTGGTTACTGCGTCAGTGTCGCCTTAAAAATCATATCTTGAGTTTAAAAGCTCGAAAATTTTTTTCGTAATTTTTCTCTGAAACGAGACTCATATTTCCATCTACAGATTTTTTTCTAGAATTTTTGGTAGATCCAATTAGTACAGTTTATTAGTTAAAGTCTCCCCTGTTGCAGGGATCGACTACACTGACCTTCGTGCGTTATGAATTGGATATCTCCCTGTACAGGGATTCAATACTGATGACGTTTGTTTCTATAGAAACTAGACTCAGAGATGAATCTATAAATATATGGCATGACTCCTAATTATCTCTGGTTAATTTACAATGAATTTATAAAGTGGGAACAGGGGATCCAGAAACCGTTCTGGCCCTGTTTCACAAGAACTTTAATATCTATTAACATATAATTCATATGATGTTTCGTTTCTTCCATATGAAATTAGATTCATCAAGGTTCATTTAAATAATTTATTCACTATTTAATTCCATTCCTAAAATTTTTAGTGATTTTTCAAATCCACACCACTGCTGCTGTCAGCATCTGTTTTCGTGTAAACCTTACCTATTTCGTGGTTTCTATGGACCAACTAGAGTTTTGTCATACATAGGTCCACATATAATCATTTTTAGCCATTCCAATGGCTGATCATTTACTCACACTTCCATTCAGTCCGTAGTCACATCATAAAACCATACATATATACATAAGCACAAATGGTCTAATGCCATACTCCACTTTTACGAGCCATTTTCGCATGGTCGTACACACATACATCACAAAAGTACTTAAAACGCAACAAAAGGGTAGTCCTATACATGCCATTTCAAAGCTCAACCAAAATTGTACCAAAAGGGGGCTTTGATAGTGTGGATGACTTCGACTTCGTTGATCCCGAATCCGATAGCTAACGAAATAAACCTATAAAACAGAGAGCCAAAGCAACTGGGTAAGCATTTTAATGCTTAGTAAGTCTCAAGCAATGGAATCAGCTTTGACTAACGTATTACATTCACATGGCTAAATGAATCACTTTATTAATACACATTCCCATAATCATACTTATTTCACATTACCGACCCTTATGTTCATACACAAAAGAACAACTTAGCCAAAGGCCGGTAGCTCGTTTATCAACTGAGCGCATACTTACTTGTAAGGACTCAACTAATTCAAGCACATACAAACATACCTCATTGCTGGAATTTTCACAAGTGTATAAACTGAAATTTTACAGCAAGATTGCTCACTTCGAATCACGCGTACCTTGGATTTAACCGGATATAGCGACTTCGCCGATTGTCTTCGGGACCTAGCCGGTTATAGTGATTCGCACGATTGCCTTCGGTCTTAACCCGGTTTGGTAACTTGCAAAATGCCTTGGTCTTAGCCCGATATAACAACTTCATACGAATGCCTTCGGTCTTAGCCCGGATATAATTACTAGCATAATTGCCTTGGGACTTAGCCCGGATATCATTCCAATGTTCATTTACACATACATCAATAATCAAGACACATCCATAATTCATTTTCGTTACTAAGGCTCTAACACAAAATATTTATCAAACCTTTACAATTTCGGCTCAATAGCCACACACACAAGGAGCATGATTTCAATATAATTCAAGTAGGGTCATTACTCGAAGACTTACCTTGGATGTTGTCAAGCGATTTCGACGGCTACTCGACTACTTTTTCCTTCCCTTTATCGGATTTAGCTCCCCTTTGCTCTTGAGCTTAATTTTACAAATAAATCGATTTAATCATTTGAGCATCGAAAGAGGAATTCAAGGTACTTAGTCAATATATATACTCATTAGGCATCAAAGTCGCATATGTACGAAATCATGAATCGAACTCAACACATTATTTAATATTCCTCTTAGCCGAATTTTCTAAGCCAAGAATAGGCATCAATATGCTTGCCTCTAACCGAATGCATGCACACCAATTTCCCTCATGTGGCGAATATACATGTCCATGTTGAGGCCAATTATACACTTAATACCACACAAAAACAGCATACATTTTACTACTAACGCATTACATATCGTAGCTCAATACACCTCTCTCATTTACTTCATAACAAAACATCATCACAAGCAAATATACACTTGAAATAGTATATATGTCATACCAATACATCATGTGCAAACATATATTCATGTAGGTGCAAGGGCGAATTCTCAAGTGGCTTATATCCAAATATACACACATATCCAAAGCTTAAATCTTACTTACCATGCAACATGCATGAATCATACTTATGGATATACCATGGCGAATACCACAACACCATAATTTTGGTCATGATTAAACAAAGAACTTAGTATCTCCTTCAAAAATGCTAAAAGAAAATCTAAGAGTCCTCAATCCCCCATCACATGTTTCATCATCAAGCTTGATATTTAGCATGCAATGGCATTAACACCATATTCACTTTGGCCGAATTTCATTCCCGTGACATAGCAAAGATTTGAACCATGGGCTAACAAGAACATCAAGCTAGCAACTAAAAACATGCATGAATCTCATGGCACAACTTCAAACATACCTTAATCTTGATGCAAGTATAGCCAACCTCTTCCTAATCCTCTTCCAAACCAAACATGAAGCAAAATTCCTTCCTTCCTCTAGTATTTTCGGTCAAGGGAGAAAAAATGGATGAACAAATTTTTTTTTCTTCTCTTTTCCTTAATACACGGCAAGGGGGTTTCACTCACACACACACATTTTTTTTTCTTTCTTTATCACCCATACTTATTTGTTTATTGTTTCTCCCTAATGCACCAACAAAACATGTTTCATGACATGTTTAGCCCATACACCCTTGTCATGGCCGGCCATTAGCTAATAAATGGGGAAGTTGACATGCAAACCCCTCATTTTTGCATGCATGATCAACTAGTCATTACACATTTCCCCGTCATACTTTTAAAGTTTACTACTAGGTCCTTTCTAGTGAAATTCACATTTATAACTCTAAATTAAAGCATCAAAAATGTCACACATGAGTTAACACATATTATAGGCATCAAAATAAATATCAAATTATTTTTATGCCTCGGTTTTGTGGTCCCGAAACCACATTCCGACTAGTGTCGTTTTAAGGCTGTCACACTACTCTACAGGGGTATTTCAGTAATTCTACCCTACAGGGGTATTTCGGTATTTCTACCTTACAAGGGTATTTCGGTAATTCTACCCTACAAGGGTATTTTAGTAATTCTACCCTAAAGGGGTATTTCAGTATTTCTACCCTACAGGGGTATTTCGGTATTTCTATCCTACAAGGGTATTTCGATATTTCTACCCTACAAGGGTATTTCGGTAATTCTACCCTATAGGGGTATTTCAGTAATTCTACCCTACAGAGGTATTTCGGTAATTCTACCCTACAGGGGTATTTCGATAATTCTACCCTATAAGGGTATTTCGATATTTCTACCGTACAAGGGTATTTCGGTATTCCTACCCTACAAGGGTATTTCGGTATTCCTACCCTACAAGGGTATTTCGATAATTCTACCCTACAGGGGTATTTCAATAATTTTGTAAATCGAGGGTAAAACGGTAATTCTATAAATCAATGGTACTTTGGTAATTATACAAGTCAAGGGTATTTCAATAATTTTACAAGTCGAGGGTATTTCAGTAATTTCACAAATTAGGGGTATTTTGGTAATTTTACAAACTAGAGGTATTTTGATAATTTTACAAACCAGGGGTATTTTGGTAATTTTACAAACTAGGGCTATTTTGATAATTTTACAAACCAGGGGTATTTTGGTAATTTTACAAACTAGGGGTATTTTGGTGATTTCATAAACCAAGGGTATTCTAGTAATTTTACAAACCAGGGGTATTTTGGTAATTTTGTAAACTAAGGGTATTTTGGTAATTTCATAAACTAAAGTATTCTAAACAGGGATAACAATACGAATGGGCCTAAAGCCCTTTCTCAGCCCAAATGGGCCCACACGCTCGTGTGGCTTTTTTAGCCCAAATCTAGCCACAGATATGAGATTCACCTAGCCTAGTCCAATATTTACTACACAATTAAACAACTTATCCAATTGGGCCCGTAGGCCTATTGGGCCCACATGGCCCCTTTCGACCCATCGCGGCCCGAAGTAGCCATCCTACAACTAGAGTAGTGAGAAATACACACCTGATTGGAGACTAGAGTTAATCCGCGCTCCGAGCACTCTTAGCCGATGCCCAACCCAAACGAGCACGCCATGAAGCGAAAGGGATCAGCCAAGAAAGGTATCTTTACTCTCCTCATGGTTCTCTCTATTTAAAGCCAGCTTCGAATCCACTCTTATGTTAGCTTCTCGATGTGGGATCCCTCCATCATCAGAGTTTAAATTCAACACCAACTCTTGCCACCCCCTGTTAGCAAAATAAATGCTCTTTGCTTGCCATGGGATTCGAACCCATGCCTCCCCTTAAATGCTTCACACGCTGCTTGCCACTAAGCCACAAGGCTTTTTGTGTCACAATTTCTCCAACAATATTCTTAAGGCCTACCTACTACACCCAAGGTTTGATTCACCTTAAACCAAAATTTTTGCTAGAGTCCAGATTTGAACCCAGGACTTCTCCAACACTTCTCAGTACACTTAACCACTAAAACAAGCCTTCATTAACGAAATTTACATGCACGACAAAATATTATCAGCTGCCTTCAACCGCTCCCATGCTCAAGGCCCAAAACTTCTAGGCCCAAATTCAGGGTGTTACAACTCTACCTCCCTTAAAGAAATTTCGTCCCCGAAATTTCCATCTAACAAAGTGTTCGTGTAACATCTACCCCACTACGCTACCACTGCGCACTCTGATCCTACTATCACTATCACACTTCACTCTGATACTATTATCACTATCACACTTCAACTAGAACTTGAAACATATCATACATACAACATTTATTCACTAAAGCAGACACATATTTATCACACATATATACAATTTCTATATCCAAACATCACATCCACATAAAATAAAAACCAAATTTAAATTCAGACCAATATTTAAAGAATCCACAGTATTTCAATTTCTAAACAGACAAAAGTATCCAGAAGACTTACGGATTCGGCAACATAGACTCGGTGTGCCACACTATTTAAGAGAAATACTTCAAACAGACCACGTGGTTGAAAATAATTTTCTAAAATTCAACCTTTGAAAACCCAATCCACAGCCGAGTTGTTGCAACTTCGCTCTGATACCACTAAATGTAACACCTCAAACCTAGCCCAGACGTTAAGTTTGGCTCGAATCTGGCGTGTCACATTGAAGTGTTTTTCGAAAACCATGTTTCCATTAAAAACCTTTCTTAATAATTAAAAACTTATACCCTTTTTAAACCTTATTTGAAAACCTCTGCTAAATAACATTCTCAACAACTTTTTAAAAATCTTGGTAGTTGCGAAAGCTTAATTTAAAACCAATTGCGGATACGTGATGTTTTGAACAATAGTAGTTGCTTTGGAAAACTGTGTTCTAATACTAGCAATTATAAGAATAATAAATAAAATTCCAAATTTGAAATCCAGAAAATTACAACGGCTTTACTACAACCCACATAAAACATTTAAAAGTAATAATCAAAACTATAAAATAAACAGTGTGTGGCTTCCTCCGAGCCCCTCGCATCCGTCTAAGCTTGGACATTACCTGAAAGGTTAATAAACGGGGTAAGTTTACGAAAACTCAGTGTGAAATCCCCTACTATAAAAAGGAACAGTCAGTCATATAAAAGAATTAAAAGTCTGGCCCCAGTCTTACTTACAGTTTTGGTATCAATTGGGCCTTAGCCCACTATAACAGATAGTACCAGATGGGCTTTAACCCATTACAGAATAAGAAACATTATCAGAACTAGAATCGTAATCGTAATCGAATCGAATCGGTGACGAATCAAAATCGAATGTGAATGCAATCCCAACCCAATCCACCAGATACACCCCCGTACCAACCTTACACCATGTGGGAGACTACTCGACCCACCCAACCGCTACACACCACGAAATTGCAGCGAGATCGCGGATATTGTGACGAAGTCACCAGATCTGAATATTGTGGCTAGGCCACCGAGCAGATATATATATGTGGCGGTTACACGGATTGCAGCGAGGTCGCGGATATTGTGACGAAGTCACCGAAGCAGTATATGTGGTGAGGCCACCAGATTACAAATGAGGCTACCGAACGCTTCCTCCATCAATATAACCCATATCCCATGCAATGATATACATGTCATGGCATACAACATACGTAATCGTAATATCATGTCCATATTTGAATCAAACAATCACAGTCAAGTCATTTATATCACCAACATATATTCACAATCAAATCCGTCAACCACACAGTCCAAGTCAGTCACTTGCCCACAAGGGCAAAACAATCATTTAACACACTAGGGGTAAAATGGTAATTTTACCCCACAAGGGTATCTCGATAATTCTACCATACAGGGGTATTTCAGTAATTCTACCCTACAGGGATATTTCGGTATTTCTACCTTACAAGGGTATTTCGGTAATTCTACCCTACAGGGGTATTTTAGTAATTCTACCCTACAGGGGTATTTCGGTATTTCTACCCTATAGGGGTATTTCGGTATTTCTATCCTACAGGGGTATTTCGAAATTTCTACCCTACAAGGGTATTTCGGTAATTCTACCCTACAAGGGTATTTCGCTAATTCTACCCTACAGGGGTATTTCGGTAATTCTACCCTACAGGGGTATTTCGATAATTCTACCCTATAAGGGTATTTCGATATTTCTACCCTACAAGGGTATTTCGGTATTTCTACCTTACAAGGGTATTGCGGTAATTCTACCTTACAGGGGTATTTTAATAATTTTGTAAATCGAGGGTAAAACGGTAATTCTATAAATCAAGGGTACTTTGGTAATTTTGCAAGTCGAGGGTATTTCAATAATTTTACAAGTCGAGGGTATTTTAGTAATTTCACAAATTAGGGGCATTTTCGTAATTTTACAAACTAGGGGTATTTTGATAATTTTACAAACCAGGGGTATTTTGGTAATTTTATAAACTAGGGGTATTTTGATAATTTTACAAACCAGGTGTATTTTGGTAATTTTACAAACCAAGGTTATTTTGGTGATTTTATAAACCAAGGGTATTCTAGTAATTTTACAAACCAGGGGTATTTTGGTAATTTTGTAAACTAAGGGTATTTTGGTAATTTCGTAAACTTAAGTATTCTAAACAGGGATAACAGTACGAATGGGCCTAAAGCCCTTTCTCGGCTCAAATGGGCCCACACGCTCGTGTGGCCCTTTTATCCCAAATCTAGCCACAGATATGAGATTCACCTAGCCTAGTCCAACATTTACTACACAATTAAACAACTTATCCAATTGGGCCGTAGGCCCATTGGGCCCATATGGCCCTTTCATTGCCATCATCGCGTCAAGTAGCCATCCTACAACTAGAGTAGTGAGAAATACACACCTGATAGGAGACTAGAGTTAATCCGCGCTCCGAGAACTCTTAGCCGACGCCCAACGCAAACGAGCACGCCATGAAGCGAAAGCGATCAGCCAAGAAAGGTATCTTTACTCTCCTCATGGTTCTCTCTATTTTAGGCCAGCTTCGCATCCACTCTCATGTTAGCTTCTCGATGTGGGATCCCTCCATCATCAGAGTTTAAATTCAACACCAACTCTTGCCGCTCCCTGTTAGCAAAATAAATGCTCTTTGCTTGCCATGGGATTCGAACCCATGCCTCCCCTTAAATGCTTCACACACTACTTGCCACTAAGCCACAAGGCTTTTTGTGTCACAATTTCTCCAACAATATTCTTAAGGCCTACCTACTACACCCAGGGTTTGATTCACCTTAAACCAAAATTTTTGCTAGAGTCCAGATTTTAACCCAAGAATTCTCCAACACTTCTCAGTACACTTAACCACTAAAACAAGCCTTCATTAACGAAATTTACATGCACAACAAAATATTATAAGCTGCCTTCAACCGCTCCCATGCTCAAGGCCCAAAACTTCTAGGCCCAAATTCAGGGTGTTACAACTCTACCTCCCTTAAAGAAATTTCGTCCCCGAAATTTCCATCTAACAGAGTGGTCGTGTAACATCTACCCCACTACGCTACAGCTGTGCCTTCCGGTCCTACTATCACTATCACACTTCAACTAGAACTTGAAACATCTCATACATACAACATTTATTCACTAAAGCAGACACATATTTATCACACATAAATACAATTTCTACATCCAAACATCACATCCACATAAAATAAAAACCAAATTTAAATTCAGACCAATATCTAAGGAATCCACAGTATTTCAATTTCTAAATAGGCAAAAGTATCCAGAAGACTTACGGATTCGGCAACGGAGACTCGGTGTACCACACTTTTTAAGAGAAATACTTCAAACAGACCACGTAGTTGAAAATAATTTTCTAAAATTCAACCTTTGAAAACCCAATCCACAGCCGAGTTGTTGCAATTTGACTCTGATACCACTAAATGTAACACCCCAAACCCGGCCCAAACGTTAAGTTTGGCTCGAATCTGGCGTGTCACATTGAAGTGTTTTTCGAAAACCATGTTTCCATTAAAAACCCTTCTTAATAATTAAAAACTTATACCCTTTTTAAACCTTGTTAGAAACCCTCAGCTAAATAACATTCTTAAAAAATTTTTAAAAATCTTGGTAGTTGCGAAAGCTTAATGTAACACCCGTGCACTGGAGCCTGTTCATCGAGTCGAACACAAGGTGCACACAAACTCACTAAATTGTTTTCACAAATTCATAAAAATTTTCCAGACTAGCTGGTTACTGCATCACTGTCGCTTCAAAAATCATATCTTGAGTTTTAAAGCTCAAAAATCAGTTTCGTAATTTTTCTCTGAAACTAGACTGATAAGTCCATCAACATATTTTTTTCTAGAATTTTTAGTTGGGCCAATTAGTAGAGTTTATTAGTTAAAATCTCCCCTATTGCAGGGGTCGACTACACTGACCTTTGTGCGTTACGAATTGGATATCTCCCTGTACAGGGCTTCAATACTGATGCCATTTGTTTCTATAGAAATTAGACTCAGAGAGGAATCTACACACATATGGCATAACTCCTAATTATCTCTGGTTAATTTACAATGATTTTCCAAAGTCGGAACAGGGGATCCAGAAACCGTTCTGGCCCTGTTTCACAAGAACTTTAATATCTGTTAACTTATAACTCATATGACCATTTCGTTTCTTCCATATGAAAGTAGATTCATCAAGGTTCATTTACATAATTTATTTACTATTTAATACCATTCCTACTATTTTTAGTGATTTTTCACATCCACATCACTGCTGCTGTCAGCATCTGCCTTATTAGTAGGCTTTACCTATTTCACACTTTCCATGATTCAATTGGCCCTTTTACATACATAGCACAAAGTGTGATCATGATTAACCATTCCAATGGCTAATCGTTTCAAAACAATTCCATACCTCATAGTGATCAACATACAAACGATTATAGTACTATGCTAAAAACGTATATAAGCCATTTTCGCATGGCTATCCAAGTTTACACAAACCGGAAGGTACATGACCTTCAACAAAAGGGTAGTCCTATACATGCCATTTCAAAGTTCAACCAAAATTTGTACCAAAATGGGGACTTCGATAGTGTGGATGACTTCGACTTCTTTGATCCCGAATCCGATAGCTAACGAGCGAAACCTATAAAACAGAGAGCCCAAGCAACGGGGTAAGCATTTTAATGCTTAGTAAGTCTCAAGCAATGAAATCAGCTTTGACTAAAGTATTTTATTCACATGGCTAAATAAATCACTTTACTAATACACATTCCCATAATCATACTTATTTCACATTACCGACCCTTGTGTTCATACACAAAAGAACAACTTAGCCCAAGGCCGGTAGCTCGTTTATCAACTGAGCGCATACTTACTTGTAAGGATTCAACTAATTCAAGCATATACAAACATACCTCATTGCTGGAATTTTCAAAAGTGTATAAACTGAAATTTTTACAGCAAGATTGCTCACTTCCGAATCACGTACCTTCGGGATTTAACCGGATATAGTGACTCGCTCGATTGTCTTCGGGACCTAGCCCGGTTATAGTGATTCGCACGATTGCCTTCGGGTCTTAACCCGGATTTGGTAACTTGCACAAAGGCCTTCGGGTCTTAGCCCGGATATATCAACTCGCACGAATGCCTTCGGGTCTTAGCCGGATGTATCAACTTCAAGACGAATGCCTTGGTCTTAGCCTGATGTAATTACTAGTATAATTGCCTTGGGACTTAGCCCGGATATCATTCCAATGTTCATTTACACATATATCAATAATCAAGACACGTCCATAATTCATTTTCGTTACTAAGGCTCTAACACAAAATATTTATCAACCTTTACTATTTCGGCTCAATAGCCACACACACAAGGAGCATGATTTCAATATAATTCAAGTAGGGTCATTAGTCGAAGACTTACCTCGGATGTTGTCGAGGGATTTCGACGACTATTCAACTACTTTTTCCTTCCCTTTATCGGATTTAGCTCCCCTTTGCTCTTGAGCTTAATCTTGATGCAAGTATAGCCAACCTCTTCCTAATCCTCTTCCAAACCAAGTACGAAGCAAAACTCCTTCCTTATCCTTAGTATTTTCGGCCAAAAAGAGAGTGAAAATAGATGAACAAATTTTTTTTTTCTTTCTTTCTTTAGGACATTCGGCCAAGAGCTATGGAGAAAGATGGACACTTTTTTTTTTGTTTCTCATCCTACTAACATTAATTTTTTATTCCATGCTCCTTATTTTATTCATTCCAACATAACCCACTTACCAAACATGTTTCATAACATGATTTTTGCCCATAATTCCTTGTCATGGCGGCCACTAGCTATTGGGGGAATTTGACATGCAAGTCCATTGTTTTGCATGCATGCTTTAATTAGTCATCACACATTTCCCCATCATACTTTCAAAGTTTACTACTAGGTCCTTTCTAGTGAAATTCACATTTATAACTCTAAATCAAAGCATAAAAAATGTCACACATGAGTTAACACACATTATAGGCAATAAAATAAATATTAAATTATTTTTATGCCTTGGTTTTGTGGTCCCGAAACCACATTTCGACTAGGGTCGTTTTAAGGCTGTCACAACTCTCCCCCACTTTAGAAATTTTCGTCCCCAAAAATCTTACCGGTAAATAGGTTTGGATATCGCTCTTTCATAGAGTTCTCGGGTTCCCAAGTAGCTTCTTCTATCCCATGTTTGAGCCATAACACTTTCACTAGCGGAACCCTTTTGTTTCGCAACTCTTTCACTTCACGAGCTAGGATACGAATCGGTTCTTCTTCATAACTCATATCGGCTTGAATTTCAACCTCTAATGGACTAATTACGTGCGACGGATCAGATCTATAGCGTCGAAGCATTGAAACATGGAAGACGTTGTGAATCTTTTCGAGTTCAGGGGGCAAAATCAAACGATACACAACTGGGCCAACTCGTTCAGAGATTTCGTACGGCCCAATGAATCTCGGGCTCAACTTGCCCTTATGGCCGAATCGGAGTATCTTTTTCCACGGCAAAACTTTAAGAAACACTTTATCTCCCACCTGATACTCAATGTCCTTTCGTTTCAAATCCGCGTACGATTTCTGACGATCTGTGGCCGCCTTTAGACTTTCACGGATTACCTTTACCTTCTGTTCAGCATCTTTAATCAAATCCACTCTGAAAATTTTGTTTTCACCGAGCTCGGTCCAAAACAATGGTGTACGGCATTTACGCCCGTACAAAGCCTCGTAAGGCGCCATCTTAATACTTGATTGAAAACTATTGTTGTGCGAATTCAATCAAAGGTAGGTACCGCTCCCATGAACCATCGAACTCGAGGATGCAACATCTCAACATATCCTCCATGATCTGAATTATCCGCTTCGGATGACCATCGGTTTGGGGGTGAAAGGCGGTCTGAAATGTAACTTGGTACCCAAAGCTTCTTGCAATTTCTTCCAAAATCGCGAGGTGAATCTCGGATCTCTATCCGACACAATGTAAATCGGTACCCGTGTAATCTCACAACGAGAAACGTACAATTCAGCTAGTTTATCCAATGAAAAATCCGTACGCACGGGGATAAAGTGAGCCGACTTAGTCAGTCTATCCACAACAACCCAAATCGCATCCTTCTTGCTAGCTGACAATGGCAGTCCGGACACAAAGTCCATTGTGACTCGATCCCATTTCCACTCGGGTATCGTAATCGGCTGAAGTAATCCTGAAGGCACTTGATGTTCCGCTTTCACTTGTTGACATATTAAACATCTCGAAACAAAGTCGGAGATGTCTCATTTCATACCATGCCACCAAAACCGACGTTTCAAATCATTGTACATCTTCGTACTCCCCGGGTGGATTGCCATTCAGCTACAATGGGCTTCGTTCAGAATTATCGGAATAAGTTCCGAATTCTTTGGAACACACAAATGACTTCTGAACCTCAAACAATCGTCATCATCAATTTGAAACTCCGATTCCTTGTTCAGAACACACTCAAATTTCGTTTTGCAAGCAACTCCTCATCAACTTTCTGAGCTTCACGAATTTGATGAGTCAACAATGGTTTGGCCTTTAATTCGGCTACTAACACATTGTCGGGTATGATAGACAAGTGTACATTCATCGCTCGTAAAGCAAACAGTGATTTTCGGCTTAAGGCGTCCGCAACCATATTAGTCTTTCCCGGGTGATAATCAATGACAAGCTCCTAATCTTTTAACAACTCGAGCCAACGTCTTTATCGCAGATTTAAGTCTCTTTGAGTCATCAAATATTTGAGACTTTTGTGATCCGAATACACATGGCACTTCTCACCAAACAAGTAATGTCGCCATATTTTCAGAGCGAATACGATGGCAGCCAATTCGAGATCATGGGTCGGATAATTTTTCTCATGTGGCTTTAATTGTCTCGACGCATAGGCCACAACTCGACCTTCTTGCATCAATACGCAGCCCAACCCAAGTAGGGAGGCATCACTATAAATGACAAATTCTTTGCCCGATTCGGGTTGCACTAAAATTGGGGCTTCAGTCAAGTGAGCTTTCAATTGATCAAAACTTTTCTGACATTTTTCCGTCCACTCGAACTTAACATCTTTTTGAAGTAGCTTCGTCATGGGTGTGGCTATCATTGAGAAACCTTTCACAAACCGTCGGTAGTAACCGGCAAGTCCCAAAAGCTCGAACCTCAAGAATGTTTCTGAGGCTTCCGCTAAGTATGGTTGAAACTTTGCTCGGGTCAACTCGAATACCGTCTGCAGATACCACATGACCCAAGAAGGTAACCTCTCTTAACCAGAACTCACACTTGCTGAACTTAGCATACAACTGTTTATCCGTAAAATTTGCAACACTAATCTCGGTGTTCAAGATGTTCGGTCTCATCTATTGAATAGACCAAAATGTCATCAATGAACACAACTACTGAACCGGTCCAAATCTCGCCTAAAGATCCGATTCATCAAATCCATAAATACCGCAGGGGCATTAGTGAGCCCGAACGGCATCACCAAGAACTCGTAGTGACCATATCTCGTTCTGAAAGCAGTTTTGGGTACATCCGAATCTCGAATCCGCAACTGGTAATACCCCGATCTCAAATCTATCTTTGAAAACACTGAGGCTCCCTTTAGCTGATCAAACAAGTCATCAATATGCGGTAACGGATATTTATTCTTTATCGTCACTTTATTCAACTGACGATAGTCAATGCACAACCTCATGGTTCCGTCCTTCTTTTTCACGAACAATACTGGTGCACCCCAAGGTGAGAAACTGGGTCGAGCGAAACCTCTATCCGTCAATTCTTGCAACTGAGCTTTCAACTCTTTTAACTCGGTTGGTGCCATACGATACGGAGCTATCAAAATCGGCGTAGACCCAGGTACAAGCTCAATACCGAACTCTACTTCCCGAGCAGGTAGTAGACCCGGTAATTCTTCTGAAAGACATCCGGTATTCACAAACCACCAAGTCTGATTCGGGTTTCTTTTCCAATTCCTTGTCATCAAGTACATACGCAAGGTATGCTTCGCACCCCTTTTTCACATATTTCTGGGCCAACATTGCTGATATTACAGCTGGCAACCCCTTTAAGTCCGGAGACTCAACTTGGATTATCTCATTATTTGCGCACCTCAAATCAATAGTCTTGCTTTTGCAATTCACAACCGCATCATGCACGGTCAACCAATCCAAACCAAGAATAACATCAAATTCATCAAACGGCAGAAGCATCAAGTCCACCGAAAAATAAGAACCTCGAATTACTAAGGGACATTGCTTACATACTTTGTCGACAAGCACGTAACGACCCAAGGGATTTGACAACCGAATTACGAACTCATTAGACTCAATAGGTAAAGTCTTACTGGATGCTAAGGTTTCGCATATATAAGAATGAGTGGAACCAGGGTCAATCAAAGCAATCACATTAGTATCAAAGAGAGTGAAAGTACCCGTAATAACATCTGGCGACGAAGCATCCTCGCGGGCACGTATAGCATAAGCTCTAGCGAGGCCGAGCCTCGGATCTGGTCGTAGCATCTCTAGATCCTCTCGACCACCACTAGCATTGCCCATATTTCTAGATGGTCTACCTCGGCGATGGTAGCGCCCGGTTTCCCACTCGATCTACATTCATTCGGACAACCTCGGGCAATCTTTAATGAAGTGGTCAACGATCCGCACTTGTAACAGAGCGGTCACGGAATCTACAACTTCGAAATGCCATTTGCCACAATGTCGACACTCCGTTCTATCTCGACGTTCATTCCCAACACCGCAACCGGTGCCTCGTATACCCATTGAAGGTCGATCACGATCTCGTCTAAAAGGCCCGAAGTGCCTCTAGACCGCCCACATCATCTCGAAATTTCTTGATGCTGTTGAAGAGACTTTCCGAGGATCTTTTACGAAACTCTCCAGTTCCCACATCAACTTTTGTTTTTCTTTTCTAAGCTCCTCTGCTTTACAAGCTCGCTCGACAAGTACTACGAACTCTCGTATTTCAAGAATGCCAACGAACATTTTATATCTTCATTCAGCCCATCCTCGAAGCGTTTACACATGATAGCCTCGGACGAAACACATTCCCGAACGTATCTACTAAGTCTAACAAATTTTACGCTCAGTAGTCGATGGCGACATAGAACCTTGCTTAAGCTCAAGAAATTCCTTCCGCTTTTGATCAACAAATCTCGATGATATACTTCTTCCAAACTCGGTTTGGAAAAACTCCCAAGTTACTTGCTCTCGGGGCACAACAGAAGTCTGAGTGCTCCACCAATAGTAGGCAGAATCGCGTAGCAAGGAGATAGTACACTTTAGGCATTCATCAGGTGTACAAGATAGCTCATCGAGTACCCGGAGAGTGTTGTCCAACCAAAATTCAGCTTGCTCGGCGTCGTCGCTATCCGTAGCCTTAAATTCAGTAGCCCGGTGTTTCCAGATTCTATCAAATGGGGGCTTACTTGACCTTATTTGGTCAGTTACCGGAGGCATTGTAGGTGCGGGGGTTGTATTTGTTGGGAATGGAGGTTGTGGAACAGCCGTATTTGTTCGAATGTATTGGTTAAACCAATCATTCATCACGCTATAGAAAGCTTGTCTAGCTTCATCATTAGGATTACTAGCATTAGGTTGAGAGTCCGCGGAGCTGTCCCTTGTCGGGAGCAGCGCTACACTCTCAAGATCATCACCATCGCTTTCGGTCGGGATCGGGATCCATTACTATAAATAAACACATTTCAATTGTCAGAAATCACCACACTATCAAATAATCACATAAAATGGCATGTATAGCTAGACCCAACACATTACGGTAGTCCTAGAATCGACTAAACCGTAGCTCTGATACCAATAAAATTGTAACACCCGTGCAGGAGCCCGTTCTGGAGTCGAACACAAGGTGCACACAAACTCAGCTAAATTATTTTCATAGTCCATAAAAATTTTCCAGACTAGCTGGTTACTGCGTCACTGTCGCTTCAAAAATCATATCTTGAGTTTCAAAGCTCGAAAATCAGTTTCGTAATTTTTCCATGAAACTAGACTCATAATTCCATCAACATATTTTTTTCTAGAATTTTTGGTAGGGCCAATTAGTACAGTTTATTAGTTAAAATCTCCCCTATTGCAGGGGTCGACTACACTGACCTTTGTGCGTTACGAATTGGATATCTCCCTGTACAGGGCTTCAATACTGATGCCGTTTGTTTCTATAGAAACTAGACTCAGAGAGGAATCTACACACATATGGGATGACTCCTAATTATCTCTGGTTAATTTACAATGATTTTCCAAAGTCGGAACAGGGGATCCAGAAACCGTTCTGGCCCTGTTTCACAAGAACTTTAATATCTGTTAACTTATAACTCATATGACCATTTCGTTTCTTCCATATGAAAGTAGATTCATCAAGGTTCATTTACATAATTTATTTACTATTTAATACTATTCCTACTATTTTTATTGATTTTTCACATCCACATCACTGCTGCTGTCAGCATCTGCCTTATTAGTAGGCTTTACCTATTTCACACTTTCCATGATTCAATTGGCCCTTTTTACATACATAGCACAAAGTGTGATCATGATTAACCATTCCAATGGCTAATCGTTTCAAAAACAATTCCATACCTCATAGTGATCAACATACAAATGATTATAGTACTATGCTAAAAACGTATATAAGCCATTTTCACATGGCTATCCAAGTTTACACAAACCGGAAGGTACATGACCTTCAACAAAAGGGTAGTCCTATACATGCCATTTCAAAGTTCAACCAAAATTTGTACCAAAATGGGGACTTGATAGTGTGGATGACTTGACTTCTTTGATCCCGAATCCGATAGCTAACGAGCGAAACCTATAAAACAGAGCCCAAACAGCGGGGTAAGCATTTTAATGCTTAGTAAGTCTCAAGCAATGAAATCAGCTTTGACTAAAGTATTTTATTCACATGGCTAAATAAATCACTTTACTAATACACATTCCCATAATCATACTTATTTCACATTACCGACCCTTGTGTTCATACACAAAAGAACAACTTAGCCTAAGGCGGTGGCTCGTTTATCAACCGGCGCATACTTACTTGTAAGGATTCAACTAATTCAAGCATATACAAACATACCTCATTGCTGGAATTTTCACAAGTGTATAAACTGAAATTTTCACAGCAAGATTGCTCACTTCCGAATCACGTACCTTCGGGATTTAACCGGATATAGTGACTCGCTCGATTGTCTTCGGGACCTAGCCCGGTTATAGTGATTCGCACGATTGCCTTCGGGTCTTAAACCGGATTTGGTAACTTGCACAAAGGCCCTCGAGTCTTAGCCCGGATATATCAACTCGCACGAATGCCTTCGGGTCTTAGCCCGGATGTATCAACTCGCACGAATGCCTTCGGGTCTTAGCCCGGATGTAATTACTAGTATAATTGCCTTTGGGACTTAGCCCGGATATCATTCCAATGTTCATTTACACATATATCAATAATCAAGACACGTCCATAATTCATTTTCGTTACTAAGGCTCTAACACAAAATATTTATCAACCTTTACTATTTCGACTCAATAGCCACACACACAAGGAGCATGATTTCAATATAATTCAAGTAGGGTCATTAGTCGAAGACTTACCTCGGATGTTGTCGAGCGATTTCGACGGCTATTCAACTACTTTTTCCTTCCCTTTATCGGATTTAGCTCCCCTTTGCTCTTGAGCTTAATCTTGATGCAAGTATAGCCAACCTCTTCCTAATCCTCTTCCAAACCAAGTATGAAGCAAAACTCCTTCCTTATCCTTAGTATTTTCGGCCAAAAAGAGAGTGAAAATAGATGAACAAATTTTTTTTTTCTTTCTTTCTTTAGGACATTTGGCCAAGAGCTATGGAGAAAGATGGACACTTTTTTTTTGTTTCTCATCCTACTAACATTAATTTTTTATTCCATACTCCTTATTTTATTCATTCCAACATAACCCACTTACCAAACATGTTTCATGACATGATTTTTGCCCATAATTCATTGTCATGGCCGGCCACTAGCTATTGGGGGGGAATGTAACATCCTGATTTTCGGGTTTATTCGCGATTTTCAATATTTTGTAAAGATTTTTAAAATTTTGTATTTGGATGTGGAATTAGTATTTTGAGTAGGTAAATGGGCTTATAGAAGGCCCATGAGTTGGCCAAAACCAGGTTGAATTTTTGGAATTTTAGACTTAGGAGTTAGGGGTTACGCTAAGTGGCCTTAAGTGGAGTGATGGGTAAATTGCATCACAAAAGAGCCTTGGTTAAGTGGCAAGGTGACGCCACTAGGCTCCTAGAAAAGTGGCGTGTGGAGCTTTGGGAAGGCAAGGATCGATTCCTGTGTTGGCAAATAGATGCATTTATTTTTTAGTGCGGGAGGGTAAGTGTTGGAGTTCGGTGGATTACGCTAAAGGAGAGTTGGATCGGTTTAAATGCTTGGATTAAGGAGGGATAAGGGAGAGATTTAAGGGATTTGGATGAGGCTAGGAGTTGGCGAATTATGGGAATTGAAGAGGGAAAAATCGGTGGGGGCTATGTTGTTAGTATTTCGGCACTTAGGGTATTGAGTGGTGCCGTTTTCTTCTGCTTAACACCTTAGGGTTGTTTTTCCTCTCTTTTTTCCTCTCTAGCCAAACTACCACCTCCCTATTCCTCTTCTTCTATTTTTCTTTCTTCTTCTTCAAAACTATTCATCATACCGCTATTCATCAATACTTTTGCCGAATCCATAAAAGCGAAATCCTGTGATCATTGCTTGTGCCGATTTCTTCAAAGCCGTGTTCTCCTATGTTCTTTTGTTTTTATTAATTTGCAATTATCTTTTCTTAATCCTAGATCTCGACCGCAATTCTACTTCAAGGTTGTAGCCCCACATTATCATCTTCTTCATCACACAAAAGCCGAAAAACCATAGATTTGGGGCTTATAGCGAAACTTCAAGACTTTGGGGAATCGAGTTCTACCGTCATTTGATAGATAAATCTACACTAGATTGCGTGGAAATCAAGTGGGAGTAAGGGGTAAGTACGTATCATCTCAGATCTGTTCTTATTTTGCAAAGTTAAGAAAAGCGAAGTCCCTAAAATTAGGGAGGTCATCGATTTGGGCATATGGCTCTAAGAGTCTTTAATCGATGTTTTCTTTCGGTGACTAGAGTCTTCTTAAGCTTTGAATCTAAGGCGTGGTTCATTGGAGCAATCGGATTGAGCTAACTATCGATTTTGGCAAAAGGTAAGGTTTCAAAGGTTTTAGGGATATGGTTCGATCATGGATAAGTAAGTTTTGGGGTTTAGTGATTATGGTTTGTAAATAAGAACTGTGCTAATAAATTGTAGGACATCGAAGGGATCTCGAAGCGATCGTCATGAATCGGTGTGTACCGAACACCCTTTCTTAGTTCAATTAAGAAAAGCGAAATGCCAAATTCCGGCATTTCATGGTCATGTAAGTATGTGAATGCTCTCAAGTCATAGAGGAATTGTTAGATCTGGCACCACAAGGTGGTAAGCACGTTCGCGTGATGCTTTAGCGTATTTTGGAAAAAGGGGCTTGATGGGCCAAAACTGGGTCCAATGGGCTTACGGACCAATATGGGTAAGAGATGGGCAAATTAGCCTGTTAGGTAGATGGTGGAATCAAATTGCATAAATTGCTAAAAATTACTGAATTAGCTTGAGTAATTACGAAGAACACGAAATTACCCTTAAAGAACAAAATTACCGAAATTACCCCTAAAGAGCAAAATTACCGATATACCCCTAAGGTTTTAAATTGGCTGAACTGCATGATTGATCAATGTTGTATTTTACATGATATGCTTTTATTAATATCTGTTGCATGAGGTTGGGGTATTAATGGAGGAAGTACTGAAAGTGGTTCATCCACGTACTGGAGGCTTTGCCTCAATCGATTGAATTTGAGTGCCGCTTCTTTAACTGTGGTGTGTAGGGCTGGGTGGGTTGAGATATTCCCCACATGGTGTGTAGGGCTGGTACGGGGCAGTGTAGCGGTTGGTGGGTTGAGTAGTCTCCCCAGATGGGCTTGCATTCATTATTTCAGTTGATACTCATGTTCTTGAATCGGGCCTATGGGCCACATTGTTATGTAAAAGGGCTAAGGCCTTGCTATCAGATTCGAAAAGGGCTTGACCTCTGTAATCTGTTATCTGAATAGGGCTTAGGCCCAATGGGCTCGAGCTGAATTGGGCTTTGGATGGGTTTCTGTATACACTGAGTTTTCCAAACTCACCCCCTTCCTCTTCCCTCCTTGCAGGTGAGCCCTAGTTGGTGGACTTGGAGTGGGATTCAGAGTGGCCATGAAGATGGATTGCCAATTTTAAATAAGTTTAGCATTTAATTTGGATTATTTTATTTTTATTATGTTTAAAGTTGTAATAAGGCCGCTCTTTTTAATTATTTTTATTTTGGGGATTATTAAACTGGTTAGCACTAGGGTTCGTTTTATAAAAACTACTTGATTTTTAAAAGATCACGATGACGCAAAAGTTTCCATAAAGTAAATGTTTTTCCAAGGAAATAAATATTTTAAACAAACGTTTTCAACTTAAACATTTTCTTAAGACGGACATAATCAAACGATTTTCTCAAAATTATACGAGATGTTAGAGTGTGGCAATGGTGGTGTGCATGTCTAGGATTGGATCCGGAAGAGCTTGGTACTTAAGCAAATCAAGCGGACTCACCTCCTCTTTTCCCGGTTTCCTACCGGTGCATGCTTCTATTCACTTTAACCTACCTTTAAAAGTGTCTTTTACAACACCAACTCAATTTTTCCAAACTAAGTAATACGGAATGTTTTGAACGCATCAATGTGGCGATCGAACCGGTCATAACGTCCAGTAGGGTTTGGGGTGTTACAGGGAATTTGACATGCAAGTCCATTTTTTTGCATGCATGCTTTAATTAGTCATCACACATTTCCCCATCATACTTTCAAAGTTTACTACTAGGTCCTTTCTAGTGAAATTCACATTTATAACTCTAAATCAAAGCATAAAAAATGTCACACATGAGTTAACACACATTATAGGCAATAAAATAAATATTAAATTATTTTTATGCCTCAGTTTTGTGGTCCCGAAACCACATTTCGACTAGGGTCATTTTAAGGCTGTCACACTTAATTTAAAAACAATTGCGGATACGTGATGTTTTGAACAGCAGTAGTTGCTTTGGAAAACTGTGTTCTAATACTAGCAATTATAAGAACAATAAATAAAATTCCAAATTTGAAATCCAGAAAATTACAACGGCTTTACTACAACCCACATAAAACATTTAAAAGTAATAATCAAAATTATAAAATAAATATGTGTGGCTTCCTCCGAGCCCTCGCACTCCGACGGGTCTAAGTTTGGAAATTACGAAAGGTTAATAAACGGGTAAGTTTACGAAAACTCAGTGTGAAATCCCTACTATAAAAAGGAACGATCACCATATAAAAGAATTAAAAGTCCGCCCCACCTTACTTATAGTTTCAAGATCAATTGGGCCTTAGCCCACTATAACAGAACAATACCGGATGGGCTTTAACCCATTACGAATAAGAAACATTATCGAACTAGAATCGAATCGAAATCGAATCGGTGATGAATCAAAATCAGAATGTGAATGCAATCCCAACCCAATCCAGCCGTATACACCCCCGTACCAACCTTACACCATGTGAGGAGACTACTCGACCCACCCAACCGCTACACACCACAGAAATTGCGGCGATGAGGTCGGATATTGTGACGAAGTCACTAGATACGAATATTGTGGCTAGGCCACCGAATAGATATATATATGTGGCGGCCACCGGATTACAGGTTGAGTCGGATATTGTGACGAAGTCACCGTATCAGTATGTATGTGGCGAGGCCACAGTTATTGGCAAATGAGGTCGCCGTAACGCTTCCTCCATCAATATAACCCATATCCCATGCAATGATATACATGTCATGGCATACAACATACGTAATCGAATATCATGTCCATATTTGAATCAAACAATCACAGTCAAGTCATTTATATCACCAACATATATTCACAATCAACCACAACCACACAAATCCAAGTCACCACTTGCCCACAAGGGCAAAACAGTAATTTAACACACTAAGGGTAAAATGGTAATTTTACCCCACAAGGGTATCTCGATAATTCTACCCTACAGGGGTATTTCAGTAATTCTACCCTACAGGGGTATTTCGGTATTTCTACCTTACAAGGGTATTTCGGTAATTCTACCCTACAAGGGTATTTTAGTAATTCTACCTACGAGGGTATTTCAAGATTTCTACCCTACGAGGTATTTTCGGTATTTCTATCCTCACGGGTATTTTGGTATTTCTACCTTACAAGGGTATTTCGGTAATTCTACCCTACAGGGGTATTTTGGTAATTCTACCCTACAGGGGTATTTCGGTAATTCTACCCTACAGGGGTATTTCGGGAATTCTACCTTACATGGGTATTTCGGTAATTCTACCCTATAAGGGTATTTCGATATTTCTACCCTACAAGGGTATTTCGATATTTCTACCCTACAAGGGTATTTCAGTATTTCTACCCTACAAGGGTGTTTCGGTAATTCTACCCTACAGGGGTATTTCAATAATTTTGTAAATCGAGGGTAAAACGGTAATTCTATAAATCAAGGGTACTTTGGTAATTTTACAAGTCGAGGGTATTTCAATAATTTTAAAAGTCGAGGGTATTTTGGTAATTTTACAAACTAGGGGTATTTTGGTAATTTCACAAATCAGGGGTATTTTGGTAATTTTACAAACTAAGGGTATTTTGGTAATTTTACAAACCAGGGGTATTTTGGCGATTTTATAAACCAAGGGTATTCTAGTAATTTTACAAACCAGAGGTATTTTGGTAATTTTGTAAACCAAGGGTATTTTGGTAATTTCGTAAACTAAAGTATTCTAAATAGGGATAACAATACAAATGGGCCTAAAGCCTTTTCTTGGCCCAAATGGGCCCACACGCTCGTGTGACCCTTTTAGCCCAAATCTAACCACAGATATGAGATTCACCTAGCCTAGTCCAATATTTACTACACAGTTAAACAACTTATCTAATTGGGCCCGTAGGCCCATTGGGCCCACATGGCCCCTTTCGGCCCATTGCGGCCTGAAGTAGCCATCCTACAACTAGAGTAGTGAGAAATACACACCTGATAGGAGACTAGAGTTAATCCGCGCTCCGAGCACTCTTAGCCGACGCCCAACCCAAACGAGTACGCCATGAAGCGAAAGGGATCAGCCAAGAAAGGTATCTTTACTCTCCTCATGGTTCTCTCTATTTAAAGCCAGCTTCGCATCCACTCTCATGTTAGCTTCTCGATGTGGGATCTCTCCATCATCAGAGTTTAAATTCAACACCAACTCTTGCCGCCCCCTGTTAGCAAAATAAATGCTCTTTGCTTGCCAAGGGATTCGAACCCATGCCTCCCCTTAAATGCTTCACACGCTACTTGCCACTAAGCCACAAGGCTTTTTGTGTCACAATTTCTCCAACAATATTCTTAAGGCCTACCTACTATATCCAGGGTTTGATTTGTGACAGCCCAAAATTGACCCTAGTCGGAAGGTGGTCTCGGGACCACAAAACCGAGGCATAAAAATAATTAAAAATTTATTTTGATGCCTATAATATGTGTGTGCTCATGTATGACATTTTATGATGATTGATTTAGTGTTATAAGGGTGAATTCCACAAGAAAGGACTTAGTAATGAACTTTGAAAGTATGATAGGAAATGTGTGATGACTAATTAAAGCATGCATGCAAAATAATGGACTTGCATGTCAAATTGCCCCTTTATAGGTGGTGGCCGCCATGACAAGGAGGATGGGCTAAACATGTCATGAAACATGTTTTGTTGGTGCATTAGGGTGAAATAATAAACAAAGGTGTATGGGTGATAAAAAATGAAAAAAAAATGTGTGTGAGTGTGGTAATCCCCCATTGCCGTGAGTTGTAGAGAAGGAAAGAAAAAATTTTGTTCATCCTTTCTTTGAGCCAAAACTAAGGAAGAAGGAGGATTTTGCTTCATGCTTGGTTTGGAAGAGATCTAGAAGGAGATTTGGCTAAGTTTGCATCAAGATTAAGGTATGTATGAGGTTGTGTTAGGAGTTTCATGCATGTTTTGGTTGCTAACTTGATGTGCATGTTAGCCATGGCTCAAATCTTTGTTAAGCCATGGAAATGGTATTTGGCCAAAGTTGTTATGGTGATAAAGCCATTGCATGCTAAGTGTGAAGCTTGATGATGATGCATGCAATGATGGATTGTCTAGTCTTGAGTAAGATTTTGAGCTTTCTTTTTGTTTTATCATGATTGAAGTTGAAAAGGAGCATGATTGTCATATTCGCCATGATGCATTCATGAGCATGGTTCATGCTTCTTGCATGTTAGTTAAAATTTGTGTTTTGGATGGCTATGGACACCTTGAAATTCGCCATGCTCATATATGTATATATATGTTTGCACATGATGTTTTGGTTATGAAGGAAGTGATGAATAAGTTTGTTTAAAGAAGAAGATGTTGAAGAATAATTGTGAAATTGTAAGCACATTCGCCTAGCACACATATGAGTGCTTGATGCTATATTGTAAGTTTTGAGCTACAATATGCAAAGCATTAACTAGTAAAATGCATGCTGTTTTTGTGTGGTATTAAGTGCATAATTGGCCTTAACATGGACAAGTATATTCGGCCTTGGGTAGCCTATTGAAGGCCTTAGCTTTTCCTTGATGCTCGAATAAATTGTATTGAATTGCTTGATGTAGTATAAAATGTGCATGACCATTGTGTATTCAAGCTAAAGGGTGGCCATATGACCATTTAAATTCCTTGTCATATTCGCCATAAGCTAGCACAATGAGGTTTTGATAAATTGAATTTGTTTGAATTAGCTCAAGAGCTAAGAGGGCCACAATTGGACAAGGGGAAGGAAAAAGTAATCGAATAGCCGTAAAAGCCGTTCGACAACATCCGAGGTAAGTCCTCAAGAAGTGACCTTACTTGAATTATGTGGAATGAAATATGGATGTATCGATTATTGATTTATGTGTGTATGAGTATTCGAATGATACCCGGGCTAAGTCCCGAAGGCGATTATGTTAGTGATTATAATTGTGTTTGAGCCTTAGTAACGAAAATAAATATGTATGTCCAATGATTATTGATGTATGAGTGCATGAGAAATTGAATGATATCCGGGCTAAGCCCCGAAGACAATTATGCTGGAAATTATAACCGGTTAAGACCAAAGGCAATTGTGCTAGTGGCTACATCCGGCTAAGACTCAAGGCATTCGTATGAAGTCATTCTATCCGGCTAAGACCAAGGCATTTGTGCAAATCGTGATATCCGGGTTAAGTCCCGTAGGCCTTGGTGCGGGTTACCATAACCGGCTATGTCCCGGCGATTGATCGAGTAGCGACATCCGGTTAAACTCGAAGGTATGTGATTTGAAAATTATAAGCTTGCTGGAAAATTTCAGCTAATGCACTTGTGAAATTTCCCAATGACAAGGTAAGTGCGGTGTGTACTTTATGCGCTAGGAGTAAGAGCGTGAATATCCGCTCCTATGATGGAACGAGTTATCGGCCTTAATGAAGCCGTTATTTGTGTATGAACATAAGAGTTGGGATGGTGAAGTAAGTATGATTATGTGAATGTGCATTAATGAAATGATGCATTTAACTATGTGAATGTATTGCTGTAATTAGAGTTGATTATATTCCTTGAGACTTACTAAGCATAAAAATGCTTACTCATTGCTTTGGCTCTCGGTTTTCTAGATTTCGCCGATAGCAATCGGATTCGGGATCGTTGAAGTCGAAGTCATCCACACTATCAAGCCCCCATTTTGGTATAAATTCTTGGTTGAACTTGAAATGGCATGTATAGGACTACCCCTTGTTGGTTTAAATATGTTATGATGTATATGTGTACAGCCATGCGAAAATGGCTCGTAATAGTGAAGTATCAACTTAAACTATTTGCGGTTTGTATATATATATATGGTGTCATGATGTGACTATGAATTGGAAATGGGAATGTTGGTCACATGATCAGCCATTGGCATGGTTAAAATGATCATATATGAACCTATGTATGGTAAGGCTAGTTGAATCATGGAGACCACCAAATAGGTGAGTCCTATCTTAAAACAGATGCTGCCAGCTGCAGTGGCGTGAATGTGAAAAATCACCAAAATTCATAGGAATGGAATTAGATAGTGAATAAGCTATGTAAATGAACCTTGATGAGTCTATTTTCATATGGAAGAAATGAAACGGTCATAGGAGTTACAGGTTAAGAGATATTAAAGCTATTGTGAGACAGGGCCAGAATGGTTTCTGGGTTCCCTGTCGCAACTTTAAAATTCACTATAAATTATCCAAAAGAATTAGGAGATATATCTTATATGTACAGATTCCATTTTGAGTCTAGTTTCATTAGAAACAAACGACACCAGAATTAAAGCCCTGTACAGAGAGATATTCAAGTTATACCGCGCGAAGGTCGGAGCAGTCGATCCCTGTAACAGGGGTAACTTTAACTAATAAACTGTACCAATTGGCCCGACCAAAAATCCTAGAAATAAATCCATGGATGGATATATGAGTCTAAATTCAGGGAAAATTTACGAAACCAGTTTCCGAGTTTTGAAACTCGAGATATGATTTTTAAGGCGACAGTGACGCAGTTTTCCAGCCTGACTGGAAATGTCAAATTGGTGGGCAAAAACATGTGAACTTGGTTTGTTAACCCTCGGGTCCGACACCGGCGATGGTCTCGGGTTTTGGGGTGTTGCAAGCAAAGAGGTTTCAAGATACCAGGCGACCAAGTGAAAGTGAACAGCCCCGAGAAAATCTTCTAGGGAGCGTGATTCACCTTAAACCAAAATTTTTGCTGGAGTCCAGATTTGAACCCAGGACTTCTCCAACACTTCTCAGTACACTTAACCACTAAAACAAGCCTTCATTAACGAAATTTACATGCACAACAAAATATTATAAGCTGCCTTCAACCGCTCCCATGCTCAAGGCCCAAAACTTCTAGGCCCAAATTCAGGGTGTTACAAGCAACATCTTCAATTTCTCGAAACTCTATTGACACTTTTCTGACCATTCAAACTTAATGTTGATTTGTGGTAACCTCGTCAAAAGAGTTGCAATCATAAATAATCCTTTTACAAATCGTGAGTAGTAACCGACTAAGCCTAAAAAGCTTCTAACCTCGGTTAGGTTCTTCGACGGCTTCCATTCGACAATAGTAGATATCTTATTTGGATCAACTCAGATACCTTCACTTGAAATAATGTGACCCAAGAATCCTACCTCTCAGAGCCAAAACTCGCTCTTGCTAAATTTAGCATACAACTGTTTGTCCCGTAAAGTCTATAAAACAGTTCCCAGATGTTCCGCATGTTCAGCCTCATCCTTGGAATAAATCAGGATATCATCAATAAATACATCAACAAACTTTCTAAGTATGGTCGAAATATCCTATTCATCAAGTCCATAAACATAGCTGGAGCATTCGTTAACCTAAAAGGTATTACAAGAAATTCGTAATGGCCATACCTCATTACTAAACCTAGAAAGAGGAGATTAGTAACAATAAATAAAATAAAATTGTATCTATAGCCTACAAATTTCCTAATTATTCTTTTGGAGTGTGAAAATTAAAATCAAACTAGTGACGTTGCCTCCCCGAAAATAGTGCCAGCAACTTGACTGCCTTCGGACATACTAAAGTCTAGAGTATGAATACTGCAATAAAATATAGAATGACAAGGTGACATCTGCAAGTATACAGGTCGAGTTGCAATATAGTGTTACAACGAAGTAGGCGAGTACTCTAAGGATCGTGCCCAATGGAGGTGAGTGGTAGATCAATTCTAACCTAACATTAAAAAAGTTATATTTCATGCCTTTAGACCTAGCTAATTGATTGTACTTAGGTAGATTTTGTTGCATTTTAGGACATTTTAGTTAGAATTTTTAATATTGCATTAGGACTTGGACTGTGCTAGAATTAGGTGCTTTTAATCGCTTACGATGGAGTTTTTAATAGGGTTAGAACGAGGAAATAAAGGAGTGAAGTTTTGTCAGGGCAAATTGCAGACAATTTGCCAACACAGATGTCGTGGCAATGCCAGAAATAACAAATTCAACATTTTTAGCATATCAATCCCAATTCAAATTCAAACTTGTACCAGATAAATCCCCTTAAAATAGGAGAAGATAATCACAATCTGTTAGTTGACCCTAGCCTAATCTCTAACTCCTCAATTTAAATAGGTTAAGGATCGTTCAACTGAGGACTTTGGGATTAATTTTAATGGAATTTTATGCTTTAGAGGGAGATATTGTATGCCTAATTATCAGAATTTGAGACAATCCATACTTCAAGAAGCACATAGTAGTCCTTATGCTATGTATCTTGGTAGTACTAAGATGTATTGTAATTTGAGGGAAGTGTATTGGTGGTCGGGTCTTAAACGTGAAGTGACCAAATTTGTATCTAAATCTTTGACTTGTTAGAAAGTTAAAGATGAACATTAGTATCCATCAGGGTTACTCCAACTAATTCGAATACCACGGAGGAAGTAGGAGAGAGTGACAATGGATTTTGTTAGTGGGTTGCACTTGACACCCACTAAGAAGGATTCGACTTGGGTTGTGGTGGATAGGTTGACTAAGTCTGCCCATTTTATTCCTGTTTGCACTAATTATTCTCTTCAGAAGTTAGCTAAACTTTATGTTTCAAAGATAGTGAGATTGCGTGGTGTGCCAGTGTCGATTATTTCAGATTGGGATCCTATATTCATATCTCGATTCTGGAAGAAGTTGCACGAGGCTTTGGGTACTCGATTGGATTTCAGTACGGCTTTTCATGCACAATCTGATGGTCAGTCAGAAAGGGTCATTCAAATATTAGAGGATATGCTGAGGAGTTGTGCTATTGACTTCCAAGGCAGTTAGGAAGATTATTTATCTATAGCAGAGTTTTTCTATAATAACAATTATCAATCAAGTATCCAAATGAAACTTTATGAAGCTCTGTATGGTCGTAAGAGCTACTCGCCTTTATGTTGGACTGAAGTGGGTGAAAGAAAGTTGAGTTCTGACACCCCTAATGTGACCCTAGTCGGAAAGTGGTTTCGAGACCACAAAACCGAGTCATAAAAATAATTAACCGTCATATTTGATGCTTATTATATATATATGCATGTGTGAAAATTTCATGTTTGAATTTTGTTAATTGTAAGTGAATTTTATTAAATAGGACTTGTGTGAGAAAATTTAGAAATGTGCTAGGCAAATGTTAAAGTGGCCTATTGATGCATGTTAGAAAATGCTTGTCCTTGCATGTCAAATTACCCAAAACTTTAGGTAGTGGCGGCCATGCTATGGGTTAAAGCATATTATAAACATTTTGTGTTAATGTTTTATGTTAGAAATAATAAAATAAAAGGTTAGTAATAAAGTAATGAAAAGGGAGGGGTGATGAAAACAAAGTTGTCTCATCCATGCTCCCCCATTGCCGTGACTTGAGGAAGGAAGAAGAAGAGGATTCTCTTGCTTCATGTTGGGTTGGTTGATGTTTAGGAAGAGGTATGTTTGATGTTATTCCATGAAATTCATGCATATTTCTAGATGTTGGTTTAAATTCTTTTGCTATTTGATGGAGATGATACTCGGCCATGGGTGTTGTCTTCTTGGTTGGTGTTTGATGTTGTGGTGATGAGGCATGAAGATGATTGAGTTTGAGTGCTTAATAAAAAGGATGGGTCTTAACAACTTCATGAAGTATTCGGCCATAGTAGCTATGGAGAAATAAGGTTTTTGTTTCTTGCTAAATTGGATGTATCTTGTTGTATGAGTGCTTGAACAAACTATGATTAAATAGATGCATAGATTCAAGGTGGGAAGAATTGGATATTATGCTTGATACTAATGCCGAATATGAGAATGTTGTACTTGAAAATGTAGGTGAACATGACAAGTGTATTCGCTTAGGGCATAAAGGATATGAAAAATTTGGTATTTATTTTCGATTGTGTGTATGACCATGGATAATTGGCTGCACAAATATTATAAATACATAATGTATGTTAAATTTATTAAGCTACAAAACATTATACATGATCGGCCAAGGTAAATTATTTGAGTAAAGTATATCTTGATGGTACATTTCGGCTAGTATAAAATGTATATGGATGTCGTATGACTATGTTTAATTTGGGAAGTAAATTGTTTGATTTAGCTCAAGAGCCTAGAGGATCAAAGTTGGATAAGGGAAAGGAAAAAGTGATCGAAGAGCCGTCGTAATCGTTCGGCAACTGTAACACCCCGTATCCGAGACCGTCGTCGGGGTCGGACACGAGGGGTTAACAGACTTCGTTCACTTAATTTCACCGTTCATAAAAAAAAATTTCCAGACAGCTGGCTAACTGTGTCACTGTCACTTTAAAAATCATATCTTGAGTTCTACAACTCGAAAATCAGTTTCATGATTTTTCCCTAAAACTAGACTCATATATCCATCTACAAATTTTTTTCTAGAATTTTTGGTCGGGCCAATTAGTACAGTTTATTAGTTAAAGTCTCCCCTGTACCAGGGTGCGACTACACTGACCTTCCTGCATTATGACCTGGATATCTCCCTGTACAGGGCTTCAATACTGATGAAGTTTATTTCTATAGAAACTAGACTAAAAAAGGAATCTATACATATATGGTATGACTTCTAAATGTCTCGGGTTAATTTATAATGAATTTTCAAAGTCGGAACAGGGAATCCAGAAACCGTTCTGGCCCTGTTTCACGAAAACCCAAATATCTCTTAACATACAACTGATATGACTGTTTCGTTTCTTCCATATGAAAATAGATTCATCAAGGTTAATTTACATAATTTATTCACTATTTAATTCCATTCCTACTATTTTTAGTGATTTTTCACATCCACATCGCTGCTGCTGTCAGCATCTGCCTTTAAGGTAGACTTTACCTATTTCATAGTTTCCATGATTCAATTAGCCCTTTTGCATACATAGCACAAGGTATAATCATGATTAACCATTCCAATGGCTAATCGTTTCCAACATTTCCATACCTCTTAGTGATCAACATACAAACGATTATAGTGCTATGCTAAAACGATATAAGCCATTTTCGCATGGCTATCCAAAGTTTTACATACCAAAGTTCAAACAAACATAATAGCCTATACATGCGAAATGTTCTCTTAGACCATCTAAGAAGAAGATACCAAAAGTTGCTAGTCGGTGTGATGACTTCGATGACGGCCCCATGTGCAAAAAAGTCGAGTCCAAGAAACCTAAAATGGGTGACAAGCAAACACCGAGTGAGTATATAACTCAGTAAGTCATAAGCAATGCACTACCATCCATTAATAACATTATCACAAGAGGAAACAAAATGGAACGAGGCTAATTACTCCATCCAAACCGAACTATACCATAGTTCCTTAGACCTTTCGATTCAATCTTATACCAAGTTACACATTCACATTCCATATACTAATCAATAGGATATTTGAGGCATTTTTTATACATCGTTTTGTTTTCGTTACAATCATACAACTACATGACCTTTCACTTATTCCACGATAATTTTTATGTACGTGACTTCTATTAAAATTGTCACATAGGTTCAAAACTTACCAAACTCAACTCCAAATATAAACATAGCGCCTATTAGCCATGAACTCAAGGTACTCACCTGATCCACTGTCCGTGATCAACTCAATAATGTCGCACACTCAGTGTCAATAGTGATTCAAAAGTATATAGTGAGTCCGCACACTTAGTGCTATATAATCAACTCGCACACTTAGTGCTATATAATCAAACTCGCACACTTAGTGCTGTACAAATTTTAAACCCGCACACTTAGTGCCAATCTCATGATCATAAATGTTTATACCCGCACACTTAGTGCTGAAATCAACAACTCAATACATCTCACCTCTTTTCTTTTCGTTCACTACTTTCATCACCACATACATACATGTATATAAATTTATCATTCCTTTCGGCATAATTACATAGACATTATGTCTATTTAAATCAATACAAAATATATGCTTAGTGACTTACCTTGTGTTGGGTAAAATAGTTCCAAGTCGGCTACTCGATGACCTTCGTCTTTCCCTTGCTTGATTCTCCTTCTTTAACTCCTTGAGCTTAATCAATAAAACAACTAGTTTAACCATTATAGCCACTCCCATGGTCTAAATCTAACAATCGGCAACACCTACCTTTTCACTATGTTTGTCGAATACTCATTCTCTTCTTAGTCCTAAATTCGGCACTTCCAACAAATTAGCTTAACAATTCCAACTTTCATGCTAACATCCCAAGCAACTTAACACATCCATATAACTAACATGTTAATAGCTTCAAGGTATCAACTAAAATTTTTAAGCTTCTTTGTCAAATCCCAATTCTCCAACAACCCCAAATCCAACCATGGGATAGGTAGAATTCAAACTAACAACTAAAACATGCATGAATCTCATGGACAACATCAAACATACCTTGGTCTAGCAACTACCATGGCTGATTTTCTCAAGCTTTTCCCCCCTTCTTCTTAGGACATTCGGCCAAGCAAAGAAAATGAAAGGATGGACACTTTTTTTTTTCTTTTCTTTGTTTTCATCATATCCCTTTTTCATTATTTTATTCTTTCTAACATAACCACTAACTAAACATGTTTGCAACATGTTTCCACTCATAGCATGGCCGCCATCATGCTTAACTTTTGGGTAAATTGACATGCAAACCCATCATTTTCACATTATGCATTAATAGCCCACTTTACATTTGCCTAGCACATTTCTAGATTTTCTCACATAAGTCCTATTTGATAAAATTCTCTTACAATTAACAAAATCCAAACATGAAATTTTCACACATGTATATGTACATATAATGTAAAGTCCAACTATAACGGTCAATTATTTTTATGTCTCGGTTTAGTGGTCCCGAAACCACTTTTCGACTAGGGTCAATTTAGGGTGTCACAACTCTCCCCACTTAAGAATTTTTCGTCCCAAAATCTTACCGTAAATAGGTTTGGGTATCGTTCTTTCATAGAGTTCTCAGGTTCCCAAGTAGCTTCTTCCATTCCGTGTTTGAGCCATAACACTTTCACTAACGGAACCCTTTTGTTTTGCAACTCTTTCACTTCACGGGCTAGAATACGGATCGGTTCTTCTTCGTAACTCATATCGGCTTGAATTTCAATCTCGGAGGGGTTTATTACATGCGAAGGATCGGATCGGTAACGTCGAAGCATCGAAACATGAAAAACGTTATGAATCCTTTCAAGTTCAGGGGGCAAGATTAATCTATACGCAACTGGACCAATTCGTTCGGAGATTTCGTACGGCCCAATGAACCTCGGACTTAGCTTGCCCTTACGGCCAAATCTGAGTATCTTTTTCCAAGGTGAGACCTTAAGAAACACTTTGTCTCCCACTTGATACTCGATATCCTTTCGCTTTAAATCCGCATACGATTTACGATTTGCATGGGTCGCCTTCGACTTTCACGAATTATTTTTACTTTTGTTCAAAGATCTTTAATCAAATCCACTCCGAAAATTTTACTTTCACCGAGCTCGGTCCAAAACAATGGCGTCGGCATTTTCGACCGCACAAAGCCTCGTAAGGTGCCATCTTAATGCTTGATTGAAAGCCATTGTTGTGTTTAATTCGATCAAAGGCAAACATCTTTCCCATGAACCACAAAACTCGAGGATGCAACATCTCAACATATCCTCAAGTATCTGAATTATCCGCTCGGATTGACCATCGGTTTGGGGGTGAAAAGTGGTGCTAAAATGCAACTTGGTACCTAAGGCTTCTTGAAATTTCTTCCAAAATCGTGAGGTGAATCTCGGATCTCTATCCGACACAATAGAAATCGGTACCCCGTGTAATCTCACGATCTGAGAAACATACAATTCAGCTAGTTTATCCAATGAAAAATCCGTACGTACGGGGATAAAATGAGCCGACTTAGTCAGTCTATCAACAACAACCCAAATCGCACCTTTCTTGCTTGTCGACAATGGCAACCTAGACACAAAATCCATCGTGACTCGATCCCATTTCCATTCAGGTATCATGATCGGCTGGAGTAAACCCGTAGGCACTTGATGTTCCGCCTTTACTTGCTGACATATTAAACACTTCGAAACAAAATCGGAAATGTCTCGTTTCATACCATGCCACCAAAACTGACGTCTCAGATCGTTGTACATTTTCGTACTCCCCGGGTGAATTGACATTCGGCTACAATGAGCTTCGTTTAGAATCATTGAAATAAGTTCTGAATTTCTTGGAACACACAACCGACTTCTGAACCTCAAACAATCGTCATCATCAATTTGAAACTCTGATTCCATATTCGGAACACATTCAGCCCGTTTTGCAACCAATTCATCATCGACTTTCTGAGCTTCACGAATTTGATGAATCAACAATGGTTTGGCATTTAATTCAGCCACTAGTACATTGTCGGATAGAACAGACAAGTGTACATTCATCGCTCGTAAGGCAAACAGTGATTTACGACTTAAGGCATCCGCAACCACATTAGCCTTTCCCGGGTGATAGTCAATGACAAGCTCATAATCTTTTAACAACTCGAGCCAACGTCTCATCAGCAGATTTAAGTCTCTTTGAGTCATCAAATATTTGAGACTTTTGTGATCCGAAAATACATGGCACTTCTCACCAAATAAGTAATGTCGCCATATTTTCAAAGCGAATACGATGGCAGCTAATTCGAGATCATGGGTCGGATAATTTTTCTCATGTGGCTTTAATTGTCTCGACGCATAGGCCACAACTCGACCTTCTTGCATCAATACACAACCCAACCCAAGTAGGGAGGCATCACTATAAATGACAAATTCCTTGCACGATTCGGGCCGCACTAGAGTTGAGCTTCATCAAATAAGTTTTCATTGATCAAAACTTTTCGACATCTTTCCGCTCATTCAACTTAACATCTTTTGAAGTAGCTTCGTCATTGGTGTGGCTATCATCGAGAAACCTTTACAAATCGTCGAGAGTAACCTAGAAGTCCCAAAAAGCTCGAACCTCGAATATTTCTGAGGCTTCTAGTTAAGTATGGCTGAAATTTTGCTCGGTCAACTCGAATACCGATCGCGGATACCACATGACCCAAGAAGCTAACCTCTCTTAACCGTAACTCACACTTCATCGAACTTAGTATATAATCGCTTATCCCGTAAAATTTGCAACACTAATCTCGGTGCTCAAAGATGTTCGGTCTCATCTCTTGAATAGACCAGATGTCATCGATGAACACAACTACGAACCGGTCCAAATCATCGTCTCAAGATCCGATTCATCAAATCCATAAATACCGCAGGGCATTAGTGAGCCCAAACGGCATCACTAAGAACTCGTAGTGGGCCGTATCTCGCTCGAAAGCGCTTTTGGGTATATCCGAATCTCGAATCCATGAATCGATAATAACCCGATCTCAAATCTATCTTTGAAAACACCGAGGCTCCCTTGAGTTGATCAAACAAATCATCAATACGCTGATAACGGATATTTATTCTTTATTGTCACCTTATTCACCGACGATAATCGATGCACAACCTCATGGTTCCGTCCTTCTTTTCACAAACAATACTGGTGCACCCTAAGGTGAGAAACTTGGTCGAGCGAAACCTCTATCCGTCAATTCTTGCAACCGAAGCTTTCAACTCTTTAACTCGGTTGGTGCCATACGATCTGAGCTATCGAAATCGGCGTAGTCCCGTGTACAAGCTCAATGCCAAACTCTACCTCCGAGCAGTGGTAAACCCGGTAATTCTTCGAAAACGTCCGGTATTCACAAACCACCGCACAGATTCGTGTTTCTTTTCTAACTCTTTGTCATCAAGTACATATGCAAGGTATGCTTCGCACCCTTTTCTTACATATTTGTGAGCCAACATTGATGATATTACAGCTGGCAACCCTTTTAAGTCCGTAGACTCAACTCGGATTATCTCGTTATTTGCGCACCTTTAATCAATGGTTTTTCTTTTGCAACTCACCATCACGTCATATACGGTCAACCACCCATACCAAGAATAACATCAAATTCATCAAATGGTAAAAGCATCAAATCGGCCGGAAACAGATTCTCGGATCATTAGAGGCATCTCTTACACACTTTGTCAACAAGCGCATATTGACCCAAAGGATTTGACACTGAATTACGAACTCAAGAGACTCAATAGGCAGAGTCTTACTGGATGCTAAAGTCTCACATACATAAGAATGAGTAGAGCCAGGGTCGATTAATGCAATTACATTAGTGTCAAAAAGAGTGAAAGTACCAGTGATAACATCAGGGGAGGATGCTTCCTCTCGTGCACGGATGGCATATGCCCTAGCAGGAGTACGGGTCTCAGATCGAATAGTAGTATCGAGGCCCTCTCGACTACCACCCCTACCTCCTGAAATTCTCGGTGGTCTACCTCTAGCTGTCATTCCACTAGGTCTTGCACCTTGCATCTTATTCTTCTCATCAAGCTCCGTGCAATCTCTAATGAAGTGGTCCTTCGAACCGCATCCGTAGCAGGCCCTGTTAGTAGACTTACCCCAACATTCACCTATGTGTCGTCTTCCACATTGGGGGCATTCAGGTTTCTCTTGGCGATTATTGCCCACACTAGCTACCGAAGTAGCTCGAGTCCGTCGATGGTCGTGCTCTAATGGAAATTCCCTGATCGTCCTCGATTTAACAAAGTCCTCCACGAACTTCTTTACACCGAGAATGGAGCTTTACCCATCGATCTTTTACGATAGTCTCTAGCTTCAAATTTAGCCTTCTTCTTCTCCTTTCCAAGTTCTTCCGCCTTGCGTGCTCGTTCAACTAATGTTACGAATTCTTTTATCTCCAAAATACCCACTAGTAGCTTTAAATCTTCATTCAATCCTTCTTCAAATCTCTTGCACATAGCAACCTCATCACCACACACTCCGGGCATACCGATCGAGTCTTACGAACTCATGTTTATATTCGACATCTTGTCATACGGCCTTGCTTGAGTTCCAAGAATTCCTTACGCTTTTGATCGATGAACCGTTGACTAATATATTTCTTTCGAAATTCCGCTTGGAAGAAATCCCAAGCAACTCGTTCGTTTGGGACTATGGAAATCAAGGTCCTCCACCAATAGTAGGTGAGTCTCGCAACAAGGATATAGCACACTTTAGACATTCATCGGTGTGCATGATAGTTCATCGAACACCGAATGGTGTTATCAAACGAACTCGACCTTTCAAAGATCATCGAGAACTATGGCCTTGAACTCCTCGGCTCCGCTTCTTAATCAATCTACGGTGGTTTACTCAGCCTCACAGATCGATGAATCGATGGCATTACGGGCTCTTGGGGTGAATTATTCAAATTCGGAATTGTTGGACAGCCAGATTGGTTCGGGCATATTATGCGACCCACTCATTCATCATGGTAAAGAAGGCTTGTTTAGCCCCTCACCTTGATTATTCGCAGATGACCGAGGTTCAACAGCGGCGTCCCTTGTGCGAGAGCAGCCGCTACACTTTCAACGTCATCCGCTAAGGTTCTCTACACCGGATCCATTTACTAATCAAACAAAAATTTTAACCGTCAAGTCATCACACATTTAAACATTAACATTAAGGCATGTATAGCTAGATTCATACGCGCTATGTTAGTCCTAGAACCGACTAAACCATAGCTCGATACCAATTAAATTGTAACACCCGTATCTCGAGACCGTCGCGGGTCGGACACGAGGGGTTAACAGACTTCGTTCACTTAATTTCACCGCTCATAAAAAAATTTCCAGACAATGGCTAATCGTGTCACTTGTCACCTTAAAAATCATATCTTGAGTTCTACAACTCGAAAATCAGTTTCGTGATTTTTCCCTAAAACTAGACTCATATATCCATCTACAAATTGTTTTCTAGAATTTTTGGTCTGGCCAATTAGTACATTTTATTAGTTAAAGTCTCCCTATTCCGTGGTGCGACTACACCGACCTTCCCGCATTATGACTGGATATCTCCCATGCAGGCTTCAATATCGATGCAGTTTGTTTCTATAGAAACTAGACTCAAAAGGAATCTATACATATATGGCATGACTTCTAAATGTGTAACACCCCGAACCCGAGACCATCGCCGGTGTCGGACACGAGGGGTTAGCAAGCCAAGTTCACTTGTTTTGCCCATCCATTGGACATTTCCAGTCAGGCTGGAAAAACTGCGTCACTGTCGGCTTAAAAATCATATCTCGAGTTTCAAAACTCGGAAACTGGTTTCGTAAATTTTCCCTGAATTTAGACTCATATATCCATCCATGGATTTATTTCTAGAATTTTTGGTCGGGCCAATTGGTACAGTTTATTAGTTAAAGTCACCCATGTTACAGGGATCGACTGCTCTGACCTTCGCGCGGTATAACTTGAATATCTCTCTGTACAGGGCTTTAATGCTGGTTCTGTTTGTTTCTAATGAAACTAGACTCAAAATGAAATCTGTACATATAAGGTATGTCTCCTAATTCTTTTTGGATAATTTATAGTGAATTTTTAAATTTGCGACAGGGAACCCAGAAACCATTCTGGCCCTGTCTCACAATAGCTTTAATATCTCTTAACCTGTAACTCCTATGACCATTTCGTTTCTTCCATAAGAAAATACACTCATCAAGGTTCATTTACATAGCTTATCCACTATTTAATTCCATTCCTATGAATTTTGGTGATTTTTCACATTCACGCCACTGCAGCTGGCAGCATCTGTTTTAAGGTAGGGCTTACCTATTTGGTAGTCTCCATGAATCAACTAGTCTTGCCATACATAGGTTCATATATGATCATTTTAACCATGCCAATGGCTGATCATATGACCAACATTCCCATTTCAAGCCATAGCCACATCATGACACCAAATATATATATACAACCCACAATTAGTCTAAGTTCATGCTTCCTTTTGAGCCATTTTCGCATGGCCGTACATACTTACATTACAACATATTTAACAAACAAGAGGTAGTCCTATACATGCCATCTCAAGTTCAACCAAAATTTATACCAAAATGGAGGCTTGATAGTGTGGATGACTTCGACTTCAACGATCCCAAATCCGATTGCTTGAGCGAAATCTAGAAAACTGAGAGCCAAAGCAACGGGTAAGCATTTTATGCTTAGTAAGTCTCAAGGAATATAATCAACTCTAATTACAGCAATACATTCACATAGCCAAATGCATCATTTCATTAATACACATTCTTACTTCACACTTTATCATTATATAATTTCACAAAGTATCAATCAATTCAATAACTGAAATTCATTAGTCGATTGAGCGAATGTTGCTCAAACATGTCGACTTTCTAATGCACATATAACGTACCTTATCCTTTGGGCTTTTCGAGTGTACTAATTGAATTCATTACAGCAACCAACACTCACCTCCAGCCCAAGATTCTTCGGAATATAACCGGATATAATCACGTGCACAAATGCCTTCGGGTCTTAGCCCGGATAGAATAACTCGCACGAATGCCTTCGGGTCTTAGCCCGGATATAGCCACTAGCACAATTGCCTTCGGGTCTTAACCCGGATATAAATTCCAGCATAATTGTCTTGGGCTTAGCCCGATATCATTCAATTTCTCATGCACACATACATCAATAATCATTGGACATACATATTTCATTTTCGTTACTAAGGCTCAAACACAATTATAATCATTAGCATATTCGCCGGGACTTAGCCCGGTGGAATTCAAATACTCATACACACATAATCAATAATCATACACATCCATATTTCATCTCACATAATTCAAGTAAGGTCACTTCTTGAGGACTTACCTCGGATGTTGTCGAACGGCTTTTTCGGCTATTCGATCACCTTTTCCTTCCCCTTGTCCAATTGTGGCCCTCTTAGCTCTTGAGCTAATTCAAACAAATTCAATTTATTAAAACCTCATTGTGCTTGCTTATGGCGAATATGACAAGGATTTTAAATGGTCATATGGCCACTCTTTAGCTTGAATACACAATGGTCATGCACATTTTATACTACATCAAGCAATTCAATACAATTTATTTGAGCATCAAGGAAATGCTAAGGCCTTCAATAGGCTACCCAAGGCCGAATATTCATGTACATGTTGAGGTCAATTTTGCACTTAATACCTCACAAAAACAGCATGCAATTTACTAATTAATGCTTTGCACATTGTGGCCCAAAACTTATAATATAGCATCAAGCACTTATATGTGTGCTAGGCAATTGTGCTTGCAATTTCACAAGCATTCTTCCACATTTTCTTCTTTAAACCAATATATTCATCATTTAGTTCATAACCAAACATAATGTGCAATCATATATATGCATATATGAGCATGGCGAATTTTCAAAGTGTCCATAGCCATCCAAAACACAAATTTTTAACTAACATGCAAAAAGCATGAATCATGCTCAAGAATGCATCATGGCCGAATATGACAATCATGCTCCTTTTCAACTTCAATCATAATAAAACAAAGAGAGAACTCATAGTCTTACTCAAGAGTAGACAATCCATCTTTGCATGCATCATCATCAAGCTTCACACTTAGCATGCAATGGCTTTATCACTATAACAACTTTGGCCAAATACCATTTCCATGGCATAACAAAGATTTGAGCCATGGCTAACATGCACATCAAGTTAGCAACCAAAACATGCATGAAACTCCCAACACAACCTCATACATACCTTAATCTTGATGCAAATTTAGCCAAATCACCTTCTAGATCTCTTCTAAACAAAGGAAATGAAGCAAAAATCCCTTCTTCCTCTTAGTATTTTCGCCAAAAGGGAGAGAGCAAGCATGAACAAATTTTTTTTGTTTTTCTCTTCTTGGTTGCACGGCAATGGGGTATGCCACTCTCTCACACACATTTTTTTTCATTCTTTTCTTACCCATGCTTATTTGTTTACTATTTCTCCCTAATGCCCAACAAAACATGTTTCATGACATGTTTAACCCATATCTCTTTGTCATGGCCGGCCATTACTTGTAAAAAAGGGGAATTTGACATGCAAGTCCATTATTTTGCATGCATGCTTTAATTAGTCATCACCCCTTTCCCTATCGTATTTTCAAAGTTCACTACTAAGTCCTTTCTAGTGGAATTCGCCTTTATAACACTAAATCAATCATCAAAAAATGTCATACATGAATACACACATATTATAGGCATCGAAATGAATTTTAAATTATTGTTATGCCTCGGTTTTGTGGTCCCGAAACCACATTCCGGCTAGGGTCTATTTTGGGCTGTCACAAAATGTCTCGGGTTAATTTATAATGAATTTTCAAAGTCGAACGGGAATCCGAAACCGTTACGCCCTGTTTCACGAAAACCCAAATATCTCTTAACATACAACCGATATGACCGTTTGTTTCTTCCATATGAAAATAGATTCATTAAGGTTCATTTAAATAATTTATTCACTATTTAATTCCATTCCTGATATTTTTAGTGATTTTCACATCCACATTGCTTCTTGCTGTTAGCATCCGCCTTTAAGGTAGACTTTACCTATTTCATAGTTTCCATGATTCAATTAGCCCTTTTTGCATACATAGCACAAGGTATAATCATGATTAACCATTCCAATGGCTAATCGTTTCCAACATTTCCATACCTCTTAGTGATCAACATACAAACGATTATAGTGCTATGCTAAAACGATATATAAGCCATTTTCGCATGGCTATCCAAAGTTTTACATACCAAAGTTCAAACAAACATAATAGCCTATACATGCCGAAATGTTCTCTTAGACCATCTAAGAAGAAGATACCAAAAGTTGCTAGTCGGTGTGATGACTTCGATGACGGCCCCAGATGCAAAAAAAGTCGAGTCCAAGAAACCTAAAATGGGTGACAAGCAAACACCGAGTGAGTATATAACTCAGTAATTCATAAGCAATGCACTACCATCCATTAATAACATTATCACAAGAGGAAACAAAATGGAACGAGGCTAATTACTCCATCCAAACCGAACTATACCATAGTTCCTTAGACCTTTCGATTCAATCTTATACCAAGTTACACATTCACATTCCATATACTAATCAATAGGATATTTGAGGCATTTTTTATACATCGTTTTGTTTTCGTTACAATCATACAACTACATGACTTTTCACTTATTCCACGATAATTCTTATGTACGTGACTTCAATTAAAATTGTCACATAGGTTCAAAACTTACCAAGCTCAACTCCAAATATAAACATAGCACCTATTAGCCATGAACTCAAGGTACTCACCCGATCCACTGTCCGTGATCAACTCAATAATGTCGCACACTCAGTGTCAATAGTGATTCAAAAGTATATAGTGAGTCTGCACACTTAGTGCTATATAATCAACTCGCACACTTAGTGCTATATAATCAAACTCGCACACTTAGTGCTGTACAAATTTTAAACCCGCACACTTAGTGCCAATCTCATGATCATAAATGTTTATACCCGCACACTTAGTGCCGAAATCAACAACTCAATACATCTCACCTCTTTTCTTTTCGTTCACTACTTTCATCACCACATACATACATGTATATAAATTTATCATTCCTTTCGGCATAATTACATAGACATTATGTCTATTTAAATCAATACAAAATATATGCTTAGTGACTTACCTTGTGTTGGGTAAAATAGTTCCAAGTCGGCTACTCGATGACCTTCGTCTTTCCCTTGCTTGATTCTCCTTCTTTAACTCCTTGAGCTTAATCAATAAATCAACTAGTTTAACCATCTTCCTAAACATTCATAATTCAATTACACATGCATATGTATGTTTGTATATTCGGCAACCATCCTCACTAATTACCCATTTAGTCGATTATACACATAATTAAAGGTAACATCACGAACGGGCATACTCATGTATATTTATACATATATATATACACTTCCAAATGGGCATCACAACTAGATTTAACACCACCTTCATACTCAATTAGATGGCCGAATGTATGTATATATATACAATGTGAACTATAACATCTTTTAAACACCTAATTTCATCTCATGAACACTTAATTAAATTTTCCTAATCTAGCATATATTTTCACATCTATTTGTATCATCATGTAAATTCACATATAACTACATTTCTTAAGTTCTACATCTTAATGCCCATTATAGCCACTCCCATGGTCTAAATCTAACAATCGACAACACCTACCTTTTCACTATGTTTGCCGAATACTCATTCTCTTCTTAGTCCTAAATTCGGCACTTCTAACAAATTAGCTTAACAATTCCAACTTTCATGCTAACATCCCAAGCAACTTAACACATCCATATAACTAATATGTTAATAGCTTCAAGGTATCAACTAAAATTTTTAAGCTTCTTTGTCAAATCCCAATTCTCCAACAACCCCAAATCCAACCATGGGATAGGTAGAATTCAAACTAACAACTAAAACATGCATGAATCTCATGGACAACATCAAACATACCTTGGTCTAGCAACTACCGTGGCTGATTTTCTCAAGCTTTCCCCCCTTCTTCTTAGGACATTCGGCCAAGCAAAGAAAATGAAAGGATGGACACTTTTTTTTTCTTTTCTTTGTTTTCATCATATCCCTTTTTCATTATTTTATTCTTTCTAACATAACCACTAACAAAACATGTTTGCAACATGTTTCCACTCATAGCATGGCCGGCCATCATGCTTAACTTTTGGGTAAATTGACATGCAAACACATCATTTTCACATTATGCATTAATAGCCCACTTTACATTTGCCTAGCACATTTCTAGATTTTCTCACATAAGTCCTATTTGATAAAATTCACTTACAATTAACAAAATCCAAACATGAAATTTTCACACATGTATATGTACATATAATGAGCCTCAACTATAACGGTCAATTATTTTTATGTCTCGGTTTAGTGGTCCCGAAACCACTTTCCGACTAGGGTCAATTTAGGGCTGTCACAACAACTTCCGAGGTAAGTTTTAAGTGATTAAACGTTGAGTAAATTCAATCATAAATTCAATCATAATAGGGCATAATGAGTTGATTTAATAAGATATGATGTGGCCATGATATGTCTTAAACTCAAATGGTAAGTTCATAAGTGTTTGGACTTGGAAATTTAAGAGCAAATTGTAATAATTTGCTTAGGAGAGTAGCAGTAACGTGATTTTAGAAAATCACTATAAATTGTTGGTGTGGAATTATAGGCTGAATAAAATATGTAATCAAAGCTTAATTAGTCTAGTTTCTTATAAAAGGGACCCTGTAAGCAAAGAAATTTCCTATAAAGAGATATTTAAAGTTGGGTGAGACATTGTCGAATGACTCAAATCCCTGCTTCTGTTTTTAGAAAATCATTATAATTTGTACAAAAATGGTTATAAGATAAAATTATATGCTTAGACTCCTTAATGAGTCTAGTTTAAAATGAAATCAAATAGAACATATTTTGAATTCTGTACAATGAGAAATTTGATTCGTAGTAAAGAGTGGTCAGATTAGTCAAACAGTGAAACAGGGGAAACTTTAAGAAATATCTGGTATTTTTTGGCCAAATCTAAAATTCTTAAAATTTTATGGATGGAAGATATATGAGTCTATATTCAGGGAAAATTAACGGAAATTGATTTTGAGTTTTGTAGCTCCAGTTATAAATAATTTAGTGACTATTGCTCAGGAAAACAGCTTGTAGTGAATATGTGAATTTGTTGTAAACATTGAAGAAACTATTTGAGTTGCTTATAAGCTATTGCTGAAATTGATGTACAAGATAAATATATATGTGTGTGGTAAAGCCGAATGGCTAATGTGAAATATGTATGAGATATGTATATGTGGTAAAGCCGAATGGCTAATGTGAAATATGTATTAGATATGTATATGTGGTAAAGCCGAATGGCTAATGTGAAATATGTATGAGATATGTATATGTGGTAAAGCCGAATGGCTAGTGTGAAATATATATGAGATATGTATATGTGGTAAAGCCGAATGGCTAGTGTGAAATATGAATGAGATATGTATATGTGGTAAAGCCAAATGGCTAATGTGAAATATGTATGAGATATGTATATGTGGTAAAGCCGAATGGCTAGTGTAAAATATATATGAGATATGTATTTGTGGTAAAGCCGAATGGCTAGTGTGAAATATATATGAGATATGTATAAGTGGTAAAGCCGAATGGCTAGTGTGAAATATGAATGAGATATGTATATGTGGTAAAGCCGAATGGCTAGTGTGAAATAAGAATGAGATATGTATATGTGGTAAAGTCGAATGGCTAGTGTGAAATATGTATGAGATATGTATATGTGGTAAAGCCGAATGGCTAGTGTGAAATATGTAGGAGATGTGTGTATATTGAGGCCGAATGACCAAATGTGAAAGGTGTGTATTATTAGATATTTGATGAGGCAAATGAATTACAAATATGACAGTCGATGTGAATGTTGTAACATGTGATTAAATGTACATGAAACTTGGAAATATATTCCGGGTAAGACCCGATGACTACGTGTGGAGATTATGTCCGGGTAAGACCCGATGACTACGTGTGGAGATTTTGTCCGGGTAAGACTCGTTAACTATGTGTGGGGACTATTCGAGCTAAAGGTTTCGCTGAAGATTCGAGTAAAGCATAAGATTATAAGACTTCACAGTAATAATTGGTAATAAATACGTTCAATGCATTAAGCTTGTCAGATATGTATTTTGAGATTATATTTAAGCTTGATTTGGACTAAATCACAAGGTCGTTATGTGATGCATATGTGAGTAAAGCAATAAGACTGTTCTATGATTATTGTGCGTTTGGTCAATGTGGAAAGTTAGGTGAAAATATGTAATGTACCTATGTTTATAAGAGATCACTATCAAGTGAGAATTTATCTGCCTATTATATATGATGAGATGGGCATATTCGGTAAAGGGATGGTATGCCCGAAGGAAGAGTGAAATAAAAATACGAACAACTATGTTATAATTTGATTGTTATCTGTTGACAATGCTTAAAACTTACTAAGCATTGTAACACTTACTCCGTTTACTTTGTTTCCTCTGTTTTATAGATCTCATTTGGAAGCTACAGGCTCGGGGATTGTCAGCAACTAGTCACACTATCACTATCCACTGCTTGTTGCTGTTATTTTTGAATTATTTTATTGCATGTAAAGAATAGACCAGTGGCCGAAGAATATTTTGGTTAATGTATATAAGCCATGCGAAAATGACATCTTTTGAATGTGTACTTATAGCAGTTAAATTGTATCCCTGACTGTCTTTAGTATTTACCTAAAGGAACGTTCTTTAAAAAAAAACAAATTCAAAATTTTTACTGTTCGGATATGAGTTTCAAGTCCGGTAATGCCCCTTTACCTATTCTGGCGACGGATACGGGATAGGGGTGTTATATTTTATTGGTATCAGAGCTACGGTTTAGTCGATTCTAGGACTAACGTAGCACGCGTGAGTCTATTTATACATGCCATAAAGTGATAAAGTGATAGTGTGATGATTTTTGACTATTAAAATGTGTTTGTTGTATTGTAATGAATTTTGATCCCGATCGAGCTGTAGCAAGCTTTTGACTATGAGAATTTGCGATATAACTTCACTTGGATATGCTTAAATCATTAAGTTGATCAGTGCACGATCATGTACTCGTATTTGAATTTTGATTTGGATTGAATTATAAGGGTATAAGTGATGCAATTTTGAAAGAGTGTTACGACTATAAATGTGATCTTTGTATGTGGCTATGGCAATTGAAAGTTGAATGGTCGATAAGCATGTTGTGTTTGTATTCAAGTAATGTAAATGATATACTAATGTGTATTGTTATATATGTATATGTACATGAGAACTGAGAGTTATATAGTCGGGCTAAGTCCCAAGTGTATTCGTCTTTGGTGTTATGTCCGGCTAAGTCCCAAGAGCATTCGTCTTTGGTGTTATATCCGGCTAAGTCCCAAGAGCATTCGTCTTTGGTGTTATATCCGGCTAAGTCCCAAGAGCATTCGTACTAGTGTTATATCCGGCTAGGTCTCAAGAGCAATCATCTTGGTGATGTGCATTCGCCTCCGTGCCTAGTAGGCTTCGTGCTGTAATTTGAGCAAAGTTTAAGTGTTCATTACTATACTAATTCAAATTTAAATGAAAGGATATGTTTAAAAGTGTACATACATGATGTTTATAGACTTGGTTAAGTCATTTCAATGTGTAACAACAAATGAATAGGGGCACTATATGTGCAAATGATTAGAGGCACTTGAGTGCGAGTTCTTCAACCGAGCACTATGTGTGCGAGATCGATCGATGAGACATTAAGTGAGTAAAACAAGATTCATGTAAGACCTCGTATGGAACGAAGGCATTGATTTAAGATGGTGGATATGTTGTTAAGAAATGAATTCATGTTATAAATGTGTTCTGATTTAGTTTATAGAATGCTTGGTATATGAAGTCATATGTGCTATTGCTAAATGACCCTATTTTGTTAATCATGTTCAAGAAATTATTTCGATTAAGTTCGACATTTGAAAGTCTGTAAGAATTTTTGATGAATGCTGATAATTTTGGATATATGGGTTATGTGCTAAAATAAATCCCATGCCAAGATAATATATGAGGCTTTATGCCAAATCGATTGTATACTGGTATCTTTAACGGTGATTGAATGTGCTAAATGAATTCAATGTTCGTATGTGGAAGTTGATTTTACATTGAAAATAGGCTAAGTTGAATAGTGAGATATGATGGAGTTATAAAGGATATTTATTGGGATGTTTGAGTATATGTGTACTTTCGGTCAGAGTTCTGACTTATACATGAATGAAAATGTGGGTTACAAATATGTGGGTTGATGATGTGAATTATACATGTTAATATGTGCTTAATATGTGTTTGAAATGCATTTGTGAATTAAATTAAGTGATTATTGCTTATGAAATCAAGAAAATGAGATATATGTGCATACTTGTAGAAATGTTTATGTATTTGTTTTAAGATAAGAAAATGATTTTATAGATCGATGCGAAATCAATAATGAATTACAATTTCTATCGATGAGCTAATATTTATATGGATATAATTCAATAAGAGGACATTATCCTAAATTAGGCATCGGTAGAAATTTTCGGGGACGAAAATCCTTAAAGGGGGGAAGAGTTGTGACACCCCTAATGTGACCCTAGTCGGAAAGTGGTTTTGGGACCACAAAACCGAGTCATAAAAATAATTAACCGTCATATTTGATGCTTATTATATATATATATGCATGTGTGAAAATTTCATGTTTGAATTTTGTTAATTGTAAGTGAATTTTATTAAATAGGACTTGTGTGAGAAAATTTAGAAATGTGCTAGGCAAATGTTAAAGTGGCCTATTGATGCATGTTAGAAAATGCTTGTCCTTGCATGTCAAATTACCCAAAACTTTAGGTAGTGGCCGGCCATGCTATGGGTTAAAGCATATTATAAACATTTTGTGTTAATGTTTTATGTTAGAAATAATAAAATAAAAGGTTAGTAATAAAGTAATGAAAAGGGAGGGGTGATGAAAACAAAGTTGTCTCATCCATGCTCCCCCATTGCCATGACTTGAGGAAGGAAGAAGAAGATGATTCTCTTGCTTCATGTTGGGTTGGTTGATGTTTAGGAAGAGGTATGTTTGATGTTATTCCATGAAATTCATGCATATTTCTAGATGTTGGTTTAAATTCTTTTGCTATTTGATGGAGATGATACTCGGCCATGGGTGTTGTCTTCTTGGTTGGTGTTTGATGTTGTGGTGATGAGGCACGAAGATGATTGAGTTTGAGTGCTTAATAAAAAGGATGGGTCTTAACAACTTCATGAAGTATTCGGCCATAGTAGCTATGGAGAAATAAGGTTTTTGTTTCTTGCTAAATTGGATATATCTTGTTGTATGAGTGCTTGAACAAACTATGATTAAATAGATGCATAGATTCAAGGTGGGAAGAATTGGCTATTATGCTTGATACTAATGCCGAATATGAGAATGTTGTACTTGAAAAATGTAGGTGAACATGACAAGTGTATTCGGCTTAGGGCATAAAGGATATGAAAAATTTGGTATTTATTTTCGATTGTGTGTGTATGACCATGGATAATTGGCTGCACAAATATTATAAATACATAATGTATGTTAAATTTATTAAGCTACAAAACATTATACATGATCGGCCAAGGTAAATTATTTGAGTAAAGTATATCTTGATGGTACATTTTGGCTAGTATAAAATGTATATGGATGTCGTATGACTATGTTTAATTTGGGAAGTAAATTGTTTGATTTAGCTCAAGAGCCTAGAGGATCAAAGTTGGATACGGGAAAGGAAAAAGTGATCGAAGAGCCGTCGTAATCGTTTGGCAACTTCCGAGGTAAGTTTTAAGTGATTAAACATTGAGTAAATTCAATCATAATAGGACATAATGAGTTGATTTAATAAGATATGATGTGGCCATGATATGTCTTAAACTCAAATGGTAAGTTCATAAGTGTTTGGACTTGGAAATTTAAGAGCAAATTGTAATAATTTGCTTAGGAGAGCAGCAGTAACGTGATTTTAGAAAATCACTATAAATTGTTGGTGCAGAATTATAGGCTGAATAAAATATGTAATCAAAGCTTAATTAGTCTAGTTTCTTATAAAAGAGACCGTGTAAGCAAAGAAATTTCCTATAAAGAGATATTTAAAGTTGTGTGAGACAGTGTCGAATGACTCAAAATCCCTGTTCTGTTTTTAGAAAATCATTATAATTTGTACAAAAATGTTTATAAGATAAAATTTATATGCTTAGACTCCTTAATGAGTATAGTTTCAAATGAAATTAAATAGAAAATATTTTGAATTCTGTACAATGAGAAATTTGATTTGTAGTCAAGAGTGGTCAGATTAGTCAAACAGTGAAATAGGGGAAACTTTAAGAAAAATCTGGTATTTATTGGCCAAACCTAAAATTCTGAAAATTTTATGGATGGAAGATATATGAGTCTATATTCAGGGAAAATTAACGGAAATTGATTTTGAGTTTTGTAGCTCCAGTTATAAATAATTTAGTGACTATTGTTCAGGAAAACAACTTGTAGTGAATATGTGAATTTGTTGTAAACATTGATGAAACTATTTGAGTTGCTTATAAGCTATTGCTGAAATTGATGTACAAGATAAATATATATGTGTGTGGTAAAGCCGAATGGCTAATGTGAAATATGTATGAGATATGTATATGTGGTAAAGCCGAATGGCTAATGTGAAATATGTATTAGATATGTATATGTGGTAAAGCCGAATGGCTAGTGTGAAATATGAATGAGATATGTATATGTGGTAAAGCCAAATGGCTAATGTGAAATATGTATGAGATATGTATATGTGGTAAAGCCGAATGGCTAGTGTGAAATATATATGAGATATGTATATGTGGTAAAGCTGAATGGCTAGTGTGAAATATATATGGCTAGTGTGAAATATGAATGAGATATGCATATGTGGTAAAGCCGAATGGCTAATGTGAAATATGAATGAGATATGTATATGTGGTAAAGCCGAATGGCTAGTGTGAAATATATATGAGATATGTATATGTGGTAAAGCCGAATGGCTAATGTGAAATATGTATGAGATATGTATATGTGGTAAAGCCGAATGGCTAGTGTGAAATATATATGAGATATGTATATGTGGTAAAGCCGAATGGCTAGTGTGAAATATGTTTGAGATATGTATATGTGGTAAAGCCAAATGGCTAATGTGAAATATGTATGAGATATGTATATGTGGTAAAGCCGAATTGCTAATGTGCAATATGTATGAGATATGTATATGTGGTAAAGCCGAATGGCTAATGTGAAATATATATGAGATATGCACATGTGGTAAAGTCGAATGGCTAGTGTGAAATATATATGAGATATGCACATGTGGTAAAGCCGAATGGCTAGTGTGAAATATGAATGAGATATGTATATGTGGTAAAGCCGAATGGCTAGTGTGAAATATGAATGAGATATGTATATGTGGTAAAGCCGAATGGCTAGTGTGAAATAAGAATGAGATATGTATATGTGGTAAAGCCGAATGGCTAGTGTGAAATATGTATGAGATATGTATATGTGGTAAAACCGAATGGCTAGTGTGAAATATGTAGGAGATGTGTGTATATTGAGGCCGAATGACCAAATGTGAAAGGTGTGTATTATTAGATATTTGATGAGGCAAATGAATTACAAATATGACAGTGAATGTGAATGTTGTAACATGTGATTAAATGTACATGAAACTTGGAAATATATTCCGGGTAAGACCCGATGACTACATGTGGAGATTATGTCCGGGTAAGACCCGATGACTACGTGTGGAGATTTTGTCCGGGTAAGACCCGATAACTACGTGTGGGGACTATTCGAGCTAAAGGTTTATTGAAGATTCGAGTAAAGCATAAGATTATACGACTTCACAAGTAACAATTGGTAATAAATCGTTCAATGCGTTAAGTGGTCGGTATGTATTTTGAGATTATATTTAAGCTTGATTTGGACTAAATCACAAGGTCGTTATGTGATGCATATGTGAGTAAAGCAATAAGATTGTTCTATGATTATTGTGCGTTTGGTCAATGTGGAAAGTTAGGTGAAAATACGTAATGTACCTATGTTTATAAGATATCACTATCAAGTGAGAATTTATCTGCCTATTATATATGATGAGATGGGCATATTCGGTAAAGGGATGGTATGCCCGAAGGAAGAGTGAAATAAAATACGAACAACTATGTTATAATTTGATTGTTATCTGTTGACACTGCTTAAAACTTACTAAGCATTGTAATGCTTACTCCGTTTACTTTGTTTCCTCTGTTTTATAGATCTCATTTGGAAGCTCCAGGCTCAGGGATCGTCAGCAACTAGTCACACTATCACTATCCACCGCTTATTCTTGTTATGTTTTGAATTATTTTATGGCATGTAAAGAATAGACCGATGGTCAAAGAATATTTTGGTTAATGTATATAAGCCATGCGAAAATGGCATCTTTTGAATGTGTACTTATAGCGGTTAAATTGTATCCCTGACTGTCTTTAGTATTTACCTAAAGGAACGTTCTTTAAAAAAAAAATTCAAAATTTTTACTGTTCGGATATGAGTTTCAAGTCCAGTAATGCCTCTTTACCTATTCCGGCGACGGATACGAGATAGGGGTGTTACATGAGTGGCCTAGAATTGGTTATTGAAATCAAAGATAAGATTCTGTTTTGAAAGTAGCTTCTGATAGACAAAAGTCGTATATCGATTTGAAGCGTAAGGACATTGAGTTCAATATGGGAGATTGGTTTTTCCTTAAAGTTTCTCCATGGAAGAAAGGTTTGAGGTTTGGTCGACATGGTAAGTTAAGCCCTAGGATTATTGGTCCTTATCGAATGCTTATGTAACACCCCTTACCCGTATTCAGTGCCAGAACAAGGTACAAGGCATTACCGGACTTAAACTCAAACAAACATTCAAAACCGGGACATGAATTTTCACTCAAATTTAAAACCTTTCATAAGCATTCGTATAGTTTCTAAAGCGAGCCTACGAGGCCCAAAACATGCATTAGAAGTGGCTCAAGACTTATCTGAGAACTTTAGAAATTTTTAAAACAAATAAAATTTTCCATCAAAATAGGGTCACACACCCGTGTGGCTTGGGACACGCCCGTGTGGGTAGGCAGTGTGATCACACACGCCTGTGTCCCTAAACCTTGTAACTCTCTATTTATGATGTCATCAACAAATTAGAGTCACACGGCCAAGTCACAAGCCCGTGTGCTTAGGCCGTTTGGGCGATTTAATTTTCATAATTTTCCATAAAATAAGTGCAGACTTCACATGCCCTGGGCACACGCCCATATCCCTAGGTTGTGTCCTTACACGGCTGAGACACACGGCTGCTTCTCTGCCCATGTGACCAATTCGAAGCTAAAATCCAAAATGCAGGGGACACACGGCCATATCACACACCCATGGGACAAGCCATGTGTCACACATGGCCTAGATACACGCCCGTGTATCTACTAGTGTGGACAAAAATAAGGCTATTTTCCAAGCCATTTTGCCACCCTTACTTGCACCAACTTACACAACAACAAGCAACACAAATCCAAGTATATTCATACAACCAATTCAGCGACAAGTATGATATCAATGTATCATTTATATGCAACCATCTACCACATACAAATATCACCTACTTATCAACTCAAGCTATGCAAATTCACACATCCATGAAAACATCATCATAGGCATATATATAGTTAAGCCAATATTAGCCAATTTCAATGGCCATTTACAAAATGAATTATCAAATTACATAAGCCAACACTTTTGGCCAAATCAACTATTACACATAACAAAAAGACCAAGTCCCTATACATGCCATAGCTCAAAATATTGTAATCATAAGTACCCAAAATGATAATTTGATAGAGTGAATGGATCTCAGACCGCCTTCGATCCCCGAGCTGGGTTGGTGACACTATAAGACAAGGGAAAAAGAAAAGGGAGTAAGCTTTAAAGCTTAGCAAGTTCCTATGTAAATAATAAGCATCATACACACTTTAGCATAAATTTAACATGAAGTAAATTAACATATATATCATTGTAAACTTTCATAATCAAACTTAACATAGATGTTATTAAAACCTTAACATCATATCTTACTCAATCATACCACACCGAGGGTTCATCACATATTGAGGTCATTAAGCATGGGTTTTATGTACATACCTATACCAACTTGCAACTTACCATAATCTTTCACAACATACCATAGTCTTTCACAGCTTAAACATTTTCGTTAAGCTTCCCGTTGAACCGCTTGGAATACTAAAGGATACTCGGGGTATCTCACACACATAGTACCATACCAATGCCATATCCTAGATATGGTCTCACATGGGATCTCGTATCGATGCCAATAGCCCAGCTATGGTCTTACACGAAGTCTCATATCGATGCCATATCCCAGATATGGTCTTACACGTAATCTCAACTAACCCTGATGTCATGAAATTTGTATCTTAACTATTCCTATGGTTCAACCGGGATTTTCTCGCTTGTCGAACTTTTTCAATTACATTCAAAGAGTAAATTACAATTCATACGATATTAAAGCAATTAAAGCATAAATAACGATGCATTATTTACATACGAACTTACCTCGGTACAAAAATAGTAAAAAAGGATCTAATCATCAAACACCTTATTCTTTCCTCAATCAAGGTTCGAACCTCATTTTTCTTGATCTATAATAGAAAACTTAACTTATTTAATATTCACATTACTCAAATCAGTCCAAACATCACATTATGGCAAAATTACCTTTTTGTCCCCAAAGTTTCACACTTTTACAAATTAGTCCCTAGGCTTGTAAAATGAAATGTCTTCAATTTCTTTATTACCCAAGCCTAGCCGAACCATATACATGGTCATATCAGCCCACATTTTTTATCAAATCAGATTTGTATTATCCATTTTACATCTTTTTACAAATAGGTCCTTTTTAAGTATTTTCATGAAAAATCACTTAATAAAAGTTGTTTATTACACATCAAAATTTCATTTTCTACCATTAAACATCAAAACACATGCATGTCACACATGGATAAATTTGTAAACATGAACCTTACTTCAAAACAATGATAGAAATAGAAAGATCGGGTGATAACGACTTTAAAAACGTAAAGAGCATTAAAAACGGGGCTAGGATGTACTTACAATCAAGCTTGAAAGTTGAAGAAAACCCTAGCTATGGTGTCTCCAAATTTTTGGCCAAGGGTTGGAGAAGATGGACAAATTTTAATTTGATTTTCCCTTTTTATTCTTTTATTTACCAAATGACCAAAATGCCCTTAATGCATAACTTTGAAATTTTACCTATGCATGTCCATTTTTGTCCACTAACTTTTCCAATAGTCTAATTACCAGCTAAGGACCTCTAATTTAAAATCTCATAGCAATTGGACACCTTTAACAAGTAGAAATCAACTTTTGCACTTTTTACGATTTACTCCTTTTGACGAAATTGAGTGCCCGAACGTCAAAATTTTTGAATGAGATTTTCATGGAATAGTTCCATAAAATTTTAGGCCATCAAAATATAATAAAAATGGATTTTTATACGTCGGATTCGTGGTCCCAAAATCATTGTTCTGATTAGCCCTAAAATCGAGCTGTTATAGCTTAAGAGGGTTTGTCCTGTGGCTTACCAACTCGAATTGCCTCCTAAGTTAGATCGTATTCATGATGCATTTCATGACTTGATGTTGAGATAGTATCAATCCTATCCCTCGCATATTTTTCCTGTTGAGGAGATTGAGGTTAGACCGGATTTATCATTTGAGGAGGAACCGGATTGAATATTAGAACGTGAGACCAAAGTACTATGATGAAAGAAAATTCCATTAGTTAAAGTATTTTGGATAAATCATGGTATTGAAGAGGCTACTTGGGAGTCGGAGGACTTAATTCAGCTTCAGTATACTCAAATTTTCAAATCAGGTAATTTTGAGGATGAAATTTCTTTAAGTGGGTAGAGCTGTAGCATCATAATTTTAGTTCAATAAAAGGTAGAAATATATCACAAATAATGATTTGGCCCAATGGTTAGTTAAAGGATGTGAGAACTTGAAAGTTAGTTGGAGGTTTCAAGTTCAAGTCTCATCTTTTACAAAATAAATTGATGTTTTGCAAATTCCCTTTTTTTTTTGTGTTGCCATCCAAGCCTAGTAAACCTAATAAATATAATTTTTCATCAAAATAATCAACTTTTAACACCATTTTCTTCCCCCTTATCCGTCCCTAACCTATTTTCCCTCTCCTCATCTTTATTTTTTTTTCATTTCCCTTTATCCCCCATTGTTGTCGTTACCTATACCTTCCCTTTTAGCATCTCTTTCTTTTTCTTTTTGCGTCAAGAAAGTGCCATTGTCATTTCAAACATTCTCATTTTTTAAAATTTTTTATTTTGTGTGTTTTGTTCGTGCTCAAACTTGTAGAAATACAAGTGACTTGTTAGGAGCAAATAAATAGGATTTTGAGTATAAATTGTAAATTTAGTTCAACAGCAATTGATTTTAGGTCATATTATATTAAACTAATTAGTTCACTCTATTACATGTAAATAGGTAAAAGCATGTTAAGTGTACCAAATGACAAATAAGTGCATGAAAAGCATATATGTTTGTTTAAATTATTAGTTGTTAGAATGTTAAATTTTAGTTAATTGAATCCACGAATTAAAACAATTAAAAATAACCTAAAGTATTGTTTGGTCACCACTAGAGCCAAAATGTTGACCCTATATATAAATTCCTTAGAACCTAATTATTTAGCCTAATTTCATTTTCTTGATGAACCACAATTGAAACCACAAGCCTAATGCATAAATTCTTGATCCTTTTTCTTTTTGGTCCCAACATGAACTTAGACATCGGCCTATTAATCTTAAGGGTTAGGTAGATACATCACGGAGTTTTCAAAATAATTGAGAGTGAAAACTAAGGAATAGTATAGTATAGTGAGTATAAGATTCTTGCAAAGTTGTGCATGAATAAAGAAAAAAAAGTACAGAAAAACTTTGAAAAGGCCGAAGCCAAACGAGAAAATCTCAAAATTACAAAAGCAAAGTGAGTAGAAAGAAAAAAAAATCAAGAAAAAAGGAAAAGAAAAGAAAGTACATATTTTTATACAAAAAGACTTGCTAAGATGATTATACTCATGAATACTATATTGTACCGTAGGAAATGGGGAGAAAAGGAAGGAAAGAGAAGTGGATAAGGCGGTGAGATAAGGAATATAATTGGGGTATTATTAGGGTCAATATAATATACCAAACTATTTTCATGCTTAAATCGTTTTCTAGAGTCAGTTCTTCAATTCTTAACCAACCTAAGCTGTCAAACATTACAATCTGAAAAGTCCTATGTGACCTAAGTGATAAGAATCATGGATGAAAATTTAAATATTAACATTTCTAACCACTTGTATTCTTCTAACATAAATGTAAAATTTTTTGTACTTGTTTTGATGGAAAACTGTGCTTATAATTCTTGAATTTATTTGCTTTGTAACCTTATGAATTAACGTGTTTGATATTGCAAATCGAAATTCAATTATATATCGTGCTAGAATTACATGTTTAGTCACATTGTCTTGTTTATATTATTTTGGACTATTCAACATCCTCAAGCACTGATAATATTCTTCTTTTTGTATTTTGTGTGCTTTTATTTTGTTGCTTGAAGAAAAGCAGTGTGGAGGAGTTTGATCTACCAATATTAGTTATGGAAAATTAGAGTCTTTTTGGCACTTAACGAGCTTGTTCATTTGCTCTTTTATATGCTTTTATTACATTTTCAGTATTTAGTAGCGTAACACACCAAACCCAATCCTTTAGGAGGATCTGAATGTGACGTGTCACTACTCAGAAATCATTATCTTAAACTATTCTTGGCGTAAACATTATAAAACCATAGTGTTTGAAACAAACCTTTAATAAAATATGGAAAATAAAGTATAACCAAATGGTGTATAGAATTTCAATAATATATTTTACCAGCCTAGAATAAAATTACTTTTAAATCATTCCATAAATTTTAATGAAACTTCTTTGAGACATAATTCTTCAACATGAGTCGTAGTTACAATTTCTTTCCAAAATACAATCAGACATCACCCTTGTCATCATGCACAATACAAAACAACAGACATCTCACAACAATAGATGCCTTCTGGCGTAGTCTAATAGAATTTCTTCCTTCAATAGTAGGCATGAGAAGGAAAAGGGAAACAGGGTAAGTTCAAAAGAACTTAGTGAGTTCCAGAAGAAAACATAACAATAGTTATTATTTATTCGGGCGAATCCTTTCAAGGTTCAAACACAATCACACAATTCACCAGATGGTGAGTACCATTCACAAACAAACAATACGCCAGTTCACTATTCATTTAGCGTATATAATATGCCCAGATGACCATTTAAACAAAACTTCTTCATGTTAGCCACATACCCAGATCCATAATTAGATTCATATCATTCAATCCATTCTTATTCCTTTGGTTTGTTTCCTTTGTCATGATTTGCCAATCTGGTTTGCAACATACATTTGCCCTACCAGAGGCTACACAACCATTTTCATGTATTGTGATCTACTAGTTCAATGTACATTCCATCAAAGGAAATGCCATGAATAAACTTTTTTAACATCATTTCCATGGTTCAAACCATATCGTTCTTGTCAAAAACAAAAAGTAGTGGTTTAAGCATGAAGAATGGTTCTTACACTTTAACACAGACATCACAGACCCAGACTGACAACTCAAAATAACTATTTTTTGCATGCACACATTCACTTTTGTAGAGCATAAGTACTTACCTTACACAAAATATAACACAAGAATATTACACACGTGGAAGTAAGAAGGAACTCACCAGAATACAACAAAGTCCATAAAGTAAGACCTTTGCCTTTATCACTCGGTCCTTTAATAGCATCTTGAGCTAATATATGGATAATTAACCTTATCAGATCATTACTCCATTGAATCCAAACATGCATACAAGAAACACTAACACATGACCTAGAATAGGAAGTTTCCTTCCTTACATGTAAATCTAACTCTTATGCATGTAAAACTAACAGTACGCATATAACCATGAAAATAACCTACAGTTCATCAATATTTATCAGAGAGCTAAAACAACATGAGAGTTGTTTGAATAGAGTGAACCCAACTCCAGTAAGGTTTCTGGACTTAATCTTTTCAAAGAGAGTGCAGAGAAAATCAAGAAGAAGATGAATACAAAGAAAATGTAAAATTTTATCAATGAAGACACTAATATCCTTATATACTTAAGCATGAAGACAAAACATTTGGGGTGGCATATACTCAACAAAAGAATCCATCAAAACATAGACTTTGCCAAAACATAGACTTCGCCAATCAGCACATACACATAATCCTATACTTAGCCACAACTAATACTTTACTTACTCAGAACTACACTTAGTATAATAAACAAAAACCATCAATAGAGACTTCGCAGGGTAGGCTCTTACAAGTAGTTTATGTTTAATTTTAGTAAAATAATCATTTTTACACTGTTTTTAGTCTTTTGACGACCCGTTAGGTCAAATCGGGCCTCAAATATGACTAATGGATTATTTGAATGTGTAGGGCAATAATTTGGGCTTAAGTGTAACAGCCCGATTTTGGGCTTAGTCAGAATAGTGGTTTCAGAACCACTATTCTCAGGCCAGAGAAATTATTTTTAATATAATTTTATGTGTTATAGCATGATTATATGAGTGCATGAAAATTTTGGTGAAATAATTTTAGCGATTTCATGCTTAATTGCAAAAAAGGACTAAATCGCATAAAGGGCAAAAGTTTTGTTTTGCTAGCTAAATATGTTAAATAGCTAGAGAACCAAAATTTGGAGTCTTTAAATAGAAAATAGACCTTTAAGAAAGGCTTGGCCGGCCATAGAGAGAAAGAAAGTAGGACAGTCAAAATTAGGTGAAGTTGCTAACTTAATTTTGATTAGAAATAAAAGAAAAGAAAACAAAATGTATCATCTTTTCATCTTTCTTCTTCCCCATTGAAAATACCAGCAAAGAGGGGTTTTGAAAGCTTAAAAATATCAGCCACTCTTCACCCTTGCAAGTAAGTGATTTTGATGGCCTTTCTTGATAATTTTTGTACTTTTCAGGCCCTTGTAGCATAATGTAGCTAATAAGGGGACTATTTTGTAAAATGGATGAAAGTATAGAGTTTTTACATGAGAGCATTTATGTTTTTAGCTGAAATTTTATGGAAGAAAATGAATCTTGGTTGTGTAATAGACAACTTTTCTGAAAGAAGTTTGCATGAAAACACCTAAAAAGGGCTTTGCATGAAAACACCTAAAAAGGGCTATTTCGTAAAGTTGTAAAATAAGTTATAAATGTGTGAAATAATTGAAAATTTGAGTTTCTATAGTTATAAAAAGAATTCGGCTAGGCTTGGTAAAGGAGGAAATTTGATAAAAATCGATTTACGAGCCCAAGGGCAAAATAGTAATTTTTGTAAAGTCTAAGGGCAAAATGGTTATTTTGCCAAATTGTGAATTACAGAATGTTTTAATTAATGTAATGAGTGAATGAGTGAATTTCATCATGTTAGATTAAGAAAATTTAGGTTTGAACTTAAATCGAAAAGTACGAGGTTATGGACTAAAATGGAGTAATTAGCCGAAATTGCATTCGAGGTAAGTCAATGTGACTAAATATGCATGTTATTGTTAATATACTTGAAATCTATCTTGCTTTGGTTATATTGAATTATATGTTGATGATATTGAGTATGATGAAAGTGATGCCAAACGTTAAAAATATTCATGTGATGATAGGATGCATTAGAAATTTGATGGAATATGATATCCCATAAAAACGAGTAATTTGTATGTAAATAATGCAACTTAGTTGTATTTATACATTGAATATTTGATTATGTATATAATGCTTGAATGTATCTATGAGTAATATATGGTGAGATTTAATGCGGTAAAAACTCCTGGTTGAACCTTAGGAATAGATCAGATATCCTTGCCATGACATTTGGGTGATATGGATGTGTGCTAGTGTAAGACATGTCTAGAACATGCATCGACCATATTATGAGAGGTAGTGTAAGACCATGTCTAGGGCATGGCATCGGTATTAAGAGGAGAGCTAGTGTAAGACATGTCTGGGACATGCATCGGCCTCAAGATATGCAAGCTAGTGTAAGACCTATCTGAGACATGGCATCGACACTGATAGATGAGAGTCAGTGTAAGAGCTTTCTGGGACATGGAATCGACTTAGATGTGTGAGCCAGTGTAAGACCATGTTTGGAACATGGCATCGGCATCGTACCCTATGTTTGAGGCTTAACGATTATCTTGAGGTATTCCAAATGGTTCAAAAGGAAATTTAAGGTTTAAGTAGAAATGATAGAGCTTATGGCTATGTTGTGAGTGGTACAGGTACTTACATGAAATTGATGAGGTGTGAATTCAATTCATGTTGTATGATTAGCAAGGAATGAATATGAGCATGTTGAGTAACAAAGGTATGTATGTCAAGCTCATGAGAAATGATTTCAGTTTATGATGCACATTTGGTGAAGATGTAAATAGGTAATTCATGCCTATGAGAATGATTTGTGATAACCTTGTGATTATAGGTCTATACTTATGATGTATAAATATGTATCTTTCCCAATGTGGTGAAAATGAATTAATATGGTGTGATAAACTTAGTATCATTAATTTACACTAAAACAATTTTGGATAGGAACCGTAGTCTGACTTTGAAAATCCAAAAAACATTTTCGAAATTGAGTTAGAGGCTGAATAAAATATGAAATTAAAGCTTAATGAGTTTAGTTTCACATAGAAGAAACAATGTAAGCAAAAGAGTTTCATATTATGAAATATTTAAATTGTTGTGAGACAGAGTCAGAATGATTTCGAAATCCCCTATCTTGATTTGGTAAAATCATTAAAAATGGTAAAAAAAATAATTATGGGTTAAAAATTATATGATTTGAATCCTCAATGAGTCAATTTTCAAAAGAAACAAATGGGAACATCATTTGAATCTTGTGTAAGGAGATAATTAATTTTTAGTAAAGAAAGGTTGAAGCTGTCAAACAACAGAATAGTGGTGACTTTGAAGAATAAACTGTACTAATTGGATAAACCAAAAATTCTGAAAATTTTATGGAAATAATATATGTGAGTCTACTTTCTGGGAAAATTAACATATCTTAATTTGGAGTTCTGTAACTCTAGATATAAATAATTTAGTGACTGTGACTCAAGAAAATAGCTTGACCTGAACATAGGTAAAAAGACAATTATGATAGTATTACCTTGAGATCATGTTGTAAGAATTGGTGGAACCATATTGATAAATTGCTTATTATTTTTATATGGACTTACTAAGAGTGAAGCTTACTCCCTCCTTTCCATTTCTTTTAGCTTGTTAGGTTAGCTCGGGGTTGGAGATCGTCGGAGGCAGCATCACACTATTAAGTCACTACCTTTGGAATAATGAAGCATATAGTAGAAATTTCAAGTGAGTGGCATGTATAGGGATCTAGTTTATTGACATGTGTTATTATGCTTTGGCCAAATGTATTGGCTTATATTGAGTTATATGTATATGGCCGTGAGATGTGGCTTATATTGATTATGGCTTGTAAACCTAGCTATTCATGACATGTCTAATGTTTATGATATGATTATGCTTGTTTTCCATGCTTGGTTGGTAATATGACATGTGTGTTGGATGTATGCTCTATGACCAATTGAGGTGGTCATAGCCATGTAATAATTGCACATTATAAAAACAACATGATAATGGTTGAACATGAGTGGTTGATGGATAAGTTGGTAACCCTAGTATAATGGTAAAAGTGATCATCAAAATGACAAGCCTTATGAATGTGAATTAAGGAATCTAGACTTGGTATTGCATGAGTAGATGCATTGCTTATACGAAGACGTGTTAATGTTATGAATATGTCTTAATAAAGGTTGTTTAATCACTAAAATGATGCCATGATTTGTGGTTTTAATATGTATAAGTTTGTAAGGGTTTATGGGTAACATGAAGGCTTGGAAAATAGCCTAAGTATTGACTACACGGGCAGTGTGTCTCAACTGTATGAGGGACACAGCCTGGAGACACGGGCTTGTAGCCTCGCCATGTGGTTCAATTTGCATGCTGACGTCATAAACAGAGAGTTACACAGCCTGAGGACATGGGCATGTCAGAGGCACACGAGCATGTCCCTATGTCCACACGGGCGTGTGACCCTGTTTCGTGGAAGGAAATTTTCTAAGTTTCCCAAAACTTGCTAAGGTTCTTGGTTTAGTCCCTAACTACTTTCAATGCATGTTTAAGGCTTCGTAGGCCTGTGTATGGGACATTTTGCATGCATATGAAAAGTTTTGAATTAAAAGAAATTTTGTAGCCCGATTTTTGCATGTTTGTGAATGATTAAGTCTGGTAATGCCTTATACCCTATTCCAGCGTCGGAGACGGGTAAGGGGTATTACATTAAGTAAGCAGGGAACGATGGCCGGGTCACGACATTGAACTTTGAAGCATCAAGGGTTGAAAACAAGATTAACATCGCGATGATGAGGACTTGACGTAGTGACATCATGATGTAAGCATGACAAAGTGATGACATTAATTGTTGTGTGAGCATAATTTTAAAGCTACAATTTGTTTATTAAACCAGGGATATTTTAGGAATAAATTACCTTAATGGTTCCCTAGGTTTTTCCTATATATACTCTTATAATCTCATTAGGTGTTTGTTGAAAGTTAGAAATTAGACCGTGACTTAGACAATTTATTTCGTTTTTATTTAGTTTTATTTTTATGTTTGCTTAGTCAGGATTTTTCTTGTTTCGATGTAAAGACGACTGCGAGCGGAGATTGCTTCAGAGTCAAGTTTATATTTATTCAAAAGCTTTCTCCCATTTTCTTTGTTCTTTTATTTATATTTTCATTAGCCTAATCAATTGATGTTCATATAAATATTAGAATAGGTTGTGCATATTTTATATCTTGTATGTTTCGATTATAGATCTGATTTATTAATTAAGTAATTATTTACATAAAATTTAGAGTTTATTCAAGAGTACTTAATATATTACAAAGTGACCCCCTAATAGAATATCAAGACAAGTGAGACCAAGAGTGGGTAGTTTGTCGACTATAACTTGAGCCAAGAGATGAGACCAAGAGGGTATCCGTATACCTACGAAGAGACTAAGGAGGTGACTTAGGTGGTAATCCTTAGTGAAGATGAGACCGAAAAGGTATTCATAGCTAAGGGTGGTAAACAACTCAGTTGAGGGTAATGAATGACTTAGTTGATAATTAGGGATTCAATTGATTATAGGCCGAGAGCTCGCATTATCGACACTAGAAACTCAGAATACTTTCCAAGTGTTTTGTTGTAAAAAAAAAACTATATTATTGTAACATCTCAAATTTTTTATTTCAAGTTTGTAGAATTATGTCATGAATGAGTAATTGGCCGAATGGTTAAGTCCTAGTGAAGCTATCCTTGAGACCTGAGTTTGATTCCCCTCACTCGTATAATTTTTTTTATTGAATTTTTGTCTAAAAATCCTAGAGTGTCGCCTTTGCTTTGAAACCCTAGTATAAAACATAACTTTAAATGTTGTTTCCAGTGTTTTTTTCTTTAGCAATTTTGCACCCTATTGCTTCCCCTCTCACCAATCTCCTCTCTTCATTTTTCTTTTCCTTTCTATTCTTGAGTCGTCCCCACTGATTTATCCATGTCCCTCCATCTTTTCTCCTTCCTTTTCCCAGTAAGGCCTAATCTCAGCATTCCAATCGTTGCGAGTCTGAAACGAATAGCGTAAGTGTGGTTTAAACAAATCTAGTTTTTCCTTTTTAGATTCTCTTTTAATTTTCGTATTGGCTGGCCAGTAGTGTTCAAATTATGGTTGAAATTCACTCTTTATTTTTGTGTTTGGGGATGTTTGAAGGTATAGGTCCAAACTATCAAAATCAATATTAGTATCGAATAGTTGATTGTGGATCCATTGTACGCTAATAGAGTAAGTAATCCTTGAAATCTCGAGTCTGAGCTTTTGAGTTTATGTTTCTCCAATCTAACTAGATTCGATCAGTTATTTCTTTTAGAGGGTTGTCGTTAAATAATTGTTCTTGTTGATAGGTATAGATGTCAGCTAGATCTAGTCAGATCTGGGTTGTGGAAGCTGTGAATTTGTGGTCTTGCCTTGGAATTTCGATTTTCATATGTAAGTTCCAATAATTGTTAGCAAACCGAGTGTGGATTTTGGGTAACAGCTCGGTTTTAGCTAAATAGAAATAGTGGTTTCAGAACCACAAATCGTAGGTCATAAAAATATTTTAATATTATTTTTGGTATTTACAGTATGTGAATTTGATTGTATTAAATTTTCATGCATTAATTTTATCGATTGAGTGTTTAATTTGAAAAAAGGACCTAATCGCGTAAAATGTAAAAACTGTTTATTAATTGTTAAATGTATTAAATTGCCATGGCTTATTAAATGTAAAGCCCTTATTATGTAATTAGACCATAATTTTAGTAAATGGACATGGATGGACATATGTTAGTGGATTTTAAATGTATTAATAAAGGTTAACATAGTAACTTGTGAATTAATGTTAATAAAATAAAACAAAACATAAGAAAATCATGCATGTTCATCTTTATGGCCGAATGTGAGAAAGAAAGAGGCCATTGTTGAAGCTTTTATGTTCAGCACCTAAGGAGCTTGATTTAGGTATGTTTAATTGCTTGGTTTTTGATAATTTTTACGCTTTTTGAGATCGTTGCTTCGTATATTAGCTAACCCATGCTTTAATTTCTGAAATTGATGATGAATTCGTGAAATGCCATTGATGAACATTCAAGCTTTTTGTTGTTCGATGATGAAAAATAAATAATTGTTGTTAGATTTTCATAGTTTATTAAATGATTTATGATAAAAATGCTTATTAAGGATTAAATTGAGAAATTTGTAAATTAAGGGGTTAAAAGGTGAAATAAATGGAATTAATGGGTTGCTAGGGACCTAGGGAAGATTCGGCCAACTATGAGTCTATTCAAATTTTATGTATTTTGTGTTCTTTTGAAATAGAGACTAAATTGAGAAAATGTGAAATATTAGGGGCTAACGTGAAAAATGCCCATTTATATGGTTTTTTGGGTGAAATTGAATGAATATGTGATTAAATAAGTTAAATTTTGAATTTATTTAGATCAAGAAAGAAAGAAATCTAATTTGGATCTGGGGAAGTCAAAAGTTGTTAAATAGTTGTTCCGATCCGTTCATTTCCGTACGAGGTAAGTTCATGTGCAAATAAATGTTTTTTTTTAATTTAAATGTATATATTGCCGAATTGAACTGTTTATTTATATATGTTGCTGAATTGAATTAAGCATTGGAGGACTTGTTTCAAGTATAAATTGATTGAGTTACTAAGTTGAAAGTCTCGTATGAACCTTAGGAATAGTATAGGATACTAATGTCATGACATTAGGACTTCCGAGGTGTGTTTTCGTGTAAGACCATGTCTGGGACATTGGCGTCGATATGAGATTTTGTGGAAGACCCTGTCTGGATCGATATGTGATAACATGTAGAACCATATATGGGATATGGCGTTGTATGTGATATATGTGTTTCTGAGTATCCTTAACGATTCTGAATGGTTCAATAGGTGATGTCAAAATGAGATCGAATGTGAATTGGAGTTAAACAATTTAGGTACAAATGAAGTTTATATGTTCATTGAGAAATAAGGTAAGTGAAGTTACTTAATATGGTAATATACATTATATGAGAGAAGTGATTGTATATGTGTATATGATTTGTTAAATGTGGCCTATTTGAATTGATTTATTAATGTTCTTGAGATGATTTATTTTCTTATTGCTTACTAAGCTTTTGAAGCTTACCTAGTGTTTTCTTTCATTGTTTTATAGATATACTATAGTTAGCTCGAGCTTGGGGATCATCAAGGACCGTCGTCACACTATCGAGCGTTATTCAGTACTTTTGAAGTTTATAATTATGGTATATGGCATGTATAAGCTAGTTTCAATATGCTTAGTTTTGAATTGTGTATACATAGCCATGCGAAAATGGATTGATAATGATGTTAATGCTTGTGAATAGTCAATCTTGTTAATTATCTCATTTTGGGAAGTTTGTTTGATGCCATAGTTTGCATTTGTGGTTAATTATTCAGTTAGATGTTAATGTTGGTATGTGTTCATATTTGTTATGTAATGACTGTGCTATACCATGTGAATTTGGCTATTTGATATGGCTTATTAATGACCTATGTTTTGATGTATAAATCGCCTTGTAAATTAGTTTGTGAATGATGAAAATTGCTTTGGTCATTTTGTGAAATAAATTATGATGTATAATTATATTTGGCTAATGATAGGCAAAATAAATACATATGCCTATGACATGACAGGTAAAAATGTTGGTTTAATGCATGATTATGAAATGTGTTATATATGTGGTTGTATATTCAGCTTTGGTATTTGACTCATTTTGATAAGTATGAGATTTTGGTATATGGTATGTATATATATAGTTATAATGTGAAATGTTGATGTTTGTATTAGGTTATGAAACAGTATAATTAGCTTAATATTGAATGGTGGAATTGGTATGAATTTTGAGGCTAATTTGCTAGCTGGATGAATGAGAAATGAATTGATTGTATATATGTAATTTTGGCATAATGCTTAGTATATGAATTGGGTATGTTTGGTTCGGTAATTGGGTTTAGAAATAGCTATTGTTATACTGGTGAATTGCGCATAAATTAGTAGTATTAAAAGTATATTTGGCCATGTTGTAATGTTAGTTATTGTCTTATATGCTAATGAATAATATGCCATGTGATATGGATTGATATGGTTTAATATGCGAATATGTATAGATATGCAAAATGGTATGTTTAGTATTTATTTAAAGGCATGAAATTGTACTAAAGGATGTCTTAATGTAAGCTCGGTATCACCGGAATAGGATTACGAGGCATTATCAAACTTATACACTAGTAATTGTGCAAAACCGAGTCATAAATTTGCATTCCATGTAACACCCCTCGCCTGTATCCGATGCTAGGATAGGGTTCCTGGTGCTACCTGACTTAAACTCAACCAACTGTATAAAATTGGGCCGCGAAATCTCAAACGATTTAAAGGCTTCTCTTTTCACAAGCAGTCTGTCTCATATACGGGCTTACGAGGCCCAAAACATACACCTGGGGTGGTTCAGAACCCAACCTAGAACTCATGAAAAACTTAGAAAATTTCATGCATCAAGGCTCCACACGCCCATGTGGGTATAGAACACACGACCGTGTGTTAGGGACACGCCCATGTCCCGAACCCGTGTTTGAAGACCTGGGCATTATGTCAAAATCACACAGCCCAAGAACACACCCGTATCCTATAATCGTGTTCTTCCCATGGTCAAGACACATGGCCTTGTCTCTTGTCCGTGTACTATTAGCATGCATACTGACCTTATGACACGGCCTGGGCACACGCCCGTGTGGCCTGCACTAAAATGACTTTAAAGTTTTAAGTGCAGGGGATGCACGACCATAACACACACCCATGGCGTGAGCCGTGTGTCACACACGGCGTAGACACACGCCCGTGTGTCTTACCCGTGTTGACAAACTAGGCTATTTCCCAAGCCATTTTGTCACCCATTTTGCACAACCTACACAAAATCATGTCAATATACAAATTTCATCACAATGGACACCAATTCATCCATGGAAAGAACATTATATGCATTCATCAAAATGAATAATAGCCATTATTCCAGGCTTGATACAAAGTGAAGGGCCTTTGACTTAAGCCAAAAATACATGAATAATTCTATTAATACAACATCCTAGTCTAGCCCTATACATGCCACCTTCAAAAATATAAATCAAACTATACCGAGTACTGCGGCTGATAGTGTAATCGATATCTCTGATTTTATGGGATCCTTAAGCTAGCTTGGTGATATAGAAAGAAGAGGGAAAGGAAAAAGAGTAAGCATAAAGCTTAGTAAGTTGCATATAAATAAATATACAACAACAATCTCACCCTTTGCCATCATGCTTATAACTCAAAGGTAAACGTAACTTAACTTACTCATTATCATCTACTCGAGTCCCATTTTCTAAATTAAGCTCGTTAGTCATGCTTATCATATAGGTACCTGTAACATTCACAACATGATCATCCTTTCTTTATCAAAATTTAACTATAACTTTCACCATTAAACCGTTTCGAATACTACTGGATGTTCTATGAACATTCAACATGGGATGAATTGCCGATGCCATGTCCCAGACATGGTCTTACACTAGCTCTCATATATGCGTGCTGATGCATGTCCCAGACATGTCTTACACTAGCACAACTCTTAGCCGATGCATGTCCCAGACACGTCTTACACTGGCTATCTCTGTCGAGGCCGATGCATGTTCTAGACACGTCTTACTCTGGCACTCATTTCTGTGCCGATGTCGTGTCCCAGACATGGTCTTACACTGGCTCTCATAATGTGGCCGAAGAATGTCCCAGACATGTCTTACACTAGTGCACAAATCACCCAATGTCTTGGCATGAATATCCAGTTCATATCCTAAGGTTTCAACGTGATATTTCTACTATCTCAAATATTAAAATGCATTCTCAATTTATAACTTAACAACTCATACATTATCAATTCAATGACAATATGAATACAAGTATTAATAGTGTAGTTGTATCATTTACATACAACTTACCTCAGATTACAAAAAGTGCTTGACTAGACGGCTTAATCGGATTGCTTGGCTTTGCCTTGGTCTAGGCTTGGTTTTGGCAAATCTTGATCTATATTAACAATATACATCCATTTAGTCACTTAACACATTTAAGCATTCATAAATTCACAACTTTGGTAAAATGACCATTTTTCCTTTAGGTCTTGGCAAAATGATCATTTTACCCCTATGCCCGAAAATCGATTTTTATAAAATTTCTTCGTAATTAAAGCCTAGCTAAACTCTTTTTACTACTAGAGAAATCCCAAATTCTCACTATATCACACACTTATTACTTAATTTGCAACTTATGCAAACTAGTCCCTTTAAGTGTTTTTATGCTAACACCCTTCATAAAAGTTGTTCAAAACACAACTAAGACTCATATTCCTCCATAAAAACTTAGAAAAAATTATAAATATTTTCATGGTAAAACCTTAAACTTCCACCATGTTGCAAAATAGACCTCTCATTAGAAATCCTATGCTTTAAGGAGTCCAAAAATGTAGAAATTATTAATAGAAACTTTCAATATCACTTACTTGAGAGGCTTAATGTTGCTGAAATTTCTAAAGCTTCAAAACCCTCCTATGGCTGGTAAAAATCGGTGAAAGAGAAGAAGAAATAAAGAAGAAATGGCCTTTGTTTTGTTTAATATAAAACTAGTTAAAATTGATGACCTCACCCTCACCTAATTTTTGACCTTCTCTCCAATTTGTCTCCCCATGGCTTGAAAACATTAAAATTAACTCACAAAATCAACTCACAAAATTTCTCATGCACTAATATAATCGTACCATAACCTCATAAAAATAATAAAAACAATTTTTTCTATCTTCGGACTTGTGGTCCCGAGACCACTGTTTCGAATAGGCCCTAAATCGAGTTGTTACATTCAAATCAAAACTTTTCAAATTTCACCATAAAGTCCCTAATATGGGCCTACAGGGCCCAATACATGCTTTGGAAGTGGTTCAGGACTAAACTAGAAACTTTGGAAATTTATCCATGAAGATAGGGGCACACGGTCGTGTGGCTTGGGACATTGTCGTGTGGCCAGCCCGTGGGGATCCCATGGCTGTATGGCCAGCTCGTTTGGAATTCTGACTTGCAATTTCTTAAGTATCAAAGGGGCACACAGCCTGGGCATACACCCATGTGGCTAGGCCGTGTGGTAAACTGATTTTTCACCATTTTAAAGTCATTTTCACATGATTTTGACACATGACCATGCTTGAAACCCGTGTCCTTCACACTACCAAGACACACGGCCATGTCTTTTGCCCGTGTACTATCCTGACTTCACATTTAAGGATGCAGGGGACACACGATCATCTCACACGCCTGTGGGCTTGCTGTGTGTCACACACAGCATAGACACACGCCCGTGTGTAATACCTGAGTGGATGAAATAAGGCCATTCCTAGCCTCATTTCTCACGCCAAACCAAATCAATTACTTGCATGAAATCTTACAAGTATATACCAACCCATTCAACCAGTTACCAATATTCAAATCAACATGTTTCTATAATATTTCACATCATATCCATCTCAAATATGCATTGCTAACCACTGTAATGACTTAATTACAACCCAAAATATTAATTTATCATTTGGCCACTAAAACTTATACATGCTATTATAACCACAATTGTTATAACTTTTCTACCAAATTGGAACGATGGATATTGTGAGTGATCTCCGTAGAGCTTTCAATCCAACGAGCTTTCGATTTACTAATAAATAGGGAAAAATAAAACTGAGTAAGCATATAATGCTTAGTAAATCTGTATAACTTGGTAATCAACTTACCAACCACTCTTACTCAAATTAAACATGCAAGGTACAATTATACCATTTGTTCTCAAGCCCTATCACACATTCTCATCACCCATGTTAGTCATATGATTCATGTAAACCACAATAAACACATATACAAGCTCATCCATATTCAGATTTTCATACACATACGTTTTTCCACCTCATGTATTCATATAAAATGTAAGTCAATTATTTTCATGGATTTCAGATACATTTCATATCTTTTCATCTCAATTTCTAGTATATTTCTTGTTAGAACTTTATTCAATAATCGATTGAAGTACTGATAATCACTTGGGTGATACGCTCAAAGTGTAGCAATATACTTTCATGGGTGAATGTACTCGTCAAACCGTTCATACTCACACATAAACATCTCATATTTACATATTCTATTTCATGTAACATTATTTCATATTTTCCAAGTGAACACATGTAATAATCTCTTTTCTTTTCATGTCACGATTTTACCCATTGAATCATTGAAAACATCGATGGATATTTCCTTTTCCAGTAGTGCACTCGAGGTGTACATTTCCTTTTCAAATGGTATACTTTGTGCACATTTTCTTTTCAAATGGTATACACAAAGTATACCTTTCCTTTTCAAATGGTACACGAAGTTTGTCGTTTCAAGTGTACACACAAAGTGTACATAGCCTTTTCATGTGGTATACACAAAGTATACCTTTCCTTTTCACATTCGATAGCCAATGCTATCCTTTTCACATGGTACACACAAGGTGTACATTTCCTTCTCATAAGGAGATCAAAAGATTACCCTTTCAGGACAACCTTTCTGCAACACATGCAAGATCTCATTTTATATTGGTAATCACCTTTATCCATCGACTTTCATTTATTCAAACGAGATTTAGCATTTATCAATAAAATGTTGGATATATGTCCAATCTCATAATTTTACGCATTTATTTAATTTACATTTCACATTTAATTCAAGCTCAACAATGACATTTTAGTCATTGATCACTCGATCGATGTTCATATACATAAAGCCTATTTATCCAACATTTTCTCCTTTCCTCGTTCTAACTCCACATTCGATTTATTCTGATCTATACGAGTAAATTTAACATCAATTTAATGCAATTCAACTCAATTTTATCCAATTTACACTTTAGGAAAAATTACCATTTTGCCCCCAAACTTTGAATAAATGATAATTTCGTCCCTAAGCTCGGAAAATGAAATTCATGTAATTTACTCCTCATTCCAAGCCTAATCAAAATTTCCATATAACTTTTACAGCACATGCATTTCAAAAATTTCAGAATTTTTCCAAGAATTTCACTACTTTTCAATTTAATCCCTACACATGTTTTCACTAAAAATCACTTTGTAAAAGTGATTTCTCTATCAATAACCTTTTATTTTCTATCATAAACTTTAAATTTACAACATATTCATCCATGGGTAATTTTCTAAACTTTGTTTTCCTTTCAATTTAATTCCCCAAATAGAGAGATTAAGCTTTTCCGATCATAAAAATATGAAAATCATTAAAAACAGGACATAGAACTTACCTAATTTGGCCATGAAAGCTTTCTTTCTCTTTCCTAGGGTTTCCATGGAATTTTTGGGGAAGAAGATGATAAAATGATATCTTTTTCATTTAATTTAATTAATATCATTTAACTTTTCCACTTTCCAACTTAGTCTTTTACCTTTTTCTATTTTTCCATGGATGATTCACTAAAATATTTATATGTTTTTCATCAATGCTCTAATTGCAATATAAGAACTTCTCATTTTGAATTCCATTGCTATTTGATCCTTATAGCTTCTAGAATTCGACTTTGACATTTTATTCAATTTAGTCCTCTTTGCAATTAGACACAAAAACGATAAAAATTTTCTATAAATATTTTCATGCCATATTTCTATCACAATATCTACCATTTTATGAAATTTAAATAATTTCATTTTCAAGCTCAGATTTGTGGTCCCGAAACCACTGTTTCAATTTTTACCAAAAATGGGCTGTTACAACTCTCCCCCCTTTAAGGATTTTCGTCCTCGAAAATCTTATTAGTAAGAATTATGTTCAATTATGATTTAAGTATTTGAATGCTATGTAATTGATGGTCACATGGTTCGAACTTTGTATTTATGAAGCACGTGCACTATGATTTTGATGATTATTAGTTAGTTCGTAATTTGATTAAATAAATGATATTGATAAGGTTGAATATTGCAGCATGATTCGTATATGTGTAATGAATAGAAAAGCATGATTGATTTTGGTTGACTATGTGATTCAAAAATACGAATTTGACTTGTAGGAATAAGAGGAAGGTTATTAATTGAGTTCGAAAAAAACATTTTGTAAAGAAGATTATATTACTTTGTGCTTGAATTGTAATGAATGACTATTCTGAACTGTGTACCGATCGGTAATGCTTCGTAACCCTAATCTGGTGATGGATTCGGGTTAGGGGTGTTACATTTTATTCGTATCAGAGCTATGGTTTAGTCGGTTGTAGAACTAACGTAGCGCGTGTGAGTCTAGCTATACATGCCATATATATAAACTGTGATAGTGTGATGATTCTTGATAATTAAAATGTGTTTTTGTATAGTACATGGATCCTGGTCGAGCCATAGCTGATGATGTGGAAAGTAATGTGCTCGCTCCCGCTCAAGGGGCAGCGCTGGCTGATTCTAGGCCAATTACGTGTAGCCACCAGGGAGAGGCTAAACAAGCCTTCTTCCAGATGATGAACGAATGGTACACACAGTACATCTGGAAAAATCTAGCTACTCAACAACCTCCACCCCCGCCTAATCCTCCTCAAATACTTATAATACCTCAAGTTATTGATCCAATGTGATTGAATAAGCCTCTAGTTGATAAAATCAAAAAATATGGGGCCGAAGAGTTTAGAGCTACGATAGATGATGATGCTGAATGAGTTGAGTTTTGGCTTGATAATACGATCTGGGTGTTCAATGAAATATCTTGTACCATTGATGAATGTATTAAATGTACCGTATCTTTGCTTCGAGACACCGTGTATCACTGGTGGAATACACTTGTATTGATGGTTCCAAAAGAATTGGTTACCTGGCTGTTCTTTCAAACTGAATTCTAGAAGAAATACATTAGCCAGAGATTTATAGATAAGAAACATAAATAATTCCTCGAGTTGAAACAGGGTCACATCACTGTGACAGAATATGAGCGAAAATTTGTGAGATTGAGCAGATACACTCGAGGGTGTGTTTCGACTGAAGCAATTATTTTGCAAGAGATTTGAAGATGGCTTGAATGAAGATACTCGGTTGTTAGTCAAGATTCTAAAAATCAAAGAGTTTGTGGTACTTGTTGAGCGAGCATATAAAGCTGAAGAGCTCGGGAAAGAGAAAAGAAAAGCTGAATTTGAAGCTAGAGATTTTCGAAAAAGATCATCGAGTAAGTCATATTAGTCGGCATCAAAGAAGCTCTGAGATGATTTCAGCCGTTCAAAGGCTACTACAGGTTATTGAGACTGAGAGAGGCCACCTGTGAGTTCAAAAGCTACTTCAGTAGCTAGTATTGGAAATGTTAGACCAAATCACCTTGAGTGCAAACATTGCGGTAAGCGACATCCCGAAAATTTTAGATTGAATGATCGGGCTTGTTTCAAATGTGGATCATTAGATCATTTCATCTGTAAATGTCCTGAGTAGGCCGAGCAAGAAACAGTGTAGAATACGAGGCCGAATAACATTGCAGCTAGAGGTAGACCACCCAGAAACACGAGTAATGTGAGTGGTAGCTAGAGAATGATTAAAGACACTGCTGTGAAATCTAAAGCCCAAGCACCTGCCAGATCTTATGCTATTCACGCTCGCGAAGAAGCTTCATCTCCAAATGTTATTACTGGTACTTTCAGTCTCTATGATACTAGTGTTGTTGCATTAATTGATCTTGGATCTACTCATTCGTATATATGTATGAACTTAGTATCCAGTAAGAATTCTCCTGTAGAGTCTACTGAATTTGTGATTAGAGTATCGAACCCCTTAGGCAAGTGTGTTCTAGTTAATAAAATATGCAAGAACTGCCCATTGATGATTCGAGATTTCTGTTTTTCGGTCGATCTGACGTTGTTGCCATTCGACGAATTTGATATAATTCTGGGTACGGATTGGTTAACACTGCATGATGCTATAGTAAATTGCAAAAGAAAGATAATTGATTTGAGATGTTAGAATAATAAGATTATTCAGACCGAGTCAGATGATTTGAATGGTTTTCCGATAGTGATTTCTTCGATGTTAGCTCAGATATGTGAGAAAGGGGTATGAAGCTTACTTTGCTTATGTGTTTGACACTAAAGTGATCGAAAAGAATATTGAATCAATACTAGTTGTATGTGAATATCCGAATGTGTTTCTTGAAGAGTTACCGAGTTTGCCACCAATCAGAGAAGTTGAATTTGGTATTAACTTAGTGCCGGGAACAACTCTGATATCGATAGCTCCGTACAGAATGGCACCGACCGAATTAAAAGAGTTGAAAACTCAGTTGCAAGAGTTGACAAATAAAGGTTTCGGACGATCGAGTTATTCTCCCTGGGGTTGTAACACCCCGTACCCGTAACCCACGTCGGGGCAAAGTACAAGGCATTACCTAACGTAATCTCATGTACACAAACAATCTCGAGTCACCCAGACTCGGTCCAATTGAAATCTTTTTCAATTTCTATTTTAATCTTCTTATTATGGGCCTATGAGCCACAAATCTACCATTTGAAACTAATCGGGACAAAACCGGGTCCTTAAACCAACTATGAAAATTTTGTCATTAAAATAGGGCAGGAGCCTGTGTGGAAGGGTAACACGCCCGTGTGACCAACTTGACCTGGTCATGCTGATGGCCCGTGTGATTCACACGGCCACCCACCTAGGGACACGCCCGTGTCCTTTACCCATGTGAAATTAATTTCTAATTCACACCTACAGGGGTTTTCACACAGCCAGACACACGTCCGTGTTGATGGCCCATGTCCCTCACACAACCAGGACATGCCCGTGTGTTAGCCCATGTGAAAAAACCTGGGTATTCTGTTTCTGACGTCAGCATTCCCAAAATGACACACGACCATGGCACACGCTTGTATACTAGGCCATGTCCTCCACACGGCTGAGACAAACGGCCATGTCTCTGCCCATGTGTTTTTTACCATGCATACTGACTTGAATTTTTTTACGTACAAGGGACACATGACCGGACTACACGCCTATGTGTCTACCCGTGTGGACAATATAAGGCTATTTACCAAGCCTCATTGCCACCCTTACATACCTAGTTCCATACAAATACCAACCAATACCAAACCAAGCACAATTCTTACAACCAGATCAGTCACAATAGACATTCATTCAACTATGAAAATGCATCTTTTATAAAACTCAAAATGAATATTAGCCATCAGTCAAGGCTTAATACAAAATGAAGGGTTTCCAACCCAAGCCAACACATTTGGCAAATTCTCAAAGTCACAAAATAATAAAGTATAGGTCCTGTACATGCCATAATAAAAAATATAAATCCAACTATACTGAATACTTCGATTGATAGTGTAATTGATATCTCTAACTTCTAGTGATCCCAGAGCTAAATAGGCGGCCCTGTAAGGAAATGGAAAGGAAAGGGAGTAAGCATAAAAGCTTAGTAAATTGAATATAAGTAAGTACACAACAACAACATGTTATCAATGATCCACATGCTCATGATACCAAGGTAGGCATAAGCATAACTTACTCATTACCATCCATAATAGTCACATATTGTTCAATGAGCTCATATCTCATGCATACCAATTAGGAACCTGTACCACTCATAACACGATATTATACTTTCCTCATTAGCTTAAGAATATAACGTTCACCATTAAACCATTTAGAACACTATCGGATATTCATTAAGCCCCAACCGTGGGTAAGGTGTTGATGCCATGTCCTAGACATTGTCTTACACTGGCTCACATCTCAAGTCGATGCCATGTCCCAGACATGGTCTTACACTGACTATCATCTCGTAGCCGATGTATGTCCTAGACATGTCTTACACTGGCTTACGTCTCAAGGCCGATGCATTTCCCAGCCATGTCTTACACTAGCTCTCTTCTTAATGGCAATGCCATGTCCCAGACATGGTCTTACACTGGCTCTCATAATGTGGCTGATGCATGTCCCAGACATGTCTTACACTAGCCAACAATAACCCATATGTCACGGCATGAATATCCGATTTATTTCCTAGGTTCAAACAGGAACTCTACTATCTTTATTATCATCATACCATCTTAATTCCACAATCAAGCAATTCATGTTATATTAATTCAAATACAATTCAACACATACATTAGTAATGTAGTTGCATTATTTACATACAACTTACCTCGGATTACAAAATGTGGCGACTAGTTGGTTTAGTCAATTTGTTTGGTTTTCCCACAGTCTAGGTTTGGATTTGGCAATTCTTGATCTAAAATAGGAAAATGCACTCATTTAATCACTAAATAAAATTAAGCAATTAAAAATTCACATCTTCAGTAAAATGACCATTTTGCCCCTAAACTTTGGCAAAATGACCATTTTACCCCTATGCTTGAAAATCAATTTTTGTCAAATTTCCTCACATATTAAGCCTAGATAAACTCTTTTTACTCTTATAGGAACCCCAAATTCTCTCTATTTCACACATTTATCAATTATTTTATAACTTGTGCAAAATAGTCCCTTTAGGTGTTTTCATGGTAACACCTTTCACAAAAGTTGTCTATTACATAACTAAGACTCATATTCTTCCATAAAATTTTAGAAAACACCCTAAATTCTCTCATGGAAAAACCCTATACCTTCAACCATTTTGTAAGATATACCCCTCATTTGAAAGCTTATGCTACAAAGGTCTCAAAAATACAAAAATCATCCACAAAGGGTATGGAAATCACTTACTTGTGAGTGCTTCAAGTTGCTAAAAATTTTAAGCTCTCAAACCCCCCTTCAATGGCCAATTTTTGGTGGAGAAAAGAGAGGAGAAAGGGATGTATTATCCTTCTTTATTTTATTTCTATTTTAGTCAAAATTGGTTACCTAACCCAACAAATTTTGAAAATTTTGACCACATATATCTCCTATTTCCGGCCACTCTATTTCTAGGGGTCTAATTTCCCTTTAAAATCCTCCAATTTTGATTCTAAAAAAAATAACACCTCTAGCTATCAAAATAGAACTTTTGCACTTTATGCGATTTAGTCCTTTTTCGCAATTGGGCTCACAAACGTCAAAATTAACTCACCAAATTTTTCATGTACTAATATAAACATGCGATGACTCCAAAATAATAATAAAATAATTTCTTTAACTTTAGATTTATGGTCCCGAGACTATCAAGAATAAATATCCTCTGCCACAAATTGACGATTTGTTTGATCAGTTGAAAGGAGCTACAGTGTTTTCAAAGATAGATTTGAGATCAAGTTATTATCTGTTGCGAGTTAAAGACTCTGATGTGCCAAAAATTGCTTTCTGAACAAGGTACGGGCATTATGAGTTTCTAATTATGCCTTTCGAATTAACGAATGCAGCTGCTGTTTTTATGGACCTAATGAATCGGATCTTTAGACCATATTTAGACAGATTTGTTGTTGTGTTTATAGATAACTTCTTGATTTGTTCTAATGATGAATCCGAGCATGCTGAACATCTGAGAATAGTGCTACAGACTTTGCGAGATAAATAGCCTTTTGCAAAGTTCAGTAAATGTGAGTTCTGGTTATAAGAAGTTAGTTTTCTAGGGCATATTGTGTCAGCATCAGGTATTCAAGTCGATCCGAGTAAGATTTCGGCAATAATGGATTGGAAGCCTTCGCAAAATGTATCCAAAGTTCATAGTTTTTTGGGACTCACCGGTTATTATAGACGATTTATAAATGGCTTCTCTATGATTGCAACTCCGATGGCAAAGCTGTTACAAAAAGATGTTAAGTTCGAGTGGTTAGATAAATGCCAGAGAAGTTTTGATCAGTTGAAAGCTTTATTGACCAAAGCTCCAGGGTTAGTTCAGCCAGAATCGAGTAAAGAATTCGTAATCGATGCATCGTTGAATGGTCTGGGCTATGTTTTGATGTAGGAAGGAAAAGTCATAGCTTATGCCTTGAGACAAGTGAAGTCACATGAGAACAATTACCCGATGCATGATTTGGAATTAGCAGCTATTGTGTTCGCATTGAAAATTTGGTGCCACTACCTATTCGGAGAGAAATGTCATATTTATTCAAATCACAAGAGTTTGAAATATATGATGACTCAGAAAGATTTGAATTTACGACAACGGAGATGGTTGGAATTGTTAAAAGATTACAATCTAGTGATTGACTACCATCCTGGAAAGGCCAATGTTGTTACTGATGCATTAAGTTAGAAATCTTTGTTTGAGTTACGTGTAATAAATACTCAATTAGCCCTATCTGATAACTGTGTGATTGTCGTTGAGATGAAAGCGAAATCGTTATTTTTGCAGCAGATTTGTGAAGCTCAAAAAGTTGATAAAGAAATATTAGCAAAACCAACTCAATATGATTCGAACACTGATTCAGAATTTTGGGTTGATGCTGATGATTATTTGAGATTCAGAGGCTGATTATGTGTCCCAAGAAATTTAGAATTGGTTTAGATGATTTTAAATGAAGCTCATAGTAGTCAGTTATCTGTTCATCCGAGAAGTACCAAAGTGTATAACGATCTGAAATAGCTTTACTGGTGGTCTGGTATGAAGCGTGATATCTCTAAATTTGTTTCAAAATGTTTAATCTGGCAGCAAGTCAAAGCTAAGTATTAGGTACGGTCTGGGTTACTGCAGCTGATTATGATTCCCGAGTGGAAATAGGATAGAATCACTATGGATTTTGTATCGGGTTTGCCTCTGTCTCCCAGTAAGAAAGATGCGATATGGGTGGTTGTTGATAGACTAACCAAATCGGCTCATTTCATTCTGGTACGAATGGATTATTCACTCTATAAGTTAGCTGAGTTCTACATTTTTGAGGTTGTGAGATTGCATGGAGTAACTATTTTTATTGTTTCGGATAGAGATTCAAGGTTCACATCGTGATTTTAGAAGAAACTGCAAGATGCACTGGGTACAAAGCTACACTTTAGTACAGCTTTTCATCCACAAAAAGATGGTCAATCTGAACAGCTTATTAAAATACTCAAGGATATGTTGAGATGTTGCATTCTTGAGTTTGAAGGTATGTGGGAACGATACTTGCCATTGATTGAATTTGCGTATAATAATAGCTTTCAATCGAGTATAAAAATGGCACCATACGAAGCTTTATACGATAGTAAATGCTTAACACTTTTGTATTGGACAGAGCTTAGTGTGAATAAGATTCACGGAGTCGAGTTGATCAAAGAGACTGAACAGAAAGTGAAAGTGATTCGTGATAGTCTAAAAGTAGCGTCAGATCGTCAGAAATCATACGCAGACTTGAAACGGAAAGATATTGAATTTCAGATCAGGGATAAAGTGTTTTTAAAAGTTTCTCCGTGGAAGAAAATACTTCGGTTTGGTCGTAAAGGCAAGTTAAGTCTAAGATTCATTGGGTCATATGAGATTATCAAGCGTATTGGGTCGGTTGCTTATAGATTATTGTTGCGACCTGAGTTAGAAAATATTCATAATGTATTTCACGTATCGATGCTTCGACGATATCAATCCGATCGCTAGCATGTGATTTCCCCGTCTGAGATTGAGATTTAGTCTGATATGACATATGAAGAAGAACCGATCAAATTTTAGATCGCGAAGTGAAAGAATTGAGAAATAAGAAAATCGCATTAGTGAAAGTCTTATGGCATCAGCACAGGGTTGAAGAAGCTACGTGGGAGTCAGAGGATGCTATGAGAGAACAGTATCCAAACCTATTCACCGGTAAGATTTTCAGGGTCGAAAATCCCTAAGGGGGGAGAGTTGTAACAGCCCGATTTTAGCTAAATTGGAACAGTGGTTTCAGAACCACAAATTTCAGGTCGTAAAATATTTTAATATTATTTTTTGTATTTATAGAATATGAATTTGATGGTATTAAATTTTCGTGAATTAATTTTATCGATTGAGTGTTTAATTTGAAAAAAAAGACCTAATTGCGTAAAATGTAAAAGTTGCTTATTAATTGTTAAAGGTATTAAATTACTATGGCTTATTAAATGTAAAGCCCTTATTATGTAATTAGACCATAATTTTAGTAAATGGAAACGGATGGACATATGTTAGTGGATATTAAATGTATTAATAAAGGTTAATTTAGTAATTTGTGAATTAATGTTAATAAAATAAAACAAAACATAATAAAACCATGCATGTTCATCTTTATGGCCAAATGTGAGAAAGAAAGAGGCCATTGTTGAAGCTTTTAAGTTCGGCACCTAGGGAGCTTGATTTAGTTATGTTTAATTGCTCGGTTTTTGATAATTTTTACGTTTTTGAGATCATTGCTTCGCATATTAGCTAGCCCATGCTTTAATTTTCAAATTTGATGATGAATTTGTGAAATGCCATTGATGAATATTCAAGCTTTTTGTTGTTTGATGACGAAAAATAAATAATTATTATTAGATTTTCATAGTTTATTAAGTGATTTTTGATAAAAAAATGCTTATTAAGGATTAAATTGTGAAATTTGTAAATTGAGGGTTAAAAGGTGAAATAAATTGAATTAATGGGCTGATAAGGACCTAGGGGAGATTCGGCCAAGTATGAGTCTATTGAAATTTTGTGTATTCTGTGTTGTTTTGAAATAGGGACTAAATTGAGAAAATGTGAAATATTAGGGGCTAATGTGCAAAATGCCCATTTATATGTTTTTGGATGAAATTGAATGAATGTGTGATTAAATAAGTTAAATTTTAAATTTATTTAGATCAAGAAAGAAAGAAATCTAATTTGGATCGAGGGAAGTTGAAAGTTGTTGAATAGTTGTTCTGATCCATTCATTTCCGTATAAGGTAATTTCATATGCAAATAAATGTTTTTTTTTTAATTTAAATGTATATATCGTCAAATTGAACTGTTTATTTATATATGTTGTTGAATTGAATTGAGCATTGGAGGCCTTGTTTCAAGTATAAATTGATTGAGTTACTAAGTTGAAAGCCCCGTATGAACCTTAGGAATAGTATAGGATACTGATGTCATGGAATTAGGACTTTCGAGTTGTGTTTTCATGTAAGACCATCTCTGGGACATTGGCTTCGATATGAGATTTCGTGTAAGACCCTATCTGGGATAGAGGCATCAATATGTAATAACATGTAAGACCATATCTGGGATATGGCGTCGTATGTGATATATGTGTTTCAGAGTATCCTTAACAATTCTGAATGGTTCAACAGGCGATGTCAAAATGAGACCAAATTTGAATTGGAGTTAAACAATTCAGGTACTTATGAAGTTTATATGTTAATTGAGAAATAAGGTAAGAGAAGTTACTTAATATGGTAATATGTATTATATGAGAAAAGTGATTGTATATGTGTATATGATTTGTTAAATGTGGCCTATTTGAATTGATTTATTAATGTTTTCGAGATGATTCATTTGCTTATGGCTTACTAAGCTTTCAAAGCTTACCTAGTGTGTTCTTTCATTATTTTATAGATATACTAAAGTTAGCTCAAGCTTGGGGATCGTCAAGGACCATTGTCACACTATCGAACTATATTCGATACTTTTGAAGTTTGTAATTATGGTATATCGCATGTATAAGCTAGTTTTGGTATGCTTAGTTTTGAATTGTGTATAAATAGCCATGTGAAAATGGCTTGATAATGATGTCAATGCTTGTGAATAATCGGTCTTGTTAATTAGCTCATTTTAGGAAGTTTGTTTGATGGCATAGTTTGCATTTGTGGTTAATTATTCAGTTAGATGTTAATGTTGGTATGTGTTCATATTTGTTACGTAATAACTATGCTATACCATGTGAATTTGGCTATTTGATGTGGCTTATTAATGAACTATGTTTTGATGTATAAATCGCCTTGTAAATTAGTTTGTGAATAATGAAAATTGCTTTGGTCATTTTTTGAAATAAATTATGATATATGATATATAATTATATTCGGCTAATGATAGGTAAAATAAATACATACGCCTATGACATGATTTTTTGTGGTTTGGTATTTAAAGGTCAAGATTTTGGTTTAATGCATGATTATGAACTATATAATGTGACATGTTGATGTTTGTATTAGGTTATGAAACAATATAATTAGCTTAATATTGAATGGTGGAATTGGTATGAATTTTAAGGCTAATTTGCTAGCTGAATAAATGAGAAATGAATTGATTGTGTATATGTAATTTTGGCATAATGCTTAGTTTATGAATTGGGTATGTTTGGTTAGGTAATTGGGTTTAGAAATAGTTATTGTTATACTGGTGAATTACGCATAAATTAGTAGTATTAAAAGTATATTTGGCCATGTTGTAATGTTAGCTATTTTCTTATACGCTAATGAATAATATGTCGTGTGATATAGATTGATATGGTTTAATATGCGAATATGTATAGATATGCAAAATGGTATGTTTAGTATTTAGTTAAAGGCATGAAATTGTACTAAAGGATGTCTTAATGTAAGCTCGGTATATGAGATGAATTATGTTCAATTACGATTTAAGTATTCGAATGCTATGTAATTGATTGTCACATGGTTCGAACTTTGTATTTATGAAGCACGTGCACTATGATTTTGATTATTATTAGTTGGTTCAGTTTTTGATTAAATAAATGATATTGATATGGTTGAATATTGTAGCATGATTCGTATATGTAACGAAAAGAAAAGAATGATTGATTTTGGTTGACTACGTGATTCAAAAATACGAATTTGACTTGTAGGAATAAGAGGAAGGTTATTAATTGAGTTTGAAAAAAAAATTGTAAAGGAGATTATATTAATTTATGCTTCAATTATAATGAATGACTGTTCTGAACTGTGTATTGATCAGTAATGCCTCATAACCCTAATCTCGTGACAGATTCGGGTTAGGGGTGATACATTTTGGGCGATATGGCTTGCACATACAGGCGTGCACCACACACGGGCAGTCAGTGCAACTGTGTGCCTTTATATTGATAGGTTTAAAATAGGGCCACACAGCCTAAGGAACGTGACACGGCCTGGCACATGACCGTGTGGCTGCTATTGGAACAAGTTATTGATTTGCACACGATCATAGTGAGTTACATGGTCTAGCCAAATAACCGTGTACCTCAGTAACACGGGCTATACCCCCTCACTCGGGCTCCACACATGATCGTATGACTGATGCGTGATATTCGTGATAGGTTTTAAAAATTTATAAATGAATCATTCTTGAGACTAACATATTATCACGATTAAGGCAAGTGTACCTATCGAACAGTAGTATAGTTCAGCAAGACCGGATTGTCGAACCCAAAGGAACTACGAGTACTAGTATTTACTTCCTTTTTATTATCTAGCCTACAAATCAAAAGGTTTGGTTATCTAAACTAATTACTAACTAAGAATGTACAGAAAGAAAATTTGGGAAAATACTTTTTAGAAAATTCAATTTATTAAGACAATACCTAAGGAAAATTCCACCTAGACTTCTTTTGTTATTTGACTCTGAATCAGACGATTTATTCATTTGACTTGATCCGTAAAAATCCCTAAGTTATATTATTATCTCTCTCGAGACTAATAACGCCTAACCTTAGGTTGAATAATTGAAATCTCTTTCTAATTAACACCCTAGAATTCCATTAACTCGATCTATGGATTCCTGTATTAGGTTTCACCCTAATTCAGCAAAATCTTGTCACCCTATCTCTAGGCGCGCAATCAACTCCGCTTAATTACGACAAATTTACTCTTAGACAGGGTCTATTCCTCCTCTGAATAAGAACGTTAACTTGAATCAATATCTTGGAATATTAAAACAAGAATTAAGAACACATAATTAAGAACAAATCAAATATTTATCATACAATTCAGATAATAATAACAAGATCCATCTTAGGTTTCATTCCCTTTAGGTATTTAGGGGTTTTAGTTCATATTTATGAAAGAAAACATCTCAAAAGCATAAAGATAACAAACATAAGAAAACCCAAAACTCCTGAAGGAAATTGAAGGGAGATCTTTAGTCTTGATGATGAATTCAGCTTCTGAGATGGATCAATCAGTTTTCCTTGAGTAATTCCCTTCTTCCTACTCTGCGTCCCCCTTCTAAGTGCCTCCTCAGGTGTTTAAATAGGCTTTATAATGCCTAAGAGCCCCCAAAATTGGTCTTTTCTGAATAGGGTTTTACTTGGTTTCGGCAGGGACACGCCCGTGTGTGATTACTCCAGCCCGTGCTCAAGGCTGCTGAATAGGCACGGGCGTGTAGTATACCCGTGTAAGTCGTGCTTCAATCCTGCCAAAGGGACACGGCCATGTGACACACCCGTGTGAGAAAGTCCACGCCATGTTGATTTCCCACGTGGGTCTATTTTCTCCGTTTTCGGCCCGTTTCTCACTCTTTTTACTCTCCTATGCTCACCTAAGTATAAAACATGAAATTAAAGGATTAGGAGCATCGAATTCACCAATTCTAAGGAGAAACTATCCATAAATGTGCTAAGCATGGGATAAAAATATGTATAAATTACAGTTTATCAATGACCCTCTATTTCACTGTTTCCCTCTATTTTGTGAAATGTTTCATTTTAGTCCCTAAGTACTTACATGCACGTTAGAGCTCCTGTAAGTATGATTGAGACTTCATTAATTTTTAATTGACTATATAATCGTGATTGATATGATACTGCTTGTATGTAAGCACATTTTGATTACTACTGTTAACAGATATTTCACGGAAATCATGTCTTTGAAACTATTAAACTGAAGTATGTTGAGCATGCAATTGATATTTTTATTGATACTGTTACTATATTGTGTAGCATGCTATGCTACATGATTGGTATGATGTTGTTAAGGTTATTATATTATTTAACAATATATGCTACATGACTAGTATGCCATTTTGCACTCATTAGGTTGGGTTTTTTGGATGACGGAAGAGTTTCGTGGAGTACTGGCGGCATTTAAAATTCGTATTATTGTTCTCAGGGCACTGCATCGGAGTACTGAGGACATTGGGAGATATAATCACATTACTGGTAGCTTTTATTTTCAAAAGCCATTATGTATTTAGAACTACTAGTAGCATATTAACCTGTATTATTGGTGGTGTAACCACAATAATGGTAGCATTGTCTGCACTTATACTGGCAATTAATCTTCATAACTATTATTGGTGGTTTAACCATAACTTTAGATCACACTGTTTGAAGTTCGGTAGACAGGTTCCGGGGAACTCGTTGTGTGTGGTGGATGGATGGGTAAGATTATTGCACATTCCACTGAGCATGCCATATACATAAATTATTATGCCATGGTGAACTGTATGTATAATGTACTGTGACATTTGATATTCTAATTGTTAGAATGTCTACTTTTGCTTAGGCTCACATTGAGATTTCTTAAGCTCACCCCTTTAGTTTCCTACTTCTCAGGTAATGCTCAAAACTAGGACCAAACTCGACATGTGGACGACTCTCGAACATCGGACTGATTTTATAATAAATAATTTCTTTATAACTTTTCACTGGTTTTTGGAATTTAGTTTTGTTAGACAAGACTATGGCTTGGTATTTTTGTTCTGAGGAATATTTTATGCATGCATCACATGTTGAATAGTTTAGACTTAATAACCAGTAAATGCATGTTATTTGGACTAAGTAAAAACTGGCATGGTTTATTTTCGCTACAAAACGTGTGTTCATGGTTTTTATGGAATGAGACGACGACAATATGATTTTACAAATATGTTCACCTATATTAAATAATGAACTCTAAAGTTAGAATGGACTATTAAATGAACGTTTTAACCTAACCTAAGGAGCAACCTCATTTTTACAAAAATTAGACGAGTTAAGGATTCTCTTTGAAAAGCTTTTGAAGTTTGTTAAACATTCTAGTGCCTAATGTAGCCTCTATGATTTGACCATAATGTCTAGGCCAGGTTGGGGAGGTTACATTTGGTGGTGTCAGGGTCCGATTCATAAACTCAGTCTGAGTTTTCTTTTAAAATGGTTCTACATGCATATATTAAAAATAAATAGAATTTTGGGGAAAACGAGCCACAAGAAGTTTTAAAAAAAAAGGAAAGAGAAAATAAATTTTTAAAGAAAATAAATCCGAGATTTCGAACCTAGTTGTTGAATAAATATTACTGAAACTATAGAAACATGGTAGGGTACATTGCATAAAATTTAAAACCAAGTATTAAAACAATTAGAACTGAAAGAGAAATATTTAACTAAAAATCAGTAAGTACTTCTTATTTTTGAACTGTAGATAAAATAAGAAAATAAGAAATCCCTAATAAGTACTTGTGGCCGTGGAGGGTGACAACGGTGGCTCAAGTTAAGTCTTCTACTACGTTGGAACATATGCTTGATTTGGAAACAAATGAGATTGTTGATGCACCCACTACTAGGGTTTGAGAATCAGAATACTAAGGATGTTAGGTATAATGCAGTAACTCATGCTATGTTGAGGGTACTACAGAGGGTAGCTGGGGCCCAATCTAGTACTGGTAGTTGTGAGCCAGTTGTTGAAATGCTCCGTTCGAGCAAGGTAGAATTGTTCAAGGGTATTGCTAGAACAACCCCTACAGTGGTTGAGTATTGGTTAGAGACCACTAAGGGTATATTAGAAGAGTTGGACTACACTCTCAAGTAGAAACTCAAGGGCGATGTATCCTTTTTTAGGGACGAGACCTTTAGATGGTGGCAATCATTTGTTAGGCGTCTGCTACCTGAATGTATCAATTGGGTATATTTTCAGGATAACTTTCAAAAGAAGTTTGTGTTCACCTGATATGTTAAGGCCCTACAGTTGGAATTCATTGAGCTTAAGTAGGCTGACATGCCAATCTCTAAGTATGACGTTCAGCCGCTATGCACATGGTATGGTGGATACTAAGCTAGATAAGAGTTTAAGTTTTGAAAAAGGATTAACTATGATTTAAGGATTCAGGTAACCCCTATTCAGAAACATGTGCTTGAGGCTTTTGTCGAGAAGACCAAAATTGTGAAGGAAATTAAGCGTGTGGAGAACAAAAAGAGGGATAAGAATAAGGCTCAGCCAAATAGGGAATTTGGTCCCGCAAGCTAAAACCTCTGACCGATGAAGCGAGACAATGATGTTAGGCCACAACAGATTAATGCAGTAGCAGCTACTGGGTTGGTGGATTTCTGAAATGTGGATTCTATGATAAATGCCATTTGGTCTAATGTTGGAAAAGGTTGGGAGTCTGTTTTAGTTGTGGTTCAGCAAAACATAGGGTTAAAAACTATCCTTGTCGAGTAAATTAGATGCAAGCACTGGTATAGAATTCGGGTTAGAACAGGGTACAAAATCAAATGGGTAATCAATTTCCTTGTAGTGTCCATGTTCAAAATCGTAAAGGTAATCAGGGGCAGAGAGCACCGGATCAGGGTGCAAATTGAGCCGGAGCTAGGCAGCCTGCCTTGGTCTATGTGGTTGATGTTAGGGTAGGTACATTCTTTATTCATTTAGTTCCTTATTTGCACTTATAGATATTGAATCTACACACTCGTATATTGAATGTGATGTGGCTGCTAAATTAGGGGTTAGGTAGAGAAGACTTCTAGAATTGTTACTTTAGTCAACCTTTTAGTACAATCTGTGATTGTAGATAGAATTTATAAGAGATGCCCTTTGGAGATCCAAGGGGAAGTTTTTCCTGCATATTTGATAGAACTGCCATTTAATGAGTTTGATCTAATTTTTGGGATGGAATGGTTGGTTGAACACCAAGTCAGTCTAGACTGTGCTATGAAAAGGGTAAGATTAAAAGCAGTGATCGAAAAGGAAATTGTTATGGTTGGTGAGCGCCTAAATTATCTGTCAAATGTGATCTCTGCTATGGTAGTGGGGAAGAAGGCCCGAAAAGGGTGTGAGGCATTTATGGCCTACGTTCAAGATGCAAATGCAGTTGGTTCTTCAGTGGACAATATTTGTACAATTAAGGAATTTTTGGACATTTTTCCTGAGGAGTTGTTAGGGTTACCTCTGGAGCGGGAAGTGGAATTTGGAATTGAGTTGCTATCGGGTGTAGCACCTGTGTCCATCGCTCCATATCGCATGGCAACTAAAGAATTGAAAGAGCTAAAGGTGCAGCTTCAAGAGCTTTTGAACTGGGGTTTCATAAGAACTAGTGTTTCACCATGGGGTGCACCGGTTCTCTTTGTTAAAAAAGAAAGATAGGTCACTCATATTGTGCATTGACTTTAGGCAGTTGAATAAGCTAACAATATAGGAAAAGTACCCTTTACCCATAATTGATGATTTTTCTAACTAGTTTAGAGGTGCAATTGTCTTTTCCATGATTGATTTGAGGTCTGGAATTAATAGCTTAAGGTGAAAGAATGTGATGTACTTAAGATCGCATTTAGGACTCGTTATGGTCACTTGAGTTCTTAATTATGCCCTTTGGATTAACGAATGCTCCAGCTGCATTCATGGATCACATGAACTGGGTTTTCTCGCCTTTTCTCGATCAGTTCGTCATTGTGTTCATCGAAGACATATTTGTGTAATCTAAGTCTAAATTTGAGCATGATGAGAATCTGAGGATAGTTGTAACGCCCCCACACCCGAAACCGTCGTCGGAGTCGAGCTTGAGGGGTTACCGAACATAATTTATCAAATTAAGAACTTCAAATCATTTGTTTCTACATTCATAGCTTTCTAGCTACCCGCATCACAGTTACAAGAAAAATCATATCTTGAGTTATGAAACTCGAAATCAAGATCCATAAATTTTACCTAAATATAGACTCATATATTTATTTACTAATTTTTTTCTAGAATTTTTGGTTGGGCCAATTAGTACAGTTTATTAGTTAAAGTCTCCCCTGTTTCAGGGTTCGACTGCTCTGACATCTATGTATTACGAATCAGATATCTCTCTATACAGAATTTCAATGACTACGAGGTTTGTTTCTATTAAAACTAGACTCACTAAGAAATCTGTACATATAAATAATGACTTCTAATTATTTTTGTACAATTTATTATGAATTTTTAAATTCAAAACAGAGGATCCAGAAATCACTCTGGCCCTGTTTCACAAGGTTTCAAATATCTTATAAAGTATAATTTATATTCCTGTTTTTTTTATCCATATGAAAATAGACTCATTAAGCTTCAATTTCATAACTTGATCATCATTTAATTCCATTTATACTATTTTTAGTGATTTTTCAAATTCATGTCATTGCTACAGCAATATTCTGTTTTAAGGCAAATTGCATCTTTTCATGAGTTGTTATAAACTAGATAACCTATTAAACTTCCATGATATCAAACATGATCTAAATTTAACCATCACCATGACTTATCAATATAAAACATTTTCTCAATCAATCATGGCCATATCATAAAATTATTTACACAAAATAAGTATATTGCTATACATGCCATACTTAAGTTTTACAAGCCATTTACCCAGATGAAAGTCCTTTGGATAGTGTGATCGAACCTTCGACCCGTCCCGATTCCTGAGCTGGCTTGTTCAAAACTATAGTAAATAAAGAGGAGGGAGTAAGCATAAATGCTTAGTAATTTCATATGTAAATAACAAGTAACATAACGATACAAATATACCAAACAACTTTAGCATGGTATCACCAAAACATATATCACATTTCTAAACATCATTCATCATCTTACCACCTTATCGTTGTTGTATCAATTTTCAACCCGAGGGTTAAGAACATACCTGTCTAAAGTGTCCATTTCACAACACTTACCAAAACGTCGCTTGCATCTTAAGTGTTCTTCCATTTCACCGAAATTTCACTGTTGAACACATCGAATACAACTCGGATACGGATAATTTGCACATAAGTGCCTCATATGTAATCAAGAAATCATGTAACCCGCCCCTAAGTGAACTCGGACTCAACTCAACGAGCTCGGGCGTTCGCATCCATAAGTGAACTCGGACTCAACTCAACGAGTTCGGATGCCTAGTTACATTTCACGAACTCGAACTCAACTCAACGAGTTCGGACATTCGCATCCATAAGTGAACTCGGACTCAACTCAACGAGTTCAGATGCTCAACCATCCTAGTGACATGTCACTTGTATCCTAATCTATTCCTAAGGTTCAAACGGGCTTTTTCCCTCGATCTCACATTTGCCGTCTTCCATGGAATATCGGAACCGATACTCGGTAGCAATTCATATTTATCAAGTAGTAAACATAATTTGCATATTACTCAATATTAACCACAAAGCATAATATTTCACGATTAAAAATCATCATATCATATAATTAACATCAATAACTTAAAAATAACATTTATGCTACATTATTTACACATGAACTTACCTTGGTACCAAAAATATAAAGATTTTGCAATTTAGTCCACAATCTTTTCTTTTCCTCGATCGCGACTTGAATCTCGTTTCTCTTGATCTATAATGCCAAATTAATCTTATTTAATACATACATTCATCAAAACAGCATTTAATACGAACTTTGGAAAAATTACACTTTTGCCCCTAAACTTTTGCATAATTACACTTTTTCCCCTAAGCTCGGAAATTAAACTTTATTCCTTATTCTTATGTTTTATAACATGCTGATCATTTTTCCCTTCTATGGCAACATCAAATTCTTACTCTAACATATACTTGTGACTATTAGGTATTTTTGTCGATTAAGCCCTTTTACTCGTTTTCACTCAAAACCGAGTAGCACAAGTTGTCTAACATAATTTAAAACCCCATATTCTATCATGAAACATCAAAATACACAAATTTCACCTATGGGTATTTTTCCAAATATAAACCCTAGGTTGAATTATTGCTAACATAAGCTTAATCGAGCTACCGGATTCCAAAACGTAAAGAACATTAAAAGCGGGCTTGGAATCACTTACTATGGAGCTTGGAAGCTTGAAACAAACCCTAACTATGGAGAACCCTTGAAATTTCGGCCTAATGAAGAAGATGGACAAAAATTGGCTTTTAATTTTGTTTTTAATTCATTTTAATAACTAAATGACCAAAATGCCCTTACTACTAAACTTTCCAAAAATTCCTTCCATGTCCTAATTTTGTCCATGAACTTAAAATTGGTCAAATTGCTATTTAAGATCTCCTAATTAATATTTCAATGCAATTTCATACTAAAAACTTCTAGAATGCAAATTTTGCAACTTATTCGATTTAGTCCCTACTTTCAATTTAAGCACTATAAGCATAGAATTTCATCACACAATCATGCAATCATATCATATTCATCAAAATAATTATAAAATTATTATTTCTATCTCGGATTTGTGGTCACGAAACCACTATTCCGATTAAGCCCTAATTCAGGATATTACAGTAGTTCTAGAGATTCTCCATGAGAAGAAGCTTTTCACTAAGCTTAGTAAATGTGAAATCTGGTTGAAACTGGTTATGTTCTTGGGGCATGTGGTGTCTACTAAGGGCATTCGGGTGGATCAAAAGAAGATTGAAGCCATCTTAGGTTGGAAATAGCCAAAGGATGTTTCAAAAATTCAAAGTTTTCTCAATTTGGCGAGATATTATTGAAGGTTTGTGGAGGGTTTCTCCTTTATTACAGCTCTATTGGCCAAGTTGTTAAGAAGGAACACTCCCTTTAAATGGACATATGACCAACAAGCTAGTTTCAAAATTTTAAAATCTGTGTTGACTCAAGCTCCAGTTTTGATTCAGTTGGAATCCAGTAAGAACTATGTTGTCTTCAATGATGCATCACTTATTGGTTTTGGATGTGTTTTAATGCAAGGTGGCAAAGTGGTAGCTTATGCCTCGAGACAACTTAAGTTACATAAGTTCAACAATCCAACTCATGATTTGGAATTGGCAGTTGTTATCTTCACTCTTAAGATATAGAGACACTATTTGTATGATGAGAAGTGTATTATTTACATGGATCATAAGAACCTTAAATATCTCCTCTCTCAGAAAGAGCTTAACTTGAGTAAACATTGTTGGATCAAGCTTTTTAAAGGATTATGCCTGTACGATTGATTATCACTCTGGAAAGGCCAATATGGTGGTTGATACCTTGAGTAGAAGGGTAATGTTTGAGTTAAGAGCTATATTCGCCCGATTGAGTTTGTATGATGATAGAGGCATTTTAGCTAAGTTGCAGGTGAAGTCTACATTGGTTTAGGAAATTAAGGATAAGCAATCACTGGATGTTTCTTTAACACCTCAATTTAAGCAGGTTAAGGATGCTTCAATTGATTACTTTAGGATTAATTTGAAGGGTGTTTTATTGTTCAGAGATAGCTATTGTGTGCCATATGATCGAGATTTGAGGCATTCCATACTCCAAAAGCGTATAAAGCGTATAGTAGCCCTTTTGTTATGCATCTTAGAGGTGTTAAGATGTATCAAGATTTGAGGGAGTTGTATTGGTGGCCTGGTCTGAAGCAAAAGGTAATGAACTATGTATCCAAGTGTCTGACTTCTTAATAGGTTAAGGCTGAGCATTAGTTTTCGTCTGGGTTATTACAACAGATCAAAATTCTTTAGTGGAAATAGGAGAGAGTGACCATGGATTTTGTTAGTGGGTTACCTTTAACACCTACTAAGAAAGATTCAGTGTGGGTTACTGTGGATAAGTTGACCAACTCTACTCATTTTCTACTGGTTCGTACTAATTTGACTTTTCAGACGCTTGCTAGACTCTACATCTCTAAGGTAGTGAAATTGCATGGGGTGCTAGTGTCGACTATTTCATATCGAGATCCCCACTTTACATCTCGGTCCTGGAAAATGTTGCATGAGGCTTTGGGTACCCAATTGGATTTTAGTACAGCATTCCATCTATAGTAAATTGGTCAATCTAAAAAGGTTATTCAGATTTTGGAGGATATGTTGAGAAGCTATATTATTGATTTTCAGGGTAGTTAGGAGGAGCATTTTCTATTGGCTGAGTTCACCTACAATAACAGGTTTCAGTCTAGTATTTAGATGGCACCTTATGAGGCTCTTTATGGTCATAAGTGTCGTACACCCTTATGTTGGATTGAGTTCGGAGAGAAAAAGATGTTGGGTCCAAATTTGGTTTAGGAAATCGAGTGTAAGGTCAGTTTAATCTAGGACAGGTTAAAAGCGACTTCGGATAGACAAAAGTCTTAAGCTGATCTAAAGCGGAAGGATATTAAGTTTAGTGTGTGTGATCGGGTTTTCCTTAAGGTCTCTCCGTGGAGAAAGGTTCTAAGGTTTGGCCGAAAAGGTAAGTTGAGCCCTAGGTTTATTAGACCCTATCGGATACTTAAGAGAATTGGTCCAGTAACTTATCAGCTCAAGTTGCCTCCAAAGTTGGATCGCATTCACAATGTATTCCATGTATCGATGTCGAAACATCATCGATTTGATCCTTCTCACATTGTCTGAATTGAGGAGATAGAGATTAGACCAGATCTGTCTTTTGAGGAGGAACCTGTACGAATTTTGGATTGAGAGATTAAGGTTCTAAAGAGGAAACATATTCCTTTGATCAAGAATCAAAATTTTGGATAGTCATTTACTCAAAATCCTCTTAGCCACTCATTTCACATTTCTCATCACAAAAAAAAAAAATATATATATATATATATTATTATACATATTCAATCAACTTTCTCATACTAGATATCTCAAATAAATAAGGTGAGGACATTAGAACCATATATTCATTGTAACACCCCTTACCCGATCTAATCACCGAACCTAAATAATAGAATGTTATTTGCAACAATCACAACCACATCTAAAATTTATATAATATAATTCGCATACATTGTAATGAAATAAATTGAAATCTATAAGGACTTAACTGTGAAGTTCAAGTAAGAAATAGGATTGATTTGAAATTTTTTCAAAGTTATAAAGTTTCAAAATTTGTATCGATATTTAATTTTTGGTATCGATACCATACCTAAATAACGGTAACAAAATTCAATTATGTTTGTTAGGCAAAAATGAAGGTATCGATATTTATTTCTCGATATCGATATTTTAATACTCATAAAAATCGATACCATTTTGTTATTTTGTTTGTTTTCAAAACCGTTCATATGGTCAAGTATCGATACCAAGTACAAAAATATCGATACTCAAGTTTAAAAATGGAAAAAATTCCATCTTTAAAATGACTATTTCATGCTCAAAAACATCTAAAATTCAAATGATACTCTTTAGAAACAATTAGAGCCCCAAAATCATCAATCAAAAGTATACTAACTAATAAATAAAACTTCTTATATTCAACTAATTGTCATTATAGCATTTTCAATACTAATATACCAAGGTTTATCACACTCAACTATACCTATATGCCCTAAATAGCACCTTAAATAATCCATCAAACATGCATTCATTCAACCATTCAAACAATCTCCCATTTGATTCTATTACAACATATAACTTAGGCACAAAGACTTACTAAATCATATTAATCAACTCAAAACACATCAAAACATTTTCCAAAATAACTCAAGTTCCTAGTTCTAACCAATATGCCATAAGGCACCATCATATCCAATCTAATTAATCAACTCAAAACACATCAAAACATTTTCCAAAATAACTCAAGTTCCTAGTTCTAACCAATATGCCATAAGGCACCATCATATCCAATCTAATTCAACAATTCATATCATATATCAAAACATTCACATAATCATCAACTAAAGCATAAACCATGCTCCACTTTCCAAGTTCAACAATTTCATAATTTAATTCAACATGTCAATCCCAAAATTTGCTTCATCACATCCTTTATAAGCATACCATAAAAACGAGTGATATAACATACTACATATCAACTTAAAACACATTATATTACCAACTAGAACTTAAGTTTTACCAACTCCAAAACCTTATATACATGCCACAAGACCAAAATAACAAATCAAAACCTACCGAGGTAGAAGCTTGATAGTGTGAGCCTTAAAGTTGGTACATTCGATTAGTTTCGCAAAACATTCACTCAAACAAGTAATTGAATTTAACAACGTAACTTAAAGTAACCTGACATTCAATTTACAAAATAGATGAGATTTTTATAAGATCAAATTATCATATAAATCATATTCACCACAAATTCAATCAAGATCATGTCATATATATACTCATATACATTCTATCAAGATAAATCATGTTTATTCAATCAGAAATCATTTATATAAATACTCATTTAGCTCCATTCATCTTTTTGATAATTAATCTCATCTCTATCTAACCCGATGAACTATAGTAACATAACTCAGATTCTCGAGTAACTACACCACACCAGAGAGCATCGTAATGCTATTCAGAGACACTGAAGTGCAATCCCGTACAAGCGCACGTTTTAACACTATTGGCATGTCAACCGTATCCTAATCATTTACTACGTTCAAATGGGAATTTAATATATTTCATAACATTTATAATTCAAAGGCACTTCCAGAATATCAATACACCTACTGTAACTCAATTAGGTTCTTTTAAAAAACATATATAACTCATGTTTCGAATATGTTCATCACTTTACAAATAAATCTTACTCACAATTCACCTATTTCTAACAAATAACAATCTTAACCAATATTAACATTTCAACCAAAATTTAATTAACAAAGTCATGACAACACCAAACATAAATGTATACATATATCCATACTATGAACTTACCTATTAATTCGGCTAATGGTTGACTTGTAGGGACTAATCCACAATTTTTCCTTTTCCCCGACTATCCTCCGTACAGTTCAATTATTGATCTATATAATAGTTAAACTCAAATTATCAATTTCAAAAACATTATCATACTTATTTTTATGCACATGACTTATAATATTCATTTTACAAATTTTTCCTACACTTTGCTCAATTTAGTCTCTAAAACCGAAACTATTAAAATCTTCACATTTGAGCCCCAATACACAAAGTCAATTCTTATTACATCCATAATCATCCTTCAAACATTTAAAAATTACAACATGCTAAAGTTTACTTATTTTCATATTGGTCCCTAGACTCAAAACTAACAAAAATTCCTTTACAAAATTGTCCTAATCAACAACCAAGCTTATAAATATTTCATTTAATCTCATGAACACCAAAAACTCATTAATGGAAGTCCCTAAACCTTTAGTATATTTACAAAATAACCTCCGGTTAGCTAGATTAAGCTACGACAATCTCAAAACATAAAAATCATGAAAAATGGAATAAAAATGCACTTACATATAAGAGCTTTGTTTGGCTGAACTCAAAGTTTCAACAATGGAGAAGTTTGGTTTTGTTTTTCGGTGGAACCAAATAAGGAAGATGATAGCCTAATTTTTTTATGGTTTTACCTTATTATATTTGTTCTAACTTTAAATTAATCTATAAAATGTATAATATACACCTACTAACCGTCCCACTTAATAAAAATGGTATATTTGCTTTATAAAACCTCCCACATTTACTAAATAAGTCATTAAACCAATAAAATTCAATAGTGATTAAGTTTTTTGCCTTTTATGATTTAGTCCTTTTTTTAGTTAATTATTAAATCAATAAAATTATTAAATCAAGACTCAATTAAACTCTATAATAAACTCATAAATATTATAAAATAATATTTTGTGACTTGATAGTCAAAAATCAAGGTTCCTAAACCACAATTTTCAGTACCACTGAAGGACAGGATGTTACATTCATGCCTTGATTGAAATTTTCTATCTCTAGCTTCAACTTTATCTCCCCAAACCACAAACCCTTGGGTATTGAATGAAGATGGTGATGGTCGAAGAAGAAGGTTTTTTTTCTAGTAAGATTTAATGGAGGAAATTTGAATTTTTTGATAGGTTTTATCTAGAAGTGAAAGGGAGAAAAAATAGCCATGGGAGGATAGGTTCTCCTCATCTCTTGTTACTATCAAATTTGGGGATGAAAGGGTGAGAAAATCATTTTATTATTAGGTGACCATATCATACATATGACATCATTCATTCATGATTTCTTATTCACATATTCACTTAATTATTGGGGAACTAATTCATTGTGTCATTCATTTTATTTAACCATTTATCCCATATAGTCCCACTTATCCAAAAATCAAAATGTTCTTCAATTTTTTTCAAGTACTTCATTATTTTAATAATTTCATATCTCATACTATCTTTCTTTATGATTTATTCTTATCACATTTCCAGATGTTTCCATTCAAACAAAAATCTTATGACATTTTAATTTTTAAAGTGTATTACCAATTTCATTTTTTTCCAATTCAAGACAAAAATCATCGATTCTATCATTTCTTTTCAAGTTTCTCAACACTCTAACACATGCCTATTCACATTCTAACACACATATTCATTAGATCAATTTATTAAATCAAATAAAAAAATCATATAATTGTTGTAAATCCATTGATAAATGGATGTCCATAACCCCAAAAAATTAGCCTATTGTAACCCCTAAAAGATGAATATCCATAACCTCTAAATTCACTATCTTGTAACTCATAAATCATTTATAAAGTACCTCAATATTGGTCCTTAATGCTTTGTAACTTATGTTTTTTGAAGCCCTATAAATAGAGTATTATGTACAAGCTTATTGGATGTCAATGTAAAAGTTGAATCATCCTTTCTTCTTCTTTTCTTCTTTCTTTTTCATTCTATATTTCTTTTAAGTTTTATAAGACATTATCAAAAAGAGCTTCTACAAGTTTATAGTGAAGTTCACGTCATTGCAACTATATATAACTTGCCCGTAAAGTACCCGTTGAATTATATATGGTACATGTATTTTCATCATTATTTTAATTTGTTTATCATATTTTTATAAAATGAGAAATACTCGAGAGCATACAAATCAATTTTTTTCTTTTCTAAACTATTTTGGTTATTCACCTTTTTTTAAAGGTTACTAAAATAAATTTCATTATTTCAATTTGTTTTAAGTTAATTATTTTGACTATTTCTCTTTATGTCAATATTTGACATACATATTATTATTTCACAAATTTGGTATAAATAATTGGATTGTTTTACTATTGAGAATTTTTATTATCATGATATTTCTCAAAGTGATAGCTTCTTTTATCGATGATCAAAATTACCTCTATGATTTCCAAGATCTTAGACAGAAGATGCAAAGTTTTTATTGGAAGTTTTTTATTTAATATTTAATATTTTACTATTTTTAGCTAATTCATGATCAATTATAATTCTTTTGATTAACTTATTTTATTTTTATGATCTTAGACGGATGGTTAAGGATTTAATATCGATATGGATTTTGATTTAATACTCTTGACATTAGAGTGTCTTAGTATCATATAAGTTATTTTGAAATAAAAGTTTTCTATTGATGAATTTTGAATTTTCTTAGGTTTTAATAAAATTGTCAAGACTCAACATTGAACAAGAAAGTTGCTATTAAAACTTTCATTGTAACAGCCCAATTTTGGGTCTAGTCGAAACAGTGATTTATTTTTATTATATTTTTATGGTCTATAGTTTTATGGAATGATTTTATGAAAATTTCGTTCAAAAATTTTGACATTTGAGCACTCAATTTAGCAAAAAGGACTAAATTGCAAAAAGTACAAAACTTGAGTTCTAGAAGCTAGAGGTGCCTAATTGCTATGAAATTTTAAATTGAAAGTCCTTAGATGGTAATTAGACCATTTGTTAATTAGATGGGTAAAAATGGACATGATTAGGTGAAATTTTTAGGTAAATAAAGCCAAAATAACTAAAATAAAAGATATCATCTTCTTCAAATTAGTTCCTTGTGCCAAAAATTGAAGGGGTCTCCATAGCTAGGGTTTGTTCATTTTCCAAGCTCAATTGTAAGTCCATTCTTGCCCCATGTTTAATACCCTTTACATTTTTGAAGTCGTTCTAACTCGATCTACCTATTTTTAGCACTAATTTGAGGTATGATTAAGGTCTAAGGTTTGACCCATGTTAGACATGTGTATGTTTTGATGGCTAATGGTAGAAAATGCATGTTTGTTGCTAGAGAAATAACTTTTGCTAAGTGATTTTCAGTAAAAATGTCAAAAGGACCTATTTGTAAAAGTTATAAAATAAGTAGTAAAAGTATGATTAAGTGGAAAATTTGGATTGGTATAAGTATAAAAATGGTTCGGCTAGGCTTGGGTCTTAAAGAAATTGAATACATTTCTTTTTACGAGCCTAGCGACTAAATTGTAAAAATGTAAAACATTAGGGGCAAAAATGTAATTTTTCCATAATATGATTTTGGACTGAATTGAACAATGTGTGTACTAAATAGGTTAAATTTTTTATTATAGATAAAGAAAAATGAGGTTCTTACCTAGATCAGGGAAAAAACAAAGTGTTTTACGATTAGGTCCAATTCTACTATTTTTGTACCGAGGTAAGTTCGTATGTGAATAATGCATTGTTATATTTATTTTTTAAATGGTTTAATATTGTATGAATTGTGATTAACTCCTTGGATGTATTCGACAAATTTTCGACAAGCGAGAATTCCTGTTTGAGCTTTAGGAATAGAATAGGATACGGCTGACATGTCACTAGGAACCCATGTGTTTATATAATCCGGGTACTGGTCCCGTACGTCCTACCAGTTGCTGGGTAGTCCGGAATATCTTGTGGATACCTGACAGCTTGTGTGAGTAGCACTGTGTAGCTACGTCTTGACTGACAACTTGTGTGAGTAGGCCCGTGAATAGCTCGAAAACAAGCCTATATGTATTATGAGAGATGAGGTATCTTTGGCTACATATATGGCACTTATGTGCAAGATTTGCGAGTATCCGTTAATATTTCGAGTGTTCAACGGGAATATCAAAGTTGTGAAAGACTATGGTTATATTGATAGTTGTTATAGGTATGTACGTAAAACTCATACGTAATGAGCTCGATATGTGATGAAACCTTGGTAAGGTTGTGATTGAGTAAGTATGTCTGTAAGATTTTTATAACATTCATGTTGATTTCCACTATGTTAAATGTATGTTAATTGTGTTGTTATGATGCTTATTAGTTGCATAGGAACTTACTAAGATTTATAGCTTACTCCCCTTCCTTTCCCTTGTCTTATAGTGTCACCAAGCTAGCTCAGGGATCAGAGACCGTCGGAGATCCACTTACACTATCAATAATTATTTTAGTATCAATGATTTCAACATTTTGAGTTATGGCATGTATAGGGGACTTGGTCATTTTGTTATGTGTCATAATTGATTTGGCCAAATGTGTTGGCTATTATTGGTTGAAAGTTCATTTTGTATAAGGCCATTTGAATTTGGCTACTATTAGTATAAGTAATTTATATGATGATATCTTTCATGGATATGGGAATTTACATTATTTGAGTTTATAAGTATGTGAAGTTTGTGTATGATGGATGGTAACATGTGAATGATGTGTTGATGTCTTGGTTGTGGTTGATTTGATTTTATGTAAATGCTTGAATTGATACATGTTGTGTTGTGTAGGTGTGTGTTTCAAAGGGTGGCAAAATAGCTTGGTAAATATCCTTATTTTTGTCCACACGGGTAGACACACGGTCGTGCGTCTAGGCCGTGTGTGACACACGGTTTGCCCCACGGGCATGTGTTTAGGCTGTGTGTCCCCTGCACCCTAATTTTTGCAAAATAGAATGCTCAGATTTCAGCACACAGGCAGAGACACGGGTGTGTGTGTCAGCCGTGTGGATGAAATGGTCTCAGGCACGGGCGTGTGTCCTGAGTGTATGAATTCTGCACATATTTTATGAAAAATCATAATTTTTAAATCGACCACAGGACCTAGCACACGGACATGTGACTTGGCCGTGTGTCTTCAATTTTTTCTTGGATGACAAACAGAGAGTTACATGGGTTTGGGACATGGGCATGTCCCATATCCATACGGGCGTGTGATGTAACACCCCGAACCTGAGACCGTCGCCGGAGTCGAACACGAGGTGTTAACAGACTTCAAACCACTTATTAGAAATTTCCCAGACAAGCTGCCAATCTGCATACGAGTCGCATTAAAAATCATATCTTAAGTTCTAAAAATCGAAATCCATTTCCGTAAATTTTTCCCGAAACTAGACTCATATATGCATCTACAAATGTTTTTCTATAATTTTTTGTCAGGCTAATTAGTACAGTTTATTAGTTAAATTCCCCCATGTTATAGGGATCGACTACACTGACCTTTGCGCATTACGACTTGGATATCTCCATGTACAGGGATTCAATACTGATGCCGTTTGTTTCTACAGAAACTATACTCGAAAAGGAATCTTTACATATATGGCATGGCTTCTAATTATCTCTGTTCCATTCACGATGAATTTCCAAAGTCAGGACAGGGACTCCAGTAACCATTCTGGCCCTGTCTCACGAAAACTTAAATATCTCTTAACATACGGCTCACATGGTTGCTTCATTTCTTCTATATGAAAATAGACTCATCAATCTTCGATTACATAATTTATTCATTATTTAATTCCATTCCCACTATTTTTAGTGATTTTTCAATCTCACGTCACTGCTGCTGCCAGCATCTGTTACTAAAGCAACTATGCCTATTTCGTGATTTCACCTTGATCTAACTAGTAATTCATCATACATATCACAAATTATGATCATGACTAGCCATACCAAAGGCTAATCATTGTCAAATATCTCCCTACTACACTATTGCCATATCATGAATTTTAACACCAAAAATAACCATAACATATGGCATAAAAATCGAATTACCAAGACTTGCGACCTAACATTATAGAACCAAATCCAACCGAACATTTATGCCATTTTCGCATGGCAAAAAGTTTACATACCAAATTTCAACAAAACATATTAGCCTATACATGCGAAATGTTCTCCTAGACCGACTAAAAAGAAGATACCAAAAGTTGCTAGCGGTGTGATGACTTGATGACAATCCGAAACACGCAAAAAGACGAGTCCAAGAAACCTAAAATAGGTGACAAGTAAACACCGAGTGAGTATATAACTCAGAAGTCATAAGCATTACATTGCCGTTCAGTAATAATATATCATAAGAGAAAATAAATAATGCGGATTAAAATCCTCCATCCACACCCAAAGCGTGCTATAATTCCTTAGGCATTTCGGTTTAATCTCATACCAAGCCCTACTTTGATATTTCATACATTACACCATATGACATTGGATGCATTTATCTTCAAGTATAATCACCACATAGGTTCAAGACTTACCAAGCTCAATCCCAAATATAAATAAAATATCTATTCCTCATGAGCTCAAGGTGTTTACTCGCATCATGTCCATGATTGACTCGATGAGGCCGCACACTTAGAGCATGTATATTTATTAGAGAATGTATAATAAGCCCGCACACTTAGTGCTTAATAGTCGAACTCGCACACTTAGTGCTATATAATCAAACTCGCACACTTAGTGCTATACAATTTGAACCCGCACACTTAGTGCCAATTCATGATCATAAATGTTTACACCCGCAGACTTAGTGCCGAAACCAATAACTCAATACATCTCATCTCTTTTCTTTTTCATTCAATACTTTCATCACCCCATGCATACATGTATATATATATATTTATCATTACATTCAGCATCATTACATAGACGTTATGACCATTTAAATTAATACAAAATATATGCTTAATGACTTACCTTATATTGGATGAAATGATTCCCAATCGACTACTCGATTATCTTTGCTTTGCCTTTGTTTGATTCTCCCTCTTTGATGTCTTGATCTAAAATAAATACATTTAGTAGTTTAATTTTCTTGCTGGATACTTATGTGTATAATTTAATGGTTTTCACCCCATTTCACAACTATCCTTGTTCAAAATATCAAAACCTCAACCATTATTCGATTAATGCTTCAAGGTCGAATGTATTATCACTATTAAGTTAACCTAGTCTCAAGTATTTTTAATCCTAATATACAACATCATGAATCAACTCAACCTTATAAGCCAATATTACTCCTTCAATCGATTGTAAAGAGTTAACAAAGAAAAATATATTTTCACAAACATATACACCTATATGGCCGATTATACCAAATTAAATTTAACCTTACTTATTCAAAAATCTTCATTCCATACTATCATCCCCCTTCTAACCCAAACAACATGCAAGTGACCTCCAATGTTAGCACTTAGATTCACGGCATGATGCCCAAACCACCATAAAAGCTCCAACTTTCTTAACATTACTAAGAGTGCCTCCAATTACTAACTTAACCTATCATAAAACTAAATCAACAATTCAAAACTTACCTCTTACTAGCTAAAGAAGAATGCTGAATTTCTTTTGGTAAGTTCCCCTTATTTCTTCCTCTTCATTCAGCCAAGAAGATGAGAGAAAGATGGACACTTTTTTTTTTGTTTTCCTTCTTACATTCACAATGGGAGGAAACAACTACTCACACTTTTTTTCATTTCTTTATTACCCATTCTCATTAATTTATTTTTCCACCCATGATGCACCAACAAAACATGTCTATGACATGTTTTGCCCATAATTCTTTGTCATGGCCGGCCATTAGCAAATTAAAGGGGAAATTGACATGCAAACCCCTCATTTTTGCATGCATGATCAACTAGTCATCACACATTTCCCCATCATACTTTCAAAGTTTTCTACTAGGTCCTTTCTAGTGAAATTCACATTTATAACTCTAAATCAAAACATCAAAAATGTCACATATGAGTTAACTCATATTATAGGCATCAAAATAAATATTAAATTATTTTTATGCCTCGGTTTTGTGGTCCCGAAACCACATTCAGACTAGGGTCGTTTTAAGGCTGTCACATGTGACCCCTGTTTAGTGAAAAAATTTCTAAGTGTTGTAAAATTTTTTAAAGTTTTCGGTTTTGTCCCGAACCACTTCCAAAGCATGTTTTGGGCCTCGTAGGCTCACATTCGGGACTTTATGATTAAATACAAAAGTTTTTTAATTTGTACGCAGATGTATAACATGAAATTGAATGTTTGTTTGTGTGATAAGTCTGGTAATGCCTCGTACCCTATTTCGGTGTTGAATACGGGTAAAGGGTGTTACATTTAGCGGTATCAGAGCCACGGTTTGTCAGTTCTCAGACTAATGTAGCGTGTATAAGAGTCTAGCTATACATGCCATATATGAACTGTGATAGTATGATGACTCCTGACAATTTTAAACTGTGTTTTTATATAGTAAATGGATCCTGACTGAGCCGTAGTTGATGGTGTAGAAAGTAATGCGCTAACTCCCGCTCAAGGGGCAGCGTCATATGAAAATAGACCTCCCACAGTTAGTTAGGGAGGAGGGGCTAGAGAAGCCTTCCTCCACATGATGAATAAGTGGTATTCAGAGTTTTTTCGAACAAATCTGAATGCTCAACATCCTCCACCCCTTCCTTATCCTTAACCGATTCCTGTAGTTCCTCAAGGTGTAGATTTGGTAAGACAAAATAAGCCTTCGGTTGATAAGATTCGAAAGCAAAGAACTGAAGAATTTAGGGCTAATGTAGATGATGACCCCGAGAGAGCCGAGTTCTGGCTTGAGAATACTATTAGGGTATTTGATGAGTTATCATATACACCCGAAGAATGCTTGAAATGTGCCATATGATTATTGAGGGACACAGCATATTACTGGTGAAGACACTAGTATCTGTGTTACCGAGAGAGAGGGTTACATGGAAGTTCTTTCAAGAGGAATTCCAGAAGAAATATATCAGTCAGCGGTTCATCAATCAGAAACGTAAAGAATTTCTTGAGATGAAATAGGGCCGAATGTCAGTGGCAGAGTATGAGCGAGAATTTGTCAGGCTCAGTAAGTACGCCAGAAAGTGTGTTTCCTCTGAGGCGATTATGTGTAAAAGGTTTGAAGATGGACTGAATGAGGATATCCGACTATTAGTTGGAATCTTGGAACTAAAGGAATTTGTTGTATTGGTTGAACAAGATTGCAAAGCCAAAGAGCTAAGCAAAGAGAAAAGGAAAGCCGAGAGTGAGGCTAGAGATGTAAGAAAAAGGCCAATGAGTAAGTCATTTCAATCTTAGTCAAAGAAATCTAGAGAAATGAATTCTTGTTCAAATGTATTAGCTGGGTATTCACACAGACCGAAGGAAGTAATATTTGAGTCTTAAATCTCAAGCTACTTCAATGGCAAGTGTGGGTAATATGAGGTCTAACAGACCCGAATGTCAGCATTGTGGAAGAAGACATTCTGATGAATGTAGGATGAATGACCGAGCTTGTTTCAAGTGTGGTTCTCAAGAAAATTTTATCCAAGATTGCCCTGAGATGGCTAAGAAAGAACAATTTCAGAGTGCAAGGCTGAATAATACTACAAATAGAGGTAGGCCACTGAGAAATACCGGGAATGGAACTAACGGTAAAGGTGTGACAAAAGATACAGCCGTGAGATCTGAAGCTAGAGCACCTACTAGAGCTTATGCCATTTGTGCTCGTGAGGATGCATCATCTCCCGATGTGATTACTAGTACATTTTCTCTTTATGATACTAATGTTATTACATTGATTGATCCTGGATCGACTCATTCTTATGTTTGTGTGAATTTGGTATCTAGTAAGAGTTTGCCTGTTGAGTCTACTGAATTTATGATTAAAGTGTCAAACCCCTTAGGCAAGTATGTGCTAGTTGATGAAGTTTGAAATAATTGTCCTTTGATGATTCGAGGTCACTGTTTTCCGGCTAACTTGATGTTGTTGTCATTTGATGAATTTTATGTTATTTTGGGTATGGAATGTTTGACATTGCATGATGCCATAGTAAATTGTAGGCAGAAAACTATTGAATTGAAATGTGAAAATGGTGAGATTCTTTGTGTCGAAACCGATGAATCAAGTGAATTGCCTATTATGATTTCATCTATATCTACTCAGAAATATGTAAAGAAAGGTTCTGAAGCTTATCTTACTTATGTGTTGAATACAAAAATGTCTGAATTGAAAATTGAATCAGTGCTGATAGTTTGTGAATATCCAAATGTATTCTCGGAGGAGTTGCCGAGGTTACCATCGGTCAGAGAAGTGGAGTTTGCTATTGATTTAGTACCTGGGACTTCACCAATACCGATTGCTCCGTATAGGATGGCTCTGACTGAATTGAAAGAATTGAAAGCTCAGTTGCAATAGTTGACAAATAAGGGTTTTGCGAGATCGAGTTTTTCTCCCTGGAGTACTCCAATATTATTTGAAAGAAGAAAGATAGATCTATGAGACTTTGTATTGATTACCGATAGCTCAACAAGGTGACTATAAACAATAAGTATCATTTGCCGAGGATTGATGACTTATTTGGTCAGTTAAAAGGAGCAACAGTATTCTCAAAGATTGATTTGAGATCTGGCTACTATAAGTTGAGAGTTAAAGAGTCGGATATGCCGAAAACTGCTTTCAGGACAAGGTATGGGCACTATGAATTTCTTGTTATGGCTTTCAGATTAACTAATGCACCTTCCATTTTTATGGACTTGATGAATAGAATTTTTAGACCGTAGTTAGATAAGTTTGTGGTTGTGTTCATCAATGATATTTTGATTTATTCTCGAGATGAATACAAGCATGCCGAGCACTTGAGAACTATATTGCAGACATTGAGGGAAAAGAAATTATTCGCTAAATTCAGTAAAAGTGAGTTTTGGCTCCAAGAAGTCAGATTTTTGGGATATATTGTTTCAGGTGATGGTATTTAGTTTGATCCAAGCAAGAATTCGGCAATTGATGAGTGGAAACCGCCTAGGAATATATCTAAAGTTAAAAGCTTTTTGGGATTAGCCGGTTATTACCAACGTTTTGTTAAAGAATTTTCGATGATTGCTACTCCTATGACCAAGTTGTTGCAAAAAGATGATTGTTTGATGTTCCGGGATAGAGTATGTGTATTGAAAAATGATGAACTTATTTAGAAAATTTTACACGAGGCACACAGTGGTTGTTTATTGGTTCATCCAGGTAGTACAAAAATGTATAATGATTTGAAGAAGCTGTATTGGTGGTCAGGTATGAAAAGAGATATTTCTGAATTCGTATCGAGATGTTTGATTTGTTAACAAGTAAAAGCCGAACATCAAGTGCCTTCGGGTTTACTTCAGCCAGTGATGGTACCCGAGTGGAAATGGGATAGAGTTATGATGGACTTTATGACGGGCTTGCCTTTGACTCTGAAAAAGAAAGATGTCATCTGGGTTATTGTTGATAGATTGACGAAATCGGCTCATTTTATTCTGATACATACTAAGTGACTCCTAGCCCTGTTTTTAATGTTCTTTACATTTTTGAGATTCTCGTAACATGCTCTATCCATTTCTACCCATATTTCATGCTAGGGTTCATTTTAGAAATTTTACCCATGCATGATATGATTGTTCTTTGATGATTTATGGAGGATTATGAAAGTTAGATGTTAGATAAACATCTTTTACTAGAAGATTTTTCATGAAAACACTAAAAAGGGACCTATTTGTAAAAGATACAAAATGGGTGGTAGAAATGTGAAATAGAGGAACATATGGGCTGATATGAGCTTAGAATATATTCGGCTAGGCTTGGGTAACCAAGAAAATTCATGCATTTCATTTTACGAGCATTAGGACCAAATTGTAAAAATGTGAAAAGTTAGGGGTAAAGTGGTTATTTTTCCCAAGAGTGAAATTTTGGGCTGAAATTGAATAATGAGATAGAATAATAATTTATTTTGTTTATATAGACCCCGAGAGACAATTCTGAAGGTTGACCATGGAAAACAAAAGGTTCTGGAATAACTGAAATCCAAATCCGAAACATCTTTCAAGTAAGTTCATGTAACTCGAAGTAATACTTTTAAAATACTTAAATGTATATTCTTGAATGTGATATAAATTTTGATATTCAATGTATAATAATTCATGAAATATGATTGTATTGGTTTATAAAGGATTTAAATATCCCAGCTGAATGAAAAGGGTATCCGATAGAATTCTTGAGAATAAATTGATGGTAAAAAGGATCTAGCTCAGACGGGTGTTCCTTATGTGATCTGACCTTCCGAAGAATATGTGTTTTAAATGGATTTAGCCTGGATGGTAATCCAAATTAGGATCCAAATTTAGCCTGGACTGGTAATTCAGATCTGAGCTCATTAGAGTATTTGTCGTTGCAGTGGATTTAGCCTGGACTGGTAATCCCGCCGTAAGAATGAGGTTCGCGAGAGTGCACTCGTTTAAAAGGTCACTAATATGAACTGGTGGTAAATGATTCAGTATGCCATAAGTGAACTAAAGAATATCCATTGAGATTCCAAGAAATTCAACGGGATTAGTATGAGAAGTGGAATTAAGATTTTTGTTATGATGAGCTTATCTACTAATTGTTTACTATCATATATTACTATGTGTCTCACTTGATGATTGAGTACATGTGTTAGGGAAAATATTCTATACTTGATGGATTGCCTATTTAATGTGGTTGTATGTTAAAATAACCGGTAGGTTTACTTTCCTGTTATATGGACTTACTAAGCAAGTCAATGCTTACCTTATTTCATTTTTCCCTATTTTATAAAGCTCGTGGACTTGTAGAGCTTGGAAGACGGTGGGAGCCTTGATCACACTATCAACAAGTCTCATTTTGGTATAAAGAAACATTCATTTTGATATAATGGCATGTATAGGATTTTTGATGATTTTTTTATATGTGTCATTTGGTCAGCCAAAGAAATGGCTTATGAAGATATACTAATTCATTTTGTATACGGCCATTAAATGAGGCTTAGATTGATATGGGTGGTAACCCTGCTAAATATACATGTTCAAGTGTAAATGTTTCTTGTGACGTGATTGTATAGTCTAGCATGAATGGATGTGTAAAAATGAGGCCCAATAACTTGAGAATGGTTATGGAATAAAATGGTATGTGTAACACCCCTTACCCGAGTCCGAGGCTAGGACTGGGCACAAGGCATTACCATACTTAACTACATGCATACAATCGTTTCCGAGTCACCAAGACTTGATCAATTTTAAAACTCTTCCGGACTCTGTTTAAACTTTTTAATGTGGGCCTACGAGGCCACAAACTTTCCTTGGAAACCATTTGGAACCAACTCAGGTCTTTAAACTGACTAAATAAAAATGACTCTTGAAATAGGACACAAGCCCATGTAGAAGGGCAACACGCCCGTGTAGTCCTTATAACATGGTCGTGTTGATAGCCCATGTGACACACATAGCCTAAGCATCTAGGGACACACCCGTGTCCCATACCTGTGCAAATTAAATTCTAAATTTGAACCTACAGGGGTTTTCACATTGCCTGACACACGCCCATGTCTATGGCCCGTGTCCCTTACACGGCCATGGCACGCCCGTGTCTTAGCCGAATCTAAAAACCTTGACATTTTGTTTTTGACGTCAGCATCTAATTTAGGGGACACGACCAGGCACAAGCCCGTAGCTATAGGTCGTGTCCTCCACACAGCTAAGACACACGGCCGTGCCTCTGCCCGTGTGTTTACTACCATGCATACTAACATGAAATTTTTACATACAGGAGACACATGGCCTGAAAACACGCCCATGGGATTAGCCGTGTGTCACACACGGCCTAGATCCACGCCCTTGTGTCTACCTGTGTGGACAATATAGGGCATCTTCCAAGCCTTTTGCCACTCTGAAACACAACATAACAACAACCATAGCTAAAGTCTATATACAATTCATGTATTCAACCATACCAACAATTTCTCATTCATGAAAGACTACTTTGCATACATAAAATAACTTTCAATATTAGCCATTTTTCATGGCCTTGTACAAAATGAGTCAAAGATTAAAGCAAGCCAACACATTTGGCCCAAAACAATGTGACACTAAAACAAAATCAAAGAGTCCTATACATGCCATAATCAAAATAAAGAGATCTAATTATACCAAGTGCTTCGATTGATAGTGTGATCGATACCTCTGATGACCGTTGATCCACGAGCTAATTAGGCAACACTATAAGAAAATGGAAAGAAATAGGGTAAGCATAAAGCTTAATAAGTTGCATGCAATTAAATATAACAACAACTTTACCATCCATCATCATGCTCATAATACAAAATTAGGCATAAGCACAACTTACTTGTCACTATCCAATAATTCAGATAATATATATTAAACTCTCATCTCATACATTTCAAATAGGTACCTGTACCACACACAACCTGGTTATATTTTTCTCATTTAACTTAAACTGTAACTCTCACCGTTGAACCATTTAATGCTATCAGATATTCATTAAGCCTCAAACATAAGGTATAATACCGATGTCATGTCCCAAACATGGTCTTACACTGGCTCATCCATTAAGTTGATGCCATGTCCGAGACATGGTCTTACACTGACTCTCACATGTCCGTGCTGATGCCATGTCCCAGACGTGGTCTTACACTGACACATTTTGTAGTCAATGCATGTCTCAAACATGTCTTACACTGGCTTACATCTCGAGGGAAATGCATGTCCTAGAATGTCTTACACTAGCTCTCATCTCAATGCCGATGCCATGTCCCAGACATGGTCTTACACTGGCTCTCATAACGTGGCCGATGCATGTTGTAACACCCCAAACCCGGCCTGAACGTTATGGCCGAATCTGGCAATGTCATATCAAATTGTTTTTCGTAAAGCGTAATATCATTTGAAAAGCCCAATCTTTATTAAGCCTCTTTGATCTAAAACGTTATCAATTTCAAAATCTCATTTGTAGCGGAAGTTTTTTTTAAAACATATGCGTATTAACATTTACTTGTAAAATGTTGTTTTCTTGTGGTAGCTCTTAAAACCGTTTACGTATTCGTGGTATTTTTGGAAACATTTGTCTTTTTTGAAAACCTGCATGTTTTTCCTACTATTGGCAGTACTAAAGCAAAACAAATATAAATCCCCAAATTAAAAATAAAATCCAGAGAGACCTTATTACATAAATATACCCAAATTAAACTACTTATAATTAAAAGATAAATTCAGGAGCGTAAGCTATTGTGTGGCCAACTTTGAGTCCCTCGCAGCATCGATCCACCTAAGGATTACCTACACAGATAAACAGAAGGGTGAGTTTACGATAACTCAGTGTGTATTCCCATATAAGCAAACAATCTGAGTAAACACAATTTGGGCCTAAACCCTTTCAGTTTTAGTTAGGGCCTGAACCCATTTCAAAATCAAAAATAGAGTGGGCCTGAGCCTATTTCAGTTACAGTATTAGTGAGGCCTAAGCCCATTACAAAATCAGTACAGTATGCAATCAAAAATCCTACCCAATCCAGCCTCTACACACCATTTCCATACCAACCCTAAACACCATGTGGGGATAAAATCGACCCACCCATCCTTACACACCAAGTAGCACCAGTTGCGGCACTTAAATAGTATTTGCAACAGAGCTGCCAGTAATAGGCTTATAGCCTTTCAGTACACTTCCTCCAACATCATATATCCCACCCAATGCAATGCAACATAATATAAATGCATATACAGTAAAAATGGCATGCTCAAATAGTCATACATCACATAGGGGTATATTAGTCATTTATAAAAATAAGGGATCGGGTACACTTACCGGCCCAATAGTAGGTCCATAATCGTCTTGGGCGAATCGTGCAACCTTAACAATCAATCGATGATAATGGGCCCACAGCCCACATTACGGGCCCAAGTGGGCCCACACGCTCGTATGGCCCACATAGCCCAGAAATGACCTTAGCGTGTGAATTACACAGCCTGGCCCAATAATCTCCACACATCTGTGTGGTTTACCCATGTAGGGCCCACGAGCCCGTAAGGCCCACACGGCCCATTTCAGCCCAATGTGGCCCAAAATGGCCTAAGCCCATGAAATTGCCCATGGTGGCTCCTACGATCAAATGCCCAAGTTTTCGTATTCGGATTACAACACGAGCAAGAGTACGCTCGTGTAGCGTCAATAGACATACTTTTCTGGCTTTTGCCGATCTATGCTTATAGCAGTGTGATTACACACCTGTTAGGATTCTAGGTACGCAACCCCTTTTGAGATGAATTACACCTACAACAATTGACAAATTCATGACCAGCGTTAGTCATGCTTAATACCACAACAGTCACGAAACGAACTCGTTATAGACACTTACTTCCACTACCTCAACCAATGAAGTTTTATAACTCCGCAAGTAAACCAAGTCCAACACAATTTGGCACTACCACAATAACATTTGACATACAAAGGATTAGCACCTTAACAGATTAAAAAAAACATACTTACAACGCTTAAGACAAATTTCTACCCTTACCCAAAATACTTACCAACTGACAGCAACTTGCGCTAGACAGAACCCACTACTTAGGAGAAGGAAAATCGACGAGAGAGGGAAAGAATGAGAACACCAAATATTCAGCCAATGAAACAGAAGAACACCAAAGCTGATTCCCCCCTCTTTTAAGAGAAACCGAAAGTAGAAGAGGGGAAAAGAAGAAAATATTCAGCTTTAATCAAACAAGGAGATTCAGCCAAAGCAAGAAGAATAAAAGAATTTTGAGAAAGGGAGAGTATGGGTATTCGGCCAATACAGGGCTCAGTCTAAGAGAGAAGAAACTGAGAAGAGCCGAAAGAAAAAGAAAAAGGGTCGACCACTTGATCAAGGCGTTCGGCTTAATAGGGAAAAGAGAAGAAGAAGGAAGGAGGAACGAAAAGCAGTATTCGGCTAAAGTAAACAAAATAAAAGAATGGAAGTTGCCAACTTGAGGTATTGAGAACAAAGTCGACACTCAGTTAGCTAATCCACAAACAGGCACCCAAAGCATAACCATTTTCGACACCAATACCATAGCCGAATTTTTGACCAAATGAACTCATCTGATTCGGTTGGCCTTCTACACAATAAACACCTCCCCAACATTCCTACACAACCGAAACATTGAGTGCCAGAGTTCAAACCCGATGTAACTCTCCTTCAAATTTGAACTTGCTCGATTTTCTCTTTAGTTCCCTCCTATCCACCAATTCAAACAATCAAAATCCCCCATAATTCTCTCTTCAGATTCGGCTAAAAACAAATCAGTTCAAACTTTTGGTGTTTTGGTCAAACACAACCTCCTCCCACGACCACTAGCAAAAAATAATTTCCATTTGCACAAGCAAGGATTTGAACCTCAAACCCCTTGTACACTCCACACGCCACTTACCACTAGACTAGCAAGCTTTTTATGACAAGAAATAACCACATTTATTTAAGAAGCCTACTGACTAGAGACAGGGTTTTTCCATTTAAAACAAAATTTTGTTAAAGCCAAGGCTTGAACCCAAGACTTCTCAGACACTTCCCAGAACACTTAACCACTACAATAGGCACACAGTTATGTCACTTTCTTGCACAACTAAATATTTATGTGCAATCTCCTATCTGCACCCACTCTAGACTTAAAACTTCTAGGCCCAAAATTTGGGGCATTACAACTCACCCTCCTTAAAGAAATTTGGTCCCCGAAATTTCCAACTATCAGATCAGTCGCATATACAGACCACACCACTACGCTCCTACTGTGCATTCTAATTCCAAACACTAATACATTTAACCTGACTTTTAACACAATCCAAATTCACTTGTGCTTAACCAACCGATCTTCAGTATTAGTTCAAATTCTCCAAAAGGGAGTTCTATCAAATCCATCAAGAAGATAACTCCTTGGCCCTCCAAAGATAAATCTACCTTTAGTTGACTCAGTAACTTCACTCGTGGTGTTTTCAACCATTAAACCTGAGGTCTCAGGTACGGTACATGTTATATATAGGAATACATATATCCAACATCAATTAGTGCAGCGTAAGGTATATTATGGATAAAGAACGTACTTATATCCACATTTGGGGTGTCTCTATCCTCTCGGTGACGTGCAGTATAAACCAGTGCTGGCTGCCTTGCCTCAGTATAACCACCACCTCTACCCTCTACTCCCCGACCACGGCCCATACCATTTCCATCCCAGGGGCCTCTCGGTGGCTGCTGAACACCTCTCGGTTGCTGAACAGTATCCATACCAGTAGCTTGCATTTGACCGGGCCTCCGTTGACAATCTCTGATATGGTACTCCATAGATCCGCACCTAAAACATACCCCAATCCTTCTCCAGCACTCGCCTTGATGGCCCATCCCACATTCAGCACAGGGCTGTGGTCCAGTAACAGCAACAGGGGCCTCAACTCTGGCCGGCCCATCAACTTTGGGCTTTTTCTTAGGCCTCAAAATGGGCTTGAGGGCTCTGAATCCCTCTTATTCCTACCCATTTCCTTTTCACATTTCTAGCGTTCAGCGCGCTTCACATCCTCGGTGATCTTCTCCTTGTCCACTAAAGCAGAAAAATCTTTCTCCCTCTGTAGAGCTATCAAAACCCGTAGACTATCTTTGAGACCGTCTTCGAGACGAACGTAGTGCTCATATTCAGTTTGTAACACCCCCTTACCCGAGACCATCGACGGAGTCGAGCATGAGGCGTTAACAGACTTAAATTATCACTTAAACAATTTCAAACAATTTATTTCACCTTTCGTAATAAACTGCCCATCTGCGTCACAATTGCTGAAAAAAATCATATCTCAAGTTACAAAACTCAAAATTAAAATTCGTAAATTTTCCTTGAAACTAGACTCATATATCTATTTACTAATTTTTTTCCAAAATTTTTGGTTGGGCCAATTAGTACAGTTTATTATTTAAAGTTTCCCCTATTTCAGTGTTTGACTACTTTGACTTTGTTCACTACGAATCACTTTTGTCTCTGTACAGAATTCAAATGACTATGCCATTTATTTCTATTAAAATTAGTCTCAATAAGGAATCTATAAATATAAATTATGACTCCTAGTTATTTTTTACAATTTTTAGTGAACTTATAAAGTCAGAATAGGGGATTCAGAAATTGCTTTGACCCTATTTCACCAAAACTCAAATTTCTCATAAAATACAACTCATTTACCTATTTTTTTCTTTTATACGAAAATAGACTCAATAAGCTTTAATTTAATATGTTACTCATCATCTAATTTTGTCTCTACTATTTTTAGTGATTTTTCAAACTCACATCATTGCTGTTGTATGATACTATTTTATAGAAAATTTCACCTTTTTATGAATTTCCATGGATTAGAAAGCACATTAAGTATACATAACACCAAATATGATCTTGATTAGCCATTCCAATGGCTAATCATTACCAAAAATTTCCTTACCACCCAATAGCCATATCATAAGATCATATACACAAAATGATTATAATGTTATACATGCTATTCTCAAATTATACAAGCCACTATACCAAAATGGTCCACGGATAGTGTGAGCGAGCCTCCGACCGTTCTCAATTTCCGAGATGGCTTGTCAAAACTACAAAGAATGGAAAGGAGGGAGTAAGCATAAATGCTTAGTAAGTTCACATGTAAATATCAAGTAACATAATCATGCAATCTAACATAAAACATCATTTGTATAAATATCACCAAGACATTCATGTTACATTTGCATTTACTATCTTACCACGATTTCATCATACCAAGTTCTCAACCCGAGGGTTTAAGCGCATACCTGTCCAAATTTTCTCATTCACCACACTTACCAACATGTCACCTTCGTCTTAAGTATTCTCCTTATTCACTTAAGATTCACCCGTTGAACACATCAGAATATAATTTGGATACACGGATTGCATGCACAAATGTGCCATACCCGCAGCTAGACAAACTCAATAGCCTGCAAAATTATGTAGGCAAGCTACCATGTAACCCGCCCATAAGCAAACTCAGACTCAACAAAACGAGTTCGGGTGTTCGCATGCATAAGTGAACTCGGACTCAACTCAACGAGTTCGGATGCCTAGTTACATCTCACGAACTCAGACTCAACTCAACGAGCTCAGAACTCAGATATCCTAGTGACATGTCATTTGTATCCTAATCTATTCCCAAGGTTCAAACAGGATTTTCCTCAATCACACATCTTTGCCGTCTTCCACGGAATGTTGGAACCGATACTTGGTAGCATTTCATATTTATCAAGTAGCTCACATAATTTGCATATTACTAAATGATAATCCACAAAGTATAATATTTCATGATAATAATCATCATATCATATAAATAACATTAAATTACTTAAAATGAAAATTATATTACTATATTTACACCTGAACTTACCTCGGTACAAAATGTTAGAAATCGAGCCTATTAATCGTAAACTTTATTTTTCCCTTAATCACAACTCGAATCTTGTTTCTCTTGATCTAAAATAAAAAAAAATTTAGCTTATTTAATACTCACATTTATTAAAACAATCCTTGACTCAAACTTTGGCAAAATTACATGTTTGCCCCTAAACTTTTACATATTTACACTTTTGCCCCAAGCCTCAGAAATTAAACTTCATACTATTTTCTTATGTTATATGACATGCTGATCATTTTTCCCTTCTATGGAAACATCAAATTCTCACTCTAACATGTACTTATGAATATTAGGTACTTTTACCGATTATGCCGTTTTACTCGTTTTCACGTAAAATCGCTTAGCAAAAGTTGTTTAACACAATTTCAAGCTTCAATTATACCATAAAACATCAAAATAAACACATTTCACATATGATATTTTTCCAAATATAAACCCTAGGTTAAATTATTGCTAGAATAAGCTTAATCAAGTTACCGGGACTCCAAAAACGTAAAGAACATTAAAAACGGGGCTAAAATGGATTTAAAATCTAGCTTGGAAGCTTGAAAAACCCTAGCTATGTCTTCCTTATGTGAAATTCGGCCAAGGGGATGAAGATGGACAAAAATTTTTAATTTTGTTTTTAATTCATTTTAATAACTAAATGACCAAAATGGCCTTAATTAAAAACTATGGTGTTTTATCTTCCTTTAGGTATTTTTGTCCAAACTAGTATAATGGTCTAATTACTATCCAAGGACCTCCACTTTAAAAACCCATTACTCTCAAGTACTTAGTACCTTTGTGAACTAGAACACACATTTTACAACTTTTGCAATTTAGACCTAAATATCAAATTGGACCCTCTATCGATAAAATTTCTAAACGAAATTTTCACACAATCATGAAACCATGCCATAGACCATAAAATGATAATAAAATAATTATTTCTATCTCAAATTTATGGTCCCAAAACCACTATTCCGATTAGGCCCTAATTTGGGATATTACAACTCTCCCCCCTTTAGGGATTTTCGTCCCCGAAAATCTTACTGGTAAACAAGTGTGGGTATTGATTCATCATAGTTTCCTTGGGCTCCTATGTAGCCTCTTCTACCCTGTGCCTTTGACACAATACTTTCACGAAAGTGATACTTTTATTTAATGAATTTTTAGTTATGTCATTCGGTTTGACAAATGCTACTGCTGTGTTTATGGATTTAATGAATCGCATATTTCGGCCATACTTGGACAAGTTTGTTGTGGTATTTATTGATGATATCTTAATTTATTCGAAAGATAAGATAGAGCATGCTGAGCACTTGAGGATAGTTTTGCAAACTTTGAGAGATAAGCAGTTGTATGCCAAATTTAGTAAAAGTGAATTTTGGCTTCGAGAAGTTGGATTTTTGGGTCATATTGTTTCAGGTGATGGTATACGGGTTGATCCCAGTAAAATTTCAGCTATTGTTGATTGGAAACCTTTGAAAAATGTAACTGAGGTTAGAAGTTTCTTGGGTCTAGCTGGTTATTATCGACAGTTTGTAAACAGATTTTCTATAATTGCTACTCCTATGACCAGACTACTCCAAAAGGCTGTTAAATTTGAATGGACGGAACAATGTCAACAAAGTTTTGAGAAATTGAAAATATTACTGACTAAGGCACCAGTGTTAGTACAACCCGAGTCAGGTAAAGAATTTGTGGTGTATAGTGATGCTTCTCTAAATGGCTTGGGATGTGTACTTATGCAAGAAGGAAAAGTGGTGGCTTATGCTTCGAGGTAGTTGAAACCTTATGAAAGGAATTATCCGACTCATGATTTGGAACTGGCTGCTATAGTGTTTGCTTTGAAGATTTGGTGACATTATTTGTATGGTGAAAAGTGTCGAGTATATACCGACCACAAAAGTCTCAAGTACTTGATGTCATAAAAAGACTTGAATTTGAGACAGCGGAGATGGTTAGAATTATTGAAAGATTACGAGCTTGTGATTGACTACCATCCGGGGAAAGCGAATGTGGTTGCCGATGCTTTGAGTAGAAAGCCGTTGTTTGCTTTGAGAGCTATGAATACTTAGTTGACGGTGTCTGACGATGGTTCGATTCTAACAGAGTTGAGAACAAGAATGATGTTTTTACAAGAGATTTGTGAAGCTCAGAAAAGTGACAAAGATTTGCAAGCCAAGAGGAAGCAATGTGAGGTTGATACAGGATCAGATTTCAGAATCGGTTCTGATGGTTGCTTGATGTTTAAAAATCGGATTTGTGTACCAAAAAATGATGAGTTGATTCAAAAGATCTTGCACGAAGCACATACTGGTTGTTTGTCAATTCACCCGGGCAGTACAAAAATGTATAATGACTTGAAGAGAATGTATTGGTGGAATGGAATGAAAAGAGATATCTCCAAGTTTGTATCGAAATGCTTAATTTGTCAACAAGTGAAAGCTAAACACCAAGTGCCTTCGGGACTACTTCAGCCTATCATGGTTCTCGAGTGGAAGTGGGATCGAATTACTATGGATTTTTGCCGTTAACTCCGAGGAAGAAAGATGCCATCTGGGTAATAGTCGACAGATTGACTAAATCGGCTCATTTTATTCCGGTATGTACTGATTATTCTCTTAATAAGTTGGCTGAATTGTATATCAGTGAGATTGTTAGACTTCATAGAATACGTTTGTCGATCATTTAGGATAGAGATCCGAGATTTACATCGCGGTTTTAGTAAAAGTTGCAAGAGGTATTAGGTACGAAGTTAAATTTCAGCACCGCCTTCCATCCACAGACTGATGGACAATTAGAGAGAGTAATTTTGAATTTTATGGTAAGAAGACATGTGAGCCTAGTTTCAGGTAAAATTAACGGATCTTAATTTGGAGTTTTGTAGCTCAAGATATAAATAATTTAGTGACTATGACTCAAATGGACAGCTTTAAATATACATATAAGTAAATAGTGAAATTATAGATAATGTTACTTATAAGCGTATTATATAAATTAAGGGTGTGGAATGGAGAGGAGGAGGAAAATATATATGAATATTCAACTAGCATAGCTAATTTGCATGTTTTAGGCTCAGGGACTAAATTAAATAAAAGTAAAACTTTAAGGGTAATTTTGTAAAAATATTAGAAATGACCAATTTGCATAAAGTGGATTATTTTATTATTTAAAATTGCAAAATTGAATTAAATTATTAATTTAGTTCAAGATCAAGGAAAAACATGTTTTAAGGATTAAATTGAAAAGTGTTGAAATTATGAAAAATTCTAATATTTTATAGAATACATGGGTTGTTATCAATTTGTATGAGAATAACTACTGGAAATAAGGATTAAATTGCAAGAATTTTATTTTTAAATGCATGAAATATCAATATAATGAATTACCCGATTTATGTTTATGAAGAAATGGCTAAAGAATGATATGTATCATGATATGTCAATATGTGATTATCTTTGATACGTTGATACAAGGAAATTAAGTATATTGAGACGAGTAATAAATTCAAGTAAAACATGTCGAGAAAAATAAGTATATTTAAGAGACAATATGATTGATTTTAATTGGTTCCAAATATGAACGTTAGATGAAATAAAATATCTAATAAATAAATCGATAACTCCGGTAATGCTCCGTAACTCTATTCCGATGACGGATTCGGGTTAGAGGCGTTACACAGTTGCCACCATCCCATGTGCATAATGACTAAGTTGCAAAAATTTAGCTTTTTATTCAGCCACAGGTTTATCCCCTTGAGTCAAATTTAGAAACTCTCTCCTCCGGGCATCCACATAACTAGCGCCCACATATTTTCCTTGAAATGCAATCTTGAAAAATTCTCAGGTCAACCGGTCGGGTTGGGTGCCCTCTTTAACTGTAAGCCACCACTGATAGGTTTCATCTCATAACAATGACACTGCACCTTTTAGTTTCTGCTTGGGGGTTCAGTCGAGGTCATCCATTATCCTCTCTGTGGCCTCAACCCAATATTCAGCCACATTAGGGGCAACTCCAGCGATACCCCTAAAAATCTCAGCCCCATTGGACTGCAGTTGTTCCGTAACCAACCCACGGCCCACAGTACCTGTACTAGACTCAGTGACCCTTTCCAGAATACTCAACATCACTTGGGACAGTGCATTGCCCCCAGCCACTCGATTTTGAGACCCTATCTCAGTCATAGGTGAAGTTGGTGCCTCTCTAGCTTCTTCATTAGGCTGGTGTCCAGCTAACGAAGACTCAACCTAAGCACCTCCACGGCCTCTTCCGCGGCCTCTTCCACGAGTACCTCTAGTGCTCATTATCGAATGTGCTTAGTCTGTATTAATAATTTTATGCATCAGCTTATAGTTCCAGTGTTTATTGATAGATATTTTATGAAAAACAGTATCAGTTGTTCAGAGTTTTGTTTTCGCAGATCGTAGTTTCACTACAGTTTTAGTTTACCCTAAACAGAATATTTCAGTAACTCTACTACCTACAGTAGTCTCAATATTTCAATCTAAACAGACAGAAGTTTTAGAGAACTTACAGAATCGGTGCTGGAGACTCGGTGTACCACACATTCAATAAAACATTTCCAAGTTTTTCAAATCATTTAAAATAGTCCTTTTTCGAAATCTTGATTTAAAAGGAACCCAAATTGTGACAGCCCAAAATTGACCCTAGTCAGGAAGTGGTTTCGGGACCGCTAAACCGAGTCACCGAAATGTTTGAACGTAATATTTATTGTCTAGAATATGTAATTATGAATGTGTGAAAATTTCAAGCTTCGATTTAGTCGATTGCATGTGAATTCAGCTATTAGGACTTGAGTGACACTTTTGAAATGTGATAGGCTAATCTATAAGGACCTAATAGTGCATGTAATCGAAAGGAGGACTTGCATGTCAAATTCCCCCTAATAGCTAGTGGCCGCCATGACAAGGAAATATGGGCAAGACATGTCATGAAACATGTTTTGTAAGTGCATTATGTAAGGAGAAATAAAATAAGATGCATGGGTAATAAAAAATAAAAAAAATTGTGTGTGAAGGCTCTCCCCTCCCCATTGCCGTGAGTAGAGGAAAGAGAAGAAAAAATTGTTGTTCATCTTTTTTCATTTTCTTTGAGCTGAAATTCTAAGGAAGAAGGAAGGGTTCTTGCTTCATGCTTGGTTTGGAGGGGATTAGGAGGAAGTTTGGCCATACTTGTGTCAAGATTAAGGTAAGGTTGATGTTGTGCCATGAGACTCATGCATGTTTTTTGTTAGCTTGAGTTCTAATTAACCCATGGTTCAAATCCTTGCTATGTCATGGGGAGGATATTCAGCCAAGGTGGATTTTGTGTTAATGCCTTTTCATGCTAAATATGAAGCTTGCTAATGATGCATGTGAAGGTGGATTGATGGCTCTTGGACTTTATTTTTAGCATTTTTGAGTGAGGTATTAAGTTCTTTGTTCAACCATGACCAAAATTATAGTGTTGTGATGTATTCGGCCATAGTACATCCATAAGTATGATTTATGCTCATTGCATGATAAGTAAGATTTGTGTTTTGGATTTATGCTCATGTTTAGTATAATCAACTTGAGATTCGGCTCTTGCACATATGTATACATATATGTTTGCACATGATGCATTAGTATGATATATATATACTATCTCAAGGTATATATTTACATATGATGATGTTTCGGTTATGAAGTAAATGATTGATGCGCGTTGAGTTACGATATGTAATGCGTTAGTTAGTAAAATGTATGCTGTTTTTTTTGTGTGGTATTAAGTGTATAATTGGCCTCAACATGGACATGCATATTCGGCCACATGAGGGGAATTGGTGCATGCATTCGGTTAGAGGCAAGCATATTGACGCCTATTCTTGGCTTAGAAAATTCGCTAAGAGGAATATTAACTAATGTGTTGAGTTCGATTCATGATTTCGTACATATGCGACTTTGATGCCCAATGAGTATATATATTGGCTAAGTACCTTGAATTCCTCTTCGATGCTCAAATGATTAAATCAATTTATTTGTCAAATTAAGCTCAAGAGCAAAGGGAGCTAAATCCGATAAAGGGAAGGAAAAAGTAGTCGAGTAGTCATTAAAATCGCTCAACAACATCCAAGGTAAGTCTTGAGTAATGACCCTACTTGAATTATATTGAAATCATGCTCCTTGTGTGTGGCTATTGAGCGAAATTGTAAAGGTTTGATAAATATTTTGTGTTTGAGCCTTAGTAACTAAAAATGAAATATGGATGTGTCGTGATTATTGATATATGTGTACATGAGCATTTGAATGATACCAGGGCTAAGTCCCGAAGGCATTTATGCTAGTGATTATATCCGGCTAAGACCAAGGCATTCGTGTGAGTTGTTATATCCGGCTAAGACCAAGGCAATTGTGCAAGTTACCAAATCAGGTTAAGACCAAGGCAATTGTGCTTGTGTTATATCCGGTTAAATCCAAAGGTACGTGATTCGAAATGAACAATCTTGCTGTAAAAATTTCAGTTTATACACTTGTGAAAATTTCAGCAATGAGGTATGTTCGTGCGTGCTTGAATTAGTTGAGTCCTTACAAGTAAGTATTCGCCGGTTGATAAACGAGCTACCGCCTTTAGCTAAGTTGTTCTTTTGTGTATAAACATAAGGGTCGGTAATCTGAAGTAAGTATGATTATGAGAATGTGTTAATAAAGTGATTCATTTAGTTATGTAAATGTAATACTTTAGTCAAAGCTGATTTCATTACTTGAGACTTACTAAGCATTAAAATGCTTACCCCGTTGCTTTGGCTCTCTGTTTTATAGATTTTACTCATTAGCTATCGGATTCAGGATCATCGAAGTCGAAGTCATCCACACTATCAAAGCCCCCATTTTGGTACAATTTTGGTTGAACTTTGAAATGGCATGTATAGGACTACCCTTTTGTTGTAGGTCATGTACCTTTCGGTTTTGTGTAAACTTGGATAGCCATGCGAAAATGGCTTATATACGTTTTTAGCATAGTACTATAATCGTTTGTATGTTGATCATTATGAGGTATGGAATTGTTTTGAACGATTAGCCATTGGAATGGTTAATCATGATCACACTTTGTGCTACGTATGCAAAAAGGGCCAATGGAATCATGGAAATTATGAAATAGGTAAAGTCTACCTTAAAGGCAGATGCTGTCAGCAGCAGTGGTGTGGATGTGAAAAATCACTGAAAATAGCAGGAATGGAATAAATTAGTGAATAAATTATGTAAATGAACCTTGATGAATGTATTTTCATATGGAAGAAACGAAACGGTCATATGAGTTGTATGTTAAGAGATATTTAGGTTTTCGTGAGACAGGGCCAGAACGGTTTCTGGATCCCCTGTTCCGACTTTGGAAATTCATTTTAAATTAACCAGAGAGAATTAGGAGTCATTCCATATATGTATAGATTCCTCTTTGAGTCTAGTTTCTATAGAAACAAATAACATCAGTATTGAAGCCCTGTACAGAGATATATTCAAGTTGTAACGCGCGAAGGTCAGTGTAGTCGACCCTTGTCACATGGGAGACTTTAACTAATAAACTGTACTAATTGGCCCGACCAAAAATTCTAGAAAAAAATATGTAGATGGAAATATGAGTCTAATTTCAGGGAAAAATTACAAAACTGATTTTCAAACTTTGAAACTCAAGATATGATTTTTAAAGTGACAGTGATGCAGTAACCAGCTTGTCTGGAAATTTTTTAAATGGACTGTGAAAATGATTAAATTGAGTTGTGTGCACCTTGTGTTCGACTCCGGTAACGGACTCGGGTACGGGGTGTTACACAAATCCACAGCTGAGTTTTGCAATCTGACTCTGATACCACTAAATGTAACACTGCAAACCCGGCTTGGACGTTATCTCCGAATCTGACATCAAAGTGTTTTTCATAAAGCATAATATCGTTTGAAAAGCCCAATCTTTATTAAGCCTCTTTGATCTAAAACGTTATTAATTTCAAAATCTCCTTTGTAGCGGAAGCTTTTCTTCAAAATAGCTGCGTATTAACGTTTACTTGTAAAACGTTGTTTTCTTGTGGTAGCTCTTAAAATCGATTACGTATTTGTGGTATTTTTGGAAACATTTGTCTTTTTTGAAAACCCCTGTGTTTTTCCTACTGCTAGCAGTACTAAAGCAAAACAAATATAAATCCCCAAATTAAAAATAAAATCCAGAGAGGCCTTATTACATAAATATACCCAAATTAAACTACTTATAATTTAAAAGATAAATTCGGGAGCGTAAGCTGTTGTGTGGCCACCTTCGAGTCCCTTGCAGCACTGATCCACCTAAGGATTACCTGCACAGATAAACAGAAGGGTGAGTTTATGAAAACTCAGTGTGTATTCCCATATAAACAAACAATCTGAGTAAACACAATTTGGGCCTAAGCCCTTTCAGTTTTGGTTAGGGCCTTAGCCCATTTCAGAATCAGAAACAGTGTGGGCCTGAGCCCATTTCAGTAACCGTATCAGTGGGGCCTAAGCCCATTACAAAATCAGTACAGCATGCAATCAAAAATCCCACCCAATCTAGCCTCTACACACTATCTCCGTACCAACCCTACACACCATGTGGGGATAAAATCGACCCACCCATCCCTACACACCAAGTAGCACCGGTTGCGGCACTTAAATAGAATTTGCAGTAGAGCTGCCAGTAATAGGCTTACAGCCTTTCAATATACTACCTCCAACATCATATATCCCACCCCATACAATGCAACATAATATAAATGTATATACAGTAAAAATGGCATGCTCAAATAGTCATACATCACATAGGGGTATTTAGTCATTTACAAAAATAAGGGATCGGGTACACTTACCGGCCCAACAGTAGGTATATAATCGTCTTGGGTGACCCATGCAACCTTAACAATCAATTGGTGATAATGGACCCACAGCCCACATTGCCGGCCAATGTGGGCCCACACGCTCGTATGGCCCACATAGCCCAAAAATGGCCTTAGCCATGTGAATTACACAGCCTGGCCCAATAATCTCCATACATCCGTGTGAGGCCCACGAGCCTATTTTGGCCCAACGTGGCCCAAAACGGCCTAACACATGAAATCGCCCATGAAATCGCCCATGGTGGCCTCTACGATCAAACGCCCACGTTTTAGGGTTCGAATTACCACACGAGCGAGCGTACGCTCATGTAGCGTCAGTAGACATACTTTTTCAGCTTTTGCCGATCTATGCTTATAGCATTGTGATTACACACCTGTTAGGATTCTAGGTACGCAACCCCTCTTGAGATGAATTACACCTACAACAATTGACAAATTCATGACCAGTGTTAGTCATGCTTAATACCATAACAGTCACCAAACTAACTTGTTACAGACACTTACTTCCACTGCCTCAACCAATGAAGTCTTATAACTCCGCAGGTAAACCAAGTCCAACACGATTTGGCACTGCCGCAATAGCATTTGACATACAAAGGATTAGCACCTTAACAGATTAAAAACAACATACTTACAACGCTTGAAACAAATTTCTGCCCTTACCCAAATTACTTACCAACTAACAGCAACTTGCGCTAGACAAAACCCACAGCTTAGGAGAAGGAAAATTGGCGAGAGAGGGAAAGAATTGGAACACCAAATATTCGGCCAATGAAATAAAAGAACACCAAAGCTGATTCCCTCTCTTTTAAGAGAAACTGAAAGTAGAAGAGGGGAAGAGAAAAAAATATTAGACTTTAATCAAACAAGGAGATTCGGCCAAAGCAAGAAGAACAAAAGGATTTTGAGAAAGGTAGAGTATGGGTATTCGGCCAACACAGGGCTCAGTCTAAGAGAGAAGAAACTGAGAAGAGCCAAAAGAAAAAGAAAAGGGTCGGCCACTTGGTCAAGGCGTTCGGCTTAATGGAGAAAAGAAAAGAAGAATGAATGAGAAACGAAAAGCAGTTTTCAGCTAAAGCAACCAAAACAAAAGAAAGGAAGCTGGCAACTCGAGGTATTGAGAAGAAAGTCAACACTCAGTTAGCTAATCCACAAAATGGCACCCAAACCAGAACCATTTTCGGCACCAATACCATAGCCGAATTTTTGACCAAATGATCTTATCCGATTGGGTCGGCCTTCTACACACTAAACACCTCCCCAACATTCATACACAACTGAAATGCTAAGTGCCAGAGTTTAAACCCGACACAACTCTCCTTTAAATTTGAACTTGCTCAATTTTCTCCTTAATTTCCTCCTGTCCACCAATTCAAACAATCGAAATCCCCCATAATTCTCTCCTCAGATTCGGCTAGCAACAAATATGTTCAAACTTTTGGTGTTTTGGTTAAACACAGCCTCCTTCCATTGCCACCAGCAAAAAAAATCTCCATTTGCACAAACAGGGATTCGAACCTCAAACCCCTTGCACAGTCCACACGCTACTTACCACTAGACTAGTAGGCTTTTTATGATAAGAAATAACCACATTTATTTAAGAAGCCTACTGACTAGAGACAAGGTTTTTCCATTTAAAACAAAATTTTGTTAAAGCCAAAGCTTGAACCCTAGACCTCTCAAATACTTCCCAGAACACTTAACCACTGCAATAGGTACACAATTGTGTCACTTTCTTGCATAACTAAATATTTATGTGCAGTCTCCCATCTACTGTGACAGCCCTAAATTGACCCTAGTCGGAAAGTGGTTTCGGGACCACTAAACCGAGTCATAAAAATAATTAACCGTCATAGTTGATGCTCATTATATGTACATATGCATGTGTGAAAATTTCATGTTTGGATTTTGTTAATTGTAAGTGAATTTTATCAAATAGGACTTATGTGAGAAAATTTAGAAATGTGCTAGGCAAATGTAAGGTGGCCTATAAATGCATGTTGTGAAAATCTTTGGGTTTGCATGTCAATTTACCCAAAATTTAAGCATAGTGGCCAGCCATGCTATGAATGGAAACATGTTGCAAACATGTTTAGTTAGTGGTTATGTTAGAAAGAATAAATAATGAAAAAGGAATATGATGAAAACAAAGAAAAGAAAAAAAGTGTCCATCCTTTCACATTTTGTTGGCTTGGCCGAATGTTCTAAGAAGAAGGGGGGGAAGAGCTTGAGAAAATCAGCCATGGGAGGTTGCTAGACTAAGGTATGTTTGATGTTGTCCATGAGATTCATGCATGTTTTTAGTTGTTAGTTTGAGTTCTACCTAGCCCATGGTTTAAATCTTTGCTATGAGATGGGGATGATATTCGGCCATGGGTGTTGTCTTCTTGGTTGATGTTTGATGTTTGATGTTGTGGTGATGAGGCATGAAGATGAGTTAAGTTTCGGCTAAGGTGGATTTGTGTTGATGTCATTTGCATGCTAAGTGTGAAGCTTTGTAATGATACATGTGTATGGTGCTTTTGATGTTGTGAATGGAAGTAGAGGAAAAGTAAAAGAAAATTTATGTAGAAATGTGATATATGTGGATTTATAGGATGTTACAAATATATGTGAAGCCATGCTAGATTAGGAAAAATTCAGTCAAGTGTTCATGAGATGAAATTTTGTGTTTAGGTGAACTAAAGATGATAGTATAGTTGATATTATATATATATATATATATATATATATATATGCATATTCGGCCATCAAATTAAGAGCATAGGTGATGATGAGTCTAAGCTTTGTACATTCGGCCATATATATATATATGCATGTGTGATTGGATTATTGATAGTAGGGCGATAGCATATGGTTATTAGCCTAATAGCTAAGAGCATAAGGTAGCAAGATAAAAATTTTACCATGCCGTTCCGTATGTCATAAAATCATTAAAATGTGAATACCAATATATGTAGCAAAGCGGTTGAATGAGTTAATTTATTTGTTTAAGCTCAAGATCCTAAAGGAGAGCGTCCAACAAGGGAAATCGAAGGTCATCGAGTAGCCGACTTGGAATTATTTTACCCAACACAAGGTAAGTCATTAAGCATATAGTTGGTATTGATTTAAATGATCGTAATACCTATGCAATTGTGTTTAATGAGATGAAATGTATACAAATGTATATGTATGTAGAGATGAAATTGTCGAATGTAAAAAAGAAGTGAAGCGTATATAGTGGCTGGTTTTCGGCACTAAGTGTGCGGACAATAAGTGTTCACGGTTGAGAGAATGGCACTAAGTGTGCGGGCTTGAAATGCATGGCACTAAGTGTGCGAGTTTAAAGTACATGGCACTAAGTGTGTGTGGTTGATTATTAAGCACTATGTGTGCGAACCCACTATATAAATATATATATACATATTTTCTATCAATTATTTATAATAAGGGTGCGACCTTACCAAATCGATTTCGAACAGCGGAAAGGGTAAGTACCTTGAGTTCATGGCTAATAGGTGCTATGTTTATATATGGAGTTGAGCGTGGTAAGTTTTGAACCTATGTGATGATTATAATTGAAGTCACATACATAAGGTTCATCGTGGAATAGGTGAAATTTCGTTTAGTTGTATGATTGTAACGAAAATAAAATGATGTATGGAAATGCCTCAATTATCCTATTGAATAGCGTATGAAATGTCAATGTAGGACTTGGAATGAGATTGAATCGTAAGGTCTAAGAAACTATGGCATAGTTCGGTATGGATGGAGTACTTAGCCTCATTTCGTTGTTTCCTCTTGTGAAAATTTTATTAATGGATGGTAGTGTAATGCTTATGACTTACTGAGTTATATACTCATTCGGTGTTTGCTTGTCACCCATTTTAGGTTTCTTGGACTCGACTTTTTGCGTATTCGGGACCGTCATCAAGTCATCACACCAGCTTGCAACTTTTGGTATCTTCTTCTTAGTTGGTCTAAGAGAACATTTCGGCATGTATAGGCTATTATGTTTGTTTGAACTTTGGTATGTAAAACTTTGGATAGCCATGCGAAAATGGCTTATATACGTTTTTAGCATAGTACTATAATCGTTTGTATGTTGATCACTAAGAGGTATGGAAATGTTTGGAAACAATTAGCCATTGGAATGGTTAATCATGATTATACTTTGTGCCATGTATGCAAAAAGGGCTAATTGAATCATGGAAACTATGAAATAGGTAAAGTCTACATTAAAGGCAGATGCTGACAGCAGCAGCGATGTAGATGTGAAAAATCACTAAAAATATTAGGAATGGAATTAAATAGTGAATAAATTATTTAAATGAACCTTGATGAATCTACTTTCATATGGAAGAAACGAAATGGTCATATGAGTTGTATGTTAAGAGATATTTAGGTTTTCGTGAAACAGGGCCAGAACGGTTTCTGGATTCCCTGTTCCGAATTTGAAAATTCATTATAAATTAACCCGATACATTTATAAGTCATTCCATATATGTATAGATTCCTTTTTGAGTCTAGTTTCTATAGAAACAAACTGCATCAGTATTGAAGCCCTGTACAGGGAGATATCCAGGTCGTAATGCATGAAGGTCAGTGTAGTCGCACCCTGGAACAGGGGAGACTTTAACTAATAAACTGTACTAATTGGCCCGACCAAAAATTCTAGAAAAAAAATTTTAGATGGATATATGAGTCTAGTTTCAGGGAAAAATCACAAAACTGATTTTCGAGTTGTAGAACTCAAGATATGATTTTTAAGGTGACAGTGACACAGTTAGCCAGCTGTCTGGAAATTTTTTTTTTTATGAACGGTGAAATTAAGTGAACGAAGTCTGTTAACCCCTCGTGTCCGACCCCGGCGACGGTCTCGGGTACGGGGTGTTACATCTACACCCACTCAAGACTTAAAACTTCTAGGCCCAAAATTTCGAGCATTACACATGTCCCAGAGATGTCTTACACTAGCACACAAAGAACCCGAGTGTCATGGCATGAATATCCGATTTATTTCCTAAGGTTCGAACTGGAGTTCTACTATCTCAATATTCATCATGCATAATCATTTCCACAAAGAAGAAATTTATGCTATATCAATTCAAACACATATAATAACATTATAACTGCATTATTTACATATAACTTACCTCGGATTACAAAATGTGGATGACTAGTTCGACTTAGTCCACTTGTTTTGCTTTTCCCCAATCTAGGCCTGGATATTGTAATTCTCGATCTAAAATGATAGAAATTCATTCATTTCATTAGCATATTAATCTCGACAATCAAAAATTCATACTTGGGCAAAATGACCCTTTTGCCCCTAGACTTTCATAAAATGACCATTTTACCCCTAGGTCCGAAAATTAATTTTTATCACATTTTCTCACTAACCAAGCCTTGACGATTACTTTTTACACTAGAAGCAGTCCAAAATTCTCAATATTTCACACATTTATCACCAATTTTACAACTTATGCAAAATGATCCTTTTTAGAGTTTTCATGAGAAGTCTCTTCACAAAAGTTGTTTATTTCACAACTATGATTCATTTTATTCCATAAAATTTTAGAAAACAACATGTCTACTATCATGGCAAAACCCTAGACTTTCAACCATTTTGCAAAATAGTCCCCTTGTTAGAAAGTCAAGATACAAGGATCTCAAAAGTACAAAAATATTCAAGAAAAGCCATCAAAATCACTTACTTGTAGAGTGACTAAGTCGCTGAAATTTCAAGATTCAAAAACTCCTCTAATGGCTGATATTTTCGGTCAAGAAGAAAGGATAGAGGAAAAAAAAAGATGACGGCTAAGCTTTTTAGTATTATTTTATCACATATTAGGTCATCAAATACCTAACACATTGACCATTTAATTTCTTTGTCTCATGGCCAGCCAAGCTATAATATAAGGGTTTATTTTCTCTTTAAAGACCCCCAATTTAAGTTTTATGGCAATTTAACACCCTTAGCTATCAAATTAAGACTTTTGCACTTTATGCGATTTAGTCCTTTTTCAAAATTAAGTTCTCAAATGCTAAAATTAATTCACCAAATTTTTCATGTACTATAATAAACATGTTATAACTCTAAAATAATAACAAAATACTTTCTCTGAACTTGGAAACCACTATTCCGACTAAGCCCAAAATCGTGCTATTACAATTCTCTCTCTTAGAGATTTTCGTCCTCGAAAATCTTACCGGTGAATAAGTTCGGGTATTGATCTCTCATAGTCTCTTCGAGTTCCCACATGGCTTCCTCGACTCCGTGTCTTTGTCACTGAACCTTTATAAGTGCTACACTTTTATTCCTCAGCTACTTGACCTCTCAATCCAAAATCTTAATCGGTTCTTCACCATAGGTCATATCCGGGCTTATTTCAATTTCTCCCGGTGAAATCACGTGTGAGGGGTCAGATCGGTAGCGGTGCAACATCGATACATGGAATACATCATGAATTTTCTCTAGCTCACGAGGCAAGACTAATTGGTATGCTACTGGCCCAATTCTCTCGGTCACCTCATAAGGTCCAATAAACCGCGGATTTAGCTTGCCTTTTCTACCAAATCTAAGGACTTTCTTCCATGGGGATACTTTCAAAAACACTTTATCCCAGACTTGAAACTTGATCTCTTTCCGTTTCAAATCCACGTAGGATTTCTTGTGACAGTCCTAATTTGACCCTAGTCGGGAAGTGGTTTCGGGACCACAAATTTGAGTCACAAAAATAATTAAATGTTATATTCTGTGATTATTACATGTGAAAGTGTATGTGTGAAAATTTCATGCTTTGATTTTGTTATTTAAATGTGAAATTAATTAAAAAGGACTTATGTGAAAAATATTGAAATTGTGATAGGTTGAAGTGTAGTGGTCAAATATTGCATGGCTTAAAATATGGGGATTTGCATGTCAAATTCCCCATTTTTAAGTAAGTGGCCGGCCCTATTGATGGTGGAATAGCCATATATGCCTTACATATTAATATTATAATAGTTAATGGGTAAGGTGAATGAATAAAAAAAAAAGAAAAAGGGACCATACATCCTTGCCTGTTCTTGCCGAATGTGGGAAAAAGAAAGAGGAAAGATATTTTGAGGATTTCGGCCAAGGAGAAAACTCAGAATCTAAGGTAGAAAAAAAGGGCTCTTTGATATTTGGCCTTGGTGATTCTAATTAAGGTATGTTTAATTTTATTTCTTGATAATTTATGTGAAATTGAGTTAATTGCTAAGCTCCTTTCATAGCCCATGACTCAATTTTTGTTATTGGTTTGAAGTGATGCATTCGGCTATGGGTTGTAGAGTGTCTTGGTCGGTGTTTAGATATTTTTGTGATAAGGCATGAAGATAGTTGATTTTGAGTGTTTAATAAAAAGGATTGGATGTGAGTGTGTGTGAAATAGCAAATGATGAGTCTCGGTAACTTCATGAAGTGTTCGGCTATTGTGTTTATGTGAATATATATATGCTGAATGTAGTCTTGGATAAGTAAATTTTGATGTATTAGATTGGTAACACGGTTATGCCGATTGTGAAAATATGATAAAGGTGCCAAGAAATATTTGTAAAGATGTATAGTGCCGAATGTGTTCATGAATGAATGAGTTATGTGGGTTGTTTAAATGAAAGGAATGGATAAGTTAACGTATAATTGAGCATGATGTATTGTATTGAGATTATGGATAAGTGAAAGTATAGATATGTGATGAAATTGATTGGTGATATACATGTTTAAATAATGTGAATGCAAGGTATGTGTGAAAGAGTGAATTGGTAATAAATCTGCTTGGGATAGCAGCAGTAATGTGATTTTGGAAAATCACCATAAATTGTGGGAGATGATTTAGAAGCTGAATAAATTATGTAATTAAAGCTTAATGAGCCTAGTTTTTTATAAAAGAAACCGTGAAAGCAAATGAATTTCTGATAATGAGATATTTGAAGTGGTGTGGGATAGAGTCAAATGACTTTGGGGTCCCCTATTCCTTTTATTTAGAAAATCATTATAATTTTTTCAAAAATGGTTATAAGATAAAGTTTATATGCTTAGACTCCTTAATGATTCTAGTTTCAAATGAAATCAACTAGAACATATTTTGAATTCTGTACAATGAGAAATTTGATTCGTAGTGAAGAGTGGTCAGATTAGTCAAATAGTGAAACAGGGGAAACTTTAAGAAAAATCTGGTATTGATTGGCCAAACCAAAAATTCTTAAAATTTTATGCATAGAAGATATATGAGTCTATTTTCAGGGAAAATTAACATAAATTTATTTGGAGTTTCGTAGCTCCAGTTATAAATGATTTAGTGACTGTTGCTCAGGAAGACAGCTTGCAGTGAAATTATGATTATGTGGTAAACATTGACAAAAATTTGTTAATGAGTTGCTTATTGATTTCTTATAAGCTTACTATGATCTGTATGTGTGAAATTCGAATATATATATATATTATATATTCTGAAAGTGATGCTTGAATAGTCGAATAATGACTAAGTTTAAAATTGTTGAATTTAAGCTCAAGAGCATAGAGGGGCAAATTCGGATAAGGGAAAAGAGAAAGTAATCGAATAGCCGTTGTAATCGTTTGGTTAAGTTCTTAAGTGTTTAAGCTTGATTCCTTTTTATATACCTAAGAGTTAAATTAATATGGCAAAGAGAATGTAAATTTTATTTAGTTAATGTGCCGAATATGTAATGATTTAAGGCTATAAGCCGATTATGGCTATTATGCTTAAGTTGATTTGGATTTGGAAATTTGATGCACTAAATGAGTGTTACAATGAATAAACTATGCCGTATATGTGTTGGTAGAGATATCACGATTTGTGATTATTAAATCTCTAAAGGAAACCATGATGTGTATAAAATTATTATTATTAGTCCTTTGTGGTAGCCGAATATGGCTTGGCACTAAAGTGATTAATTGTGAACTTCGATGAGGTGGACTATTAAAAGTGTGGTGTTATAAGACTATGGGCTAATACGATATGTGGATTCGTTCCGTAAAGTAAATTATTCAGGTACGAACAACCTAATTATGTACATGTGAATTAAATGAAAATGATGATTGATGTGAATCGAACTTATAAGAAATGGTTTCATGTTTAGGTTCAACTATGAGACCTTGTGTTAAATCGACAATTGAATTCATTCAATACATTAAGTTGGCCAAGTATGCGATATGTACTTATGGATGTTAAATTGATTGGAATTGAATCATGAATGTGAATTGAGAAGCATAGGTAAAAATGTTGTATATGTGAGTAAGGGTAAAACCATCGTAAATTATCGATAAGGATGGGCTATGTGCGGAACCATCTTATAATTGCTAATTTGAAAGGTTGTGTGCGAATCAGTGAGCAATATGTATATATTAGATGAATTGTGACCTTTTGGTTCTACTTGAATTAAGTTGTGCGATAAATAATTTACGTATATGACTTTTAGTCAAATGGTTACTATGGGTTAAGTTTGAATGGTGAAATGGATATGTGATATTTATGTATGACTTTTGAACCGAAATGTAAATGATGGTGTTCATATAAAGCTTATATCGGATTGTAGCAAATGACTACTAATGTGATATGTTGAATGAGATGTGTTAATATATGATTAAATATGCATGATATTTGATGTGTATCCGGGTTAAATCCCGCAGGCCTAGTGCTGGTATTATATCTGAGTTTAAAGTCCCGTAGGCTTCGTGCTGGTGTTATGTTCGAGTTTCATACCTCGCAGGCCAAGTGTTAGTGAATTTGATAAAGTATATGACTACTAGATCCTACGCTATGATGATAAATTGAATGACTACGAGATCCTACGCTATGATGATAAATTGAACTCGTATTACACATTAAGTGATTCAGGTATGTGATACATATATATTATATGTGAGATTGATCTGACGGGAATTAAGACGGTGTAATTAGTAACATATGAAAAGATGTTGTAAATTCATATGTATATTTGTATATGTGTGTATTCAGTTATTATGCAAAGTTACAAGATAGTTTTCGATATGCCATTTAACTATGAATTTTGAAAGTAAATGTGGGTAAGAAATGATACACTAGTGAAATTTGAAAGAATTAAAGTTAATCCGGAAGCTTGTAAATACTATGTTTATATGAGTTTGAGTATAAACGGAGTAAAATGATATGTGTTTGTGCATAATCAGCCAAATAGTATTGTACTCAGAAAGTGTTATGTGATTTCAAACATTTGGTTTGTTTTTAAGTTCAACTGTTTAAATTGCTTAAGACTTACTAAGCTTATGAAAGCTTACTTTGAATGTTATGTTTCTCTGTTTATTTTTGTAGATCGTTGACTCTTACTATTAGCTCGGGGATCGTCGAGATGCCGTCACACTATCTACTATTGTAGTAATCATGTGATTTGGACTTAGCTTATGGCATGTATAGGATAAACTATAAGTAGAATGATATTTTGACTATTGTATATAAGCCATGCGAATATGGCATCTTATGGAAGTTTACTTTTATAAGTTTTAAATTCAATATTTGTTTGTGTCTATTAGTTATATAAATAAATGATCTTTTATTTAAGAAAAGGTTCAAAATTTTACTGTTCTGATCCGATTTCTAAATTCTGTTAATGCCTCGTCCTATTCCGGTGACGGTTACGGGATAGGGGTGTTACATTTCTGTCTATCCAATGTGGCCTTTATACAATCGTGAATCGCTTTAACCTTTTCTTCATTCTCTCTAACTAAGTCGACCCCGTGAATCTAATTGTCTCTCAACTCAGTCCAATATAAAGGCATTCGGCACTTACGCCCATACAAAGCCTCATAAGGTGCCATTTTCAAACCTGATTAATAATTTTTGTTGTAGGCGAATTCGACCAATGGTAAATATCTTTCCCAACTGCCTTGAAACTCGAGAACACAACACCGTAACATGTCCTCTAATATCTGAATTACTCTCTCTGACTGTCTGTCGGTTTGCAGGTGAAAGTTGTGCTAAAGTTCAACTTTGTTCCCAAAGCCTCTTGTAATTTCTTCTAAAACCTCGAGGTAAACCTCGGGTCTCTGTCTAAAATAATTGACAAGGGCACTCCATGAAGTCTCACGATCTCAAAAACATATAGATCAACCAATTTCTCAAGGGAATATTCGGTACGCACTGGTATAAAATGTGCCAACTTAGTAAGTCTATCAACAACGACCCAAACTGAATCTTTTTTCCTTGGTGTCAAAGGCAACCCTGACACAAAATCCATGGTTACTCGGTCCCATTTCCACAAGGGAACCATCACAGGCTGAAGTAAACCCAAGGGTACTTGGTGTTCAGCCTTCACTTGCTGACAAACTAGACACTTAGAAATGAACTCAGAAATGTCTCTTTACATTCATGACCACCAGTACAAGCTGTTATACATTTTTACACTACCTAGGTGGATAGACAAACAACCACTATGTACGTCTCGTAAAATCTTCTGAATGAGCGCATTATCTTTGGGTACACAAACCCTATCTTGGAACATCAAGCAGCCTTCGGTATTAATCTGAAAATCCAATTCATCATTCAACTCACACTGAGCCATCTTAACTTGTAAATCCTTGTCACCTTTCTGAGCTTCACAGATCTCTTGCAGAAATGTCAGTCTAGCTCTCAACTCTGCCAGAACCAAACCATCATTAGTCACTGACAACCGAGCATTCATAGCTCTCAAGGCGAACAATGATTTCCTACTCAATGCATCAACAACTACATTCGCTTTTCCCGGGTGGTAGTCAATCACCAACTCGTAATCCTATATCAACTCTAGCCATCTTCGTTGCCGTAGATTCAACTCCTTCTGAGTCATTAAATACTTGAGACTTTTGTCGTCGGTGAACACTTAACATCTCTTGCCATACAAATGGTGTCTCCAAATCTTTAATGTGAATACGATGGTGGCCAACTCTAAATCGTGCATCGGGTAATTCTTCTCGTGTGGCTTTAGCTGTCTCGAGGCATAGGCTATTAGCTTGCCTTCTTGCATGAGCACGCACCCTAACCCATTCAAGGATGCATCGCTATACACCACAAACTCTTTTCCTGGTTCCGGTTGCACTAAGACTGGGGCTTCGATTAACAAAGCCTTTAGTTTCTCGAAACTCTGTTGGCACTTCTCTGTCCATTCAAACTTGACATCCTTTTAAAACAACCTTATCATCAGAGTAGCTATTATCGAGAACCCATTTACAAATCTTCTGTAGTATCCAGCCAAACCTAAAAAGCTTTAAACTTTTGACACATTTTTCGATGATTTCCACTCAACGATAGCCGAGATCTTACTCGGGTCAACTCAAATTTCATCTCCCGATATGATGTCTCTTAGGAATCTAACCTCCTTAAGCTAAAATTCACTCCTACTGAACTTGGCATATAACTGTTTATCTCTCAAGGTTTGTAAAACTGTTCTCAGATGCTTCGCATGCTCACTCTCATCCCGTGAGTAAATCAATATGTTGTCAATAAAGACTACTATGAACTTATCCAAATACGGCCAAAAATGCAATTCATCAGATCCATAAACACCGTAGAGGCCTTTGTTAAACTGAAGGGCATGACAAGAAACTCATAGTGCCCATACCTTGTCCTAAATGCGGTTTTCGATACATCTTACTCCTTAACCCTTAGCTGGTAGTAGCCAGACCTTAGGTCGATCTTAGAAAACACAATGGCTCCCTTCAACTGATCAAACAAATCGCCAATCCTTGGCAAGGGATACTTGTTCTTCACAGTCACCTTGTTGAGTTGTCGGTAGTCTATGCACAATCTCATCGACCCATCTGTTTTCTTCACAAATAGCACTGGGGCACCACACGGAGAGAAACTTGGTCTTGCAAAACCCTTGTTAGTTAACTATTGTAGTTGAACTTTAAACTCCTTTAACTCTGAAGGAGCCATCCTTTATGGAGCAATTGAGATGGGTGTCGTATTGAAGACTAACTCAATTCCAAATTTGACTTCCCTCATTGGAGGCAATCCGGGCAATTCTTCCGGAAACACATCCGTAAACTCACATACCACTGGTACCGATTCAATCGTCGACTCAGACACTTGAATTTAGCACAAAAGCGAGATAAGCCTTATATCCTTTTCTCAAATAACTCTCTCAAGTCATAGACGATATCACTACAGGTGAGTTATCTGATTCATCTGGTTCAACCCGAAGAACATTTTCGTCTTCACATTTCAACTCAATAACTTTCTGTCCATAATCCATTACAACCTCGTGAGAAGTCAGCCAGTCCATACCTAGGATTACATCGAATTCATCAAACGACAACAATATAAGGTTTGCCAGAAAATAATGACCTCTAATCGTCAAGGGACAGTTTCTACATACTCGGTCTACTAACACATACCTGCCTAACGGGTTTGACACTTTTATCACAAATTCAGTAGGTTCAACTGACATATTCATATTGGGTACTAATTTCATGTATACATAGGAATGAGTAGACCATGGATCAATCAAAGCAATAACAGAAATATCGTGAAAAGAAAAAGTACCCGTAATCACATCTGGTGAATATGCCTCTTCGCGAGTGTGAATAGCATAAGTCCTTGCAAGCGCACGGCCCTCGGACCTCACAGTTGAATCTCAAGGGGCACCTTTACTGCTAGCCCCACTGCCCAGGTTCTTCTATTGTCTACCCCTCGTAAGAGCACTACTCACCCTCGTATCTTGTTTTTTCTCTTTCTCATCTAACTTAAGGCAGTCTCAAATGAAGTGGTCCAAAGATCCACATTTGAAGCAACCTCTTTCATTCCCTCGGTACTCATCGAAATGACGCCTACCACACTGTGAACACTCCAGCCTATTTGGCCGAGCACTACCAACGCTCGCGATGGAAGTGGTCTGGGCCTTAGAAGTCGTATTCTACTTGTTCTTACTCTTATTTGAGAATCCCACTAACACTGATGAGGTCTACTTTGATTTCCCTATTATCTTTTCCTTGAGTCTTGAGACTCAATGTCAACTCTTCTTTTCTCTTTGGCCAATTCCTCGGCCTTACATGCTCTCTCCACGAGCACCACAAATTCCCTCAATTCTAAAATGCCCACTAATAGACAGATATCTTTGTTTAGACCATATTCAAACCTCTTGGACATGATGGCTTCTATAGATACGCACTCCCATGCATATTTGCTGAGTCTCACAAACTTACGCTCGTACTCCGTTACTGTCCTACAGCCTTGCTTCATCTCTAAAATTTTTTTCCTCTTTTGGTCTATAAACCTCTGACTAATGTACTTTTTTCGGAACTCTTCCTGGAAGAACTCCAAAGTTATCCTCTCTCTTGGTACAACGGACACGAGAGTATTCCACCATTGGTAGGCCGAATCTCATAGGAGTGACATTGCACACTTCACAGACTCTTCAGACGTACACAATAGCTCATCAAATACCCTAATGGTATTTTCCAACCAGAAATTTTCTCCTTCTAGGTCATCATCAATTTTAGCCTGAAAATCCTCAGCCCCTTACTTTCGTACTTTTTCTACCAGGGGTTTCTCTCTCCTAACCATTTCTACTCCTTGCGGAGCGAATGGGGTATACTGAGGAATCGGAGGAGGTAGGGGAGGTGGAGTGTTTGGATTCGCACGAACAAACTCCGTGTACCAAGCGTTCATCATGTGGAGGTAAGCCTCTCTGGCCTCTTTGCCCAGACTCAGTGTTACGAGCCTACTATCTACTGGCATAGTCCCTTCGGTAGAAGCTGACGCATTACTCTCCACATCATCTACCGTAGCTACGTCAGGATCCATTTACTATATAAATAAAAACATAATTTATCTCGTCATGAGTTGTCACACTATTAATAAATAATTATCGCATGTACAGTTAGACTCGTACTCACGCTAGGTTAGTCCTAGAACTGACTAAACCATAGCTCTGATACCACTAAATGTAACACCCCTTACTCGACTGAGGTCAGGACTGGGCATAAGGCATTACCATACTTAACTACATGCATACAATCGTTTTCGAGTCACCAAGACTTGATCAATTTTAAAACTCTTTCGGACTCTGTTTAAACTCTTTAATGTGGGCCTACGAGGCCTCAAACTTTCCTTGGAAACCATTTGGAACCAACTCGAGTCTTTAAACTGACTAAATAAAAATGACTCTTCAAACAAGGTACACGCCCGTGTGAAAGGGCAACATGCCCGTGTGGTCCTTATAACATGGCCGTGTTGATGACCAATGTGACACACACGACCTAAGCATCTAGGGACACGTGTCCCCGTGTCCCATACCTGTGACAGCCCTAATGTGACCCTAGTCGGAAAGTGGTTTCGGAACCACAAAACCGAGTCATAAAAATAATTAACCGACATATTTAATGCTTATTATATGTATATATGCATGTGTGAAAATTTTGTGTTTGAATTTTGTTAATTGTAAGTGAATTTTATTAAATAGGACTTGTGTGAGAAAATTTAGAAATGTGCTAGGCAAATGTTAAAGTGGCCTATTGATGCATGATAGAAAATGCTTGTACTTGCATGTCAAATTGGCCAAATTCTAAATGGTGGCTGGCCATGTTATGGACTAAAGCATATTATAATTATTTTGTGCTAATAATTTTATGTTACACAATAAAATAACGAATTAAGAATAATAGAACATGAGGTGAGTGGGAGGAAAAAAAACAAAAGTTGTTTCCTCCTTGTTCCTCCTTTGCCGTGACTTGAGGGTGGGAGAAGAAAAGAATTCCCTTGTTTCATGTTCAGCTTGGTTGATGTTTAGGAAGAGCTCAAGAGCAAAGGGGGACTAAATCCGATAAAGGGAAGGAAAAAGTAATTGAATAGCCGTTGAAGTCGTTCGACAACATCCGAGGTAAGTCTTCGAGTAATGAAACTTAGTTTATGATTTGATTAAGTCATGACATATAAGCATAACGAATAAACGGAGATATAATGACTTTACTTGAATGATATATTGAGGTGATTAGTTTATATCTATGACGGGTATCCGATAATGTGTATAGAGATCATGTTATAAAGCCACTCGAAATCATGCTCTTTGTATATGGCTATTGAGCCGAAATTGGTAAGGTTTGATAAGTGTCTTATGTTTGAGCTTTAGTAATGAAAATGAAATATGGATGTGTCATGATTTATCGATATATGTGCATGATTATTCGGATGACATCCGGGCTAAGTCCCGAAGGCATGGTGCTAGTGACTATATCCGGGCTAAGTCCCGAAGGCAGTTGTGCTAGTGACTATATCCGGGCTAAGTCCCGAAGGCATTTGTGCTATTGACTATATCCGGGCTAAGTCCCGAAGGCATTTGTGCATTTGTGCTAGTGACTATATCCGGGCTAAGTCCCGAAGGCATTTGTGCGAGTTGCTATATCCGGCTAAATCCCGAAGGTACTTGGGTTTGGAAGTGAGTGATCTTGCTGTAATAATTTCAATTAATATGCACATAAAATCCAAACGATAAGGTATGTTTCCGTATATGCATCGGAAAGGTTGATTCCTTTTAAATAGTATTCGCTCAATTGATTAACGAACTTCCGACCTCTAGTTAGGTTTGATTCCTGTGTATGAATATAATGGTTGAAGCATGAAGTAAGTATGATTTGAGAACATGCATATATGCAATTATTCATGTAGTCATATGAGCGTTATACCTTAGTCGTGAATAATTTCATTACTTGAACTTACTAAGCATTAAAATGCTTACTCGATTACTTTGATTCTTTGTTTTATAGATTTTGTTAAATCACTATTGGACTCGGGAGTGTCAAAGTCGAAGTCATCCACACTATCTAAGCCACTTTTGGTACTCTTTTAGTTCAATTTTGAAAATGGCATGTATAGGGCTGACCCTTGTTGTTAATTAAGTACCCTTTGGTAATGTGTATTCATATAGCCATGCGAAAATGGCTCGTATATTTCGAAGTATAACATTATGGTCTTGTGATATGGTTATTAAGTGGTGTGGAAATGTTTGGTAATGAGTAGCCATTGGAATGGCCAATCATGGTCCTATTGGTGCTACGTACGTCATGGCTAATCAGGATTACCCTTGATAATAATGTATGTCAATTTACTATTTGATTCATGGAAAATTATGTAATAGGTAAGGTCTACCTTAAAGGCAGATGCTGACAGCAGCAGTGGTGTGAATTTGAAAAATAACTAAAAATAGTAGGAATGGATTTAAATAGTGAATAAATTATGTAATCGAACCTTGATGAATCTACTTTCATATGGAAGAAACAAAACGGTCATATGAGTCGGATTTTAAGAGATATTTACATTTTCATGGAACAGGGCCAGAGCGATTTCTGGATCCCCTGATCTGACTTTGGAAATTCATTATAAATTAACCAGAGATAATTAGAAGTCATGCTATATATGTATAGATTCCGTTTTGAGTCTAGTTTCATTAGAAACAAATGGCATAAGTATTGAAGCCCTGTACATGGAAATATATAACTCGTAATGCATGAAGGTCAGAGCAGTCGAACCCTGAAATAGGTGAGACTTTAACTAATAAACTGTACTAATTGGCCCAATCAAAAATTCTAGAAAAAAATTTGTAGATGGATATATGAGTCTAGTTTCAGGAAAAATTTACAGAACTAGTTTTTGAGTTTTGGAACTCGAGATATGATTTTTAAGGTGACAGTGATGCAGTTAGCCAGCTCGTCTGGAAATTTAAAATGGACTGTGCAAATAAGTGAATTAAGTCTGTTAACCCCTCGTGCCCGACTCCGGCAACGGTCTCGGGTACGGGGTGTTACAATACCCGTGTGAATTAAATTTTAAATTCAAACCAACAGGGGTTTTCACATGGCCTGACACACGCCCGTGTCTATGGCCCTTGTCCCTCACACGGCCACGACACACCCGTGTCTTAGCCCATGTCTAAAAACCTTGACATTTTGTTTCTGACGTCAGCATCTAATTTAAGGCACACGGCCAAGGCACACACCCATGACCATAGGCTGTGTCCTCCAAACGACTGAGACACACGGCTGTGTCTCTGCCCATGTGTTTACTACCATGCATACTAACTTGAAATTTTTACGTGCAGGGGACACACGGACAGACACCACGCCCATGGGACTGGCCGTGTGTCACACACGACCTAGACACACCCCTATGTGTCTACCCTTGTGGACAATATAGGGCTATCTTCCAAGCCCTTTGCCACCCTGAAACACAACATAAAAACAACCATAGCTAAATTCTATATACAAGTCATGTATTCAACCATACCAACAATTTCTCATTCATGAAAGACTACTTTACATACATAAAATAACTTTCAATATTAGCCATTTTTCATGGCCTTGTACAAAATGAGTCAAAGATTAAAGCAAGCCATCAAATTTGGCCCAAAATAATGTGACACAAAAACAAAATCAAAGAGTCTCATACATGCCATAATCAAAATAAAGAGATCTAACTATACCAAGTGCTTTAATTGATAGTATGATCGATACCTCCTACGACCGTTGATCCACAAGCTAATTAGGCGGCACTATAAGAAAATGGAAAGAAATAGGGTAAGCATAAAGCTTAATAAATTGCATGCAAATAAATATAACAATAACTTTACCATCCATCATCATGCTCATAATACAAAAGTAGGCATAAGTACAACTTACTCGTCACTATCCAATAATTCACATAGTATATACTAAGCTCTCATCTCATACATTTCAAATAGGTACCACTCACAACATGGTTATATTTTTCCCATTTAACTTAAACTGTAACTCTCACCGTTGAACCATTTGAAATGCTATCAGATATTCACTAAGCCTCAAACATAGGGTATAATGTCGATGCCATGTACCAGACGTGGTCTTACACTGGCTCATCCATTAAGTTGATGCCATGTCCTAGACATGGTCTTACCCTGACTCTCACATGTCCGTACTGATGCCATGTCCTAGACGTGGTCTTACACTGACACATCTTGTAGCCGATGCATGTCCCAGACATGTCTTACACTGGCTTACATCTCGAGGCCGATGCATGTCCTAGACATGTATTACACTAGCTCTCGTCTCAATGCCAATGCCATGTCCCAGACATGGTCTTACACTGCCTCTCATAATGTGGCCGATGCATATCCCAGACATTTCTTACACTAGCACACAAATAACTCGAGTGTCATGGCATGAATATCCGATTTATTTCCTAAAGTTCGAACGGGGGTTCTACTATCTCAATATTTATCATACATAATCATTTCCACAAACAAGAAATTTATGCTATATCAATTCAAACACATATAATAACATTATAATTACATTATTTACATACAACTTACCTCGGATTACAAAATGTGGATGACTAGTTCGGCTTAGTCAACTTGTTTTGCTTTTCCCCGGTCTAGGCTTGGATTTTGTAGTTCTCGATCTAAAATGATAGAAATTCATTCATCTCATTAACATATTAATCTAGACACTCAAAAATTCATACTTGGGCAAAATCATCGTTTTGCCCCCATACTTACACAAAATGACCATTTTACCCCTAGGTCCAAAAATTGATTTTTATCACATTTTCTCACTAACCAAGCCTAGCTGATTACTTTTTATACTAGAAGCAATCCAAAATTCTCAATATTTCACACATTTATCACCTATTTTACAACTTATGCAAAATGGTCCTTTTTAGGATTTTCATGAGAAGTCTTTTCACAAAAGTTGTTTACATCACAACCATGATTCATTTTATTCCATAAAATTTTAGAAAACAACATGTCTACTATCATGACAAAACCCTAGGCTTTCAACCATTTTTCAAAATAGTACCCTTGTTAGAAAGCTCAAGATACAAAAATCTCAAAAGTACAAAAATATTCAAGAAAAGCCTCAAAATCACTTACTTGTAGAGAGACTAAGTGGCTAAAATTTCAAGCTTCAAAAACTCCTCTAATGGCTGATATTTTCAGTTAAAAAGAAAGGATGGAGGAAAAAAAAAGATGAAGGCAAAGCTTTTTAGTATTATTTATCATATATTAGGTCATCAAATACCTAAAACCTTGACCATTTAATTTCTTTGTCTCATAGCAGGCCAAGCTATAATCTAAGGGTCTATTTTCCCTTTAAAGACCCCCAATTTAAGTTTCATGGCAATTTAACACCCTTAGCTATCAAATTAAGACTTTTGCACTTTATGTGATTTAATCTTTTTTTCACAATTAAGTTCTCAAATGCAAAAATTAATTTACCGAATTTTTCATGTACTATAATAAACATGTTATAACTCTAAAATAATAACAAAATACTTTCTTTAACCTCGGATTGGTGGTCCCAAAACCACTGTTTTGACTCGGCCTAAAATCGGGTTGTTACAGTATGTGGTTATATCATGGCCTAAGTATAAAATGTGAAATGTGCTAATGATAACCCTAAAACAAGAAGTGTAACTCAAACAACTGTAATAAGGTTTACATGTATGAATCATTTCAAGGATGTTTAGGTGTAATTATATACTATGTTAAGTGTCCATGAAATATATGAGTTTGTATGGATGTAAAAGGGTGACACATGGCTTGGAAAATAGCCTTTAAATGGTCCACACGAGTAGACACACGGGTATATGTCCAGACTCTGTATAACACATGGTTTGCCCCACGGGAATGTTAAATGGCTGTGTGTCCCCTGCACCCTAATTTTGGAAGTCAATATGCTTAGTAGTAAACACACGGGCTAAGATGCGGGCATGTGTCTCAACCGTGTGAGGGACATGGCCTACCCACATTTGCGTGTACTCTGACTGTGTGAAGTCTACACCTTTTTATGAAAAATTCATTTAATTTTAATTGACCACACGGTCTGGCCACACAGCTGTGTGACACTAAATTGATGCTGACGTCATAGTTAGAGAGTTACACGCCTGGATGACACGAGCGTATAGAGAGCACACGAGCGTGTCCTCTGTCTCACACGGGCGTGTGACTCTGTATTAGGGAAATTTCCCAAACTTTTCTAAAAGTTCTCGATTTAGTCCTGATCCTTTTTCGATGGTTGTTTTGGGCCTCGTAGGCCCATATTAGGGACAATTTGTGTATGAATGAATGAAGTTGTCTTAAAGAAAAAAATTTACAGCTTGAATTTTTGCATGAATGACTATGTATGTGTTCAATAATGCCTCGTATCCTATGCCGGCCTCGGGTAGGGTAAGGGGTATTACACGTACTAATTACTCGCTTGATAAGTTAGCTAAATTGTACATTTCTGAGATTGTGAGATTGCATGGAGTGCCTCTTTCTATTATTTTGAATAGAGATCCGAAGTTTACTTCGAGATTTTGGAAGAAATTACAAGAAGCTTTGGGTACGAAGTTAAATTTTAGTACTGTGTTTCATCCACAAACCGACAGTCAGTCCGAAAAAGTAATCTATATTCTTAAAGATATGCTCTAATGTTGTGTTCTAGAATTTGAAGGTAGTTGGGAGAAATATCTACCATTGGTCGAATTTGCTTATAACAACAGTTTTTTTTGTCGAGTATAAAGATGGCACCATATGAGGCATTATATGGCCGCAAGTGTCAAACTCTGTTGTATTAGACAGAGCTCAGTGAGAGATAGATTCACTGGGTTGACTTGGTTAGAGAAACAGAAGAAAAGGTGAAGGTAATTCACGACTGTTTGAAAGCCACTTCAGATAGACAAAGGTCGTACGCAGATTTAAAAAGAAATGAAATCAAATTTCAAATTGATGATAAAGTATTTCTGAAACTATCTCCGTGGAAGAAGATTTTTAGATTTTGCTGTAACGGCAAGTTAAGTCCACATTTCATTGGGCCGTATGAGGTTATTGAAAGAATAGGCCCAGTGGCATATCAGTTAGCTTTACCGACAGAGTTGGAAAGGATTCATGATGTGTTTCATGTATTGATGTTGCGACGATGCCGTTCTGATCCCTCACATGTGATTTCACCGACAAAAGTTGAGATTCGACCTGATATGACTTATACTAAGGAACCGATCAAGATTTTAGCTCGAGAAGTTAAACAGTTGAGAAATAAAAGTATAGCCCTAGTGAAAGTCTTGTGGCAACGACATGGGGTTGAAGACGCTACATGGGAACCTGAGGAAGCTATGAGAAAAAAGTACCCAAACCTTTTTTTTGATAAGATTTTTAGGGACGAAAATCCCTAAAGGGGGGAGAGTTACAATAGCCCGATTTTGGGTCTAGTCAGAATAGTGGTTTCGAGGCCCCGAATCTGACGTAGAAAGATTTAATTTTATTATATTTTTATGGTCTACAATTTTATGGACTGATTTTGTGAAATTTTCGTTCGAAAATTTTGACGTTTGAGCGTTCAATTTAGCAAAAGGACTAAATTGCAAAAAGTGCAAAACTTGAGTTCTAGAAGTAAAGGTGTCTAATTGCTATGAAATTTTAAATTAAAGGTCCTTAGATGGTAAAGACCATTTGTTAATTAGAAGGACAAAAATGGACATGATTAGGTGAAATTTTTAAAGTTATGCATGAAGGGCATTTTGGTCATTTGGTAAATAAAGCCAAAATAACTACAATAAAAGATATCATCTTCTTCAAATTAGTCCCTTGTGCCAAAAATTGAATGGGTCTCCATAGTTAGGGTTTGTTCATCTTCCAAGCTTGATTGTAAGTCCATTCTTGCCCCGTTTTTAATACTCTTTACATTTTTGAAGTTGTTGTAACTCGATCTACCTGTTTCTAGCACTAATTTGAGGTATGATTAAGGTATAGGGTTTGACCCATGTTAGACATGTGTGTATCTTGATGGCTAATGGTAGAAAATACATGTTTGTTGTTAGAAAAACAACTTTTGTTAAGTGGTTTTTGGTAAAAATGTCAAAAAGGACCTATTTGTAAAAGTTATAAAATAAGTAGTAAAAGTGTGATTAAGTGGAAAATGTAGGCTAGTATAAGTATGAAAATGGTTCGGCTAGGCTTGGGTCTTGAAGAAATTGAATACATTTCTTTTTACGAGCCTAGGGACTAAATTGGAAAAATGTGAAATATTAAGGGCAAAAAATATAATTTTTCCATAATATGATTTTTGGACTGCATTGAACAATGTGTGTATTAAATAGGTTAAATTTGTTACTATAGATAAAGAAAAATGAGGTTCAGACCTAAACCGGGGAAAAATAAAGTGTTTGACGATTAGGTCCAATTCTACTATTTTTGTACCGAGGTAAGTTCGTATATAAATAATGCATTGTTATATTTATGTTTTAAATGCTTTAATATTGTATGAATTGTGATTAATTCCTTGGATGTATTCGACAAAGTTTCGACAAGGGAGAATTCTCGTTTGAGCCTTAGGAATATAATAGGATACGACTGACATGTCACTAGGAACCCATGCGTTTATGTGATCTGGGTGTTGGTCTTGTACGTCCTACCAGTGGCTGGGTATTTGGCATATGTTACGGATACCTGATAGCTTATGTGAGCAGCACTGTGTAGCTACGTCCTGACTGACAACTTGTGTGAGCAGGCCCGTGAATAGCTCAAAACCAGCCTATATGTATTATGAGATATGAGGTAGCTTTGGCTACATATATCGCACTTATGTGCAAGATTTCTGAGTATCTTTTAATATTCTGAGTGTTCAACGAGAATGTCAAAGTTGTGAAAGACTAAGGTTATATTGAGAGTTGGTATAGGTATGTACGTAAAACTCATACGTAATGAGCTCGATATGTGATGAAACCTCGGTAGATGATTGAGTAAGTATGACCACAAAATTTTTATAACATTCATGCCAATTTTCATTATGTTAAATGTATGTTAATTGTGTGGTTATGATGCTTATTATTTTCATAGGAACTTACTAAGCTTTATAGCTTACTCTCCTTCCTTTCCCTTCTCATATAGTGTCACCAAGCTAGCTCAGGGATTGGAGACCGTCGGAGATCCACTCACAATATCAACAATTATTTTGGTATCAATGATTTCAACATTTTGAGTTATGGCATGTATAGGGGACTTGGTATTTTGTTATGTGTCATAATTGATTTGGCCAAATGTGTTGGTTATTATTGGTTGAAAGTTCATTTTGTATAAGGCCATTTGAATTTGGCTATTATTGGTATAAGTAATTTATATGATGATGTCTTTAATGGATATGGGAATTTACATGATTTGAGTTGATAAGTATGTGAAGTTTGTGTATGATGGATGGTAGCATGTGAATGATCTGTTGATGTCTTGGTTGTGGATGATTTGGTTGTATGTAAATGCTTGAATTGATACTATGTTGTGTTGTGTAGGTGTTTGCTTCAAAGGGTGGCAAAATGGCTTGGTAAATAGCCTTATTTTTGTCCATGCGGGCGTGTGTCTAGGCCGTGTATGACACACGGTTTGCCCCACGGGCATGTGTTCAGGCCGTGTGTCCCCTGCACCCTAATTTTTGCAAAACATAATTCTTAGAATTGAGCACACTGGCTTGTGTCTCAGCCGTGTGGATGACACGGTCTCAGGCACGGGCGTTTGTCCTAGGTATGTGAAGTATGCACCTATTTTATGAAAAAACATAATTTTTAAATTGACCGTGCGGTCTAGCACACGGACGTGTGACTTGCCTGTGTGTCTTCAATTTGTTCTTGGGTGACAAACAGAGAGTTACACGGGTTTGAGACACGAGCGTGCGTAACCACACGACCTGCCTACACAAGCGTGTCCCATATCCACATGGGCATGTGACCCCTGTTTAGTGAAAAATTTTCTAAAGTTCTCGGTTTAGTCTCGAACCACTTCCAAAGCATGTTTTGGGCCTCATAGGCTCGTGTTAGGGACTTTATGATTAAATGCAAAAAGTTTTTAATTTGGATGCAGATGTATAACCTGAAATTGTATGTTTGTTGGTGTGATAAGTCTGATAATACCTTGTACCCTGTTCCGGCATTGAATACAAGTAAGGGGTGTTACATTCATATAAGAAAAGAAATTGAGGTAAATTTCACTTATCACATTACATGCTTATATGTACTTGTATTTTTTTTCATAAAAGTTTATTTTTCTTAATATATGCTATTTGATAATTACTTGGTAATTATATCAAAATGATGATAGACTAATTTTAATGTTATAAATTGATAGATTTTAAATCACGATTCATAATATTATCGGTCATTTTATTAATCAAGGCCTAAGATTCATCATAATATGTGACCTTGCATCGATTCTTAGTCATCATTAAACTAGTTGTTTTATATGTTTATTTGATGGTTTCAATTTATATATATAAGTTTTCTAAATTCTAGACATTATATGTTTTTGGAATTTGATATTATTTAAAATTATCTTTATCAACAATGATTAAAGTTATTACATATATTAATAAAATCAAGATTCTTTCGACCAAACAATCAAATATTATTTCACATCAAACATGTTTGTTTAAATTCATTTTAATGACAATTTTGAGGAATGTCTAAATTGATTTTTGGGTTGATTCTAATATTGAATTTCAAGTATCGTTATTGTCATTTTTAATTCTTGAATTATTTTGGTTGGAAACATTTTATAAACTTAAAATGAGAATTATTATATTAATTTGGCCATTGTTATTATTGACAAATAAATAAATAAATAAAAGATGGATGATTCAAAATTTTGCTACATGTTCATTCTTAGAACATAGTGGTCAATGATTTATACTAATCAATGATTCCTTGAATTGGATGATATTTATATAATCTTATTGGTAAAGAATATGATATACGCTTACATTATTGCCTGAATTACTTTTTGCACATTTCTTAAAGTGAATGTCTACAATAAATATAACAAATTTTATAATCACTTTTGATCATTAAAGTCAATTTAGAAATTTAAATTTTTGACATATTCCTAAAGTAAATATTGCAAATAATTGTTTGCAAATTATATTCCTTTTATTGAGTTAATGACATTATTTACTTAACATTGATGTAGACATTTTCGAAGTAAATGTCACAATATTACCTATATATGGATACAAAGTAAAAGAAATGACAATAAAATTATCAATTGTCAAAATTTATATTGACATTATTAGTACAACTGAAAAGCATGTTAAAGTAAACCAGAAGTTTACTAATAAAAATACATTTACTACTTCGCTGACTAGTTAGACCATCTTGAATCATATATGATACAAAAATTAATTGAGAATTCATATGGACATTCATTAAAGGACCATAAGTTTCTTTAACTTAAAGAATTCTCATATGTTTCTTGTTTTCAATGATAATTGATTAACTCACTAGCTAAAGTTGAGATTTAATGTCTTACCTTTCTAAAATGAATATGGGCTCATTCATCCACCATGTGGATCTGTAACAGCACGATTTTGAGCTTAGTCAGAACAGTGATTACAGGACCACAAATCCAAGGCCGAGAAATTATTTTTATTATTATTTTGGTGTCATAGTATGATTATATGGGTGTATGAATATTTTGGTGAATTAATTTTAGCGTTTGTGAGCTTAATTGCGAAAAAGGACTAAATCGCATAAAGGGTAAAAATTTTATTTTACTTTATAGATATACCAAATGACTAGAGAACCATAATTCGAGGTCTTTAAAGAGAAATTAGACCACTTAAAGGGGCAAGGTCGGCCATAGGGACAAGAAAAATCAATTGGTCAAATGGTTAAGTGAGTTGATGACCTAATATTGTCTAGAAATAAAATAAAGAGAAAAATATTGTCATCTTTTTACTCTTCTTTCTTCTACTAATTTTTCCTCCAAGAAATAGCCATGGGAGCTTGAAACTTTTATCCATTTATTCCTCTCTCAAGTAAGTGATTTAGATGGTTATTTTTGATAATTTTGGTACTTTTGAAACCCCTATAGCATGACCTATCTATTGAGGGGACTATTTTGCAAAAATGGTTAAAAGTTTAGAGATTCACCATGAGAGCATTTATGATATTTTCTGAAATTTTATGGTATAAAATGAATCCTAGTTGTTTAACAAACTTTTGTGAAGAGGTGTTCATGAAAAACACCTAAAAAGGGCTAGTTTGTAGTAATTGTTAAATAGATAGTAATGTTGTGAAATATTGGGAATTTTGGGTTGCTATGAGAGTAAGAAGGGTTCGTCTAGGCTTAAGACATGAATAAATTCGATATAAATCGATTTTTTGAGCCTAGGGGTAAAATGGTCATTTTGTGAAAGTCTAGGGGCAAAATGGTCGTTTTGCCAAAAATATGAATTTTGATTTAAATTTATTTAGTGATTAAATGATTGAATTTTTATTATTTTAGATCAAGAAATACAAAATTTGAACCTAGACTGGGGGAAGGCCAAGCAAGTAGATTAAATCGACTAGTTGCCTACACTTTGTAATCCGAGGTAAGTTGTATGTTAATAATGCAACTACATTGTTATGATGTGTGATTAAATTGATATTGTATAAATTGTTTTGATTGTGAATTGAGTATGCATGTTGAGAAATTAATGTAATAAAGATTCTCAGTTGAACATTAGGAATAGATTTGGATATTCATGCCATGACATTAGGTGATATGTGTGCTAGTGTAAGACATGTCTGGGACATGCATCGGCCACATTATGAGAGCCAGGGTAAGACATGTCTAGGACATGCATCGGCCTCGAGATATACAAGCCAGTGTAAGACATTTCTAGGACATGCATTGGCATTAAGACGAGAGCTAGTTTAAAACATGTTTGGGACAAGTATCGGCCTTGAGATATACAAGCTAGTGTAAGACCTGTCTGGGACATGGCATCAGCTTGTTGTGTGTCAGTGTAAGACTTGTCTGGGACACGACATTGGCCTCGATATATGAAAGTCAATGCAAGACCTGTCTAGGACATGGCATCGACTTTGATGTGCTAGCTAGTGTAAGACTATGTCTGGGACATGGCGTCGGCATCTTATCCCATGTTTGCGGCTATTGAATATCCTGTAGTATTCCAAATGGTTCAACGAGAGATTTATGATTTATATCAAAATGAGAGAACTTATAACCATGTGGTGAGTGGTACAGGTACCTAAATCAGAATTACGAAATACGAGCTTCATTTACGTTGTATGTTTAGTAAGGAAGGAAGTGAGTAAGTTATGCTTATGACCACTTGTGTATTTACCTGAAGTATGAAATGTGAATTCAATCATTGTTGTATGCTTGGTGAGAGATGAATATGAACTAATAATATTTATGAATCCTTACCTTCATGTGCAATTTGAGCTATTTTGGGAGTATGATCCTTATGGTAGTTTGTAGTTATTTTATTATTTACATGCGGCTTACTAAGTTTTATGCTTACCCTTTTTTCTTTCCAATTTCTTATAGTGCCGCCAAAGTAGCTCGTGGATCATTGCCTTACATTGGAGCAGTCAGTCACACTATCCCTAAAGCATTTGGTATAGCTAGTTTTATCATTTTGATTATAGCATGTATAGGAACTAGTCTTTTTGTAATGGTCACATTGTTTTGGGCCAAACAAATGGCTTGTCATAGCTATTGAGTCATTTTGTATAATGCCATGGCTGGTGGCTAATATTGGTTATTGATAAATGCAAATGATGATATTCTTTTGGGAATGAGTAAATTGAATGATTTTGCATGTTGTTGAGTTGTTTGTGAATAAGTAGAGTGACCTTAATATGTGGAATGTTCCGTTGGGGGCTAATTTAGCCATGTGGTTGTGTATGAAATTGATTTGTTTTGATGTGTTGTGAATTAATACAAGTAAGGATGGCAAAAAGGCTTGGTAGATAGCCTTATTTTTGTCCATACGGGTAGACACACGGGCATGTATCTAGGTTGTGTGCTACACACGGTCAGCCCCATGGGCGTGTTGTCCAGTCGTCTATCCCATGCACTTCAAATTTGCAAGTCAGTATGCATAGTAGTAAACACACGGGTAGAGACATGGCCGTGTGAAGGACATAGCCTCTGGCCACCGACATGTACCTTGGTCGTGTGCCCCTAGTTTGTTGCTGATGTCAGAAACAAAATGTTAAGGTTTTTACACACGAGCTGCGACACAGGCGTGTCCTGACCGTGTGAGGGACACGGGCTATAGAGACGGGCGTGTTCCTGGACGTGTGCCTGGTCGTGTGAAAGTCCCTGTAGGTTTGAATTAGAAAATAAATCCACATGGGCATGGGACACCGGCGTGTCCCTATTTTGTTTAGGCCGTGTGAGTCACACGGTCCTTCAGCAATGCCGTGTCGAACTGACCACACGGGCGTGTGTCCCTATTTCAAGTAGTATATTTTAAAGTTTCTAAAAATGTTTTGACTATCCTCGAACCATTTTCAGAGTGTGATTTGGGCCTCGTAGGCCCATGTCAAGGTCTTATAGACAATTATTGAAAAGTTTTAATTTGATCGAGTTTTTATGATTTGGTTATGCTCACGTGCTTGTATTTAAGTCGAGTAATGCCTCGTACCCCATCCTGACCTCGGACTCAGGTAAGGGGTGTTACATTTAGTGGTATTAGATCTATGGTTTAGTCGATTCTAGGACTAGCCTAACGTGAGTATGAGTCTAGCTATACATGCCATAGTTGTATATTGATAGTTTGACGAGCCCTGACGAAATAAATTGTCTTTTTATATATAGTAAATGGATCCTGGTGTCGCTACGGCAGATGATGTGGAAAGTAATGTGTCGGCTCCCGCTGAAGGCACTGCACTGGTAGATAGTGGGCCCGTGACATTGAGTCAAGGTGGAGGGGCTAGAGAAGCCTACCTCCATATGATGGATGCTTAGTACTCGGAGTTTATTCGTGTAAATCCTAATACTCCACCTCCCCCAACTCCCCCAATTCCTCAACCTATTCATATAGCTCCTCAAGAAGCAGAAATGGCTAGAAGAGAGAAACCTCCAGTGGATTGAATTAGAAAGCACGGGGCCAAGAAATTTCGAGCAAACATAGATAATGACCCAGAGAGAGCAGAGTTTTGGTTGGATAGTACTATTAGGGTCTTTGATGAGCTATCATGCACATCTGAAGAGTGTATGAAGTGTGTAGTGTCACTCTTACGAAACTCAGCCTACCAATGGTGGAATACTCTCGTGTCAGTCGTACCAAGAGAGCGGATAACGTGGGAATTATTTCAGGAAAAATTCTGAAAGAAGTATATTAGCCAAAGGTTCATCGACCAAAAAAGGAAACAATTCTTCAAACTGAAGCAAGGCCGTATTACAATGAAGGAGTATGAGCGCTAGTTTGTGAGACTCAGCAAGTATACGCGGGAATGTGTATCCACATAAGCCACGATGTGTAAAAGGTTTGAAGATCACACCGGGCCTCATCCAAGAGATCGATAGAGTTTTCTACTCGATCAAATGCGTCAGTGGGGTTCTCTAGCAAGAGTAAGAATTAGCAGTATACGGAGACAAAAGCCCAAACCACTTCTATTGCAAGTGTTGGTAGTGCTCGCTTAGATCGACCAGAGTGTCCTTAGTACGGCAGACGTCATCTCTGTGAATGCCGAGGAAATGAAAGGGGTTATTTCAAATGTGGGTCGCTCAACCATTTTATCCCTAGTTGTCCCGAAATGGGCAAGAAAAGTAGAGAGCAAGCTGTGAGATCGAGTAATGCACCTTCAAGGAGTAGACCACAGAAGAACTCGGGAAGTGGGGCTAGCAGTAGAGGTACACCCAGAGATCCTAATGTGATGTCCAAGGGCAGAACGCCTGCAAGGACTTATGCTATATGTGCCTGTGAAGAGGCAGAGTCTCCCGATGTGATTACAGGTGTAACAGCCCTAATTTGACCCTAGTCGGAATGTGGTTTCGGGACCACAAAACCGAGTCATAAAATTTAGTTAAAATTTTATTTGCATACCTTATCTGTGTGGTAGTACTTATATAAAAATTTGATGTTTTAATTTTTATCTTAGGAATGTGAATCTTGCTCGAAAGGATTTAGTTGAGAGACTTAGAAAATTTGATAGGTAAATAAGTAAGGACCAAATAGTATTGAAATATGAAAAGTTGGGTTTGCATGTCAAAATGCCCCAAACTATGTTGAGTGGCCGGCCAAGCATGGCTTCATTCTTCCAAGATTATGTTGTTATTATTATTTAATATTGGTAAGTAATTAAAATAGAGGAAAAATAAAGATTAATAATAAGAAAATGAACAAAAAAAAGGGTGTTCATCCTTGCTACACTTTAGTAGAAAAACCAAGTGAAAGAAAGAGAAAAGCTTTGGAGAAGTCGGCCATACTAGTATCTAAGTTGAGGTATGTTGAAGTTATTCCTTTAAATTCATGTATATTTTTGGTTGTTAGTTTGAATTCTATCTATCCCATGGTTGGATTTGGGGTTGTTGGAGAGTTGGGATTTGACAAGAAGCTTAAAAATTTTAGTTGATACCTTGATGCTATTAACATGTTAGTTGTATGGATGAACTAAGTTGCTTGTTATGTTAGCATGAAAGTGAAGATGTTAAGTCATTTTGTTGGAGGTGCCGAAGTTGGGACTAAGAAGGGGATGAGTATTCGCTAACATAGTTGAAAGGGATATTGCCGATTTTAGAATTTGATTATGGGAGTGGCTATAATGGGCATAAAGATGTTGAACTTAAGAAATGTAGCAACATGCAAATTTATATGATATCACAAATGGAGGTGAAGCTATGCTAGATTGGGAAAAAGTCGATCAAGTGTGCATGAGAAGAATTTAGGTGTTTAGATGATGTTATAGATGACACTATACATGTATATATATATTCGGCCATCAAAGTGAGTATGTAGGTGATGTTGAGTCAAATTTTTGGTGCACATTCGGGTATGTATATATATATATAAGTATGCCCATTCGTGATGTTACCTTTAATCATGTATATAATCGACTAAATGGGTAATTAGTAAGAGGGGTTGCCGAATATACAAATATACATATGCATGTGTAATTGAATTATAAATGTATAGCAAGATGATTAAACTAGTTTATTTATTTATTAAGCAGAAGTTAAAGAAGGAAAACAAGCAAGGGCAAAGCCAAGGACATCGAGTAGCCGGGTCGGAACCGTTATACTCAACGCAAGGTAAGTCCTTAAGCACTTTTTGTGAGAACTCCTTGGATAGATATTTTTCGGAGTGATTCTCCTACTTATTAATATGACCATATGTACAATTTGAATTTAGTAAATTGCTTTACCATGATGAATCAACATAGGGCACAATGTGTGCAAAAATTATGTGGCACTATGTGTGCCGATTGGGAGGTTGAAGCATGAGGGAATCTCAAATGCACTATGTGTGCGACATAGTGCATTTACTATGGTACTATGTGTGCGATTTACTGTAGCACTATGTGTGCGATTTACTGTAGCACTATGTGTGCAATTTACTATGGCACTATGTGTGCGAACATAATAAGCACTATGTGTGCAACGTTTGGTTGTTGGTATAAATTGTGATGAACGAGGTAAGTGATTGCGCTATTAACTAAATATCGAATTTGAGGTTATGCGGTGTATGCATAAATTTATCTAGTGCATCGTTGTTCTAAACTTGAGGAAATTGGTCTACATCGATTGGGCTGACTTGGCATTGATTTAATTGAAGGACTTGGCATGAGATCGAACCAAAAATTTAAGAAATTGTAGCATAGTTGTTATGATTTGGAAAAAATGATTTTGTGTTATTTGTTTTTCACTTATGATTATTATTGTTGGATAGTAGAGTAGTGCTTATGACTTACTGAGTTATGTACTCATTTGGTGTGCTTGTTTGTTGCTTATCTAGGTTCTTGATCCATTTTGTGTGCTCGGGACCGTCGTCAAAGTCATCACACCGGCTAGCAACTTTTGGTACTTTCTTCTTAGTGGGTCTAAGAGAACATTTTGGCATGTATAGGCTAATATGTTTTGTTGAAAATTTGGTATGTAAACTTTTAGCCATGCGAAAATGGCATAAATATTCGGTTGGATTTGGTTCTATAATGTTAGGTCGCAAGTCTTGGTAATTCGATTTTTATGCCATATGCCATGGTTGATTATTTTTAGTGTTAAAATTCATGATATGGCAATAGTGTAGTAGGGAGATGTTCGACAATGATTAGCCTTTGGCATGGCTAGTCATGATCATAATTTGTGATATGTATGATGAATTACTAGTTAGATCAAGGAGAAATCACGAAATCGGCATAGTTGCTTTAGTAACAGATGCTGGCAGCAGCAGTGACGTGAGATCGAAAAATCACTAAAAATAGTAGGAATGGAATTAAATAATGAATAAATTATGTAATCGAAGCTCGATGGGTCTATTTTCATATAGAAGAAACGAAACTACCATATGAGCTGTATGTTAGGAGATAATTAAACTCTTGTGAAGCAGGGCCAGAGCGATTTCTGGATCCCCTGTCCCGACTTTAGAAATTCACCCTAAATTAATTAGAGACAATTAGAAGTCATGCTTTATATGTATAGATTCCCTTTTGAGTCTAGTTTCATTAGAAACCAACGGCATAAGTATTGGAGTTTTGTAAAGGGAGATATCTAAGTCGTAATGCACAAGGGTCAGAGTAGTCGAACCCAGGAACAGGGACGACTTTAACTAATAAACCGTACCAATTGGCCCAGCCAAAAATTCTATAAAAATTCTACCATATAGCTATATGAGTCTAGTTCCAAGGAAAATTTACGGAACTGGATTTCGAGTTTTAGAACTCAAGATATGATTTTTAATGCGACCCATGCGCAGGTTGGCAGCTTGTCTGGGAAATTTCTAATAAGTGGTTTGAAGTCTGTTAACACCTCGTGTTCGACTCCGGCGACGGTCTCGGGTTCGGGGTGTTACAATTTAATTGGTATCAGAGCTATGGTTTAGTCGGTTCTAGGACTACCATAGCACGTATGAGTCTAGCTATACATGTCTTAATGTTAATGTTCAAATGTGTGATGACTTCTGACGGTTAAAATTTTTTTTAGTTTTGATTAGTAAATGGATCCCGATGTAGAGAGAACCTTGGCGGATGACGTTGAAAGTGTAGCGGCTGCTCCTGCACAAGGGACGCCGCCTGTTGAACCTCAGTCATCTGCGAATAATCAAGGTGAGGGGGCTAAACAAGCCTTCTTTACCATGATGAATGAGTGGGTCGCGCAATATGCCCGAACCAATCCGGCTGTCCAACAATTTCCGAATTTGAATAATCCACCTCAAGAGCCCGTAATGCCATCAGTTACCGATCCTGTGAGGTTGTGTAAGCCACCTGTAGACTTGATTAGGAAGCGCGGGGCTAAGGAGTTCAGGGCCATAGTTATTGATGATGCCGAAAAGCCGAGTTACGCTCGATAACACCATTCGGGTGTTTGATGAATTGTCATGCACACCCGATGAATGTCTGAAGTGTGCTATATCCTTGTTGCGGGACTCAGCCTACTATTGGTGGAGGACCTTAATTTTTATAGTCCCAAACGAACGAGTTACTTCAGATTTCTTTCAAACGGAATTTCGAAAGAAGTATATTAGTCAACGGTTCATCGATCAAAAATGTAAGGAATTCTTGGAACTCAAGCAAGGTCGTATGACAGTATCTGAATACGAACATGAGTTCGTAAAACTCAGTCAGTATGCCCGAAAGTGTGTGGCCGATGAGGTTGCTATGTGCAAAAGATTTGAAGAAGGATTGAATGAAGATTTAAAGCTACTAGTGGGTATTTTGGAGATAAAGGAGTTCGTAACACTAGTCGAACGAGCCTACAAGGCGGAAGAACTTGGAAAGGAGAAGAAGAAGGCTGAATTTGAAGCTAGAGACTATCGTAAAAGATCGATGAGTAAAGCTCCGTTCTCGGCTGTAAAGAAGTTCAGGGAGGACACTAGTAAGTCGAGGACGACTGCGGGAATTTCCATCAGAGCACGACCATCGACGGACTCCCGAGCTACTTCGGTAGCTAGTGTGGGCAATAATCGTCAAGAGAAGCCCAATGCCCCAATGTGGAAGACGACACCTAGGTGAATGTTGGGGTAAGTCTACTAACGAGCACATTACGGATGCGGTTCGAAAGACCATTTCATTAGAGATTGCACGGAGCTTGATGAGAAGAATAAGATGCAAGGTGCAATACCTAGTGGAGTGACAACTAGAGGTAGACCACCGAGAATTTTAGGAGGTAGGGCGGTAGTCGAGAGGGGCCTCGATCACTACTGTTCGAGCCGAGACCCGTACTCTTGCTAGAGCATATGCCATTCACGCACGAGAGGAGGCATCCTCCCCGACGTCATCAACGGTACTTTCACTCTCTTTGATACTAATGTGATTGCATCGATTGACCCCGGCTCTACTCATTCATATGTATGTGAAACCTTAGCATCCAAGAAGACTCTACCGTTGAGTCTCTTGAGTTCGTGATTCGAGTGTCAAACCCTTTGGGTCAATACGTACTTGTTGATAAAGTGTGTAAGAGATGCCTCTAATAATCCGAGAATCTGTTTTCGGCCGATTTGATGCTTTTACCGCTTGACTAATTTGATGTCATTCTTGGTATGGATTGGTTGACCGTACATGATGCAATGGTGAACTGTAAAAGAAAAACCATCGATTTGAGGAGTGCACATGATGAGGTAGTCCGAGTTGAGTCTACCGATTTGAAGGGGTGCCGCGATAATATCTTCAATGACCGCCGAGAGATATGTGAAAAGGGTGTGAAACATACCTTGCGTATGTATTTGATAGCAAAGAGATAGAAAGGAAACTTGAATCGATTACATCATGGTTTGTGAGTATTCGGATGTTTTTCGAGGAGTTACTGGGGTTGCCACCGGTTCGAGAGGTGGAATTGACATCGAGATTGTACCGGTACCACGCGATCTCAATAGCCCGTGTCGTATGGCATTAATGGAATTAAAGGAATTGAAAGTTCAATTGCAAGAATTGATGGACGAGGTTTCGCTCGAATCGAATTTTTCTCCATGGGGCGCACCCGTATTGTTTGTGAAAAAGAAGGATGGAACCATGAGATTGTGCATCGACTATCGTCAATTGAATAAAGTGACCATAAAGAATAAATACCCGTTGCCACGTATTGATGATTTGTTTGATCAATTAAAGGGAGCCTCAGTATTTTCCAAGATAGATTTGAGATCCGGTTATTATCGGTTGAGGTTCGAGACTCGGACATACCCAAAACCGCTTTTAGAGCGAGGTACGGTCACTACGAATTCTTAGTGATGCTGTTTGGGCTCACTAATGCCCCTACGGTATTTATGGATTTAATGAATCGAGTATTCAGGCCATACTTGGATCGATTTGTGGTTGTGTTTATTGATGATATTTTAGTTTACTCCCAAGATGAAGCCGAACACGCCGAGCATTTGAGGGTAGTATTACAGATTTTGCGAGACAAGCAGTTATACGCAAAATTCAGTAAATGTGAATTTTAGTTGAAGGAGGTTAGCTTTTTGGGGCACGTGGTGTCCGCATCGGGCGTTAGAGTAGATCCAAACAAAATTTCGCCATACTCGATTGGAAACCTCAGAGAACGTTCTTGAAGTTAGGAGCTTTTTGGGGCTTGCGGATACTACCGACGCGTTTTGTAAGGGTTTTCGATAATAGATGCGCCGCTGATGAAACTACTCCAAAAAGATATTGAGTTCGAATAGACAGAAAACTGTCAGAAGAGTTTCGATCGATGAAGACTGTTTAACCGAAGCTCGGTGCTAGTACAACCGAGTCCGCAAAGAGTTTGTCATTTATAGTGATGCATCCTTACTTGGGCTAGGTTGTGTGTTGATGCAAGAAGGTCGAGTTGTGGCTTACGCGTCGAGACAATTAAAGCCGCATGAGAGAAACTATCCGACCCATGATCTTGAATTGGCGGCCATAGTGTTCGCCCTGAAAATATAGCGGCATTACTTGTTTGGGGAAAGGTGCCATATTTATTCGGACCACAAAAGTCTTAAATATTTGATGACTCAAAGAGATCTAAATCTGCGACAAAGACGTTGGCTTGAGTTGTTGAAAGACTATGAACTTGTTATTGATTATCACCCGGGAAAGGCTAACGTAGTTGCCGATGCTTTGAGTCGTAAAGCACTGTTTGCTTTGAGAGCGATGGATGCTCACCTATCCGTTTCGCCCGATGAGGTGCTAGTAGTTGAATTAAAGGCCAAACCATTATTGATTCATCAAATACTTGAATCCCAGAAAGTCGACGCTGAATTGGTCGCTAAACGAGCTGAATGTGCCTCGAATGAGGAATCGGAGTTTCGGATTGACAACAATGATTGCTTGACGTTCAAGGGTCGATTATGTGTTCCAAGAAATTCGGAACTTATTTTGATGATTTTGAATGAGGCTCATAGTGGCCGAATGTCTATCCACCCGGGTAGTACTAAAATGTACAACTATTTGAAACGTCAATTTTGGTGGCCGGGTATGAAACGAGACATTTCTGAATTTGTTTCGAGGTGTTTGATATGTCAACAAGTAAAAGCGGAACATCAAGTGCCATCGGGATTACTCCAGCCAATCATGATACCGGAATGGAAATGGGATCAAGTGACAATGGACTTTGTATCTGGGTTACCTTTGACTCAGAGTAAGAAAGACTCGATGCAGGTTATTGTTGATAGATTGACCAAGTCTGCTCATTTTATCCCCGTCTGCTGATTTTTCGCTCGATAAATTGGCGAATTATACATCTCCCAAATTGTTCGATTGCATGGGGTACCTATTTCTATCGTGTCGGATAGAGACCCAAGATTTACATCGCGATTTTGGAAAAAGTTACAAGAAGCGTTGGGTACTAAGATGCATTTTAGCACCGCATTTCATCCCCAGACTGATGGCCAATCTGAACGAATAATTCAGATACTAGAGGATATGTTGAGATGTTGCGTCTTAGAGTTTTGTGGTTCATGGGAAAGATATTTGCCTTTGATCGAATTCGTTTACAACAATAGTTTTCAATCAAGCCTTAAGATGGCACCTTACGAGGCCTTATACAGTCGTAAATGTCGTACCCCATTATTTTGGACTGAACTTAGTGAAAGTAAAATTTTTGGGGTTGATTTGATTAAGGATGCTGAGCAGAAAGTTCGAGTAATTCGTGAAAGTTTGAAAGCCGCTTCGGATCGTCAAAAGTCGTATGCGGATTTGAAAAGAAAAGACATTGAATATCAGGTTGGAGACAAAGTATTTCTCAAAGTTTCACCCTGGAAGAAGGTGCTTAGATTCGGTGTAAGGGCAAATTGAGTCCGAGGTTCATCAGTCCGTATGAAGTATCCGAACGAGTTGGACCAGTCGCGTACCGATTAATTTTGCCCCCTGAGCTCAAAAAGATTCACAACGTTTTTCATGTCTCGATGCTTCGACGATATAGGTCCGATCCATTGCACGTAATCACTCCATCTGAGATCGAGATTCAGCCTAATTTGAGTTATGAAGAAGAGCCGGTTCGCATTTTGATGCGTGAAGTAAAAGAGTTACGAAATAAGAAAATCCCATTAGTAAAGGTGTTGTGGCATAAACACGAATCGAAGAAGCCACTTGGGAACTTGAGGACTTTATGAAGGATCGTTATCCGAACTTATTCATCGGTAAGATTTTTCGGGACGAAAATTCCTTATGTGGGGAGAGTTGTAACAGCCCTAATTTGACCCTAGTCGGAATGTGGTTTCGAGACCACAAAACCGAGTCATAAAATTTAGTTAAAATTTTATTTGCATACCTTATATGTGTGGTAGTACTTGTATAAAAATTTGATGTTTTAATTTTTATCTTAGGAATGTGAATCTTGCTCGAAAGGATTTAGTTGAGAGACTTAGAAAATTTGATAGGTAAATAAGTAAGGACCAAATAGTATTGAAATATGAAAAGTTGGGTTTGCATGTCAAAATGCCCCAAACTATGTTGAGTGGCCGCCAAGCATGGCTTCATTCTTCCAAGATTATGTTGTTATTATTATTTAATATTGGTAAGTAATTAAAATAGAGGAAAAATAAAGATTAATAATAAGAAAATGAACAAAAAAAGGGTGTTCATCCTTGCTACCCTTTAGTAGAAAAACCAAGTGAAAGAAAGAGAGAAAAGCTTTGGAGAAGTCGGCCATACTAGTATCTAAGTTGAGGTATGTTGAAGTTATTCCTTTAAATCCATGTATATTTTTGGTTGTTAGTTTGAATTCTATCTATCCCATGGTTGGATTTGGGGTTGTTGGAGAGTTGGGATTTGACAAGAAGCTTAAAAATTTTAGTTGATACCTTGATGCTATTAACATGTTAGTTGTATGGATGAACTAAGTTGCTTGTTATGTTAGCATGAAAGTGAAGATGTTAAGTCATTTTGTTGGAGGTGGCGAAGTTGGGACTAAGAAGGGGATGAGTATTCGACTAACATAGTTGAAAGGGGATGTTGCCGATTTTTAGAATTTGATTATGGGAGTGGCTATAATGGGCATAAAGATGTTGAACTTAAGAAATGTAGCAACATGCAAATTTATATGATATCACAAATGGAGGTGAAGCTATGCTAGATTGGGAAAAAGTCGATCAAGTGTGCATGAGAAGAATTTAGGTGTTTAGATGATGTTATAGATGACACTATACATGTATATATATATTCGGCCATCAAAGTGAGTATGTAGGTGATGTTGAGTCAAATTTTGGTGCACATTCGGGTATGTATATATATATATAAGTATGCCCATTCGTGATGTTACCTTTAATCATGTATATAATCGACTAAATGGGTAATTAGTAAGAGGGGTTGCCGAATATACAAATATACATATGCATGTGTAATTGAATTATAAATGTATAGCAAGATGATTAAACTAGTTTATTCATTTATTAAGCCCGAGAAGTTAAAGAAGGGGAAACAAGCAAGGGCAAAGCCAAGGACATCGAGTAGCCAGGTCGGAACCGTTATACTCAACGCAAGGTAAGTCCTTAAGCACTTTTTGTGAGAACTCCTTGGATAGATATTTTTCGGAGTGATTCTCCTACTTATTAATATGACCATATGTACAATTTGAATTTAGTAAATTGCTTTACCATGATGAATCAACATAGGCACAATGTGTGCAAAAATTATGTGGCACTATGTGTGCCGATTGGGAGGTTGAAGCATGAGGGAATCTCAAATGCACTATGTGTGCGATTTACTATGGCACTATGTGTGCGAACATAATAAGCACCATGTGTGCAACGTTTGGTTGTTGGTATAAATTGTGATGAACGAGGTAAGTGATTGAGCTATTAACTAAATATCGAATTTGATGTTGTACGGTGTATGCATAAATTTATCTAGTGCATCGTTGTTCCAAACTTGAGGAAATGGGTCTACATCGATTGGGCTGACTTGGCATTGATTTAATTGAAGGACTTGGCATGAGATCGAACCAAAAATTTAAGAAATTGTAGCATAGTTGTTATGATTTGGAAAAAATGATTTTGTGTTATTTGTTTTTCACTTATGATTATTATTGTTGGACGGTAGAGTAGTGCTTATGACTTACTGAGTTATGTACTCATTTGGTGTGCTTGTTTGTTGCTTATCTAGGTTCTTGATCCATTTTGTGTGCTCGGGACCGTCGTCAACGTTATCACACCGGCTAGCAACTTTTGGTACTTTCTTCTTAGTGGGTCTAAGAGAACATTTTGGCATGTATAGGCTAATATGTTTTGTTGAAAATTTGGTATGTAAACTTTTAGCCATGCGAAAATGGCATAAATATTCGATTGGATTTGGTTCTATAATGTTAGGTCGCAAGTCTTGGTAATTCGATTTTTATGCCATATGCCATGGTTGATTATTTTTAGTGTTAAAATTCATGATATGGCAATAGTGTAGTAGGGAGATGTTCGACAATGATTAGCCTTTGGCATGGCTAGTCATGATCATAATTTGTGATATGTATGATGAATTACTAGTTAGATCAAGGAGAAATCACGAAATCGGCATAGTTGCTTTAGTAACAGATGCTGGCAGCAGTAGTGACATGAGATCGAAAAATCACTAAAAATAGTAGGAATGGAATTAAATAATGAATAAATTATGTAATCGAAGCTCGATGGGTCTTTTTCATATAGAAGAAACGAAACGACCATATGAGCTGTATGTTAGGAGATAATTAAACTCTTGTGAAGCAGGGCCAGAGCAATTTCTGGATCCCCTGTCCCGACTTTATAAATTCACCCTAAATTAATTAGAGACAATTAGAAGTCATGATTTATATGTATAGATTCCCTTTTGAGTCTAGTTTCATTAGAAACCAACGGCATAAGTATTGGAGTTCTGTAAAGGGAGATATCTAAGTCGTAATGCACAAGGGTCAGAGTAGTCGAACCCAGGAACAGGGACGACTTTAACTAATAAACTGTACCAATTGGCCTGGCCAAAAATTCTATAAAAATTCTACCATATAGCTATATGAGTCTAGTTCCGAGGAAAAGTTACGGAACTAGATTTCGAGTTTCAAAACTCAAGATATGATTTTTAATGCGACCCGTGCGCAGGTTGGCAGCTTGTCTGGGAAATTTCTAATAAGTGGTTTGAAGTTTGTTAACACCTCGTGTTCGACTCCGGCGACGGTCTCGGGTTTGGGGTGTTACAACAGGTACCTTTTATATTCATGATATATCTGTCATTGCTTTAATTGATCCGGGGTCTACCTATTCTTATATTTGTATGAAATTGATACCCCGTATGAATATGCTAGTCGATTGCACTGAATTTGTGGTAAAAGTGTCCAACCTGTTAGGCAAACATGTGTTAGTTGACCAAGTATGTAGAAATTGTCCTTTGACAATTAGAGGTCATCGTTTTCTGGCTAACTTGATGCTATTGTCTTTTAGTGATTTTGATGTAATCCTTGGGATGGATTGTTTAACTTCTCATGGTGTTGTAGTGGGCTGTGGATGAAAAGTTATCGAGTTGAAATATGAGAGAGGGGATGTTCTTCAGGTTGAAACGGGTGAATTAGACAATTCGCCTGTAGTGATATCGTCTATGACTGTAGAGAGATATTTGAGAAAAGGGTACGAAGCTTACCTCACCTTTGTGTTGAATACTCAAGCATCTGAATTGAATATTGAGTCAGTATCAGTGGTATGTGAGTTCACAGATGTGTTTCTGAAGGAATTACCCAGATTTCCTCCAGTAAGGGAAGTTGAATTTGGAATTGAGTTAGTTCCTAGTACGACACCCATCTCGATTGCTCTGTATAGGATGGCTTCGACAGAGTTAAAGGAGTTGAAAGTTCAGCTACAAGAGTTAACGGATAAAGGTTTTGCGAGACCGAGCTATTCTCCGTGGGGTGTTTCGATACTTTTTGTGAAAAAGAAAGACGGGTCGATGAAGTTATGTATAGACTACAGACAGCTTAACAAGGTGACTGTAAAGAACAAGTATCCCTTTCCAAGGATATATGATCTATTTGACTAATTGAAAGGAGCCACCGTGTTTCCAAAATAGACTTAAGGTCCGGTTATTACCAGCTCAGAGTAAAGGAGCAAGATGTACCGAAAACTGCATTTAGGATGAGGTATGGGAACTACGAGTTCCTTGTTATGCCCTTTGGTTTAACGAATGCCCCTGCGGTGTTTATGGACTTGATGAATTGCATTTTACGGCCGTATTTAGATAAGTTCGTGGTGGTCTTTATCGATGATATATTGATTTGTTCTTAAGATGCGAGTGAACACGTGGAGCATTTGAGAACTGTTTTCCAGACCTTGAGGGATAAGCAGCTGTATGCCAAGTTTAGTAAAAGTGAGTTTTAGCTCCGAGAGGTCGAATTCTTAGGGAACATCGTGTCAGGTAATGGAATTAAAGTGGACCCAAGTAAGATCTCAGCTATTGTAGAGTGGAAACCGCCGAGGAATGTGTCAGAGATTAGAAGCTTTTTGGGCTTAGCTGGGTACTACAGATGGTTTGTTAAAGGGTTCTCGATGATACCTACTCTGATGACTACACTACTACAAAAAGAGGTCAAGTTCGAGTGGAATGATAAGTGCCAAAAGAGTTTTGAGACATTAAAGGCCTTATTGACTGAAGCCTCAGTTTTAGCACAACCGGAACCAGGAAAAGAGTTTGTGGTATATAGCGACGCCTCATTGAATGGATTGGGGTACGTACTCATGCAAGAAGGTAAGGTCATAGCTTACACTTCGAGACAACTGAAGCCACATGAGAAAAATTACCTGACGCACGATTTAGAGTTGGCCGCCATCGTGTTCGCGTTGAAATTTTGGAGACACCATTTGTATGGCGAGAAATGCCAAGTGTTCACCGACCATAAAAGCCTCAAATACTTGATGACCTAAAAGGAGTTGAACCTATGACAACAGAGATGGTTGGAGTTGATAAAAGACTACGAGTTGATAATAGACTACCTCCTAGAAAAGGCGAATGTGGTCGCTGACGCGCTGAGTAGAAAGTCATTATTCACCTTGAGGGCCATGAACACTCAGTTGTCTATGGCTAATGATGGGTCAGTTCTAGCAGAACTGATTCAAGAGATCTATGAAGCTCAGAAGAGTGATAAGGAATTGTAAGCCAAGATGACTCAGAACAAGACAGATGGTGAATCAGACTATAGGATTGGTATCGATAGGTGTGTAATGTTCAAAGATAGGGTTTGTGTACTCAAGGACAATGAGCTCACTCAGAGGATTCTATGAGAAGCACATAGTGGTTGCTTGTCTATCCATTCAAGTAGTGTGAAAATATATAACGACTTGAAAAAATTATACTGGTGGTCGAGAATGAAAAGAGACATTTTGGAGTTTGTTTCTAAGTGTCTAGTTTGTCAGCAAATGAAGGCTGAACACCAAGTACTTTCGGGTTTACTTCAAACTGTAATGGTTCCAAGTGGAAATGGGACCGTGTAACTATGGATTTTATGTCAGGGTTGCCTTTGATGCCAGGGAAAAAGGATTTTGTTCGGGTTGTTGTTGATAGGCTTACCAAATCGACACATTTTATACTAGTGCGTACTGACTTTTCCCTTGAGAAATTGGTTGGATTGTATGTTTCCGAGATCTTGAGACTTCATGGAGTACCGTTGTCGATTATTTCGGATAGAGATTCGAGGTTTACCTCGCATTTTGAAAGAAGTTGCAAGAGGCACTGGGAACAAAACTAAATTTTAGCACGGCATTTCACCCGCAAACCGACGGTCAGTCAGAAAGAGTGATTCAGACCTTAGAAGACATGTTGCGATGTTGTGTTCTCGAGTTTCAAGGTAGTTGGGAAAAGTACTTACCACTAGTTGAATTCGCCTATAACAATAGCTACCAATCGAGTTTGAAAATAACACCTTATGAGGCTCTGTATGGGCGAAAGTGCCGAACACCCTTGTATTGGACGAAACTTAAAGAGAATCAGATTCACGGGGTCGATTTGGTCAAAAAGACCGAAGAGAAGGTTAAGGTGATTCGTGATTGCTTGAGAGCTGCTTCGGATAGACAGAAATCCTATACAGATTTGAAACAAAAAGAGATCGAGTTTCAAGTCAGTGATAAGGTTTTTTTAAAAGTATCCCCGTGGAGGAAGGTCCTTAGATTCGATAGAAAGGGCAAGCTGAGTCCTTGTTTCATAGGACCTTATGAGATTACTGAAAGGGTAGGGCTTGTTGCCTACCAATTGGCTTTTCCCTCAGAATTGTAAAAGATTCATGACGTGTTTCATGTTTCCATGTTACGTCGATATAGATCGGATCCTTCGCATGTGATCGCACCAACTGAAGTTGACATTCAACCGGACACAACTTATGGCGAAAATTCGATTAAGATTTTGGCGGGAGGTCAAACAATTGAGGAATAAAAATATAGCACTCGTGAAAGTTTTGTGGCATAGACATGGAGTCGAAGAAGCCACATGGAACCTGAGGAGTCCATGAAAGATCAATACCCCAACTTATTCACTGGTAAGATTTTCGGGGACGAAAATCCCAAAGAGGGAGAATTATAACAACCCAATTTCGGGCTTAGTTGGAACAGTGGTTTCGGGATCACAAATTCGAGGCTTAGAAATTATTTTTATTATTATTTTGGTTTCATAGTATGATTATACGAGTGTATGAAAATTTTGGTGAATTAATTTTAGCGTTTGTGAGCTTAATTGCAAAAAAGGACTAAACTAGTCTCTAAACTTTAAATTATTTTAATTGCATCCTCATATTGATAATACTCATATTGATAATGATATAAGAGTTAATTGTATTATACATCCCCAAACTATGATCCTTATTCTAAACTAGTCTCTAAACTTTAAATTATTTTAATTGCATCCTCAAACTATCAATGTTATATCAATCAGTCCTTCCATTATTGAAATCGTTAATTTAACCATTAACCGACATGTAAAATATTATATGACAATTTAAAATGAAAATTTAAAAAAATTAAATAGTTGTTGGATAACTTTTTAATTAAATACTAATAAAAAAAGTAAACAAAAGAGAAAGAGAGAGAGAGTGAGTGAGTGAATGATAGCTTTTATAAAAGCTTCAAAAACCTCAAAACTAATATTTACAACATTCATTTCTACAATATTAATTTTTCTTTAAAAATTTTTCATTTTAAATTATGTCACCTTAATGGTTAAATTAACAATTTTAATAATGGAATGGCCTTATTGATATAACATTGCAATGGCGAAGCCAAGGGGCTGGCAGAGGCCCCAACACACTCTAGAATGGAAAATTTTTCATTTAGGCCCATTTATACTTTATAAAATTTTAAATTAGCAATGATAAAGTTGCACTTTGGCCTCCAAAAATGATTAAAAAAATTGCATTAATGCTTTAAAAATTATAAATATATAATATATTAAAATGGTGAAATTGTATTTTTACTATAGTAAAAATATACAATTTAATTCCGCCCCAAAAAAATTTATGGCTTCACCCTTATAACATTGATAGTTTGAGGATGTAACTAGAATATTTTAAAGTCTGATGACCAATTTAAAATAAGTTATAATTTGGGGATGTTTGATGTAATTAAACTCATTACCATATCCGAAACGTTTTCACTAATTATCCATAAAAGAAACATCTTTCTCTACTGCTAAAGAGACAAAATAGGAAAACGGGTTTAACACAATTATTGAAACTAAAGCCCATTGATCTGCCCATTTACACAAAAAGGTCTACGTATACCAAGCAACCAATTAGATCGCGCCACGTTTACCAATTTGCGTGAGCTAACCAATCAGGACGAAGTCCATGACCCTTCATTTTACCGTATAATGCGGATGAATTAATCAGCAGCATACATAGCCCCTTATAACGACAACCCGGGATATTTTCGCGAAGCGAGGAATAACACCCCCCCCCCCCACCAAAAAAAAAAAAAAGAAAAAACACACACCCAAGTAAAAAATCGTCGCCGTAAAAGAAAGAGAAGAATTTCGCCTGAAATTTCCTTCGCTTTCTCGACCTGCTACCTCGTCTCTCCCACATCATGGTAATCTTTTTATTTCCTCTTTTCTTTCTTTTTTTTTTTTTTGCATATTATATGAATCGATCTGAGCTATGCTTTCTTACGCTTCAATTTATCTTTTTCGAATTAAACCGGTTGCAGACTTATATAGATTGTAGATCTCAATTTAGCATAATTATGTCCTCAACAATTTAATCATGTGCTTGTTCGAATTTTTTTTTGAATGAATTAGGTAGACGGACCTTGACTCAACCCTTTTACTACTATTCATCATTTTATTCTCAATATTGAGTATTTGTGAATTTTGTTTCTTTTCTTATCAAATTTCGAGTTATAAAAAAAGTGGGAAAAGTAAGAACACCAGTGTTTTTCCTCCAGTATAATTGCTAAATCCATCAGCATGATCGAAAATATGCATAAACTATTTCTTTTTTTAAATCTAAATTTAAATGGGATCCCTCTGATCTGGTTTGTGCAGACAACATCAAGGCGCCTTGCAGACAGGAAAGTGTTGAAGTTCGAAAAGAACATAACAAAGAGAGGAGCTGTTCCTGAAACAAGCACAAAAAAGGGGAAGGATTATCCTGTTGGCCCTATGTTGCTTGGGTTCTTCGTTTTCGTTGTCATTGGATCATGTAAGATTCCTGGCTGCTTATCTTTTCACCATTATATGTCCTTGGATATTTAGCATTGACTTTTGTTGTACCAAATACAATACTTGATTTTGCTACCGATATGTTCAGCACGTTCTCATAATGTGTGTTGTTTCACCGGTGAATATTCTAATTTTGTTCGGTATGGACCTTATTAGCATGATATTTGGGAACTTGAATTTTAAAAGATGAATTTATTTTTCTAAAATGGTGTTAGTTGTGTGATAAAACACATAAATATCATGACCTTGCAGCACTGACTTAAATCTTGTTTTTTTCATCATCTGTTTCAGCTCTCTTCCAGATTATCAGGACAGCGACCAGTGGAGGCATGGCATAAGGCTGCATATAGCCCATGTTAAAAAAAAAAATGCAGAAGAGACTTGTTATGTTCTTTTTCTATAGTGTTGTAGCGAACTGATGATATAATATGTTTACTAGATATGCGTTGTAACTCATGTTGTGAAGATTTCAAAAATTTAATTAGACCAGATGAAATGGGCCAAAAGCATGCCTCTCGTGATGTTAAAACACAATAGATACACCAGATGATGTGGTTGTTTAATGTTGGCACCATTCATGGTTTGAAGTTTTCAATTGTTTGATTCACACTCATGTTTTGAGAAATATTTACCATTCAAAATGTAGAAAAATCGGAGTCTTTGTTTAAAGAAATGCATTGAGAAAGGGTGGATGCATAGAACCTTTCAATGAGATCATGCTTTTTCAACTCTCTCAAAATGGAATCTATTCCAAACATATATGCCATGGTTCCTTAATTCAACAGGGTACAAATGCTTAAATTTGATACTTTTAGATTTTTTTCCGACTTCTTGTCGATATTAAGTAGTAGTCAAAATTTTGTATCCTTTTTTCATGATATTATGCATGAATTAGATATATCTTGGCAAATTTTTCAAAAAAAATTGTCTTCCACAAAGGAATTTGATAAGTGAGATTTTGAGTAAGTATTTATATAATTTTCTTCTCTAAAGAAATGATTCATCAAAATAATAAGTCACCATTGAAATTGGCCCGAGCTGGGGAATGACTAATATACAATGCAAAATGGATCTTGTTCTATCATTGATAAGAGAAATATTTATGAAAAATACAAATTGTAGTTTGAAGAAGAGGAAGGAGGAGTACTTGGCCCACAACAAATAAAAGAGGATTTATTTAATCACATAGTTTGGGCTCCTAAGATTTGGTGCCCTTGGGGTTTTCTATTTGATTGTATCGAAAGGCCCAATGAATTAGGATTTCCCTATTGGGCGAGGTCATTTCGAGGCAAACGGATCATTATGATGAAAATGATGAGCTTCAAGAGAATGATTCAACATTCTTGTAGAGTGGAACCATGCACTACCAAGCACAAGATAAATCTTCCAAAGAACATTCATGATTGGAGTGACAGCTTTAGTTATTACAGCTTTAGTTATTACAGTAAGGTTGATCATTTAGTTGACATTAAAGATACTTGAAATTTCATTTCTAATAACACCTTTTTAATTAGGGATAGTAATCAGGACCATTATTCCATATATTTTGATAGTGAAAAACAAATTTTTGAGCTTAACAATGATCATTCTTTTTTGAGTGAACTAGAAAGTTTTTTTTTTTTTATAGTTATTGCAATTCTACTTATAATATCATAGTTATTTTGGTCGATTGATCTTCCAATATTCTAGTTTCAACAATTCTAGTTTTTTTACATTTCTTCTTAGCTGTTTGGCATGTAGTAGGCATTTAGTTTGTAACAACCCGTTTTTAGTCAAATCAGAATAGAAGTTTCGAGACCACAAATCCAAATTCAAAATATTTATTTTATTATTATTTTAATGTTTACGACATGAAATTATGATTGTGTGAAATTTTGGTTAAGAAATTTTATCATTTGAGTGCTTAATTTGAAAAAAATGACTAAATGGCGTAAAGTGTAAAACTTGTGTTCTATCAGCTAAAGGTGTTTAATGGCTATAAAACCTTAAAGTTAAGGTCCTTATGTGGTAATTAGACCATTAATTAGATAATGGATGATAATGGCTTGGTATAATTGAAATATTGAATTAATCATAAGGTTAATTATGTAATTTGGTTATTAAACATAAAATAAATAAAACAAAATGATAAAATAGTGTCCATCTTTCATCTAGCCGAAAATTTGAAGAAGAAATAGCCATAGAAATAGCTTGAAACTTTCGGCCATTGTTCTTGCTCAATTGTAAGTCCATTTTTGTTCGGTTTTTAATGATTTCTATGTTTTTGAAATCGTTGCAACTAGGTCTAGCTAGCCCAGGGACTATTTTGCAAAACTGTTAAAGATTTAGAAAGTTTCCATTGATGAATAAGCATGTATTTTGATGTTTGATAATAGATTTTGAATGTTTGATGATAGTTATACAAGTTTTGTTAAGTGATTTTTAGTAAAAATGCAAATTAGGGTTTAAATTGTGAAATGTGGAAACTTTGTGGTTATAATGTGAATTAAATGAAAAATATGGGCTGCTAGGGACCTAATTGAAAATCGGCTAACATGGGTTTTGGTTGAATTGCATTAATTTGTGATTTTATGAAATAAGGACTAAATTGTAAAAATGGTGAAACAATAGGGACAAATGTGTAAAAGTGCTTTGAAGTGTGTTTTAGACTAAATTGAATATAGGGATTATTAAATAAGCTAAATTTGATATCATATAGATCAAGAAAAGTGAAACTCGTATCTAGATCGGGGGAAAAACAAAGTTCTCCACTGTTCGATCAGTTTAGTTGTTTTTGCATCTGAGGTAAGTTCGTATGTAATAAGCATTGTTTTAATTATGCTTTAAATGATTTGATATTGCATAAATTGTGTATACGGGACTACAGTCGTGTTTGACAACGGTTCGATTAATCACGGGCACTTAGTGTGCGAAATTGAGATAGCTTCGGCTATATAATTGCACTTAGTGTGCGAGACCGAGATAGCTTCGGCTATATATGTATTGGCACTTAGTGTGCATGATTGAAATGGCTTCGGCTATATATATATATATATATTGGCACATAGTGTGAGAAATAGATATAGCTTCGGCTATTTATTTGGCACTTATTGTGTGAGTTTCTCGAGTATCCAATAATATTCAGAATGGTTCAACGGGTACGACAAAGATGTGGATAAGTATGAGTTTGATACAGAATGGTACAGGTATGTACGTGAACCGTACAAGTATTGAAATAAGGAAGTTATGAAAGTGATAACTAATCTTGTGAATGAAATTGTGATAGGATGATGATTCCATAGGTGAATTGTATATTATGTTTTATTTGTTAAATCGTGCACATTTGATAAGTTGATTTTAAATGCTATACGAACTTACTAAGCTATAAAGCTTACTTTGTGTATTTTTATGTGTTTTATAGTGATTTCAAAGCTAGCTCGGACTCGGAGACCATCGGAGATCGTTTCACACGATCCAACTATCACTTTGTACCTTTGAAATTAAGTTTTCGGTCATATGGCATGTATAGGGACTTTGGTCATTTTGATAAATGTGGTGCTTATGAAATTAGCCTTTTGAATTGGTTTGTAAATGTCTAAGGTTTGGTTTTTATGTATTTGGCCATGTGAGTTGGCTGATTTTGGTTAATTTGGCTATGTTTATATGTATACAAATGACCTATGTTGTGTGATTGAGGTTGGTTTTGTGATGCTTTTCGATAGTAAGTTTTATAGATGTCAAATAGTTTATAATTGAGAAGCTATGTGCTTATGAATTGGTGCATGATGATGCATGTTTTGAAAGGTTTAATTAGTTGATTCAAATATGTGAAGTTGGTATGATTTGAATGAGTAAAACATGAGATTATAAGCATGTTAGTTGTTGGTATTGAAATGGTATGTTTTAAACCTTGATTGTGATTGAATTGAATGCCCACGTATGCTATGAATGAGTACCATTTGAATCGTGTAGGTGTGCATAAGTTGGGTGGAAAATTGGCTTGGTAAATAGCTTATTTTTGTCCACACGGGCATGTGTCTCAGCCGTGTGTGATACATAGTGATGTACACGGCCATGTGTCCCTTAGTGTTGAAATTGAAATCAAGTAAGTATGCTTCACACGGCCTCAAATACGAGCATGTAACTTGACCGTGTCGCATAAGTCAGTATACCCTACAGGTTTGGCACGGCCAAGCACACAGCCTGGCACACGGCTTGTATGGCCATTTTTAGGGCACACAGGCATGTGTGTTGGCCGTGTGACCCAAGTCAGAAAGTTACACGGGGTCAGACACGAGTTGGGACACAACCATGTGATTCCATTTCGAATGTCCACACGGCCTGTGACACGGGCGTGTCTGTTGGCCGTGTGAGACACACGGCCGGGCCACACAGGCGTGTGTCTCCTATTTTGAGAAAAATTTTCTAAGTGTTCAAAAAGTTTCCAAAGTCATCGATTTAGTCCCAGACAACTCCCAATGCATGTTTAAGGCCTCGTAGTCTCTTAATAGGGATATTTTGATTGAGATTAAATGATGATTGCTTGAAATGTGAAAATGTATACAAAGTGAATGTTTAATTGTTTTATAAGTTCGGTAATGCTCCTTAACCTTATTCTGGCGTTGAATACATGTGAGGTGTGTTACATTTATTGGTATCAGAGTTACGGTTTAGTCAATTCTCAAACCAATGTAGCGTGTGTGAAAGTCTAGCTATACATGCAATATATAAACTGTGATAGTGTGATGACTCCTGACAATATAAAATGTGTTTTCGTATAGTAAATGGATCCCGATCGAGCTGTAGCTGATGATGTCGAGAGTAATGCGCCAGCTCCAACTCAAGGTGTAACACCCCTCAGCCATATTCAACGCCGAAATAGAGTTACAGAGTATTTCCGAATTTATAAAACATTTAAACATTCAATTCACATATAATCTCACATTTCATACAAACATTATTCAAACTCAAGCATAACATCCCTATAACGAGCCTACGAGGCCCTAAACATGCTTTGAAAGTGGTTTGGGACTAAACCGATAACTTAGGAACTAAAAATTTTTCTCAAAATAGGGGACACACGCTCGTGTGCCCCGACCGTGTCTATCACACGGCCACAGTCACGCCCTCGTCACAGGCCGTGTGGACATTTGCAATGGGAGCACATGGCCGTGTCCCAACCCGTGTCCAACCGCTATAACTCTCTGACTTGGGTCATACGGCCAACACACACACTCGTGTGGCTAGCCCGTGTGCCAAGCCGTGTGCTAGGCCGTGCCAAACCTGTAGGGTATACTGACTTATGCCACACGGCCAAGTCACACGCCCGTGTGTGAGGCTGTGTGGAGCATACTGACTTGGTTTCAATTTAGCACTGGGGACACATAGCCGTGTAACAAGACCGTGTGTCACACACAGCTGAGACACACGCCTGTGTCTTTGCTCGTGTAGACAAAAATAGGCTATTTACCAAGCCATTTTGCTACCCCAAATTGGCACAGACCTACATCAACCCAAATGCACAATTCATAGCATTTATAAACAACCAAAACAACCATAACCAAGAATAAAATATATATCATTTCAAAGTCAACAACTATCATGCTTACAACACCATATTCTTGCCTATTCAAATTATACCAATTCACATTTCCAAAGCATTCATATGTACCATTTCAACTAAGCATTTCTTAGCCTAAGACCACAAGCACAAACCTTCTCAATTCAACAACCATTAACTACCTTGAAGGTTGCATTCAATAATTCATTCTCAAGTAATCATGAACCACATTATTAAGAGGCATTTACACATATATACATACAATACATAATTTCCAAAATAAGCCAACTTACATGGCTAATACAAAACAAACACTAAATATTCACAAGCCAACACAAATGGCCAAAATCATGCTATATATGTCAAAATGACTTAAGTCCCTATACATGCCATATACTTAAAATACCAAAGTTCATAGGTACCAAGTGATAGGCGGATAGTGTGAAGTGATCTCCGACGATCCCCGAATCCGAGCTAGCTTGATAACACTATAAAACATAGGAAAATAAACAAAGTAAGCTATAAAGCTTAGTAAGTTCGTATAAAATAAACTCAACTCAATCTCAAGATTATAATTCAACAATTTGAATATATATATATATATATATATATATATCAATATTTAGCATATATTAGCTAACAAACCTTTTATATACACAATTATGATATTAATCAAATTCTTCACAAGTTTCTTCGAACCAAAGCTTATACACGTCACGTACGTACCTGTACCATCTCATATCATTCTCAATCACATTTTTAATTTACAAGTTGAACCATTCGAAATAGAAGTCGGATACTCAAGAGTCTCGCACACCTACACTGCGGCCCGAAGCCAAATCAAGGTAGCTTATATTCGAAATACCGATATCATGTCCCGAAGCCAAATCAACCAACATTCATGGCCTGAAGCCAAATCAGCCAACATTCATGGCCCAAAGCCAAATCAGTATAACTTGCACCCGAAGTGCAAATATCGTGGCCCAAATCCAAATCCATGTATCCCTTAATGACATGTCACTAGTATCCTAATCTATTCCTAAGGTTCAACTGGGATTTCAAATCTTGAATCATCGTCGAATCACTATCGATTATATCCATGATCTTGTATACACAATTTATGAAATATCAAAGCATATAATATACATTTATATCAAAGCTTATAATATACGAACTTACCTCAAATGCTAAAACGGCGAAACGAGCCAACTATTCTGTAACTTTGTTCTTTCCCCGATCTAAGTCTGAGTTTCACTTTTCTTGATCTAAATATAATAAAAATTAACTTATTTAATCATCTCTTTATTCAATTTAGTCCAAAATTCACTTTAAGGCATTTTTACACAATTGCCCCTAATGTTTCACATCTTTTACAATTTAGTCCTTATTTCACAAAAACACAAATTCATGCAATTTAATCACAACCCATGCTAGCTGAATTACCATTATACCTCTATCAGCCTATAATTTTCATTTATTTCACATTTTAACCTCTAAGTTTCCACATTTGACAATTTAATCCCTAATTTACATTTTTACCAACAATCACTTTATAAAACTTGTATAATTCATAACCAACATTCATAATCTATCATCAAACATCAAAAAACATATGTATTCATCAATGGCATCATTCAAAATCTTTAAAAAAAATTCAAAATAGTCCTTGGGCTAGCTAGACCTAGTTGCAACAATCTCAAAAAGATAAAAATCATTAAAAACGGAACAAAATACATACCTAATCCCAAGATTGAAGTTTCCAAATTTCAAACCCTAAAATGGTTATTTTCTTTGTTAAAATCGGTTGGATGAAGAAGATTATGATTATATTGGCTTTTGTTTTATTTATTTTAAGTTTATTTACATATTTACTTATTTAACCTTGACTATTAACCATTAAAACACTTATTAATATGTCCAAATATGTCCACTCACCAATATAATGGTATAATTACAACATAAGAACCTCCACTATAAAGTTCTATAGCTATTAGCCACCTTTAGCTAATAGAACTCAAGTTTTACACTTTACGCGATTTAGTCCTTTTTATCAAATTGACTAATCAAATGATAAAATTTCTTAACGAAATTTCCACACAAACATATTATCATGTTGTACACATTAAAAAAATAATAAAATAAATATTTTGACTTCAGATTTGTGGTCCCAAAACCACTGTTCCTATTTGACTAAAAACGGGTTGTTACACAAGGGGCAGCGCCTTTTGAATCTAGAAATGTATCGAGTAGTCATGGAGGAGAGGCTAAAAAAGCCTTTTTCCAAATGATGAATGAATGGTTCACGCAATATGTCCAGACAAATCCGGCCGCTCAACAACCTCCACCCCCACCTAATCCCCAACCTGTTCCCGTAACTCTTCAAGTTGTGGAACTTCAACTACTGAATAAGCCACCAGTAGATAATTATCAAAATTGAGTTCATTTTTCAAAATAATTATCAAAAAAAGTGATCTATTTATTGTCATTTATACAACCAAAATATTATGATCATGATCATTAAGAATTCAACGGGACCTTTCCTCACGAAACAAACAAAGAAAGAGAAGGTGGGCCCTATTGAATTCTTACATAACTTAGTTCATCCCATTATTCCATATTACAAAGATGAACCCAATTCAGAATATGAACCATAAAAGAAAATACCTATTAAATCGATCACAGGAATACCAATTATTGTACCTATTATACAAAGAGGTACCCTTCCAATAGTATTGGCCATTTATCCTGCTTCCCTTTGCATTTCATCAAGTGGTCATGCTAAAAACATAAACAATTGTAGATGATTAGGAGATACAATCCTTCCGAATGGGATAAGAGAATTCCTACTATTATTTAGTATTCTACTACTATTTTTTTCTTAATTGAAGAAATAATTGGAAAATAAAATAGTAAGTACAAAAATGAGTAATAACCCTTAATTGAGACTGGTATGATTCAATTCAACATTTTATTCATTTGGGTTTGATTGTGTCATAACTCTATAATTAATTCGAATTAGGTTTATCATTGGATGAATTGTAATCCAATAAAATTCTTTTAGGATCCTTTTCACAAATGAATTTAGTAAGTTGAAATTTTGTAAAGATGAATAAAAAGGTTTATATAAAAGAAATGTTGTAAATATTCTGAAACAAACTATACCCATTGAAAAAGTTGCTTTTTCAAAAAATTGATATGAATTCTCAAAATCATTTGACTTTTGATGTACAAGATATATGGATGAAGTTAATAATTTTGATAATATATCCAAATGCATTCCTTCTTGATTAAAAGGAATAGCTATAGCTCCAACAAATAAAGTAAATAAAAGCAATATAATAATAGGAAATAGCATAGTATTATCTGATTCACGAGGATAAGAAAAAGCCTTCTTGTAGCCAAAATTTGTAATAATAATAAGAGTTTCTTTCTTTTTTTTTCCCACTAATTGTATATGATTGCTCATTGTTATTCATTGTTAATGTTACTAAAGGAAATAAACGAAAATTTCTATTAATTATTTTTTGCTTTTCTTTACCCCATAGTTACATTTAATATAAAGAGCTACATTTTTTGTCACTATATTTTTAAAATGGACATTTAAATGTCCTTCAAAAGTAAGTAAATAGATTCAAAACACATAAAATGTTGTTAATCCGACAATGGACCAAGCTATCATTACAAAATTCGGTGAATACAACCGTCACTAAGAATTTCATCTTTGGACAAAAACAAGCAAGGGGTAGACTACCAAAAAAAGAAAGTGTACCTACTAAAAAAGTAATTTGTGTACTGGTCACGTGCTTTCTTAAACTGCTCATAAAAACCATATTTTGGCTTTTCTATATAGAAATCCAACAATAGCTTCCATAGAATGAATAATCGATCCAGATGCTAAAAACAACAATGCTTTCGGATAAGCATGAGTAATCAAATGAAATATAATGGCTCGATAAAGACCCCATACCTAGAGCTAACATCATATAGCTCAGCTGAGACATTATAGAATAGGCTAATCCCCTCTTAATATCTTTTTGGGCTGGCTAAAGTAGCCCCTAATAATACCATTATTATACCTATCAAAGATATTAGATTCATTATGTAAGGTATAACTATTAAAAGAGGAAGAATGCAGGCTACAAGAAAAATTCTCGCAACTACCATAGTGGCAACATGTATAAGAGCCGAAATAGGAGTAGACCCCTCCATGGGATCAAGTAACCATGCATGAAGAGGAAATTGCGCAGATTTAGCAACTGTGTCGGAAAATAATAAAGAGACACATAAAGTAACAAATAAAAAATAAATCTCATTAATATAAATCAAGTTATTAAATATTTCAAACAAATCTTGAAATTTGAAACTTCTTGTCATCGAATAAAAACCTAAGATTTCTAATAATAAACCAAAATCGCCTATGTGATTAGTTACAAACGCTTTTTGACAAGTGTTTACTGCACGGGTCGTGTAAACCAAGAACCTATTAATAAATAAGAGCACATTCCAACTAATTCCCCAAAAATATAAATTTGTATCAAATTTGAACTAGTAACTAATCCCAACATTGAAGTATTGAACAAACTCATATAAGCAAAAAATCTCAAATATCCTTAATCATGAGACATAATTGTCATTATAAATAAGAACAAAAATTCCAACAGTAGTAATTAATATTGATATAATAGAGGTCAGTGAATCAATAAAGTAACCAAACTCAAAAAAATATCAATATGTATGGTCCAAGACCATACATATTGATAGATAGAACTTCCAATTATTTGCTGAATAAACATATTGGCCGAAAAGAATCATAATTATATTTAAAAATAAAATATTGAAAAAAGCCCACATACTAAATTTTTTTGTTGCCATCAGAAAAAATTGGGAGTCCCAAGAAACCATATATGTATTTTGAAAAGAAAACTCAAACAAGTATGCATGCAATTTGTGTACGGCGGAGCCGCCCAACTAGCAACCAGCTCACGCCATTGCTCCACGAGAACACCACAGGATGCCAGACCCTCCCCTCAACGAGAACCCCACTGATGGTATCCGACCAGGAGTCCTAGAGCTGTCACCTCTAGATCCACTCAAAACCACCACAAAGCTACGAGAGGTTTATTTTCCAGAGAGGGATTTGGAAGGAAGAAAGGGGGAGAAAAATGGAGGGGGAGGGTCGGCCAGCAAAACAGCCGGCTGCCAAGGGGAAAGCAAGGTTTTAGACTTTGAAGGCTAAACGGCACTGCGATAGACCCAAACTTTCTTTTAGCCACTCAATTCTCTCTGTAACTATTATATAAATTCAGCATGATTAAAAACAGTTTAACGGATTCACTTACAGAAGCCTCCTCCGAAACTAAACTTGTTCATCCACATGTTTGTACAAAAAGAAAAGAAAGAAAATGGCCAATCTTGTTTACTCCATTAAAACAACAGAAAATCCGACTGAAGAGGAACTAGCAGCAAAAGCTTGTTAGCAGCTAAGCAATAAACAGCGTCAGACTCAGAAAAATAGGAAAAAACCTTCTTTGACATGCCATTGCTGCCCGAAACAGAAATAAGGGGGATTGAAATTAAGCAGTAGCAGTCAGGCAAGGGTAAAAGGCAGTGCCACATGCTATCCACTGTCGCTTTCTTCCCCGTGGTAGAACACATCCAGGAACCTTCATCCACTCCCTGCTCATCACATTGTATGTAACTAGTCGGTTCATTTGTCGTGATCTCAACGACAACATGAACAAACCTTTGTTGCCCAAGCAACTCATTCTAACGTGCTTCCCGTAAAACTCTAAGCACCATATGTTTGGCATTCTGTCCACCTCCTTCCACAAGAGCGTCATCTTCTGCAGCTCCCATATGCAAACGCAAGTGGCGGCATTTTTTGTCAGCAATCCCACAAGCATGATCCTGCCCTCACACTCAGCAAGTGTGTGGTCACTCAGATGTATTGGGGCTGGGATTATAAATTGCTTCCATACCCCAGAAACCATGTTGTAGGACACAATCCCTTCAGGGTCTGACTGCATGAAGTAAAGTGTGCTATCAATGGAAATTGCTTGTGACCGAAAGTTCAGTGATAGTGGCAGCTTAATGTTCGAGGGCATGCTTCCGGGTCGGCTCCATGAATTCTTCACTGATTCATAAACTTCATACTCTCCATCACACCCCACCCACAGGATCTTGTAGCCTTCATTGGTTGAATTTCCATTCAGAGTCATTCCCACAGCAACACGTGACCACACTTTAACTGACCTTGCTGGCAACTCTTTAAATGACTGAGTCAAAGGGTTGCAGACATAAAAGTTTCTATGACCAATATCAAGAAAGCAAACTAGACCACCTACAGCAGCAACTGGCAGAGCAATCATCTTTGCTGGAAGAAAAGAGATTGTCGGGTGGTGCCATTTCTTGGTTGAAGGGTCATACATGGCTCCAACATTCATATTTTCATGAGTAATGGTATAAAACCAGGGATTGGCTAGTGGGATTTCAGCACAATGATGAGAGAAACTTTGTGATTCCAGCAAGGAATTCCATTTACGACAAACAGAGCGAAAGCGGAAAAATGTGGCAATGGGAAGTCTAGCAATAACAGCTTCAAAAAGGTCTTCAGGGAATTCTTTCCAAATTTCTTGATCCATAACCTCTGATGCAGGGGTACTTCCAGGTAATTTCCCTCGGTTCCGCTCCTTTCGTGATCTCTTGCTTGGTGGAGGCTTGAAAGGTTCCAACATCTTACAGTTTCCAGATTTCCCTGCAGCCATTACAAGACTGTAGTAATCCTCAGCAGAAGTATCATTGATATTCGGAAAACACCACCTGCATGAAAGCTAACAAGTTATCATGTTTGCAACTTTCTAATTAAACTTGAAATAACCTGAATGATTAGTAGATAACTATCAATGAAATTTAGATTATTCAGATTAAATACGTTGAAGTTTAAAACACAAGTGCCAGAAACAACATTGAGTGCATCCAAATTAACATGGTACAGATCAAGAGTTACTGTGATCTGTTTAATTCAGCAGGCCTAAAGAGAGAGTTGATAAATTTTTCTCACCATCTCATCAATCAATAGTTGCAGAAAACAAAACTATTTACCAGTTTTACCTTTAGCTAATAAGTTTATATATAAAATTAAATTAGAACTGAAAAGGAGATCTCAGATTATCTGTATCCAAGGATAGTGGTAGTGTAATTAACATTGGCATTCACCAGAGAAAGAAATAAAAACGAGACTGTCTAGCAACATTTACAAAAAAAATTGAGAATTAAGTCTGGACTGCAGTGGTGAATTGATCGAAAAACCAACAATCCTAGAAAATTTCTTCAGATGAAATAAGAAAACTAATTATAGTAGAATAGTCAGCATCAAATTTGAAACTGTGGCTATGGTTTCTATGCCCTTTACTTGCAAGTGAACCATTCTCTCAGGCAGCAACTGAGACAAAACTACCAGTCCTAATCAAATTTACAAAAAAGACAAATGTAAAACATTTTTACATTACCCACAATTCCACACACAGACAGACACAAGAAAAAACGAAAGTCGCCAAAGAACATTGTATCTGAGGAGCAGCATAAATCAATAGACTAATGCTAGAGATTATAACCAATATTTGTAGGTGATCGTGCAAGTAACTAACAACCAAATTTACAAAAAGGACAAGGACAAATGTAAAATATCTTTCTATCACGCACAAATCCACAAAAGTAAGCTGCCAAAGAAACCTTTTGCCTGCAGAGCAACATGTTTCATAGCTAACCCATAGAAAAATGCTACAGATTATAACCAGACATCTTAGGGGGTCATGCATGCAACTAGCAATCCATCAGATTTTCAATATTGACATCTTTAAACTTCAAACCAACCTGTGACCTGATTTCAGTTAATGCCCTATGCAGTTGGCCTTAGCTAGATAAGGATCTTTCTGGTAATAAAAATAAACCTAAGCCCAAGCAGAACTGTTATGCCACAAGAACTTGTATGCTCCAGCCATGACAAAACAGGTTTCCAAACATATGCACCTTATGCCACAACATCTTCATAATAATGCAAATGCACCTTACAATTTTCCTTACTGGCCTTTGCCAAATATTTTCATTAAAAAAGAATCTCAAATGAAACTTAGCAAGATAGATGTTGACCACCGAACTTCTTTGTTAGAAAAGCTTAATCACAAAACAAGTATTGGGGTAATAAAGAAATCATTTTTTTTAAATGTTATTTTCCATGAAACAGATAGAAGCTAACGTTCACCTATTTTTCATGATTAAATATGAAAGAAGATATGTGAACATTTTATATTGATCTTGACCAACTTCTCAAATTGCCTGATCACTAATATTGGACTATGTGGATACAAGGTACCTATCGTAGTTATGAAGAATACTAATTTTTCATTATTAACAGTTGAAAGAAGATATACTTGAAAAATACCAGTTACTCGCTCTTAGTCCTTAGAATGTCAGGAATAGAATACCTGATTAGTCTAGAGCAATTTCTAATAATTAATCTTGGTATAAATTTGGACCAAAACATCAAGGGACAGAATACAAGGTCAAGACCTTCAACTCAATTGCATCAGAATAATGAACATAATATTCATACTACACAACCCAATTTGTAATAATTGCATAAAGAGTGGTCAAACAATATAGAGACGTACAACTGGACCACGAAAAAGCCCTCTACAAAATTAGGTATACATGATTCTCACAATTCATTGAGATTGTTTTCACCAGTAAGTCTGTACTTTTTAGTCAGTTTTATGGATCCAGAATATGTGCAACAGGATGTTTAAGGTATCGTTTGAACAGAGTAAACTCAAATCATTGCACAGCCAAAGACCTCTATTCATCCAGCTATACCAACAGTATGTTGACAGCAATATCAATTAAATGCACTAATAATAGAAACTTTCAACCATACGCTCTGTTACATTGCCATGAATGCTTTTGCATAAAGAATACCCTGTAAAAGAAGACTGACAGAGAGAGAGAGACCTATGATGAATTATCAACAAGGGAATTGACAAATGAGCAAAGGCAAGCAGAGCATTATAAATTAACCAGAGAGCTAGGCCACTCAACATTCATTCATACAATCTTTAAGGAGAACTTCCAAGAGTAGTACAACAACTCTTTGTTACTCGAAACACCCAGGACGTTGTTGAATTAACTAGTAAATTAACTTTCTATTTTCCTTTTGCGTGTAGGAACGTGAAGGAAAATTGAAAGGAGCTGATTAGTCAGTGGACTAAAAATTAATCAAGAATTATAAGTTTAAGTTCATGTTCTAAGGAAATCATATAGTAAACAGATACAAATGAGATTCCATCTTCATAGTCAATCATAATCATGCTAATCAACTAAGAAGAAAGATATTCAAGCATCAATTATCAAAAGGCAATCGCCAACAAGTTCAAAATTGACCATCACAATATGTAAAACTTAAAAAAAAAAAAAACACAGCAGCATGAACACTTAATAAAGATGAGAGGAGGGTTTTGGGGGAGGGGACAAAGCAAACTGAAAATTGAAAAAAAGGGAAAGGAAAACAAAGGCAAAAAGGGGTAAAAAAAAAAAAGAAACTACATGATTGGAATACGATGAAAGATACATGCTGAAAACTAAAATTTTGAATGAACTTACTATTTTCGTCGAAAAGAGGTATAAAATAGTTTAGTAATGTAAAAAATGGCCAAAAATTCAAATGCAGTAAACATGCGAAATCCCCTGAAAATAAAAATTAACAAAACGGCAGTGGCATAACAGAAAATAAACAAAAATCTAAACAACGAGAAATGCAAGGAAGAGAAATTAACATTATCGGATAACAAAGGTAATCTACCATTAATCCACCTCATTACACTCCCCCCCCCCAAAAAAAAAAAAATACAGAATCCTAGATGAATAAATCTGACAAGAATTCAAAATTAGCACATAAAAAAAATGTGAGGCGAGAGAAGAAAAACAGAAAATTGAAGAGATCTATGTAAAGAGAGAAGGAAAGGAAACGAACCTGCGGTGGTGGTCGTGGAAAGGATGAGGCAGTTGGTGGAGGTGAAGAAGGTGAAAAGGAGAGGACGGAGGAAGCGGCGGAGGAGGAGAGCCGTAGAGATGCAAGAGGTCTTGAAGCTGACCGATGAGCTGCCTAAGCATGGCCAGCCCTTCCATGCCCCAATAACCCCTCCCCTACTCCAACACCACCAACAAAAAATGCTGCTCTCTTTCTCCCTTTGTTGAGAGTTAGCCAGTCATCTATTTACACGTCAGTGGCCATTATTACGATAATTTCTTGTAATAATTCTGACCCGCACGCAACTTTGTCATTGTAATGAATGATCCCACTTGATTTTCACTCCAATATGTATGTATGTATGCATCTACCTTCTTTTCCACTTTTCTCCTTTCTTTTCATTTTTGCCCTTTCCTCTTCTCTTGTATATAAAATATTTTTATTTGAATTAAATAATATAAATTTATTTTAACTTTTTGAATAATAAAGGTATATTCATAAGAATTTACTAGCATTGAAGTGAAAAGAAAAAGCCAAAAGATTTTAGATTTGGGCCTATAATCATTTTAGTATCCACCATACCCATCCATACTTATTTTTTCCAATTTAAGTTTTATTTTGATTATATTTTAAGTATGATTTGATTATTTCAGTGCATTTAGATTTATTGAATACTTATTTTTCGATCTTAAATTAATATCAAGTAATTTATGTTTCATTTTGATTATATTTTAGGTATAATTTAATTGTTTGGTACATTTAAATTTATTTAATCAAATATCGATTTGTATTGATGCGTACAAATTTATACTAGTTGATACAATTTTAATCTTTTCACCTTAATATAATTACATTTAAAAATAATATAATCATTTAATTAAAATTTGAAACCTAGGCCTTATTTTGATAATCAATTGAAAATATTAAATCAATTAAAATAAATATTTTTAGTGATTTAGCTTTTTAAGTACTTTTCAGAATCAATAATAATAATAATAATCAAATAATAGAAATTTTCAACTAAATTAGAAAGATATGTTTTTTTTAATTAGCCTTTTAGACCTTTTTTTAAATTAGGGAAATAGGTTTTTTTTAGAGGACGTGTTTTCCTTCAACGATCATTTTCCCAACAACTTTTTAAATATTGGTAACAGTAAAAATTTTAAGGGCTAACGGTAATTTTTTTCCTATAAATACAAAGCCATTTTTCATTTTTTCACTAAAATTCAACTCTCTGTATTCTCTCTAAACTCTCAACTCTCTCAATTCTCTCAATTTTCTCAAGTTTTGTTCTAAAATTTTCAATGCGCTTGTTTAAAAATATTATATTTTTATTTAATTTTTTCATATATTATTCGTTTCGATTAATTTTTCACGAATGGCAAGCCCTCTGATTCGTTTCGACGACAAGCACATTTTAGCTGCTCAAGCGATACTGGTAAGACAAAATTTTAAATTTCATTTTTTCAATGAAGTTAAATTTAAAGTTTTTTATTTTTTAAAATATTTTAAATTAATTTATTTTTCAATATAAATAGGCGAATGATCGTGTTTTGGAGGGGTTCATACATACCTTGTCAAAGAGCTCTAACATCGAAATTTGTAGTTACTTGTAAGACATATGATTCTTGCATGCGTCTCGTATACTTAGGGGCTACAAACTCGATCCTACACTCATTAGCACATTAGTGGAAAGATAGAGGCCCAAGACACACTCTTTCCATTTTTCATGCGTCAAGTGTACAATCACACTTTCTATTTTTCATGTGTCGGTGGTTGTCTGCTCCTGGTGCAATCATGGGTCTGGCGTAGGCTACCATTTCTACGTCCCTGGGTGGACGACCCATATATGTTCCCATTAGTGATGTAAAACCCCTTACCGTACCCGAGATTGGGACTAGGTACGAGGCGTTACCAGACATGTACTTGGACATTTTTGGAAATACGAGTTATAAAATTTCTTTCCAATTTGAAGCCAATCAAACAACATCTTAGTGTCCCTATTATGGGTTTACAGGGCCCAAAACATACATTGAAAATGGTCCGGAATCAAACCAAGAGCTTGAGAAAGTTCCTGGAAAATTTGCTAGGTTAAGCCTCACACGCCCGTGTAGAGATAATGGACACACCCGTGTGCTTTGGGACACGCCCGTGGCCTTTACCCGTGTGGAATTAATTGAATTTATTTCTCATTTCGAACCTACAGGGGTTTTCACACGGCCAAACACACGCCCATGTCCCTGGCCCGTGTCCTTCACACGGCCTAGACACACCCGTGTGGTCGCCCGTGTCCAAAAAATCGAGTATTCTATTAATGACGTCAGCATGCATTTAGGGACACACAGCCAAGACAAACGCCCGTGTGCTAGGCCGTGTCCGTCACACGATTGAGACACACGGCCGTGTCTCTACCGGTGTGTTTACTACCATGTATTCTGACTTAATATTTTTAGGTGCAGGGGACACACGGCCATATCACACGCCCATGGGGCGATCCATGTGTCACACATGACCTAAACATACGCCCGTGTATCTACCCGTGTAAACCTCGTTGTGCTATTTTCCAAGCCTTAGGTCACCCTCTAATAACCATATCCACTTATAGTTTTCAATAACACTTGACATGGTCTAATTATACTCTTAAATGACCTTAGTATGCCTCATTGCATGTAAACCTCGTCTCATTGGTTTTTATACATGCTAGGTTATCCCCTTTATATTAAGGATTTCCATGACTTGTAACTCAATTAAGCTTGGCTCGTTATCTTAACTCATTGCCAAATTGTGGCCTAACCACCCTATGTGATTTGGTCACATTACATGTGTTTAAATGTGATATGCCATATTTCATCCTCACTAGCACAATTGAACACAAGCATGCATGAAATTTGTAGGTCATAACCTACATCATTATGAGCCAATTCCATGGCCACATACAAGTGAATATGTATACCTTTACAAGCCTTTGTAGTGGCTAATCAAATGACACATGTAACAAAATAACAAAAGCCCTATAGATGCCATTGAACAAAATAAGAGCATCTATATACGAAAGCTAGACAATATGATAGTGTGTTGATTTTCCAACCCTCTCCCAATCTTCGCGAGTACATAAGCTCTATAAGATAGGGAAAAGAGAGGGCTAAGTATTTACATGTTTAGTAAGCCCGAATAACTGGAAAGTAAACTTACCGATTAATTAGCATGCATCCATATTAGGCAATAAAACCAACAAGTATGAAATAGTTTCCCTATCATATGCACTTAAACCGACAAGTTAGTTCCAAAACATGATGTAAAATGTCTTAGATGAGCTCATCATCCAACATTTTCATTTTCATATCTCATGTTAATCCCGTTGAGTTTCTCGAAAGTCTCGATGGATTATCCATTTACCGTCAAGTCATAAAAGTGATCATCTCAAGTACGCACTCCCGCGAACTTCACATTTTACGGTAGGATTACTAGTCCAGGCTAAATCCCCCGTAATGTAAACTCATAGGGTAATGTTGAGATTACCAGTCCAGGCTAAATCCCTTGTAGGGGCAAACACCCGTAATGAGATCGGATCTGAATTACCAGTCCAGGCTAAATTCAGACCTTAATCGGATTACCCGTCTGGGCTAAATCCACAATGCACACATATTCTTCGGGAGGCTCGATCACTCAAGGAACACCCGTCTGAGCTAGATCCTTTCTATATTTGAGATCAACGGATTACCCGTCCGGGGTAAATCCTTTTCTGCAACACATGCAGGATCTCAAGTCATGTAAGCCATGATTTATCCATTGAATTTCCCTTTTTGACTTCAACTGGGACATTTATTATTATATCATTATTATTAACACATTTCATGGATTTTTATGCCATCACTATAACCAATTATCATACATTCATAAAACATGCAATTAGACATATTAGTAGTTTACTTAAAGTTATTCGAACTTACTTGGTATTAGTTTCGATTTCGTGTCTCGGTTATTTAAAAACCTTTCGTTTTCCTCGATCGACCTCCAAAATTTGTTCCTCGGGGTCTATAAAAATAAAAATGAATTATTAATACCTCGCATTATTCTTTTTGAATTTAAATTTCACCCCAAACAAAATGACCGTTTTGCCCTTAACCTTTCACATTATTTACAATTTAGTCCCTAGGCTCGTATGATGAAATGCATGAATTTTCTACATTACCCAAGCCTAGTCAAATGTTCTTTCCACTTATGGTAGCCCATATTTTTCCATTATTTCAAATTTCTACCACATATTTTACACCTTTTGCAAAGAGGTCCTTTTAGGGGTTTTTCATGAAAATCACCTAGAAAAAGATGTTTATCACACATCCAACTTTCATATTCCTCCATAAAACATCAAAGAATAAACATGTCACACATGGGTAACTTTTTAAACATGAACCCTAACTCAAAATATGGGTAGAAATGGAGAGAATAAGCTACCAGGATTTCAAAAATACAAAGAACATTAAAAACAGGGCTAGGGAGCACTTACTATTGAGCTTGAAAAATGAAAAAACTCTAGCTATGGTGGCTCTTAAATTTCGGCAGCTAGATGGAGAAGATGAGCTGATTTTTGTCTTTATTTTCCCATTTTATTTCATTAATTAGCCAAATGACCAAAATGCCCTTAAGCCCTTTCTTTGAAATTTTATCCATACATGCCCATTTTTGTCCAAAAACTTAGAAATTGGGAAAATTTCTCTTTAAGGACTTCTAATTAATAATCTAAAGCAATTTCATGCAAATTGCTTCTAGAATCCAAGTTTTGCAATTTATTTATTTTGGTCCTTATTTTCCAATTAGACACCTTACTCATAGAATTTCTTCATAAAACTTTAACACATGCATATTTTCATACTCTAGACCTAATAATAATCATAAAATAAATATTTCAACATCGGGTTTGTGGTCCTGAAACCACTGTTCCGACTAGGCCCTATTTTGGGATGTTATAAGTGACAAGATAAAAAAACATTTGAAATGTAGTTAGTATAGTAAATGATGTTTATTTATTATATGTTTGAATTAGCATATCGCTTGAATAGGTGGAACCATGGGCCGAGTTACATGAGACTACTAGAGTAGCTCGAAGATATTTGGCTGCTATTAGATCAATGCTCGGAAGTTGAGGTTAATTACTTTTTTTTTCAAACCTATAATAATTACGCAATAATTTTTAAATTAAAATTTTGTATACAACAAAATTTAAAATTATGCTCTGCGGTTTGAATGGATACCATATGTTGATCCGGATATCATAGAATGCATCTCGCTAGAATTTTTGGCCATTCGAAGTATGTAGGATGCGAATGTGCCATTGATAATGTACGTGATGGTGGATATGCATGAATCAGACCGAGTGATATGGAAGTTCAAGTAGAGGCAAAATATTTTATTAGCACCACGAGGCATGGAAGCACTGCACAAGTTGGACTTGTAGGGGAAGATCAATGAGAACTGGCGAGATTACCAAAAATAGTACATCGACATTTGGGATCGTAGGATAAAATTCTTACCCATATGTAAACCTTTTTTTTTCATCAGACACGGCGGCCAGTTTGGAGTACATGCCTTAGTTCAAAGTCGCTAGCAAGCCATATTTGCTATCGGTGGAGGCAAGGAGTAGGCAACTTCATCAGAAGAGGTCACGATGAATGCTATAGCAGCATAGGTCTGGATGAAGTACCGCAATGGGTTCGTCCCTAGCTCCAACCCAACAAGCATCATCGATGTCTATGCTACATCCCAATCAGTTCACTTTACTTATTCTTATTCATTTCACTAACCCTGTGTGTTTTTCACAAGCACCACATTATGCACCACCGCAACACCCTACATCTACACCTTCCATAGGTACATTTTTAAGGCACTTCTGTCCCTAGCATTCTACGCCCCATGCCGACATTAATGCCAACACAAATGCCAATGCATGTACCATCGCCGATGGTGACACCGTTGCCAACATTGATGTTGTCATCGATACTAGTATCGATACCCAGGTTAATGTCGATGTATCTGGGTTTTGTGACATCTTATAGTTATTCATCAATAGTGTCACAAACAATTACTACGTTGTTGTTTTATCGATGTGGGTCATTAGCGTAACCATCTCCTCGTGCAGTTAAGGACACACGATAGGAGGCTAGGACAGCAACGCACTCAAGCACGGAAGAAGATAATGGATACGAAGACGAAGTCGAGGATGAAGATGGATATGAAGATGTAGACGGTGATGGAGATGAAGATAAGTACGAAGGTGGAGGTGAAGAAGAAGATGATGACGATGATCATGATCAAGTTGAGAGCTGACACTACTAGTTGTGCAAAAAAATATTATATGCACACGTTAATCATACCTTGCGTCAAACATTCGACCTGGCGACACCGATAATGTATTTTTTATTTACCTATTGTGATGTAAATATTGATGACATCAATAAAAAAAAATGATCAATTTTTTTTGTATATTTCTATTACAACTTATATTTGTCTTTATTAAATTCTAATATAAATTATACATAAATTTCCATATATAATATTTGATATGAGATATGTAACTTTGAAAAGGCACCCTTATCGAATTAGTGATTAATAAAGGTACAAAGACTAACTTGTAAAATGGTAAAAGTTCAATGGCTAGAGAAATTATAATTGGTACTTGAATTAGCGCTCAAAGTAGAAAATTTTCCAATGTTAGTAGACGGGTGGTCGATACAATTGAAATGCAAGGTAAAAAAAAGAAGAGATTTTATACACAAAAAAAGGAAGCATTGTAATCAATCTTATATCTCTGAAGAAAAATGAATGTTAGCGATGTTGAGGACCCAATGTATCCCTCAATATCGAATAGGTTGCCTTTGTATGCCTTGGATTTCTATAGCACCTGCATAACCTCTGTTACTTATTCTCTCCTAAACAAAAAAAAGTACCCTGACCTAGAAAAGTTTTACAGATTTGAAGCATGTTTTGAAGGTATTCGATGAAAACACTGGTCTTGTGACGGGTTTTCGACCACAGGGATTTTTTCTTTCAATCTCACATTTCCCCTGTGCTTATAAAAGGGGGTTCCCCCTCCATACTTCATCATCCCTAATACATCATCTTTTCCGGCCTCCATCCCTCCACTTTACAATATTTCTCTCTCTATTTTCTTCCCCACTTCAATGTTAAAAATTTCTGTCGGTAATAAAATTTCTAATTTAAGTTATTCTTGAGTTGTCGATAATGCGATATCATTCCGATACATGTACATTTCATATAACTTATCGAGATGAGACCATTACATCCGAAACCTATCCTATGAAAGTCAGGTTCTAGGGTTATATTACTTTGTACGATCACGAGTGAAAGTCTACGTAGAGGTCTCAATCGACGATCGTTATGTAATCATAGATCAAAGTATAACGGAAGAGCAGTTGGCAGTTGTTTCGTAGGCACGAGCTCAAACTTTTCGGATACCCGGAGATGTTTCCTTATAAATACCATAAAAAATTTTGAGGGCATAATCATAGGGAAAAATTGTGGGGCTTCCCGCTATAATCGTCGTAATTTTTTTTATCTCTACACAGTCGTTATCTTTGACATTCTTTCTTCTCCGAAGACTGACACCGCCGTAGGCATAAGAAGACTCTCAGGCGGACAGTGGTTATTGTGGTGCAGTAAAGGTGATTCTTCTTTCGAGGTGACAACAGCTGCCATTATTAAACAACTCATTAATAACTACAACTAATGTCACACTAACTTGAGTTTGACCTCTACTGTGTTGGAATATCCACTTTCAGCTTAAGAGCCTTTTTGTGTCCACATTGATGTCAGTTTTCAAATAAGAATGAAAGGTTAAAGATACCAGTTACCTAGAAATACAAAAAAAAAATTACGTTGATTACACCAGAAAACCCTCTGTTTTCCTTATGATTATGCATCAATTTTATGTATGGTATATATAAGGCATCATTTGTAGGTATCCAAAAAGCTTGAACATGTGACCGTATAATGACGATTTGTTGACCCTTAGTTATACTCGACCCTATGGCCGCATCACGAATGTCAACTGGGACCTCCACTTAGGCTTTAACCCGTGACCGTATCAAGCACTGTTACCCAGAAACCTTAGGGTTTTTGTGGCAATGGTCTTATCCCAGCATGGCATACGAAATGTATGTGCTCTGAGGCGCATTATCGCATCCTCAACCCCTCAATTCTACCTATAAAATTTTTCTATTTCAGCCCTAAAACCCTAACCTTAATTCCTAAAAATACTTTAATCCTAACACTATCAAAATTAAAAAAAAAAAAGGCTAGGAGAGAGTGTGAGGGCACTCTCTTTAAAATCGACCTATTTCCCTAATTTAAAAAAAATGACCTAAAAGACAAATTAAAAAAAAAATTGACATATACCTTTAATTTAGCTGAATTCTGCAATGAAAAATTGGAAAATAGATTTTTTTCAATTTATTTATTTATTTCTTTTAGCATTATTCTTTAAATACTTTAAATTTAAAATTTGAAATTTTATATTTATCAAGCAATATAATTATATTCTATACTTAATTTTTAAAAATATATCAAATAAATTTTATAACTTAAATTTAGTATTTAATTTAAATTTAATTCTAGTTATTTTTTCTAACACTTAATTCAAACACAACCTCAATTAAAAATTTATATATACGTATAAATGTAAATGATTTAAAAATACCGATTAGTATTGGGTTTTTACTTTTAATAATATTATTAAATGATAATATAATAAATATGCTTTTGTTTTGGTTGTTAAAGTTAAAAGGTAGAGAGCATGGACGTGTGGGAAGTGTGAACGTGGGCTTTTTACTAAGGTCAAGAAGACTTCTTTTAGGGGGAGAGTTCCCCCTTTCTTGATAAGGTTCTATTGCACATTGTTGGGTAAAGGGTAGGGAAATGAACGGCTGAGATGTTAGATGCACTTTGTGTCTGACTCTCACTCACTGGGTTTCTTGATTCCACGCAGAGGGCATGATTGTTTTGCTTGAGTCCCCATCCCCACCCACTTTTCTCCATTTTATCATGATTTTGTTACGCTCACGGAACTACCAAACTCTATCATCATATTGATGCCCCCCCTAATGACATATTTGCCCTCTCCTTTAATTCCACTAAATTCTCTTCTTCCAACTTCGGGTTATAAAAACCATCTGTGAGTTGTACACGAAATAATTTAAATTAAAACAATATTAATCAAAATAAGCATCCCACAACTTAATACCATCTCATATGAATGGCCCACGTTATCTCGGTTTGATGAGATTGATCTTGGATAAACGTTTTTGTTCTCCCTACAATCCAAATTTAATTAAATATTTTTATTTAAATTTAATTATAAAAATGTAACGTCTTAAAATGTTCGATAATGTTCGATGTTAAAATTCGTGCCGTCTCAACGACAAAACAAATTAAAATTCTGCTTAAATGTTATTTATTTATGATCCAAAAAAAAAACATTAGAACTGAATCATATGTCGAATATAAAAGTGGCATACGGACTAAATTGTGGGAATTGAACAAGTGACATGTCAATTGAGTAGAGAAAAGAAATAGTGGAATTAATGGAGAAGGAATTTTGTAATAATTAACCAAGACTCTAGTGTGCAATTATGGCATCATTAAACTAATTAAGCCATGATCTTACCCATTTATTTTCACTAATCATCTCAAAATTCAATACTAGCCATTAGATGTATTTTTATGAGATATAATTAAACTAAATTATAATAGAAAGATGAAAGAAAGAAAGAAAGAAAGAAAGAAAGAAAGAAAGAAAGAAAGAAAGAAAGAAAGAAAGAGACGAAGTGCCTTATTTCACCTTCTTCCCAAAGGAAAGAAAGAAAATAAATTGCATGTATTTTTCTCCTCCATTACCGCGTACTTAAACTAATGGTTACTAAAGTTTCCTTTTAATTTTTGTTAGATTATTAGTTTGATAGTTAAGAGTAATTCATATGAAATATTAAGGTTTTGGTAGTTACCATTGATGAATGCTTAGAAGCTAGAGAGAACGATTAGAACTTTGAAGAGAATATGTGTTTTTGGATAGTTTGAGATCCCTAGATTATAGTCGTAAGGAGTTAGATTTGAAAAGGAGAATTACAAGATATGCAAAAATAAGATGTTGGGGTTCTAAGGAGTCAATTGAAACTATGCATATCATGTTTAATTGTAATGATTCCTTTATTTGTATGTGTAGATCTAATATTGTAGCATATTTGAATTATCGAACATAACCAAAGGCAAACTTAGGATCTCGAAAGATAAAGGAAAGGATAAGGTGATCACCGAGTGACGACTTCAGTTGATGCTAATATAATTTGCTTCATTACATGAAACTATTAAGTAATTAAACTTAAGAAATGTTAATAATGATTGTTGGTATGAAATGTGTGATTATACTCTATGCCTTTCGAGAAAAACCATCGAAAGGGAGGTTCTCCTCCCATCTTACAATTGTGTCGGAAAAGGGGGAGAAAACATGAGAAAAAAAAATCATCTTCTTTCATTTTATTTACCACATAAAATGGGGTCAAAGTCAACAAGTCAAAATTACTGAAATGTTTGATTCACTATTCATTTCTATGTTAAAATCTAATCTAATTACTCCAAATTGTTTCCAAAGATTTAAAATCTCAAAATATAATATTTTCAAAGTAAATTTCATGTAAAATGATCAAAATGTCTATGTGACTGTAACACCCCAGATCCAGCCTAGACGTTATGGCCGAATCTTACGATGTCACATAGAATGGATTTTGAAATCGAACTCCTTAAGTTAAAATCATTCCGGTTAAGTAACCTTTAATTAATTTGAAGGAATCACGCACTAGATGTTTTGTTTCAAAACTTGTCCTTTTTAAGCGGAAGCTATTGTAATCAATTAATTTAGGAAAAATCATTTTTGTTTAAGAAATCCTTAGTTTTAGGAAAACTGTGTTTTGTTAAGGTGCAGTTTAAATAACCATTAAACAATAAAAAGTTTCGAAATAAAAACCAGACAGTCCAAGTCCAGGATTGCATCAAAAACCCAAACAAGAAATAAATATGAAAATTTGTGAAAAACAGTCTAAGATTTTATGTGTGGCCACCGTAAAGTCCTCCGCTGCTTTGATCCGTCAAGTCTGGGTATTACCTGAACAGATTAAATAGAAAAGAGTGAGTTTTCGCAAACTCAGTGTGTAATCCCCACAGAAAACACGCATACAAAATACACATCAGATGCCATAAATTAACAGTCAGGGGCCAGAGCCCTTTACAAAGTTCGTTAGGGCCTTATCCCATCAGATACAGAATTAGATACAACTTAGGGCCTTAGCCCATGTCATGCAGAATATCAGAATCCTATCCACTAGCCTCTACACACCATCTCTGTCCAACCCTACACACCATGTGGGGATAAAATTGACCCACCTATCCCTACACACCATGCTGTACCGAAATGTGGCACATAATCAGATCATTGCAGTTGAGCTGCCAGATATCAGGCTAAAGAGCCTTTCAGAATACTTCCTCCCAATAACATCATCCCAATTCCGATGCAATGCAACATATAAAAATAACATGCTAGTATGCAATTTATCAGATCATACATTCAATTCAGATATCTCAGTTCATGCTCGATATAGAAATCAGACAGTTAGAATACTCAATGAAGGGTCTAAGTAGCACTTACTGACCCTACGGTAGGTCCACAGTCGACTTAGGCGACCCGTGCAATCTTACAGACCATTTCAAAAAAATGGGCTGACACGCCCATGTGGCCTGCCCGTGTGGGCCCACACGACCTAAATAGGCCTTGGCCGTGTGGATCACACAGCTTGGCCCAAAATCCTACATGCTCATGTGGGCCCACACGGCCTAATAGGTTGAGCCCGTGTGTCCCACACGACCTCGCCAACCATCACATGGCCGTGTCTCATGCACACGACCTGGCTCGTTGATCACACCCCCGTGTTCCGTCACACGGCCTACCACATAGACGACCACATGCCGGTGTGGCATCGACAGATTACTTTTTTTACTTTTCGTTGAATCCCCCTTTTTGAGTTTCGGTACACACCTGGTTTCAATTCGAAGCTAAAGTCACCAAAAGCACTCCAGAACCTATTATTGACCAACATTTTCATAATTAGTTGCTTAAACGATCGAATTTAGCTTAATTCTAAAATAGAAAGTCATCTTCCAAATGGAAAACCTTTACCTTACGAACTATGGGTGCTTCCCTCTATAACTTGGCACCAATACAGCCTCTCACACCAGATTTTCTGCTGTCAACACAGTTAAACCAAGGTTCCCCAATTAATAACTTAAATACTTAAATTTAAAGCACCATTATCACTTACCGAATAGACTGAACCATAGGTTGCACAACTGAGGAACAATTGCAGCAGGGAAACAAAAGAAAAGAAACGACAAGGATAACAGAGGAAGAAGTAAAAAAATTGACAGCAAGAAAGGGGAAAAATGAAGAATTGGTAGAGAATTTCGAAAGGGGAAAATTGTTTGAAACAATTCAAAAGATTTGATATGCTACGCAATCCCTTAATCTTCTCCCACTATTCGTACTACACACAACTACTTAGAATCTCGGTTACATCAAACTCTTAGCCACTGAGTCGAGCAAAAATAAACTTTTTCACCCACGTAAGGATTCGAACACAACACCCTAAGCAGATTGACACTCCACTCAACCACCAGACCAGCAGGCCCATTCTGATATAACTTTACCAATAATTAAATAAGAGTTTACTGAATAGAGATAGGGCTTACTCATAAAATTCCAAAATTTAACCCAAGTAAGGCTTGAACTTGGGACCTCACACACACACCTAGAACACTTAACCACTGAAGCAGATACACAGTTGTGTCATAATTTATCAAAAACACATACATATATTTTTTTGCTACTGATTTACAAAAGCTGAAATTTACGAAAATTTGGGGCATTACAACTCTACCCCCTAAAAGAAAATTTCGACCTCGAAATTTTACTTGATCAGAAAAGGTGAGGATACTGCTGACGCATCAAATCCTCCGGCTCCTAAGTAGCCTCCTCAGTGCTATGATTGCGCCATAAAACCTTAACTAGTGGGATAGACTTCCTCCATAGAAACTTTACCTCGCGATCCAATATCTGCACTGGCTCCTTTTCGAAAGTCAAATCTAGCCTAACCTCGATCTCTTCAACTGGAACAACATGCGTGGGATCAGAACGGTAGCGCCTCAACATTAAGACATGGGACACATCATGAATACAGTCTAGCTCTAGAGGTAACTCCAACTGATAAGCGACCAGCTCCACTCATTTTAGAATCCGGTACGACCCAATAAACCTAGGGCCTAACTTGTCCTTGCGACCGAACCTCAGAACTCTCTTCCATGGTGAGACCTTCAGAAACACAAATTTCCCCACTGAATACTCTATCTCACGTCTTTTCAGATCAATATAGGACTTATGTCTGTCAGAAGCTACCTTCAGTCGATCCATAATCAGTCGAACCTTATCTTCAATCTCTGAAACCAACTTCGGACCCAAAACATGTTGCTCGTCCAACTCAGTCCAACATAAAGGAGTACAACACTGACGACCATACAGTGCCTCATAAGATGCCATCTAGATGCTAGACTAGAAGCTGTTATTGTAGGCAAACTCCGCTAACGGCAAGCACTCCTACCAACTGCCTCGGAAATCAATAATACAACTCCTCAACATGTCCTCTAGTATCTGAATCACCCTCTCTGACTGACCATCTGTCTGAGGATGAAAAGCAGTACTGAAGTCTAATCTTGATCCCAGAGCCTCATGAAGCTTCTTCTAGAACTGAGACTTGAAACAAGGATCCCTATCAGAGATGGTCGAGACAGGTACCCCATGTAGCCTCATTATTTAAGAAATGTAGAGTTTAGCCAACTTTTATAGAGAAAAGTCTGTCCTAATCGGGATGAAGTAAGCAGATTTGGACGGAATCCTTCTTAGTGGGTGTTAGAGGCAACCCATTAACAAAGTCCATCGTTACTCGATCCTATTTCCATAATGGTATCTTTACTGGCTGAAGCAAACCCGAAGGTAACTAATGCTTAGCCTTAACCTGCTGACAAGTTAAACAACGAGCAACAAAGTCAGTAATTTCATGCTTCAACCCTGGCCACCAATACAACTTCGCAGATCTCAGTTCATTTTGTTCCTGCTGGGATTGTAATAGCCCGATTTTGGGTCTAGTCTGAACAGTGGTTTCGGGACCACAAACCCGACGAGAAAAAAAAATTATTTTTATTATATTTTTATAGCCTATAAATTTATGAAAATATTTCGTAAAAATTTCATTCGAAAATTTTGACGTTTGAGCACTCAATTTAGTCAAAAGGACTAAATTGTAAAAAGTGCAAAAGTTGAGTTCTTTATATATGAGGTGCCTAATTGTTATGAGTTTTAAATTGAAAGTCCTTATGTGACAATTATTCCTTTAATAAGTTAGTGAATGGATATTTGTTTGGTATTTTTGAAATTTGGTTGAAATAAAAAGGGTAATTTTGTAAATTAATTAAAATAATCTAATAAGACAAAAATGATAAAAGCTATCATTTTTTTTCCATTCTTTCTTCTTCAACCGTGGGAAAGAACTGAAAATGGCAGCCATGGATGAGCTCCATTCAGCCAAGCTTCTATGGCTTATATAGGTACGGTTTTTGTCCCGTTTTTAATGATTTTCGTATTTTTGAGATCCCCGAAGCTTAAATTTTCTATTTCTACCAATTGATTGAAGAGAAATTAGAGTTTAAAAATTTACCCATTCATGATATGGTTGTGTTTTGATGATTTATAGTGGATAATGAATGTTTGATGTGTTAAATATAAGTTTTATTCAATGAATTTTGGTAAAAATGTCAAAAAGGGGTTAAATTGTGAAAGTTACAAATTGGTCATAAGTGTGTGAATTAGTGAGAATTTGGAGTTTCCATAGAAGAGAAAAATGTTCACCATGTCTTAAACCTTATAGAAATTGAATAAAAATTAATTTACGAGCATTGAGGCAAAAGTGCAAATATGCAAAAGTTTAGGGGTCAAAATGAAAATTTGTAAAAATATGATTTTTAGACCCATATGAATATTGTGACTGATTGGTAGGCTAAATGTGATGTTATAGATGATGAAAATTGAGACTTGGACCTAGAACGGAAAGAAATCGATTTATGGACGAGTATGTCCTTTTCACATTTGTGGTATCGAGGTAAGTTCATGTGTAAATAACGTAGCATAATTATTATTTTTAAATTATTGATGTTAAATATAGGATATGCTGATTCTTATCATGAAATATATGCTTTGTGGTTATTTTCGAATAAAATGCAAAATTAAGTGTATTATTTGTTAAATATAAAGTGCTACCGAGTATTGGTTTCGGTATTTTACGGAAGATGGCAAGGAGATGTGTTCGAGGAAAATCCCGTTTGAACCTTAGGAATAGATTAGGATACAAGTGACATGTCACTAGAATGGTTGAGCATCCGAACTCGTTGAGTTGAGTCCGAGTTCACTTATGGATGTGGAATGTCCGAACTCGTTGAGTTGAGTCCGAGTTCACTTATGGATGTGAACGCCCGAGCTCGTTGAGTTGAGTCCGAGTTCACTTATGGGCGGGTTACATGGTAGCTTGGCTACAAATATGGCACTTATGTGCAAATTATCCATGTATCCGAGTTATATTCCGATGTGTTCAACGGGTAAAAAATTTCTAGTGGAATGGAAGAACACTTAAGATGTAGGTGACGTATTGGTAAGTATTGTGAAATGGACATTTTGGATAGGTATGTACTTAACCCTCGGGTTGAAAATAGATACAACAACGATAAGGTGGTAAGATCATGAATGAGTAATTTAGCCTTGACAGATTTGAGTTACTGCAGTAGGGTAACTTTGAAAATACACTAAAAATAGTGAAAAATGAGTTAGAGGCAGAATAAAATATGAAATTAAATCTTAATGAGTCTATTTTCACATGAAAGAAACAAAGGAAGAAAAAGAATTCCATATTGTTTGATATTTGAATTCTTGTGAAACAGGTCTGAATGAATTTGAGATCCCTGTTCTAACTTTAGAAATTCACCAAAATTGTACAAAATTATTAAGAGTTATACCTTACATGAATGGATTCCTTATTGAGTCTATTTTTATGTTAAATAAACAGCATGGTCGTAGGAATTTTGTATAGGGAGAAATTCGGTTTGTAGTGCACAGGGGTCAGAGTGGTCATACCCTGAAAGAGGGGATACTTTAACTAATAAAATGTACTATTTGGCTTAACCAAAAATTCTGGAAATTTTATGGAAGAAAAGAAAATAAGTCTAGTTTCAGGAAAAATTAACGGAACTTAATTCGAGTTTCGTAGCTCAGATATAAATAATTTAGTGACCGTTACTCGGAAAGACAGCTTGTAGTGAACTTGAAAATATGTTGTAAACATTGATAAAACAAGTTAATGAGTTGCTTATTGTTTTCATATGAACTTACTAAGCTTAAAGCTTACCCCTTCTTTCCCATGTTTTCTAGAGTTCCAGGTTAGCTCGGGTTGGAAGCCGTCGGAGATATTATCACCCTATCGAGTTAACGTTATCGGAGTAAGTAAACTCAAGTGATTCGAGTCTATGGCATGTATAGGGTTTTAATGTGAGTATGTAATATTATGATTTAGCCAAAGGCATTGGCTTGTTATTAAGGTAGTATTAGTCATGTAAATTGGCCTATGTCGGCTAATGACGTTATGGGCCCATATGATTATTCTTATGCATTTATGTTATTATTTCTTGTGATGTGGCTTACAACATGTATGCCTAGAGATTGAATTGAGATTCATTGATGAGCTAGTAACTAATGCGGATTAAGTGATTGGTAAATAGTTAATAATGCTTCATGAATGGTTTGTGATGTAATGATAGTTATGTCTAGTATGTGGTAATGATATGGGCAAATTCTATAATATTTATTACATAAGAAAATAACTTGAGCATATCATGTTTGTAGATGTTTAAGAGCTCATTTATGCCACGTTGTATGTTATTGGATAAGTATGTATCTATGCATGTGGTGTGAGAGTGACAAAAGGCTTGATAATTAGACTATTTACGCCACACGGCTGAGCACATAGGCGTGTGAAGCCTTAACGCAAGAGATTTTTCTAAGTTTTCATGAGTTCTCGATTGGGTCCCGAACCGCCCAATGCATGTATTGGGCCTCGTAAGCTCGCATAAGGGACAAATTGCATGTGAAAAGAAAAGTTTTAATTATTTGAGATTTCATGGCCTGTTTAGTATGGAAGTGTTAGTAAAAGTCGTAGCACCTCGAACCCGTCCGGCGTCGATGCGAGCGAGGGTGTTACATTTAGTGGTATCGAGCATGGTTTAGTCGGTTCTCGGACTAACCTAGCGTAAGAGAGTCTAGCTATACATGCCATAGTATTACTCGTGATAGTGTGATATTTCTACCCTAACAAAACTGTTGATTAAGACAGAATGAGTTCGAATCGAGCAAATCTTGATAGAGATAAGAGTAAAGTTGAGATTATTGAATCATGCTTGTGACATGCTGAAAATGGGAAAGGTATGAAAAGATATTCATGATTTTCATATGAACTAGTATTCACTATGTGATACTCTTGAGTTAAAGAATGTGAAATAGTGGAGTAAAACACAGTTAAGTTGTGAAAAATGCTTTTATGCATGTTAGTATTCATACGATGTTAAATGTCCAACTTGATTTGGCCAAGTGTTTAGGAAAAGAAAGAAATTTTCTTGAAATGAAAGAATGTATGTATGAATGCTTTTATTGCATGATTAATAATCAGTATATACATGAGGTTGACATTTATGTCTAGATTGATGAAGTCAATATGCAATAATGTTATGCTTTATAATCTCAGTTACAGAATCATAAATGTCACAATAGCATGAAAGTTGTAATGAAAGATCAAATTGGGTGGAACGCAGGGAATGAGTACGATCGTTCACTAATGAATTGACGGAAAAGACTATGGTTGGACCATGGCAATACATGAGATTTGTGTGCGGTGTAAGACCATGTATGAGACATGGCATCGGCATTGAGACGAGGGCTAGTGTAAGACATGTGCAGGACATGCATCGGCCTCGAGATGATAGCCGATGTCGACATGTCAGGACATGCGTCGGCTACGAGATGTGCTAGTGTAAGACATGTCGGGACATGCGTCCAAGACGATTACATGTGTCGATGTAAGACACATGCGGGACACGGCATCGACACGATGGATGAGAGCTAGTACAAGACCATAGTTGAACTATGGCATCAAGTAGCGATGTACTCAAAACCATAAGACGTTCTCCAATTTGATAAATATTGGCAAGTGATTAAGACTAAATATGGGAATTTGATAAAACATTAAGGGTAATTTGAGAAAAAGAAATGAAAGTTTGAGTTATGGTAAATTCACTTATGTTTAGCTAATATTCGCATGAAATAAAGTTACATGTATTACTGAGATATGTGAAAATATGTTTATAACAAGTTGGAAATTTGAAATGTTTGAATCAATATGCGTAAAGCTATATTGTTGTTGAATATGTATTTGCTTGAGAGTCAAAAGTTTAGAGGCTTTACAATCTTCGCCCCTTACCGAAATAGAGTTATACGATGAGATTCTCGAGATATGTTGCATAAGCTTGCAAAAGTGAAACTAAAAAGTATAATAATGGAATAGTATGGGATTAGTGAAGATGTAATTAGTTAGAGGAGTAATGTTGGACTTGCAATCGATGTTTGAGTATGTCGGATTCAATCAAATAAAAGTGATGGCTATCTTTCTCTTCCGAGTATTCTATGTTTTCCTCAATTCAGGGAATACGTATGGTTATCCCTTTCGAATGGAAATTCTATCATACGAGGATGCTAGTGACTGTGATATTAGATGAAAAGCTCTATTGGTCCGATTAGTTATGATCTACATTTCCCATCTCTTGATTTCTATTCGATATCTTTGGAATGAAGTTGACAAGAAAATCTATGTAAGATTATTCGATGTTCTATTGATTATGGTTTATATATGCGAGAATTATATTATCTCTATTATGAGAAATTCTAAAGCATACAGATGATAGTTTCCTACGGTTTTCTCGAGGATTTTTTGGATCATCTTTATTATTTTCTTCCGGATTATATTCTCGATTTCTGGTATAATCTTTATATCTTGGAATTTCTTATATTGGCTTTTCTATCGTTCTTGTTTCGAGAATTATCAAGCTTGGTTTATCTTTACTAGTAATCTTTGACTTGCGATATTAGAATCTGTTATGATTAAGCTTCGGCTCGATCATAGAAGTGTGGGGATTTCAAGGTCGAGATTTCTTTAAAATTTCTGGGGTAAAGAATGGTTATTCGCAAAAGTAAATCTGAGTTATGTGCATTTAAGTTTATTCTCGGTTCGAGAACTTGAAAGTATGTTATGGAAACATATTAGTTGGATTTCTCTTGTTAGAGAGATGTTATAAGTATAGTTATCCCGATTAATAAAAGACCACATCTATGAAGTTGGAATCATTTGATTCATGTTAGTAAAGTTTCTAAACAGGTTGATGATCGAGTATAGAAATGTGGCTATAAGTGGTAAATTAAACAAGTACAAACATGATTCGACTTTTAATTTGGAATTGCGGGAGGATTTGATTTCGGTTTCTATTACTATTAATTGAGTAAGATTTCAAGATCTTGAGAAACTCGGGTATCTGAGAGAATTGAGTCTGAGTTCACAAGATATCTTGTTTATTCGTTCAAAGGATGTCGAATTGTCTATAGGGTAAAGCCGAATATCAAATGTATTCGAGATTATTATTGTCAGTGATGACAGTGGGAAGAAAATGAGAAAGGACTGTTATGAATTTCGTATCGGGATGTCTCTCATTTCCAGGAAAAAGGAGAGATGCAAGTTGAATTGTGAAAGATTGATGATGGAAGTCTGCATGATTATTTTAGTATGTACAGATATATTATTCAACAGATATGACTGAGTTGTATGTTTCTAAGTTTATAGTTCCAAGAATGTCAGTCTCCAGTGTTTCAAATTGAGCTCCGAGGTTTATACCTCAACTATGGAAAAGCTATAGGAAATCTTGAGTATGAGCTTGTGTGGAGTTGTTTTGTAAGTTGTGAGAAAAAGATATAAGTGACTCGTGAAAGTAGAGAACAACTTTTTCTGGTAAGATTTTCGGGGACGAAAATCCCTAAAGGGGGGAAGAAATGTAATAGCTTGATTTTGGGTCTAGTCGAACAGTGGTTTTGGGACCACAAACCCGACGAGAAAAAAAATTATTTTTATTATATTTTATAGCCTATAAATTTATGAAAATATTTCGTAAAAATTTCATTCGAAAATTTTGACGTTTGAGCACTCAATTTAGTCAAAAGGACTAAATTGTAAAAAGTGCAAAAGTTGAGTTCTTTATATATGAGGTGCCTAATTGTTATGAGTTTTAAATTGAAAGTCCTTATGTGACAATTATTCCTTTAATAAGTTAGTGAATGGATATTTGTTTAGTATTTTGAAATTTGGTTGAAATAAAAGGGTAATTTTGTAAATTAATTAAAATAATCTAATAAGACAAAATGATAAAAGCTATCATTTTTTTCCATTCTTTCTTCTTCAACCGTGGAAAGAACTGAAAATGGCAGCCATGGATGAGCTCCATTCAGCCAAGCTTCTATGGCTTATATAGGTACGGTTTTGTCCGTTTTTAATGATTTTCGTATTTTTGAGATCCCGAAGCTTAAATTTTCTATTTCTACCAATTGATTGAAGAGAAATTAGAGTTTAAAATTTACCCATTCATGATATGGTTGTGTTTTGATGATTTATAGTGGATAATGAATGTTTGATGTGTTAAATATGAGTTTTATTCAATGAATTTCGGTAAAAATATCAAAAAGGGGTTAAATTGTGAAAGTTACAAATTGGTCATAAGTGTGTGAATTAGTGAGAATTTGGAGTTTCCATAGAAGAGAAAAATGTTCACCATGTCTTAAACCTTATAGAAATTGAATAAAAATTAATTTACGAGCATTGGGGCAAAAGTGCAAATATGCAAAAGTTTAGGGTCAAAATGAAAATTTGTAAAAATATGATTTTAGACCCATATGAATATTGTGACTGATTGGTAGGCTAAATGTGATGTTATAGATGATGAAAATTGAGACTTGGACCTAGAACGGAAAGAAATCGATTTATGGACGGGTATGTCCTTTTCACATTTGTGGTATCGAGGTAAGTTCATGTGTAAATAACGTAGCATAATTATTATTTTTAAATTATTGATGTTAAATATAGGATATGCTGATTCTTATCATGAAATATATGCTTTGTGGTTATTTTCGAATAAAATGCAAATTAAGTGTATTATTTGTTAAATATAAAGTGCTACCGGGTATTGATTTCGGTATTTTACAGAAGATGGCAAGGAGATGTGTTCGAGGAAAATCCCGTTTGAACCTTAGGAATAGATTAGGATACAAGTGACATGTCACTAGAATGGTTGAGCATCCGAACTCGTTGAGTTGAGTCCGAGTTCACTTATGGATGTGGAATGTCCGAACTCGTTGAGTTGAGTCCGAGTTCGTGAGATGTAACTAGGCATCCGAACTCGTTGAGTTGAGTCCGAGTTCACTTATGGATGCGAACGCTAGAGCTCGTTGAGTTGAGTCCGAGTTCACTTATGGGCGGGTTACATGGTAGCTTGGCTACAAATATGACACTTATGTGCAAATTATCCATGTATCCGAGTTATATTCCGATGTGTTCAACGGGTAAAAAATTTCTAGTGGAATGGAAGAACACTTAAGATGTAGGTGACGTATTGGTAAGTATTGTGAAATGGACATTTTGGACAGGTATGTACTTAACCCTCGGGTTGAAAATAGATACAACAACGATAAGGTGGTAAGATCATGAATGAGTAATTTAGCCTTGACAGATTTGAGTTACTGCAGTAGGGTAACTTTGAAAATACACTAAAAATAGTGGAAAATGAGTTAGAGGCAGAATAAAATATGAAATTAAAGCTTAATGAGTCTATTTTCACATGAAAGAAACACAGGAAGAAAAAGAATTCCATATTGTTTGATATTTGAATTCTTGTGAAACAGGGTCTGAATGAATTTGAGATCCCCTATTCTAACTTTAGAAATTCACCAAAAATTGTACAAAAATGATTAAGAGTTATACCTTACATGAATGGATTCCTTATTGAGTCTATTTTTATGTTAAATAAACAGTATGGTCGTAGGAATTTTGTACAGGGAGAAATTCGGTTTGTAGTGCACAGGGGTCAGAGTGGTCATACCCTGAAACAGGGGATACTTTAACTAATAAACTGTACTATTTGGATTAACCAAAAATTCTGGAAATTTTATGGAAGAAAGGAAAATAAGTCTAGTTTCAGGGAAAATTAACGGAACTTAATTCGGAGTTTCGTAGCTCTAGATATAAATAATTTAGTGACCGTTGCTCAGAAAGACAGCTTGTAGTGAACTTGAAAATATGTTGTAAACATTGATAAAATAAGTTAATGAGTTGCTTATTGTTTTCATATGAACTTACTAAGTGAAAGCTTACCCCCTTCTTTCCCATGTTTTCTAGAGTTCCAGGTTAGCTCGGGTTGGAAGCCGTCAGAGATATTATCACCCTATCGAGTTAACGTTATCGGAGTAAGTAAACTCAAGTGATTCGAGTCTATGGCATGTATAGGGTTTTAATGTGAGTATGTAATATTATGATTTAGCCAAAGGCATTGGCTTGTTATTAAGGTAGTATTAGTCATGTAAATTGGCCTATGTCGGCTAATGACATTATGGGCCCATATGATTATTCTTATGCATTTATGTTATTATTTCTTGTGATGTGGCTTACAACATGTATGCCTAAAGATTGAATTGAGATTCATTGATGAGCTAGTAACTAATGCAGGATTAAGTGATTGGTAAATAGTTAATAATGCTTCATGAATGGTTTGTGATGTAATGATAGTTATGTCTAGTATGTGGTAATGATATGGGCAAATTCTATAATATTTATTACATAAGAAAATAACTTGAGGATATCATGTTTGTAGATGTTTAAGAGCTCATTTATGCCACGTTGTATGTTATTGGATAAGTATGTATCTATGCATGTGGTGTGAGAGTGACAAAAGGCTTGATAATTAGACTATTTCGCCACACGGCTGAGCACATGGGCGTGTGAAGCCTTAACGCAAGAGATTTTTCTAAGTTTTCATGAGTTCTCGATTGGGTCCCGAACCGCCCGAATGCATGTATTGGGCCTCGTAAGCTCGCATAAGGGACAAATTGCATGTGAAAAGAAAAGTTTTTAATTATTTGAGATTTCATGGCCCTGTTTAGTATGGAAGTGTTAGTAAAAGTCAGGTAGCACCTCGAACCCCGTCCCGGCGTCGGATGCGGGCGAGGGGTGTTACAGGGATGCATAGCATAAGGGATACTATGCGCCTCCTTTAGAGTCGACAGTTTTAAATCCTCACCATTTGGTACAAAAATTTAACTGCGAAAACACAATACCCTATCCTTATTAATCCCAAAATCTATAGTTACACCACTTTCAACTTGACGAAAACGCAACTCAAGAGATTTATCCCTAAACTGTTTATCTTTGATCTGATCAATCCATGTAGGTTTCAATAGAAGTTCTGCCAACAGACTCCCATCGTCAAATAAACTAAGTTGAGTGAACATCGCTCTCAGATCGGTCATAGCCCTACGGCTTAGCGCATCGGCCACCACATTAGCCTACCTAGGATGATACTTAATGGTGCAGTCATAATTCTTACGCAATTTAACCCATCTACGCTGCCTAAGGTTTAACTTCTTCTGAGTGAGGAGATATTTGAGGCTTTTGTGATAAGTGTAGATAGTACACTTCTCACCGTGCAGATAGTGTAACAGCCCGATTTAGACCCCAATCGAAACGATGGTTTCGGGACCACAATCCGAGTCAGAAAAATATTTAAAATTATTTTCTGTTTTTATTATGTGTGAATTAATATTTTTGAAATTTTCGTGATTTAATTTTTTCGTTTGAGTGTCCGATTTAATAAAAGGGTTTAATCGCGTAAAATGAAAATTTGATGGTTTAATGTGTGATGACCAAATTGAGTGCGTCTTTATAATTTGAAGTATTTATGTTGCAATTATGCCATTTAATAAATGTATGGACGATAATGGCATGAATTATTAAGTTGTAATATTAAACTATTAAGGTTATTTTGTTAAAAGAATAATAAAATGTTTTATAATAAAACATAAAATTTAAAAGACATGCATAATGTTCATACTCTTGACTGAATGTTAAAATAAACGAGAAAGAAAAAGGTTTTCAAGGGTTCAGCCAAAGCTAAGCTCAATCAAGGTATGTAACTAGCTCAGTTTTTGATGATTTTTACGTTTTTGAGATCGTTGCACTGTAATGTACAAAGCCCATGCTTGAATTTCTGATTTTGATGAATATTTTGAGTTATGCCATTGATGAATAATTGAGCTTTGTGATGTTAGTTGATGAAATATGAAAGATATGTTTTGGATTAACATGTTTTGTATTGGAATTTTTGATGATTTTGAGTAATTAGGACTAAATTGCAAAAATAATAAATTGAGGGACTAAAATGTGAAATAAATGAAATGTATGGACTTGTATGAACATAAGAAACGTTTGACCTAAGCATAGTGTTTTCAAATTTTGCATGTTTTGTGTTTTGTGCAATTTGGACTAAATTGTAAAAAGTGTAAAATGTCAGGGGTAAAATGGTAATTTGACCATTTATGTGTTTTTGGACTAAATTGAATAGAATTATGTTTGAATGAGTCTAATTTTGAATATGTTTAGATCAAGAACTAAAGAAATTGGATTTGGATCGGGGGAAAACTAAAGTTGTCGATTAGTAGTTCCATTTCGATTATCGTTGTCCGAGGTAAGTTTATAAGCAAATAGATGTTGTTTATTTTAAATAATTACGAGCTTATTATGCTAAAATGAATTATGTGAAGTATATATGTTGTTAGCCGAATGTGTATATGCTAGGGAGTTATATTTACAAATTCGTTTCGACCGAGTTATGACGTCCGAAAGCCCCGTATGAACCTTAGAAATAGCTAGGATACAAATGTCACGACATAAGATTCCGATATGTGATGTGCGAGTAAGACCATGGCATCGATATATATGTGCAAGTAAGACCACGTTTAATACGTTGGCATCGATATGTGATTCCAATATATGTGTATGAGTAAGACCACGTTTAATACGTTGGCATCGATATGTGATTCCGTTATATATGTGCGAGTAAAACCCTGTCTGGGACAGTGGCATCGATATGTAATTACATGTAAGACCACAACTGGGATGTTGGTCTTGTACGATATGTGTGATTATCCGAGTATCCTATTTAATTTCGAATGGTTCAACGGGCAATGATAAGTTGTGATCAAATGTGTAAATCGAGCTAAAGTGATTAGATATGAGATAGTTGATTATCTATTTGAAAATAAGTTGGTTATTTGACATTTGATACAAATTATATATGATGCAAATGAAAATATACGTGTATATGAAAAATATATTCGGCAAAAGGTTTTATATAAGTGATATCATATTTGTAATTTATGTGCAAACATATACGAATGGTTATTTTCGGTTTTATGATTATAAAATGTGAATACTTATGAGATGATTAATGAGTATATGTATATAAGTTTATATATATTCGGTTATATAATAATATAATGGCTTTGAAATTGAATGATATTTTGATAATAGATATTTGTATATTCGCCAACATAATAAAAGTATATGTTGTATGTGAATTTATAATGGTTTAATTTAGTTTAGTTAATTTAAATTATAAATGTGATTAAATGTCTTATTTGCTTATGACTTATTAAGCTATGTTAGCTTAGTCTCTATGTGTGTTTGCTTCTATCTTATAAATTTTGGAGACTAGTTAAGGACTCGGGGATCGTCAGAGAAGCTTATCATACAATCGACTATTTCGGTGTTTTATAAAGTTGAACTTAAATCTATGGCATGTATAGATTAGCTTATGTTTATGTTTGATTTTGGATTATGTAAATATGAGCCATGTGAAAATGGGTTATTGATTATGTTAAGTTTAGTTTTTATGTTTTAGCCATTATATTTTTTTTATGTGAATTGTGGTTGTTATATTTGCTAATGGTGATGAAGTTATGTCAAAGTGTATGTGTATAGTATATTAGGAATGATGTGAAATTGTGGTTGGATTCTCTTGTTGAATGATACGCATGATATATATATGAGAGATGTAATAGGTAAATAACTATGTATTGGTAAGCTATAAGATGAATTTGCTTTATTTGTGAATTTGGTTATTTGTGTGTGTTTGGTTGATTCGGCTAAAGAATATGTATATATATATATATATATATGATAAATGGCTTGAAATGATGCTTATGTTTATGCAATTTTGGTTGTGCTATGAGTTGAGTTCATGTTGGGTATTATGTTTCATAGTATAAGTGTGTGATATGCGATTTATATACATGTTTTGGCATGAAGTAATTATATATGGCTTATGATTAATTCATTTGGAAATCTTGATACAGGTGGTTATTAAATGTGTTTGGGTTATGGATTATTAATGACTTATCATTGAGATGCATAATTTGAAACATGAATCGATTTGTAAATTGTTTATAATGTAAATTATGTATTCGGTCAATTGATGAAATACAGATAATGGTTATAAGCTATTTATGATTTGGCAATGGGGTTTAAATCATGTCATTAAGTGTTCAATTATATGTTAATGTTAAAATTTTGGTGTTGGTCATGTGTGGATTAAGTTAGGCTATGAAAACTTAATTAAAGAATATGGTTTTTGTGTTGGTTTCAAATGGAATGCTTGTATGAGTAATTTGGTTTAGAAATGATAAATAATGAATATATATATTGCTTGAATATTTTGAACAGTTTATTCGGGTAGTTAAAAAGGTTAAGTCAATGATATATTCGACATATTCTAGTTAGAATATACATATCCATAACATGCTTTGTTGTGGTTAGGTAAACAAATGTCATAATTATAGGTCAATTAGCTAACGGAATAAATAGTGAGATCAAAGGGTTAGATATATGTATTTTGGTTTGGTAATTGAATACATTACGGTTGCATATGAGTTTAAATATTAGTTGGTGTGAAATGATTGTTTGAATTTAATATACTCATATGCTGAGTTAAGAAATGGTACATATTAGCTATATGAAATGAAATGTTATATGTTTGCATGTTTTAAAGTATGCACATATAATTTGTAAAATAAAAAGTTATCTTATACTTTAATCATTCGAATGCATAAATGAGAAGTATACTTATATGATTCTAATGGTGGAGTTTTAAAGCATATGAATTATGACTATTCTGAGATGTGCTTTGGTCAGTAATGCCTCGTAAACCTAATTCGGCGATGGATACAGGTTAGGGGTATTACAGATAGTTCCTCTAGATTTACAGAGTGAAGACTATTGCTGCCAACTCCAAATTATGTGTCGGATAATTAGCCCCTATGAGTCTTGAGCTGATGAGACGCATAAGCAACCACCTTTCCGTCTTGCATCAGTACGCAACCCAAACCCACATGTGACGCATTATTGTATACCACGAAGTATTTACCAGGCTTAGGCTGTATCAAAACAGGAGCCTGAGTTAAAACGGTCTTGAGCTTATCAAAGCTCTCTTGCTGTAACAGCTCGATTTTAGGCTTAGTCAGGACAGTGGTTTTGGGACCACAAATCCGAAGTCAAGAAATTATTTTTATTATTATTTTGGTGTCATTGTATGATTATATGAGTGTATGAAAATTTTGGTGAATTAATTTTAGCGTTGTGAGGCTAATTGCGAAAAAAGACTAAATCACATAGAGTGAAAAAGTTGTGATTTGCTAGCCAAAGGTGTTAAATAGCTAGAGAGCCATAATTGGAGGACTTTAAAGAGTAATTAGACCATTAAAAGAAGCTTGGCCAGCCATAGGGTCAAGATTTGACCAAATTGTTAAGGTGAGGTGGGTGTTGGTGACTTAATTGATAAATAAATAAAATAAAAATAAAAGCTATCATAATATTTTTCTATTACCTTCTTCTCCACTGCAAATACCAACAAATTAAGGGTTTTGGAAGCTTGAAACTTTCAGCCATTTATTCCTCTCTCAAGTAAGTGATTTAGATAGTTATTTTTGATGATTTTGGTACTTTTGGAACCCTTGTAGCATGAGCTAACTAATGAGGGAACTATTTTGCAAAATGGTTGAGAGTCTAGGGTTTTTCCATGAAAGCATATATGCTGTTAATTGAAATTTTATGGAAGAATATGAGTTATAGTTGTGAAATAAACAACTTTTGTGAAAGAACTTCTCACGAAAACCGAAATAGGACTATTTTATAAAGATTGTAAAATAGATAGTAATGTGGTGAAATAATGGAAATTTTGGTTGATATAAGAGTAAAAAGGGTTCAGCTAGGCTTAAGGCATGAAGAAATTCGATAAAGATTAATTTTCGAGCCTAGGGGTAAAATGACCATTTTGTGAAAGTCTAGGGGCAAAATAGTCATTTTGCCAAAAAATGTGAATTTTTCATTGTATAAATTTATTTAGTGACTAAATGAGTGAATTTTTATTATTTTAGATCAAGAAATACAAAATTCAAACCTAGATCAGGGGAAAGCCAAGCAAGTAGATTAAATCGGCTAGTCACTTACGTTTTGTGATCCGCGGTAAGTTGTATGTTAATAATGCAACTATATTGTTATGATGTGTGATTGAATTGATATTGTATAAATTGTTTTGTTTGTGAATATAGGTATGCATGCTAAGAAATTAATGAAATAAAGACTCCCGGTTGAACATTAGGAATAGAATTGGATATTCATGCCATGACATTGGTAGATATGTGTGATAATGTAAGACATGTTAGGAACATACATCGGCCACATTTCGAGAGCCAATGTAAGACATGTCTGGGACATGCATCGGCTTCGAGAGATACAAGCCAGTGTAAGACATGTCTGAGACATGCGTCGGTATTGAGACGAGAACTAATGTAAGACATGTCCGAGACATGCATCGGCCTCGAGATATACAAGCTAGTGTATGACCTGTTTGGGACATGGCGTCAGCTTGTTTTGTGTCAGTGTAAGACTTGTTTGGGACATGGCATCGACACCGATAAATGAGAGCCAATGTAAGAGCTGTCTAGGACACAGCATTGGCCTCGATATATAAAAGTGAGTGTAAGACCTGTCTGGGACATGGCATCGACTTTAATGTGCTAACCAGTGTAAGACCATGTTTGGGACATGGCGTCGGCATCTTATACCATGTTTGGGGCTATTGAATATCCTATAGTATTTCAAATGGTTCAACGACAGATTTATGGTTTATTTCAAAATGAGAGAACTTATGACCATGTGGTGAGTGGTACAGGTACCTAAATGAGAATTATGACATACGAGCTTCATTTACGTTGTATTGTTAGTAAAAAAGGAAAGTGAGTAAGTTATGCATATAACTACTCGTGTATTTTACATGAATTATGAAATGTGAATTCAAACCAATGATATTTGATTGGTGAGAAATAAATATGAGCAAGTAGTGTTTATGAATCATTACTTTCATGTGCAAATCGAGATATGTTGGGAGTATGATCCCTTATGGTAGCTTATAGTTACTTATTATTTGCATGTGACTTACTAAGCCTTATGCTTACCTCTTTTCTTTTCCATTTTCTTATTGTGCCGCCAAATTAGCTCGTGGATCATCGCCTTACATTGGAGAAGCTGGTCACACTATCCCTGAAGCAATTAGTATAACTAGTTTTATCATTTTGATTGTGGCATGTATAGGAACTAGTCTTTTTGTAATGGTCACAATGTTTTGGTCCAAACGAGTGGCTTGTCATAGCTCTTTATTCATTTTGTATAATGCCATGGATGGTGGCTAATATTGGTTATTGATAAGTGCAAATGATGATGATTTCATAGATGAGTAAATCGCATGACTGTCAAGTTCTTGTTAGATTGTTTAAGTGTAATGTGGTTATATTAGATATCTTGTTGTGGTTGAATTGACTTTGTGTTGCTGTGTGAATTAGTGGTATGTGTTGTGTTGTAGGCAAGTGTAAGTAAGGGTGCCAAAAAGGCTTGGTAAATAGCCTATTTTTGTCCACACGGCTAGACACACAGGCGTGAGCCTAGGCCATGTGTGACACACGGTTAGCCTCATGGGTGTGTTGTTCGGCTGTGTGTCCCTTGCACCTCAAATTTGCAAGTTAGTATGCATGGTAGTAAACACACAGGTAGAGACATGGCCATGTGTCTCAGCAGTGTGGAGGACATGGCCTTTAGCCACGGGCGTGTGCGTTGGCCGTGTACCTCTAATTGGTTGCTGACGTCAGAAACAAAATGTTAAGGTTTTTAGACACGAGATAAGACACGATCACATGGGCATGTGTCAGGCCGTGTGAAAACAACTGTAGGTTCGAATTTAGAATTCAATCCATACGGGTTTGAGGCACGGGCGTGTCCCCTTGTACTTAGGCCGTGTGAACCACACGAGCCTTTATTACGGCCATGTCAAAATGGCCACACGGGCGTGTCACCCTTTCACACGGGCGTGGGCCCTGTTTCAAGTGACATTTTTCAAAGTTTTCAAAGATGTTCAGATTAATCCCAAATTATTTCCAAAGTGTGTTGTGGGCCTCGTAGTCCCATATTAAGAATTTCTAGATTGAGATTGAAAAGTTTTAAATTCGATCGAGTTTTTATGACCCAAAATGATTGTATGCATATGTTTAAATAGGTAATGTCTCATGCCCAGTCCCAGCCTCAGATTCGGGTTAGGGGTGTTACATTTAGTGGTATCAGAGCTATGGTATAGTCTATTCTAAGACTAACCTAGCGTGAGTACGACTCTAGCGATACATGCCATAATTGTATATTGATAGTGTGACGACTCCTAACGAAATAAATTGTGTTTTTGTATATAATAAATGAATCCTGACGTGGCTACGACAGATGACGTAGAAAGTAATGTGCCAGCTCCTACTGAAGGGACTGCGCTAGCAAACGGTGGGCCTGTGACAATGAGTTAGGGCGGAGGGGCTAAAGAAGCTTACCTCTACATGATAGATGCATGGTACTCAGAGTTTATTCGTGTGAATCTGAATACTCCACCTCTCCCACCTCTCTTAATTCCTCAACCTATTCATATAGCTTTTCAAGGAGCAGAAATGGCTAGAAGAGAGAAACCTTCAGTAGATAGAATCCAAAAGCATGGGGCAAGGGATTCCGGGTGAACATTGATGATGACTCGGAGAGAGCTGAGTTTTGGTCGAAAAATACCATTAGGGTATTTGATCAGAGTGCATGAAGTTTATAGTGTCACTCCTACAAGACTCGACCTATCAATGGTGGAATACTCTCGTGTCAGTGGTACCGATAGAGAGAATAACTTGGGAATTCTTCCAGGAAGAGTTTCGTAAAAAGTATATTAGCCAAAGGTTTATTGATCAAAAGAGGAAATAATTCCTTAAACTGAAGTAAGGCCGTATGACGGTGATGGAGTACGAGATTGAGTTTGTGAGGATCAGCAAATATGCGTGAGAGTGCGTATCTACAGAAGCCACCATGTGGAAGAGGTTTGAAGATGGTCTAAATGAAGACATTCATCTATTGGTTGGCATATTAGAGTTGAGGGAGTTTATGGTACTTGTCGAGAGAGCTTGCAATGCCGAAGAATTGGCCAAAGAGAAGAGAAAAGCTGACATCAAGTCTCGTGACTCAAAGAAAAGACAGATGGGAAAATTATACCGGACCTCATCCAAGAGATCGAGAGAGTTTCCTGTTCGATCAAATGCGTTAGTAGGATTTTCGAGCAGAAACAAGAGCAAACAACATGGAGTGTCTAAAGCTCAAACCACTTCTATCACAAGTGTTGGTAGTGCCCGACCAAATAGACCAGAATGTTTATAGTGTGGTAGATGTCATTTTGGTGAGTACCGAGGTAATGAAAGAGGCTACTTTAAATGTGGGTCGTTAGACCATTTTATTCGTAGCTGTCCCGAGATGGTCGAGAAAGATAAGGATTAAAGTGTGAGATCGAGTAACGCTCCTTCAAGGGGTAGACCACATAAGAACCCAAGAAGTGGGGCTAGCAGTAGAGGTGCGCCTAGAGATGCTGCTATGAGGTACGAGGGCAGAGCGTCTGCAAGGACTTATGCTATACGTGCCTGTGAAGAGGCAGAGTCTCTCGATGTGATTATTGGTACCTTTTCTATCCATGATATATTTGTTATTGCTTTGATTGACCGAGGTCTACCCATTCTTATATTTGTATAAAATTGATACCCGTATGAATATGCTAGTCGAGTCCATTGAATTTGTGGTAAAAGTGTCCAACCCGTTAAGCAAAAATGTGCTAGTTGACCAAGTATGTAGAAATTGTCCTTTGACAATTAGAGGTCATTGTTTTTCGGCTAACTTGATGTTATTGCCGTTTAATGAATTTAATATGATCCTTGGGATGGATTGGTTAACTTTTCATGGTATTGTAGTGGATTGTGGATGAAAAGTGGTTGAGTTGAAGTGTGGAAGCGGGGATGTCCTTCAGGTTGAATCAGGTGAATTAAACAATTCACCTGTAGTATTATCATCCATGTCGGTAGTGAGATATTTGAGAAAAGAGTATGAAGCTTACCTCGCTTTTGTATTGAATACTTAAGCATCTTAATTGAAAATCGAATCAGTACCAGTGGTATGTCAGTTCACAGATGTGTTTCTGAAGGAATTACCCAGATTGCCTCCTGTAAGGGAAGTTGAATTTGGAATTGAATTAGTCCCTCACACGGCACCCATCTCGATTGCTCCGTATAGGATAGCTTCAATGGAGTTAAAGGAGTTGAAAGTCCAGCTACAAGAGTTAAAGGATAAAGGTTTTGTGAGACCGAGCTTTTCTTCGTGGGGTGCTTTGGTACTTTTTGTGAAAAAGAAAGATGGATCGATGACGTTATGTATAGATTACAGACAGCTTAACAAGGTAACTGTAAAGAACAAGTATCCCTTGCCAAGGATAGACGATCTTTTTGACCAATTGAAAGGAGCCATCGTGTTTTCCAAGATAGACTTGAGGTTCAGTTATTACCAGCTAAGAGTAAAGGAGCAAGATGTACTGAAAACTGCATTTAGGACAAGGTATGGGCACTATGAGTTTCTTATCATGCCCTTCGGTTTAACAAATACCCCTACAGTATTTATTGATTTGATAAACTGCATTTTCTGGTCGTTTTTGGATAAGTTCATGGTGGTATTTATCGATGATATATTGATTTATTCTTGAGATACAAATGACCACGTGGAGCACTTGAGAACTGTTTTGCAAACCTTGAGGGATAAGTAGTTGTACGCCAATTTAGTAAAAGTGAGTTTTGTCTCCGAGAGGTCGGATTCTTAGGACACATTGTGTCGGGTGATGGGATTAGAGTTGACCCTAGTAAGATATCAACCATTATTGAGTGGAAACCGCTGAGAAATGTGTCAGAGATTAGAAGCTTTTTGGGCCTAGTGGGCTACTACAGATAGTTTGTTAAAGGGTTCTCTATGATAGCTACTCCGATGACAAGGTTGCTACAAAAAGAGGTCAAGTTCGAATGGACAGAAAAATGCCAATAGAGTTTTGAAAAGCTAAAAGCCTTGTTAACTGAAGCCTTAGTTTTAGTGCAACCAGAATCAGGAAAAAAAATTGTGGTATATAGTGACGCCTCCTTAAATGGATTAGGATGCGTACTCATGCAAGAAGGTAAGGTCATAGCTTACGTTTCGAGACAACTGAAGCCACATGAGAAAAACTACTCGGCGCACGATTTAGAATTGGCTACCATCGTATTCGCGTTGAAAATTTGGACACACCATTTGCACGGCGAGAGATGTCGGGTATTTACTGACCATAAGAGTTTAAAGTATTTGATGACTTAAAAGGAGCTGAATCTACGACAACAAATATTGTTGGAGTTGATAAAGGATTTCGAGTTGGTGATTGACTACCACCCCTGGAAGGCGAATGTAGTCGCCGATGCATTGAGTAGGAAATCATTATTCATTTTGAGGGCTATGAATACTCAATTGACCATGACTGATGATGATTCAATTCTAGCCAAGATGAGTGCTAGGCCAATGTTCCTTCAAGAAATTTGTGAAGCTCAGAAAGGTGATAAGGATTTGCAAGCTAAGATGGCTCAGTGTGAGATGGGAAATGAATCAGAATTTCGTGTTGGTATCGACGATTGTATGATGTACCGAGACAGGATTTGTGTGCCTAAGGACGATGAGATTATTCAGAATATTTTACAAGAAGCGCATAGTGGTTACTTATCTATCTATATTGGTAGTGTGAAAATGTATAATGACTTGAAGAAAATGTACTAGTAGTCGGGAATGAAAAGAGACATTTCGAAGTTTGTTTTTAAGTATCTAGTTTGTCAACAAGTAAAGGTCGAACACCAAGTACCTTCGGGTTTACTTCAACCCGTAATGGCTCCCGAGTGGAAATGAGACCGTGTAACCATGGATTTTGTGTCAAGGTTTCCTTTGACGCTAAGGAAAAAGGATTCTGTTTAGGTCGTTGTTGATAGATTAACAAAGTCAGGAAATTTTATACCAGTGCGTACCGACTATTCCATTGAGAAATTGGCGGAATTGTATGTTTTCGAGATCGTGAGACTTCATGGAATACCCTTGTTGATTATTTCGAATAAAGATCTAAGATTTACCTCACGGTTTTGGAAAAAGTTGCAAGAGGCATTGGGAACAAAACTGAATTTTAGCATGGCGTTTCACCCGCAAACTGACGGTCAGTCAGAAAGGGTGATTCAGATCTTAAAAGACATTTTACGGTGTTGTGTTCTCGAGTTTCAAGGTAATTGGGAAAAGTACTTACCGTTGGTAGAGTTTGCCTACAATAATAGTTATCGGTCAAGTCTGAAAATGGCCCCTTATGAGGCTTTATATGGACGCAAGTGTCAGACGCCCTTATATTGGACCGAACTTAAAGAAAATCAGATTCATGGGGTTGATTTAGTCAAAGAAACCAAAGAGAAAGTTAAAGTGATTCGTGACTATTTGAAGACAGCTTCGAATAGACAAAAATCCTACGTAGATTTGAAACGAAAGGAAATTGAGTTTCAAGTCGGTGATAGGGTGTTTTTGAATGTATCCCTGTGGAGGAAAGTCCTCAGATTCGGTGGAAAAGGCAAGCTGAGCCCTCGTTTTATAGGACCTTATGAGATTAACGAGAGAGTAGGGCCTGTTGCCTACCGATTGACCTTGCCCTTAGAGTTGGAAAAGATTCACGACGTGTTCCATCTGTCCATGTTGCGTCGATATAGATCGGATCCTTCGCATGTGATCACGCCAACTGAGGTTGAGATTCAGCCGGATATGACTTATGGTGAAGAGCCAGTTAAGATTTTGGCTCGGGAGGTTAAACAATTGAGGAATAAGAGTATAGCACTTGTTAATGTTTTGTGGCATAGACATGGAGTCGAGGAAGCCACATGGGAACCCGAGGAGACCATTAGAGATCAATACCCGAACTTATTCACTAGTAAGATTTTCGGGGACGAAAATCCCTAAAGGGGAGAATTGTAACAGCCTGACTTTGGGATTAGTCAAAATAGTGGTTTCGAGACCACAAATTCGAAGCCAAGGAATTATTTTTATTATTATTTTGGTGTCATTGTATGATTATATGAGTGTATGAAAATTTTTGGTGAATTAATTTTAGCGTTGTGAGGCTAATTGCAAAAAAGGACTAAATTGCATAAAGGGAAAAAGTTGTGATTTGCTAGCCAAAGGTGTTAAATAGCTAGAGAGCCATAATTGGAGGACTTTAAAGTGCAATTAGACCCTTAAAAGAATCTTGGCCGGCCATAGGGGCAAGATTTGACCAAATTGTCAAGGTTAGGTGGGTGTTGGTGACTTAATTGATAAATAAATAAAATAAAGAGAAAGGCTATCATATTATTTTTTTATCACCTTCTTCTCCACCGAAAATACCAAAACATTAAGGGTTTTGGAAGCTTGAAACTTTCAGCCACTTATTTCTCTCTCAAGTAAGTGATTTAGATAGTTATTTTTGATGATTTTAGTACTTTTGGAACCTTTGTAGCATGAGCTAACTAATGAGGGGACTATTTTGCAAAATGGTTGAGAGTCTAGGGTTTTTCAATGAAAGTATATCTGTTGTTAACTAAAATTTTATGGAAGAATATGAGTTATGGTTATGAAATAAACAACTTTTGTGAAAGAACTTCTCATGAAAACCATAATAGAACCATTTTGTAAAGATTGTAAAATAGATAGTAATGTGGTGAAATAATGGAAATTTTGGGTTGCTATAATAGTAAAAAGGGTTCGGCTAGGCTTAAAACATGACGAAATTTGATAAAAATCAATTTTCAAGCCTGGGGGTAAAATGGTCATTTTGTGAAAGTCTAGGGGCAAAATAGTTATTTTGCCAAAAATGTGAATTTTTGATTGTATAAATTTATTTAGTGACCAAATGAGTGAATTTTTATTATTTTAGATCAAGAAATACAAAATCCGAACCTAGAGCGGTGGAAAGCCAAGCAAGTAGATTAAATCGGCTAGTCACCTATGTTTTGTGATCCGAGGTAAGTTGTATGTTAATAATGCAACTATATTGTTATGATGTGTGATTGAATTGATATTGTATAAATTGTTTTGTTTGTGAATATAGGCATGCATGTTAAGAAATTAATGAAATAAAAACTCCCGGTTGAACATTAGGAATAGAATTGGATATTCATGCCATGACATTGGGTAATATGTGTGCTAGTGTAAGACATGTTTGGGACATGCATCGACATTGAGACGAGAGCTAGTGTAAGACATGTCTGGGAAATACATCGACCTTGAGATATACAAGCTAGTGTAAAACCTGTCTGGGACATGGCGTTAGCTTATTGTGTGTCAGTGTAAGACTTGTCTGGGACATTGCATCGGCCCCGATAGATGAGAGCCAGTGTAAGAGCTATTTGGGACACGACATCGACCTCGATATATGAAAGTGGGTGTAAAACATATTTGGGACTTGGCATCGACTTTGATGTGCTAGCTAGTGTAAGACAATATCTGGGACATGGCGTCGGCATCATATCCCATGTTTGGGGCTATTGAATATCCTGTAGTATTCCAAATGGTTCAACTAGAGATTTATGGTTTATATAAAAATGAGAGAATTTATGACCATGTGGTGAGTGGTACAGGTACCTAATTGAGAATTACGACATACGGGCTTCATTTACGTTGTATGTTTAGTAAAGGAGGAAAGTGAGTAAGTCATGCATATGACTACTTGTGTATTTTACATGAATTATGAAATGTGAATTCAAACCAATGTTGTTTGATTGGTGAGAAATAAATATGAGCAAGTAGTGTTTATAAATCCTTACTTTCATGTACAAATCGAGATATGTTGGGAGTATGATCCCTTATGGTAGCTTATAGTTACTCATTGTTTGCATGCTACTTACTAAGCCTTATGCTTACCACTTTTCCTTTCTATTTTCGTATAGTGCCACCAAAGTAGCTTGTGGATCTTGGCCTTATGTCGGAGAAGCCAGTCACACTATCCCTGAAGCAATTGGTATAGCTAGTTTTATCATTTTGATTATAGCATGTATAGGAACTAGTCTTTTTGTAATGGTCACAATGTTTTGGGCCAAATGAGTGGCTTGTCATAGCTCTTTAGTTATTTTGTATAATACCATGGATGGTGGCTAATATTGGTTATTGATAAGTGCAAATGATGATGATTTCATGGATGAGTAAATCGCATGACTAATCAAGTTCTTGTTAGATTATTTAAGTGTAATGTGGTTATATTAGATATCTTGTTGTGGTTGAATTGGCTTTGTGTTGCTATGTGAATTGGTGGTATGTGTTGTTTTGTAGGCAGGTGTAAGTAAGGGTGGCAAAAAGGCTTGGTATATCACCTATTTGTGTCCACACAGCTAGACACACGGACGTGTGCCTAGGCCGTGTGTGACACACGGTCAGCCCCATGGGCATGTTGTCTGGCCGTGTGTCCCCTACACCTCAAATTTCTAAGTCAGTATGCATGGTAGTAATCAAACGGGTAGAGACACGGCTATGTGTCTTAGCCGTGTAGAGGACACAATCTTTGGCTATGGGTGTGTGCCTTGGCCGGGTGCCTCTAATTCGTTGTTGACTTCAAAAATAGAATGTCAAGGTTTTTAGACACGGGATAAAACATGGGCGTGTCATGGCTGTGTGAGGGACACGAGCCATGGACACGGGCGTGTGTCTGGCCGTGTAAAAACCCCTGCAGGTTCAAATTTGGAATTCAGTCCACATGGGTTTGGGGCACAGGCGTGTCCCCTTGTGCTTAGGCTGTGTGAACCACACGAGCCTTTAGCATGACCATGTCAAAATGGCCACACAGGCGTGTCGCCCTTTGACACGGGCATGTGCCGCTGTTTCAAGTGACATTTTTCAAAGTTTTCAAAGGTGTTCAGATTAATCCCAAATTGTTTCCAAAGTGTGTTGTGGGCCTTGTAGTTCCATATTAGGAATTTCTAGATTAAGATTGAAAAGTTTTAAATTAGATCGAGTTTTGTTGACCCAAAATGATTGTATGCATATGTTTAAGTAGGTAATGCCTCGTGCCCAATCCCGGCCTCAGATTCGAGTAAGTGGTGTTACACTTGTTGTACATCAGTCAAAGTGAAAGGAACTCCCTTACGCAGAAGCTTAGTCAATGGAGCTGCGATCAAGGAGAACCCTTATACGAAACGTCGATAATATCCTGCCAGCCTCAGAAAGTTACGAATTTTAGACACATTCTTCTGCCATTTCCAGTCCAACACCACCTTAATCTTGCAAGGATCGACTCGTATCCCCTCAGTAGAAACTTCATGTCCCAAAAATGTTACTTCCCGAAGCCAGAACTCACACTTGCTGAAATTCGCATACAACTGTTTCTCACGAAGAATCTGTAGAACCACTTCGCATACAGCTCTATCTTAGAATATACCAAGATGTCGTCGATGAACGCCACTACAAACTGATCCAGATAGGGCTGAAATACTTGATTCATCAAATCCATAATGCCGCTGGTGCATTAGTCAAACCATAGGGTATAACTAGGAACTCTGATGTCCATATCGAGTCCTAAATGCTGTCTTATACACATCGGCCTCCTTAACTCTCAACTGATGATAGCCTGAACGCAAATCGTGCTTAGATAACACAGAGGCCCCTCTGAACTGGTCGAATAAGTCATCTATCCTCGGAAGTGGGTACTTATTCTTAATAGTTAACTTGTTCAACTGACGGTAGTTGATACACATCCTCATTGTCTCATCTTTCTTTTTCACGAATAGAATAGCTGCTCCCCATGGAGACACATTGGGACGAATGAACCCGCGATCTAACAGCTCCTGAATCTGAGCCTTAAGTTTCGTCAGCTCTTTCAGTGTCATTCGGTAGGGCGTGATAGACACAGGAGGTACACCAGGGATCAACTCAATCCCAAATTCCACCTTTCGGTTCAGAGGCAAACCTGATGGTTCCCTAGGAAACACATCTAGAAAGTCCCTCACGGTTCTGATGTCCTTAATCGAAGAGTCCCTAAAATCAGAAACACTGATGTAGGCTAAGAATGCCTCACATCCTTTTCTAACCTGCTACCAAAGCTGAGATCACGTTAGTCAGGTAGTCATGTTGTTCCCCAATCACAACTACCTCGTTGTCCCCCTCAGCCCTCAAGACAACCCTTTTCGTCGCACAATCCAGACTCACCCGGTGTTTAACCAGCAAGTCCATCCCCAGAACTAAATCGAACTCTCCACATGGAAGCTCCATTAGATTAGCCAGAAATAATGTCCCTTGGACCTCTAATGAAACACCTCTATACAATCTACTAACCCGGATGGATTGCCCCAGAGGACTTAACACCGTTACCTTACTATCAGTACTATCGACTGGAATCCTCAAAGATTCAGACACAATACTAGCTACATATGAGTGGGTAGAGCCTATGTCTATCAATGCAAGACAAGTTACATCAAATATTAAAAACATACCTATAATAACATCCGGAGCATCTTTGTCCTCATGACGACGAGCAGCATAGACCAAAGCAGGCTGTCTCGCCTCAGTTGGTCCCGCACCTCTGCCTGGTGCTCTCTATCCTCGACCCATGCCGTTACCACCCCTAGCCTGACCTCGGCCTCTAGGTGGCTGCTAAACTACCTTTGGTGGCTGTGCAGTACCAGTACCCGTAGCTTGCATCTGATCGGTCCTTAATGGACAATCCCGAACATGGTGCTTAGTTGACCCACATCTCAAACATGCCTCAGTAGTCCTCCAAGACTTGCCCGGATGGCGTCTGCCATAGTGTCCACAAAGCGCCACCCCAGTAGGTGTAGCAGGAGGCTCAACTCTCAGTGGCCCATCAGATTTGGCCTTTTTCTTAAGCCTCATCCCAGAATTCGAGGGCTCTAAATCCCTCTTATTCTTGCCTCTCTCCTTATCCCATTTTTGGCACTCAGTGCGCTTTACTTCTTCGGCGATCTTCACATTCTCAACAAGAGCAAAAAAATCACGCTCCCTCTGCGGAGCTATCAGAACTTGCAAACTGTCCCTGAGACCATCCTTAAACTAGACACAGTGCTTATACTCGGTTGCCACCATGCCTCGCGCATAATGGCTCAATCTCATGAACTCGACCTCATACTCAGCCACTGATCGATCTCCCTAAGTGAGATGAAGGAACTCACGTCTTCTAGCATCAATGTAGCTGGCTCCCACACACTTATTTTGGAACGCAGTCTTAAAATAGTCCTAAGTCAATCGGTCGGGCTGAGTGCCCTCCTTAACCATCAGTCACCACTGATATGCTTCGTCGCAAAGTAGAGAAACAACCTCTTTTAATTTTTGCTCATGGGTAAAGTCTAGATCGTCCATTATTCTTTCCATGGCCTCCATCCAGTATTCGGCCATGCTAGGGGCGACTCTAGTGAAACCCCTGAAAAGCTCAGCCTAATTGGACCGGATTTGTTCCGTAACTGACCCAAGGTCCCCAAATCCAACATTGGACCCAACGACCCTCACCAAAATCTTGAGCATAGCTTGGGACAATCTTTCGTCCCCAGCTATATGATCACGAGACCCAATCTCAGTAGCAGGCGACACTGGCATCTCACTCATATCCAAATTTGGTATATTATCCATGGAAGAGGACTCAACTCGAGCCCCTCTACAGCCTCTACCTCGGCCTCTAGTACCACATCTGCGGATACCTTGAGCGCTCATTATCTAATAAAATTTGTCTATATTACAAATTTTATGGATCAGTTACAGTTTCAGTATTTATTAACAGATGTTTTATGTAAAATAGTATCAAAAGTTTAGAGTTTGTTTTCGTAAGTCGCAGTCTCACACCAGGTTTTAGTATACACTAACTAGAGTGTTTTCTGTACGGTTTACTACTTATAGTAGTTTCAGATTATACTATCTACAGTATTGTGAAATAAACAGTACAAATTTCAGACAACTTACAGGATCAGCGTCGGAGACTCACTCGGTGTGCCACACTCTCAGTCAAAAATATTTCAACCCATTGGAAATTATTCCTTTAAAACCAAGTTTAAAACTCAATCCACAAACTTGGCTCTGATATCACTAAATGTAACACCCCAGACCCAACCTAGACGTTATGGCTGAATCTGGCGACGTCACATGGAATGGATTTTAAAATCGAACTCCTTAAATTAAAATCATTCCGATTAAGTAACCTTTAATTAATTTGAAGGAATCACGCACTAGATGTTTTGTTTCAAAACTTGTCCCTTTTTAGCGGAAGCTATTGTAATCAATTAATTTAGGAAAAATCATTTTTGTTTAAGAAATCCTTAGTTTTAGAAAAACCGTGTTTTGTTGAGGTGCAGTTTAAAGAACCATTAAACAATAAAAAGTTCCAAAATAAAAACTAGACAATCAAAATCCAGGATTACATCAAAAACCCAAACGAGTAATAAATCTGAAAATTTGTGAAAAATAGTCTAAGATTTTACGTGTAGCCACCGTAGAGTCCTCGCTGCTTCGATCCATCAAGTCTGGGGATTACCTGAACAGATTAAACAGAAAAAGGGTGATTTTTCGCAAACTCATTGTGTAATCCCTACAAAAAACAAGCATACAGAATACACATTAGATGCCATAAATTAATAGTCACGGGCCAGAGCCCTTTACAGAATCTGTTAGGGATTTAGCCCATCAGATATAGAATCAGATACAACTTAGGGCCTTAGCCCATGTCAGATACAGTATACAGAATACCAGAATCCTACCCACCAGCCTCTACACACCATCTCCATCCAACCCTACACACTATGTGGGGATAAAATCGACCCACCCATCCTTACACACCATGCTGTCTCGAAATGTGTCACATAATAAGATAATTGCAGCTGAGCTGCCAGATATCAAGCTTAAGAGCCTTTTAGAATGCTTTCTCCTAATAACATCATCCCAACCTCGATGGAATGCAACATACAAAAATGATATGCTAGTATACAATTTATCAGATCATACATTTAGTTCAGATATCTCAGTTCATGCCCTATACAGAAATCAGACAGTTAAAATACTCAATGAGGGGTCTAAGTAGCACTTACCGACCCTACGGTAGGCTCCACAGTCGACTTGGGTGACCCATGCAACCTTACAGACTATTTCAGGAAAATGGGCTCACAAGCCCATGTGGCCTACCTGTGTGGGCCCACACATCCGCGTGGCCCACATGACCTGGCCCAGAATCCCACACGCCCATATGGTTCTACACACTCGTGTGGCCTATACGGTCCAATAGGCTGAGCCCGTGTGTCCTACACGGTCTCACCGGCCATCACACGGCCGTGTCTCATGCACACTGCCTGGCTCGTCAATAACACGCCTGTGTTCCGTCACATAGCCTACCACATGGGCGACCACACGCCCGTGTGGCATCGACAGATCACTTTTTCTACTTTTTGCCGAATCTCATTTTCTGCATTTTGGGTACACACCTTGTTCCGATTCGAAGCTAAAGTCACCACCAGCACTCCAGAACCTATTATTGACAAACATTTGCACAATTAGTCACTCAAACAATCGAATGTAACTTAATTCCAAAACGAAAAGTCATCTTCTAAATGGAAAACCCTTACCTTACGAACTATGAGCGCTTCCCTCTATAACTTGGCACTAACATAGTCCCTCACACTAGATTTTCAGCTGTCAACACAGTTAAACCAAGGTTCCCCAATTAATAACTTAAATACCTAAACTTAGAGCACCATTATCACTTACCGAACAGACTGAACTGTAGGTTGCACAACTGAGGAACAGTTGTAGTAGGGAAACAAAAGAAAAGAAACGACAAGGATAGGGGAGGAAGAAGCAAAAAATTTGGCAGCAGGAAAGGGGAAAAATAATCTTCTCCCACTACCTGCACTACACACAACAACTCAAAATCTCAGTTACATCAAACTCTTAGCCACCGAGTTGAGCAAAAATAAAATTTTTCGTCCACGCAGGAATTCGAACACAATACCCCAAGCAGACTGACACTCCACTCAACCACCAGACCAGCGGGCCCATTTTGATATAACTCTACCAATAATTAAATAAGAGTCTACTGAACAGAGATAGGGCTTACTCATAAAATTTAACCCAAGTAAGGCTTGAACTTGAGACCTCTCACACACATCCAGAACACTTAACCACTGAAGTAGATACACAGTTGTGTCATAATTTACCAAAAACACATACAGATATTTTTGTGCTATTGATTTAAAAAAGCCGAAATTTACGAAAATTTGGGGCGTTACAGTGACAAAATTGTACTTTAATCCTTTTTTGTCTGATCACCTTTCTTTCTTACATTCATGGCACTTAATACCTCGAAAAATTCATAATTTGCACTTATCATCCATAATCATCAATATAGATACATAAATTTGCAATTAGGACCTTTTTCGATAAAAATAAAAAAATTACAATTTAATCCCTAAGATTTCATTCCCATTCAGTTAAGTCCAAAAATCCTTCTTTCTTCAGACTTACTTCTTTTTAGCTCATTTCTTCATCGTTAGAAAATTTGCACTTTAAATCTTCATACTTTTCATATTTTACAATTTGATCACTTTTCAAAAACCACAAATTCACAACCATTGGCTAAAAATATCTTTTCTACAATTCAATTTAATTATTTAGGACTTTAAGTGTAGAACTTATTTTTTTTTAATTGGTATAGAACTTCATTGTATCAGGTCCTAGAACAACACTGCTTACTATATTGAAAATTTAGAGTGTTACAAAATCTATAAAATTATTGAATATAATTGAATAAATTAAAAATAATAAAATTCAAGTTATTTATAATTAAATAAATATAAATTATCTATAAATATGATTTTATTTTAAATATGATAATAATTAAATCATGTCAAAATAGAGAAGGATTAGATGAATCAGTGATTCCATCATTCTTATCCCTTTCCAATAGGAGAATGACAAATCATATTTTTCCTCCTGATTTTCATCATTTTGTTGGATTTGAATTTTTTTCAAGAGGAAAAAGCTAAAAATCTGGAGGAAAAATATGATTTGTCATTCTCCTATTTGAAAGGGATAAGGATGATGTGGAATCACAGTTTCATACAATATCTTCTCGTAAGAATATATTTTTATTATGAAATAATGAAAGGAAAGGACAAAATAAAGAGAAAATATCAATCCAAAGAGGTAATACAATAGAAAGATAAACGAGAGAAATTTTTATTTCATTTATTGTGTATATCTACAAGCCTTGTACATGTCTCTATTTATAAACCTTCTAACATAGTACAATCCATTAAGCTACAAAGGATAAATAAAGGTTTAGTTACAATATAAAACCCTCATAATTGCATTGGGGGTTATTATAGTGGAGGTTACAACTTTGAGAGTTATGGACATCCATAATAAAGTAATATTTATAGCACTCCCCTTTGGATGCCTAGTCACAAAAAATGAATATGCTTCCTTAAAACCTTACTAAGAAAAAACCTAGTGGGAAAAGAATCCTAATGAAGAAAAAAGAGTACTATATTCATATTTATACACATTGAAAAATCTGCCTTATTAAAAACATTTTGCGTAAAATCCAATGAGATAAAATCTCGTAAAGGAAAAAAGAGTACATTGCGTATTTTACTCCCCCTTATTTGAACATTATTTGATAACTTAATATTAAGACATTCAGTATTATTTATCAATTGTAAATCATCAACATATACAACAAATTCTGTTGATGTGTATCAATATATAGCAATAAAATTCAATTGCATTCTCACACTTTAGATATCACCAACAACTTTATAAAGAATGAAATATTGTCTCATTTATTATTACCAACACAATGAGTGCATTGGACACATAAAGAAATAGTACTTCAGGACCATCATTTTATAACATTATTGTTTGACCATTTGTATTCCTTTTCAATATCTCCAATCAACATGTAAAATTAGTCTGATTAATTTTGATTGTATAAACACTATGGAATACTTAATAGTAATTCCTTATAATATCATTATATAACAATTTGTCCATATTGAACACTTGATCTTCGTGTCGAGGCAAAATTTCAATTTTAGATATAATTTCATTATAAAGTTTATCTATTGAATAATTATTTCTCTTGAAAATTCTTCAAGAACTCCAATAATATTTGATACATTAATATAAACAATAAGGATAATAACCTATATGTATAAATATATTAATTCATAAAACACATGAAAAATTCATATTCACATTTAATGATTTCTCACGAAACTAAAGTTTTATGCTTCAGGCATTAATCCTTTAGGAATTTTTGTTTTTGATAATGTTATCAAATAATTTATATCAGTTGAATACAATTCCACTAGACATAAATAAATAGCTTTATTTAGTGTCTGCATCCACCACAAATTAATCATTTTTCATAACCAAAACCAAGTGTCTCATGAACATTTGTATTACAAGTCAATTCTATATTTTATGACTTGTATTTTTTTTTATATTATTCTAACATGTACTCCACTTGGCTTTACACCTTCTGGGTGTTTGAACTTCAAGTTCGAGATACAATATAGAAGCGTCTCTTTATTTTGATGAGTTGTTCCCACATCAGCTCTTTCAAGTATTTTTCCATTCAAGATCCTCACTTTTCCATAATATTGAAGTGTTCTACATATACTATCATTGTAGGAAATCAATTTCTTTTGTTAGCTCTGTTAAACTGAATGTCGATAATGGCAATATAGAACGATCGTAAGGCAATAAGTAAGAAAAATAAAACATAGATTTTTCGTGGAAACCCTTTCGAGAAAAAAACCACGGGCAGAAGAGAAAAAAATTCACTAATGTTGAAAATCAAATGATACAATAAGAGTTGCGACTATATCTATTTAAAGGTTGAAAAACCTTATTCTGATCAATGCCAAATAGACAATGTAGTTCTATACGGATTCTACTTCGGCCCTCAGCCTTAAGCCCTTCATAGATCTCCTAATTTTACTATTGTATTATTTTTTAACAAGAATTTGGGTCACACAACTCTAACAATCTGTACCTTGACACGAATTTTCAATGAACAAGTTCTTCACCACAAAATTCTAAGGAACAAGTTCTCCACCTCTTCCACGAAATCCCTAAAAGTAGTATTCTTCAATAATGAACACCAATGAAGTCCAAACAAAGCTCAAACTTGGTTATAGAAAGTGACTTAGTCATCATATCTGCAAGATTATCATGAGTACTAACTTTGCTCACAACAATATCACCACGAGTAATAATATCACGCAAAAAATGATACCGAACATTAGTGTATTTTTTTCTCTCATGATGCATTTGATCCTTCGTAAGGACGATAACACTCTGACTATCACAAAACATTGTACTAATCTAAAGGTCTTTACTGAGTTCACCAAAGAGTCCCTTTAACCAAATAGCTTCCTTGCAAGCCTCAGTAATCGCCATGTACTCAGTTTCAGTAGTAGACAAATCAACTATAGTTTGTAAAGTAGCTTTTCAACTGATTGCACAACCCCCAATAGTAAAGACATACCTTGTGAAAGATATTTTTTTATTGATATCTTCAGCAAAATCAAAACAATGAGTCCATCTCTAGTTCTTTCAAACTGTAAGCAAACATTAGTAGTACCTTGTAAGTATCTAAAAATCCATTGAACTACTTTCCAGTGTTCTTTATCGAGATTTTCCATGTATCTACTAATTGTACTAACTGTTTATTATAAATCTGGACGTGAGCAAACCATAACATACATGAGAGATCCCATTTCACTAGAATAAGGAACACGTGACTTGTAGTGTAACACCCCAAACCTGGCCAGTCGTTATGGCCGAATTCGGAAAGCAACATTAGTCACCGAAATGACCTAGAAGAACTTTATTGATTTCAGAGGTATTTTTTTAAACCATTTGCATAATTTGTTCAAAACTAGTAAAATCGAATGTTCAACTTTAATTTCAATCTCATTTCAAAAACCATTTGTCTACAAAAATAATCGAAATAAACTTTTAGAATTTTGAAAAAAATATTTTAAAACTATTGGCTTATCAATTTAAAACAAGTTAAATAAAGCGTTTATTTTAAATTCATAAAAAAGCGTGCAAATTTCAAGAATCAAAATAAATAATATCTTAATTGTGAACATTTAATCATTTATTCAAAGCTATTTCAGATTTTCAATCATACTTCTAAATCATTTTTCTTTTATTCAAAATTAGAGAACTTGGTTATTCATCATTATTTCGAAATAAAAACATATTAACTTCATAAATCAAATGTCTTTAGAAAACTCATTTGTAAACATTAATAAGTTTGAAAACTAAGTCTAATTTTATGAAAACTAGTTTTCAAAAATGTAGTGGAAAAATGTGTTATTGACAAATTCTATTTTAAAAACTGAGTTTCAAGCGAAATCTTATCAAATACTAATTTATGCAGTTTTTAAAACATAATGTCATGCAAGCAATTTATGCAAATCAGAATGAAAAATTCCCAAAATAAAGTCCCATGCCACAGTCTATACACAAACTTATTACAAGCCCCAAATATCAAAATAAAATTTAATTACTTTATTTTAAAAATACTTCCAAGAAACTCCTTCAAATGCCATCATCGAATCCTAACCTCGGGGTTATCTGTAAAATAAAAAAAAATAGAGGAGTGTGAGCTATAAACTTAATCACATACATATAAATGTATACATTATACAATCACAATAATCGTACAAGTTTCATATAATTCAATATTTCACACTTATACTATGCATGATCATGTCAATGTACATTTTGTAAAACAATGTAGATTTTGTGAAAACGGTCCTTGATCATGTTATTTCGTGATAGGTTTTAAATATTTATAATTACTCGTTCTTAAACTAACTATTATTGCGATGTAGGCAAGTGTACCTATCGAACAGTAGTATAGTTTTAGCAAGATCGGATTGTCGAACCCAAAGGAACTAAAAGTACTAGTAATGACTGTCTTTTTATTATCTAGCCTAATAATAAAGAGGTTTTGTTTTAATTAACTAATTATCTAAACTAAGAACGCACAAAGAAAAGAATTGAGGAATTGCTTTTGGGAAAAATCGATTGACTTAAGACAATACCTAAGGAAAAATCCACCTAGACTTTACTTGTTATTCTGGCTCCGAATCGGATGATTTATTCATTCAACTTGTTCCGTAGAGATCCCTAAGTTATGTTATTATCCCTATTCAAGACTAATAACGTCTAATCCCTAGATTGAATAACCGAGACTTTTCTCTAATTAACACTCTAGGGTTGCATTAACTCGATCTATGGATCCCCTTATTAGGTTTCACCCTAATCCGGCAAAATGTTGTCACCCTATGTCTAGGCGCTCAATCAACTCCGCTTAATTATTACAAATGTACTCTTAGACAGGGTCTATTCCTATTCTGAATAAGAGCATGTCTTGAATCAGTATCCTGGGATATCAAAACAAGAATTAAGAACACATAATTAAGAAAAAGTTAAATATTTATCATACGATTCAGAAAATAATAACAAGATTCGTCTTAGGTTTCATTCTCCTTAGGTATTTAGGGGTTTTAGTTCATAACTAAATAAGAAAACATCTCAGAAGAATAAAGAATACAAAACATAAAGAAAACCCAAAACTCTTGAAGGGAAATTGAGGAGAGATCTTCAGTCTTGATAATGAATACGGCTTCTAAGATGGATCAATCGGCTCCCTTAGAGTAATTCCTTACTCCCCCTTATTCGTCTCTCTTTTCTTCCTTCTCTAGGGTGTATTTAAAGGCTTTGGAATGCCTAGAAGCCCTTAAAATTAGCCTTTTCCGAATTGGACTCAACTTGGGCTCGGCAGGGACACGCCCGTGTTCGATTACTTCGGGCCATGCTCGAGCCTGCCAAATTGACACGGCCGTGTGGTCTGCCCGTGTGAGGAGGTCCAGGCTGTGTTGATTTCGTACTTTGGCCCATTTTCTCCGTTTTTGGCCCATTTCTCGTTCTTTTCGCTCTCCTATGCTCTCCTAAGTGTAAAACATGAAATTAAAGCATTAGGAGCATCGAATTCACCAATTCTAATGAGAAATCATCCATAACATGCATTAAACATGGGGTAAAAATATGTATAATTTACGGTTTATCAAATACCTCCACACTTAAGCATTTGCTTGTCCTCAAGCAAAATTCTCAACTCATAATCAAAATAAATTCTTCTCAACTTATAATTCCTATCGATAATATCTCAAAATAATCCATAGGTAATCATACATTGAGAATTCAACTAAAAGAAACATAAAAGTTTCAAAAATTCCAAGTTGGGTATTTAATCATGCAGACATAGGTGTCTCTCCTCATTTAAGTAATTACCTTTGATTCAGAATATCACAGAGTTTCACATCCTCACTAAAGATTCACTCAAATCACTCGAGGTGTTTAACGACAATAAATGAAGCACTCAATAGTCAATAATGAAAAGTCATTACCATAGGCTTGAATGAAAATAAAATCTCCACCACTATAATTTAAGATGATACATCAATCAAAAGGTCTTTAGAGGGTTGTAATGAGGCTTGGTTAGGGGGTGTGGCCACAAGCTGAAAGAAAGGGTTAGAATTGAGATTGAATTGAAAAATTACCTAAATAGAAAAATAGTTAATCATTACTTGCGTACAACAGAGCTTCTTCTCAGACTATGGAATTTAACTTTTGAAGCTTACAAATAGAAGATAACTACTAATGTGTATACATGTTTTTTTTTTTATTTTTTTAAGAACAAGTTAAAATAGTATAGTCTAACTATTAAGAACAAAACATAGCTAAGCAATCCATTCAACTCAAATCTCGACAAAAATAGGGATTAATTTAGGGGATTTCAACAATAATGTGTTAAAGGTTAATATTGAGGTTAATACAAGGAATGGCTTGTTAGGCTCAAATGGGTTTACTAAGGGTTAATCGTGGAGGTAGGCTTTTCATGGCATGAGTGGGTTAATCCTAAGTGCCTTAATCATTTTGATATATCAAATCAAATGGTGTGGTCTCGACATGCATAATCAAGCAAGTTCTAGAATAACAGTTCAATGCTGACACACTCAAAGCAATAATAAAAGTGAGCATGAAAGGATTAATAGATGCTCAAAAGGATAAAAAAATCTCACAAAAATTATGGCTTTTTTGATGTTTAGACTCGTGAATTCCAATTTAAAGTAATACCTAGACTTGGGGAAACAACCTCTAATTTTAAATTCTTAAAAATCAACTTATCATGCTTGATTCTCTATTGTCTTAAAGTTTAAACAATCAATACATAAATCCCTATGTATTAATTCAAGATATATCAATCAAAATCATAAATCAATTAAAATTTATCCTAAATTTGATATGAGAGCTTTTCAAGAGAACAAGGTAATCATTCAAGGATTTTTCTGATAATAAAATAAATACCCCCCACACTTAAGATGTACATTGCCCTCAATGTACAAAGATAGATATTAGAGTATATAAAATTAAGATAGGGAGAGAAGTGAAACTTCCTGTATGATGAATTCCTCGAACTGGAGTTCTGGAGAGGAATCTATTCGAGAGTGGAGGAGGATACTCCGGCGGTCGTAGAGGTTCGTTAGGCCATAAGTCCTGCGCCAAAAGAATATTATCTCTAGTGGTAGCTATGGTCGTGGGCAAGCAGGACATGGCAGTCATGGAGAACCTTTCCCGGTGGAGGTTTAGTTCCTATGTGATGATGAGCTTAAGAGCTCTATAGAACGTGATAAAATCAGAACTTTTAGGGATATTAGGAAGAATAATTACTCAAAAAGAAATAACCTAAATTAATAATTAAAATAAAATTTCTAAAATCTAATAAAAATAAAAAGTAGTTTCAATAAAAATTAAAAACATAAAAAAATAAGTAAATATTTTTAAACATCTTCATTGCTGGATGGTTCGCGAGGTGGGATTGGCGATGAGATGTGTAGGTGCTGACAAATCTGCTGTAGAGTAGCATCAATGTTGTCAAATCGTTGAAAACACTGTTACTCGAATCGAGTGAGGCGCTTAGAGATGTCAGCATATGAAGCCGCCGCATGAACTGGACGAAAGGGTGGTAGTGGCTGAGTTGGTGGGTCCTCGTGTTGTGGGGGGACATCATCAAAAATGTCCTTGTAGGCCTCCTCCTCGGTAGATTGGGCGAGACGATAATGGGGAGGGTAGGTTCCTCGGTGCCTCTTGATCATCCTCATGCTAAGCATGCTCGAGATGCCTAGTGGAGACATCTGGCCGATGAGGGTGAGAGATGATTCTTGGGCCGCGATGTTGAGGAGCCTGAAGTGTCGTGCAGTCGAGTCACGTGGGGGCCAATGGAGATGACCCCCTTCTGATGCCACTCCGTCTGGTGCTAAATCGCAAGGGCAATGAAATAGGCAAGGTCGATGACGTACCTTTGCGACATGCACCATAAGAATTAGACGTCGTGGGTGTTGATGACGCCAGTGCTCTCTCGCCTACCTGTAATCGTGTAAGCTAAAATAGCATGTAAGTACCTCAGGGATGGTGGGAGAATTGATGCCTTGGAGTGGCTAGGATTGTAGGAGGCCGTGCTAGGGGCCAAAGTGTGCCAGCACTTCGAGGGAGAGAAATGTATGTGCGATTGAGAGCATGTAGTTCATTCTCCTCCTTGAAATCCTCCGTATATAAGCCTAGTGTAGCACCAAACTCTAAGACACTTAGTTGGAGGATTAATCCACCTAGGTGAAACTAGATCGTGCCGAGATCATCGTAATTTGTCATTACGGTCTGAAGATGGAACGTTGAGCATAGTTCCATCGTGAGCTCAAGGTACGTCTATTCGATAATCCCAAAGAACATCTTCCAAGGGTCGGTGGTTAGGAGGGCCCGAATCGCATCAGCCATCTGAACTTGTTCTACGGCAGCCCAGTCGATGCAGCAGCCCGTAATTAAGGGTCGGGCCCTAAGTATTTGAAAAAGGTCTTCTTGGGGCCTTCGGGAGAACTGCAGGAGAGGGTGACGAATTTTCGCAGTTGGACCCGCGGAAGAGGACGCTCCCTTCCTCTTCTTTGAGGCAGGTACGACGGTTTTCTTTCCTTGTGAAGACGACATCAAAAGCCTGTAATAAAAAGAATAATAATAGGTAAACGAATTCGAAACAATAAAAGGCATGGATTTGGAACTAACTATTTTAGCCAATACTATTAATATGAAGCAAACTCAATCACAATAACAATGAGAATGAGAATAGAAAAGTAATGGGTACGAGGTTTTCCTAATCTCAATTTAACACGGAATGTATGATAACTAAGTTAGGAATGCAAATTAAATGATATACATTGGCATGGTAATAGCATGAGAATAAACATAGTAATGTTATGGGTATGAGGTGTTCCTAATAACTTGATTTAACACAATATGTATGATAACTAAGCTAAGAATGCAAATTAAATGATAGAAAAATAAAAATAGTTCAAAAGATATGAAGTTTATGTTGATAATAAGCACTAGAAATAAGTAAAATAGAAGTGCAAGGAGCAAACAAACGCTAAGGGAAAGAGATTGAACGTAAAAAATGAAGTGGGAAGCGGCGCACGGGCGTGGCAGGGTGGCCGTGTGGAGTTGCAGCGGCTAGGGTTAGGGTTTTTGAATGGGGAAGAAAGTGAATAGTACAGGGTATTTATAGATTTTGGGCCACACAGCCAGGGCAGACGCCCGTGTTCCCCAATTTCAGCCCGTGTGATTCGTGAATTTCAAATTTGGGCGCGTCTGACATTTAGTACACGTCTGTGTTCCTTAGGCGTGTGAGTTTACACGATCGTGTCGCATGACTGTGTCTAGCTTCGTTCGCTTCTCCCACGCCTGTGTGTGCAAGCCCCACACCCATGTTTATTTAACAGGTTCGACCACGGGTGTTCCACACGGGCGTGTCGAACGCCTGTGTTGTTTTAACAGGTTCGCCCATGGTTCTTCCACACGGGCGTGTCGCATACTCGTGTTGTTTTGGCAGGCTCGACCACGGCTATATCGCACGGCCGTGGCTTTTAATTGTAGCCAGTGTTGGGGAAATCTTTTGCCCTGTTTTCACATGGCCTTAAGTACGCCCGTGTGCTTGGCCGTGTTTCTGTGGAAACACCTGGTTTCAATATTTCTATTAAAAATTTAGGAGTTAAATACCAAAATTTAAAGAAATTAATATTGTTAGTGCTTGGGTTGCCTCCCGAGAAGCGCTTATTTATAGTCTAAGCTCGACTTACCTCTCCAGTGAATGGTCATGGTGGTTTGAAAAGTTTATACTCCTCATTCCTACTATCAATCTCATCAAAATAGGGTTTTAATCGAGTGTTATTTACCTTAAAAGTGTCGAACTTGGGATGTCTCACCTCCACCGTACCGAATGGAAAAATACTGAGTACTGTAAGAGGGATTTCCTCATTCGGTGTGGTAGTGACAATGTGGGGATTTACAGCATTTAATAAGACCTTATCACCAATCTTAAGTTGATTTGGAAAGGTATCGGGCTCGTTTTAGCATAGTTTCGATTTGTCGGGTGTTCTTGGTTTGTGCATCTACCATTCATCGAGTTCCTCGATTTGTAATATTCGATCTTCATGAACAAGTCCTCTACTGGTGCTTGAGAATGACTCGTGTGCTTCCTTCAGACTCATTTTTTGCAAAGTAGGTTGCACCATATTGTTAGTTTTAGCAGAATGGTTTGAATGATCACCTTCAATTCTTGATGTGTTGCTAGAATTGCGAGCTTGAAGGGTTATTGTTTTGTCTCCCACCCGAAGTGTGAGTTCACCTGTACCAACATCAATGATGGTTTTAGCAGTTGCTAAAAAGGGCCTTCCTAGAATTAAGGGAGTGTTGCTATCCTCTTCTATGTCTAGAATAATAAAGTCAATGGGAAATATAAATTTATCGATTTTAACTAGCATATCTTCAATAACACCTCTAGGGAATCTTATAGTTTTATCTACTAATTGAATGCTCATCCTAGTCTGTTTGGGTTTCCCGAGACCTAGTTGTTTAAACATTTTGTAAAGCATGACATTGATACTAGCTCCTAAATCAGCTAATGCATGATTAACATCTAAACTACCAATTAAGCAAGGAATAGTAAAGATCCCTGGGTCTTTTAGTTTGTTGCGTAGTTTATTTTGGAGAATGGCCGAGGAAACTGCGTTCAGCTCCACATGCGATGCCTCGTCCAACTTCTGCTTATTTACTAAAAGCTCCTTTAAAAATTTCATTGCGTTTGGCATATGCGATAGAGCTTCAATAAACGGTAAGTTAATATGTAATTTTTTTAAGAGTTTAAGGAATTTACCAAATTTTTCATCTGAGCGGTCTTTCCTTGTCGCGTTGGGGTATGGCACACGAGGTTTATATTCGACAGTCACTGGTTTATTTGTATTTTGATCTACCTCACCTTGACCTTTTCTTACCACAGTTTCTTGCCTCGGTTCTGGTTCAGGCTCAACGACTCCTTCATCATCTTGAATATTAATTGCGTTGAGTTTTTCCCTTGGGTTAGGTTCGATATTACTTGGCAAACTACCTTGTAGTCGTTTGGAGATTAGTTTGGAAAGCTGGCCTATCTGAGTTTTGAGGCTCTGGATCAACGCTTGTTGATTTTTAAGTACTGTCTCGGTGTTTTGAAAATGGGTTTCTAACACTGATATAAACTTTGAGAGCATCTCTTCAAGGTTTGGCTTCTTTTCCTGTTGGTAGGGGGGTTGTTGGTAGCCCAGAGGATGTTGTGGTCTTTGATTTCCTTTACCGCCCCACGAGAAATTGGGGTGGTTCCTCCAACCTGCATTATAAGTGTTACTATATGTATTGTTTTGAGCTCGAGGATTATTACCCATGTAGTTTAATTGCTCATTATCCATGTTGTGTCCATAAGGTTGGTATTCCGAATGGTTTGTTCCACCTCCACTTGCTTCGCACTGCATTACTGGGTGAACCTGTGAAGAATTAAGAAAACCATCAATCTTTTTATTCAAGAGTTTTACCTAATTAGAGAGCATGGTGATCGAATTGACGTTATAAATGCCGGCTGTTTTCGTTAGCTTTGTCCTCATGACTTGCCACTGATAGTTATTTAGTGACATCTCCTCTATAAACTCATAGGCATCTTCCGGTGTTTTATTGTTGATGGTTCCACCCGCCGCTGCGTCAACCATTTGCCGAGTCGAAGGATTCAGACTATTGTAAAATGTTTATACTTGGAGCCAAAGTGGTAACCCATGGTGGGGACATCTTCTCAAAAGGTCCTTGTATCTCTCCCATGCATCGTAGAGTGTTTCTAAATCCATCTATACAAAAGAAGAGATATCATTGCGTAATTTACCCGTTTTAGCTGGCGAAAAATATTTTAGTAAAAATTTTTCAGTCATTTGTTTCCAAGTAGTAATTGACCCTCATGGTAACGAGTTCAACCACTGTTTAGCTTTGTTCCTCAATGAAAAAGGAAACAAATGAAGACGTATGGCATCATCAGACACGCCATTAATTTTAAATGTATCGCATTGTTCTAAGAAGTTGGCTAAATGAGCATTGGGATCCTCATCCTGCAAACCATCAAACTGAACAAATTGTTGTATCATTTGAATAGTGTTAGGTTTTAATTCAAAAGTATTTGTAACTACAGCAGGTTTAACTATGCTTGATTTAGTTCCTGTTAAAGAAGGTTTAGCATAATCATACATAGCGCATGGAGCAGGATTTGATTAACCGCAATTACAGGAGGTAGCTGATTGCCTTAGTATTCAGCCATCTCTTCGGTTGGGGGTTGAGTATTGTCTTCTTGCTCGTTCTCCGTGTATCTTAAGCTGCCCCTTATTTCTCTTTAGTTTCTACGAACTGTACGATCGATTTCTTCGTAAAAAAGTAATGGTCCCGACAGGTTTCTTCTAGTCATAAACTATAAAAACCTGCTAAGAGAAAGAAAGAGTAGGTTAATAAATAATAATAATAATAAAATAAAATTGCAAGAAAAATAAATGGCTAAAGTAATAAAAATTGAGCGTTCCTAATATCTTAGTTCTCCGACAACGACACTAAAAACTTGATCGCGTTATTTCGTGATAGGTTTTAAATATTTATAATTACTCATTCTTAAACTAACTATTATTGCGATGTAGGCAAGTGTACCTATCGAACAGTAGTATAGTTTTAGCAAGATCGGATTGTCGAACCCAAAGGAACTAAAAGTACTAGTAATGACTGTCTTTTTATTATCTAGCCTAAGAATAAAGAGGTTTTGTTTTAATTAACTAATTATCTAAACTAAGAACGCACAAAGAAAAGAATTGAGGAATTGCTTTTGGGAAAAATCGATTGACTTAAGACAATACCTAAGGAAAAATCCACCTAGACTTTACTTGTTATTCTGGCTCCGAATCAGACGATTTATTCATTCAACTTATTCCGTAGAGATCCCTAAGTTATGTTATTATCCCTATTCAAGACTAATAACGTCTAATCCCTAGATTGAATAACCAAGACTTTTCTCTAATTAACACTCTAGGGTTGTATTAACTCAATCTATGGATCCCCTTATTAGGTTTCACCCTAGTCCGGTAAAATCTTGTCACCCTATGCCTAGGCGCTCAATCAACTCCGCTTAATTATGACAAATGTGCTCTTAGACAGGGTCTATTCCTCTTCTGAATAAGAGCATGCCTTGAGTCAATATCCTGGGATATCAAAACAAGAATTAAGAACACATAATTAAGAAAAAGTTAAATATTTATCATACGATTCAGAAAATAATAACAAGATTCGTCTTAGGTTTCATTCTCCTTAGGTATTTAGGGGTTTTAGTTCATAACTAAATAAGAAAACATCTCAGAAGAATAAAGAATACAAAACTTAAAGAAAACCCAAAACTCTTGAAGGGAAATTGAGGAGAGATCTTCAGTCTTGATAATGAATACGGCTTCTGAGATGGATCAATCGGCTCCCTTGGAGTAATTCCTTACTCTCCCTTATTCGTCTCTCTTTTCTTCCTTCTCTAGGGTGTATTTAAAGGCTTTGGAATGCCTAGAAGCCCTTAAAATTAGCCTTTTCTGAATTGGACTCAACTTGGGCTCGGAAGGGACATGCTCGTGGCACACGCCCGTGTTCGATTACTTCAGGCCATGCTCGAGCCTGCCAAATTGAGACGGCCGTGTGGTCTGCCCGTGTGAGGAGGTCCGGGCTGTGTTGATTTCGTACTTTGGCCCATTTTCTCCGTTTTTGGCCAATTTCTCATTCCTTTCACTCTCCTATGCTCTCCTAAGTGTGAAACATGAAATTAAAGCATTAGGAGCATCGAATTCACCAATTCTAATGAGAAATCATGCATAAAATGCATTAAACATGGGGTAAAAATATGTATAATTTACAGTTTATCAGTCCTACCCATATTTGCTACACACCATAATCGAGTTTTTCCTAGAACTCGTCTATCTAACACACCAAATTGTGAACATTGTCACCAAAATCGTGGATAAAATGCCAATAACCAATATCGTGAACAAGCCAACAAAATCGAAGATATACTGCCACATAATCAAAATCGTGAACAGTGTCACATTAATGCAGATAAATTGCCACATACTTCCACCTTTCACATATTCCACCCCATGCATGTGATATGACCAAAATCACTCAAATCATATAGGCATGTTTAACGTGAAAATCTCAAATGTACACATGGTTCCAAAATTTCACAATTTATTTTCATGTGAACATTACATATGCCATATAATCACATAACATGAGAATGAGATATACATATTTTTCAAATCAATAATAAGCATCAATATCACACAACATGTTTTTCACAGCATATATGATTTGGGGAAATACTTGACAAAATCCATATCGATGGTTTATCTCTCTTTATGGATACATAAAGTATCCTTATCAATAAAATTATTTAAATAACAATATTTTTATCAACATAAAACAAAGATTTAATTTAGTTTAATGTTAAAACCCATACTCAATCGTAGATCTAGAGTGCAACAACTCTTTAAGAATGCACACACTTGGATCTAACAATTAGATTACCCTTAGAAAAATAATCACTTGGATTAGTGGCTTCAATTCCTACTTTAATGATCTCTCGAGTTGGTGTCGATCGGCCACTATCAATAAACAAGACATACAAGATGTTAATATTTAGAGAATAAATCACTACGGCCCTCAAAACCATTCGCCCAATGGAAGAAAATATGGTGGAGAAAAATATTTTTACACCATTCTTACACTTACACTATCACAATTGGAACAAAAGGATTGACAGATCGTATTGGTCACGAATAGGAGGGGAAAGAATGATCTCAAAAGGAAGATTATTTGAAAATAAATCCAAGAAAATAGAGTTTAGAATTAAGAATTAAACAAAATAATTAGTGGATAATTTTCTTGACTACTAAAGAGAATAATGAATAATTGAAAATGAAGAAGAAGGGAGAAAAAACCTCCACCGTTGGTGGTGGTGCTATGGCAACAATGATGGCGACAACAATGGTGGTGGTATGGTGTCAGAGGCAGCAATTTGGTGGGGGAGAAAGAAAAGGGCTTATGGTTTTGATCACTCTTAAAGGAGAAGAGAGGAGAAAAGAAAAAAATATAAGAAAAGAGGTCGAAGATGCGTGGTGGCTCGCAATGGTTGACATAGTGGAGGAGGGCGGCATTAAGGGCGATGGTGGAGAAAATAGAGGAGAGGGGTAGCGACAAGGTGGAGGTCTAGTGGTGATGATAGTGGCTCGAGGCAAAGGAGTGGTAGAGGAGGAAAAATAATAAAAATGGTGGTTGATGGCTAAAATAAAAGAAAAGGGGGAAAATAGGGAGGAGCAAAAAAAAGGGTGGAAAAAATGAATGGGAAAATAAAATATGAACAAAAAAAGGTTGTCACTCACCTTTTCCGGGTTCAATGTAAGGGTGGAAAAATAGGCATGTTGAGGGGACTAATGAGCAAAAAGGGGATCATGGGAGTGAAAAGGGGGCTATTGAGGGAATGTTGACTAGCTAAAGGAGGAAATAATCTTTCTTTGCATGGTAACTAGGAGTGGATGGTTAAGGAAGCTTTGACCAAAATTTTATGAGCCAAAAATTAAATAAAAAAACATGAGAATGTGGGGAATTAAACATAAGACCTTTAGGAAATTATCTAAGCACTTAAGCACTAAACCAACTAAATTCCTTGTTATAATTCCTGCAACATTTATTTTTAAACGATGGTGTGACGTTTTCTAAGGTTTAAGGAAAAATTACATCACATAGAAAATAATGTGAGGGAAGGGATTCGAACACTAGTCATCAAGGACAGCTCCACCACTACTCAATCAGTAAAAAAAATTCGGGCATGACCACTCTCGGTAAATTAACCCAATTTCTACTAACCCAATTTTTGGGATGTGACATGTAGTCAATCTCATCATTTGATTGCGAAGACAAAGTCGATGTCTGAAGTGTGTTGCTAATGGAGTACTAATAGGCTTGGCACTCTGTATATTGAACTTGCAACAAACTTTCTCAATGTACCATTTCTAAGTTAGGTACAATTTACATGCTTTTCTATCTCTGAGAATCTCCATACCAAGTATTTTCTTTGTTGCTCCCAAATCTTTCATCTCAAATTCTTCACTAAGCTGGGCTTTGACTTTTCTTCTCTCTCATTTATCTTTGGTTGCTATCAACATGTCATAAACATAAATGAGTAGATATACAAATAAACCATCACTTTTTTTCTTAAAATAAACACAACTGTCAAAGCTGTTTCTTTTGAAATCATGAGTAGTCATAAATGAATCAAATATCTTGTACCACTTCCTTGGTGACTGTTTCAGGCCATAAAAGGGACTTTTTCAGCAAGTAAGCATAATCTTCCTTTTCTGAGACTATAAAACCCTCTTGTTGTTTCATGTAAATATCTTTTTCAAGTTCTCCATGAAAAAAATGCTATTTTTACATCTAACTGCTAAAGCTCCAAATTATACATTACCATAATACCAAGCAAGGCTCAAATTGAACTATGCTTCACAATAGGAGAAAACACATCTATGAAGTCTACACCTGGAATTTGACTGTAACCTTTTGCAACTAGCCCTTTCTTTATATCTGGGTTCTTCAACTCTTGGAGTCTTTTCTTCATTTTTGAACACCCATTTACAATTAACAACCTTTTTACCCTTAGGTAGATTCACAAAGTCCTATGTTCTATGCTTATGGAGCGATTCCATCTCTTCTTGCATGAAAATATCCACTTTCTTGAATCTTCATAGCTAACTACCTTGGAATAAGTAGATGGCTCTTGATTTGCATGTAAAACTTCAGCAACGTTTAAAGCATAAGCAACTAGATTAGCCTCAGTGAACCTATTTGGAGGTTTAATTTCTCTTCTAGGTTTGCTCTTGGCAATAGAATATTGTGGTGAAGAAGCAACTCTACTTTGAGTTTCTATACTAACTTGAAGAGTAGACTCTGTTGTAGATCTGGGATTAATCTAAAGCTCCACCCGCTTCACATGTGTGTTTGAACTTTGCTAGTCTTTATTGGAAGATTCTTTAAGAGATAAGTTAGGCAGCATAGCAGTTTCATAAAAAATAACATCACTGCTAATCACAACTTTTCTATTTTCAGGACACCATAAGTTATACCTTTTAACACCAGCCTTATAACCAAGAAAAAAAACACTTAATGGATCTAGGTTTCAATTTCCCATTATCAACATAAACATACGCAGGATACCTAAAAATCTTTAAATTAGAATTATCAGCAAGATTACCAGACCATACCTCTTATAGAGTTTTTTTCTCAATGGCAATGGACGGAGACCTATTAATAAAAAAAATATTCAGTTGATGCTGCTTTAGCCCAAAACAATTTTAGTAAACAAGCATTCGAAAACATACATTGAACCTTTTTTGTTACAGCCCAATTTCAATGAAATCGGAATAGTGGTTTCGGGACCACCAATCCGAGCTGAAAATAAAATTTATTTTAATTTTGTTACATGGTCCGTATGATGTTAGAAATGTCATGTGAAAATTTTGATAAGAAAATTTTACCGATTATATGTTTAATTATGGGAATGACCAAATCGCATAAAATGCAAAAGTTAAATTCTAGTAACTAGAAGAAGTAAATAGCTATGGAATTCAAAACTTGAGGTCCTTATATGGTAATTAGACCATTAAAAAAAGTATATAGATATTTTTGGTGACTTATCTATGGAAATTTAGAAAAGGATAAAGACTAAATTGGAAATTGAATTAATTTAATTTAATTAAAAGCTGGTAAAAGAAATATCATCTTATTTTATGTCAGCTTCATCCACAAAATACATGGAAACCCTAGGAGAGAGAGAAAAACTTTCTTGGCTTAATTGGATAAGTTTTCTTGTCCCGTTTTTAGTAAGTTTAATATTTTTGAAACTGGATAGCTTAATCTATCTATTTGAGGGATCAATTTGAAAAGTTATCAAAGAATGGAAATTATGTCATGGGTGAATATGCTGAAAATTTAAAATTTATGGTAGAAAATGAAAGATTGTTGATAGATGAACAACTTTTACAAAGTGATTTTTGATGAAAACATGATTTAGGGACTAAAATGTAAAGTTGTGAAAATTGAAGAAAAATTCTGAATTTTATAGAATGTATGTGCTGTAAATTTTATAGTGAAATTTTGGTTAGACTTGGAATAGTGGAATAGGGAGTAAATTGCATAAATTTCATTTTCCGAGCCTAGGCAAAATGGTAATTTTACCTAGGATATAAATTGAGTCCACTTGAATGTGAAATGTGATAAATTGATGATTAAATTCATTTATATAGATCCGGATAACACAAATTCAAAGCTAGATCGAGGAAAAGAGAAAGTTTCGGATTAGTAGATTTATATATGCGAACAAGTGTCGAGGTAAGTTCGTGTAACTTAATTGAGCTTGTAAATATGATAAATTGAATGTTGTGTTGTATGGAATGTGTTTTATATTTATGTGAGTTAATTTGAATGTTATAACATAAGAAATGATTATATGCTGGAGATTGTTTGAAAAGGGTTAAATTTCATTTGCATATTGAATTTCGATGGATAAACAAAATTTCTTTACTATATGAGGTCCTGCATTGTTGCTGATGGATTTATCCTAGATTGGTAATCCTGATATAATCCCTCTCGAGCATATGTTACAATTAGGATTTAGCCTGGACTTGTAATACTAATGAGCTCTTCTGAGCATATATTACAAAAAAGATTTAGCCTGGACTGGTAATCCTGTTATATGTTATGAGGCTCGAGAGCATGCTTTCTGATTAAGTGCCCTAATGGGTATTCCTAAATATGAATTTTTAGGTTATTAAATTGTACACCTTGAGTGTACTGTTGGAATATTCATCGAAATTTCAATGATTCAACGAATAAAATACTTGACATGATATGAGAATTATGAGATGAAATGAATGATGTCTTGAAAGAATATAGTATGATGAGCTCATGTATGCTTACTTGATGCATACGTGAACATTTATGTAACTAACTTGTTTGATTGAGTGTATGTGTATAGGTAAATTTTCCAAATTGATGAAAAAGCATGTTATTGAATGTTTAATGTTAATAAATGCAATTTGTTAAGTTTTAATTCCTGTTATACGAACTTACTAAGCATGTAATGCTTATTTGGATTTATTTTCCCTATTTTATAGTGCTCGGAAGCCCGTGAAGGTTGGAGATAAGTTGGAGCATCATCACACTATCCACAAACTTATTTTGGTATAATTAGTACACTTATTTTGGTATAATGGCATGTATAGGCTAACTTGGTCATAGATGGCTTAAATATGTTGTTTGTAATCTAGCCATTGGAATGACTAATAATGGTATGTTTTGGTACTTATAAAACATAATGTCATGATAAACACTTATGTGTTAAGTATAAATGACCAAATGATGTTCAATGTTCAGGTTAAACAAAGGTAAGAATTTAAACATGTATCGATACTATGTTATATCATATTAGATGTTAAAATTTGTTTAAAATCAATGTTTGGATTGGTTGGTATTTGGATGTAAGTTTTGGTGCAGGATAATGGTAAAATTTTGGGTGAGAAATGAAGCTAGAAATAACTTTATTTTGTCCACACGGGCAGACACACGGGCATGTGTCTAAACCGTGTGTGACACACGGTTTGGTACATGGGTGTGTAGTTAGGCCGTGTGTCACCTGCATCTTAAATTTGAGAAATAATATACTCAGAATTGAGCACACAGGCATGTGTGTGCTACATGGCCTGGAAAACGGGCGTGTTCCTGGCTGTGTAAAACCTGCACCTAATTTCAAAAAATTTAATTAACCACACGGAGTATAAGGATGTGTGGATGGCTGTGTGACACAAGTCAAAGAGCTACCTAGTTTTGAACACGGCCTACAGCACGGTCATGTTCTAGGGTCACACGGGAGTGTCCTTTAGACCATATAGGCGTGTGAACCCTGTAACTTGAAATTTTTTTGAAATTTCATGAAAAATTTTTAAAGTTCCCGATTAAGTTCTGACTTTATTCTAAATCTCATAGAAGACCTTGAGGGTCCATTTAAGGGATGTTCTGAATAATCTCAGAAAATGAAAAATAATTGACATGATCATCTGTAAATGTTCTAAAAACTCTAATAACACTCTGCAACCTTGTTTTGGCAACAAATTCGGGTTTGGGGTGTTTCATTTTCCATGATTGTTCTATTCATCCGTTCAGTAACGCCATTTTATTGTGGAGTATGACAAACTGTCAAGTGTCTCACGATCCCTTTTGATTTGTACAAATAATTAAACTTATCAGAACATAATTCCAAGTCATTATCTATGCTGAGGTGTTTTATCTGTTTTCTTGTTTGCTTCTCGATCATAGTTTTCCAAGCCTAAAATGTGGAAAACACATCACTTTTCTGCTTCAAGAAGAATGTTTAAACTTTTCTGGAAAAAATCATCAATGATCGTCAGCATATAATTAGTACCACCCATCGAAGGCACTTTAGATGGTTTCCAAAAATCAGAATGAATATAATCCAATGTCCCATTTGTGTTGGGTTCGTTTAGTGAATCAAGCTCTCTTTTGCTTCCCAAAAATTCAATGCTTATAGAATTTCAGTCTGTTAATGCCTTGTCCATCAAGAAGTCCTCGTTTGCTCAATTTTGCCATGTTATTCTCACTCATATGCCCTAGACATATATGCCAAGGTCTAGTAACATCATCATCTGGCAAGGAAGAGGAAGTGACGACTGCATCATTAGTAACAGTTGAACCTTGCAAAACATATAACTTGGTAGTCTTTCTCTACCTTATCCTCACAACGAGGGAACCTTTGCTAATATTTAGAACCTCATTTTCAAATGTGTACTTATACTCTTTTGAATCAAGAGTACTTAAAAAAAAAATCAAATTCCTCTTCAATTTTGGTACATGTCGTACGCCACTAAGTGTTCTGACGACTCCATCGAACATCTTAATATTGATTGTGCCAATACCTACGATTTTACTTGAAGCATTATTTCCCATCAACACAACACCTTCAGGCACTGTTTCATATATTTTAAACCAATCTCGATTGGGACTCATATGAAAGGTGCAACCATAATCAAGGATTCACACTTCGCTCACTTTAGAGTTGTCAGCAGAAGCAAATAGGAGTTCACCATCATTGCAATCTTTTACAACATAAGCTTCACTAGATTGTTCTATTTGTTTTCCCTTTTGATTCACCACCTCCCTTTTGATCTTGTTCTACAACTTATAGCACTCAAACTTAATGTGCCATTTCTTCTTGCAGAAGTTATAGGTTTTTCCTCTGTTTGAAGATCTCGATCTACCTTTAGATTTACTGTGAGGATTTTGTTCCTGTGTCCTCCCACGATTATCATCATTATTTTGTTCTTGTCTTCTACGAATAATGAGACCCTCTCCCTGAGAGTCAGATCCAGGCACAAGATGTTTCATCTTGTCATACGAGACTAAGAAAACATAGACTTCATCAACTGTAAGAGATTCACGACTAAACAAAATCATATCTCTATAGGTCGAATAAGACTAGGGCAACAAACAAAGTAGAATTAACCCTAAATCTTCTTTATCATACTGAACCTCTATGGCCTCTAGGTTCAAAAGAATTTCTTTAAACACAATTAAGTGTTTGTGCACAGACGCACCTTCCTCCAAACAATGAGCATAAAGATGCTGCTTTATATGCAACTTGCTAGTTAGGGTTTTCAGCAGCATAACTGTTATAGCTTTGCCCATAATGCAGTGATAGTCTTCTCGTTCAACACATCATGTAGAATTTCATTCAATTGATGCAGATGTAATTGAGTTAAAGCCTTTTGATCTTTACACTTAATCTCTTCCTCTGTCAATGTCGAAGGCATCTTCTCTAACCTTAGTAGGGCATCCTCCAAATCCATCTGCCCAAGAACTGTCCCTATTACCATGATCGAGACAAGCACCCCAAAAAGCTCTAATACCATTTTGTTAAACTGAACATCATAATGGCAATATAAAACGATCTCAAAGTGATAAGAAAGAAAAATAAAACACACAGATTTTACATAGAAACCCATTCAGGAAAAAACCACTGGCAGAGGAGAAGAAAACTCATTAATGTTGAAAATCGAATGATACAAGAGGAGTTGAGACTACATCTATTTAAAGGTTTAAAAACCTTATTCTAATCAATGTCAAATAGACAAAGTGTAGGTCTATACGAGTTCTACTTCGGCCCTCGACCTTAAGCCCTCCATAAATCCCCTAGTTTCACCACAGTATTTTTTCTTTAATAGAAATTTGGGTCACATAACTCTAACAAGCTCCATCATATTTAGTTATGACATAACTGATTGAGATATCTCATTATATTCATATTTTCAGGTACCTGAACCTCTTCTGGGGTTTCATCAAAAGTTATGTCTTGGGTCTCTTTATGAGTATCGGTCTCTTTTAACATGTGGCCTTATTTATTTCTTACTCCTTTCTTTGAAGAATTTTTCATTTCATGGAACTAACTAATTTATCATGCTTTTAGCTTGCCCAAGATTTATTTTTATCACATAGAAAACATAATTATTTGGAGCATTTTAGTTGGTTTACGTCTTAGCTAGTATATGCAATCTCTAAATGTCTCCACTGAATATGTTTGACAAATAATTTTATCCTTCAAATTTTGTGCACATAAGGTTAGTGAGGATCACAAAAAGTGATGACATAATTATTTAACCAACTTGTCTCTCCTTCATACTAAGAAAATTTGCAACATGACAATACTTTTTCAAAATTAGAAATATATCTCTTTTCAACTTTTAACATCTAATAAAAATTATAATTTTTTTCAACTTCATACTTAATGATTCATCTTAGTGCATTATGGTGGAATATAAAATAAATTTTTCACATTCAAATATTCTTAGAGGGAACCTAATGACTTATAAATGAAAGCCAATTCTCGCACGAGAAATATTTCTTACATGTTGGTTAGAGGCATATAAAATTACATATTTAATGTAAATTCATTCTTATATTAATGGTTAAGCAACTAAATAGAGGCATATGGTTTTTCTAACTATTAGGTATAACATATATAAGCGTAGATAACTAAATATTATCTCAACTAAACTTATGAAAATCAAGTTCAGGATATAATGCACCAAAATTCTTAGCACAAATTCCATAGTATAGAGATTGTGCACAATCAAATTATTTCAAAACTTTTTTTGCAAACTTCGGGCTACTATAACAAGAAATATGCACAAGTGTACACAGTCGCTCAAGTACTAAGTAAGTAAAATGAGTTATCGTCTCCACAGGGACCGTGTAAGCTTAACCGATTAATTGCAAAATTATAATTAACAATTTGATGTAAAAACTCAATAATTTGGATGGTGATGATTAAACTAAGTAAAATTAACTAGATGCAAAGATTGATCCCTATGCAATTCTAATGTATATCCAATATACTAAATGTATGAATGAATGGCTTTAGCAATAAAAAAAAAAAACAATCAACATTAAATGGGTTAGGATAATTATATTAATCAATTCAATTTACTTAATTATGCTTAATAATGTTCAGAAATACTTCCACGACAACTTGATCTTTCATGAGTTTGGAAACCAAATTATGTCCTTTTGGAATATTTTACTTTGCTAAATATACATTTTACTGATCATATTAACTACGGGTTTCTTAGCATTTATGTAAGGTCACAGGGACATTTATGTTTGCAACTGTTTAATTACATAAACCTAAAAACTATGTAAGATAATAGAGCTAAATAAATATATTATGAACCTTAATTTAGTCAGGTTTAAGGATTTAAATTGAGCATTGCACTTTTCAATTATGTGTCTTGTAACATCCCGAAATAGGGCCTAGTCGGAATAGTGGTTTCGAGACCACAAATCTGACATAAAAATATTTATTTTATGATTATTATGAGGCCTAGTATATGAGAATATGCATGTGTTAAATTTTCATGAAGAAATTCTTTGAGTAAGGTGTCCAATTGGAAATTAGGGACTCAATTGAATAAATTGTAAAACTTGGATTCTAGAAGCAATTTGTATGAAATTGCTTTAGATTATAAATTAGAAGGTCTTAGAGAGAAATTTTCCCAATTTCTAAGTTTTTGGAAAAAAATGGGCTTGCATGGATGAACTTTTAAAGAAAGGGCTTAAGGGCATTTCGGTCATTTGGCATTTTAATGAAATAAAATGGGAAAAATGAACAAAAAATCAGCCATTTTCTCCCTTGTACCAGCTGAAACTTTCAATCCCTCCATAGCTAGGGTTTCCAAGCTTTTCAAGCTGAATAGTAAGTGCTCCCAAGCCTCGTTTTTAATGTTCTTTGTATTTTTGAAATCCCGGTAGCTTACTCTCTCCATTTCTACCCATATTTCATGCTAGGGTTCATGTTTAAAAATTTACCCATGCATGAGTTACTTGTATTTTGATGGTTTATGGAGGAATATGAAAGTTGGAGGTGTGTTAAACATCTTTTCCTAGGTGATTTTCACGAAAAACCCTTAAAGGGACCTTTTTGCAAAAGTTGTAAAATGTGTGGTAGAAATGAGAAAATAATGGAAAATGTGGGCTGCCATAAGAGGGAGAAGTGTTCGGATAGGCTTGGGTAAGGTAGAAATTGCATGTGTTTCATTATACGAGCCTAGGGACTAAGTCGTAAAAATGTGAAAGGTTAGGGGTAAAATGGTCATTTGGACCGGGGGTGGAATTTAGACTTGAAAAGCATAATGTAGAGTGTTAATGATTTAATTTTGTTGTTATAGACCCCGAGGAACAAATTTTGGAGGTCGATCGAGGAAAACGAAAGAGTTCAGAATAACCGAAACACGACGCCGAAACGAATACCAGGTAAGTTAGGATAACTTAAAGTAAACTCATAATGTGTCTAATTATATGATTTATGAATACATGATGATTGTATTTATTGATGGCATGAAATTACATGAATTGCAACTCTGATAATGATATGTTGAAAAATTGTCTCGGTTGAGGTTAAAAAGGAAATTCGATGGATAAACCATGCTTGACATGTGAATTGAGATCCTGCATGTGTTGCAGTAAGGATTTAGCCCGGATGGGTAATCCGTTGATCTCAATTATGAAAAGGATCTAGCCCGGACGGATGTTCCTTTGGATGATTGAGCCTCTCGAAGAATATATGTGCATTACGGATTTATCCCGGATGGGTAAATCAATTTGGGGTCTGAATTTAGCCTGGACTGGTAATTCAGATCCAAACTTATTAAGGGTATTTGTCGTTATAAGGGATTTAGCCTAGACTGGTAATCTCGACATCACCTTATGCGTTTACGATACGGGGAATTTAGCCTGGACCGGTAATTTCGCCATAAGATGTGAGGTTCGCGGGAGTGCATACCTGAAATTATTATCCTTATGAATTGATGGATTATGGATACTCCATTGAGATTTCCTAGAAACTCAATGAGATTAATATGAGATATATGTACAAAATGATATGTTGAATGATGAGCTCATCTAAGATAAATTATATGGTGCTTTGTTATATGACTAATTCATTGATTCGGTGTATGTGATAGGGAATCCATTACATGCTTATTGATTTTATTACCCAATTTGGGTGCATGCTAATTACTTGGTAAGTTTACTTTCTGATTATTCGATCTTACTAAGCATGTAAATGCTTACCCCTCTCTTTTCCCTACTTTTCAGAGCTCAAGGACTCGTAAGGATTAGAAGACGGTTGGGAAAGCCAGCACACTATCAAATAGACCAGCTTTGTTATAAAGACATTTCTATTATGTTCAATGGCATGTATAGGAATTTTGAGTATTTTATTATATGTGTTATTTGATTTGCCAAATGAATGCATGTAAAGATATACCTATCTTTTTGTATATGGCCATAGGAATTGACTTATTTTGAAGTAGGCTATGACCTACAAATCTATGCAAGTTTACACTTCATATGATGGTTTGTTTCCAATTGGCAATGAGTCACAATAACGAGCCAATCTTGAATGCGTTAAAGAGACATGGAATCCTCTTAAATACAAGATGGGAAATAACCTAGCATGTGTGAAACCAATGATATGAGGTTTCCATGCAATAAGTTTTGCCAAGAACATTTATAAGAGTATAATTATGTTTTACTTTGCATTTGACAATCATTAAGTGTAAGTGATAAAAAGGGTGACCAAAGGCTTGGAAAATAGCCTATTAGGGTCCACACGGTTGGACACACGGGCGTGTGTCTAGGCTGTGTGTGACACACGGGCCACTCCTATAGGTGTGTGGTATGGCCGTGCGTCCCTTGTACCTAAAATTTTAAGTCAGTGTTGTACACGGGCAGGTCACATGGGTGTGTGATCTGGCCGTGTGCCCCTAATTGTATGATAAGGGTAAAGTCAGTGTTGCACATGGGCTGAGGGCATGGGCGTGTCCCAAGCCACACAGGCGTGTGTGACCACACGACCCCACCCACATAGGCGTGTGACCTTTCAAAATAAGAGAAATTTTCTAATGTGTCCAAAGTTTACCGAATGTTCCTGGTTTTGTTCCGAACTCCCCCTAAGTATGTTTTAGGCCTCGAAGGTCTGTGTAAGCGATGAAATGTACATGTTTGAAAAGTTTTAAATTTGAGCAAAATTTGGTGAGCCGATTTAACATGTTTGTGAATGCGAAATCCCAGTAACACCTCGAACCCTATCCCGGCGTCGGATACGGGTGAAGGCATGTCTAATAGTCGTCGTCTAGTTGGGATCGCTCAGCTAATCTGAGTGCACCCAATCACGTATAAATGAAATGCATCATGATATTAATTGAAAACATAAGTGACTGAGGCCTAAACATGTTAAACATGAATAAAATAGATCTTATTGAATTAACATAACCATCCTAGCAAATATGATTTAAAATATCATTGTTGATGTCAAAAATAGTAAACTCAAAGCAAACATAATAAAAATAAATAACAAGAGAAAAGAGTAAACTCTATTCAGTTCAGCAGCCATTTGAATCTATTTTGACTAATGTGCTCCTCTATTTTGCTCGATGCTTCTTTTGCTAAGGAGTTCCTAAGGTGGTCGTCCAAAAAATGCTTGAGACATAGCTTTTGAGGCTAAAGGATGGAAAGGAGATGGGTGGCTATGTAAGGGAAGGAAAAAGGAAATAAAATATGGAGAAAATGTTAATGAGAGAAGAAAAATGAGTTGTGAGGGATGATGAATTAAGGGATTGGTGCATGGTATTTATAGGTGAAGGTAAGGGGTAGAGTTAGCTAAAAATAGATTCAAAATTTCTTTTTTTTTCTACCATGCATGGCTGGCCATATTTCAAGGATAAGGGGATGACTTAGTCTCCTCAATTTGAATTCAAACTAAGGGTATTAATAGCTATAGGGTGGACAGTTTCAACAGCAAAGTAGTTGGGCTGATTTCTGATTATTTTCCAACTGTAAGGACCTGCAATTAAATACCCCAAAGCTTGCTTTTGGGCTACCATCTACTTGTGCCGAAACTAGGCTTTAGTTCCCCCTTGTTGGACGATTTCTTAATCCAATAATTTACCAAACATCTCCATATTTTAGTACCTCTTTTACTGGGTCAAATTATCAACCTCATGACCCAAATTACATGGTCTTGCCGTCTACATGAATTTATTTGTGCATGTCCATGTTTCATTCACATCAATCACATCTTCAATGGTCCTCTTACATAGTGAAAAATCACATACTAATAAATTAACATGAAATAATGTAAAAATGTACAAAAATCATGTAATTAAACACAATTCACATACTTTATAAATTAATGCCCAATATTACTAATTAAGTAAAATTTACTTATTTTAATAATAGTTACTCATGATAAATGTAATTATTAAGTAAAAAGCTGGTAAAAATATATAGAAAAACCCTACATAATTTCAAGTTTACACACCCCCAAACTTAAACCATTGTTTGTCCCGTGTAATGTTCATGCATAACACAACTTTTGCTAAGGCGATTTTGCTAAATGATAAAGTAGAATCAATCTTTGCACATAATCATGCACCAACAAAATCATGCTAAAAATACTTTTTTTGATAAGTAGCTCGAATGCAAATATTATTTCCAAACTTTATACTAAGCACATCATAATGTCAAGAATCATAATTAGCATGCATTTTCAAAGTCATACATAACATTCACCAATCAATATGCTTTCCTTGTCAACTAAACATAGCAATCCCAAGGTTTAATTTGTATTCTTTATAAGTTGAGCTTAGTAATTCCTTTCCACTAATTTAGTTGGTATAATCATTCAATCAATAGGTCTGTTATTAGGTTGTAATGGGGCTAGGCTAAAGGTAGGAATAAAGAGAATTTAATTTTGAGGTTTAATCATCGTAACCCTCACTTGTCTTGGATTTTTTGTGTCACAACCTTCATAAAATTGGATCTTTGGAACACCCCCAAACTTATTTTGGACTCATGCTCAACTTTTACTATTTTCAGACTTTGGGCAAACTTTGCTCTTTATTTTTGATATTTTTAGAGCAATCTTTCTTTGCTTTTTCATTCTTTTGGAAAAACTTACATTCATTTTTTTAATCATGTGAAGAGCATGTACGTCTTTTCATATATTTCCACAAACTTTGATCACCAAGACAAATTATGTTAATATAGGTGCTAAAGAATAGAATAAAATAAAAAAAAATATGATAATGTGGCTTATAATGTAGGTACTCTGCAATAAACATGCCATTAAGTTCAAAATTTAAGTTTAAAGGGTTAAATTAATAAGGTCGGCTTAAAAGGCTCAAACGATCCAAAGAAAGTGTGCCTATATCATATTATATTCTTATACCTCCTAGAATTTTACCTCAAGAAAGTTACTAAGTCAATTCTAAAGACTTAAACCTTTATACATGTCTATTTCTAAAGGAATCAATTTTTCATGGAAAATACTACATAAGACTAAAGATTATAGAAGCATTCCATCACTCAAGATAACAAACAAATAACTTAGATAAAATCAGAAATCATACTTGCATTTGAACAAACTTATGAACAAAAATTCTTTTTGAACATTCATTTATTTCAACATACTTAAGTAAAAAGATTCAAACATACTTTAAAATTCATGAGAAATACCTTATTAAAAATTCATGCAAAATGCCTTACCATCATGCAAAATGCCTTACCTCCTTTAAAAAGAAGTAATGTCCTCCTTGTGAAAACAAAGTAATGAATGAAAACTGAACACCAAGTAAGGTTGCAAGAGAAGATAGGTGAGTCATAAAGACTGCTTAAGTACCAAGTCTTTCTCAACAATCCAATCCTAGACATGTTTATTCCCATTACCACATCACTTTTTTTTTTTTCTGTTGAAGAGGCATTGAGCTTATTTATTCATGCTTTCTATTTTATTATGTGAAAGCAAAAATTCTAACTAGGAAATAAAAATAAACACCTAAAAAGAAATAAAAACTAAAGATAAGAAATTCCCCCTTTTATTTATTTGACTTATCCTCCTCGTCGTCCTCTTTTTATTTCATCCTCGCTTGCATTCTCATCTTTCTTCCATGACTAGAAGATATAATCTGGAAACTCAGGAACAAAATTTTTAGAGATATTTTTAAAAGTATTTCTTACAGAATCATCTCTAACTTTTGCATATTTCCAATAAGCCTGCTATTGGTTATGCATAAATTTCATCATATCCATCATAATTGACAATTCCTATTTCTTCACATTGTTTGAAGAAGTGAGCATTGGAATAGTCAACTTAGGATCAACACTCGGTTCAACTGGCTCATTAGCATTCAGCTACTCTCTTGGTTTGGAGACTTTCAGTTCCTTTATCGGTTCTTCCTTAGATTCTGCTTCTTCTGTCTCAATAACTGAGTTAGCTTACATTTCAGAATTGTTTGATGACTCATCAATTTCTGGTTCTGTTGGTTCACTCAGTTCAGGTGGGTTTAGTTCATGGACATCCTCTATTAACCTTTTAAGATCATGTGCTCTGACGCAACCTTGAACGTATTGGCCCTTCAGATCTGCTTTTGTTTTCACTTGGGTCCTTAAGAAAAGTGAACTCATTAATGATGGAAAGTAAGCACTTCCAGTCTTCTTTCTAGCACAATCATGGATTTCCTTGAAAATGATCTTCCCAACATTGATAGACCTTTCTGTCATAATTACATAGAAAAAAAGTCTTCACCCCATTGAGATAGTGGAACTATATGAGATAGGCATGAAACTATATCAAACAAAGTAGAACCATACCTTAGCAAACAACTTTAAACATTCCCTTTAGTAAGAATGATTACCATAATTTCTTATAATCTATTAGTATCTTAGATTCGTCACAACATTAATCACTTGTTGAAGAAAATCCCAATTTATGTTTGCTTGTAACCACCCATTTTTTAGTGGTGACGAAACATTGGTTTTGGGACCACAAATTTCCATTGTGTCGATACATAAATATTATTTATAAAATATTTATGGAGTCATTAGAGTTGTATTAAAATTTGGTTAAGAAATTTTAACGTTTAGATAGCTAATTAAAGAAAAATGACTAAATTGTAAAAGGAGCAAAACTTAATAATTATTGCATTTAGATGATTTAATAGCTTAAATAATAAATACGAGAGGGCCAATAAGGCAATTAGAACTTATTTTTAGATAATGGACGGTAATAGAGTGAAAATTCAAGGAAAATTGAAAGAAAATTTTGTTATTGGGAATTTTGTAAATTTTTGCAAAATCAAAATAACTTAATTGAAGAATAAACACTTTCTTCTCCATTTCTTTAGATTCTTGCTAAAACACCATTGAAGAAGGGCTCCAAGCTTCGGTTTCATCTCCTTAGTGCATGTGAGCTCAATTCTAACCTATTTCTTGTAATTTTTATGTTTTTGGGATCATTGCAACTAGGTCCAGTTAGCCTATACCTTCATTTTTGAATCTGTTAAAAATGTTAGTAGTTTCCATTGATGAATCGTGGTTGTTTTTTATGATAATTATGTGTTTGGAGCTTTGATTGTGGTATTTTGTTGTTTTGTGAAGTAATTTGATTAGTTTTTGAATTAAGGATTAAATTGTTAAAATGTCCAAACCACATGGTTAGTTGATGATTAAGAAGTGTTTTATGGATTGTTTATAAGCCTTGAACATTCAGCTGGTATCTTGAGTTTTTAGAAATGGTTAATTTGATAATTTTCAGGTTAATGGACTAAATTAAAAAAGTTGTAAAAGTTAGGGGCCATTGTGTAAATTTCAAAAATAAAAGGGCATAAAATGTAGAATAAATTGGAATATGAAATGTAAGCTAATAATTGAGAAATTTTACACTTTAGATCAAAACCCTGTTGACTTACGTAGAAAACAAAAAATTGCGGAATAGTTCCTAAACTTTTGGAACTATTACAATTCAGTCTAGGTAAGTTCATTCGGTTTGTAATTTAATATCTATATGAATTGTATGATGATATGATATGAAATAGTGGATATTAATTGTTCTATTGATGATGTAAAGTTGTTTGGAAAAATGTTATTGAATTTCGATACTTGGGCCGGATGAACGCGAGATGAGTACAACTAACTGAATGAAGACGTGTTATGCGAGGATTGGAATGGAGAAAAATGTGGTGTGCTTTATATATTTTTCCCAAGTATACCGAGGTTCAACATTTGTTGTGAACCCTCGTGTTATACTATTTTAGTGCTGAGGCGTGTTATCGGTTGGATTAGCTTTCATGAGCATTTGGCGTGTTTTGGTTGGATTACTTGTGTACTCGTATCTGTAAGCATTCATTAGACCATAAACTATTGTCTTATAACTTGTTCAATGACTTTGAATGGCATGACATGTACTTGACATCTTAAATTGACTTCGTTGTGAACATATTTGTTTTCCAAAAATTATTGTTGAGCTTTGAATTGAACGATGTAATTCACCAGTTTGAAATTGTGGATGACAGGAAACAAAACATTTGTGTTGAATTGTATTTGATTAAATTTTGATATTTACTTCGATAAGATTTATTCGTCGAAATTACTAAGCTTCAATAAGCTTGCTTGTGTTAATTTCTATTTCTTGTAGATACTTTTGAGGGTTGGATGATCTGATTAGCACTTAAGTCACACTATCCATCCAATTTCAGTAGTTTTTGAATGCTTATTTTGGATTATATGGCATGTAATAGGCTTGTTATGACATTACTTTTGTTTTGGTATGTAAAATATATAGAGTGTGCCTAAGTGCAAGTTGATAACATGAGCATCACTACAATGATCTTGGTGTTCATTTGGTAAATGTTTAGTTGATAAGTTATTGTGATATATGAATGATGTCATATGTATTTGGTACAAAATTTTAGCATATGTATGATTAATAGGTTATATTGAATTGTTATGAATTGAGGTGTTTATGATGGGCATATTGGTTAGAAGTTTAAGTTGGGTGAATTGACATGTTTTTGGTTGATGATTTATATTGTTGTATAAGTGCGTATACTTGTGGTACCATTGAGGATACATTGGTTAGACACGTAAAATAGTTGAATTAGCATGATTTGAGCATGTTTAATAGTATTTTGTATAGGTATAACGGCTGGTAAATGGATTGCTTAGTGTCCAAGAAATCTTGAAATGGTAAGCATTATGTTTAAGGTTCATTTAAGTGTACATGGCCTGAGACATGGGCTGCGACATAGTCGTGTGTCACACATGGTCTGAGACAACCATGTATATCACGTCAGTGAGTTACATGGGCTGGGAAATGACCATGTGTCCCAAATTCGAAAGTCACATGGTCTGGGGGCGTTCCAGATGGCTTGGCGACATGACCGTGTGTCCCCTATTTTTGAGATTTTTCATATTTTCCTTAAATTTATTGACTTATTTTAAATTAGTCCCTGAGAGTTTTAAAATTATTTATTTAGCCCTTTAAGCTCAATTTAAGCCTCGTAAATGTAAGTTATTATTGTAATTCAATTACTTTGTGGTACTTGATAAATTATATTGTAATGATCATGATTTTTACCTGTTATTTTCGTTAACTTGCTATATTTCAGTAACGGATATGAGTTAAAGGTGTTACATTGTCATCATGGCAAAGTATTCATCTTCTTCAATATCAGGTAAGTTAAACAAATTATTAATGGACTTAGAAGTTAGGGATACCTTCTTCTTGCGAACAAGAACTTCAGTATCACTCAGCTTAGTCAAATTGGCATAGAACTCTCGAACTAACTCCTCATCAGACAATGATCGTGCCTCCCAAAAATAATTCCAATTGAGGGCATCAATTGTCTTTCGAATCGGCAAAGGCACAACCTTCTTATCATTGGTTTCCAAGTTGAAATCTTTTTTCGACATCATAGGTTAATTCTTGAAGATAGAACCAAACTTTTCTTTCACTTCCTCATCTTGAATAACAATGGGATTTTTGGTTAAGGTCTTGGGAGATCTAGTTATTTTACGAGACATGCTGATTTTTCCCGAAAAATAAGCAAAAATTCGACAATGGATGAAACAAGGTGTTTTCCGGTGACGATAGGCGTACGATGGTAATGAGCTAGGGTTTTCCAATAATGAGAAGAATTCGGGGAGATTTTTCAGAATTTAGGAGGATAGCTAAGAGGGAGCAGTGTAACAGTTATTTTTAGTGAAATCAGAACAGTGGTTTTGGGACCATGAATCTAATGTCATAAAAATTATTTTAATATTATTTTGTGGTCTACAGCATGGTAGTATTATTGCATAAAAGTTTAGTTAAGAAATTTTATCGTTTGTATGCTCAATTTGTGAAAAAGGACTAAATCGCATAAAGTGTGAAAGTTGTATTCTATTAGCTAAAAGTGTTATATAGCTATAGAACTTTAAAGTGGAAGTCCTTATGTGGTAATTAAACCATTATTTGAGTTAGTCGATCTGCATGGCATGGTATTTATGAAAATTTTAAAATTAGGTAAGGGTAAAAAGGTAATTAGGTAATTAAAGGCCAAATTAATAAAACAGATAGCTATCATCTTTCTCCCATTTCTTTTGGTCTTGGCTAAGTATCACCATAGGAGGGGAAAGGAGATTTTATTCAAGCTTTCTCTTTGCATGTAAGTGATTCCTTATTTCATTTTTGTTGATTTTTATGTTTTTGGAATTGTTGTAGCTTAATCTAGCTAAATAGGGGACTAATTTGCAAAATGGTTGAAAGCCTAGGGTTTTACCATTGATGCACATGTTATGGTTTTGAAGTTTAATGGAAGAAAATAAAGTCTTTTTTGTTAATTAAACAACTTTTGTTAAGGGATTTTTAATGAAATTACCATTTAGGGATTAAATTGTGAAATGTGATAATTTTGTGTTAAATGTGTGAAATTATAGATTGTATGGGCTGATATAAGTGTACATGAAAATTCAACTAGGCTTGATTAAGGGTGAAATTGCATGAATTTCATTTTATGAGCCTAGGGACTAAATTGTAAAGAAGTCAAAAGTATAGGGGCAAAATAGTAATTTTTCCATAAATTTTATTTTGGATTAAATTGGATAGAATGATGCCTAAATTTGTTAAATTTGTTTATATAGATCAAGAAAAGCAGTATTCGAAAAAATTAGTTAAATTTGACTATATAGATAAAAAAAAGCAATATTTGAAATTAAATCGGGGAAATGATAAAGTCGTGGAATAAATGATTGTATTTCTCTATACGAGTTTAAGGTAAGTTCGTGTAAATATATTGCATAGTTATATGTTTTGATTGAAATATATATGTATGTGATTAGTTTAAATTATTATGTATAATTATTGAATACATAGCCGAGAATATACGAAGATTACCAGTCCCGTTTGAACCTTAAGAATTCGTAGGATACAAATGACATGTCATTAGGGTTACCATTTCAATTGAGGTTCTGCATGTATTGCAGACTCACCGTAGCTCGTATGAGCTTACTGATTTGTAGCTCATAGGGGCTTACCGATATTTAGCTCGAAAGAGTTCACCATTTATCGCTCGTATGAGCCTACATGTACAGGAATTGACAGATTACAGTTCAGTACACCTCGTGTGTACTACTCGCGTATCTAACAGGATTCTAAGTGGTTCAACGGGCATAGTGTTATTATCAGATTATATAATTTCAATATGAAATAGTACAGGTATTTACATGGAAATGGTTTATATATATATGATATATGGATATACAGTATAAATGTTACATGTACATGGAATTTTAATAATTGTTGAATTCATATATGAATTACCAGCTTTTACATGTATACTTGGCTAACTTAGTGAATGGTTATGTGATGGGCTTTGGCCAAATTGAATTGAGTTATGCTTTGAGATTTCTTACTTAAATTGTTATTATATGGTAAGTTTAATTCTAAGTTTTACTAACTCACTAAGCTTAATTACTTACTCCGTTTATTTTTTCGTGTTTGTAGTGTCTCAGAAGCTCGTTTGGATTGGAAGCCATATAGGATCACATCACACTATCAAACTCTTATTTTGGTACTTTGGACTTTATATTTTGAGTTAAATAGCATGTATAGGTAATTTGGCTAATGTGGCCTATAGGTTTGGTTGTGTATTAGCCAATTGATTTGGCATTAAAAATGGTATATGTTTTGAGATGTATATATGTATAAATGGCCTTATGATATGTGGTGTAGAGTTGCTATATGAATGTCTTGTTTGTGCAATTATGTTTGGGTACGAAATAGTTGGAATTGAGATGAGTATGCATTATAAGTTTTAGGTACAAAGTCTTATACAAGTGAGTTTGACCATTTAGGCATACTTTGAAGGTATATTTGGTATATTGTAAGAAGATTGTTGGCATGTGCTTATGTATATCATGTTGTATGTATGGATAATACATGATATAAGCTTGAAATTGGTTGGTTTTAAGTGCCTATTTATGCCATAGTTGTATATGCATTGTTGAGCTTAGGTTGGCATCATTTCGGGTGAGAAAAATGGCGTGGGAAATAGCCTATTTTTGTCCATACTGGTAGAGACACGGGCGTGTGCCTCATCTGTGTGTGACACACAGTTTGGGGACACGGCCGTGTGTCCCCTGATACTTATTTAGAAACCAAGTCAGTAGCTTCACACGGCCTAGCACACGAACGTGTGGCTTGGCTGTGTGGCACAAGGCAGTATACCTCCAGTTTTCACACGGCTTGGCACACGGGCGTGTGAGGCCAGTTTGTAGGGTACACGGCCTGACACACGAGTGTGTGATCTGGCCACGTGACCCAAGTCAGTGAGTTACACAGGGTCGAATAGGGGCTGGGACACGGCCATGTGATTCCTTTTCAAATGCCCACATAGCTTGAGACATGGGCGTGTCCCTTGGCTATGTTAGACACATGGCCTGGCCATACGGGTGAATGTCCCTTGCGCTGTGAAAATTTTCCATGATTTTCTTAAAATTCTTTAAGTACTTGGTTTTGTCTTGAACCACTTTTAATGTCTATTTTGGGCCTCAAGGGCTTGTATTATAGGCCATATGAATGATTATGAATGGTTTTTTATTTGAATGATAATTAGTTATGAAATGTTTGATGGTATAAGTTATAAGTCTGGTAATACTCCATAACCTTGTTCTAGCGTTGGATACGGGTTACGGGTGTTACATTTATTGGTATCAGAGCTACGATTTAGTTGATTCTCAGGCTAACGTAGTGTATGTGAGTCTAGTTATACATGCCATTTATAACCTGTGATAGTGCGATGACTTCTGACAGTTTAGAATCATGTTTTCATATAGAAATGGATTCCAATCGAGCAAATTCAGATGATGTAGAAAGTAATGCACCAACCTCCGTTCGAGGAGTGGCTTTTTTTGGATCGAGACCCATATCTGAGGGTTATGGAGGAGAGGCTAAGAAAGCCTTCTTCCATATGCTGAAGGAGTGGTTCATTGAGTTTGCCTGAAATAATCCAGCTGCTTAGCAACCTTTACCCCCACCTTTTCCCCAACCGATTCCCATAGCTCCCCAGGTTTTAAAACTGGTGCATATGAACAAAACACCTGTTGATAAAATTTGAAAATATGGGGCCGAGAGTTTAGGGCTACAGTTCATGATGATCCTCAGAGAGTTAAGTTTTGGCTAGAGAATACGATTCAAGTTTTCGATGAGTTGTCGTGTACACCATCAGAATGTGTTAAATGTGCTGTGTCTCTTCTAAAAGATGCTGCATATCAGTGTTGGAATACTTTAATATCTGAAGTACCGAGAGACTGGGTCACACAGGAATTCTTTCAGACCGAGTTCAAAAAGAAGTATATAAGTTACCGATTTCTTGATCAAAAGTGCAAGGAATTCTTAGAGCTGAAATAGGGTCGTATGACCATATCTAAATATGAAAGAGAATTCATCCGGTTAAGTAAGTATGCTCGAGAGTGCATTCCAACTAAAGTGGTTGTATGCAAACGTTTTGAAGACTGGTTGAATGAAGACATTAAACTTCTAGTTGGAATATTTGAATTGAAAGAGTTTGTTGTATTAGTCGACAGAGCACACAAAGTTGAGAAGCTTAGCAAAGAAAAGAGAAAAGTTGAATTTGAAGCCAGAGATTTGGAGAAGAGATTTAAAGGAAAGTCTCCTCAATCAATATCGAAGAAATCTAAGGAACATCACTATCATCCTACTATTTCTTTAGGGCATTCTAGTCGAGATAGAGATGCGAGACACTCCACTCCTAAACCCCAGGCTATATCTATAGCTAGCGTAGGTAGTGTCAGAAATACTAGACCCAAGTGCAAGCACTGCAACAGGCCACATTATGGTGAGTGTTGGGTGAAGAGCGGAGCATGTTTCAGGTGTGGTTCTTTTGACCACTACCTTAGAGATTGTCCTGAGAAGTCTGAGAAAGAAAAATCTCAATTTGTGAGGCCGAGCAATATTGCTACTAGAGGGAGACCACCCTGAAATACTAGAAATATGAGTGGTAGTCAAGGTACAACTAGAGATTCAAAAGTGAGGTCCAAGGCACGGGTGCCAACTAGTGCTTATGCTATTCGTGCTCGCGAGGATGCTTCGGCGCCAAATATTATCATCGGTACTTCTTCTCTTTATAACACTGATGAAACTACTTTGATTGATCCTAAGTCAACCCATTCTTATGTGTGTACAAATTTAGTGTCTAGTAAGAGTTTACTTGTCGATTCCACTGAATTTGTATTTAAGGTATTAAACCCCTTAGGTCAGTATGTCATAATTTATTAAGTCTGCAAGAATTGTCCTTTGATGACTCGGGGTTACTATTTTTTGGTCAATTGGATGCTTTTACCATTTGATGAGTTTGATATGATATTGGGTATGGATTGGCTGACTCTGCATGATGCTATTGTAAACTGTAGATGAAAGATTATTGTGTTGAAATGTCATAATGGTGAGACTCTTCATATTGAATCTGATGATTTGAGTGGTTTACCTATTGTAATATTGACTATGCTAGCATAAAAATATGTGAGAAAGGGTTGCAATGCTTACCTTGCGTACGTACTTGATGCAAAGATGTCTAAACTGAAGATTGAATAAGTGCTAGTGGTTTGTGAATATCTAAATGTGTTTCTAGAAGAGTTACCAGGATTGCCAACTATCAGAGAGGTTGAATTTGCTATTGAGTTAGTATCGGGAACATCACCGATATCGATAGCTACGTACAAAATAGCTTTGATAGAGTTGAAAGAGTTGAAAGTTTAGGTGCAAGAGTTAACAGATAGAGGTTTTGCATGACCGAGTTTCTCGCATTGGGGCGCATCGGTTTTATTTGTAAAGAAGAAAGATGGATCAATGAGATTGTGTATCGATTATCGATAGCTTAACAAGGTTACAATTAAGAATAAGTATCCTTTACTGAGAATTGATAATTTGTTCGATCAGTTAAAGGAGCAAAAGTATTCTCAAAGGTTGATTTGCAATCCAGTTATTATCAGTTGCGGGTTAAAGATTCGGATGTGTCAAAAACTGCATTTAGGACCAGGTACGGATATTATGAATTTCTTGTTATGCCGATTGGGTTAACTAACGCTCTTGTAGTTTTTATGGATTTGATGAATAGAATTTTCATACCGTATTTGGACAGATTTGTAGTTGTGTTCATTGATGATATATTGATATATTCTCGAGACGAATGTGAACATGTTGAACATTTGAGAATTGTATTACAAACTCTGCGTGATAAACAACTATTTGCTAAATTCAGCAAATGTGAGTTTTGGGTCGAGAAGTTGGATTTTTGGGACATATTGTATCGGCAGATGGCATCAGAGCTGATCCGAGCAAGATTTCAGTGGTTGTTGACTGGAAACCATCAAGAAATATTTCTGAGGTCAGAAGTTTCTTAGGATTAGCTGGTTATTATCGGAGATTTGTTAAAGGTTGTTCAATGATAGCTACACTGATGACTCGATTATTGTAGAAAGATGTAAAGTTTGAGTGGTTTGAAAAGTGTCAATAGAGTTTTAATCAGTTGAAAGAACTATTAACTGAAGCACCGGCTTTAGTGCAGCTTGAGTTGGGTAAAGAGTTTGTGATTTTTAGTGATATGTCATTGAACGATTTGGGGTGTGTTTTAATGCAAGAAGGCAAAGTGATAGCGTATGCTTCCAGACAGTTAAAGACGCATGAGAAGAATTATTCGACACACAATTTGGAGTTAGCCACAATCGTGTTTGCATTGAAAATTTGGAGACATCACTTGTTCAGTGAAAAGTGCCAAATATTTACCGATCACAAGAGCTTGAAGTATTTGATGTTTCAGAAAGATTTGAATTTGCAACAATGAAGATGGTTTGAATTATTGAAAGACTATGAGTTAGTGATTGATTATCACCCAGGGAAAGCAAATGCAGTCGCGAATGCTTTGAGTAGAAAATATTTGTTTGCTCTGAGAGCGATGAATACGCTATTGAGCTTGTCTGATGATGGTTCAATTTTAGCTGAATTAAAAGCTAGACTGATTTTTTTACAACAAATTTGTGAGGCTCAAAAATGTGATAATGAATTGCAAGCTAGAAGAGTACTGTGCGATTCAGAGTTTCAGATCGGATATGATGATTTTTTGTTATTTTGAAGTAGAGTGTGTGTACCAAAGAATACTGAGCTTGTGCAGAAAATTTGTAACGCCCTGAATTTTGGGCCTAGAAGTATTAGGTCTTGAGCACGGGAATAGTTAGGAGGCTACACATAAATGTTTAATTGTGCAAGAATGTGACACAGGTGTGTATCTGCTTTAGTGGTTAAGTGTTCTGGATATGTCTGAAAAGTCTTGGGTTCAAGCCTTGGATTGCACAAAAGTTTTGTTTTTATGTGAATAAACACTATCTCTAGGCAGTAGGCTTAAATAAGTGTGGGTATAACATGATAGAATGGTCCTGCTGGTCTAGGGGATAAGTGCTGCGTTACTAATGTCTGAGGTCTGAAGTTCGAGTCCTAGTTTGCACAACGGGGGGTTTTATTCTTTTGCCTTTGCCTTGTGGGTAGTAGAGTTTGACCAAAATACTGCAGAGTTGTAGTGGAATTTGAATTGGATGGTTGAGAGATTGGAGGAGAGATTTGAGGAGTGGATTAAGGGTTTGGTGGACGATTTAAGTGATTTAGGGAGGATAATTTGGCACTTTGAAGGGAATGGAAGAGTGTGTGCCGAATTAGAACTCCTGCTTCTCAAGTTCTGCTTTGGCTAGTTTGTTCTTTCCCTTTTTTCAGTTTCTACAAAATTTTTCTTTTGTTTCCTTTCACTTCTTTGTTTGAGGCCGATTAGTGCTTGGACCATTCGGGGATCTTTTTCTGCATTTCATGATTTTGTTCTCCCCTGCGACCATTTTTCTCTTGTTAGTCGATCCCCTATTCTCCTCTACTTTTCTACCTATTGTGCTCTCCCTTTTGTTCTCTGGCCGGATACCCTTCTTCCCTCCCTCAATTTGTTTGTGTGTTGGTCGAATACTTCATCTTCTCTTCTATTCTCTTCTCTCTCTCAAATCTTTTCTCTTATCATCCTTTCATCTTGTTACTTTAGCCGACTACATCATCACTCTCTCTCCCTATTTTATTTTCTATTTTGACAATTGATATTCGACCAATCGGTGGGTCACACGGTTCTTCTCTATTTTCTCTCCCTCTCCCTACCGTAATAATCTTATTTCTAATAATTTCCTTGGCTGCCGATAATTGCTAGGGGTGTGGTGGTGCTAGCCTTTGCCTCTGTGGTAGCGTGTGACTGTTTGGGGGTAGACCAATTGCTTCCTCTTTCCTACGCTTGGGTTGCGTTTCGGTAGGTGATTATTTATTTGGATTCAATCTAATTGTGGGAATATATATTAATCGGTGTTGGTTGGAATGCAGGTTATCATTAAGGAGCAAGTGATTAGTCTCTTGCAACGGGTTAGTTGTGTAAACTCGAATCAATTGAGTTAGGCAAGTGATAAGATACTGTTTTGTTAAGTGATATAGATAGGGATTCCTAATCCTGTTGTTAAAGAGATTAATGGTGTTTTGTGTTTGAATATAGGTTGGTGAACTCGGGAACTATTCGTACGTTTTCGGAAACAGGTGTGTAAGCACTGCTCAATCTGTAAATCGACAAAAGCTGAAAAATACGACTATTGACGCTACATGGGGGTGCGCTCGCTTGTGTGGTAAACTGAACACGTAAAACATGAGCGTTTGATAGTAGAGGCCACCATGAGCGATTTTATGGGCTTAGACCGTTTTGGGCCATGTTGGGCTGGAATAGGCCGTGTGGGCCCACGGGCTTGTGAGCCCCACATGGGTAAACCACACGAACATGTGGAGAATATTGGGCTAGGCTATGTAGTCCACACGACCAAGGCCAAATTTGGGCTTGTGGGCCACACGGGCATGTGGGCCCATATTGGTCCGCATTATGGGCCTTAGGCCCATTTTCACTGTTTGATTGATAAGGTTGCACGGGTCGTCTGAGACGACTGTAGACCTACTGTTGGGTCGGTAAGTATGCGTAGACCCTAAATTAATAAAATGACTATTTTGCCTTTATGTGATAAAATGCGATTTTATGGGCTTAGACCGTTTTAGGCTATGTTGGGCTGGAATGGGCCGTGTGGGCCCACGGGCTTGTGGGTCCCACATGGGTAAACCACACGAACATGTAGAGAATATTAGGCCAGGCTGTGTAGTCCACACGACCAAGGCCAAATTTGGGCTTGTGGGCCACACGGGCATGTGGGCCCACATTAGACCGTATTATGGGCCTTAGGCCCATTTTCACTGTTTGATTGATAAGGTTGCACGGGTCGTCCGAAACGACTGTAGACCTACTGTTGTGTCGGTAAGTATGCGTAGACCCCAAATTAATAAAATGACTATTTTGCCCTTATATGGTAAAATGATTGTTTTGCCCTTATGTGGTAAAATGATTGTTTTGCCCTTATGTGGTAAAATGACTATTTTTCCCTTATGGGGTAAAATGACTATTTTGCTCTTATGTGGTAAAATGATTGTTTTACCCTTATGAGGTAAGATGACTGTTTTGCCCCTATATGTTGTATATATATGTGTGTAGATGCATGACCGTATTTTAGCATGTTATTTAAACTGTAATGGATACATGTATGATTCTATAATGTGACATGACTGTTTGATGCATTGCATGGGGATGGGTTTATATTGATCGGAGGAAGTGTACTGAAAGGCTTTGTGCCTAAATTACTGGCAGCCCGGCTGCATATTACTGTATAGTGCCGCAACCGGTGCTATTCTGGAGTGTAGGGATGGGTGGCTTGATTATATCCCTACAGGGAGTGTAGGGTTGGAAGGAGATGGAGTGTAGAGGCTGGATGGGTAGGACTTATATACTGTTTAAACTGTTACTGCACTGTTTACTGTTACTGAAATGGGCCAAGGCCCAAACACATGACTGTTTCTATATTGAGATGGTTAAGGCCCAAACTGGTATTGTCACTGTTTCTAAAAAGGGCGTAGGCCCAAATTGTGCTTATTTTCTGACTATTTGCTTACATGGGATTAGACACCGAGTTTTCGTAAACTCACCCATCTATTTATCTATATAGGTAATCCCCAGGCTTAGGCGGGTCGGTGCTACTAGGGACTCGAAGGCGGCCATACAACTGCACGTAATTCTGTATTTACTTCTTTTAAATTATAAGTAATTTTATTTTGGGCTATTTTTATTGTAATAAGGCCTCTTTAAGTTTTTATTCATTAATTTGGGGTTTTATTATTTTAATTTATATCTGCTAGCAATAGGACGCGAGGTTTCAAAAGATAAATGTTTTTCAAAGCACCACATTTACGCAACATGATTTAAAAAGCTTTTGCTATAGAATGATATTTTGAAATGAATAACGATTTTAAAGTAAATTCTTTTTGATAGTGACACAAGTTTTGAAATGAACGACTCATTACAGAATCACCATTAGGAACACAAAAAGAGATTAAATATAGAAAGGGTTTTTCAACGATATCTCGCTTTACGAAAAACACTTCAATGTGATATCGCCAGATTTGACCATAACGTCCAGGCTTGGTTTGGGTTGTTACAAAATTCTACACGAAGCACACAATGGTAGCTTGTCAGTTCATCCAAGGAGTACTAAGATGTATAGTGATTTGAAATAGATGTACTGGTGGTTGGGTATGAAACGTGACATTTTTGATTTTGTGTTGAGATGCTTGATTTGTCAACAGGTCAAAGCCGAACATCAAATGCCTTCGAGACTATTACAGTCTGTGATGATACCGGAGTGGAAATGGGATAGAGTTACGATGGATTTCATATATGGATTACCTCTGTCTCCGTAAAAGAAAGATGCTATTTGGGTCGTTGTTGATCGTTTGACGAAGTTCGCACATTTTATTCCAGTGCGTAAAGATTTCTATCTTGATAGACTAGATGAGTTGTATATCTCTAAAATCGTCAAATTGCACGGAGTACCAGTCTCTATTATTTTAGATAGGGATCCGCGATTTACACCACAATTTTAGAAGAAATTGCAAGACGCTTTGGGTACGCGGTTGCATTTTAGCATTGCATTTCATCCCTAAACCAATGGTCAGTCTAAGAGAGTGACCCAGATTCTCGAAGATATGCTTCGTTGCTGTATATTAGAGTTTGAAGGCAACTGGGAAAAATATTTACTGTTGGTTGAATTTGTGTATGACAATAGTTTTCAATCGAGTATTAAGATGGCACCGTATGAAGCTTTATATGGTTGTAAATGCTGAACTTCGTTATACTGGACCGAGCTTAGTGAGAAAAAATACACGGGGTTGATTTAAATCAAGAAATCGAAAGGAAGGTGAAAGTGATTCGTGACAGTTTGAAAGTCACTTCAGATCAACAGAAATTATACGTAGACTTGAAACATAGAGATATTAAATTTTAGATCGGCGATAAAGTGTTTCTGAAAGTTTCGCCTTGGAAAAGGATTCTTCGGTTTGATCGCAAAGGAAAATTGAGTCTGCGATTTATCTGACTGTATGAAATTATCAAGAGAATTAGGCCAGTGGCTTATCGACTTGAGTTACCGTCAGAATTGGAAAAAATTCTTAATGTGTTTCATGTGTCTATGTTACAACAGTACCGATCGGATCCTTCGTATAGAATTTATCCTATAGAAGTTAAGATTCAGCCCGACATGTCATATAACGAAGAACCGATTAGAATTATGGCACGAGAGATCAAAGAATTGAGAAACAAAAGTAGAGCCTTAGTAAGGTTCTTTGGTAACATCACGGGATTAAGGAGGCTACTTGGAAACCCGAGGAAGCTATGAGACAACAATACCCTAACCTATATTCTGGCAAGATTTTTGGGGACGAAAATTCCTAAAGGGGGGAGAGTTGTAATGACCGTTTTCAGTGAAATTAGAGCAGTCGTTTTGGGACCACGAATCTGATGTCATAAAATTTATTTTAATATTATTTTGTGGTCTATAGCATGATAGTATTATTGCATAAAAATTTCATTAAGAAATTTTACCGTTTGTATGCTCAATTTGTAAAAAAGGACTAAATCGCGTAAAGTGCGTGTAACACCCCTAACCCATATCCGTCGTCGAAACAAGGTTACGGAGTATTATTGGAGTTTACAAAATCATCGCAGATAAATCAATTAAAATACTAATCATATCCGAAAATAATCATATCGTCCCTTAAATGGACCATCGAGGTCCAATATGAACATTAGAAATGAATCGGGATTCAATCGGGGTCTCATAAAATTTCCTAAAAATTTTAAAACTTTTACTTATAAACAGTACCCACAAGCCCGTGTGGTCAGGCCGTGTGTCTACACACGCCCGTGTCCCTAACCCATGTAACTCTCTAACTTATAAGGTACGAAGAAATTGAAGTCACACGGCCAAGTCACACGCCCGTGTGCTAACCTATGTGGCAAATTTTATTTTCGAAATTTAGGTGTAGTTTTCACATGGCGGTGTAACACACCGGTGTTTAAGGCCGTGTCAACCACACGGCTGAGGCACATGCCCGTGTCTCTGCCTGTATGCCTAATTCTGAGCATTCTATTTCTCATTTTTAAGATACAGGGGACACACGGCCGGACCACATGCCCATGGGACAAGCCGTGTGACACACACGGCCAAGACACATGCCCGTGTGTCTACCCATGTGGACAAAATAAATCCATTTCCTAGCCTCATTTGTCACCCAAAACTTACCACTTTCTTGCACCAAAACTCACAAGCATATATCGACCAGTCCAACATCATATTCACATAAAATTAGTCATCAATCATGTCGTATTATCTCATGCATCAATGGATATAAACTTACTTTTATCATAAACTTATATGCTAACATAATTCCATCAAACCAACACACAATAAGCATTTGTGTAATTATCAAAACATAACTTTTAAGATAACCAAATTAGATCATAACTAGCCACTCCAATAGCTAGATTACAAAACAACAATTACAAGCCATCATTGGCCAAATAAGCTTATACATGCCATTATACCGAAATGAGATTTCTATTTATACCAAAATGAGATAGTGGATAGTGTGATGATTGCTTCGACCGAATTCCAACCTTCGCGAGCTTTTAAGCACTATAAAACAGGGAAAATTAAATGGAGTAAGCATTTTATGCTTAGTAAGTTCATATAACGGAAAATAAACTTACCAATCATATTTATCAATACAAGCATATATAGTCACACTTTTCATAAATTTTTGGGTGAGTTTACCTAAACACAAACACTTAATCAAACAAGTTAATCACATAACCTCATATAAAAATCAAGTAAACATAGATGAGCTCGTCACATTACAAGCTTCCATTAAATTTCACCTTTCCACATTATAAGATCCGTCAAACTATTGAAATTTTGATGGACGTTCGGGCAGTATACACAAAGTATACATATCAACTATCCGTCAACTCATGTGCAAGGGTACCCATTGGGGTACATAATAAAAAGGCACACTCTTGAGCCACACATTTTACAACAGGATTACCAGTCCTATCTAAATCCTATTCGTAGCATATGCTCTAGAGAGCTTAATTTGAATTACCCGTCCGGACTAAATCCAATCTAGAACAAATGATCAAGAGGGCTTACATTAGAATTACTCGTCCGGGCTAAATTCTATCTACAACATATGCATTATTATTCTTATTTAAGAAATCACCTTAATCCATCGAAATTCAATATTCAACCGGAATATGACAGTTTGTCCATTTTTCACAACTTATGACTATTTCATTATGTATATCATCTCATACATATTAACACAATCATACAATTCAATTCAAGAATATTAACATATATATTTAAGTTACACGAACTTACCTTGAAAACAGTTCGTGTTTGAATTTCAACTAATTCAAAACCTTTTGCTTTCCTCGATCTAGTTCCGTAGTTGGTCTTTCTGGATCTTTTTAAGCTTGAAAAGTTTTCTTCCTCTCTCCTAGGGTTTCCATAGAAAAATTGGGGAAGATGATATGAAAATAGATGAATTTTTTCTTTTTAATTAATTATCATCTATTAATTTTATTGATTTCCAATGTAGTCCCTACCCTTTTCTAATTTTTCCATGGACGAGTCATTAAAATATCTACTAACTACTCTTAAGTCGTCTAATTACCATATAAGGACCTTAAGTTTTGAATTCCATAGTTATTTGATACCTATAGCTACTAGAACCCAACTTTTGCATTTTATGCAATTTAGTCCTTTCCCTAATTAGACACAAAATCGGTAAAATTTTTGTGTTAAAATTTTCATGTGACCTTCTTATCATGATTCCAATCATAAAATAAAACATAAAATAAAATTTTACTTTTGGCTTGGATTTGTGGTCTCGAAACCATTGTTCTAATCTCACCTAACATGGGCTGTTACCGTGCGAAAGTTGTATTCTATTAGCTAAAAGTGTTATATAGCTATAGAAATTTAAAGTGGAAGTCCTTATGTGGTAATTAGACCATTATTTGAGTTAGTGGATGTGCATGGCATGGTATTTATAAAAATTTTAAAGTTAGGTAAGGGCAAAAAGGTAATTAGGTAATTAAAGGCCAAATTAATAAAAGAAATACCTATCATCTTTCTTCCATTTCTTTTGGTATTGGCCAAATATCACCATAGGACGGGAGAAGAGATTTTATTTAAGCTTTCTCTTTGCATGTAAGTGATGCCTTCCGTTTTTGTTGATTTTTATGTTTTTGGAATCGTTGTAGCTTAATCTAGTCAAATAAGGGACTAATTTGCAAAATGGTTGAAAGCCTAGGGTTTTACCATTGATGCACATGTTATGGATTTGAAGTTTAATGGAAGAAAATGAGTCTTTTTTTTGTTAATTAAACAACTTATGTTAATGGATTTTTAATGAAATTACCATTTGGGGTTAAATTGTGAAATGTGATAATTGTGTGTTAAATGTGTGAAATTATGGATTTTATGGGCTGATATAGGTGTACATGAAAATTTGGCTAGGCTTGATTACGGGTGAAATTGCATGGATTTCATTTTAGAGCCTAGGGACTAAACTGTAAAGAAGTCAAAAGTATAGGGGTAAAATAGTAAATTTTCTATAACTTGAATTCTGGAGTAAGTTGAATATAATGATGCCTAAATTAGTTAAATTTGATTATATAGATCAACAAAAGCAACATTCAGAAATAAATCGGGGAAAGGATAAACTCATGGAATAAACGATCGTATTTCTATGTACGATTTTGAGGTAAGTTCGTGTAAGCATATTGCATAGTTATATGTTTTGATTTAAATATATATGTATGTGATTAGTTTAAATTATTATGTATAATTATTGAATATAGCTGAGAATATGCGAAGATTACCGAGTCCTGTTTGAACTTTAAGAATTCGTAGGATACAAATGACATGTCATTAGGGTTACTGTTTTGGTTGAGGTCCTGCATGTGTTGTGGACTCGGCAGAGCTCGTATGAGCTTACCGATTTGCAGCTCGTAAGAGCTTAATGATATCCAGCTCGGTGGAGCTTACCATTTGTTGCTCGCATGGGCCTACATGTACAGGAATTGACAAATTACAGTTCAGTACACCTCGTGTGTACTACTTGCATATCTAACGGGATTCTAAGTGGTTCAACGAGCATAGTGTTATTATGAGATTATATAAGTCCAATATGAACTTGTACAGGTATTTACATGGAAATGGTTCATATATATATATGATATACGGATATACAGTATAAATGTTACATGTACATGGAATTTTAATAATTATTGAATTCATATATGAATTCCCAATTTTTACATGTATACTTGGCTAACTTGGTGAATGGTTATGTGATAGGCTTTGGCCAAATTGAATTGAGTTATGCTATGAGATTTCTTACCTAAATTGCGATTATATAGTAAGTTTAATTCTAAGTTTTACGAACTTACTAAGCTTAAGTGCCTACTGCGTTTATTTTTTCGTATTTGTAGTGTCTTGGAAGCTCATTTGGGTTGAAAGCCATATAGAATTGCATCATACTGTAACACCCCGAACCCGAGACCATCGCCGGTGTCGGACACGAGGGGTTAACAAGCCAAATCCACATATTTCACCCACCAATTTGACATTTTCAGACAGGCTGGAAATCTGCGTCACTGTCACCTTAAAAATCATATCTCGAGTTTCAAAACTCGGAAACTGATTCCGTAAATTTTCCCTGAATTTAGACTCATATATCCATCCATGGATTTATTTATAGAATTTTTGGTCAGGCCAATTGGTACAGTTTATTAGTTAAAGTCACCCATGTTACAGGGATCGACTGCTCTGACCTTCGTGCGTTACAACTTGAATATCTCTCTGTACAGGGCTTTAATACTGGTGCCGTTTGTTTCTAATGAAACTAGACTCAAAATGGAATCTGTAAATATAAGGCATGACTCCTAATTCTTTCTGGATAATTTATAATGAATTTTTAAATTTACGACAGGGGACCCAGAAACCGTTCTGGCCCTATCTCACAATAGCTTTAATATCTCTTAACATGTAACTCCTATGACTGTTTCGTTTCTTCCACATGAAAGTAGACTCATTAAGGTTCATTTAAATAATTTATTCATTATTTAATACCATTTCTACAAATTTTGGTGATTTTTCAAAACCACACCACTGCTGCTGCCAGCATCTGTTTTCAAAGTAACCATTACCTATTTCATGATTTCCACGATTCAAATGGCCCTTTTTGCACACATAGCACAAAGTGTGATTATGATTAACCATTCCAATGGCTAATCCTTTCAAACAATTTCATACCCCATAATGATTATCATACAAACTATTATAGAATCATACTAAAACGATATAAGCCATTTTCGCATGGCTATCCAAGCTTACACAAAACCGAAAGGTACATGACCTTCAACATTAGGGTAGTCCTATACATGCCATTTCAAAGTTCAACCAAAATTATACCAAAATGGAGGCTTTGATAGTGTAGATGACTTCGACTTTAATGATCCCGAATCCGCTTACTGAAAGCAAAATCTATAAAACAGAGAGCCAAAGCAACGGAGTAAGCATTTTTATGCTTAGTAAGTCTCAAGCAATAAAATCAGCTTTAACCAAAGCATTACATTCACATAGCCAAATGAATCATTTTAATACACATTCACATAATCATACTTACTTCACCATCCCAACTCTTATGTTCATACACAAATAACGGCTTCGTTAAGGCCGATAACTCGTTCCATCATAGGAGCGAATATTCATACGCTCTTACTCCTAGCGCGCAAAGCACACACAACACATACCTTGTTATTGGGAAGTTTCACAAGTGCATTAGCTGAAAATTTTCCAGCAAGCTTATAATTTTCAAATCACATACCTTCGGAGTTTAACCGGATATAGCTACTCGTTCAAACGCCTTCGGGACATAGCCCGGTTATGGTAACCCGCACAAAGGCCTTCGGGACTTAACCCGGATTTCACAATTTGCACAAATGCCTTCGGGTCTTAGCCCGGATGTAGTCACTAGCACAATTGCCTTCGGGTCTTAACCGGATGTAATTACCAGCATAAATGTCTTCGGACTTAGCCCGGATATCATTCAATTGCTCATGCACACATATACATCAATAATCATTTCCCATTCATATTTCATTTTCAGTTACTAAGGCTCAAACACAAACATATCACTAGCATAATCGCCTTCTAACTTAGCCCGGGTATCATTCAAATACTCATACACACATAAATCAATAGTCATTACACATCAATTTTTCATTTCACATAATTCGAGTAGGGTCATTTCTTGAGGACTTACCTCGGATGTTGTCGAACGGCTTTGACGGCTATTCGATCACTTTTCCTTCCCTTATCCAATTGTGGCCCTCTAAGCTCTTGAGCTAATTCAAACAAATTCAATTTATTAAAGTCTCGCTTGCTAGCCTTGGCGAATACACATATCATTGATTTAACATCACATAACTAAGCACTTTAGTCAATTTTCTTTAATTACGCACACATTCTACCTTAGCTCACAACAAGGTAGCCGATTACCTAAGTCAAGAATAGGCATCATTAAGCTTGCCTCTAACCGAATGCATGCACAATAATTCCCCTCATGTGGCCGATTATGCTTAGTCATTCTTGCATAGAATCAAAAATAAATTGCAAGATTTTCACATCATATGTGTACTAGGCCGAATGTACATGCAAATTTCACAACATTCTTCAACAAACTTCTTCTTTAAACAACATATTCATCACTTTCTTCATAATCAAAATATCATGTGCAATCATATATACACATATAAGTGCAAGGTCAATTTCAAGGTGTCCATAGCCATCCAAAACACAAATTTTAACTAACATGCAAGAAGCATGAACCATGCTCATGAATGCATCATGGCCGAATACATCACAATCATGCCCCTTTCAACTTCAATCATGGTTAAACAAAAAAACTCAATGTCTTACTTAAAATTGGTACAAAGAAGTTTCAAGAGTAGTCAATCCATCATTGCATGCATCATTAGCAAGCTTCACATTTAGCATGCAATGGCTTTAACACAATAACAGCTTTGGCCAAATGCCATTTCCATGGCATAACAAGGATTTGAACCATGGCTAACATGCACATCAAGTTAGCAACCAAAACATGCATGAAACTCCTAACACAACCTCATACATACATACCTTAATCTTGATGCAAATTTAGCCAAATCTCCTTCTAGATCTCTTCTAAACCAAGCATGAAGCAAAATCCTATCTCCTCCCTTAGTATTTTCGGCCAAAAGGAAAGAACAAGGATGAACAATTTTTTCTTGTTTTTCTTTCACTTGCACTGCAATGGGGGAAAGGATGAGCTATTTTTTGATTTTTTGTTTCTCATCCAACATCATTAATTATTTTATCATTTAATTCATCATGCATTAACAAAACATGTTTCAACATGTTTTCTTTTCCCATAAACCATGTCATGGCTTACCACTAGCTTGTTTTGGGGAAATTCGACATGCAAGTCCATAGTTTTGCATGCATGCTTTAATTAGTCATCACACATTTCCTATCGTACTTTCAAAGTTCACTACTAAGTCCCTTCTAGTGAAATTCACCTTTATAACACTAAATCAATCATCAAAATGTCACACATGAGCACACACATATTATAGGCATCAAAATAAATTTTAAATTATTTTTATGCCTCGGTTTTGTGGTCCCGAAACCACATCCCGACTAGGGTCAATTTTGGGCTGTCACACATACTATCAAAATCTTATTTTGGTAGTTTGGACTTTATATTTTGAGTTAAGTGGCATGTATAGGTAATTTGGCTAATCTGGCATGTAACATCCTGAATTAGGGCCTAGTCGGGACAGTGGTTTCGAGACCACAAATTAAAAGATAGAAATAATCATTTTTATGATTCTTATGAGGTTTATGTTATGAATGAATGCTTGTGTGAAAGTTTCTGGAAGAAATTCTATGCATAAAATGTTTAATTGCATTTTAGGGACCAAATTGAATAAAGTGCAAAACTTGGATTCTAGAAGCTTTAAGCATGAAATTCCTTTAGATTATGAATTAGAGGGTTTTAAGTAGTAATTTTACCAATTCCTATATTTTGGACAAAAATGGACATGTATAGGAAAAATGTAAAAGAGAAACCTTAGGGGTATTTTGGTCATTTGGTAAATAAAAGAATAAAAAGGGAAAAATAAGTCAAAATTGATGTCCATCTTCTTCTTCCATTGCTAAAAATTACAAGACACCATAGCTAGGGTTTGTTCAACATTTTCAAGCTTGATTGTAAGTGCATCCTAGCCCCATTTTTAATGTTCTTTGCATTTTTGAAGTCCTTAAAGCATGATCTACCCATTTCTAGCCATATTTTAAGCTAGGTTTCATGTGTAAAATTGACCCATGTGTGACATGCATGTATTATGATGATTAATGGAGGAATATGAATGTTTGAGGCATGATAAACATCTTTTACTAGGTAATTTTTAGTGAAAACACCTAAATAAGGGACTTGTTTGTAAAAGTGTAAAAGAGAATAGTAATAATGTGAAATAAAAGAAATATGAGCTAATATGAGCATAGTAAAGGTTCGGCTAGGCTTGGCTAACCAAGAAAATGCATGCATTTCATTTTACGAGCCTAGGGACTAAATTGTAAATATGTGAAAGTTTAGGGGTCAAAATGTAAATTTAAAAAAGTATGAATTATGGATCTATTTGAGCAATGTGAATAATAAATAAGTTAAATATCTGTTTGAGTAATGTGAATAATAAATAAGTTAAATTTGGCATTATAGATCAAGAAAAACGTGAATCGGGACTTGATCGAGGAAAAAATAAAGTACACGACGATTAAGCTCGATTATCATCATTTTGTACCGAGGTAAGTACATATGCAAATAATGTGGTGTTGTAATATGCTTTTAATGCTTTAATATATTGTGATAAAAATTTTTTATGGTTATGAGTTATATGCTTATGGATTGCATTGAAAGCAAGAATGTTATTATGGTCGTTATCCACGATGTTACAAGCAAGTACGATAGTGATACTATACGCAAGTTAGGAAAAATCCCGTTTGAATCTTAGGAATAGTTTAGGATACAAGTGACTTGTCACTAGGAACTAAGTAGTCTGAACTTGTTGAGTGGTTCGGGTTCATGAGATATGTGGCATCCGAGCTCATTGAGAGGTCCGTGTTCATTATGGATGTAAGCATCCTTGCTCGTTGAGAGGTCCGAGTCCATAATGGATGCGAATTCATTATGGATGTGTTACATGATATGTGGTAGCTTCGGCTATATTGTATATCTGGCACTTATGTGCAAGGTTTTTGCATATCCAATAGTATTCCGAGTGTTGAACGTGTAATGTAATAAATGCAATGAGAGTTCCGAGGAGGACATATGAAAGAGGTATGGTTATGGATACCTTATGATGAGCACAAGTATGTAAGCTAAACTTATGAGTAATGCCTTAATAAAGATCGATTTACGATGAGCACATATATATATGTATATATGTCCGTATGATGAGTAAGTAAGAAGATGTGAATAATCTTTATGCATATGTTGCTATGTTTCTGCATGTTGATTCCTTACAACCATTTCATATTATTTGTATGTGAACTTACTAAGCTTCAATGCTTACTCCCCTCTCATTTCTATTCCTTGTAGTTCCGCCAAGCTAGCTCGAGGATCGGAAGCTATCGGAGTATTCGATCACACTATCAAAGTACTCTTTGGTATTGTGAAATTATTATTTTGAGTATGGCATGCATAGGAAACTTGGTTGTTTTGTGATATGTGTCATGCTATTTGGCCAAATTGTGAAGGCCTTTGATAATGATGATTCATTTTGTAATGGTCGTGTGATATGGCTCATATTTGATCATTTGGGTTGTAATCTAATTACCCATGCATGCATGTGCTAGTGTTTTGATGGTAGGATATGTTATTTCTTGGTGAGTGCATGATGATGATGATGTGATATGTTGTTGATCGATGAATGTATGGTAAAGTATGAATTGGGTGCTAAAGGATAAGAGATGACCTAATGGCTTAAAATGATTATAAGTATGAATGCACAATTTGAAGTCATAATAACAAGTTTAATAATGCATGAAATTGGTGTGGAATGCTTCTAAATCTGGTAACAAATGAATATGCATTAGGATGACTTTATGAAGATGTGAGAGTGTTATGGTGTGGAATATTTGAGTGCTTGAATATGTCATGTTGCATATCATAAAGTATGTTTGAATGTTTGAGTGATTGTGGGTGACTATTGGCTTGGAAAATAGCCTTTAAATGGTCTACATGGTCTGCCACATAGGTGTGTTGAATGGCAGTGTGTCCCCTACACATAAAATTTCAAAGTCAGTATGCATGGTACTAAACACACGGGCAGAGACACGGCCATGTGTGTTAGCCATGTGGAGGACACGACCTAATGCACGGGTATGTGCCTTGGTCGTGTGCCCCTAAATGAGTGATGACGTCATAAACAGAATGTCTCAATTTTTTGACATAGGCGATGACATGAGCGTGTCTAGGCCGTGTGAGGGACACGGGCGTGTGCTTGGCCATGTGAAAACCCCTATAGGTTCAAAATGAGAAATAAATTCTAAAAATTCCACACGGGTAAGGGACACGGGCGTGTCCCAATGCACACGGGCGTGTCCCAATGCACACGGGCGTGTGCATTACCTCCACATGGGCATGTGAGACTTAAACCTAGAAACTTTCTTAGAATTTCCTTAAGTTCTCGGTTTAGTTTCGGATTGCTTTTAATATATGTTTTGGACCTTGTAGGTCCATAATAAGGATCATATGATCATGTTTGATCAGTTTTAATTTGGAAAAAAAGTTCATGACCCGTAGTTTGCTAAGATGCCCTGTTTATGTACGGTAATGCCTTGTACCTTGTCCTGATCTCGGGTATGGGTAAGGGGTGTTACATTTAGTGGGATCAGAGTTATGGTTTAGTTGATTCTCGGACTAACATAGCGTATTTGGGAAAATGAGTTCAAATAGAAGATTTAGGCTCAAAGACGGTTCAATCCCCCGAGCGTTGACATTGCCAGCTCCAGAAGACCGTCACAAACCATTTGACCACACACAGGGGAGCCCACAACCTCGACCTCAGTATGAAAAGCATCTAAGGGAAGGAGGTAGAGAGGCCTTCCTTCATATGATGAATCCGTGGTATACGGAGTTCATTTGAACGAACCTGAATGCTCAACCTCCCTCACCTCCCCCAAATCCTCAACCCGCACTTGTGATGCCTCAACATATGGATTTCATGAGGTTTTCTAGAACGTCTATTGATAGAATTCAGAAACAAGGTGCCGAGGAATTTAGGGAAAATACCAATGATGACCCTAAAAGAGCGGAGTTCTGGTTAGAGAACTCAATACGAGTATTTGATGAATTTTCATGTACACCCGAGGAGTGTTTAAAATGTGCCATATCCCTGTTGAGAGATGCGACGTATCATTGGTGGGGCATGCTGATATCTGTAGTACAATCAGAAAAGGTTACTTGGGAATTCTTTCAAGAGGAATTTCGAAAGAAATACATTAGTGAAAGATTCATCAAATAGAAGCGTAAGGAATTCCTAGAACTGAAACAAGGTTGTATGACAGTTAGTGAATATAAGAGAGAATTCATCAGACTCAGCAAAATATGAGAGAGAATTTGTCAGATTCAGCAAATATGCTCGGGAGTGCGTACCCTCCAAGGCTAAGATGTGCAGAAGATTTGAAGATGGACTCAATGAGGATATTAAGACATTAGTGGGTATTCTTGAGTTGAAAGAATTTGTGGTACTTGTTGAACGAGCTTGCAAAGCCGAAGACTTGGTTAAAGAGATGAAGAAGGCCGAGTCTGATGCAAGAGATACAAGAAAGAGGTATATGAGTAAGTCATTGCCATCTCAGTCTAAGAAATCTAGATAGATGTATTCTCGTTCATATCTATCAGCTGGACATTCATACGGGAATCGTAAAAAGCAGAATTCTGGTTTTAGATCTCAGGCAACGTTTGTGGCAAGCATGGGTAACGCTAAACCTTCCAAGGCCGAATGTCCGCAATGTGGTAGACGTTATTCTAGCGACTGTAGAGTGAGTGAAGGATCTTGTTTTAAATGTGGTTCTCTAAACCACTTTATTTAGGACTGTCCCAAGATGATGGAGAAAGAAATATTTCAAAACTCGAGGCCGAGTGGCACAGCTTCTAGGGGAAGGTCCTCGAGAAATGCTGGGAATGAATTCGGTAGTAAGAATGTGACGCGAGATATAGCAGTGAGGTCTAAAGCTAGGGCTCCGGCTAGAGCCTATGCCATACGTGCACGCAAAGACGCAACTTCTCCTGATGTGATCACTGGTAAATTTTCTCTCTATGCTACTAATGTTATTGCTTTGATAGACCCTGGCTCCGCTCATTCGTATGTGTGTATGAAATTGACATCTAATATGAATATACCTGTCGAGTCTACAGAATTTGTAATTAAGGTGTCTAACCCGGTAGGAAATCATGTGATAGTTGACAAAGTATGTAAGAAATGTCCTTTGATGGTTAGAGATCATTGTTTTTTGGCCGACTTGATGTTGTTTCTGTTTGACGAATTTGACGTCATACTGGGTATGGATTGGTTGACATTACATGAGGTTATAGTGAATTGTAGGCGGAAAGTTATAGAACTGAAATGTGAAAATGGTGAAATTCTTTGGGTTGAATCAGATGATGCGGATAAGTCACCAATGATGATATCTTCGATGGTTGCTCACAGATATATGAGAAAAGGGTATGAAGCTTATTTGGTATATATATTGAATACAAAGGAGTTCAAATTGAAAATCGAATCAGTGCCGGTTGTGTGCGAGTATACGGACGTATTTCTGGAGGAATTGTCGAGTTTACCTCCAGTTAGAGAGGTTGAATTCAATATTGAGCTAATGCCAGGGACGACACCTATCTCTATTTCCCCATATAGGATGGCCCCGACTGAATTGAAAGAATTGAAATCACAGTTGCAAGAGCTGACCGACAAGGGTTTTGCGAGACCAAGCTTTTTGCCGTGGGGTTCTCATATACTGTTCGTGAAAAAGAAGGATGGCTCTATGAGATTATACATTGACTACCGGCAGCTCAATAAGGTGATAATAAAAAATAAGTATCCTCTTCCAAGAATTGATGACTTGTTTGATCAACTGAAGGGAGCGACGTGGTTCTCTAAGGTAGACTTGAGGTTTGGATACTACAAGTTACGAGTGAAAGAGTTTGATGTGCCTAAGACTGCCTTTTGAACTTGGTATGGCCACTATGAGTTTCTTGTTATGCCATTTGGACTAACAAATGCTCCTACCGTGTTTATGGATTTAATGAACCGAATTTTTCGGCTATATTTAGATAAGTTTGTTGTGGTATTTATCGATGATATTCTGATTTATTCTAGAGATGAGGCAGAGCATGCCGAGCATTTGAGGACTGTTTTGTAGACTCTGAGGGATAAATAGTTATATGCAAAGTTTAGTAAAAGCGAGTTTTGGCTTCGAGAGGTTAGGTTTTTAGGCCACATTGTTTCAAGAGATGGTATACGAGTTGACCCTAGTAAGATTTCTGCTATTGTCGAATGGAAGTCGTTGAGGAACGCAGGAGAAGTTAGGAGCTTTTTGGGTTTAGCCGGTTATTATAGACGGTTTCTGAAAGGATTTTCAATGATAGCCACCCTAATGACAAGGTTGTTACAAAATGAGGTTAAGTTCGAATGGAAGGAGAAGTGCCAATAGAGTTTTGAGAATCTGGAAGCGTTATTAACCGAGGCACCAGTGTTAGTACAACCGGAATCAGGGAAAGAATTTGTGATTTATAGTGATGCATCCTTGAATGGATTAGGTTGTGTCCTTATACAAGAAGGTAAGGTAGTAGCATATGCTTCAAGGCAACTAAAGCCCCACGAGAAGAACTATCCCACGCATGATTTAAAATTATCCACTATTGTATTTGCTTTAAAGATTTGGAGACATTACCTGTTCGGGGAGAAATGCCATGTCTATTCAGACCATAAAAGTCTTAAATATCTGATGACTGAAAAGGACTTGAACTTGAGGCAACGACGGTGGCTTGAATTGTTAAAAGATTATGAGCTTGTGATAGATTATCACCTCGGTAAGGCAAATGTGGTTGCCAACGCTTTGAGCAAAAAGTCTTTATTTGTTTTGAGAGCTATGAATACACGGCCAGCCCTATCTCATGATGGTGTTATTCTCGTAGAGTTTCAACTTTTCTTCAATAGAATTGTGATGCCTAGGAAGCTAATAAGGAGTTACAAGCTAAGAAAGCTTAGTGTGAGTCGAGCTGTGAATCAGATTTCCAAAGAGATCCTGATGATTGTTTGAGGTTCCGAGGAAGGATTTGTGTTCCGAAGAATGCTGAGTTGATTTGGGACATTTTGCATGAGGCTCATAATGGAGGTATGTCAATTCACCCGGGTAGTACAAAGATGTACAATGATTTAAAGAAAATGTATTGGTGGAATGGCATGAAAAGAGATATATCCAAATTTGTATCGAGATGCTTGATTTGCCCACAAGTAAAGGTCGAACACCAGGTACCTTCAGGTTTACTTTAGCCTATCTTAGTTCCCGAGTGGAAATGGGACAGAATTACTATGGACTTTGTGACAGGTTTGCCATTGACACTAAGAAAGAAAGATTTCGTATGGGTAGTGGTTGACAGATTGATTAAGTCGGCTTATTTTATACCAGTACACATTGATTATTGACTTGATACGTTAGTCGAGCTATATATTTCAAAGATTGTGAGACTTCATGGAGTACCTTTATCGATTATTTCGGATAGGGATCTGAGGTTCACTTTGCGATTTTAGAAGAAGTTACAAGAAGATTTGGGTACGAAGCTAAACTTTAGTACAGCTTTTCATCCACAGACTGATGGACAATCCGAGAGAGTAATTCAGACACTTAAAGGTATGCTTAGATGTTGTGTTCTTAAATTTCAAGGTAGTTGGGAAAAGTATCTACCTTTGGTTGAATTTTCCTATAACAATAGCTATCAGACAAGTTTAAAGATGGCACCTTATGAAACACTGTATGGATGTAAATTCTGTACACTGTTGTATTGGATAGAGCTTAAGGAGAATAAGATTCATGAGATAGATTTGATTAAGGAAACCGAGGAAAAAGTGAAAGTAATTCGTGATTGTTTGAAAGCGGCGTTGGATAGACAAAAGTCGTATGCAGATCTGAGAAGGAAAGAAATTGAGTATCAAGTTGGTGATAAGGTATTCTTGAAAGTATCCCCATGGAAGAAGGTTTTGAGATTTGGTAGAAAAGGCACGTTGAGTCCTCGTTTTATAGGACCGTATGAGGTTATCGAAAGGATAGGGCCTGTTGCTTATCGATTGGCTTTGCCGATTGAATTAGAAAAGATTCATGATGTTTTTCATGTGTCCATGTTGCACTGCTATAGATTTAATCCTTCACAGGTGATTATACCGAAAAAGGTTGAAATCAGACCAGATATGACCTATCAAGAGGAACCTGTTAAGATCTTGGCTCGGGAAGTCAAGCAATTGAGAAACAAAAGTGTTGCTCTTGTGAAAGTTTTATGGAAAAAACATGGGGTTGAAGAGGCTACTTGGGAGCCCGAGGAGGCCATGAGGAAACAATATCCAAACCTTTTCACCGGTAAGATTTTTGGGGACAAAAATCCCTAAAGGGTGGAGAGTTGTAACATTCCGAATTAAGGCCTAGCTAAGACAGTGGTTTCAAGACCACAAATTTGAATATGAAAATAATCAATTTTATGATTCTTATGAGGTTTATGTTATGAATGCATGCTTGTGTAAAAGTTTCATGAATAAATTCTATGTATAAAATGTCTAATTGCATTTTAGGGACCAAATTGAATAAAGTGCAAAACTTGGATTCTAGAAGCTTTAAGCAAGAAATTGCTTTAGATTATGAATTAGAGGGTCCTAATTAGCAATTTTACTAATTTCTATATTTTGGACAAAAATGGACATGTATAGGAAAAATGTAAAATAGAAACCCTAGGGTATTTTGGTCATTTGGTAAATAAAAGAATAAAAAGTGAAAAATAAGTCAAATTGGTGTCCATCTTCTTCCTTCATTACCGAAAATTGCAAGACACTATAGCTAGGGTTTGTTCAACATTTTCAAGCTTGATTGTAAGTGCATCCTAGCCTCGTTTTTAGTGTTCTTTGCATTTTTAAAGTCCTTGAAGCATGATCTACCCATTTCTAGCCATATTTTAAGCTAGGGTTCATGTATAAAATTTGACCCATGTGTGACATCCATGTATTATGATGATTAATGGAGGAATATGAATGTTTGAGGCATGATAAACATCTTTTACTAGGTGATTTTTAGTGAAAACACCTAAATAAGGGACTTGTTTGTAAAAGTGTAAAAGAGAATAGTAACAATATGAAATAAAAGAAAATATGGACTAATATGAGCATAGTAAAGGTTCGGCTAGGCTTGGGTAACCAAGAAAATGCATGCATTTCATTTTACGAGCCTAGGGACTAAATTATAAATAAGTGAAAGTTTAGGAGTCAAAATGTAAATTTGAAAAAGTATGTATTATGGACCTATTTGAACAATGTGAATAATAAATAAGTTAAATTTGGCATTATAGATCAATAAAAATGTGAACTAAGACTTGATCGAGCAAAGAATAAAGTACACGACGATTAAGCTCGATTATCATAATTTTGTACCGAGGTAAGTACATATGCAAATAATGTGGTGTTGTAGTATGATTTTAATGCTTTAATATATTGTGATAAATGTTTTATTATGATTATGAGTTATATGCTTATGGATTGCTTTGAAAGAAAGAATGTTATTATGGTCATTATCCACAACATTACGAGTAAGTACGATGGTGATACTATACGTAAGTGAGGAAAAATCCCATTTGAACCTTAGGAATAGTTTAGGATACAAGTGAAATGTCACTTGGAACTAAGTAGTTCGAACTCATTGAGTGGTCCAGGTTCGTGAGTTATGTGGCATCTGAGCTCATTGAGAGGTTCGAGTTCATTATGGATGCGAGCATCCGAGCTCGTTGAGAGGTCCAAGTCCATAATGGATGCGATTCATGTAACATATGAGCTCGTTGAGAGGTCCGAGTTCATTATGGATGTGTTACATGTTATGTGGTAGCTTCGTCTACATTGTATATGTGGCACTTATATGCAAGATTTTAGAGTATCCAATAGTATTCCGAGTGTTCAATGGGTAATGTAATAAATGTAATGAGAGTTCCGAGGAGGACATATGAAAGAGGTATGGTTATGGATACCTTATGATGAGCACAGGTATGTATGCTAGACTTATGAGTAATGCCTTAATAAAGATCGATTTATGATGAGCACATATATATGTATATATGTCCATATGATGAGTAAGTAAGAAGGTTTGAATAGTCTTTATGCATATGTTGCTACGTTTCTGCATGTTGATTCCTTACTACCATTCCATATTATTTGTATGTGGACTTACTAAGCTTCAATGCTTACTCCCCTCTCTTTTCCATTCCTTGTAGTTCCGCCAAGCTATCTCGAGGATCGGAAGTTGTCGGAGTATTCGATCACACTATCAAAAGACTATTTGGTATAGTGAAATTATTATTTTGAGTATGGCATGTACAGGAAACTTGGTTATTTTGTGATATGTGTCATGCTATTTGGCCAAATTGTGAAGGCCTTTGATAATGATGATTCATTTTGTAATGGTCGTGTGATATGGCTCATATTTGATCATTTGGGTTGTAATCTAATTACCCATGCATGCATGTGCTAGTGTTTTGATGGTAGGATATGTTATTTCTTGGTGAGTGCATGATGATGATGATGTGATATGTTGTTGATCGATGAATGTATGGTAAAGTATGAACTGGGTGCTAAAGGATAAGAGATGACCTAATGGATTCAAATGATTATAAGTATGAATGCACAATTTGAAGTCATAATAACAAGTTTAATAATGCATGAACTTGGTGTGGAATGCCTCTAAATCTGGTAACAAATGAATATGCATTAGGATGACTTTACGAAGATGTAAGAGTGTCATGGTGTGGAATATTTGAGTGCTTGAATATGTCCTGTTGCATGTCATAAAGTATGTCTGAATGTTTGAGTGATTGTGGGTGACTATTGGCTTGGAAAATAACCTTTAAATGGTCTACACGGTATGCCCCATAAGCGTGTTGTATGGCCGTGTGTCCCCTGCACCTAAAATTTGTAAGTCAATATGCATGGTAGTAAACACACAGGCAGAGACACGGCCGTGTGTCTCAGCCGTGTGGAGAACACGGCCTAACGCATGGGCATGTGCCTTGGCCTTGTGCCTCTAAATGAGTGAGACTCATAAAAAGAATGTCCAGATTTTTGGACACAGGCGATGACATGGGTGTGTCTAGGTCATGTGAGGGACACTGGCCAGGGACACGAGCGTGTGCTTGGCTGTGTGAAAACCCGTATAGGTTCGAAATGAAAAATAAATTCTAAAAATTCCACACGAGTAAGGGACACGGGCATGTCCCAATGCACACGGGTGTGTGCATTACCTCCACACGGGCGTGTGAGGCTTAAACCTAGAAACTTTCTTAGAATTTCCTTAAGTTCTCGGTTTAGTTCTGGATTGCTTTTAATGTATGTTTTGGACCTCGTAGGTCCATACTAAGGATAATATGATCTTGTTTGATTGATTTTAATTTGGAATGAAAGTTCATGACCCGTAGTTTGTGAAGATGCATTGTTTATGTACGGTAATGCCTCGTACCTTGTTCTGATCTCGAGTACAGGTAAGAGGTGTTACATGGCCTATAGGTTTGGTTGTGTATTAGCCAATTGATTTGGCATTGAAAATGGTATATGTTTTGAGATGTATATATGTATAAATGGCCTTATGATATGTGGTGTATAGTTGCTATATGAATGTCTTTGTTTCTGTAATTGTGTTTGGGTACAAAATGGTTGGAATTGAGATAAGTATGCATAGTAAGTTGTAGACACAAAGTCTCATATAAGTGAGTTTGACCATTTTGGCATACTTTGGAGGTATATTTGGTATGTTGTAAAGTGATCATTGGTATGTGCGTATGTATATCATGTTGTATGTGTGGATAGTACATGATATAGGCTTGATATTGGTTCATTTTAAGTGCCTATTTATGCCATAGTTGTATGTGCATTGTTGAGCTTAGGTTGGCATCATTTCGGGTGAGAAAAATGGCTTGTGAAATAGCCTATTTTTGTCCACATGGGCAAAGACATGAGGGTGTGTCTCATTTGTGTGTGACACACTGTCTGGTGACACGTCTGTGTGTCCCCTGATACTTATTTAGAAACCAAGTCAATAGCTTCACACGGCTTAATAAACGGGCTTGTGGCTTGGCCGTGTGGCACAAGTCAGTATACCCTCCAGTTTTCACATTGCCTAGCACACGGCCTAACACATGGGCGTGTGAGGCCATTTCGTAGGGCACACGACCTGACACACGGGCGTGTGGTCTGGCCATGTGACCCAAGTCAATGAGTTATACGGGGTTGGACACGGGCTGGGACATGGCCATGTGATTCTATTTTGAATGCCCACATAGCTTGAGACACGGGCGTGTCCCTTGGCCGTGTGAGACACATGGTCTGGCCACACGGGCATGTGTCCCCTGCACTTTGAAAATTTTCCATGTTTTTTCTAAAAAATCTTTAAGTACTCGGTTTAGTCCTGAACCACTTTTAATGTCTATTTTGGGCATCAAGGGCTTGTATTAGAGACCATATGAATGATTATGAATGGTTTTTGATTTGAATGATAATTGATTATGAAATGTTTCATGGTATAAGTTACAAGTCCAGCAATGCTCCATAACCCTGTTTTGGCGTCAGATACGGGTTAGGGTGTTACAAAAAGAATAAGTGGCTAGGGTTTAAGCTAATTGCTTGAAGGGTTGTGAAAAATATGATGGTAGAAAGGGTTTATATGGTGATGAATTAGGGCTAACTTGTAGCAAATTTTAGCTACTTAAGTGACTTGGGTGGCAAGTATAGATGGAGGGAAAAGTGGTGGCAAAAATTAGGGTTTTGGGGAACCCTTATGGACAGCAATGTGGGTGAATTTCTCCTCTTTGCTGTTTTAGGCCTTGAGCCCACACTGTATCTACAAACTAGACTGGTTAAGATAAAATAAACTGATTAGTACTTGGGCCAAATTGTCCCCCTTATTGAACAAAAAATTAAAATTAAAAATTAAAAGGGAAATGAAAATTTCTTTTGGGCTACTTAGAAAATTTCATCTCTAAAAATTACATCAAATTAAATTCCTAAGAAATGTTGGAGGGGGCACAATTCGTCCCGTTTAAGTTCCAATCTCTTTAGACAGAATTAACTTGAAGTGCTAATTCAAGAAAAATAATTTCTAAGCATGTTATTTATTAAAATGAGAGAAAAGAAAAGAAAAACTAAAAATAAATTAACGGCAGAGAGAGTGAAGAGGTTTCCCTCTGTAACACCCCTTACCTGAAACCGTCGCAGGAGTCGAGCACGAGGAGTTACCTGACTTAACTTACTAATTCGGGGCATAAAATTTTCTTTTAAAATTAATTTATTTACATTCATTCAATATATCCCTAAAAAGGGCCCTCGAGACCCTAAAACATGCAATTGAAACGGTTCGAGACCAAACCAGAAACATTAAAAATTTTCCGAATACTTAGACAAATCAAAACAATTTATTTCATTATTCCTTATAAAACTTCCCACCTGCATCATAGTCACTAAATAAATCATAACTCGAGTCAAAAAGCTAAAAATTTAAATTTGTGAATTCTCCCTGAAACTAGACTCATATATCTTCTTACTAATGTTTTTCCAGAATTTTTGGTCTAGCCAATTAGTATAGTTTATTAGTTAAAGTTTCCCTTGTTGCACTGTTCGACTACTCTGACCTCGCCTCATTCTGAATCAATTTTCTCCCTTTACAGAATTCAAATAACCATGCAGTTTGTTTCTCTTGAAAGTAGATTCACTAAGGAATCTACAAATATAAACTATAACTCATAATTATTTTTGTAAAATTTTTAGTGAATTTATAAAGTCAAAATAGGGATTCAGAAATAGCTCTGACCCTGTCTCACTAAAATTCAAATATCTCTTAATATACACTTCTTTTGCTTACTTTGTTTCTTTCATATGAAAATACCCTGGTGATTTTTCAAGATCACATCACTGATGCTGTTCAATACTGTTTTAATGCTAATTTCACTTTTTCATGATTTCTTTGTATTAACTACCATTTAGGCATACATAACACCGAAACATGTTCTTCATTAGACATTTCAATAGCTAATCATAATCAAATATTTACATACCGTTCTTTAGCCATATCATAAGGACATACACACAAAATGGCTAAGTCCCTATACATGCCACAAACTAGAACGTTTGTAAATGAAGATACCCATTTGGTAACTTGATAGTCATAGTGTGAAATGATCTCCGATGACCTCTGACCCGAGCTTGCTTTTAAGTACTCTGAAAGATGGGAAAGTGAAAGAAGAAAGCTTATAAAGCTTAGTAAGTTCACATGTAAAATAATAAGCATTAGCAATCAATTTAGCTTACTACTATGCTATCATAATTTGCTTAAAAAATGTTTAGTTCTTACTTTCCCATCTTACTCATTGGTAACCTTACCAAAGGCTCAGAATACAAAAGGAACCTTACTTAATAGCTTGCTTACATACCTGCAACATCTCACTTAACACATGAGTACTCTTTCATAATATAGGCATATTGCCAATCATGTCATAAAGTGTCACAAGCATAACTGAAAACTTATCACTTACTTAATACTTGATAATCTCAATTACTTACAATCTCAATATTAAATAAGCCTTAAATGCATACTTGTACTCTTTCTTCATGTTCTCACCTTGTCGTTTCTTTGACTTACTCTTTGGATTACTCGGGAACCTTTTCCTTTTTGAACTTACCATTGCCATGTCTTGACATGGTCTTACGTGGTATCCTTGCCTTATGAACTCACCAATGCCATGCCTTGGCATGGTCTTACATGGGACCTTTTCCTTATAGTAACTCATTAATGCCATGTCTTGACATGGTCTTACATGATTTCCTTGCCTTATAGAACTTATCAATGCCATGCCTTGGCATGGTCTTACATGATATCCTTATCTTACCAAATGCCATGTTCCAAACATGGTCTTACATGGTATCCTTGTCTTAGTGCCAATGCCACATCTTGATGTGGTCTTACATGGAGTCCTTAATCAATGCCAATGCCTTGTCTTGACATGGTCTTACACGGGATCCTTGCCTTACCAATGCCATGTCTTGACATGGTCTTACATGGTATCCTTAACAGTCAATTCCTCCTTAAATGCCATGTTATGAACATGGACTTTTCTGTCAATTCGTCCTTAATTGCCATGGTACAACCATGGACATTGAGATATCAATGCCTTGTCAAGTCATAGTTGAAACATACTTGCTCAAATTCTAAAGTTTAGTCGCATAACTCAATAATAACAATAATTGCATAATAATAAAATGCTACTCAACTTACATAATTACATTCTCAATCTCTTCATATCATCAACTTAACTTATTCTCATCAAACTATGCTAATCAATACTTTCTTGTTATCATACAAAGCTATTATACAAAATATAGTCTTACATATAAATTATACATGTAACACCCCTAACCCGAGACCGTCACCGGAGTCGAACACGAGGTGTTAACAAACTTCAAACCACTTATTGATAATTTCCCAGACAAGCTGCCAATCTGTGTACTAGTCGCTTCAAAAATCATAACTTGAGTTTTACAACTCGAAAATCAGTTTCGTAATTTTTCCCTGAAACTAGACTCATATTTCCATCTACAGATTTTTTTCTAGAATTTTTGGTCAAGCCAATTAGTACATTTTATTAGTTAAAGTCTCCCATGTTACAGCGGTCGACTACGCTGACCTTCGTGCGTTGATACTCGAATAACTCCCTGTGCAGAGCTTCAATACTGATGCCGTTTGTTTCTATAGAAACTAGACTCAAAAAGGAATCTATAAATATATGGCATGATTTCTAAATGTCTCGGGTTAATTTATAATGAATTTTCAAAGTCGGAACAGGGAATCCAGAAACCGTTCTGGCCCTATTTCACGAAAACCCAAATATCTCTTAACATACAACTCATATGACCGTTTCGTTTCTTCCATATGAATATAGATTCATCAAGGTTCATTTACATAATTTATTCACTATTTAATTCCATTCCTACTATTTTTAGTGATTTTCACATCCACATCACTGTTGCTGCCAGCATCTATTTCTAGGGTAGACTTTCTCTAACACATAGTTTCTATGATTCAACCACCCTTTTTCATATATAGTCCAAAATATAATCATGATGACCCATTCTAATGGCTGGTCATTGCCAAACATTTCCGTGCCTCTTAATGAGCATATACATACCAAATGATTATAACATTATGCTCAAAACATTTATAAGCCATTTTCGCATGGCTATTCAAAATTTTACATACCAAGTTCAAACAAAACATAATAGCCTATACATGCCGAAATGTTCTTTTAGACCATCTAAGAAGAAGATACCAAAAGTTGCTAGTCGGTGTGATGACTTGATGACGGTCCCGAATACGCAAAAAGTCGGGTCCAAGAAACCTAAAATAGGTGACAAGCAAACACCGAATGAGTATATAACTCAAGAAGTCATAAGCAATGCACTACCAACCATTAATAACATTATCGCAAAAGGAAACAAAATGGAACGAGGCTAATTACTCCATTCAAACCGAACTATACCATAGTTCCTTAGACCATTCGATTCAACCACATACCAAGTTACACATTCACATTCCATATACTAATCAATAGGATATTTGAAGCATTTCTATACACCATTTTGTTTTCGTCACAATCATACATCTACATGACCTTTCACTCATTCCACGATAATTCTTATGTACGTGACTTCAATTTACATTGTCACATAGGTTCAAACTTACCAAGCTCAACCCCAAATATAAACATAGCGCCTATTAGCCATGAACTCAAGGTACTTACCCGATCCGCTGTCCGTGATCAACTCAATAGTGTCGCACACTCAAGTGTCAATAGTGATTCAAAAGCATATAGTGAGTCCGCACACTTAGTGCTATATAATCAACTCGCACACTTAGTGCTATATGATCAAACTCGCACACTTAGTGCTGTACAAGTTTTAAACCCGCACACTTAGTGCCATTCTCATGATCACAAATGTTTATACCCGCACACTTAGTGCCAAATCAACAACTCAATACATCTCACCTCTTTTCCTTTCATTCAATACTTCCATCACCACATACATACATGTATATAAATTCATCATTCCTTTCGGCATAATTATATAGACATTATGTCTATTCAAATCAATACAAAATATATGCTTAGTGACTTACCTTGTGTTGGGTAAAATAGTCCAAGTCGGCTACTCGATGACCTTCGTCTTTCCTTGCTTGATTCTCCTTCTTTAACTCCTTGAGCTTAATCAATAAATCAACTAGTTTAACCATCTTGCTAAACATTCATAATTCAATTACACATGCATATGTATGTTTGTATATTCGCAACCATCCTCACTTATTACCCATTTAGTCAATAATCTAAGCCAAGATAAGGCTTCAATATGGTTGCCTCTAACCGAATACATGCACACCAATCTACTTCATTTGGCCGAATATGCATGTCTATGTTGAGGCCAATTTTACACTTAATACTACACAAAAAAACAGCATACATTTTACTAACTAACGATTACATATTGTAGCTCAATACACATCTCTCATTTACTTCATAACCAAACAACATCACAAGCAAATATACACCTTAAAATAGTATATATGTCATACCAATACATCATGTGCAAACATATATTCATGTAGGTGCAAGGGTCAATCTCAAGTTGTTTATATCCAAATATAAACACATATCCAAAGCTCAAATCTTACCTACCATGCAACATGCATGAATCATACTTATGGATATACCATGACCGAATACATCACAACACCATAATTTTGGTCATGATTAAGCAAAGAACTTAATGTCTTACTCAAAATACTAAAAAGAAAGTCCAAGAGCCATCAATCCACCATCACATATACCATTAGCAAGCTTCATATTTAACATGCAATGGCATTAACACAAAATCCACCTTGGCCAAATACTATCCCCATGATATAACAAAGATTTGAACCATGGGCTAATAAGAACATCAAGCTAGCAACTAAAAACATGCATGAATCTCATGGCACAACCTCAAACATACCTTAATCTTGATGCAAGTATAGCCAAATCTCTTCCTAATCCCTTCCAAACCAAACATGAAGCAAAAATTCCTTCCTTCCTCTTTGGTATTTTCGGTCAAGAGAGAATGAAATGGATGAGCAAAATTTTTTCTTTTCTTTTCTTCAATGCACGGCAATGGGGGTTCACTCACACACATTTTTTTTCTTTCTTTATTACCCATACTTATTTGTTTATTGTTTCTCCTAATGCACCAACAAAACATGTTTCATGACATGTTTAGCCCATACTCCTTGTCATGGCCGGCCACCTCCTATAAAAGAGGGATATTTGACATGCAAGGCCATTGTTTTGCATGCATGCTTTAATTAGTCATCACACATTTCCCCATCATACTTTCAAAGTTTTCTACTAGGTCCTTTCTAGTGAAATTCACATTTATAACTCTAAATCAAACATCAAAAATGTCACACACGAATTAACACATATCATAAGCATCAAAATGAGCATTAAATTATTTTTATGCCTCAGTTTTGCGATCCCGAAACCACATTCCGACTAGGGTCAATTTTGGGCTGTCACAATACAAGTTCTCTTTCCAATATCAAATTATTATCGAACATTAATCATTATATCTGAAACTCAATACTAAACTATTCACGGCCAAAATATCAATTTATCATTCAAATATGCATAATTAAATGCTTATTAAACATATGAACTTGCCTCGATACCAAAACGACCATTTTACTAACTTTCTCGATTTTCAGTTTTTCTCCCGTTCCAACTCCAAATCTCACTTTCCGGGATCTAAAACACCATATTTCACTTATTTAATTAATGTACTATTCAAAACATTCCCTAACTCAAACTTTGGCAAAATTACAATATTGCCCCTAAACCTTTGCAGAATTATGATTTTTCCCCAAGGTTCAGAAATTAAAATTTATCCATTTTTCTTATGTTTTATGACACGCTGAACATTTTTCCCTTCTATGGAAACATCAAATCCCACTCTATCATGTACTTATGAACATTAGGTATTTTTACCGATTATGTCGTTTTACTCGTTTTCACTTAAAATCGCTTAGCAAAAGTTGTTTAACATAATTTCAAGCTTCATATTCTACCATAAAACATAAAAATAAACATATTTGACATATAGATATTTTTCCAAATATGAACCCTAGCATGAATTACTGCTAGAATAAGCTAAATCAAGTTACCAAGACTCCAAAAACGTAAAGAACATTAAAAACGAGGCTAGAACGGACTTACTATTGAGCTTGGAAAGCTTGGAAACCCTAACCATGGCTTTCCCCAAGCTATATTCGGCCTCCATGAAGAAGATGGACCAATTTTGGCTTTATTTTCCCTTTTTAATTCTTTTAATTACTAAATGACCAAAATGCCCTTAAAGGCTTTTCTTTCAAATTTGTCCTATTCTTGCCCATTTTTGACCAAACTTAAATATAATGGTCTAATTACTAAATAAGGACCTCCAATTAAAGATCCTATTTCAATTAAATCCCCTTTATTATCTAGAACACACATTTTGCTAATTTTACAATTTAGTCCTAATTATCAAATTAGGCACTTATACATAAAATTTCTTCACGAAATTTTCACACAATTATTCAATAAATGAATAAACCTTAAAAACTTAATCATAATAAATTATTTTGATCGCAGATTTGTGGTTTCACAACCACTATTCCGTTTAGGCCATATTTCGGGATGTTACACCCTCAATGTTATTGATGATTGTCATTGATAAAGGCGATGTCGAACGACTATTTATCATTCTATCTAGAAAGAAGAAGTAATGCTGCCCATCAATTATATTCAATATTTTCTCGAAAAATGGTAGTAGGAAATGGTCTTTCTCTTTCGCTTTGCTCGAATTTTTGTCATTTGTACACATCTGCCTACCTATGATGATCTTTAATGAAATCAACTCATTTTTCGTTATACCTTCTTTCTTTGGTACAGGTCCCACCCACTGAATGTTATAGATGGGATTCATGATCCCTGCTTTTAACCATTGAGACTCAAGTTTCCAAAGATCAAATACTTGAGATTGAATCGAGCTTTTTTGTCCCTTGACATATCCCTTTTCAATATTTGCAATAGTCCACTCGATATCTTTCTCGTGTCTTTTCAAAATAGTTAAGTTTAACTTGGGTGACTCGTTTCTTGATGGGTTGGGTTGCTTGTAGTCATGTGATGATAGCACTAATGACTCGAACTGAACTTTTGAACTAAATTCTTCCAAGTTAGTTTCCAAACATGTGTCATCCATATCTCGATGCGAGGAGTCCTATAAAATACCTTCCAATGGATCATTGGGAATGAATGGATCTTCTGTAGAGACAGTAAAATAATTTTTAACTTCATCAGATCTTAGGGCTTTGAGTACATTAAAGGTTACTTGTTCATATTGAACTTGCATGGTGAGTTTACCTTTTTGTACATCGATTCTCGTTCTGCCGGTTTCTAGGGAAGGTCTTCCTAGGATGATTGGTACTGCTTTATTTGCTTCAAAATCTAAGATAATAAAGACAGCATGAAATATGAATTTATCAACACGAAGCAAGACATCCTCGATCTTTCCTTCGAGGTATGCTAAAGATTGATCCGCTAATTGGAGTGTAATTGTAATCGATTTGGCCTTACCAATACCTAATCGTTTAAATACAGATGTAGGCATTAAGTTGATACTCAATACCAATATTGCAAGGTGATCGCGACTCTCGTGTGACAGGTTTTAAATACTTATAATTAATCGTTCTTGAAACTAACTATTATCACGATGTAGGCAAGTGTACCTCTCGAATAGTAATATAGTTTTAGCAAGACCAGATTGTCAAACCCAAGGGAACTAAAAGTACTAGTAATGATCGTCTTTTTATTATCTAGCCTAAAAATAAGGGGGTTTTGTTTTAACTAACTAATTATCTAAACTAAGAATTCACAGAAAGTAGAATTAGGGGATTACTTTTGGAAACGGTTGAATTAAGACAATACCTAAGGAAAAATCCACCTAGACTTTACTTATTATTCTGGCTATGAATCGGACGATTTATTCATTTAACTTGTTCTGTAGAGATCCCTAAGTTATGTTATTATCCTTATTCAAGACTAATAACGTCTAATCCCTAGATTGAATAATTGAGACTTTTCTCTAATTAACACCATAGGGTTGCATTAACTCGATCTATGGATCCCTTTATTAGGTTTCACCCTAATCCGGAAAAACCTTGTCACCCAATCTCTAGGCGCGCAATCAACTCCGCTTAATTATGAAAAATGTACTCTTAGATAGCGTCTATTCCTCGTCTGAATAAGAGCTTATCTTGAATCAGTATCCTGGGATATCAAAACAAGAATTAAGAACACATAATTAAGAACAAGTTAAATATTTATCATACAATTCAGAAAATAATAGCAAGATTCGTCTTAGGTTTCATCCCCCTTAGGTATTTAGAGGATTTAGTTCATAATTAAAAAGGAAAACATCTCAGAAGAATAACGAATACAAAACATAAAGAAAACCCAAAACTCCTGAAGGGAAATTGAGGGGAGATCTTCAGTCTTGATGATGAATCCGGCTTCTGAGATGGAACAATCGGCTTTCTTCGAGTAATTCCTTCCTCCCTCTCCTTGCCTTCCCTTTTTCTTCCTCTTCTAAGGTGTATTTATAGGCTTTGGAATGCCTAAGAACCCTTGAAATTAGCCTTTTTCGAATAGGACTCAACTTGGGCTCGGCAGGGACACCCCCGTGTGGGTCGTGCTTCGAATCTGCCAAATTGACACGGCCGTGTGGTCTGCCCGTGTCAGGAAGTCCAGGCTGTGTTGATTTCGTATATTGGCCCATTTTCTCCGTTTTTGGCCCGTTTTTCATTCCTTTCACTCTCCTATGCTCTCCTAAGTATAAAACATGAAATTAAGGCATTAGGAGCATCGAATTCACCAATTCTAAGGAGAAATCATCCATAAAATGTGTTAAGCATGGGGTAAAAATATGTATAAATTGTGGTTTATCAAATACCCCCACACTTAAGCATTTGCTTATCCTTAAGCAAAATTCTCAACTCATAATCAAAATAAATCCTTCTCAACCTATAATTCCTATCGATAATATCTCAAAATAATCCGTAGGTAATCATACATTTAAAATTCAACTGAAAGAACATCAAAGTTTCAATCATTCCAAGTTGAGCACTTTATCATGAAAATATAGGTGTCTCCCCTCTTCTAAATAATTACATCTGATTAAAAATGTCACAGAGTTTCACATCCTCACTAAAGATTCACTCAAATCACTTAAGGTGTTTAAGGACAATAAATGAAGCACTCAATAGTCAATAATGAAAAGTCATTACCATAGGCTTGCATGGAAATCACATCTCCACCACTATAAATTGAGATGATACATCAATCACAAGGTCTTTAGAGGGTTGTAACGTGGCTTTGGTTAGGGGGTGTGGTCACAAGCTGAAAGAAAAAGTGAGAATCGGGATTGAATTGAAAAATTATCTAACTAGAAAAAATAGCTAGTCATCAATTGGGTACAATAGAGCTTTTCTCAGAATATGGAATTTAACTTCTTTAGCTCAGAAAATTACTACTACTAAGATGTTTATACTTTTTTTTAAAGAACAAGTTAAATTACAAAGTAGAATAAAACATAGCTAAGCAACTATTTCATTTCCAATCTCGAAAAAAATAGGGATCAAATTAATTCAGGGGATTTCAACAACAATGGGTTAAGGGTTAATATTAAGGGTAATACAAGAACTGGCTTGTTAGCTCAACGGGGTTTACTAAGGGTTAATCGTAGAGGTAGGCTTTTCATGGCATGAGTGGGTTAATCCTATGTGCCTTTCTCATTTTGACATATCAAATCAAAAAGTGTGGTCTTGACATGCATAATCAAGCAAGTTCTAGAATAACAGTTCAATACTGACGCACTCAATGGAATAATAAAAGTGAGCATGAAAGAATTAATAGATGCTCAAAAGGCTCAAAAATCTCACAAAAATTATGGCTTTTTGATGTTTAAAACTTGTGAATTCCAACTCAAAGTAATACCTAAACTTTGGGGAAACAACCTGAAATTTTAAATTCCTAAAGATCAACTTATCATGCTTGATTCTCTAATGTCTTAAAGTTTAACAATCAATGCATAAATGCCTATGTTTTAATTCAAGATATATCAATCAAAATCATAAATCAATCAAAATTTATCCTAAATACGATATGAGAGCTTTTCAAGAGAACAAGGCAGTGCAGTCATTCAGGAATTTTTCTGATAGTGAAATAAACTTTACCCTCAATGTAAAAAGACAGATGTATAGAAAAGAATGTCAAAATAAGATAGGGAGAGAAGTGAAACTTCCTGAGTGCTAAATGAATTTCCTTGAACTGGAGTGTCGAAGAATAATCGGCGTGAGGGTGGAGGAGGATACTCCGGTGGTGGTAGAGGTTCATTAGTCCGTAAGTCCTGCGCCAAAAGAATATTATATCTAGTGGTAGCTGTGGTCATGGTCGAGCAGGACATAGCATTCGTAGAGAACCTTTCTCGGTGGAGTTTTTAGTTCCTATGTGATGATGAACTTAGGAGCTCTATATAACTATGACAGAATCAGGAACTTTTTAGGGGGTATAAATAAGAATAATTACTCTGAATGAAATATACGATATTGATAAATATAAAATAAAATTCTAAAATCTAAGGAAAAAAAAACAAGTTTTAATAAAAATTAAAAACATAAAATAATAAATAATGTTTTTAAACATCTTCATCGCTGGATAGTTTGCGAGGTGGGACTGGCGATGAGATGTAGAGGTGCTGACAAATCTGCTGTATAGTAGCATCAATGTTGTCAAATCGTTGAAAACACTGCTGCTCGAATCGAGTGAGGTGCTCAGAAATGTCAGCATGTGAAGCTGCCGCATGAACTGGAATAGAGGGTGGTGGTGGCTGAGACAATGGGTTCTCGTGCTGTGGAGGGACATCATCAGGAATGTCCTCGTAGGCCTCCTCCTCGGCAGATTGGGCGAGACGATATTGAGGAGGGTAGGTTCCTCAGCACTTTTCAATCATCCTCATGCTAAGCATGCTCGAGATGTCTTGTGGAGACATCTAGCCAATGAGGGTTAAGAATAATTCTTAGGTCACGGTGCTAAGGAGCCCGAAGTGTCGAGCCAACCGAGTAACATAGGGGCCAATGGAGATGACCCCTTTCCTATGCCGCTCCGTCTGGTGTTGAATGGCTAGGGCAATGAAATATGCAAGGTCGATGACGTGCCCGTGTGACATACACCATAAAAAGTAGGCTTCGTGGGTGTTGACGACGCCAGTGCTCTCTCGCCTTCTTGTAATCGTGTGAGCCAAAATAGCGTGTAGGTACCTCAGAGATGGAAGGAGAGCCGATGCCTTGGAGCAGCTAGGATTGTAGGTGGCCCCACCTAGTACTAGTGCGTCCCAGCACTGTGAAGAAGAACGATGGATGTGGTGCTTGAGAGCATGTAAGTCATTCTCCTCCTTAAATTCCTCCGTATATAAACCCAGTGCAGTGCCGAATTCTGGGAAGCTAAGCTGGAGGACTAATCCACCTAGGCGAAATTGCACCGTGCTGGGATCATCGTAGTTCGTCATCATGGTCTGAAGATGAAATATGGAGCATAATTCTATCGTAAGCTCGAGATACGTCGGCTCAATGATCCCAAAGAGAAGCTCCCACAGGTCGGTGGTTAGGAGGGCCCGAATCGCATCAGCCAACTGAACTTGTTCTACTGCAGCCCAGTCGATGCAGCAGCCCACAATTAAAGGTCGGGCCCGGAGTATTTGGAAAATTTCTTCTTGGGACCTGATGGGGAACCTTAGGAAAGGGTGACGAACTTCCGTTGTAGGACCCGAGGAAGATGACGCTCCCTTCCTTTTCTTTGAAGTAGGGACAGTGCTTTTTTACCACGTGAAGATGACATGGTATCTGCAACTGGAAACATTAATTCGTCTTGATGAGTAGACAGGGGAAAATGCGACTAAATTTGAGGAGGGAAAATCCATAAATATGTTCAGCCACAACTACTAAGTTTAACGAAAATAATAAGTTCAATGGCATACTTTTGTGGCATTAGTATAGTGATATAAGTGAAAAATGACAAAGAATAAAATGCAACATACTATATGAATGAACAGAAATGTCAACACAAGAGGCATGAATATTTCAACTATCCTAACCATGACTAATCAAATGGAGTAGAGAAATCATGTAATGCGTAAGAATTTAAACATGAAAAGATAATAACTACTCTAGATATGAAATGTAAGTGATAAAGAGATGAAAAGAACATAAGAAGTGCATAGTACTATGATAACTTATCATGAAAAATGAGTGCAATTAAAGGGAAAAGTGTAAACAAACGCTAGAAAGGGGAGAATGAACGTCAAAAATGAAGTTAGAGGCGAAGCACAGGAGTGGCGAGGGGGGGTGTGGACTTGCAGCTGCTAGGGTTAGGGCTTTTGGGTGAAGAAGATAATGAATAGTGCAGCCTATTTATAGATTTTGGGGCACACGGCTATGGAGCACGTCCGTGTTCCCCAGCTTTTGCCCGTGTGACTTGCGAATTTTGAATTTGGGCACGTCTAAACATTTAGTCCACGCCCGTGTTCCTTGGGCGTGTGGGTGCACACGGCCGTGTCGTACAACAGTGCTTGGCTTCATTCGCTTCTCCCACGCTCATGTATGTAGGCCCACGGCCATGTTAGTTTAACAGGTTCGACCACGGTTTCTTGGCACGGGTATGTCGAATGCCCGTGTCAATTTGACAGGTTTGGCCACGGGTTCTGGCCACAGGCGTATCGAACGCCCGTGTTGTTTTAGCATGTTCGCCCACGGCCATGGCGCACAGCCATAGTGCTTTATCATAGCCCGTGTTGGGGAAATATTTGCCCTATTTTCACACAGCCCTAAGCATGCCCGTGTGCTTGGCCATGTCTGTGTGGAAAAAGCTGTATTCAAGATCTCTATTAGTAAGTTAGGTGTTAAATACTAAAATTTAAAGAAATTAATATTTTTAGTGCTCGGGTTGCCTCCCGAGAAGTGCTTATTTATAGTCCAAGCTTGACTTACCTCTCCATTGAATGGTCATGGTGGTTCGAGGAGTTTATACTCTTCATTCCTGCTATCATTCTCATCAAAATAAGGTTTCAGACGGTGTTGTTTACCTTAAAAGTGCCGAACTTGGGATGACTTACCTCGATTGTACCAAATGGGAAAATGCTAGGTACTGTAAGAGGTATTTCTTCATTCGGTGTGGTAGTGACAATGTGAGGATCTGTGGAGTCTAATAAGACTATATCTTCAACCTTAAGTTGATTTGGAAAGGTATTGAGCTCGTTCTGGTGTAGTTTTGGTTTTTCGTGTGTTCTCAATTTATGTGTCCACCATTCATCTAGCTCCTCGATTTGTAACCTTTGATCTTCATGAACAGGTCCCCTACTACTGCTTGAGAATGACTCATGTGCTTCTTTCAGACTCATTTCCTACAAAGTAGGTTGTACCATATTGTCAGTTTTAGTAGAATGGTTTAAACGATCACCTTCAATTTTCGATGTGTTGCTAGAATTACAAGCTTGAAGGGTGATTGTTTCGTCTCCCACACGGAGTGTGAGTTCACCTATGCCAACATCAATAATAGTTTTAGTAGTTGCTAAAAAGGGCCATCCTAAAATCAAATGAGTGTTGCTATCCTCTTCTATGTCTAGAACAATGAAGTCAACGGGAAATATAAATTTATCAATTTTGACTAGCACATCTTCAATAATACCCCTAGGGAATTTTGTCTGCTAATTGAATGCTCATCCTAGTCTATTTGGGTTTCCCGAGACCTAATTGTTTGAACATTTTGTAGGGCATGACGTTAATACTAGCCCCTAAATCAGCTAATGCATTATTAACATCTAAACTACCAATTAAGCAAGGAATCACAAAACTACCTGGATCTTTTAGTTTGTTAGGTAGTTTATTCTGTATAATAGCTGAGCAAACTGCGTTTAGCTTCACATGCGACGGCTCGTCCAACTTCCGTTTATTTTCTAGAAGCTCCTTTAAAAATTTTATTGCGTTTGGCATCTGCGATAGGGCTTCAATAAACGGTAAGTTAATATGTAATTTTTTTAAGAGTTTAAGGAATTTACCAAATTGTTCATCTGAGCGGTTTTTCCTTGTCGCGTTGGGGTATGGCACACGAGGTTTATATTCGACATTCATTGATTTGTTTGTATTATGACCTACCTCATCTTGATCTCTACTCATCGCAGTTTCTTGCTTCAGTTCTGGCTCAGGCTGAATGAATTTTTTTTTTCATCTTGAACATTAATTGCGTTGAGCTGTTCCCTTAGGTTGGGTTCAGTATTACTTGGCAAGCTACCCTGTGGTCATTCAGAGATTAGTTTGGACAGCTGGCCTATCTGAGTTTCGAGCCCTTGGATCGATGCTTGTTGTTTTTTAAGTGCTGTCTCGGTGTTCTGAAAACGGGTTTCTGACATCGAGATAAATTTAGACAGCATCTCTTCAAGGTTCGACTTCTTCTCTTGTTGGTAGGGTGGTTGTTGGTAGCTTGGAGGTGGTCTCTGATTTCCTTGACCTCCCCATGAGAAATTTGGGTGGTTCCTCCAACCTGCATTATTAGTGTTACTATATGGGTTATTTTGGGATCTAGAGTTATTGTTACCCATATATTGGACTTGTTCCTCCTCGATGCTAGGGTTGAAGGGTTGATACTGTGTGCATGCTCCTTCTCCATTTGTCTCGCAACTCATCACTGGCTGTACCTGAGTAGAACCAAGGAAACCATCAATCTTTTTATTTAGAAATTCTACCTGGTTTGACAGCATAGTAACCGAATTGACATTATAAACGCTTGCTATTTTAGTTGGCTTAGTCCTCATGACTTGAAACTGATAGTTATTCAGTGACATCTCTTCAATAAACTCATAAGCATCTTCAGGTGCTTTATTATTGATGGTTCCGCCAGCAGCTGCCTCAACCATTTGTCGAGTCGAAGGATTCAGGCTATTATGGAATGTTTGAACCTGTAGCCAAAGCGGTAACCCATGGTGAGCGCACCTTCTCAAAAGGTCCTTGTATCTCTCCCATGCATCGTAGAGTGCTTCTAAGTCCATCTGCACAAACAAAAAGATATCATTACGTAATTTGACCGTTTTAGCCGGTGAAAAATATTTTAGTAGAAATTTTTCAGTCATTTGCTCCCAAGTAGTGATTGACCCTCGTGGTAACGAGTTCAACCACTGTTTAGCTTTGTTCCTTAATGAAAAATGGAATAACCAAAGATGAATGGCATCATCAGAAACACCATTAGTTTTAAATGTATCGCATAGTTCCAAAAAGTTTGCTGAGTGAGCATTGGGATCTTCATCCTGCAAACCATCAAATTGAACAAATTGTTGTATCATTTGAATTGTGTTAGGTTTCAGTTCAAAAGTATTTGTAGCTACAGTAGGTCTAACTATGCTTGATTCAATTCCTGTTAAAGAAGGTTTAGCATAATCATACATAGTGCGTGGAGCAGGATTTTGATTAACTGTAATTGCAGGAGGTAGCTGATTGTCTTGGTTTTCAGCCATCTCTTCGGTTGGGGGTTGAGTATCGTCCTCTTGCTCATTCTCTGTGTATCTTAAGCTTCACCTTATTTCTCTTTGGATTCTATGAACTGTGAGATCGATTTCTTCAGCAAAGAGTAGTGGTCCTGACGGGTTTCTTCTAGTCATAAACTATAAATACCTACAAAGAGAAAGAAAAATTAAATTAATAAATAATAAAAATTAAATTAAATTAAATTGCAAGAAAAATAAATGGCTAAAGTAATAAAAATTGAGCGTTCCTAATATCTTAGTTCCCCTACAACGGCGCCAAACACTTGATCGCGATTCTCGTGTGACAGGTTTTAAATACTTATATAATTAATCGTTCTTGAAACTAACTATTATCATGATGTAGGCAAGTGTACCTATCGAACATTAATATAGTTTTAGCAAGACCGGGTTGTTGAACCCAAGGGAACTAAAAGTACTAGTAATGACCGTCTTTTTATTATCTAGCCTAAAAATAAGGGGGTTTTGTTTTAACTAACTAATTATCTAAACTAAGAATTCATAGAAAGTAGAATTGGGGGATTACTTTTGGAAACGATTGAATTAAGACAATACCTACGGAAAAATCCACCTAGACTTTACTTGTTATTCTGGCTCCGAATCGGATGATTTATTCATTTAACTTGTTCCATAAAGATCCCTTTATGTTATTATCCTATTCAAGACCAATAACGTCTAATCCATAGATTAAATAATTGAGACTTTTCTCTAATTAACACCTTAGGGTTGCATTAACTCAATCTATGGATCCCCTTATTAGGTTTCACCCTAATCTGGCAAAATCTTGTCACCCTATCTCTAGGCGCGCAATCAACTCCGCTTAATTATGACAAATGTACTTTTAGACAGGGTCTATTCCTCCTCTGAATACAAGCTTATGTTGAATCATTATCCTGGGATATCAAAACAAGAATTAAGAACACATAATTAAGAACAAGTTAAATATTTACAAGAATTAATAACACATAATTAAGAACAAGTTAAATATTTATCATACAATTTAGAAAATAATAACAAGATTCGTCTTAGGTTTCATCCCCCTAGGTATTTAGGGGATTTAGTTCATAACTAAAAAGGAAAACATCTCAGAAGAATAACAAAGAAAAATCATAAAGAAAACCCAAAACTCCTAAAGGGAAATTAAGGGGAGATCTTCAGTCTTGATGATGAATCCGGCTTCTGAGATGGAACAATCAGCTTTCTTTGAGTAATTCCTTCCTCCCTCTCCGTGCCTCCCCTTTTTCTTCCTCCTCTAGGGTGTATTTATAGGCTTTGGAATGCCTAAAAGCCCTCGAAATTAGCCTTTTCTGAATTGGACTCAATTTGGGCTCAGCAGGGACACGCCCGTGTGAATCGTGCTTCGAATCTACCAAATTGACATGACCGTGTGGTCTGCTCGTGTGAGGAAGTCCAAGCCGTGTTGATTTCGTACATTGGCCCATTTTCTCTGTTTTTGGCTCGTTTCTCGTTATTTTCGCTCTCCTATGCTCTTCTAAGTATAAAACATGAAATTAAGGCATTAGGAGAATCGAATTCACCAATTCTAAGGAAAAATCTTTCATAAAATGTGTTAAGAATGGGTTAAAAATATGTATAAATTATAGTTTATCACAAGGTATGCTTAAACTTCCTAGATCCTTCAACTAAGGAGGCAACTTGTTTTTCTAAAAAAATTGGCTACATTCTGTAAATAGTCAGGCTACATTCTGTAAATAGTCAGGGCTATACTTTCAAATTCCCTAAACATTCTCTTTTTATATAGAAATTCCTTCATAGCTTTGCATAGTTTGACATTTGCTCCAAAGCTTCTACCAACAGAATGTTGATACGTAGCTGTTTCAACACATCCAATATTCTCTTAAATTATATATCCTATTTATGTTATTGGAGTCTTTGAGGATATGGAGGTTGTGGAACTTTGGCTTGGATTGGATGTGACAGCCCAAAATTGACCCTAGTCGGAAGGTGGTCTCGGGACCACAAAACCGAGGCATAAAAATAATTAAAAATTTATTTTGATGCCTATAATATGTGTGTGCTCATGTATGACATTTTATGATGATTGATTTAGTGTTATAAGGGTGAATTCCACAAGAAAGGACTTAGTAATGAACTTTGAAAGTATGATAGGGAAATGTGTGATGACTAATTAAAGCATGCATGCAAAATAATGGACTTGCATGTCAAATTCCCCTTCTATAGGTGGTGGCAGGCCATGACAAGGAGGATGGGCTAAACATGTCATGAAACATGTTTTGTTGGTGCATTAGGGTGAAATAATAAACAAAGGTGTATCGGTGATAAAAAATGAAAAAAAATGTGTGTGAGTGTGGTAATCCCCCCCATTGCCGTGAGTTGTAGAGAAGGAAAGAAAAAATTTTGTTCATCCTTTCTTTGAGCCAAAACTAAGGAAGAAGGAGGATTTTGCTTCATGCTTGGTTTGGAAGAGATCTAGAAGGAGATTTGGATAAGTTTGCATCAAGATTAAGGTATGTATGAGGTTGTGTTAGGAGTTTCATGCATGTTTTGGTTGCTAACTTGATGTGCATGTTAGCCATGGCTCAAATCTTTGTTAAGCCATGGAAATGGTATTTGGCCAAAGTTGTTATGGTGATAAAGCCATTGCATGCTAAGTGTGAAGCTTGATGATGATGCATGCAATGATGGATTGTCTACTCTTGAGTAAGATTTTGAGCTTTCTTTTGTTTTATCATGATTGAAGTTGAAAAGGAGCATGATTGTCATATTCGCCATGATGCATTCATGAGCATGGTTCATGCTTCTTGCATGTTAGTTAAAATTTGTGTTTTGGATGGCTATGGACACCTTGAAATTCGCCATGCTCATATATGTATATATATGTTTGCACATGATGTTTTGGTTATGAAGGAAGTGATGAATAAGTTTGTTTAAAGAAGAAGATGTTGAAGAATAATTGTGAAATTGTAAGCACATTCGCCTAGCACACATATGAGTGCTTGATGCTATATTGTAAGTTTTGAGCTACAATATGCAAAGCATTAACTAGTAAAATGCATGCTGTTTTGTGTGGTATTAAGTGCATAATTGGCCTCAACATGGACAAGTATATTCGGCCTTGGGTAGCCTATTGAAGGCCTTAGCTTTTCCTTGATGCTCGAATAAATTGTATTGAATTGCTTGATGTAGTATAAAATGTGCATGACCATTGTGTATTCAAGCTAAAGGGTGGCCATATGACCATTTAAATTCCTTGTCATATTCGCCATAAGCTAGCACAATGAGGTTTTGATAAATTGATTTTGTTTGAATTAGCTCAAGAGCTAAGAGGGCCACAATTGGACAAGGGAAGGAAAAAGTAATCGAATAGCCGTAAAAGCCGTTCGACAACATCCGAGGTAAGTCCTCAAGAAGTGACCTTACTTGAATTATGTGGAATGAAATATGGATGTATTGATTATTGATTTATGTGTGTATGAGTATTCGAATGATACCCGGCTAAGTCCCAAGGCGATTATGTTAGTGATTATAATTGTGTTTGAGCCTTAGTAACGAAAATAAATATGTATGTCCAATGATTATTGATGTATGTGTGCATGAGAAATTGAATGATATCCGGGCTAAGCCCAAGACAATCATGCTGGAAATTATAACCGGTTAAGACCAAGGCAATTGTGCTAGTGGCTACATCCGGCTAAGACCAAGGCATTCGTGCGAGTCATTCTATCCGGCTAAGACCAAGGCATTTGTGCAAATCGTGATATCTGGGTTAAGTCCGTGAGGCCTTGGTGCGGGTTACCATAACCGGGCTATGTCCCAAGGCGATTGATCGAGTAGCGACATCCGGTTAAACTCGAAGGTATGTGATTTGAAAATTATAAGCTTGCTGGAAAATTTCAGCTAATGCACTTGTGAAATTTCCCAATGACAAGGTAAGTGCGGTGTGTGCTTTATGCGCTAGGAGTAAGAGCGTGAATATCCGCTCCTATGATGGAACGAGTTATCGGCCTTAATGAAGCCGTTATTTGTGTATGAACATAAGAGTTGGGATGGTGAAGTAAGTATGATTATGTGAATGTGCACTAATGAAATGATGCATTTAACTATGTGAATGTATTGCTGTAATTAGAGTTGATTATATTCCTTGAGACTTACTAAGCATAAAATGCTTACTCACCGCTTTGGCTCTCGGTTTTCTAGATTTCGCTCGATAGCAATCGGATTCGGGATCGTTGAAGTCGAAGTCATCCACACTATCAAGCCCCCATTTTGGTATAAATTCTTGGTTGAACTTGAAATGGCATGTGTAGGACTACCCCTTGTTGGTTTAAATATGTTATGATGTATATGTGTACGGCCATGCGAAAATGGCTCGTAATAGTGAAGTATCAACTTAAGCTATTTGCGGTTTGTATATATATATATGGTGTCATGATGTGACTATGAATTGGAAATGGGAATGTTGGTCACATGATCAGCCATTGGCATGGTTAAAATGATCATATGTGGACCTATGTAAGGCAAGACTAGTTGGTTCATGGAGACTACAAAATAGGTAAGACCTACCTTAAAACAGATGCTGCCAGCTGCAGTAACGTGAATGTGAAAAATCACCAAAATTTGTAGGAATGGTATTAAATAGTGAATCAGCTATGTAAATGAACATTGATGAGTCTATTTTCATATGGAAGAAACGAAATGGTCATAGGAGTTACATGTTAAGAGATATTAAAGCTATTGTGAGACAGGGCCAGAACGGTTTCTGGGTTCCCTGTCGCAACTTTAAAAATTTACTATAAATTATCCAGAAAGAATTAGGAGACATACCTTATATGTACAGATTCCATTTTGAGTCTAGTTTCATTAGAAACAAACGGCACCAGCATTAAAGCCCTTTACAGAGAGATATTCAAGTTATACCGCGCGAAGGTCAGAGCAGTCGATCCCTGTAACATGGGTGACTTTAACTAATAAACTGTACCAATTGGCCCGACCAAAAATTCTAGAAATAAATCCATGGATGGATATATGAGTATAAATTCAGGGAAAATTTACGAAACCAGTTTCCGAGTTTTGAAACTTGAGATATGATTTTTAAGGCGACAGTGACGCAGTTTTTCCAGCCTGACTGGAAATGTCCAATGGATGGGCAAAACAAGTGAACTTGGCTTGCTAACCCCTCGTGTCCGACACCGGCGATGGTCTCGGGTTCGGGTGTTACAATTTTATTGGTATCGAGCCAGGTTTAGTCGATTCTAGGACTACCGTGAGGTGTTTGGGGTCTAGCTATACATGCCATTAAATGATGAATCGATAGTGTGGTGATTTCGACAATTTGACTTTGAGTTTGTTTATAGCAATGGATCCCGATCCCAACCGAGCAATAGCTGATGATGTGGAGAGTGTGGCGCTGCTCCCACACAAGGGACAGCCATGGACTCTCAACCTATGGCCAGCAATCCGAATGATGAGGCTAGGCAAGCCTTTTATAGTGTGATGAACGAATGGTTTAATCAATACATTCGAACTAACACGGCTGTCCCACAATCTCCATTCCCGACAAATGCAACCCCGCACCTACAATACCTCCGTGAATCGACCAAATAAGGTCAAGTAAGCCCCAATCGATAGGATTCGAAAACATGGGGCCACTGAATTTAAAGCTACGGATGATGATGATGCCGAACGAGCTGAATTTTGGTTGGACAACACTATCCGGTGCTCGATGAGCTATCTTGTACACCCGATGAGTGCTTAAAGTGTACCATCTCCTTGCTACGTGATTCCACCTACTATTGGTGGAGTACTCGACTTCGTGGTACCTAGAGAGCAAGTGACTTGGGAATTCTTTCAAACCAAGTTTCAAAAAAAAAAAAAATATCATCGAGATTCATCGACCAAAAGCGAAGGGAATTTCTTGATCTTAAGCAAGGTTCTATGTCAGTTACCGACTACGAACGAAAATTTGTGAGGCTTAGCCGGTACGCGCGAGAATGCATTTCGTCCGAAGCTATTATGTGTAAATGCTTCGAGGATGGGCTGAATGATGATATAAGGATGTTCGTTGGCATTCTCGAAATACGAGAGTTCGTAGTACTTGTTGAGCGAGCTTGTAAAGCCGAAGAGCTTAGAAAGGAGAAACAAAAAGCTGATGTGGGAACTGGAGAATTCGAAGAGGTCCTCGGAAAGTCTCTTCAACAGCAATCAAGAGATTTCGAGATGATGTGAACCGGTCTAGAGGCGCTTGGGCTTTTCTAGACGAGGACGCGATCGACCCTGTGACCACACGAGTCACTTCGATCGCCAGATGGTGGAAATGATCGCCGAGAGAGGCGGAGTGTCAACATTGTGGCAAATGGCATTCGGGAGCTGTTGGTTTCGTGATCGCTCTGCTATAAGTGTGGATCGGCCGACCACTTTAGGAAGGATTGCCCGAGGATGCTTGAGCATGAATGTGAGTCGTGGAAACTCGGGTGCTACCATCGCTCGAGGTAGGCCACCTAGAAATATGGGCAATGTCATTGGCGGTCGAGAGGATCTAGAGATGCTACCATCGATCCGAGGCTCGTGCTCCTGCGAGGACTTATGCCATCGCAGCACGCCGAGGATGTTGCCTCTCCGGATGTCATTCGGTGCTTTCACTCTTTTCAATACTAATGTGATTGCTTTGATTGACCCTGGTTCTACTCAATCTTATATATGTGAAACCTTAGCATCCAAAGAAGACTTTGCCTATTGAGTCTCTGAGTTTGTAATTGGTGTCAAACCCTTGGGTCATTACGTGCTTGTCAACAAAGTGTGCAAGAAAAGTCCCCTAGTGTTCCGAGGTTCTTGTTTCCCGGCGGACTTGATGCTTTTGCCGTTCGATGAATTCGATGTTATTCTTGGTTTGGATGGGTTGACCATGCACGATACGGTCGTAAATTGCAAAAGCAAGACTATCGATTTGAGGTGCGCGAATAACGAGATAATTCGGGTTAAGTCTACGGACTTAAAGGGGTTGCCACCGTAATATCGCAATGTTGGCCCGAAAATATGTAAGAAAAGAGTGCGGCGTACCTTGCGTCGTGCTTTCGATGACAAGGAATCGAAAAAGAAACCGAATCTGCTGCGTGGTTTGTGAATACCGGACGTTTTCCACGAAGAATTGCCGGGTTTACCACTGTTCGGAAATAGAATTTGGCATCGAATTGGTACCGGTACCACTCTAATTTTGATAGCTCCGTATCTTATGGCACCAACGAATTAAAGGAGTTGGAAGCTCGATTCAAGAATTGGTGGATAGAGGTTTTGCTCGCCTCGAGTTTTTCGCCTTAGGGTGCGCCAGTGTTGTTCGTGAAAAAGAAGGATGGAACCATGCGGCTGTGCATCGATTATCGTCAGCTTAATAAAGCGACAATAAAGAACAAATATCCGTTGCCATGTATCGATGACTTGTTCGATCAACTAAAGGGAGCCTCAGTGTTCTCGAAAATAGATTTGAGATCGGACTATTATCAATTGCGAATCCGAGATTCGGACGTACCCAAGACTGCCTTCAGAACGAGATATGGTCACTATGAGTTCCTAGTGATGCCGTTTGGGCTCACTAATGCCCCTGCGGTATTTATGGATTTAATGAATCGGATCTTTAGACCATATTTGGATCGATTCGTAGTCGTGTTCATTGATGACATCTTGGTCTATTCAAGAAATGAGACCGAACATGCTTTGAACACCTACGGTTAGTCTTGCAAATTTTACTGGATAAGCAATTATATGCTAAGTTCAAGCAAGTGTGAGTTACGGTTAAGAGAGTTAGCTTCTTGGGTCATGTGGTATCTGATCGGGTATTCGAGTCGACCGAATAAAATTTCAGCCATACTTAATTGGAAGCCTCAGAAATATTATCGAGGTTCGAGTTTTTGGGGCTTGCCGGTTATTACCGACGATTTGTAAAAGGCTTATAACGATAGCCACGCCGATGACGGCTACTCCAAAAGGATGTTAAGTTCGAATGGATTCGAGAAATGCCAAAAAGTTTCGATCAATGAAAACTTATTTGATGGAGCCCCAATTCTAGTGCAACCCGAGTCCCAAGCAAAGAGTTTGTCATCTATAGCGACGCCTCTCTACTTGGGTTAGGTTGCGTATTAATGCAAGAAGGTCGAGTTGTGGCCTATCGTCGAGGCAATTAAAGCCACATGAGAAAAATTATCCGACTCATGATCTCGAATTGGCGCCATCGTATTCGCCTTAAAGATTTGGCGACATTACTTATTTGGTGAAAGGTGCCATGTATACTCGGATCACAAAAGTCTCAAATATTTGATGATCCAAAGAGACTTAAATTTGCGACAAAGACGTTGGCTCGAGTGTTAAAGGATTACGAGCTGGTCATTGACTATCACCCGGAAAGGCGAATGTGGTTGAGGATGCCTTGAGTCGTAAATCATTATTAAGCTTCTGACGATGAACGTGCACTTGTTTGTTCGATCCGATAGTGTGTTAGTAGCTGAATTGAAAGCCAAACCACTATTGATACATCAAATTCGAGAAGCTCGAGAAAATCGACGACGAGTTGGTCGCAAAACGGGCTGAGTGTGTTCGAACAAGGATTCGAGTTTCAAATCGATGATGACGATTGTTTGAGGTTCAAAAGTCGTCTGTGTGTTCCAAAGAATTGAACTCATTTCGATAATTCGAATAAAGCCCATTGTAGCGAATGGCAATCCACCCAGGAGTACGAAGATGTACAATGATTTGAAACGTCGGTTTTGGTGGCATGGTATGAAGCGAGACATCTCCGACTTTGTTTGAGATGTTTAATATGTCAACAAGTGAAAGCGGAACATCGGTGCCTTCAGGATTACTTGACCAATCACGATACCCGAGTGGAAATGGGATCGAGTCACAATGGACTTTGTATCCGGACCGCCATTGTCGACAAGTAAGAAGGATGCGGTTTGGGTCGTGGTAGATCGATTGACTAAGTCGGCCCACTTTGTCCCGTCGCACGGATTTTTCAATGGACAAATTAGCTGAATTATACGTTTCTCGATTGTGAGATTACACGGGTGCCTATTTCCATCGTGTCGGATAGAGATCCGAGATTTACCTCGCGATTTTGGAAAAAGTTGCAAGAAGCTTTGGGTACCAAGTTGCATTTCAAAGACCGCCTTTCACCCCCAAACCGATGGTCAATCCGGCGGATAATTCGGATACTTGAGGATATGTTAAGATGTTGCGTCCTCGAGTTTAGTGGTTCATGGGAGCGGTATTTGCCGTTGATTGAATTCGCTTACAACAACGACTTTCAATCAAGTATTAAGATGGCACCCTACGAGGCCTTGTACGATCGTAAATGCCGTACACCATTGTTTTGGACCGAGCTCGGTGAAAGCAAGATTTTCGGGTGGATTTGATTAGGGATGCTGAGCAGAAAGTGAAAGTAATCCGTGAAAGTCTCAAAGATAGCCTCCGATCGTCGAAGTCGACGCGCGGACTGAAGCGTAAGGATATCGAGTATCGGTGGGTGATAAAGTGTTTCTCAAGGTATCGCCTTGGAAAAAGATACTCGATTCGGTAGTAAAGGGCAAGTTGAGCCCGAGGTTCGTTGGGCCATATGAGATATCCGGCGAGTCGATCCGGTGGCATATCGTTTGATTTTGCCCCGAACTCGAAAAGGTTCACGATGTCTTTCACGTTTCGATGCTTGACGCTATAGATCCGATCCATCGCACGTGATTAGTCCATCGAAATTGAAATTCAAGCTAATATGAGTTATGAGGAAGAACCGATTCGTATCCTATCACGAGAAGTGAAAGAGTTGTGAAACAAGCGGGTTCCGCTAGTAAAAGTGTTATGGCTCAAGCACGGGATAGAAGAAGCTACTTGGGAGACCGAGAACTCTATGAAAGAGCGATATCCAAACCTATTTACGGTAAGATTTTCGGGACGAAAATTTCTTAAGTGGGGAGAGTTGTGACACCCAAAATTGACCCTAGTCGGAAGGTGGTCTCGGGACCACAAAACCGAGGCATAAAAATAATTAAAAATTTATTTTGATGCCTATAATATGTGTGCTCATGTATGACATTTTATGATGATTGATTTAGTGTTATAAGGGTGAATTCCACAAGAAAGGACTTAGTAATGAACTTTGAAAGTATGATAGGAAATGTGTGATGACTAATTAAAGCATGCATGCAAAATAATGGACTTGCATGTCAAATTCCCCTTTTATAGGTGGTGGCCGGCCATGACAAGGAGGATGGGCTAAACATGTCATGAAACATGTTTTGTTGGTGCATTAGGGTGAAATAATAAACAAAGGTGTATGGGTGATAAAAAATGAAAAAAAAATGTGTGTGAGTGTGGTAATCCCCCCATTGCCGTGAGTTGTAGAGAAGGAAAGAAAAAATTTTGTTCATCCTTTCTTTGAGCCAAAACTAAGGAAGAAGGAGGATTTTTGCTTCATGCTTGGTTTGGAAGAGATCTAGAAGGAGATTTGGCTAAGTTTGCATCAAGATTAAGGTATGTATGAGGTTGTGTGATGACTAGTTGAGCATGCATGCAAAAATAAGGGATTTGCATGTCAAATTTCCCCAAAGATGGTATAGTGGCCGGCCATGACAAGGGAATATGGGCAAGGAAAACATGTTATGACATGTTTTGTTAATGCATGATGTGATAAATGATAAAAAATTAAGCATGTAGGAAGAGAAACAAAAAATCAAAATTTGCTCATCCTTCCCCCTTTTGCCGTGAGTGAAAGAGAAGCAAAGAAAAAATTTTGTTCACCTATTTTTCTCTTCTTTGGCGAAAATACTAAGGAAGAAGGAAGGATTTTGCTTCATTTTCTTTGTTTAGAAGAGATCTAGAAGGAAATTTGGCTAAACTTGCAACAAGAGTAAGGTATGTATGAGGTTGTGTTGGGAGTTTCATGCATGTTTTGGTTGCTAATTTGATGTGCATGTTAGCCATGGCTCAAATCTTTGTTAAGCCATGGAAATGGTATTTGGCCAAAGTTGTTATGGTGATAAAGCCATTGCATGCTAAGTGTGAAGCTTGATGATGATGCATGCAATGATGGATTGTCTACTCTTGAGTAAGATTTTGAGCTTTCTTTTGTTTTATCATGATTGAAGTTGAAAAGGAGCATGATTGTCATATTCGCCATGATGCATTCATGAGCATGGTTCATGCTTCTTGCATGTTAGTTAAAATTTGTGTTTTGGATGGCTATGGACACCTTGAAATTCGCCATGCTCATATATGTATATATATGTTTGCACATGATGTTTTGGTTATGAAGGAAGTGATGAATAAGTTTGTTTAAAGAAGAAGATGTTGAAGAATAATTGTGAAATTGTAAGCACATTCGCCTAGCACACATATGAGTGCTTGATGCTATATTGTAAGTTTTGAGCTACAATATGCAAAGCATTAACTAGTAAAATGCATGCTGTTTTTGTGTGGTATTAAGTGCATAATTGGCCTCAACATGGACAAGTATATTCGGCCTTGGGTAGCCTATTGAAGGCCTTAGCTTTTCCTTGATGCTCGAATAAATTGTATTGAATTGCTTGATGTAGTATAAAATGTGCATGACCATTGTGTATTCAAGCTAAAGGGTGGCCATATGACCATTTAAATTCCTTGTCATATTCGGCCATAAGCTAGCACAATGAGGTTTTGATAAATTGATTTTGTTTGAATTAGCTCAAGAGCTAAGAGGGCCACAATTGGACAAGGGGAAGGAAAAAGTAATCGAATAGCCGTAAAAGCCGTTCGACAACATCCGAGGTAAGTCCTCAAGAAGTGACCTTACTTGAATTATGTGGAATGAAATATGGATGTATTGATTATTGATTTATGTGTGTATGAGTATTGAATGATACCCGGCTAAGTCCCAAGGCGATTATGTTAGTGATTATAATTGTGTTTGAGCCTTAGTAACGAAAATAAATATGTATGTCCAATGATTATTGATGTATGTGTGCATGAGAAATTGAATGATATCCGGGCTAAGCCCAAGACAATCATGCTGGAAATTATAACCGGGTTAAGACCGAAGGCAATTGTGCTAGTGGCTACATCCGGGCTAAGACCGAAGGCATTCGTGCGAGTCATTCTATCCGGGCTAAGACCAAGGCATTTGTGCAAATCGTGATATCCGGTTAAGTCCCGTAGGCCTTGGTGCGGGTTACCATAACGGGCTATGTCCCAAGGCGATTGATCGAGTAGCGACATCCGGTTAAACTCGAAGGTATGTGATTTGAAAATTATAAGCTTGCTGGAAAATTTCAGCTAATGCACTTGTGAAATTTCCCAATGACAAGGTAAGTGCGGTGTGTGCTTTGCGCTAGGAGTAAGCGTGTGAATATCCGCTCCTATGATGGAACGAGTTATCGGCCTTAATGAAGCCGTTATTTGTGTATGAACATAAGAGTTGGGATGGTGAAGTAAGTATGATTATGTGAATGTGCACTAATGAAATGATGCATTTAACTATGTGAATGTATTGCTGTAATTAGAGTTGATTATATTCCTTGAGACTTACTAAGCATAAAAATGCTTACTCACGCTTTGGCTCTCGGTTTTCTAGATTTCGCTCGATAGCAATCGGATTCGGGATCGTTGAAGTCGAAGTCATCCACACTATCAAGCCCCCATTTTGGTATAAATTCTTGGTTGAACTTGAAATGGCATGTATAGGACTACCCTTGTTGGTTTAAATATGTTATGATGTATATGTGTACGGCCATGCGAAAATGGCTCGTAATAGTGAAGTATCAACTTAAACTATTTGCGGTTTGTATATATATATATGGTGTCATGATGTGACTATGAATTGGAAATGGGAATGTTGGTCACATGATCAGCCATTGGCATGGTTAAAATGATCATATGTGGACCTATGTAAGGCAAGACTAGTTGGTTCATGGAGACTACAAAATAGGTAAGACCTACCTTAAAAACAGATGCTGCCAGCTGCAGTAACGTGAATGTGGAAAATCACCAAAATTTGTAGGAATGGTATTAAATAGTGAATCAGCTATGTAAATGAACATTGATGAGTGTATTTTCATATGGAAGAAACGAAATGGTCATAGGAGTTACATGTTAAGAGATATTAAAGCTATTGTGAGACAGGGCCAGAACGGTTTCTGGGTTCCCTGTCGTAACTTTAAAAATTTACTATAAATTATCCAGAAAGAATTAGGAGACATACCTTATATGTACAGATTCCATTTTGAGTCTAGTTTCATTAGAAACAAACGGCACCAGCATTAAAGCCCTTTACAGAGAGATATTCAAGTTATACCGCGCGAAGGTCAGAGCAGTCGATCCCTGTAACATGGGTGACTTTAACTAATAAACTGTACCAATTGGCCCGACCAAAAATTCTAGAAATAAATCCATGGATGGATATATGAGTCTAAATTCAGGGAAAATTTATGAAACCAGTTTCCGAGTTTTGAAAATCGAGATATGATTTTTAAGGCGACAGTGACGCAGTTTTTCCAGCCTGACTGGAAATGTCCAATGGATGGGCAAAACAAGTGAACTTGGCTTGCTAACCCCTCGTGTCCGACACCGGCGATGGTCTCGGGTTCGGGGTGTTACATTGGACAACTCTTCCAAGGTAATATATATGCATCTAATGAAGAGATTAGCTTATCAGAATTCACTATTTTAGATTTTACCTTTTTAGAATTTTAAAAATTTTGCTTCTCTAGTGCAAGAATTTCAAATGTGGGTTGATTTTCCTCTTTCTGGGAGGTTCATCTTCAACCTCAACCTTATTGGGTTCAAAAGTTCTTTTTCTTCGTAAATTGACTTCTTTGCAATTCTCCTTGCTCGGTTTTCTTACGTTCTCCATGTCACTGGGCAAAACAAATTGTGTTCTATTTTAAAGTTCATTGGCTAGCTGCCCCATCTGGTTGTCCAAATTTCTTAAAGTTTCATCATTATTTGCCATGTATGCTCTTAATAAGTTCTCAAGATTATTAAAAGACTCAACTGGAAGAGGATTTTCTATGTTGCTTAGTACAACACCTTAGGGTTTCCTTCTAAGCTCATTAACTAATTATCCCTCTTGATTTTCCAGATTCTCCAATATTATTGCTTGGCCTTGAATCAAGGCATCATTTTTAACAATGTATGCCTTCAATAAATTCTCCAAACTATTTAAAGGTTCAACTTGTGATAGGTTTTAAACTTAGTGATTGAAACCAAGAGGTTGATTTGATCTATACTGCATGTAAGTGTTGTTTGGTCCACCTCCTTGGCAGTAGATTGGTGGCTAAGTTGCAACATGATTTAAACTGTTAATAGTAAACTATTTCAACATTAAGAGATAGATGATACCTGAGCTGAGAGTGAAGTAAGGACGTTTACTTCATGCACTCCAACTACTCGTCTTCCTGAAGCTGCTTCATTTGTTAGCCATTGGTAATTATTACTTGCCATTCTCTTAATGATTTCATAAGCCTCATTATAAGACTTTGACAAGAGAAAACCATTCACAAAAGCTTCTACCACCAATCTTGTGAGTAACACCCCTAACCTATATCTGTCGTCGAAATAGGGTTACGAGGCATTACTGATCAAATCATAACATAAAACATACATTTCATCATATATGAAACCAATATTACATAAACATTGATCAAACATATTCACATTGTCCCTTATAAGGCTCTACAAACCTTAAAACATGCTTGGAAGAGGTTCGGGACTAAACCGATAACATTTGAAAACTTTGGGAAACTTATAAAATTTTCATGCATATAGGGATCACACGCCCGTGTGAATTGGCCGTGTGCCTCACACAATCACTAGGCACGCCTGTTTTATAAGCCATGTGGAAACAGGGCATGCATACTGACTTGCATCACACGGGCAGAGACATGTCTGTGTGCTTTGGTCGTGTGAATCTGAACGGTATACTGACTTGGGTCACATGGCTGGCCACACGCCCACATGCCAGCCGGTGTGCCACACACGGCCAGTAGATACGCCCGTGTGTCTAAGCCATGTAACTCACTGACTTGTTTAACTAAGTTACAACAGGCACATGGTCGAGACACACACCCGTGTGCTCAACTATGTGGGGCGAAATTAGGCTTGGTTTAAGCCACATTTCTCATCCACATCAAGCATACCTAAACCACAATATTTCATACCATTTCAATACACTTATAGGCAACCCAAAACATGTCAATACAATATGTCATTACCAACAATTTCACCTATCTTCCTTATGCATTTTTCTCATAATTTTATCAACTAATTCATGCCACAAAATATATCGATTCATCATCCCTATATCATACCAAATCAACCATGATATATCATTGGTAATTAATCAAAACAATTAACCACTTAGCCATCACAACCAACATACCAAACATGCCAAAACTTAAGGCCATATAGACATCACATATCACTTACCAAATTCATAAATTAAGCCAGCCCAAATGGCCAAATACACATCAACATTTACATAATTTATAACCCAAATCTCATGGCTAATATCATAGCTCTAAACATATCATCATACCACTAGACTATACATGCCATATACCATGTTTATAAAGCATCAAAAATGCCAACAAGTTGATCGATAGTGTGACGATGTTCCTGAAGATCCCCAAATCTGAGCTAGCTTCAATTATCTATAAAACAAAGAAAGAACACACAAAGTAAGCTTTAAAAGCTGAGTAAGCCATATACAAATAAAATTACCACATGAATCAACATCATTTCCATTAATAGGAAAACTATAAGTAAGCACATATAAACTCACAAATCTTTCCTAATGTATACATATTCAATACCATAAATGAATTTGATAAACCATAATATACATATTTCTATCCTATGCTTAGCACACTTTATGGATTATTTTTCCTTAAAATTGGTGAATTTGATGCTCCTAATGCCTTAATTTCATGTTTTATACTTAGGTGAGCATAGTAGAGTGAAAGGAACGAGAAACGGGTCAAAAATAGAGAAAATGGGCCAATGTTCGAAATCAACATGGCCTTGACTTCCTCACACATCAGACCACATGGCCGTGTCCCTTTGGCAAGGTCAAAGCACAATTTACACTGGTAGATCACATGCCTGTGCCTATTTAACAGGCTTGACCACGGCCTGAAGTAATCGTACATAGGCGTGTCACACGGGCGTGTCCCCTAGCCGTGTGTCCCAAAATCTATAAATACCCTTCACTATTCATCATCTCTTCACCCAAAATCCCTAACCCTAGTCGCTGCAGATTCACACGGCCTCCTGGCACGCCCATGTGCCTCCTTCAACCACATTTTTGATGCATAAGCTCCTCCCTCTTACATTTGTTTACTCTTTTATCTCAATCTTCTTCAATTATTTTGCTTCTTTCATGATTTCTATGCTCCATTTGACTATTTTACGTGCACATTCATAGTTAGAATAGTAGATAAATTTATGTTTTTAAGTTTTGTTTTGGTAATTTCTTATTTTTTTTCTCTTAGTCAGTATATTAGGCTACATTTATTCATTGTTTCTACGAGTTTCATGCTATTAACCCCACACAAATTCATTCTTTAGAAATCTCCATTACTCATTCTCATAGGGTTATTTGGCACATTTATTTTGGTTGTTATAGTATAGGTTAATATGTAAGCCCCATGGAAAGTATTCACATTCCACTTCAATTTCCATTACAGGTACATTATGTCTATCTCACGTGGTAAGAAGATTGCTGTCCCCTCTTCGAAAAAATGGAAAGGGCCATCATCCTCGGGACCTACCACAAAAATTCGCCACCTCTTCCTCCAATTTCCACCAGGCAATCAGGAGGAACTATTTCAGATTCTACAGGCCCGACCCTTGGGCGGGCATTGTATATAGATCGGATCGCTAGAACAAGTCAAACTTGCTGATGCAATTCGGGCCCTCCTCACCACCAATCCTTGGGGACTTTTCTTTGAGATTGTCGAGCCGACGTATCTCAAGCTCACGATGGAATTTTGCTCATCATTTCATCTTCAGACAGTGATGACATGTTTTGATGATCCGAGAATGGTCCAATTTCGCCTCGGCAGTCTAGTCCGCCAGTTGAGCGTGGAGGAGAATGAGCTCCACACTCTCAATCGCCACATCCATCATTCTCCTTCATAGTGCTAGAACGCCCTCGCCCTTGGCTCTACCTCCTACAATGCTAGCCGCTCCAAGGCATCAGCTCTCCCTTCATCTCTGAGGTACCTACACGCCATTTTAGCTCACATGTTAATAGGAAGGCGAGAGAGCACTGGCGTCGTCAACACTCACGACACCTACTTTCTATGGTGCATGTCGCATAGGCACGTCTTCGATCTTGCCTATTTCATTGCCCTCGCCATTCGCCACTAGACGAAGCGGCATTGGAGGGGGGTCATCTCCATTGGCCCCTACGTGACTCGACTGGCACGGCACTTTGGGCTCCTCAACACAACAGCCCAATCATCCTCCCTTACTCTTGTTGGCCAAATGTCCCCACAAGGCATCCTAAGAATGCTTAGTATGAGGATGATCGAGAAGCACCGAGGAACCTACCCTCCTCAGTATCACCTCACCCAATCAGCCAAGGATGGAGTCCCTGAGGACATTACTGATGATGTCCCTCCACGTCATAAGGACCCACCGTCTCAGCCACCACCACCCTCTCGTCCAGTTCATGCGGCGGCTTCATACGCTGACATCTCTGAGCGTCTTACCCGATTAGAGCAACAGTTTTTTCAGCACTTTGATAACATTGATGCTACTTTACAGCAGATTTGTCAGCACTTCCACATCTCATCGTCACCCCCACCTCGCGAACCACCTAGCGATGAAGATGTTTAAAAACTTTTATTTATTATTTTATGTTTTTATTTTTATTCTATTTTAAGACTACTTTTTATTTTTCTTTAAGCTTATTTCTATTAGATTTTATAATTTTTATTTTACAATTATCAACTTCGGTTATTCCATTACGAGTAATTATGCTTCCTTGTACTTCCTAAAAAGTTCCTGATTTTGTCACAGTTATAAAAAGAGCTCCTTAAGCTCATCATCAAATAGGAACTAAAAACTCCAGCGGGAAAGGTTTTCCACGACTTCCACGCCCTGCTCGACCATGACTGTAACACCCCGTACTCGAGACCGTTGCCGGAGTCGAACACGAGGTGCTAACGGACTTAATTCATTTACTCACACAGTTCATTTTAAAATTTCCAGACAAGCTGGTTAACTGCGTCACTGTCACCTTAAAAATCATATCTCGAGTTCCAAAACTCGAAAACTGATTTTGTAAATTTTTCCTGAAACTAGACTTATATTTCCATCTACAAATTTTGTTTCTAGAATTTTTGGTCAAGCCAATTAGTACAGTTTATTAGTTAAAGTCTCTCCTGTTTCAGGGTTCGACTACTCTGACCTTCATGCATTACGACTTAGATATCTCCCTATACAGAGATTCCATACTTATGCCGTTTGTTTCTAATGAAACTAAACTCAAAAAGGAATCTATACATATATAGAATGACTTCTAATTGTCTCTGGTTAATTTATGGTAAATTTTCAAAGTCAGAACAGGGGATCCAATAATCGTTCTGGCCCTGTTTCACAAAAACTTAAACATCTCATAAAATACGGCTCATATGGTTGTTTCGCTTCTTCCATATGAAAATAGACTCATCAAGGTTCGTTTACATAATTTATTCATTATTTAATTACATTTCTACTATTTTTAGTGATTTTTCAAACTCACATCACTGCTGCTGTCAGCATCTATTTTAAGGCAGATTTCACCTATTTCATAGTTTTCCGTGAATCAACTAGCAATTTGACATACATTATTATCAAGGGTAATCCCGATTAGCCATGACGTACGTAGCACCAATAGGACCATGATTGGCCATTCAATGGCTAGTCATTACCAAACATTTCCACACCACTTAATAACCATATCACAAGACCATAATGTTATACTTGAAATATCTGAGCCATTTTAGCATGGCTATCTGAATACACATTACAAAAGGGTACTTAATTAACAACAAGGGTCAGCCCTATACATGCTGTTTTTCAAAATTGAACTAAAAGAGTACCAAAAGTGGCTTAGATAGTGTGGGCGACTTGACTTTGACAATCTCGAGTCCGATAGTGAAGAGAAAATCTATAAAGCAGAGAATTAAAGCGGAGAATAAGCATTTCGATGCTTAGTAAGTTTTAAGCAATGAAATCATTTAAAGGAATGGCATAATAATATCAAGTTTATTTGTTCATCCCTTGGCCGAATAGAAACATAACCGAGATATCACTTTTATCATTAATATCACAAAGGTGAAACCAATTTATCCGGCCAACTCCAATCCACAACCGAATGCTCTCATCTCAAATGTCCCTGTCCATTTCATGCATATGCACACACATTCATAACTATGACATTGAACTCTCATATTCGGAACTCATACATCATAATCAGATCATAAACGTTCGGATGATTTAAATAATGTGCTAAGCATTCCCATCGAATTTCAAAGTCATAATTGAAGTATATTCACATTCTCAACAAGGGTAAATTACTTACCTGGTTGTCTTACAGTAAGTAGCGCATGTGATTAAAATTATTCCAGCATGTATTATATGATTTCTCGTAAGAACACTTACGGGTTTTCACCCTCAAATATTATGCTGGTGCAACATCCTTCGGAATAAAGTCCGACTCTTAGCACCGGCTCAAAAGCCCTTCGAGACCAAGCTCGGATTTAGACTACTGGCTCGAAGGCCCTTCGGAACTAAGTTCGGTCATGACACTGGCTCTAAAAAGCCCTTCGAAACTAAGTTCGGTTATTAGCATTGGCTCAAAAGCCCTTCGAGACCAAGCTCGGATTTAGACCCCGATTAGCATTCACACGTATATGCATATATATATATATATATATATATCATATCACATCTGGATATCATTCCTGATACTCGAATACAATTACAGCATGTTTACTAACCATACATCGATCGATTCATTAATCCCACACAAATAACATAATCCCTTTTCGTTAATCCACAAGATTTCTATAACCATTCGGCTACAAGTAAATACCTTACTTATTTATTTTACCATGTAATTCAAGTAGAATCGTCAAGTCACGAGTTAATTATTATGCTCATAGACAAATAATTGCCTTATTAAATCGTGAGCTAAATTTCATTACTCAAAGACTTACCTCGGATGTTGTCGAACGATTTCAACGGCTACTCGATCACTTTTTCCTTTCCCTTATCCAACTTTGATCGTCTAAGCTCTTGAGCTAAATCAAACAAATTTACTTCTCAATCAAACACATACATACGGCAACCATATACATTTCAAAAACCAATTCATTCGTATCATTTGTCCATATATTAGCTTTTAGCATATTTGGTCATTAGAGCGACCTATTTAACTTTCAAGCATTCATTTCTAATTTTAATTAAACAATGCTGAATGCCATTAACTACTAATGCCACACACACACATATGCATAAAATTCATCCATACATAACCTATAGCTCATTCGGTCATTCATCTTTGAAACCTATCAAAGCTTCATATCAAACTTCCCTGGTCGAATACACATATAAGCACATAATGCACATTTAGCATTTTTATTTACTTCATGATACATTCGGCCTTGGCATAATTTCATTAAAAATCCCTATTAGCCACTTCACCAATCAATTATATCATCTACTTAATATTTCATAACTTATCATGCTAGCTGAATATTATTTATTCAAGTTCATCATCTTCATATTCGGCATTAGCATCAAATATAATAGCCAATTCTTCCCACTTTTAATCTATGCATCCATTTAATCATAGTTTGTTCAAGCACTCATACAACAAGATTCATCCAATTTAACAAGAAACAAAAACTTTATTCCTCCATAGCTACAATGGCGAAAGATCTAGACATCTCAATACCGAAATTTCTAACATGGGTTGCCTAAAGAATTTGGTAGGGAGTTCAAATTTATCTAACATTTCAAGTAACTTAACACATCCATATAGCTAACATGCTAGTAGTATCAAGGCATCAACTAAAATTTTGAAGCCTCTTGGCAGAATCCTAACTCTCCAACAACCCCAATTTCATCCATGAGATGAATAGAAGTAGGCTAACCCTCCAAAGGATGTGTAAACCTCCAAAAGCAACATTGAACATACCTTAATCTAAAAAACCACCTTGGCCTAACTTCCCCTCTTCTTCTTCCTTCAATTCACGGCAATGGAGGAGCAACCTAGCTAATTTTTTGTTTCTCCCCTACTAACCACTATTATTTTATTACCCATGTTCTTTATTTTATTATTTCTAACATAAAACACTAACATAAAATGTTTATAATACATTTTAACCCATAGCATGGCCGGCCACTACTTGTCATAGGTGGAAATTTGACATGCAAACCCATTATTTTCATAACATGCACTAATAGATCCTTATAGATTAACCCATCACATTTCAAAGTGTCACACATAAGTCCTATTAACTAAATTCACATGCAATTGACCAAATCGAAGCTCAAAACTTTCACACACTCATATTCACATATTTTAGACAATAAATATTATACTCAAATACTTCGGTGACTCGGTTTAGCGGTCCCAAAACCACTTTCCGACTAGGGTCAATTTAGGGCTGTCACAATGACCATAGCTACCACCAGATATAATATTCTTTTAGCGCAAGACTTATGGACTAATGAACCTTTAACACCACCGGAGTATCCTCCTCCACTCTCACGCCAGTTATCCTATAAACTCCAATTCAAGGAATTCATTCATCATTCAGGAAGTTTCACTTCTCTCTCTATCTTATGATTATAAATCTATCTTTTTCAATATATCTACCTTTGTACATTGAGGGCAATGTACATCTTAAGTGTGGGGGGTCTTTTATATCAGAAAAATCCCTGCATTTTGTTTTATTCTCATGCGATCTTCTCATATCATTATTAGAATGAATTCCATTAGTCTATAATGTTTATTGATCTATCTTGAATTAAAACATAGGCATTTATGCATTGATTGTTTAAACTTTAAGACATTAGGGAATCAAGCATGATAAGTTGATTTTTGAAGAATTAAAAACTTTTAGGTTGTTTCCCCAAGTTTAGGTATTATCTTGAGTTGGTATTCACAAGTTTAAACATCAAAAAGCCATAATTTTTGTGAGATCTTGAGCCTTTGAGCATCTATTTTTTCTTTCATGCTCACTTTCATTATGAGTGCATCAGTATTGAATTGTTATTCTAGAACTTGCTTGATTATGCATGTCAAGACCACACCATTTGATTTGATATGTTAAAATGATAAAGGCACTTAGGTTTAACCCACTCACTCCATAAAATCCTACCTTCACAATTAACCCTTAGTGAACCCTCTTGAGCCTAACAACCAATTCATTGATTTACCCTCAATATTAACCCATAACTCATTATTATTAAAATCCCCTAAATTAATTTGATCCCTATTTTTGTCGAGATTTGAGTTGGAATAGTTGATTAGCTATGTTTTATTCTATTTTGTAATTTGACTTGTTCTTAAAAAAAATACATGTATACATATTAGTAGTAGTGATCTTCTGAGCTAAAGAAGTTAAATTCCATATTCTGAGAAAAAGCTCTGTTGTACACAATTGATGACAAGTCATTTTTCTAGTTAGGCAATTTTTCAATTCAATCTCGATTCTAACCCTTTCTTTCAGCTTGTGACAACACCCTCTAACCAAAGCCACGTTACAACCCTCTAAAGACCTTTTGATTGATTTTTCATCTCAATTTATAGTCGTGGAGATTTGATTTTCATGCAAGCCTATGGTAATGACTTTTCATTATTAACTATTGAGTGCTTCATTTATTGTACTTAAACACCTCGAGTGATTTGAGTGAATCTTTAGTGAGGATGTGAAACTCTATGATATTTTGAATCAAAGGTAATTACTTAGATGAGGGGAGACACCTATGTTTCCATAATAAAATGCTTAACTTGAAATATTTGAAACTTTGATGTTCTTTCAGTTGAATTATCAATGTATGATTACCTATGGATTATTTTGAGATATTATTGATAGAAATTATAAGTTGAGAAAAATTTATTTTGATTACGAGTTGAGGATTTTGCTTAAGGATAAGCAAATGCTTAAGTGTTGGGGTATTTGATAAACCGTAATTTATACATATTTCTATCCCATGCTTAGTACACTTTATGGATGATTTTTTCTTAAAATTGGTGAATTTGATGCTCCTAATGCCTTAATTTCATGTTTTATACTTAGGTGAGCATAGGAGAGTGAAAAGAATGAGAACGGGCCAAAAACAGAGAAAATGGGCCAACGTACGAAATCAACATGGCCTAGACTTCCTCACACGGGCAGACCACACGGTCGTGTTCCTTTGGCAAGGTCAAAGCATGGTTTAAACGTGTATATCATACGCGCGTGCCTATTTAACAGGCTTGATCACGGCCTGAAGTAATCGCACACGGGCGTGTCCCTGCCGAGCCCAAATTTAGTCCAATTCGAAAAAGGCCAATTTTGAGGGCTCTTAGGCATTCCAAAGCCTATTTAAACACCTGATGAGGCACTTAGACAGGGGACGCAGAGGAGGAAACAAGGAATTGCTCAAGGAAAGCTGATCAATCCATCTCAGAAGCCGGATTCACCATCAAAACTAAAGATCTCCCTTCAAATTCCCTCAGGAGTTTTGGGTTTTCTTATGTTTTGTTATTTTTATTCTTTTTAGATGTTTTCTTTCATTAGTATGAACTAAAACCCCTAAATACCTAAGGGGAATGAAACCCAAGATGGATCTTGTTATTATTATCTAAATTGTATGATAAATATTTGATCTGTTCTTAATTATGTGCTCTTAATTCTTGTTTTGATATTCCAGTATATTGATTCAAGTTAAGCTTTTATTCAGAGGAGGAATAGACCCTGTCTAAGAGTAAATTTTTCATAATTAAGTGGAGTTGGTTGTGCGCCTAGAGATAGGGTGACAAGATTTTACCAGATTAGGGTGAAACCTAATAAGTGGATCCATAGATCGAGTTAATGCAACCCTAGGGCGTTAATTAGAAAGAGATTTCAATTATTCAAACTAGGGTTAGACGTTGTTAGTCTCGAGATAGATAATAATATAACTTAGGGATATCTACAGAACAAGTTGAATGAATAAATCGTCTGATTCAGAGTCAAATAACAAGTGAAGTCTAGGTGGATTTTTCCCTAGGTATTGTCTCAATCAATCGAGTTTTCCAAAAAAGTATTTTCCCCAAATTTCTTTTCTGTGATTTCTTAGTTTAATTAATTAGTTAGATAAACAAAACCCTTTTATTTTTTAGGCTAGATAATAAAAAGAAAGTTGATACTAGTACTTTTAGTTCCTTTGGGTTCGATAATCCGGTCTTGCTAAAGCTATACTACTGTTTGATAGGTACACTTGCCTTCATCGTGATAATATTTAGTTTCAAGAACGATTCATTATAAATATTTAAAACCTGTCATGAATATCACGTATCAGAATTCATCAAATACTTCTCTTTTTAATACTTGTATGAATCTCATATGTACCTGAGTCACTTAACTCATTCACACATTCTTCCTCGATTTGGCTTTTTCCCATTGAACCATTTGGAATTGTTAAGGATACTCGAAAATCACATATATCTCATACAATGCCATATCCCAGATATGGTCTTACATGTTATCACATATCGATGCCGATAGCCCAGCTATGGTCTTACACGAAATCAAATAACAATGCCAATGTCCCAGACATGGTCACGTAATCTCATAATGATATCAATGTCCCAAACATGGTCTTACACATAATCACATCTCGTTAATCCTAATGTCATGACATTCATATCCTATACTATTCCTAAGGTTCGTACAGGACTTTCAGATATTATAACCTTGTCGATTCTTGCTCGTATTTGATCATTCAACATTCATGGCAGTTCTATGACAATTAAGCATATATAATTCAATTTAACAACATTTATTTGCATATGAACTTATCTTGTATTCAGGATAAACGGACTGGATCAACTATTCAATAACCTTTGATTTTCCACAATCTAAATCCAATTTCTTTCGTTCTTGATCTATATACATTCAAAATTAACTCATTTGTTCATCAAATCATTTAATTCAGTCTACAAACACCTATTTGGGCATTTTTACACTTTAGTCCCTAAAGTTCTATATTTTTACAATTTAGTCCCTATATCACAAATACACAAAATTCACACAATTCAATCCAATTTACATGTTAGCCGAATTTCATAGAGACCTGTAGTAACCCAAAACATTCATTTATTTCACATTTCAACCCTCAATTTACACTTTTCACAAAATCATTAACAACTTCAAAAATTAAGGCATGGGCTAGCTAAAATATGAAGCAACGATCTCAAAAACGTATAAATCATTAAAAACTGAGCTCAAAACACTTACCAATTGAAGCTTACAAGTACCAAACCCTAAGTGAAATAATATGGCTTCTTTTCTTCTTCTAATTTCGGCTAAGAAGATGAATGCCACCAAATTTGCCTTTTGTTTTATTTAATATTAACACTAATAATTAATTTACCACTTTAACCTTATTAATATACATATAAAATCACTTAATGGTTGTCTAAAATTGTCCACTACCATTTAAAATGGTCTAATTACCATTTAAGGCCATCGTATTTAAAAGCCAAGGCCAATTGACACCTTTAACTAATAGCGTGCAACTTTTTCATTTTACGCGATTAAGTCCTTTTTCTCAAATTGAGCCATTAAACAATAAAATTAACTCACGAAATTTTCACACATACATACAATCATGTTGTAAACACATAAAATAATATTAAAATAATTTTTTGATATCTGATTTTTAGTTTTAAAACAACTATTCCGATTTAGCTAAAACCGGACTGTTACATTTTGTGTGCATTGAGACCATTATAGAATGTCTCCAACTAGATAAGATGTGGAATCCCATGATAAGGGCATCTACGTAGTAACTCCTTGAATCTTTCCCATGCCTCATATAAGGACTCGTCATCCAATTGTTAAAAAGTAGTCTCATTTCGCAACTTAGCATTTTTGCTAGGTGGGAAATACTTTACCAAAAAGCATTCAACTAATTCTTGCCAAGTAGAAATTAAGTTGGATGGTAATGAATTAAGATATACTCGTGCTTGATCTCGCAATGAGTATGGAAACAACTTCAACCTTAATGCGTCTTCAGTTACACCAGTTATCTTGAAGGAACCGCTCACCTCTATAAACAATTAAAGGTGAAAATGTGGATCTTCTGTGGGAATTCCAATGGCCTATTGTTTGAAGCATTTGAAACATCACAGGCTTCAATTCAATCTGCAGTGCCTCAATCTTTGGTCTTCTAATTCCTGGATTTAATTTGTTAAGAAGTGGCACGACATACTGTCTTATGGGTTGATCCTTATCATTAACAGTAAGGATTGGATTTCAAGCATTAGCGGCTCTATTCCCTTCATCATCATTTTGATTCTTAAGGTCCATTTCTACGGCTTATCTCTGGGCAAATCTTTCTTGTTTTCTTTTTCTAAATGCCCGTTTGATTTCAAAGTCTACAGGGAGTAAATTGATGATTCGATCTATGCTCATGACAACTTGAAAAGAAAATCACAAAAAAAGCTAAAGAATAAAGAATAAAATAATAATAATAAAGGGAAAGAGAAAAAAAGTAAAGAATTTATTAGCAAAGTTAGGAATTTAAATAAAAATAAAATAAAAACTTGTAACGAGAAATATGAGCAAGTGTACATAGTCATTCAAGTAATAAGTAAGTAAAATGAGTTATTTTCTCCACAGGGACTATATAAGCTTAATCACTTATGTAACATCCCAAAATTGGGCCTAGTCGAAATAATGGTTTCGAGACCACAAATCTGATGTTAAAATATTTATTTTATGCTTATTATGAGGTATAGGGTATTGATATAAGTATGTGTTAAAGTTTCATGAAGAAATTCTAAGTATAAGGTGTCCAATTGGAAATTAGGGACCAAATTGAATAAATTGTAAAACTTGGGTTCTAGAAGCATTTGCATGAAATTGCTTTGGATTGTTAATTAGGAGCTCTCAAAGAGTAATTTTCTCAATTTCTAAGTTTTTGGACAAAAATGGGCATGCATGAAAAATTTTCAAAGGTTAGTAAGGAAGGGCATTTTGGTCATTTGGTGATAAAAGAAATAAAAAGGGAAAATGAAAGCAAAAATCAACCATTCTTCTTCTTCATGCTGCTGAAATTTGCATGTTCTCCATAGCTAGGGTTTTCAACATTTTTAAGCTCAATAGTAAGTGTTCCCTAGCCCCGTTTTTAATGTTCTTTGTATTTTTGAAATCCTCGTAACATGCTTTATCCATTTCTACCCCTATTTCAAGCTAGGGTTCATGTTAGAAATTTGATCCATGCATGAGATGGTTGTTCTTTGATGATTTGTGAAGGGTTATGAAAGTTAGATATTAGATAAACATCTTTTGCTAAGTGATTTTTCATAAAAACACCTAAAATGGACCTAATTGTAAAAGGCATAAAATGTGGGGTAGAAATGTGAAATAGAAGAAAATATGGGCTGGCATAAGCATGAAAAATATTTGGCTAGGCTTGGGTATTCAAGAAATTTCATGCACTTCATTATACGAGCCTAAGGACTAATTTGTAAAAGTGTGAAAGGTTAGGGGCAAAATAGTCAATTTGTCCTAGGATGAGTTTTAGGCCCAAAATGAATAATGTGAGGTATTAATAATTTATTTTTATTGATATAGACGCCGAGGAACCAATTCCGGAGGTTGACTGTGGAAAACGAAAGGTTTCAGAATAACCGAAATACAAACCCGAAGCAATTACCAGGTAAGTTCGCGTAACTCGAATGTAAACTATTTAAATTACATTAAAAATGTATATTCATGTATGCATTATAGTATTGATAATTTTTGTGAAACAATGCATGATAAATATTGCGTTGATAAATGTCTCGACTGAATAAAAGGATATCCGATGGATTCTCTAAACGAATTGATGGTAAAAAGGATCTAGCCCGGACGGGTGTTCTTTTAGAGATTGAGCCTCTTGAAGAATAAGTGTGCCTAAATGGATTTAGCCTAGATGGGTAATCCAATTAGGATCTAAATTTAGCCTGGACTAGTAATTTAGATCCGAGCTCATTAGAGCACATGTCGATATAAAGGATTTAGCCTGGACTGGTAATCCCGACATTGCTCTATGAGTCTACATTACGGGGGATTTAGCCTGGACTAGAAATTCTATCGTAAGAGCGAGGTTCACGGGTGTGCATACTTAAAATGGTCACTTGCACAATTTGATGGTAAATGGGATATCCATCAAGATTCCGAGAAATTCAACGAGACTAGAACGAGAATGAGAATGGAAATGCTTGAATTGATGAGCTCATCTAAGACTAATGTTATAATGTATCGATATGAGACTAACTTGATTATTGAGTACATGTGATAGGGAAATTATACTATGCATGTTGGCATAAATATGCATTATGGTTGTATGCTAAATAACCGGTAAGTTTACTTTCCCGTTATTCGAATTTACTAAGCATGTTAATGCTTACCCCCTCTTTTTTCCCTTGTATTATAGAGCTCGCGGAATCATGAAGGTTGGAAGACGATTGCAAAAATCATCACACTATCTATTTGTCTTGCTTTGGTATATAGAAACTTTTATTTTGTTATAATGGCATGTACAGGATTTTTGGTTATTTTATTATATGTGTCATTTGGCTCGCCAATGTAAGGGCTTATATGATATGCTTACTCATTTTGTATATGGTCATGAGATATGGCTCATTTTGATATAGGTTGTAAACCTACTAACTGTGCATGGTTATGCTTGAATGTTTCATGTGAATGCCTATTGTGTTATACTATGAATAGATATGCGAAAAGTGGCCATTTCACTTGGAAATGGTTTAGGTCATAATGGACATGAGTTATAAAATGTGCCAAGTACAAAAATATGTGATTTTTGAAATGATAACCCTAACACAAAGAGGGTAATATTGTCAAAGGATAAAATGAGACATGTAGTAACATGTATGACCTTGGCCAAGAAGGTTTTAAGGGCACACTTATGTCATGTTAGTTGTTTAAGGAACATGTAAGTGTGAATGGATGTTTGAGGGTGACCAAAGGCTGGGAAAATTAGCCTTTAAAATGGTCCACACGGATAGACACACGGGCATGTGTCTAGGCCATGTGTGACACGCGGCCAGCCCCTCAGGCATGTCGCTTAGCCGTGTGTCCCCTGCACTTAGAAATTTTAGGGCAGTTTGCATGGTAGTAAACATACGGGTAGAGACACAGCCATGTGTCTCAACCGTGTAGAGGACACAGCCTAGCACACAGGCGTGTACCTTTGCCGTGTGCCCCTAGATGAATGGTGACATCATAAACAGAATGTCTAGGTTTTTGGACACAGGCTATGACACAGGCGTGTCTAGGCTGTGTGAGGGACACGGGCGTGTGCTCAGCCGTGTGAAAACCCCTATAGGTTCGAAATGAAAAATAAATTCCAATAATTCAACACGGGTAAGGGACATGGGCGTGTTCCCAAGCACACAGACATGTGTATTGCCTCCACACGGGCATGTAGGGCTTAACCCTAGGAATTTTTATAAAATTTTCTTTAGTTCTCGATTTTGTCTCGGATCGCTTTTAATGTATGATTTGGACCACGTAGGTCCATAATGGGGACAATATGATTTTGCTTGATCGGTTTTAAATTGAAATGAAATTTTATAGCTGTATTTTTGGAAGTGTCCCGTTTGTGTGTGGTAATGCCTCATACCTTGTCTCGGTCTCGGGTTCGGGTAAGGGGTGTTACAACTTAATTGCAAAATTATAATTAACAATTTGATGTAAAAACTTAATAATTTGGATGGTGATGATTAAACTAAGTAAAATTAACTAGATACAAAGATTGATCCCTATGCAATTCTAATCTAGATTCAATTTACCTAAATGTATGAATGAATGGCTTTAGCGACAAAAAAGAAAAAAAAACAACATTAAATGGTTTAGGACATTTATCAACAGTTTAATTACATAAACTTAAAAACTATGGAAGATAATAGAGCTAACTAAAGATATTATGAACCTCAACTTAGTCAGGTTTAAGGATCTAAATTGAGCATTGCACTTTTCAATTATGTGTCTACTAGCCATCATCTGGTTAGGACCATTCAGCTAATCTGAGTGCACCCAATCACATATGAATGAAATGCATCATGATATTAATTGAAAACATGATTGACTGAGGCCTAAACATGTTAAACTTGAATAAAATAGATCTTATTGAATTAACATAACCATCCTAGCAAATATGATTTAAAATATCATCATTGATGTCAAAAATAATAAACTCAAAGCAAACATAAAAAAAATAAATAATAAGAGGAAAGAGTAAACTATATTTAGTTCAACAACCTTACGTATCTATTCTGACTGATTCAGTTCAGTAGCTTTTCAAATCTATTCTAACTGATGTACTCCTCCGTTTTGCTCGATACTTCTTTTGCTAAGTAGTTCCTAAGGTGGCTGGCCAAAGAATGCTTTTGACACAGCTTTTGTGGCTAAAGGATGGAAAGGAGATGGGCAGCTATGCAAGGGAAGGAAAAGGGAAATAAAATATGAAGAAAATGCTAATGAGAGAAGAGAAATGAGTTGTGAGGGATGATGGATTAATGGATTGGTGCATGATATTTATAGGTGAAAGTAAGGGGTAGAGTTAGCTAAAAATTGATTCAAAATTCCCATATTTCAAGGAGAAGGGAATGACTTAGTCTCCACAATTTGAATTCAAACCATGGCTGTTAATAGGCATAGGGTGGAGAGTTTCAACAGCAAAGGAGTTGGGTTTATTTCTAATTATTTTCCAACTGTAAGGACCTTCAATTAAATAACCCAAAGCTTGCTTTTGGTCTGCCATCTACTTGTGTTGAAACTGGGCTTTAGTTCCCCCTTGTTGGACGGTTTCTCAATCTAATAATTTAGCAGACATGTCTATCTTTTAGCACCTCTTTTACTGGGTCAAATTATCAACCTCTTGACCCAAATTGCACGGTCTTGCTGTCCACATGAGTTTATTTGTGCATGTCCATGTTTCATTCACATTAATCACATCTTTAATGGCCCTCATACATAGTGAAAAATCATATATTAATAAATTAACATGAAATAATATAAAATATGTACAAAAATAATGTAATTAAGCACAAGTTCACATACTTTACAAATTCATGTCTAATATTACTAATTAAGTAAAATTAATTTATTTTAATAACAATTACTCAAGATAAATGTAATTATTAAGTAAAAAGGTGGTAAAATATATAAAAACCCCTATATAATTTCGAGTTTCCAACTACACACATGTGATACATGATCTCATATATTATTTTGATTGCATAAAAAAATACAATCAACCTCTAACTTTAGCTGGTGTTAGTTTAATATTTCTCTAGAGAATTAGTTTTGATGACAATTATTAAAATGAAGATTGCTTCTCATTCTTTAATATAATCATATAAATTCTCATCAAATTATCTTGCATCATCATTGACTTGGGTTGTCTAATCAGTCATACCAACACTGTGAACTTCTTTTCACTATCTTATATGTCAATAATATAAGTGTAATATATTCCTTCGGGGAATAGATATAATACAAATACACAAGTATCTCATGTTATTTCTACCTATAGTTTTAAAGTTTAACACATAAAGATTTCTTTCAACTAATATATTTTGATCTGAAAAATAGTATTATGTTTTACAAAATTTTGCATCACAAGGAGGTAAAATATTAGCTTTTAAAAGCTTTTACAATTTGATACAATATTAGCTCTTCAGAGTATGTAATCATTTTATTATATAACCTTAACAAATGCTTAATTTTTTAAAATAATATACACTTTTGCACTTCTTTTCAACATGAATGATAAAATTTCTTATATTTAAAAACTTTATTTATTCATATGAAAATAAAATGAATAGGTATAAATAAAACATATATTAAACATAAATAATAAATTCATGTTACTAATAAATCACTATGGTTAGATAATATATATTTTATATATATATACCATAACACAACAAAATACTTAATATTATAAGGTCGATTAAGTTAACTTTACACTTTCTAACCTCTACCACAATCATGAAACTATTAAGATAGGGTGAATATCCCAAAGTTTATGACATGTAACAGCCCGTTTTTTGGACAAATTAGAATAGTGGTTTCAAGACCACAAATTCGAAGTATAAATATTTATTTTATTGTTTCTTTAGGGTCTACAGCATGATAGAATAATTGTGTGAATATTTCATTAAGAAATTTTATCGATTGAGTACTCAATTTGACTAGAAGGACTCAATTACAATAGGTGCAAAATTTGAGTTCTATAAGCTAAAGGTAGTAAATTGTTATGAAATTCTTTAGAGGTCCTTAAATGGTAATTAGACCATTATGCTTTTGGATGGACAAAAATGGACATGGAGTAGGTAAAATTTCAAAGTTTAAGTGAGGGGTAAATAGGTAATTTAGTAAATAAAGCCAAAATAACTAAATAAAAGGTGTCATCTTCTTCAATTTCATCCCCATAGCCGAAAATTAGAAGAGGAGACATAACTAGGTTTTGGCCAAGCTTTCAATCTCGATTGTAAGTCCGTTCTTGTCCCGTTTTTAACGATTTTTGTATTTTTGAGATCGTTGTAACTTGGTTTAGCTATTTCAAGGACTAAGTTGAAAGAAATTTAAAGTTTAAAATTTTACCCATGATAAATATGCTTGTATTTTGATGTTTGCTGGTAGAAAATGCATGTTTGTTGTTTGTTAAATGACTTTTGTAAAGTGATTTTTGGTAAAAAAGTCAAATAGGAACTTATTTGTAAAAGTCTATAAAATGTGTAGAAAAGTGTGAATAAATGAAAATTTTGGGCTGTTAAGAGTACAAACAACATTTAGCTAGGCTTGGATTGTAAATAAATTGAATGAAATTCATTTTACGAGCCTAGGGACCAAATTGTAAAATGATGAAAAGTTAGGGGTAAAAATGTAAATTTTTCCATAATGTGTTTTTGGGCTGAATTGAATAATGTGATGATTAAATAAGTTAAATATGATACTATAGATTAAGAAAAATGATGTTCGGGTCTAGATCGGGGGAAAAACAAAGTAATTGATGAATAAATCCCTTTGGTCGTTTTCGTAATCGAGGTAAGTTCGTATGTTAAATAAGCTTTACTTTAAATGTGTTTAAATGCTTTAATTTATGCATGAATTGTGTAATCGACCTTGCAGACACATTTGACAACAATTTGGCAAGCAAGAAATCCCAATCGAACCTTAGGAATAGATTAGGATACAAGTGACATGTCACTAGGGTTTTATGTTATGTAATCCGGGTGCTGGTCCTGTATGTCCTACTGGTGGCTGAGTATACTGGCATATGTTGGGGTTACTTGACAACTTGTGTGAGCAGCACCGTGTAGCTACGTCTCGGCTGACAGCTTGTGTTATGAGATAGAGGTAGAAATGGTTACATATGTGGCACATTGTGTGCAAGGTTTCTCAAGTATCTAAATTTATTATTCCGAGTGGTTCATTGGGTATGACAACAATGAGACTAAGTACAATATTATTACAAGATGGTACAGGTATGTACTCAAAGCTTATGATTATTAATTCGTGAAATGACGATTTTAAGGTAAGTTATGATGGAAGTGAATTATGGTCATGAGATTATGGTAAATTATATTATCTTATGTTTTATTACTTGCATGATTAATGTATGGTACAGTTGCTTATTTCTTTCATGCAACCTTACTAAGCTATATAGCTTACTCTATTTTATTTTCCAATTTTTATAATGTCACCAAGCTAGCTCAGGTTGGAGATTATCAGAGTTTGCATCACACTATCTAACCGTTATTTTGGGTATCGATGATCTTAACATTTTGAGAATATGCCATGTGTATGGACTTGGTCATTTTGTTATATGTGCCATTATGATTTGGCCAAATGTATTGGCTGGTAATTGTCAATGGCTTGATGTGGTGTTTGGCCATGTAACTTGACTTATTTTGCTTGAATTGGTTGTAAGCTTATATATACATTTATATAAGCATGCTTGTGCAATTATCTCTTGTGTGATGTGGTTTATAAATGCTTGGTAAATAGTTGAATGTGGCTTAATAGTTTTGGTTGTTGAATGGTTAAGATTGACTCATTGGTATGCTAGGAAACCTAAGTAAAATTATGCGTGTTATTTGTTGCCATATTGAAACTTGTAGAATGTGAGTTTGGTATGATTTGGTTTGACAAAATATGATGATGTAAATATGTTGAGTATGGATAATAAAATGACATGATTTGGACTTGTTTTTTGGATATTTGGTTGCCTAAGTATATCTTGTGTGTGGAGGTGGAAATGAGGGTGACAAATGATTTCGTAAATAGCCTTTATTTTGTCCACACGGGTAGACACACGGACGTGTGTCTAGGCTGTGTATGACACACGATCTGCCCCATGGGCATGTGTTCCAGCCGTGTGTCCTCTGCACCTTAATTTTGAGAAACAAAATGTACAGAATTGATCATACGGGTAGAGACACGAGCGTGTGTCTTAGCTGTGTGAGGGACACGGCCTCAGGCACTGGCATGTGTCCTGACAGTGTGAAGCCTGCACCTATTTTATGAAAATTTAATTAACTGCATGGCCTAGCACACGGGCGTGTGACTTGGTCATGTGACCTCAATTTGTTCATACTTTGCAAAACAGAGAGTTACACGGGTTAGGGACATGGGCATTGTGACCACACGACCTGCCCACACAAGTGTGTCCCAAACCACAAGGGCGTATGACCCCTATTCATAGCAAAAATTTTCTAAGTTTTGTAAAATTTTCCTAAGTGCTCGGTTTAGTCTCAAACCACTTCCAAAGCATGTTTTAGGCCTTGTAGTCTTGTATTGGGGACATCATGATTGAATGCAAATGGTTTTAATTTGGTTGGAAATTTATGACTCGAAATTGTATGTTTGCTTGTGATTTGAATTTGGTAATGCCTCGTATCCTGTTCTGGCATTGAATACGGATAAGGGGTGTTACATGAAAACTAAGTACTTTTACTCTCATTCCACAATAATCATATATCTTAATCAAAATTAAAATTAAACCAATCAGATCTCTTAAAAATGAACCAATAAAAAATAAAAGCATTTATCTCTACATAAAAATCCCAATAACTAAATCCCAAAATTTAGGGGTTAATTGAAAAGATGAACCAACAAAATTGAATAGACAAGATGGTTAAGTAGTTAGTGCGCTCCCTAAAGAACCTAAGTTTGAGTCACCTTGTCCCGTTTCTTTTTATTTCATTTTCCGTAACCTTGGATAAAAGCCATAATAAAATATATATTTCTAGGAATAAAAACTAACAAGAAATGGTCAACAGCCCAATGGTTAAGCATTAGACTTTTCCCTTTAGTGACTTAGGTTTGAGCCACCTCATCCTCAAATCCATTTTATTTTTTTGACAGCTAGGGGAAAATTTCTATACCACCCTTAGGGTTTCCCAAACCCTAGGTATTTAGTCTAACTTTTCCCAAATATACTTGAACTTTGGTTATTTTCAAATCCCTTTAGAATTATGCCTTCTTCTTTCTATTTCTTCTTCTCTTTCTTTTCTTTCCTCTTCTTTGCATCATATCTTACATCTTTTTTCTGTTGAATATTTTGCTTTCCCAAATTAAAACATTCACCATTCAGTCATTCTTTCCATCGATTTTAGAATTATTGTTAATAGAATTCAGATATTTGCCAAAAAATGGTAAGTACATCTCATTTTAAAGATTAGATCTTGAATTTTCGTAATACTTCTATACGAAAATAATCCTTCATTCAATCTAATCAATCTTTTATGATTTTTGTTGTAACTTTCAATAATCTTGATGAATCTTAAAATCAATTGTTAACTTGTGCATAAATGTCATTTCAAGGACCTTTTTTAGGTGCATTAGATCAGAATTGATTAGAAGGAATGTTGATAAGGCTCCTAGAGAAATATGTGTGTTCTTTTACAAGTGAGTCGAGGCAAACCGTGTCGAGGGGCATGGCCAAACGGTCTCCTACATGGGTGGACTGCATGACCCCCTACACAGCTATGTACCTTTGAAACCATAGGCTAGTTCGTGAACCATACAGCCACAACCCTTCCACATGGTTGTGTCTCCCTTCTATGTTAATTTTTACAATTGCCATATAGCCATAGTTTGTTACACGGTCTGGCCATACGACCATGTAACCCTTACACACTACCTATAGCTTCTCACACGACCTGGCCACACGGTCGTGTTTAGTTTAGTTTAGTCCCTATATAGTCCCCAAACTCTTTTTAGTGTTTTATTTCATTCAATTGAGTCCCTGATAATATGAATATTTTAGAACCCATGACCCAATTGACTGAATTACTAATGTATATGCATGATATGTAATGATACATACCTATTGTCTCTGTATTTTTGATAATTTGTTACTGTTAAATTCTGCCACTGTATTATTGATTGCATGTTAAGCATGCTTATTGCTACTGTTAAACCAAATACACGTTAAGCATATCTACTACTACGATTAAACTGAATACATCTTAAGTATGTATATTATTCTTGTACTGAATTGATACTGGCATGTCATACTGCATTACATGGGTGGGATGCTTTGAAAGGAGGAAGTTTTGGCAGTTTAATAATATGCAACTTTAGTGGTTCATCCAGAAATTTTCTGGCAGCTTTTATCTGGAAGCACGTTGTGTATTCACAAACCACTAATAGTTTATCTGCATATTTTTTGGTGGTTTATCCACAACATAGTGTGTAGGGATGGAAGAGTTTTGGAGAACTCATACTATGGTGTGTAACAATGGGGTTGGATCTTTTCTATTAAACTGAAACTGCATTGCATTCATAAAGCATGAGCACACAAAACTGTGAATTCCAAGATAATGTTATGTTGGGTTGATCTGAAATAATAATAACCTGAATTGTTTTTTATTTTTGATAATCCTATGCATTGTTATTCAATTCATTTTATCTATTGTTTGCATTGGTTTTCTTGTGAACTCATATTGCGCTTTTTAAGCTCACTCCCTCATTATTTCCATCTTTACAGATAACTTACCAGGTTAGGATGCAGACCCCGTATCGGAAGGGTCTCGACTTAGAATATTTTTTATTATTGAAAGGATTGTAGTTTTATTTTCCACATTTTCTATTATTCAAAAGACTATATTGTTTTATGAATAAACTGTGACGTGAGACTTAGGTCTTGGTTTTAATTATTTATGCATGAAATATAGTTTTAATTAAAACTAAGTTAAATATTAGTTTTTCCCTACTAGGTTATAATTAAAATTTGAGCAATAAATAAATAGAAATTAACTAAGTTTTCAAAGGTAATCACTGTTACAAAAAAAAAACTATTAAACTTAATTGATTTTTTTAACTCATGAGTTTTTCTGAAATAGGCTAAGTTTTCTTTTAAGCTAAACAAATATTTTAAAATGACTGTTTTATAAACCCCAGTTACTTATTGGGCTATTTCAATGGCCAATGTAATCTTCTGAATTCGGGCCTAATGTCTTGGTCGAGTTGGAAAGGTTACATTTAGAGTTTTATAAATTCATAGAGTTACATATAGATAATTATATAAATTGAACTTCTTAAAAGAAATCAAATCAAATTTCGAAAGAAGCTGATTACACTAACTTAGGTTACCATGAATGAAGTAATGATTATAACCATCCTTTATGATGAAAAGAAGGAGATCATCCCTAAGCAAATATTAAGTAGCCATTGATTCTAATGATTCTTAAACCAAAAAATTAAATTTCAATGCTTGGATCTCAACAAAAATTTGACACAAATTAAGAACATATTAATCATCCTTGTATGCATGGTCAACTTTAGCATCATAGTAAAAAAATTCATCTTTAACTGAAAAATTATCCTCCATTTCATCATTTTGGGATAACGAAATTTGTCTCAATATTGTTTCTCTTTTTTAATGGATGCTTTGATAAAGTTTTACTAGATGGTTGAACATACGATAGGTACGTACCCGATACATTTTCATACCACATTGGTAGCATGAATTTTCAATAACCTTCGAATATTTTTATCACCATTTTCTTGTTTTTCTTTATTATTCTTTTTCTAGCGGTTAGAAGTACCACTATTATAACCACCATGATAATAATTATTAATATGTCTCCAACCACATCTTTAATTACAATGACAACCACGATCTCTATATTTTGATTTTTCATAACTATTATGCATTGTTACATTCACTTCAGGAAATTGAGCCTTTTTCACTAGAAGGCATGGGATCATTTCAAATATTTTTAAAGTTTTTTTTCACAATATTGCTGCTACAGGAGTACATTAGATATTTCAATCATAACAAACTTTAGAGAATATTATAATTTTCTAATAGTCAAATCATTCTTTCAAATTATTACGCAATTCAAGAGTGCAATGAGATATTTCAATTTTAATCCTTCATGTAGATGATGTTGGACAAAAACAACAGTTTTTGTTGTCTATATAAAAAGTCAAATTTGTTTATACTCACAAATCATGTGTGGCTCTATTAGAAATAATCTAATAGGCAATTTAGTACATTTGGTAAAGGTCACCAAATAAAATAATATTTTAAAATGGCTAGTATTTTTAATCATATCAATGACATATGTTATGAAAGATATACATATTTTAGCAAAAATATTCAAGTTGTTGATACTTCAATCTTATTTAAAGTCTTAGATCATAAACAAGCATACTATGAAATATATAAAACATAAATTCATGCTTAAATACGAAAAAAAATGAGCATAATTTTAACTTTTTTTCATTAAGAATATTAAAACCTCAAAATCTTTCAAGCATTCAAAGAAAATGTAAACTCCCAAACTCGACTTATTCATTATGATTGAATTGTGAAGGTCATGTCAGACAACCAAAACAACAAGACTACACTATCGTTGGTTAAAAACCTTACAAACACACTCTTTTAATAAAATTGAAATCACCTTTGTTAATTTGGGAAAACATTCATTAATTAGCCCAATCTTTATTAATTCAAGTTAGTACTATTGGTGTGCTTTAACAAAAACTCTTTACCCATATTTGCTTTTGAAAAAATAACTTTATTTAACTTAATAGTAGTGGAAAAACAAAATCGATTTAAAAACTCAATTATTAATTAAGCCAAGTAACATGCTTAATCCATTTTTAGTATATAATAAAAAATCAATCTCATGTACGAAACTATGAATGCATGAAAAATCCCCAAAACAAAAACAGTCCCAAACCACAGTTCAAATAACTTTAGAATCCAAAAACCGAATAAATTTAGGGAATTTTGAATAAAATAAAAATGAAAATAATAGTTTGAAATAGGGTCTAAATTCCGTCGTACGTCTGCATCCCAAACCCGCTCCTAATTCCGTTCATTACTTGAGAAGTTGAGGTAATGAGGTGAGCTTAACAAGCTCAGTGTGAGTCTAACAAATAAGCATTTAGCATACATCCAAGCATTTTCACAAGAACAAATTTTATTTTTATTTTATTACATGAATCCAAATATCAGAATCAAACAACTCTAGCAATATTTTAATGAACCATGATCATGACACAATGCACATGAGAGTTCCTACCCCAACCATCCCCTACACACCACAAGTTCCCAGAACTCGTCTGCCAAACTCCAACGAATGCGAGCAAAGCTCGATGTGGTAAAACCACCAAATAATCATAAATACAGAAAATCTACTGAATAATGAATAATATGATAAAATCGCCAATCTCTTCAGTACTCTAGGTGCTATATATTGATCACAAATAAATGTGGACTTAATATGCCACTGGTACTCCACAAAACTCCTCCGTCAACCATAATGATAACCCACCCCAATGCACATGTAATATGTCATACAATCTCATACATAGTCATAATTCAATACTTTCTCAATTTATTGACATGCTCAACATGCCCTCGAATTATCAAATACTTTCAGTGAACAGGATTGTGGATCCCACTTTCGATTTACCATTAAGGTGGTATCATTCAACAAATCACAATTTCACATATTCTTACAAAAATTTTCTGTGTACATGTATAGCAATCTTTCAAACATTTCATAGCAAATTACTTGTGCAAATATATCATGCATAAGCCTCATTTTTCATTTAGAATCATGCTATACATACAACCAATCATACATCAAATTAAATAATATTTTGAAAATAATATCAACCATGCAATCATTTAGTCAAACTAGCAACTTTCTAACATGCCAAATAGTTAGGGCTCAAAACGTACTTGGTTCGGCCACTTACAAATTTAATTACTTAGCTATTTAGCCAAGCCCAATCAGAAAGCTAAATAATCAAGTATATCATTAAAATCATTATTAACATTCAATTTTTTTAGTTAGGACCCATACCTTATTTTTCGCACTTCTGTAACACACTTGTAATTGTGGCGATTTCTCTAATAATTTTTAAAATTAAATTAAACTAAAAATCAGTATTAAACTCGATTATTACACCTCCTAAATAGCTCTCAAATACCCACTTATGGGTTCAATCCGATGTTTACAATTATAACTATTTTTTGAATCCAAACTATACACTGATTTGATGCGAACCGTACGCGCGAACGTCTTTCAACTTCATGTTGGTTTGGGGCATTTAAGTCGGCACCTAACACATTTAAATAATTTAAAATTAGTAGTTAATGCAAAAGTAAAAATATTTATTTGATCAATTAAGAATCTTTCCCCAATATCTAAACCAAAACTATAAACTAGCTTACAATCAACCATACATACGCTTCCTGAATTGTCAATCTAAATTGTCGATTGATCAAGATTTATTTTCCCTAATTAACACATAATTAAAGGCTGATTAGGAAGAGTTCAAGAAACCAAAGATAATGCTGAAAAAAGATGGGAAAACTTAAAGAAGCAACAACCCCCTTCTTGCCCATAGAAGTACGTACCACCACCAATGGTGGGCAAATTGGGTCTGATTTAAAACCACCTTTAAGATCACTTAGAAAGCTGAAAAAATTTCTTTTTAAATATTTAAAAATCCCTCAAATTTTAGATCTAGAAGTTTTCATTTTTAACTCACAATATTCATCAAGAAATTGAGAGAAATGAACTTACACAAACTAGGTGATAGGGGTGCAATGGCACTTCTTGGCAAGAATGAGAATCGATCTTGGAGGTCCAATTTCAGATTTGGTGCTGGAAAATTAAGGGGAAAATGGAAGCAATGTTTTGAGGAAGATGATTCAAGATATTGTGGCAAAAAGAAAAGAAAAAAAAGATGGTGATGTAAGGGTTTGGGCGACGAAAATAAGGAAGGGAGAAAGAAAAATTGGAAAGAGAGGAGGAAAAGAGAAGGGAGGAACGGCTAGGGTGGAGAAAATGGGATTAAAGCTGATCAATTTGTTTAAAAATAATATTTATACCTAGGTCTATAAGGGTATGGACGACACACACATTAATAAAACAAGGTATATTGCAAAATTTAATTATTTTGCGATAGAAAGGATTCAAACTTGGGACCTTAATTTAACTATCATGCTTTCATAATTATCAATCAACCCTTGTATTATTCCATTATTTTTGAAATAATTTTGCATTCTCATTAATCTAAAATTTGGGATGTTACAGAAAATCACATACCTTGGGATTGTTGCTTTAACAATGACATTATACATCTAGATTACTTTTTCTCCTACGGAATATTGAAAACTATCGACCAAACTCATGCTAATAACGCATTATGAAATAATTAAAGGAAATAACAAACTAAAGAGAAAAAATCAAAACAAAGAGGTAATACAATAGAAAGATAAAGAAGAGAACTTTTTATTTCATTCATTGTGTATATAAACAAGCCTTGTACATGCCTCTATTTATAGACCTTTTAACATGACGCAATCCCATAAGTTACAAAGAATAAATAAATGTTTAATTACAATATAAAACTCTCATAATTCTATTGGGGTTTACTACAATGACAGTTACAACTTTGAGAGTTATGGACATCCATAATAAAGTAATATTTATAACAATTTTTTATAATTACTAGAAATTTGATGCATGAGATTAATATTGTATATATAAGCCAATATCAATATATAGGGTTTTTAATTATTATTTGATATTTAATACATTTACTACTATTTGATTTTAACAATACTTAAATGTAAATGATTGATATCATTGAATATATTAGTATAAATTAAAATAATAAAATAAAATATTTTATAATTAAATATTTTAATTAAATAAATCTAATTTTTTATATAAATATGATAATGACTTAATCAAGTCCAAAATATTTTTTATAATTAATAGAAATTGATGTGTGAGATTAACATTATATATATTAAGACTTATTATTATTTAATGTGTCCAGTTTTTTATTATTATCTAATATTAGAATTTGTCCTCGCTATGCTGGGGTTTTTATTTTTTTATTTGTATAATTTGTATTTTTGGTGTAAAACAAGCTAAATTAAAGAAAAACAAAGCCTAAATCTACATCTTTATTCGATAACTGTTCTTAAGTTATGTTCGATTTCGTTATTTAAATCTTGAGATGGATCCCACATATGAGAGTTGGTATACTATCTTGCCCAACAAACAAAAATCTTGATGATCTCTGCTAGACTCCATGTTACACCTTGAAAAACAAATCGGTTTCTATTTTTCCATATACGCCATGCAACTAGCCCCAAAAAGGTGGGCCAAGAAGTTTTGGCCCATGCCAGCCACTCATGATGTCTTAAATTTTCCTCCACCCATTTAAAAATATTACTTGAAAAGAATTGGGCTTGCCAATTTAGAGGGACAATATTTAACCTATATAATTTATATTTAATTAACAATTAAAATTAATTTCAAAATAAATTTTTAAAATTTATAATTATTTTGTGTTAATCCCTTTATTATGCCCAAATTTAAATATATTACTTTAATTTTAATAGAATTCTCCATTTACTTTTTCGATCTTATTAATTATTTGAAATAGCTAACAATTTTAACTATGCCAAATAAAATAATGTAGTATATATGTTTTTTTCCTTCTTAAAATCATCGCTTTTAACTACATCATGGCTTAATCACATTCTAACTAATTATATTAACATAGATTTTTTATTGGAATGAGTATGTTTAAGAAAAAGCCCACCTCAACATTTTAAATGAAATTATTAACCATGTTAATAATTTGGACTAACTAAATCATTGTTTCATCACTTTATAACTAATCATACTTACAAATATATTTTCTTTGTTGGTACAGTATATATAAGGAAAATTCACTTCAACATTTTAACTGAAATGATTACTTGTGTTAATTATTTAGATTAACTAATTATATTATTGTAATAGTTTGTTTTTAATGGTGTTGGAAACTGTGGTTTTGGGCCCACAAATCTAACGAGTGAGTCCGTAAATTAATATTTTCAAGTTAAATATAGAATTACGTTTAAATTTGATTTAATGATTTATTGTTAATTGAACGAAAAATTAGGTTTAAGTAGTATGTCTTTAGAGTCAAGTGATTTTAGAAAATGAGGTATTGAGACTTTCTTTCTAAGAAATATCGAGGCCGTAAATATTTAATAAAATATTTATGGAATGTTATTAAGGTTGTATTAAAATTTGGTTAAGATATTTTGACTTTTTACTTAGTAAATTAATATAAAAGAACTAAATCGTAAAAGTGACAAAAGTTTACTTTTATTAGATAAAGGTGTTAAAGACTAAATTAACAAGGGTTTAAGTGGCAATTCCACCATTTTTTAGTGGCATGAACAATTAGTATGGTTTATATAGTTTATGGGTGAATAAATGTGTCGATATTAAAAAAATATTAAAATAAGTTAAGAAAAATAAAGAAACAATAAAATAAAAAGAAACAAATCACCTTCATTTTTTTATGGTTTAGCTTCCTCCAACCAAAACTCCATTTTTGGAGACAAAGGAAGTTACGGCCAACTCTTCTCCATGCAAGCTTGTGGTTTTGAGGTTTGTTTTTAGCGATTTTTATGTTCTTGTAACTGTATTAGCTTAATTTAGTTAGTCCGGGGTTAGTTTATTAGTTGTTAAAAGTTGAGGAATTTTTCATGAATGAATTGGGAGTATTTGTGATCTTAGTTGATAAATTAGTAAGCTTGATTGTTATGTAGAAGTCATTTGTTAAGTGATTTTTGGCAATTTTAATGTTTAGGGATTTATTTGTGAAAATAGTAAAATTTAATTTAAATATTGTGAAGTGGTGGTAAAAATGCGCTGATTATAAGCTCTATGAAAACTGGCTAGCATGAACTTTAATTACAAGTGGTTAAATTGCAAGTTTCGGGTTTACGGACTAAATTGCATAAAAGGTAAAATATTGGGGGTAATTTTGTAAATTTCCCATTTTCAAGTGTTATAAGTTTAATTAGTTATTTTTAAGTTATTGAATGGTTTAATTGAATGAAAATTATTATTTAGATAAAGAAACGAGCCAACTGGATCTAAATCGATAGAAAAGTTAAAGTGTCAGACTAGTAGGCGGCTTCATTTTTACAACTATTTTTGTTAAGGTAAGTTCGTGTTTTATTTTAAAATATTAAATTTGAATTTATAAGATTAATTATATATGTGTTTATGAAATTGTTTATTTGATTGATTTAAATTGAAAAAAAAGAAGAAGAAGAAATGATTGTGATTGAAATATCTCATGGTATTGTACTCGAAAAGGAAAAGGCCATGGTTGAAAGAAACCATGGCACTACATTCGGAATTTTTGAATACTTGAAAATGTTGAAAAGGAAGTTACTCGAAAGGGATAACATATGAAAAGGTTGAAAAAGAAATATCCAAAAAGGATATCAAATGAAAAGGTTGAAAAAGACGTTATTCGAAAATGATATCAAATGAAAAGGAAGAAAATGATGGAATCAGAAAAGGATATCAATGAAAAGGCCGAAAAGGATAGCAATGAAAGGTCGGTATCTCATCATTCAACCATCCGCTATTCAGGTAACATGTGAGATATGTATCATAAGTATGAATATGAGATGCATGTTTTGATTAGTATAGTTTGATAATGAATATTAGTGCCTCGATAATTATATGTTTCATATGTCTACAAATATGTTATCTAGTTATGCTTGTCGAGTGTTTAGAGAATTAAATGGTTATATGAGTATTATCCTGAGTATTCGATGTTATTCTATGCGGTTCAATGGGCAATGTAATGGTTAAAAATGAAAAGGTATGTAAATGAAATGAACTATGATTTTTGAGTAATGATATGGATTATGATGAAATGTGAAATTGAAAGGAAAAATTGGTTTAATGTATGTGTATGAAAGATGAATTACGAAAGTGAAATGTTAGATATATTTTTATATCATGCTCTGATTGGATTTATATATGAAATGTTGCACCAACTAACCATGTGAGGTGATTTGTATAGAAAAGGAAAGTTGGCTTATGATATAATGAAGTTATGCTTGGTTGTTTAACTTAAAATGTTCGGTAAGTAAGTATCCTTGATACGAGCTTACTAAGCACTAGTTACTTATGTTGTTTTTTTCTCTATCTTTTAGATCATTGGAAAGGTTAATCGGTTGGAATCTCGTCGAAGTATCATCACACTATTCATTCGTCATGTTGGTAGCTTTGGTTTTTTTGGGTTAATGGTTATAAATGGCATGTAATAGGAGTTTTTTTATGTTAGTTGTCAATATGATGTGGTTAAAGCTTATTTGTCTATATGGCTTGATATTGGCTTATAAATGTATATATGTATGTGTTTTGTTCACTTGTGAATGCTTTGAGATTTAAATGGCTTCTGGTTCATTGATGTGTGAAGGAAGTGGTTAAATAGTAGGTGTGATGTAAGTTTAAGGTATGGAATTATGGCATTGAGTTTGAATTGATTTAGATGTTAACATGTGGTACCAATGAGGGTAAATTGAATAGGCATTTAGATTAAATGATATATGTTTGTTTTGGCATGTATAGGATTGTTTGTCTATTTGGTATATATTGGATTATGCCAAGCCTTGGTGTGCCTTAATGCTTTTGTTGATGGTTTGTATATAAAGTGTATTTATACGATGTTAATGGTTGTGCATGGCCTTTTGAAATTAAAACAGAAATGGTTGATTGAAATGTTTTTGGATGTGGATATTTGGTATATTTTAAGTATGTTAAATGATTAAACTTATGATGTTAAATTGATTTTGGATAAGTGTCTGAAATGTGGTGCCTTTGAATGGCTTATGGATTAGAACATATATGTTGGTTGAATTGGTATGTTTTTCATGTGTTTAAGGTGTTTTCTGGTCATATGAATGTGTATGAGAAATGTTTGTTATGGTATGCAAGTATAGGTTTTGAAATGGCTTAGGACACGGGCTATCACATGGCCGTGTGTCACGTACAGTTACCTCACACGACCGTGTGTCATTTATATTTTAAGTGCATGTTTCACATGGTCTGCAACAGTCCTATTTAGACCCTAATCAGAACGGTGGTTTCAGGAGCATGAACCCGAGTTAGAAAAATATTTTAAAATTATTTTCTGTGTTTATTTTGTATGAATTTATATCTGTGAAATTTTCGTGATTTAATTTTATCTTTTGAGTGTCCATTTAAATAAAAGGACTTAATCGCGTAAATTAAAAATTGGGTAGTTTAATGTATAAGGGCCAAAATGCTGTTGGCTTTTAAAATGGAAGCCTTTATGTTGCAATTGGCCCATAAATTATTAAGTGGACGACAATAGGTTTATATTATAAGGTTCTGATATAAATTAATTAATATTATAAACTGTTATAATATAACATATATCATAAAAATAAAATAATAAGCCAAGTTCATATTATGTTCTTTTGACCGAAACCAAAATAAGAAAGAAAAAAAGAAAAGAAAACCTAGTTCGGCTATAGTCAAGCTCAATCAAGGTATGTAGCTAGTTCGATTTTTGATTATTTTTACGTTTTTAATATCGTTGCTTCGAGTACTATAAAACACATGCTTAAATTTTTTATTTTGATGAATATTTTGAGTTATGCCATTGATGAGAGCTTCTGATTTTTGTTGTTTGATGATGAAAAATGGAAGATATGTTTTAGATTAACATGTTTTGTATTGGAGTTTTTGATGATATTGAGTAATTAGGACTAAATTGCAAAAATAATAATTTGAGGGACTAAAATGTGAAATAAATGAAATATATGGACTTGTATGAGTATGGGTAAAATTCGGCCCAACATGGGTATATTGAAATTTTGTATATTTTGTTTTTTGTGCAATAGGGACTAAATTGTGAAAAATGCAAATGTTAGGGGCAAAATGGTAATTTTCCCATTTATGTGTTTTTGGACTAAATTGAATGAAAATATGTTTGAATGAGCTTAATTTGAATATGTTTAGATCAAGAACCCAAGAAATCAGATTTGGATCGGGGGAAAACGAAAGTTGTCGACTAGCTGCCCTGTTCTGTTTTGTACCATCTGAGGTAAGTTTATAAGCAAATAGACGTACTTAATTATAAGCATGTGCAAATTATACTTGCTAAAATGAAATATGTGATTTTAATTATGCATTGGTCGAATGTGAGTAAGCTTGAATACTATGTTTTTGAATTTGTTTCAACCGAGTCACGACGTCCGAAAGTCCCGTTTGAACCTTAGGAATAACTAGGATACATATGTCATGACATAGGATTTTGATATATGTGTGCGAGTAAGACCATGGCATCGATATGTGATTTCGATATATGTGTACGAGTAAGACCCTATCTGGGACAGTGGCATCGATATGTGACTACATGTAAGACCACGTCTGGGACGTTGGCATTGTACGATTTATGTGATTATCTGAGTGTCCTATCCAATTCCGAATGGTTCATCGGGCAAAGGTAAATCATGTATAGATGTGTAAAACGATCTAAATGGGCAGGTATGAGTTAGCTTATTGGCTACTACTAATAAGGTAAGTATGTACTTAATATTTGTTTTATTCATGTGTAATCGATAATGATGACTGTAAATGAGTTTGGCATGTGTATTCGGCCTTATGGCTAAATAAATCGAGTATCAATGAAATGATTCATAATTATGTGCAAATGTTTGTGACCATAAATATTCGGCCTTATAGGTGATATATATATGTGAGGTTATGATATGATTTTCGAGCTTATGTATATAAGTATACGTAGGTATGGTTTTACTATAACTAATTGCTTTTGCAAGTTGATTGTTGAAATGTTAATATGACTATGTGAGTATTCGACTTAGGTGAAGAAATGGTCTAAAAAAATATCTTAAGTAACCTATTTGAAGTTTTGAGGCCAAGTATGTTATTGTTAGTATAATTCGGTTAATTATATTAAGTTAAATATGACATTTGGTTGTTTATTTGCTTATGACTTACTAAGCTATGATAGCTTACTCTGTGTGTTCATGTTACTTTGTTTTATAGATTTTGGATTCAAGTTACAAGCTCGGGGATCATCAGCAAAGCCTATCACACTATTTACAGTTTCGGTATTTAAATATTCGAACTTAAATTATGGCATGTATAGGCTGGAGTGTGTTTTGTAAAGTTGGATTTTTGTTTATGTGTAATCTAAGCCATGTGAAAATGGCTAAATTATTATATTAGAATTCGGTTATGTTAGGTAAGGCTTATATTAATCTTGATTATTAAGTTGTGTGCCATGAAGTATAATATATGTGATAAGCACTATATGTTTTGAAAAGGACATGTTTATTATGTTTAGACTTGGTCTTGTAAGTTCTTAGTCAAAATGTTTAATGAGCTTGTTCATTGGTAATTGATGATGGAAGTTTTGGATGCGTATGTGACTTTAAGTAGCAAGATTCGGTTGTGAAAGAATAATAGTATAATATGTATTTGATATGTTAATTAGTTTGTAATGGAAAATATGAAATGCAGAATAATTTAATGATGGGTGATTAAGTTCTAGCTTGATTAATTCGATTATTAAGTGGTAAGTAATACATGTGTTTCATGATTAATTTGGTTGACTGTTTGGTATGTATTTGATGCTTAAATGTTAAGTGTGGCATTGGCTTTAGGGTAAATGCGCACCATGCTTATATATATGTATTGGTTTGGTTATATATAAATGGTTGGTCTTATATTGAGACTACACCGAGTGTGTAACCAAAATTCATGACATTTCTAATGATGTTATATATATTTGGCCGTATGGTTCACTATGAATGTTATTGAGTTAAGGTAAATTATGAAATTGATGGGTAAAGAGAAAGACATATGCATGATACAAATTTTGGGTGTTCACTTATGGACTAAGTTAAAACATGTGTATATGACATTTGGTCTTATTATATATGCTAAGTTTTTATGTGCCTTATATATGTGTAATGATGTTTATATTTATGGATGCTATAAACTTATATATATGGTTATATGAATTTGCTAAATACATGTACTTTGTAAATGTGTACAATGACATAAATTAACCTAATAAACTAGGAAATGAGGTGGGTTGACTTATAACCAATTACTTGTTTTTATTTGGTATTAATATGTAAAACATATGAGACTCATATAGATTACTATGCTAATGCCGCATATATGAACTTGTAGATGTATTATAATTTGTATTGTTACATGTGACCGATATGACTATATATATACATATGATATGAAATGTTCAAATTTAAGAGTTGTATTAGTTTATGAAATAAATCCTAATTAACTTTCGAGACATATTTATATGAATATATAAATATTTATATTTAATTGTTCAGAACCGTGTTTTATTCTGTAATGCCTTATGACCTTATTCTGGCAACGGATATGGGTTAGGGGTGTTACATTTAGTCACTCTCCCCCCTTAGGGATTTTCGGCCCCGAAAATTTTACCAGTGAATAGGTTCAAATAACGTTCTCTCATTGCATCCTCTGGCTCCCACATTGCTTCCTCAACTCCGTGTTTAAGCCACAGTACTTTAACTAATGAAATCTTCTTATTTTGTAACTCTTTAATCTCGTGAGCCAGAATACGAATCGGTTCTTCTTCGTACGTCATATTGGGCTTAATCTCAATCTCAAACAAACTTATCACATGTGAAGGATTAGATCGATATCTACGAAGCATCGAGACATGGAATACATTGTGGATATTTTCTAACTCAGGTGGAAACATCAGTCTGTAAGCAACCTGCCCAATACGTTCTACAATCTCATATGGTCTAATAAACCTCGGACTCAATTTGCCTTTACGACCAAATCTGAGTATCTTCTTCTACAGTGAGACTTTCAAGAAGACTTTATCTCCTATATGAAATTCTATATCTGTATATTTCAAGTCTGCATATGATTTCTGACGATCTGATGCCGCTTTCAGACTTTCATGGATCACCTTCACTTTCTGTTCAGTTTCTCTAATCAAATCGACCCCATGTATTTTATTTTCATTGAGCTCAGTCTAGTACAATGGTGTTCGACATTTACGACCATATAAAGCCTCATAAGGTGTCATTTTGATACTCCACTAAAAGCTGTTATTATACGTAAATTCAATCAAAGGTAGGTATCATTCCTACGTACTTTTGAACTCAAGAATGCAACATCTCAACATATCCTCAAGTATCTGAATGATTCACTCAGACTGGCCATCTGTTTGCGGATGGAAAGTAGTACTGAAATGTAATTTCGTACCCAGTGCATCTTGCAGTTTCTTCCAAAACCGCGATGTAAACCTCAGATCTCTATCCGAAACGATATATATAGGCACACCATGCAATCTTACAATAACATACAATTCAGCCAGCTTATCAAGCGAGTAGTCTGTACGTATCGGAACAAAATGAGCCGATTTAGTCAATCTATCCACAATAACCCAGACTCTATCTTTCTTGCTCGGTGTTAACGGTAAACTAGATACAAAATCCATAGTAACTCTATCCCATTTCCATTCCGGTATCATAATCGGCTGAAGCAATTCAGAAGGTACTTGATGCTCGGCTTTTACTTGTTGACAAATTAAGCATCTTGCAACAAAGTCAAAAATGTCTCGTTTCATACCATGCCACCAATAAAGCTATTTCAGATCATTATACATCTTTGTACTACCTGGGTGAATAGATAACCGATTGATATGAACTTCATTTAAAATCATCTAAACCAACACTAAGTTCTTCAAGACACATATTCGATTTCTGAATCTCAAACAGTCATCAGCATCAACTCGAAACTCTGAATCAGCATTTAGATCACATTGAGCTCGTTTTGCTCTCAACTCATTATCAACCTTCTGGGCATAAAAAATTTGTTGAACAAATATTGGTCTTGCTTTCAATTCAGCTATTATCGAACGATCATCATACATAACCATATGCGTATTCATAGCATGCAAAGCGAACAATGATTTTGACTTAAAGCATCGGTAACAATGTTAGCCTTTCCCAGGTGATAATCAATCACAAGCTCGTAGTCTTTTAACAATTCTAACCATCAGCGTTGTCTCAAATTCAGATCTTTCTGAGTCATCAAGTACTTCAGGCTTTTGTGATCAGAAACAGATAGTGACGTAAAATTTTCAACGCAAATACAATAGCTGCCAACTCTAGGTCGTATGTCGGATAGTTCTTTCCATGTGGCTTTAACTGTCTCGAGGCATAAGCTATACCTTTGCCTTCCTGCATCAATACATAGCCTAAACCATTTAAAGATGCATCACTATAAATAATAAATTCTTTACCCGATTCTGGTTGAACTAGAACTGGAGCTTCGGTCAAAAGGGCTTTCAACTGATCAAAATTTTTCTGGCACTTCTCCGACCACTTGAACTTAACATCTTTCTATAATAGCTTCGTCATTGGAGCTCCAATCATAGAGAAACCTTTCACGAACCATCTATAATAACCAGCAAGTCCCAGAAAACTTTGGACTTCAGATACATTCCTCGAAGGTTTCCAATCAAGTATAGCTGAAATTTTACTCGGATCAACCCGAATACCCGATGCTGATACTACATGGCCCAGAAAACTGACTTCACTTAACCAGAACTAACATTTACTGAACTTCGCATACAACTGCTTGTCTCGCAAAGTTTGTAACACAAGTCTCAGATGTTCGGCATGTTCGGTTTCATCACGAGAGTAGATCAAGATGTCATCTATGAACACAACCACAAACCGATCTAGATACGGTCTGAAGATCCGATTCATCAAATCCATAAAAACAGCAGGTGCATTAGTGAGTCCGAATGGCATAACTAAAAACTTATAGTGTCCATACCTCATTCGAAAAGCAGTCTTTGGCACGTCGGAGTCTTTAACTCGCAACTGATAATAGCCCAATCTCAAATCTATTTTCGAAAACACTGTAGCCCCTTTCAGTTGATCGAACAGATCATCAATCCATGGAAAATGATATTTATTCTTTATACTCACCTTATTGAGCTGTCTATAATCAATGCACATTCTCATAGTTCCATCTTTTTTTTCACAAACAGTACTGGTGCACCCCAAGGAGAAACTCGGTCGTGCGAAACCTCTATCTGTCAACTCTTGCAACTGAGCTTTCAATTCCTTTAATTCTGTATATGCCATTCTATACGGAGCTATAGATATCTGAGTCATCCTAGGCATTAATTCAATACCAAAATATACCTCCCGAATAAGTGGAAAACCCGATAATTCTTCAGGAAACACATCTAGATACTCACATACAACAGGTATTGATTCAATGTTTCTTTCGGCCACTTTACTGTCAAGCACATATGCAAAGTAAGCTTCGTAGCCTTTTCTCACATATTTCTGAGCTAACATAAAAGAAATCACTGCTGATAAACCATACAAATAACTAGATTCAATCCGAATAACCTCATCATTCTGACTCTGTAGATCAATGGTCTTTCTCTTACAGTTAACAATAGTATCATGTAATGTCAACCAAACCATACCCAGAATTATGTCGCACTCATCAAATGGCAACAACATCAAATCAGCTGGAAAGTACAAATCTCGAACCATCAAGGGACAATTCTTACATACTTTATCAACCATACCATACTGGCCCAAGGGGTTTGACATTTTAATCACAAACTCAGTAGACTCAACATGTAGAGTCTTGCTGAATACTAATGTCTCACACGCATAAGAATGAGTAGAACCAGGATCAATCAATGCAATTACATTAGTATCATAGAGTGAATGTACAAGTAATGACCTCTGGGAATAATGCCTCTTCGCGTGCGCGTATAGCATAGGCTCTGGCGGGTGCGTGAGCCTCAAATCTGATTGTTATATCTTTAGTCCCTCTCTGACTGCCACTCGCATTACCAACAATTTTGGGTGGTCTACCTCGAGCTGCAATATTACCCAATCTCGTATTATGCACTAGATTTTCCTCAACTAACACTGGGCAATCACGAATATAATGATCCATCGATCCACATTTAAAACAAGCCCGATCATGCAGCCTGCAACTGCCGGGATGTCATTTGCCACAATGTTTACACTCGAGTTGATTTGATCAGAAATTACCCACACCCGCTACTGAGGTAGCTCTCGAGCTCACTGATGGTCTATTCTGATCCCGTCTAGAGTAACCTGAAGTGGCTTTAGAATGGCTGAAATCATCTTAGAACTTCTTTGATTCCGATTGAAATGACTTACTGAATGATCTCTTACGCGAATCCCTAGCTTCAAAATCAGCTTTTCCTTTCTCTTTCTCGAGCTCTTCAGCTTTGCATGCTCGCTCAACAAGTACTACAAACTCTTTTATCTCAAGTATGCCAACTAATAGTTTAATCTCTCCGTTCAGTCCATCTTCAAATCTTTTACACATTATAGCTTCGGTAGAAACACACTCTCGAGCATACCAACTGAGTCTCACAAATTTCCGCTCGTACTCTGCTACGGTCATCTGACCCTATTTCAGCTCTAGAAATTCTTTACGTTTCTAGTCGATAAATCTCTGGCTAATATATTTCTTACGGAACTCAGTCTGAAAGAATCCCCAGGTCACCCAATCACTCGGAACCACTAATACAAGGGTATTCCACTAGTGATATGCTGTGTCTCGAAGCAAAGATATGGCACACTTCAAACATTCATCTAGGGTATAGGATAGCTTATCAAACACACAAATAGTATTATCAAGCCAGAACTCAGCCCGCTCAGCATCATCATCATCATCAGTAGCTTTAAACTCTTCAGCCCCATGTTTTCTGATTTTATCAACATGTGGCTTATATAATCTCAGCGGATCACTTACTTGAGGTATAGCAGGCATCGAAGATGGATTAGTCAGGGGTGGAGGTTGTTGTGCTGTCAGATTAGTCCGGATATATTAAGTAAACCAGTCATTCATCATTTGATAGAAGGCTTATTTAGCCTCACTATCTTGATTATTTGAAGTCGATCGAGAATCAGCCGGTGCTGTCCCTTGCACGAGAGCAGGCGCTACACTCTCGACATCATCAGCTACAGCTCTGTCGGGATCCATTTACTATATGAAAACACATGTTCAAATGTCAGAAGTAATCACACTATCGCACTATATAATATGACATATATAGCTGGACTCACACGTACTACGTTAGTCCTAGAACCGATTAAACCGCAGCTCTGATACCAATTATTTGTAACACCCTTAACCCATATTCGTTACTGGAATAGGGTCATAAGGCATTACAGAATAAAACACAATTCTGAACAATTAAATATAAATATTTATATATTTATATAAGTATGTCTCGAAAGTTATTTAGGATTTATTTCATAAACTAATACAACTCTTAAATTTGAACATTTCATATCATATGTATATATATAGTCATATCGTTCACATGTAACAATACAAATTATAATACATCTACAATTTCATATATGCGGCATTAGCATAGTAATCTATATGAGTCTCATATGTTTTACATATTAATACCAAATAAAAACAAGTAATTGGTTATAAGTCAACTCACCTAATTTCCTAGTTTATTAGGTTAATTTATGTCATTGTACACATTTACACAGTACACATATTTAGCAAATTCATATAACCACATATATAAGTTTATAGCATCCACAAATATGAACATCATTACACATATATAAGGCACATAAAAACTTAGCATATATAATAAGACCAAATGTCATATATACATGTTTTAACTTAGTCCATAAATGAACACCCAAAATTTGAATCATGCATATGTCTTTCTCTTTACCTACCAATTTCATAATTTACCTTAACTCAATAACATTCATAGTGAACCATACGGCTAAATATATATAACATCATTACAAATGTCATGAATTTTGGTTACACACTCGGTATAGTCTCAATATAAGACCAAACATTTATATATAACCAAATCAATATATATATAAGCATGGTGTGTATTTGCCCTAAATCCAATGCTACACTTAATATTTAGGCATCAAATACATACCAAACAGTCAACCAAATTAATCATGAAACACATGTATTACTTACCACTTAATAATCGAATTAATCAAGCTAGAACTTAATCACCCATCATTAAATTATTCCGCATTTCATATTTTCCATTACAAACTAATTAACATATCAAATACATATTATACTATTATTCTTTCACAACCGAATCTTGCTACTTAAAGTCACGTACACATCCAAAACTTCCATCATCAATTACCAATGAACAAGCTCATTAAACATTTTGACTAAGAACTTACAAGACCAAGTTTAAACATAATAAACATGCCATTTTCAAAACATATAATGCTTATCACATATATTATGCATTCATGGCACACAACTTAATAATCAAGATTAATATAAGCCTTACCTATAATAATCGAATTCTAATATAATAATTTAGCCATTTTCTCATGGCTTAGATTACACATAAACAAAAATCCAACTTTACAAAACACACTCCAGCCTATACATGCCATAATTTGAGTTCGAATATTTAAATACCGAAACTGCAGATAGTGTGATAGGCTTTGCTAATGATCATCGAGCTTGTAACTTGAATCCAAAATCTATAAAACAAAGTAACATGAACACACAGAGTAAGCTATCATGGCTTAGTAAGTCATATGCAAATAAACAACCAAATGCCATATTTAACTTAATATAATTAACCGAATTATACTAACATTAACATACTTGGCCTCAAAATTTCAAATAGGTTACTTAAGATATTTTTATAGACCATTTATTCACCTAAGCCGAATACTCGCATAGTCATATTAACATTTCAACAATCAACTCCCAAAACCAATTAGTTATAATAAAACCATACCTACGTATACTTATATACATAAGCTCGAAAATCATATCATAACCTCACATATATATATCACCTATAAGGCCGAATATTTATGGTCACACACATTTGCACATAATTATGAATCATTTCATTGATACTTGATTTATTTAGCCACAAGATCGAATACACATGCCAAACTCATTTACATTAATCATTATCGATTACACATGAATAGAACAAATATTAAGTACATACTTACCTTATTACTAGTAGCCAACAAGCTAACTCATACCTAACCATTTAGCTCGTTTTACACATTTGTACATGATTTACCTTTTCCCGATGAACCATTCGAAATTGGATAGGACACTCGGATAATCATATAAATCGTACAATGCCAACGTCCCAGACGTGGTCTTACATGTTGTCACATATCGATGCCACTGTCCCAGACAGGGTCTTACTCGTACACATATATCAGAATCACATATCGATGCCATGGTCTTACTCGCACACATATATCAGAATCCTATGTCATGACATATGTATCCTAGCTATTTCTAAAGTTCAAACGGGACTTTCGGACGTCGTGACACAGTTGAAACGAATTCAGAAACATAGTATTGAAGCTTACTCACATTCGGCCAATGCATAATTAAAATCACATTTTTCATTTCAGCAAGTATAATTTGCACATACTTATAATTAAGTACGTCTATTTGCTTATAAACTTACCTCGGACGGTACAAAACAGAACAGGGTAGCTAGTCGACAACTTTCATTTTCCCCCGATCCAAATTCGATTTCTTGGGTTCTTGATCTAAACATATTCAAATTAAGCTCATTCAAACATATTTTCATTCAATTTAGTCCAAAAACACATAAATGGGAAAATTACCATTTTTCCCCTGACATTTACACTTTTCACAATTTAGTCCCTATTGCACAAAACACAAAATATACAAAATTTCAATATACCCATGTTGGGCCGAATTTTACCCATACTCATACAAGTCCATATATTCCATTTATTTCACATTTTAATCCCTCAAATTATTATTTTTGCAATTTAGTCCTAATTACTCAAAATCATCAAAAACTCCAATACAAAACATGTTAATCTAAAACATATCTTCCATTTTTCATCATCAAACAATAAAAATCACAAGCTTTCATCAATGGCATAACTCAAAATATTCATCAAAATAAAAAATTTAAGTGTGGGTTTTGTAATACTCGAAGCAACGATCTCAAAAACGTAAAAATTATCAAAAACTGAACTAGCTACATACCTTGATTGAGCTTGACTATGGCCGAACTAGGTTTTCTTTTCTTTTTTTCTTTCTTATTTTGGTTTTAATCAAAAGAACATAATATGAACTTGGCTTATTATTTTATTTTTATGATATATGTTATATTATAATAGTTTATAATATTAATTTACTAAAGTAACCTTAATTAATTTATATCAAAACCTTATAATATAAACCTATTGCTGTCCACTTAATAATTTATGGGCTAATTGCAACATAAAGGCTTCCATTTTAAAAACCAAAAGCATTTTGGCCCTATACATTAAACTACCTAATTTTTAATTTACGCAATTAAGTCCTTTTATTTAATCGAACACTCAAACGACAAAATTAAATCACAAAAATTTCTGAGATATAAATTCACACAAAATAAACACAAAATAATTTTAAAATATTTTTCTAACTCGGATTCATAGTCCCGAAACCACTGTTCCGATTAGGGTCTAAATCAGACTGTTACATGGTCTGAGACACGACCTACAATATAGCATTGTGTCTCAAAGTAGTTTGTCACATGATTTAGCACATGACCTACAGCATGACCGTGTCGTCTTATTTCGAATATGCACATGGGCGGACACACGGGTTGGGACATGACCATGTGACCCCTACTTTCTTAATTTTTAAGGTTTTTCCTAAAATTTTTTGATTTATACAAAATGATCCCAATTGTTTTTAAATTGTTTTTAGGGCCCTAGAAGCTCAATTTAAGGCCCTAATGTGTATTTTTGCTATAGTTGGAATGAGTTATTAGAATTTATACTTAAGTTGAATTATTGTTCTATTTTGAAGTTTAAGGTTCTGTTCTGTACAGTAATGCTCTGTAACTCTAAGCCGATGATGGAGACAAGTTAGGAGTATTACAATTATTAAATTAAATGAAAATTTATTTCAAATTAAGTTATAGTGACTAAACCTAAAATTGAGTATAACAAAAGGACCAAAACCCTAATTTGACATTATAAAAATAGAAGAGACAATTATGCCAAATTAAATTATAGGAACTCAATGTCAAATCTGAATATGATAAAAGGACCAAATCCTCAATTCCACATTCTTTTCTCCCCCCTAACAAGGCCCAGTCCCTTCTCTTTTCCCCAATACCCGCCTAACTAAATAAATTAATAAATAGAAATGTTAGGCTAAACACTTCTACAATGCCTAGCTATAGTAAAACATGTATTTACTTTTTATATATGTCATAAATTTGATATTTTTATTTTAATAACACTTAGATAGTTCTGAATGTCTTTTACCATGTTTTGAAATATTAACTCAAAATTAATGGTTTTTCAAGATGAAATTTTAATACATATTTAAATGATAAGTTATTTTTTCTAATTGTTTAATTTTTTTGGTAGATAAAAAAGTAAATTAACTACTGATTATCTATAACACAGTAATCGCATGTTGAGCATCTATACCCGAAAGGTAGAGGTCTCCACTCTCAATTTTGTGTATTCCTTGCATTATTTTCAACAGATACAACCAACCTATGTACATTAGATCTTGCACAGCACCACGAAGATTGGAAAATATGATGCATATTGAAAGGCTCCCCTTGAAACACACGAGTTTCGTTGTTTCCACAATTTCTAACAAATAATTCCAAATAAAGAATACTAATCAATTTTTGGAAAACCTAACACGAAATCATTCCTCAAATTCATGGTGACCCATTCAAACAACGGGGTGGAAAAATATAGAGGCCAAACTCCCACCGAAATAATTTGTTTCCACACTTCATGTGCCTTGTAATAGTATTTAAGCACATGAAGAATAGATTCCTCAGCAATACCACAAATGCTACAATAAGCGTTACTGCTTATATCTCATCCAAAGTAATCAACTTTAGTCAACAATCGTTCTTTGAACACCAACCAAAGGAACTGTCTAACTCGTTGAAGACCAAGAAAAGACCAAACAAGCTTCCCTTTGTTCTCCACCAGATGTAAACAATTCTACATAAGAATATTATAGGTAGATTTAGTAGTAAATTGGCCATTAGAGGACCATTTAGACACTAGAACGCCATACTCAACAAAAAGACATAGAGCCGGAATACCTGTCAAACCTGTGCAAAAAACTTTATTTCCAATTACCGTTTGCCAATGTCACCTCATTGAGAGTAGTGGATACAACAATAGGTTCAATATTCCTACAAAGATTAATCAAAGGACCAACTTCCAAACCCATGTATTAGTTCAAAACTTAATAAGGCTGCCATCACTCATTAACCAAATGAGACTCTATCATAAAAGAAGCCAGATCTTAGAGAGGGATCTCCAAACAAAAGAACATAATCTCCTCGTAATATACTCGGGATAATCCACATTAATTTTATATTTAGCTCGAAGAAATTTTACCCATAATGTACTTTTATTCATGAGTAGAATAAATCCCAATTTTCATGAGAATGAATCATTCTGTTCCTTCAGACTTCCAGTACCGAGGCCTCTATTAGAAAGAGGTTGACAACAATCTACCCATTTAACTAAAGAAATCTTCGATTGTACACTATCCTTCCCTCAAATAAAACCCTTAGAAAGTTTTTCAATTTCAACACAAATGGTAACATGAATTTTCACAATTTGCATGAAAAAATTTGTCACATCCCATTTCCTTAATAACTTAATAGTCAAAAGGATGAATCTGTCTGTAACAACCCATTTTTCAGTGAAATCAGAATAGTGATTTCGGGACAACAAATCCAACCCAAAATATATTTTATTTTTATTTTATCATATGGCCTGTAATATGTTAGAAATGACGTGTGAAAATTTTGATATGAAAATTTTATCGATTAAGTATTTAATTACGAGAAGGACTAAACGCATGAAATGCAAAAGTTGAGTTCTAATAGCTATAAGGATAAAATAGCTATGGAATTCAAAACTTAAGGTCCTTATATGGTAATTAGACCATTAATAAAAGTACGTAGATTTTTATGGTGACTCATCCATAGAATTATAGAAAAAGGGTAAGGACTAAATTGGAAATAGCAAAATATTAATTAATTAAAAGATGAAAAGAATTATATCATCTTATTTTGTCATCTTCAACCTTAAAAATACATGGAAACCCTAGGAGAGAGGAAAGAAGCTTTCAAGGCCTAATTGGGTAAGTTTCCTTGTCCCCTTTTTAGTAATTTTGGTATTTTTGAAACTGGGATAGCTTAATCTCTCTATTTGAGGGATTAATTTGAAGAGTTATCAAGGTATGTAAATGGTCCATGGATGTATTATGCTGGAAATTAGAAATTTATGGTAGAAAATGAAAGATTATTGATAGATAAACAACTTTTACAAGGTAATTTTTTATGAAAATTTAATTAGGGACTAAAATGTAAAATTTTGAAATTGAAGGAAAAATTCTAAAATTTCATGTATACATGTGCTGTAAAATTTTTAATGGGGCTTTGGTTAGGCTTGGAATAAGGAGTAACTTGCACAAGTTTCATTTTCTAGGCCTGGGGACAATCAGAATTTTTAGAAAAGTTAAGGGCAAAATGGTAATTTTTTCTAGGACATAAATTGAGTCTGTCTAAGTATGAAATGTATGAAATTAATGATTAAATTCATTTACATAGATCTGGACAACACTAATTCAAGGTTAGATCGAGGGAAAGAAAAGATTTCAGATTAGTAGACTTTTGCGCAAACAAGTGTCGAGGTATATTCGTGTAACTTAATCAGACATGTAATTATGTTAATTAATTTTTATGTTGTATGAAATGTGATTTATGTTGATGTGCTTCACTTGTATGCTATGATGAAAAATGAAAATAAGCTTGAAATGGTGATAAAGGGTTAGTCCCGATTGGATGTTGAATTCCAATGATTGTGTGCGCTTTCTCGAAACAAGTAGGGTCCTGCATTTGTTGCAGACGTGATTTAGCTCAGACGAGTAACCCCAATGACCCTATTATAAAAAGGATTTAGCTCAGACAGGTAGTCCTGATATAATACCTCTCGAGCATTTGTTATGATTAGGGTTTAGTTTGGATTGGTAACCCTAATTGAGCTCTTGTGAGCATACGCTATATAAAGGATTTAGCCTGGACTGGTAATCGTGTTATACGAAATGTGGCTCATGAATGTATTCCTTGGTTAAGTACTCTAAGGGGTAGCCTTGATAAGAATTGACGAATTAATGAATCATACACCTTGAGTGTACTATTTGAGCCTTCATCTGAATTTCAACGATTCAACGGACATATAACTCTTGACATGGCACAAAGACTTTGAGATGAATTGATAATGACTTGAAAGAATATTGCTTGAAGAGCTCATTTATGTTTCTTGATTTATACGAATAGTTTGGTGACTTACATGTTTGATGGAATGTATATGATTAGGCCATTTAGCCAAATGGATAGAAATATAACCTTCTATGCCTAGATTTTAATAAACAAGATTGGTAAGTTTAGCTTCTGTTATACGAATTTACTAAGCATAAATGCTTACTCCTTTTATTTTTCCCTTGTTCTATAGTGCTTGGAAACTCGTGAAGGCTGAAAGATCGTTAGAGCATCGTCACACTATTGTTTAGCATTTTGGGTATATTTTGTGAAATCATTTTAGTATAATGGCATGTATAGGGAAACTTGGCCAATAGTGGCTTGAAAATGTTATTTTGTAACCTAGCCATTGGGATGGCTAGTAATGGCTTATTTTTGTATGATTAAATAGATGATGATGTTATATTCATATGTGATATGTTATGAATATGTTATCAAAAGTTGCTATTGCCTAAGTTAATCCAAGGTAAATTTATAATCATTTATGTATGTAGTGTTATGCCTTGTTAAATGATGAATTTGCCTACTTTAAATACTTGAATTGGCTGGTATTGGTTGTGTATCTCAAGTGCAGGCCTTGGGTGAAAACTTGGGTGAAAAATGGAGCTAGGAATGGCTTTATTTTGTCCACACAGGCAGACACACGGGTGTGTGTCTAGACTGTGTGTGACACATGGCCTAGTAGCACGGGCATGTGTTTAGGCCATGTGTCCCTGCACCTAAAATTTGATAAATAGAATGCTCAGAATTTAGCACACGAGTAGAGAAATGGGCGTGTGTCTCAGCCGTGTGGACGGCACGGCCTCGAACATAGGCTGTGAAGTCTGCACCTAATTTATAAAAATTAATTTTTCACAAGGCCCAGCACACGGGCGTTTAACTTGGCCATGTGAGCTTAATTTGGTCATGATTTACAAGTCAGAGAGTTATATAGGGTCGGGACACGAGCGTGTGACCACACAGCCTGCCTACACGGGCATGTCCCATATCCACACTGGCGTGTGACCCCTGTTTAGTGAAAATTTTTCTAAGTTTTTGTAAAATTTTCTAAAGTATTTAGTTTAATCCTGAACCACTTCCAAAGCATGTTTCAGGCCTCATAGGATCGTGCTAGGGACTTTATGATTGAATGTGGATGGTTTTAATTTGGATGCAAATTTATGACTCAGAATTGTATAGTTTTTTGTTTGGTATGTCTGGTAATGCCTCGTACCCTGTTTTGGCATCGAATACGAGTAATGGATGTTACATTTAATGGCATCGGAGCTATGGTTTAGTCGATTCTCGAATTTGACATAGCAGACACGAGATTTGCTATACATGCCATTATATAAATTGTGATTGTGTGATGATTTCTGATCATTTTAAATATGTTTTTCATATAGTAATATCATCCAACTGAGCTAGAGCTGAATCCAAGAAAGCTGAAAGCAATGCTTCAGCTCCAGTACAAAGAGTCATCTCTGCATCTGGTAGTGAAAGGCCCGTGTCTGAGTACCAATGCGAGGAGGCAAAACAAGCCTTCTTTCAAATGAAGAATGAATGGTTTACACAATACTTAAGAACAAACCCCGCTGTACAATGACCTCCCCTACTTGCTCCTCAACCAATTCCTAAGGTACCACAGGGTGCTGAACTTGTTAGAATTAGGAAGCGTCCGATAGATAAAATCTGCAAACACGGAGCGAAAAAATTTAGGGCTACTACAGATGATGATCCAGAAAGGGCCAAGTTTTGGCTAGAAAACACTATTCTGGTTTTTGATGAACTATCCTGCACACATGTCGAGTGCCTGAAATATGCAGTATCCTTAGTGAAAGATACGACTTATCATTGGTGGAATACCATAACTTCCGTTGTACCTAGAGAGAATGTTACTTGGGAATTCTTCCAGACTGAGTTTAACAAGAAATATTTTAGTCAGATGTTTATTGATCATAAAAAGAAAGAATTTTTAGAACTCAAGCAAGGAAGCATGACTGTATCTGAATATGAACAGGAATTTTTTTCGACTGAGTAAGTATGCTAAAGAATGGGTTTTAACCGAGGATGAAATGTGTAAACATTTTGAAGAGGGCCTAAATAAAGATATCAAGATTGATTGGGATTCTCAAAATAAGGGAATTTGCTGCATTAGTTGACCGAGCACACAAAGCTGAGGAACTGAGTAAAGAAAAGAAACAAGCTGAAAGAGAGGCTCAGATTTTTGGAAAAAGAGCTATGAATAAGTCACAATCATTTGCTTCTAAGAAATTAAAGAAGTATTACGATCATGACCAGTGTGAGAAGTGTCAGTAATCCCAAACCGAAATGTAAATATTGCAACACGTTTCATCATGAGGAATGTCGATCTAGAAGTGGAGCTTGTTTTGGATGCCGTTCACTTGACCATTTTCTCAGGGATTGTCCCGAAAGAGTTGAAAAAGAAATAGAACTAGCTCCAAAGTCGAGCAATCCTATTGCAAGAGGTAGACTACCCCATCACCCCAGTAATGTTAGTGGTAGTCGATGTACTACCAAGGACACGGCAGCTAGATCTGAGGCACAAGCACCTGCGAGGACATATGTTATTCGTGCTAGAGAAGATGCCTCTCTGCCAGACATCATTACTGGTACATTTTCTCTACTTGATACTGATATTACTGCATTGATTGACCCTGGTTCCATACATTCATATATATGCATGAACCTATTATCTGTTAAAAATTTACCTATTGAATTCACTGAAATTGTGGTTAAAGTTTCAAATCCCTTGGGCCAATGTGTTATGGTGGATAAAGTTTGTAAGAACTGTCCATTGATGGTAAAAGGTTATTGCTTTTCGGCTAAATTGAAGTTATTTCCATTTGATGAATTTGATGTGATCTTGGGAATGGATTGGTTAACCCAATATGATGTTATGGTTAATTGCAAGCAGAAATATATTGTATTGAAATGTCAAAATGGTGAATCACTTCATGGTGAATCTAATAAACTAGATAAATTACCTAATATGAGTTCAGCAGTATCGGCACAGAAATATGTTAGAAAAGGGTATGATGCCTATCTTGCGTATGTGATGGATACTAAAGTATCTGAGTCAAAGATTCAGTTAGTGCCAGTAGTAAGTGAATTTCCTGATGTATTCCCAGAAGAATTGCCTGATTTACCACCGGATAGAAAAGTAGAATTCTCTATAGATCTTATTTCAGGAATGACACTGATATCCATAGCACCTTACAGAATGGCTCTTACTGAGTTAAAAGAGTTGAAAGAGCTGAAAGTACAGTTGCAAGAATTGATTGACAGAGGTTTTGCTTGACCTAGTTACTCATCTTGGGTGCGCTGATTTTTTTTTTGTAAAGAAGAATGATCAATCATTGAGGCTGTGTATTGATTACAGACAGCTCAACAAAGTTACAATAAAGAACAAGTATCCATTGCCTCGGATCAATGACTTGTTTGAACAGTTATAGTGTGCTACTGTATTTTCAAAGATTGATCTCTGTTCTGGTTATTATCAACTACGGGTAAAGGAATCGGATGTGCCAAAGATAGCTTTCAGAACCAGTTACGGACACTATGAGTTTCTTGTGATGCCATTCGGCTTGACAAATGCACCTGTAGTGTGTATGAATTTGATGAACAAAATTTTCAGCCCGTATATGGACAGGTTTGTAGTGATATTTATAGATGATATTTTGGTTTACTCTCGAGATGAAAGTGAACATGTTGAACATTTGAGAATAGTGTTGTAAACCTTGCGAGAGAAACAATTGTACGCAAAATTCAGTAAATGTGAATTTTGGCCACAAGAAGTTAGTTTCCTTGGGCATATTGTGTTTGCTGAAGGTGTCAGGGTAGACCCGAATAAAATTTTAGCCATTGTAAATTGGAAACCACCGAAGAATGTGTCTGAAGTCCAAAGTTTCCTTGGACTAGCCGATTATTATCAGAGATTTGTAAAAGATTCTAAATTATAGCATTTCCGATGACTCATTTGCTACAAAAAGATGTAAAATTTGAGTGGACTGATAAATGTCAGCAGAGCATTAACATATTGAAGGCTTTATTGACAGAAGCACCTGTGTTAGTACAGCTTGAATTGAGTTAGGAATTTATAGTTTATAGTGGTGCGTCATTAAATGGTTTAGGCTGTGTTTTGATGCAAGATGGTAAAGTAGTAGCCTATGCCTCACGACAGCTAAAGCCACATGAAAAGAATTACCCGACACATGATCTTAAATTGGCAACCATAGTGTTTGTATTTAAAATCTAGCGACATTACTTGTTTGGTGAAAAATGTCACATATTCACTTATCATAAAAGTCTAAAATATTTAATGTCATAGAAAGATTTGAATTTGAGACAATGCAGATGGCTAGAATTGCTGAAAGATTACGATCTTGTTATTGACTACCATCTGGGGAAGGCCAATGTAGTGGCAGATGCTTTGGGCAGAAAATCCCTGTATGCTTTGCGAGCAATGAACACACGATTGTCATTGTCTGATGATGGTTCAATCATAGCTGAGTTTAAAGCTAGACCAACGTTTTTACAGCAAATTTCTGAAGCTCAAAAAAAAAATAAAAAAGATAACAAGTTATAAGTAAGATGGGTACAAAGTGAATCGACTCCTGATTTAGAATTTCAGAACGGGACTGATGGTTGTTTGTTATTTAGAGGTAGAGTATGTGTACTAAAAGGCTTTGAACTAGTGTAGAAGATCTTGAATGAAGCTCATAATGTTAACATGTCTATTCATCCTGGTAGTAATAAAATGCATAACGATCTAAAAAAGATGTATTGGTGGCCGGGAATGAAATGAGATATTTCTGAGTTTGTATCTAAATGCTTGATATGCCAACAGTAAAAACTGAACATCAGTTGCCTTCTGGACTATTACAGCCAGTTACGATACCGGAATGGAAATGGGACAGAATTACTATGGACTTTGTATTGGGACTACCCCTGTCACCAAAGAAGAAAGATGACATTTGGATAATTGTTGATCGGTTGACAAAGTCTGCACACTTTATCTCGTTACGTATGGATTTTTCCTTGGATAGATTTGTTGAATTATATGTTTATGAGATAGTCATATTGCATGGAGTGCCTGTCTCCATTATTTCAGATGGAGATCCTCGGTTTACTTCTCGATTCTAGAGCAAATTGCAAGAAGCTCTGGGTACTCAGTTACACTTTAGTACTGCCTTTCATCCCCAAACAGATGGTCAATCTGAACGGGTAATACAGATCTTGGAAGATATGCTTCGGTGTTGTGTGCTTGAGTTTGAAGGTAACCGGGAACAGTATTTGCCTCTAGTTGAATTTGCTTATAATAACAGTTATCAGTCATGTATTAAAATGGCACCGTATAAAGCCTTGTATGGGCGCAAATGTAGAACCGCATTGTATTGGACAGAACTCAGTGAGAAAAAGCTACACGGAGTTTATTTGGTCTGAGAAACGGAAGAAAAAGTGAAGGTAATTTGAGATAGCTTAAAAGCAGCTTCAGATCGACAAAAATCCTATACTGATTTGAAAAGGAAGGAGATAGAATTTTAGGTTGGTGACAAGGTGTTCTTGAAAGTGTCACCTTAGAAGAAAGTTCTCTGGTTTGGCCAAAAAGGAATATTGAGTCTACGGTTCATTGGACTATATAAGATTATAGAAAGAATTGGACCGGTTGAATATCGGTTAGCTTTACCACCAGAGCTTGATCAAATTCATATTGTTTTTCATGTGTCTATGTTATCGCTGTACCGATCTGATCCTTCACATCTTATCTCTCCGACAGAGGTAGAGATCTAGCCTGATATGACATATGTAACGCCCCATACCCGAGACCATTGCCAGAGTCGAACACGAGGTGTTAACAGACTTATTTCATTTATTTACACAGTTCATTTTAAAATTTCCAGACAAGCTGGTTAACTGCATCACAGTCACTTTAAAAATCATATCTCGAGTTCCAAAACTCGAAAACTGATTCCGTAAATTTTCCCTGGAACTAGACTCATATATCCATCTAAAAGTTTTTTTCTAGAATTTTTGGTCAGGCCAATTAGTACAGTTTATTAGTTAAAGTCTCCCCTGTTACAGGGTTCGACTACTCTGACCTTCATGCATTACGACTTAGATATCTCCCTGTACAAGGCTTCAATACTTATGCCGTTTGTTTCTAAAGAAACTAGACTCGAAAAGGAATCTGTACATATAGGTCATGGCTTCAAATTATCTCTGGTTAATTTATAGTGAATTTCCAAAGTCAGAACAGGGGATCCAGAAATCGCTCTGGCCCTGTTTCACGAAAACTTAAACATCTCATAAAATACGGCTCATATGATCGTTTCGTTACTTTCATATGAAAATAGATTCATCAAGGTTCGATTACATAATTTATTCACTATTTAATTCCATTCTGAATATTTTTAGTGATTTTTCAAACATACTACACTGCTGCTGTCAGCATCTATTTTAAGGCAAATTTCACCTATTTCATAGTTTCCATGTCACTTAATAACCATACCATAAGACCATGATGTTATACTTCAAAATATACGAGCCATTTTCGCATGGCTATATGAATATACATTACAAATGGGTACTCAATTAACAGCAAGGGTCAGCCCTATACATGCCATTTTCAAACTGAACTAAAAGAGTACCAAAAGTGGTTTAGATAGTGTGGACGACTTCGACTTTGACACTCCCGAGTCCGATAGCTGACGAACCAAAATCTATAAAACAGAGAATCAAAGAAACGGAATAAGCATTTAATGCTTAGTAAGTCTTAAGCAAAACAACACTCTATATATTAACATAACTTTGAATATCTATCAACTCAATATAGGCTTATATGTTTCACCAATTCAATATAACTTACCTTCAATTGGATATACCAAATCAATATCATTTAAATCATAGCCATCATTCAATCATAAATTACATACAAAAATTCTCATAACTATTCACATGCGTACCTTATTACGAATTAATAACAATTTAACTCATACTTGGCTTTACACTCATTTTTAACTTGTTCAATAACACATCAATTCTTAGTCACTAAAAATCATACCAGCATGTAGCCTGCTAGAATTATAACCTGAATCATATCACCGGCAATATGCCTGCTAGGCTTTTAGCCCGATGTTACAATCATTCACTACTTAGCTCATTGCTAAGATTACACATAGTATGAGTCGTAACACAACTACTTTGATACACATCCATTTCATCAATCCTTTCATTTAAAAATACCTTAGGCACCTTGTCTCAATGTCTATTTCAATTCAAAAAGTATAACTACATTCGGCTCAATTTATTTACTCAAACACACATGCAGCATATTATATTTCTATGTCTATTTCGGATTAATAATTTAGCCACATTCGGCTCTAATCATTTCTCCAAACATATATCCATCACATTATATTTATACATCTATATAATCAAGCATTTTACCTTACTATGTTTATTCAAATTCTAAGCATACCGAATTGAATTTAAATTACTTAAGAACTTACCTCGACAACTTCGTACAATAGTGTCGACTACTCGGCTAAATTCGCCTTTCCCAATCCAAATCTCGGTTCTTTGGGTCTTCAGCTTAAATTAAAGTAAAGCAACTATTTAATCGATCAATTGATCCACTTAACATTACCCTATAGATTATATATATATATATATATATATATATATATATAATAACACAACTTAAAATTAATTCGCATAACAACCCCCTTTATAAAATTCAGACATTAACAATTAAGCCTTAACATCCTTAACATGTAATTACTCAACATTTTATCTATTTCACTTCATCCGAATATTCCTTAGTATTTTCAAGTCCTTACAAATTAATCTAAGTTCATGCAAAATAACAAGAACTAAATTTGTCAAAGATACTCTTAACCGAATGCCATCTCTTCACATACAAGTCCCTCCAACCCAATATTTTACCACTTAGTCACTTATAATTATAGATTCATAAATTTCTCTCCTTAATTAAGACAAACAACCAAATTTGATTCAATTTTCTCTATGACCGAATGCACATACCTCAACCGAAATCAAAATTTCAATATGGGCTTTAAGACTAATTAAACAAGGATCACACATCTATTAAAAATTAACAAAAACTACATGAAATTTACCTTAAATTTTTAGCTTGCTATATTGCCCAAATCCTCAAAGCATATTTCTTCTTTCTTTCTCAAACATTCGGCAAGAACAAGGCAAGGATGTATGGCTTTCTTTTTTTTCTTTTCTAATACTTATTTCCTATTATAAAACCATGTAGTCATTATAATATTAATACAAAATGCATATATTTTGTATCCCATACCATCATGGCCAGCCACTTCCTCTAAAGTGGGGAATTTGACATGCAAGTCTACATTTTTTTTTCCACCATGCATTGTAACACCCCGAACCCGAGACCATCGCCGGTGTTGGACACGAGGGGTTAACAAGCCAAGTTCACATGTTTTGCCCACCAATTTGACATTTCCAGTCAGGCTGGAAAACTGCGTCACTGTCGCCTTAAAAATCATATCTCGAGTTTCAAAACTCGGAAACTGGTTTCGTAAATTTTCCCTGAATTTAGACTCATATATCCATCCATGGATTTATTTCTATAATTTTTGGTCGGGCCAATTGGTACAGTTTATTAGTTAAAGTCACCCATGTTACAGGGATCGACTGCTCTGACCTTCGCGCATTATAAATTGAATATCTCTCTGTACAGGGCTTTAACACTGGTGCCGTTTGTTTCTAATGAAACTAGACTCAAAATGGAATCTGTACATATAAGGCATGACTCCTAATTCTTTCTGGATAATTTATAGTAAATTTTTAAAGTTACGACAGGGGACCCAGAAACCGTTCTGTCCCTGTCTCACAATAGCCTTAATATCTCTTAACATGTAACTCCTATGACCATTTCGTTTCTTCCATATGAAAATAGACTCATCAAGGTTCATTTACATAGCTTATTCACTATTTAATACCATTCCTACAAATTTTGGTGATTTTTCACATTCACGTCACTGCAGCTGGCAGCATCTGTTTTTAAGGTAGGTCTTACCTATTTGGTAGTCTCCATGAACCAACTAGCCTTGCCATACATAGGTTCATATATGATCATTTTAACCATGCCAATGGCTGATCATGTGACCAACATTCCCATTTCCAATCCATAGCCACATCATGACACCAAATATATACATACAAACCACAAATAGTCTAAGTTCATGCTTCCTTTTTCGAGCCATTTTCGCATGGCCGTACATATATACATCACAACATATTTAACCAACAAGGGTAGTCCTATACATGCCATCTCAAGTTCAACCAAAATTTATACCAAAATGGAGGCTTGATAGTGTGGATGACTTCGACTTCAACGATCCCAAATCCGATTGCTTGAGCGAAATCTAGAAAACCGAGAGCCAAAGCAACGGGTAAGCATTTTATGCTTAGTAAGTCTCAAGGAATATAATCAACTCTAATTACAGCAATACATTCACATAGCCAAATGCATCATTTCATTAATACACATTCTTACTTCACACTTCATCATTATATAATTTCACAAAGTATCAATCAATTCAATAACTGAAATTCATTAGTCGATTGAGCGAATGTTGCTCAAACATGTCGACTTTCCGATGCACATATAAACGTACCTCATTCTTTGGGCTTTTGAGTGTACTCATTGAATTTATTACAGCAACCAACACTCACCTCCAGCCCAAGATTCTTGAATATAACCGGATATAACCATGTGCACAAATGCCTTGGTCTTAGCCGGATAGAATGTCTCGCACGAATGCCTTGGTCTTAGCCCGGATGTAGCCACTAGCACAATTGCCTTCGGGTCTTAACCCGGATAGAATGTCTCGCACGAATGCCTTCGGGTCTTAGCCCGGATGTAGCCACTAGCACAATTGCCTTCGGTCTTAACCGGATATAATTTCCAGCATAATTGTCTTGATTTAGCCGGATATCATTCAATTTCCCATGAACACATACATCAATTATCATTGGACATACATATTTCATTTTCGTTACTAAGGCTCGACGCAATTATAGTCACAAGCATATTCGCCTTCGGGACTTAGCCCGGTAGAATTCAAATACTCATGCACACATAATCAATAATCAATACACATCCATACTTTATTTCACATAATTCAAGTAGGGTCACTTCTTGAGGACTTACCTCGGATGTTGTCGAACGGCTTTTTCGGCTATTCGATCACTTTCTCCTTCCCTTGTCCAATTGTGGCCCTCTAAGCTCTTGAGCTAATTCAAACAAATTCAATTTATTAAAACCTCATTGTGCTAGCTTATGGCGAATATGACAAGGAGTTTAAATGGTCATATGGCCACCCTTTAGCTTGAATACACAATGGTCATGCACATTTTATACTACATCAAGCAATTCAATACAATTTATTCGAGCATCAAGGAAATGCTAAGGCCTTCAATAGGCTACCCAAGGCCGAATATTCATGTACATGTTGAGGCCAATTATGCACTTAATACCTCACAAAACAGCATGCATTTTACTAGTTAATGCTTTGCATATTGTGGCTCAAAACTTATAATATAGCATCAAGCACTTATATGTGTGCTAGGCAATTGTGCTTGCAAATTTCACAATTATTCTTCAACATCTTCTTCTTTAAACAAACTTATTCATAACTTCCTTCATAACCAAAACATCATGTGCAAACATATATATACATATATGAGCATGGCCAATTTCAAGGTGTCCATAGCCATCCAAAACACAAATTTTAACTAACATGCAAGAAGCATGAACCATGCTCATGAATGCATCATGGCGAATATGACAATCATGCTCCTTTTCAACTTCAATCATGATAAAACAAAAAGAAAGCTCAAAATCTTACTCAAGAGTAGACAATCCATCATTGCATGCATCATCATCAAGCTTCACACTTAGCATGCAATGGCTTTATCACCATAACAACTTTGGCCAAATACCATTTCCATGGCTTAACAAAGATTTGAGCCATGGCTAACATGCACATCAAATTAGCAACCAAAACATGCATGAAACTCCCAACACAACCTCATACATACCTTACTCTTGTTGCAAGTTTAGCCAAATTTCCTTCTAGATCTCTTCTAAACAAAGAAAATGAAGCAAAAATCCTTCCTTCTTCCTTAGTATTTTCGCCAAAGAAGAGAAAATAGGTGAACAAAATTTTTTCTTTGCTTCTCTTTCACTCACGGCAAAAGGGGGAAGGATGAGCAAATTTTGATTTTTTGTTTCTCTTCCTACATGCTTAATTTTTTATCATTTATCACATCATGCATTAACAAAACATGTCATAACATGTTTTCCTTGCCCATATTCCCTTGTCATGGCCGGCCACTATACCATCTTTGGGGAAATTTGACATGCAAATCCCTTATTTTTGCATGCATGCTCAACTAGTCATCACACATTTCCCCATCATACTTTCAAAGTTTACTACTAGGTCCTTTCTAGTGAAATTCACATTTATAATTCTAAATTGAAACATCAAAATGTCATACACAATTTAACACATATCATAGGCATCAAAATAAATTTTTAATTATTTTTATGCCTCGGTTTTGTGGTCCCGAAACCACATTCCGACTAGGGTCAATTTTGGGCTGTCACATGCATTATTTGCCCACTACCATTTAACCTATCACATTTCCAAAGTTTCACACATAAGTCCTTTCTAATTAATTTCACATTTAAAAGACAAAATCAAAGCATGAAATTTTCACACATACACTTTCACTTATAGCAGGCATAAAATATAACATTTAATTATTCTTGTGACTCGATTTTGTGGTCCCGAAACCACTTCTCGATTAGAGTCAAATTAGGGCTGTCACAACATATGGTAAGGAACCAATCAAAATCTTAACTCGGGAAACAAAAGAGTTAAAAAATAAAAAGATAGCTTTAGTAAAAGTTCTTTGGCAACTTGGTATAGAGGAAGCTACTTGGGAACTTGAATCTGTCTGTAACAACCTATTTTTCAGTGAAATCGGGACAGTGGTTTCGGGACCACAAATCCGACCCAAAATATATTTTATTTTTATTTTATCATATGACCCTTAATATGTTAGAAATGACGTGTGAAAATTTTGATATGAAAATTTTATCGATTAAGTATTTAATTACGAGAAGGACTAAATCGCATCAAATGTGAAAGTTGAGTTCTAGTAGCTATAAGGATCAAATAGCTATGGAATTCAAAAATTAAGGTCCTTATATGGTAATTAAACCATTAATAAAAGTATGTAGGTTTTTATGGTAACTCATTCATGGAATTATAGAAAAAGGGTAAGGACTAAATTGGAAATAGAAAAATATTAATTAATTAAAAGATGAAAAGAATTATATCATCTCATTTTGTCATCTTCAACCTTAAAAATACATGGAAACCTTAGGAGAGGGAAAAGAAGCTTTCAAGGCCTAATTGGGTAAGTTTCCTTGTCCCCTTTTTAGTAATTTTGGTATTTTTGAAACCGGGATAACTTAATCTCTCTATTTGAGAGATTAATTTGAAAAGTTATCAAGGTATGAAAATGGGTCATGTAACACCCCTTACCCATGTCCGATGCTGGAACAGGGCATGACGCATTACCAGACTTAAACATACACATTCATGCAAAAACCGGACCATAAAATCTCTTTTAATTCAAAACCTTTCAAACACATGCATGTCGTCCCTTATTTGGGTCTACGAAGCCCAAAACATTCATCGGAATCGATTCAGGACTAAACCGAGAATTTTTAGAAGTTTCAAGAAAACTTAGAAAATTTTCCTATGAAACAGGGTCACACGCCCGTGTGGACATAGGGACACGCCTGTGTCCTCAGGTCATGTAACTCTCTGTTTATGACGTTAACATGCACATCGAACCACACGGCCGGGCTACACGCTCGTGTTTCCAGGCCGTGTCCCTTACACGATTGAGACACACGGCCGTGTCTCAGCCCGTGTGGCCAACACTTAGACTATTTTCCAAGCCTTCATGTTACCCATAATCTTTTGCAACCTTATGCACATCAAAATCGCAAATCATGGCATCATTTTAGTAATTAAACACTCTTTATTAAAACACATCGTTAACATTAACATGTCCTCTTACAAGTAATGCATCTACTCATACAATACCAAGTCTAGACTCCTTATTTCACATTCATAAGACTTGTCATTTTGATGACCACTTTTATCATTATACTATGGTTACCAACTTATTCATCAAGCACTCATGTTCAATTACTATCACGTTGTGTTTATAACGTGCAATTACTATTATGACCACCTCAGTTGGTCATACAACATACATCCAACACACATGTCATATTACTAACCATGCATAGCAAACAAACATAATCTCATTATAAACATTAGACATGACATGAATAGTTAGGCTTACAAGCCATAATCAATATGAGCCACATCTTATGGCCATATACATATAACTCAATATGAGCCAACACATTTGGCCAAAGAAAAATAATATATGTCAATCAACTAGATCCCTATACATTTCACTCACTTGAAATTTCTAATATATACTTCATTATTCCAAAGATAGCGACTTCATAATGTGATGCTGCCTCCGAAGATCTCCAACCCCTAGCTAACCTGAAAACACTAAAGGAAAGGAAAGGAACGGAGTAAACTTTATAGCTTAGTAAGACCGTATGAAAATAATAAGCAATTTATCAACTTGCTTCTCATGGTAATACAACCCTGTTTGCATTTTCACTCATGTTCCAGTCAAGCTATTTTCTCAAGTCATAGTCACTAAATTATTTATATCTGGAGCTACAGAACTCCAAATTAAGTTCTGCTAATTTTTCCTAAAACTATACTCACATATCTTCTTACCATAAAATTTTCAGAATTTTTGGTTTAGCCAATTAGTACAGTTTCTTCTTTAAAATTACCATTTTTTATTGTCTGACAGTTCTGACCCCTTTTCACTAAAAATTAATTATCTCATAATACTGGACTTGGATGATGTTCCCATATGTTTCTATTGGAAATAGACTCATTAATAATTCTAAGAATATAAATTATAACTCATAACTATTTTTGTACAATTTTCAATGATTTTCTCAAATCATAACAGGGGATTTCGAAATCATTCTGACTCTATCTCACAACAATTAAAATATTTCATAATATGAAACTCTTTTGCTTACATCATTTCTTATATGTGAAATTAACTCATTAGGCTTTAATTTCATATTTTATTCAGCCTCTAACTCAATTTCCACAATTTTTGATGGATTTTTAAAGTCGGACTATGGCTGCTGTCCAAAACTGTTTTAGTGTAAATTAACGATACTATGTTTATCACACCATATTAATTCATTTTCACCACATTGGTAAGGTTACGTATTCATACATCATAATTATAGATCTATAATCACAAGTTCACCACAAAATCATTCTCATAAGCATGAATTACCTATTTACATCTTCACTGAATGTGCATCATAAACTAAAATCATTTCTCATGAGCTTGGCATACATATCTGTGTTACTCAACATGCTCATATTCATTCCTTACTAATCATATAACATGAATTGAATTCACATCTCATCAATTTCATGTAACTACCTGTACCACTCACAATGTGGTCATAAACTTTCTCATTTAGCTTAAATCGTAACTCTTACCGTTGAACCATTCAGAAAGCTATCTGATATTCACTCAGCCTTAAACATAAGGTATAATACAGATGCCATGTCCCAAACATGGTCTTACACTAGCTCATCCATCAAGTCGATGCCATGTCCCAGACATGGTCTTACACTAGCTCTCACATATCTGTGCCGATGCCATGTCATAGACATGGTCTTATACAGGACATGTCTTACACTGGCTTTTGTCTCAATGCCGATGCATGTCCCAGACATGTCTTACACTAGCATTTAATAATGTGGTTGATGCATATCTTAGACATGTCTTACACTAGCACACATGTATCGTTCAAATGTCATGGCATGAATATCCGTTTATTCCTAAGGTTCAACCTGGAGGTTCCTCTACATCAATTCTCGTCATACATAATCATTTCCATAATCAATCAATTTATGCTATATCTATGCAAATACGTGTAATAACGATGTAGTTATATTATTTACATACGACTTACTCGTTTCTATGGGATATCATATTCCATTGAATTTCTAATGTATTCTACCATTACGTGAATGTTATTAACTTTTGGCATCACTTTCATCATACTCAATATCACCAACATATAATTAAATATAACCGAAGCAAGATAGATTCAAGTATATTAACAATAATATGGATAACATGCTTATTTAGTCATACGAACTTACCTCGAATACGAAAATGACAATTTTACCATTAGTCTATAACCTTGTATGTTCTCGATTTAAGCCCAAATCTCAATTTTCTTCATCTATCATTTCAAATATAGCCTATTTAGGACTCACATTATTCAAATTGACCCAAAAATCATATTTTGGCAGATTTACAATTTTTCCCCTCAACTTTGCCAAAATTACGCTTTTGCCCCTAGGCTCGTAAAATGATTTTTATTCAATTTTTTTACTCTTTAAGCCTAGCCAAACTATTTTCATAACTATAGCAACTCAAGATTTCAATTATTACACACATTTACTCTTTATTTTAAAAACTTTATAAAATGATACTTTTAGGTGTTTTCATGCTAACACCTTTCACAGAAGTTGTTTATTTCACAAATAAGATTCATTTTCTTCCATAAAAATGCAGCAAAAAAATATGAATATTCTCATGGTACAACCCTAGACTTTCAACCATTTTGCAAAATAATCCCCCCATTACATAGCTTATGCTACAAGGATTCCAAAAATACAAAAATTATCAAGAATGACTAAGAAAATCACTTACTTGCAAAGGGTTTAAGTTGCTGAAAATTTGAGCTTCAAAACCCCATTTTTTCTTGTGTTTTTCGGTGGAGAAAATATGGAAAAAAAATATGATATCTTTTCTGTTTATTTTATTTTATTCTTAGTCAAATAAGTCACCAAACTAACCTAACAATTTTGACTTTTTAATATCCTTGTCTCATGGCCGGCCATCACTTATTTAATGGCTTGTTTGCACTTTAAAAGCCCCCAATTTTAATTCTCTAAGTATTTAACACATGTGGGTACTAAAATAAAACTTTTACCCTTTATGCGATTTAGTCCTTTTTCGCAATTAAGCATGCAATCGCTAGAATTATTTCACCAAATTTTTGATGCACTTATATAATCATGCTATAACACATAAAATAATATTAAAATAATTTCTTGACCTCGGATTTGTGGTTCCGAAACCACTATTTCGACTAAGCCCTATTTTGGTATGTTACAGGTCATGGATGTTTTATGCTGAAAATTAGAAATTTATGGTAGAAAATGAAAGATTATTGATAGATAAACAACTTTTACAAGGTAATTTTTTATGAAAATTTGATTAGGGACAAAAATGTAAACTTTTAAAATTGAAGGAAAAATTTTGAAATTTCATGTATACATGTGAAGTAAAATTTGTAGTGGGGCTTTGGTTAGGCTTGGAATAAGGAGTAACTTGCACAAGTTTCATTTTTTGGGCCTAAGGACAATCTAAATTTTTGGAAAAGTTAGGGGAAAAATGGTAATTTTGCCAAGGAAGTAAATTGAGTCTGTCTAAGTATAAAATGTATGAAATTAATGATTAAATTCATTTATATAGATCCGTACAACACTAATTCGAGGTTAAATCAAGGAAAAGAAAAAATTTCAGATTAATAGACTTTTGCGCAAACAAGTGTCGAGGTAAGTTCATGTAACTTAATTGAACATGTAATTATGTTAATTAGTTGTTGTGTTGTATAAAACGTGATTTATGTTGATGTGCTTCACTTGTATGCTATGATGAGAAATGAAGATAAGCTTGAAATGGTGATAAAAGGTTAGCCCCGATTAGATGTTGAATTTCGATGATTGTGTGCGCTTTCTCGAAACAAGTAGGGTCCTACATTTGTTGCAGACGGGATTTAGCTCGGATGAGTAATCCCATTGACCCTATTATAAAAAGGATTTAGCCCGGATGGGTAATCCCAATATAATACCACTCGAGCATTCATTATGGTTAGGGTTTAGCCTGGATTGGTAACCCTAATTGAGCTCTTGTGAGCATACGCTATATAAAGGATTTAACCTGGATTGGTAATCCTGTTACACGACATGTGGCTCGTGAGTGTGTTCCTTCGTTAAGTACTCTAAGGAGTAACCTTGATAAGAATTGACGAATTAATGAATCTTACACCTCAAGTGTACTATTTGAGCCTTCATCGGAATTTCAACAATTCAACGGACATATAACTCTCCACATGGCACAAGAACTTTAAGATGAATTGATAATGACTTGAAAGAATATTGCTTGAAGAGCTCATCTATGTTACTTGATTTATACGAATAGTTTGGTGACTAACATGTTTGATGGAATGTATATGATTAGGCCATTTAGTCAAATGGATGGAAACATAACCTTCTATGCCTAGATTTTAATAAACAAGATTGGTAAGTTTAGTTTCTGTTATACGAACTTACTAAGCATCAACGCTTACTCCTTTTATTTTTCCCTTCTTCTATAGTGCTCGGAAGCTCGTGAAGGTTGGAAGATTGTTGGAGCATCATCACACTATTGTCTAGCATTTTGGGTATATTTAATGAAATAATTTTGGTATAATGGCATGCATAGGGAAACTTGGCCAATAGTGGCTTGAAAATGTTATTTTGTAACCTAGCCATTGGGATGGCTAGTAATGGCTTATTTTGGTATGATTAAGTAGATTATGATGTTATATTCATATGTGATATGTTATGAATATGTTATCAAAGGTTGCTATTGCGTAAGTTAATCTAAGGTAAATTTAAAATCATTTATGTATATAGTGGTATGCCTTGTTAAATGATGAATTTGCCTACGTTAAATACTTGAATTGGTTAGTATTGATTGTGTATCTCAAGTGCAGGTCTTGGGTGAACACTTGGGTGAAAAATGGAGCCAGGATTGGCTTCATTTTGTACACACAGGTAGACACACGGCCGTGTGTCTAAACCATGTGTGACACACGACTTGGTAACACGGGCATGTGCTTAGGCCGTGTGTCCTCTCGCACCTAAAATTTGAGAAACAAAATGCTCAGAATTGAGCACAAGGATAGAGACACGGGTATATGTCTCAGCTGTGTGGATGGCACGACCTCGAACATGGACGTATGCCCTGGCCATGTGAAGTCTGCACCTAATTTATAAAAATTAACTTTCCAAACGGCCTGGCCCACGGGAGTGTGACTTGGTCGTGTGAGCTAAATTTGGTTATGGGTTACAAGTCAGAGAGTTACAGGGGTCGGGACAAGGGCGTATGTGACCACACAGCCTGCCCACACGCGCATGTCCCATATCCACACGGGCTTGTGACCCCTATTTAGTGAAAAAATTTCTAAGTTTTTGTAAAATTTTCTAAAGTGCTCGGGTTAATCCCGAACCACTTCCAAAGCATGTTTCAGGCTCATAGGCTCATGCTAAGGACATTATGATTGAATGTGGATGGTTTTAATTTGGACGCAAATTTATGACTTGGAATAGTATGATTGTTTTTGTGGTAAGTCTGGTAATGCCTCGTACCCTGTTTCAGCGTCGAATACGGGTAAAGGGTGTTACACTGTCACCTCATTTGTTTTAAAAATAATCATGCAATTTGAAAACAAGAAAGTGTTGTGGATGAGTGGTAGGAAGCTTCTTAGCTATCTTTGAGGTCCTTAGTTCTAACCCTTATGTGTACAATTTTTTTATTTAATTTTTGCACATTTTTAACATGTGCTAGCTAGCCTTACCGTCCACTTATGTTGCCATAGTGGGAGGATTCCTTTCCTCCATTAGCAATTCAAACTTGCCTTTTTTAAGAGAAACATATCCCCCTTATTGCTCTTATATTCCCTCATCTTTCTCATATCTCATCCTTACTGAAAGTGCTTGTGTTGACCACTAAAACACTCCTTGGCTGATCATACACCCCAATTTTCCATCATTTTCTTCTTTTTCTTCCTCATGTCCACTCTTCTTTTCCTTTTTTTTGGCCACCACAACCACCGCCCTTTTCTTTCCACCACCATATGTTTATTTGCACTACCACTTCATCACCATCCATAACCAACATTCTATCTCTTTTCTTTTCGGTTTCCTTTTTGTTTTGTATTTCTTTTGCTGATTACCCTCGCGAATAAAACACATAATTTCTTTTCATTTATTCTATTATTTTAGATTATCCAGCCATTTATTTTGCTCTATTTCCATTCCTACGATCATCTCGTAATGAAACAACTGTAAGTGAAGTTTTGGGATTATCTTAAAATTTTATGCCATGGTCGAATGGAATAGGACCTAAATAATTCGTATTTTACTTTTACTATTTTGAAAATCATTAGTACTAATACTATCTTGTGTTAACATGAAGGATCGATTAAAATACTCTGAGAAATCAATAGTGAAACATCGCGAGAGTGACAAATCCGAGCATTCAAATTGAGGGTAAGTATTGGTGAGATTTTCACATGAAATCTTGTATTAAAAGCCATGTGTTCAGGTCATGACTAAAATGTGTTAATTGTGTGTTTAGATTTGCAAGCAAGACTAGACCTAAATGAAACTTCTACAAGAGAGTAAACAATTTAGATCTATATTAAGGTGTGGGATCTAACTCTTGTTTTAAGTGAAGTTTAATATTACTATTTAATTAAAATTGTAACATCCTGATTTTCGGGTTTTTCACGATTCCTGATATTTTAAGTTATTTTCTAAAATTTGGTATGTGATTATGGAATTTATAATTTGGGTGTGTAAATGGGCTTATAGAAGGCTTATGAGTTGGCCAAAACCCGGTAGAATTTTTAAATTTTGGACTTAGGAGTTAGGGGTTCTGGCTAGGTGCCTTATATTAAGTTGTGGGTAAAATGTATCACAAAAAGAGCTTTGGTAAAGTGGAAAGGGTGACGCCACTAAGATCCTAAAAAGGTGGCGTGTGGAGCATAAGGGAAGACCTGGGATCGATTCCCTGTGTTGGCAAATAAGAGTATTTATTTTTATGTGCAGGAAGGGTAAATGTTGGAACCTAAGTGGATTACGTAAGAGGAGAGTTGGATCAAGTCAAACGCATGGATTAAGGAGGGATAAGGGAGAGATTTTAGGATTTGAGAGAAGGATAGAGCTTAGCCGTTTGGAAGGGGTTAGAGAGGGAATTCGGCGAAAGGGTATTAGGTTAGTAATTTCGGCATTAGGGTCTTAGGCGTGTCGTTTTCTCCTTTGTTTTAGTTTTCTTCTTCTTTTTTCTTCCCTAGCGAATCTACCATCCTTCCTCTCATCTTTTCTCCTTTTCTTTTCAAAATCCAGCCTATTACTTTCCTCTACTCATTTATTATTTCTTTCTTTAATCTCTACTTCTGCCGAAATATCGCAAAAAGCCGAAATCAGTGAAGATAGGGGGGTGCCGATTCTTTGTGACCAGCAACCTTTTCTTCCCTTTTCAATAGTTGGCGTTCAATTCCTTTACCTTTTAGGCATCCGAATTCAAGAGGAGAAAGACTGTTGTAAGTGTTCAAACTCTAAACAATTCCTAGTGTAACTTTGGCCAAAAGCCGAAACCCCTCTAGTTTAGGGAGGTGGCCGAATGTGGGTATAGGCCTTATGAGGTCTTCTTTTAATATTTCTAGTTTATTTATTGGAGAAGCAGCAAGGTGTAGGGTCGACTTGGAGTAGCTTGGATCACCGGAGTGGCTAGACCTAGTCATCAATTGCGACAAAGGTAAGATTCCTAAGGCCATTATGGATGGTGGCCGAATGTGTAAGTATTAGTATTAGATTATTTGAGGTTTTGTTCAATTATGGGAAGCTGATTATTAATGATGGATTATAGGAGAAATTGTGTAGGAGATCTCGTCGAGGAATATCACCAAACAGGTGTGTAACGAACCCTCTTTCATAAGCTTAAAACGATAAAATGCCGAAAAGCCGAAATGTCGAAATTCTGGCATTTCGAGGACTTGTGAGCAAGTGAACGCTCACTAGTTAGTTAGAATCGATGAGATGATGATTGGGAACAATAGAAATGGTAAGGACGTGTTTTTGGCGTTCACGGTAAGTTGGGCCTCGAGGGGCTGAATTAGGGCCCAATAAGATTTCGGGCCCATTTGGGTAAATTCGGTAGAAAATGGAAATCTGTTAAATTGCATGTTAAGACTGATAATACCATTATGGAATATAGGCTAAATGGGCCTAGATGATAAAATCGGCTAAGTAGGGCCCATTAGGGGTTTTTGGCCCAATAATTCGATTTCGCTAAAAATGGGCCAGGATCACTGTTTGCACCTATGAATTGTTTGTAACCATTAATAGGCATGGAAACCCTAATTTTTGGTAAAATTACAAGATTACCCTTATAATATGAAAATGACCGTTTTGCCCCTAGGTAAAAATGACCATTATACCTCTAGGGTTTATATATGAACTTAATGCATGGGATTTTGATAAACATGATATGTATGATATGCATATGATGTGTTCATAAATGCATTGGGTTGGGCTTTTATATGGATGGAGGAAGTGCAAAAGGGCTTATGCCCTGATTATCAAAAGGGCTTATGCCCCGATTATTAAAGGGCTTATGCCCCGATTATTAAAAGGGCTTTGCCCGATTACTAAAAGAGGCTAGGCCTCGGTTATATGATAAAGCACTATCTTTGCCGATTAGTAGAGTTATGGCGGGGTGGGTCGAGTTAATCCCCACATGGTGTGTTGGTTGGTACGGGTGGAGAGTAGCGGAAGGTGGGTTGAGTAGTCTCCTAAATGGGTTGCATTCTTTCATTGACATTACATGTGTTATAAAAATGGGCATTTGGGCCACACGTTTCTGATAAAAGGCTTGACCCAATAATATGAAATATGAAAAGGCTTCGACCCAGTGTTATGAATTATGAAATATGAAAAGGGCTATGGCCCAGTACATGTTTGAGATTGGTTTGGGCTTAGACCCAATAGGTCGTTATTGTTTTGGGCTCTGAAAGGGGCTTGTTGCACACTGAGTTTCCAAACTCACCCCCTTTCCTTAACCTTGCAGGTGAGCCTTGATGTGGGGACTTGGGCCGGAGGGGATTCAGAGTAGCCACGGTGATTGTCTTTGGACTTTTAAATAAGCGTTGGTTTTCATTAGATTTCCTTTAATTATTATTTATTTTTGGGTTGTAATAAGGCCATTTTAACTTTCCTTTTATTTCTTTTCGGGATTAATTTAATTTTAATAACTTTAAACCTGGTTGTTAATTATTCAAATGGGCTAGACTTAGGATGTGTTTTCAAAACGATACTTGTTTTCAAAATATCTCAACGCCACGATTAATTGATTTATCAAAGACGTCCACTTAAACAAATTTAAACTCGAGATAGCAAAGTATGGCTATGGTTGTGGGCATGTCTAGAATTGGATCCAATCAAAGAGCTTGGTACTTAAGCAGCCTTCATGGCTCACCTCCTCTATCTCGGATACCTACCTGGTGCCCAGCTTTTATACACTTTGTTAACTCAACAAAATATATATATTTTTTTAAAAACACTAAAACGGAACATGGATTTTTTTTACTCCAATGTGGCACGTCAGATTCGGCCATAACGTTTGGGCCAGGTTTGGGGTGTTACATTTAGTGGTATTAGAGCCAAGTTACAACAACTCGACTGTGGATCGGGTCCAAAAATGTTTTCAGAAACTTAGGCCTAAAAAGGGTATTTTTGGAAATGGTTTTTTGATATGCTTTGGGGGGAATATATGTTAAAAAGGTACGAGTTTTTCTGTTTTAAATCAAGAAGTTCAAAATAAAGGGAGTTTTCAAAACAAAGTTTTCAAATTTCTATTTTTTTGTGATAAAAAATATGGTTTTTTCAAGTTTTGGATTGAAGAAAGAAGTGGCGCACTGAATCCCCGGCACCAAGTCTGTAAGTATAATTTTTATGATATATGATATGATATTATGAATAGTATTGAGACCCTACTATGATACTTTAGCTAGGGTAGAGCGGTAAATGGTAGGAATGAGACTGTAGCTAGGCTACGATGATACGAAAACAATCCTTGAACTGCTATATCTCCATAAGACATTTTCTTAATAAACAAGTGGAACGTTATACTAATTTCATAAAATTAAATAAATCGATAATTCGATATGAGTACTAGAGGAGTCAGGACGAGGCCGCGGACGTGGTCGCGGAAGGGTGCAAGCTGAATCTTCATCCTCGGGGCATAGGCCACCGAGGAGCCATCATGCCTGGCGGCGGAGACTGGGTCTTATGATCGGGTGCGGGGATGATGCTTTGTCCCAAGCCATGTTAAGGGTTTTAGAAAGAGTGGCTGGAGCTAATCTTGGGACACGGTGAATAGGGGTCTATATCGAACGACTCAAGCCCCAACGGAGCGAAGTATTTAGGGGTGTATCTGGAGTAGCCCCAAATGTGGCAGAATATTGGCTAGAGGCAACAGAACGGATCATGGATGATCTAGACTGCTGAGTGGAGCAAAAGCTGAAAGGAGCTGTGTCGCTGCTACGGGACGATGCATACCGTTGGTGGATCACCGTAAGGGAGAGTACCCCAATTGAGCAAGTAACCTGGGAATTGTTCAAAACTGCCATTAAAGGGAGGTATGTTGGAGCAAGCTATGTGGATGCTCGTCGGAAGGAATTCTTGAATCTGACTCAAGGTGATAAGACTGTAGCAGAGTATGAGGCAGAATTTTTTAGGCTGAGTTGATATGCTAGTGGCATAGTGGCAACTGAATATGAGCGCAATGTCCGATTTGAGGATGGTCTCCGCGACGAGCTTAGGATATTAATAGCTCCACAGAGGGAGCGTGGTTTTGCTGTATTGGTAGAAAAGGCTAAAATAGCCGAGGAGGTGAAGCTGACTGAGCGACAGAATCGTGAGAAGGATCGACCCAGATTCAAGAGGGATTTTAGACCCTTAAGTGCCGCGAATCGAATTGTTAAAAGAGCAAGGATAGAGGAACCGGTTCGAGCAGTTCCAGTAAATACTTATAGACCGTAGGCTTGCAGGGACTGTGGTAAGGTACATATGGGGGAGTGCTGGAAACGAACTGGAGTATGTTTTTGATGTGGGTCTAAGGAGCATAAGTTCAGAGAGTGTCCTCAGAGGACAGCTCAGGAGCTGGTGGCAGAGCAAAGGGACGTCCAACCACGGCGAGGAGGACCACCACCACAGAGGGGTCGTGGGCAAGGTAGAGGTGGCAATGGTAATGGACGAGGATGTGGGGCACCTAGCAGGGGTGCTGGACATGCTGAAGCTCGACGACCGGCTTTGGTTTATGCTGCACGACGTCGTGAGAAGGGTGACGCTCCTGATGTTATAACTGGTACGTTCTTCATTCATAGCATGCCTTACACTACTTTGATTGATGTGGGTTCCACCCACTCGTATGTTGCTCGTGATGTATCTGGGGCTTTGGATGTGCTTCTTGAGAAGACTATGAGTGGGGTATCAGTGATAAGCCCATTGGGACATTCGGTTAAGGTAAATAGAATTTTTAGGGCAGTACCGTTAGTGACACAAGATAAAATCTTTGAAGGAGATTTGATGGAGCTGCCATTTTGGGATTTTGATCTTATCTTGGGAATGGACTGGTTAACTAAGCACAAGGCGACGTTGGATTGTGCTGCAAAGAGGATGGTACTAAGAACTGCTGAAGATGAAGAGATAATGGTCATAGGGGAACGAAGGGACTATTTGTCCAATGTTGTTTTGGCTTTAAGAGCCGAGAAGTTGATTCGGAAAGGTTGTGAGGCGTACTTGGCCCTTATAAGTCAAATGGGACTTGAGGAGATAACGGTAGAGTTGGTTAGGACTATTAAGGAATTCCAGGATGTATTCCCAGATGAACTTCCTGGATTACCTCCGAACAGAGAAGTCGAGTTTGGAATCGACTTACTACCTGGAACAGCAACTGTGTCCATTGCACCTTATCGGATGGCACCAAAGGAGTTGGTAGAATTGAAAGCTCAGATTCAAGAGCTGTTGGATAGAGGGTTTATAAGACCAAGTGTTTCCCCGTGGGGAGCACCGGTACTGTTCGTAAAGATGAAAGATGGGACTATGCGAATGTGTATCGACTATCGGCAGTTGAATAAACTGACTATCAAGAACAAGTATCCGTTACCAAGAATCGATGATTTGTTCGACCAATTAAAAGGAGCCTCAGTGTTTTCTAAGATTGACCTTCGATCGGGATATCATCAATTAAGAGTTAAAGAGGGGGATATTTATAAGACGGCGTTCAGGACTCGATATGGTCATTACGAGTTTCTGGTAATGCCTTTTGGGTTGACTAATACACCGGCAGCATTCATGGATTTGATGAATCGGGTATTCCAGCCATACTTGGATCGGTTCGTAGTCATTTTTATTGACGATATCTTGGTGTATTCGAAAATGGAAGAGAAGCATAATGAGCATCTTCGTGTAGTGCTGCAAGTGTTAAGGGAGAAGCAACTTTATGCAAAGTTTAGTAAGTGCGAGTTTTGGCTGAAGGAAGTTACCTTCATGGGGCATGTTGTGTCTGCCGAGGGGATCAAGGTGGACCCTCGAAAGATTGAAGCAATTTTTGAATGGAAGCCACCGAAGTCGGTAACAGAGGTTCGAAGTTTTCTGGGATTGGCAGGTTATTATCGGAGATTCATGGAAGGATTTTCTATGTTGGCAGCACCGTTAACAAAACTTATAAGGAAGGGAGCACCTTTTGTTTGGACAAAAAGCGATAGAGGCTTTTGAGAAGTTGAAGAAGGTTTTGACGGAAGTGCAGGTTTGATTCACCAGTCGGTAAGGATTTCACTGTACTGCGATCGTCACATGTAGGTTTGGGCTGCGTGTTGATGCAAGAGGGTAAAGTGGTCGCTATGCTTCACGACGACTTAAGCCGTGACGAGGTGAACTACCCTACGCATGACTTGGAATTGGCAGTGGTAATCTTTGCACTTAAGATATGGAGGCATTACCTGTATGGAGAGAAATGCATCATCTATACGGATCATAAGAGTCTTAAGTACTTGCTGACTCAAAAGGAGCTGAATCTTAGGCGCGAAGGTGGATAGAGTTGTTAAAGGACTATGACTGTTCGATCGAGTATCATCCAGGTAAGGCGAATGTCGTGGCTGATGCGCTAAGTCGAAGGGCTGTGGCGGAATTAAAGGAGATGTTTGCTCGTTTAAGTTTGTATGACGATGGAAGTTTATTGGTGGAGTTGCAAGTAAGACCGACTTGGGTAGAAACAGTTAAACAGCAGTTAGAGGACGAGTCGTTGGTTTCTCGGTTTCAGCAAGTTGAGAAGGGGGAGAATCCAGACTTTGGGTTAAATAGTGAGGGAGTTCTTTGTTTTCGAGGAAGAATTTGTATGCCGAAAGACTCAGACTTGAGATTGATGATTTTGAAAGAGGCACATAATGGACCTTGTGCTATGCATCCAGGAGGGAGTAAGTTGTATCGAGACTTGCGAGAGCAATATTGGTGGCTTTGGGCTTAAGCGAAGTGATGAATTTGTAGGGAGATGTTTGACATGTCAACAAGTGAAGGCCAAGCATCAACTACCTTCGGGATTATTACAGTAGGTAAAGATACCACTTTGGAAGTGGGAAAGGGTAACTATGGACTTTGTGAGTGGGTTGCCGTTGACACCTTCTAAGAAGGATTCGGTTTGGGTGATTGTGGATAGGCTCACGAAATCTGCTCATTTCATACTGTCCGAACCGATTACTCACTTGAAGTTGGCGGATTGTATGTGGCGGAAATAGTGCGGTTGCATGGTGTGCGATGTCGATAATTTCGACCGAGACCCAAGGTTTACATCTCGGTTTTGGCGAAGTTGCATGAGGCATTAGGAACGATTGGATTTCAAGATCGGCTTTTCACCCTCGATCGGATGAGCGATCGAGAGGGTTATTCAGATTTTAGAGGATATGTTGAGGGGTTGTGCTATTGAGTTTAGAGGCAGCTGGGAGGACCATTTGCCATTGGCGGAGTTCGCATATAACAACAGTTACCAAGCAAGTATTCAGATGGCCCCATATGAGGCACTATATGGGCGAAGGTGTCGTTCGCCTACTTGTTGGGCAGAATTGGGGGAAAGGAAAATACTTGGACCAAAGTTGGTAGCTGATACTGAAGACAAGATTAGGGTGATCAGGAAGAGGTTAAAAGAGGCGGCGGATCAACAAAAGTCTTATGTCGATCTGAAGCGTAAGGATATTGAATATGCGGTAGGAGACATGGTCTTTTTGAAGGTTTCGCCTTGGAAGAAGATTTTAGATTTGGTAAGAAGGGTAAGTTGAGCCCACGGTTTATTGGGCCTTACCAATCACTAAACGGATAGGGCGGTGGCGTATCGCTAGAGTTACCTCCGAATCGGATCGCATTCACGATGTCTTCCATGTGTCCATGCTAAGGCGATATCGTTCGACCCAACTCATATCGTGCGATTCAGAAGTTGAGGTACGGTCGGATTTGACCTTTGAAGAGGAACCTGTGCAAATACTTGATCATGATGTCAAGGTGTTGAGAAGGAGGTCAGTCCCGTTGGTGAAGGTACTTTGGAGGAACCATGGCAAGGAAGAAGCTATTTGGGAGACCGAAGAGACAATGCGTCAGTAGTACCCTCAACTGTTTGGATTAGGTAAATTTCGAGGCCGAAATTTCTTTAAGGAGGGTAGAGTTGTAACATCCTGATTTTCGGGTTTTTCGCGATTCCTGATATTTTAAGTAATTTTCTAAAATTTGGTATGTGATTATGGAATTTATAATTTGGGTGTGTAAATGGGCTTATGGAAGGCTTATGAGTTGGCCAAAACCCGGTAGAATTTTTAAATTTTAGACTTAGGAGTTTGGGGTTCTGGCTAGGTGCCTTATATTAAGTTGTGGGTAAAATGTATCACAAAAAGAGCTTTGGTAAAGTGGAAAGGGTGACGCCACTAAGCTCCTAAAAAGGTGGCGTGTGGAGCATAAGGGAAGACCTGGGATCGATTCCCTGTGTTGGCAAATAAGAGTATTTATTTTTATGTGCAGGAAGTGTAAGTGTTGGAACCTAAGTGGATTCTGTAAGAGGAGAGTTGGATCAAGTCAAACGCATGGATTAAGGAGGGATAAGGGGAGAGATTTTAGGGATTTGAGAGAAGGATAGAGCTTAGCTGTTTGGAAGGGGTTAGAGAGGGGAATTCGGCAGAAGGGTATTAGGTTAGTAATTTCGGCATTAGGGTCTTAGCTGTGCCGTTTTCTCCTTTGTTTTAGTTTTCTCTTCTTTTTTTTTCTTCCCTAGCCGAATGTACCATCCTTCCTCTCATCTTTTCTCCCTTTTCTTTTTCAAAATCCAGCCTATTACTTTCCTCTACTCATTTATTATTTCTTTCTTTAATCTCTACTTCTGCCGAAATACCGCAAAAAGCTGAAATCAGTGAAGATAGGGGGTGCTGATTCTTTGTGACCAGCAACCTTTTCTTCCCTTTTCAATAGTTGGCGTTCAATTCCTTTACCTTTTAGGCATCCGGATTCAAGAGGAGAAAGACTGTTGTAAGTGTTCAAACTCTAAACAATTCCTAGTGTAACTTTGGCCAAAAGCCGAAACCCCTCTAGTTTAGGGAGGTGGCCGAATGTGGGTATAGGCCTTATGGGGTCTTCTTTTAATATTTCTGGTTTATTTATTAGAGGAGCAGCAAGGTGTAGGGTCGACTTGGAGTAGCTTGGATCACTGGAGTGGCTAGACCTAGTCATCAATCGCGACAAAGGTAAGATTCCTAAGGCCATTATGGATGGTGGCCGAATGTGTAAGTATTAGTATTAGATTATTTGAGGTTTTGTTCAATTATGGGAAGCTGATTATTAATGATGGATTATAGGAGAAACCATGTAGGAGATCTCGTCGAGGAATATCGCCAAACAGGTGTGTAACGAACCCTCTTTCATAAGCTTAAAACGATAAAATGCCGAAAAGCTGAATTGCCGAAATTCTGGCATTTCGAGGACTTGTGAGCAAGCGAATGCTCACTAGTTAGTTAGAATCGATGAGATGATGATTGGGAACAATAGAAACGGTAAGGACGTGTTTTTGGCGTTCACGGTAAGTTGGGCCTCGAGGGGCTGAATTAGGGCCCAATAGGCTTTCGGGCCCATTTGGGTAAATTCGGTAGAAAATGGAAATCTGTTAAATTGCATGTTAAGACTGATAATACCATTATGGAATATAGGCTAAATGGGCCTAGATGATAAAATCGGTTAAGTAGGGCCCATTAGGGGTTTTTGGCCCAATAACTCGATTCGCTAAAAATGGGCCAGGATCACTGTTTGCACCTATGAATTGTTTGCAACCATTAATGGGCATGGAAACCCTAATTTTTGGTAAAATTACAAGATTACCCTTATAATATGAAAATGACCGTTTTGCCCCTAGGTAAAAATAACCATTATACCCCTAGGGTTTATATATGAACTTAATGCATGGGATTTTGATAAACATGATATGTATGATATGCACATGATGTGTTCATAAATGCATTGGGTTGGGCTTTTATATGGATGGAGGAAGTGCAAAAGGGCTTATGCCCTAGTTATCAAAAGGGCTTATGCCCCAGTTATTAAAGGGCTTATGCCCCAGTTATTAAAAAGGGCTTTGCCCCAGTTACTAAAAGAGGCTAGGCCTCCAGTTATATGATAAAGCAGCTATGCTGCCAGTGGAGAGTTATGGCGGGGTGGGTCGAGTTAATCCCCACATGGTGTGTTGGTTGGTACGGGTGGAGAGTAGCGGAAGGTGGGTTGAGTAGTCTCCCCAAATGGGTTGCATTTTTTCATTGACATTACATGTGTTATAAAAATAGGCCTTTGGGCCACACCGTTTACAGTAAAGGCTTCGGCCCAGTAATATGAAATATGAAAAGGCTTCGGCCCAGTGTTATGAATTATGAAATATGAAAAGGGCTATGGCCCAGTACATGTTTGAGATTGGTTTGGGCTTAGACCCAACAGGCCGTTATTGTTTTGGGCTCTGAAAGGGGCTTGTTGCACACTGAATTTCCAAACTCACCCCCTTTCCTTAACCTTGCAGGTGAGCCTTGATGTGGGGACTTGGGCCGGAGGGGATTCAGAGTAGTTGTCTTTGGACTTTTAAATAAGCGCTGGTTTCATTAGATTTCCTTTAATTATTATTTATTTTTGGGTTGTAATAAGGCCATTTTAACTTTCCTTTTATTTCTTTTCGGGATTAATTTAATTTTAATAACTTTAAACCTGGTTGTTAATTATTCAAATGGGCTAGACTTAGGACGTGTTTTCAAAACGATACTTGTTTTCAAAATATCTCAACGCCACGATTAATTGATTTATCAAAGACGTCCACTTAAACAAATTTAAACTCGAGATAGTAAAGTGTGGCTATGGTTGTGGGCATGTCTAGAATTGGATCCAATCAAAGAGCTTGGTACTTAGCACCTTCATGGCTCACCTCCTCTATCTCGGATACCTACCGGTGCCCGACTTTCATACACTTTGTTAACTCAACAAAATATATGTTTTTTTTTAAAAACACTAAAACGGAACATGGATTTTTTTACTCCAATGTGGCACGTCAGATTCGGCCATAACGTCTGGGCCGGGTTTGGGGTGTTACAAAAATGTTATTTAATTAATTAATGTGTGAGTACCTTAAGTACTCGTGTAAAGTTGAAAAACTCAATCGAGCAGGAAATCAAGTAAGTGACGTAAACTATTAAGTGTTGTGAAAAATCTATTGTTTGTGAAATGTAATGTGTTAAATGTTGATCTCAACTCTATGTTATGTTATTTTTGGCTAGATTAATATGCGATACTACAGAAAATTTGTAAAAGGATTCTCGGTGATAGCCTTTCCTTTGACTAAATTGCTACAGAAGAATGTTAATTTTGAATGGTTCAAAAAGTGCCACCAAAGTTTTGAAAAGTTGAAAGCAATGTTGATTGAAGCCCTGATTTTAACTCAACCTGAGTTGAGAAAATATTTTGTTGTTTTCAGCGACTCATCTCTTAATAATTTAGGATGTGTGTTGATACAAGAAGGGAAAGTGATTGCTCATGTTTCTCGGTAACTTAAACCACACGAGAAGAATAATCTTACTCACGACTTGGAACTCACAATTGAGTTTTTGCTATGAAGATTTGAAGTTACTATCTATACAAAGAAAAATGCCATGTCTTTACCAATCATAAGAGTTTGAAGTATTTGTTTACACAAAAAAGAGTTAAATTTAAAAAGCGCAGGTGGCTCGAACTTTTTAAAGACTGATTTGATCATTCACTATTAGCCTGGAAAGGCCAATATTATGGTTGACTTTTTAATTTGAAAATCCCTATTGCCTTTGAAAGCGATGAATGCATATTTGACTTTGGAGAAAAATTTCTTTATTTTGGCCGAGTTGAGGGCTAAACTCATATTCTTTTAAAATATTTGGGAATTAAAAAATGTGATGGCGAGAGCAAACCAATAAATTCAACATAAGTGGTAATGGGAGTTTATACTACCTTAATAGATTGTGTATGTCAAATGGTTTGGATTTGAAATGAGATATTCTCCACAAGGCTCACAAAAGTACTTCTATGATGCATCCTAGTGGCAAAGAAAATGTATAATGATTTGAAATAGTTGTATAAGTACTCGGGCATGAAAATGGAGATAATTGAACATGTAGCTAATTGTAACATCCCAAATTAGGGCCTAGTCAGAATAGTGGTTTTGGGACCACAAACCCAACATAAAGTTATTTTTTTATGATTGTTTTAAGGTCTAGGACATGAACATGCATGTGTGAAAGTTTCATAAAGAAAATCTAGGTGTAAGGGGTCCAAATTAAAAATTAGGGACCAAATCGAATAAATTGCAAAACTTGTGTTCTAGAAGCAATTTGTATGAAATTGCTTTGGATTATTACTTAGGAGGTTTTAAATAGAAATTTTCCAAAATTCTAAGTTTTTGGACAAAAATGGGCGTGGATGGAAAAATTTGAAAGTTTAGTAAGGAAGGGCATTTTGGTCATTTAGTAATAAATGAAATAAAAAAGGGAAAATCAAAGAAAAATTCACTCATGTTCTAACTTGTGGCTGCCAAAATTTGCAAGGGTTTCATAAGCTAGGGTTTTGACATTTTCAAGCTTGATAGTAAGTGACTCCTAGCTCCATTTTTAACGTTCTTTACATTTTTGAGATCTTCGTTACATGCTATATCCATTTCTACCCATATTTCAACCTATGGTTCATGTTAGAAATTTGACCCATGCATGAGATGATTTTTCTTTGATGATTTATGGAGGACTATGAAAGTTAGATGTTAGATAAACATCTTTTACTAGATGATTTTTCATGAAAACACTAAAAAAGGGACCTATTTGTAAAAGGTACAAAATGGGTGGTAGAAATGTGAAATAGAAGAGAATGTGGGCTGATATAAGCTTAAAATAGATTCAGCTAGGCTTGGGTAACCAAGAAAATACATGCATTTCATTTTAGCAGCATTAGGACCAAATTGTAAAAATGTGAAAGGTTAGGGGTAAAGTGGTCATTTTGCCCAAGAGTGAAATTTTGGGCTGAAATTGAATAATGAGATAGAATAGTAATATATTATGTTTATATAGACCCTGAGAGACCAATTTCGAAGGTTGACCGTGGAAAATAAAAAGTTTCGGAATAACTAAAATCCAAATCCGAAACATCTTCCAAGTAAGTTCATGTAACTCAAAGTAATAATTTTAAAATACTTAAATGTGTATTCTTGAATGTGATATAAATTTTGATACTCAATGTATAATAATTCATGAAACATGATTGTATTGATTTATAAAGGATTTGAATATCCCGGTTGAATGAAAATGGTATTCGATGGAATTCTTGAAAATGAATTGACGGTAAAAAGGATCTAGCCTGAACGGGCGTTCCTTATGTGATCTGGCCTCCTGAAGTATATGTGTTTTAAATAGATTTGGCCCAGACGGGTAATCCGAATTAGGATCCGAATTTAGCCTAGACTGGTAATTCAGATCTAAGCTCTTTAGAGTATTTGTCGTTGCAGGGGATTTAGCCTGAACTGGTAATCTCGCCGTAAAAGAATGAAGTTCGTGAGAGTGCGCTTGTAGAAAAGGTTACTAATATGAACTGATGGTAAATGATTTAGTACGCCATAAGTGTACTAAAGAATATCCATTGAGATACTGAGAAATTCAACGGGATTAGTATGAGAAGTGGAATTGAGATTTTTGTTATGATGAGCTCATCTCCTAATTGTTTATTATTGTATATTACTATGTGTCTAATCTTAATGATTGAGTGCATGTGTTAGGGAAAATATTCTATACTAGATTGATTGTCTGTTTAATGTGGTTGTATGTTAAAGTAGCCGGTAAGTTTACTTTCCTGTTATATGGACTTATTAAGCATGTCAAAGCTTACCCCAATTCATTTTTCCATATTTTATAAAGTTCGTGGACTCGTAAAGCTTGAAAGATGGTGGGAGCCTTGATCACACCATTAACAAGTCTCATTTTGATATAAAGAAACATTCATTTTGATATAATGGCATGTATAGGATTTTTGACCATTTTGTCATATGTGTCATTTGGTCAGCCAAAGAAATGGCTTATGAAGATATGCTAATTCATTTTGTATACGGCTATGAGATGTGACTCATATTAATATAAGTGGTAACCCTACTAAATACACATGATTAAGTTTAAATGTTTCTTATGATGTGATTGTATAGGCATGAATGGATGTGTAAAGTGAGGCCTAATAACTTGAGAATGGTTATGGCATAAAATGGTATGTGGTTATATCATGGCCTAAGTATAAAATATGGAATGTGCTAATGATAACCTTAATACAAGAAGTGTAACTTGAACAAGTGTAATAAGGTTTACATATATGAATCATGTCAAGGATGTTTAAGTGTAATTATATACCATGTTAAGTGTTATTGAAATATATGATTGTGTATGGAGGTAAAAGGGTGACCAATGGCTTGGAAAATAGACTTTAATGTAACATCCTGAATTAGGGTCTAGTCGGAACGGTGGTTTCGAGACCAAAAATTTGAGATAAAAATAATTATTTTATGATTCTTATGAGTTTTATGTTATGAATACATACTTGTGTAAACGTTTCATGAAGAAATTCTATGCATAAAATGTCTAATTGCATTTTAAGGACCGAATTGAATAAAGTGCAAAACTTGCATTGTAGAAGCTTTAAGCATGAAATTGGTTTAGATTGTGAATTAGAGGGCTCTAATTAGCAATTTGACCAATTTCTATAATTTTGGACAAAAATGGACATGCATAGGAAAAATGTGAAAGAAAGACCCTAAGGGCATTTTGGTCATTTAATAATTAAAAGAATAAAAGGGGAAAAATAAGTCAAAATTGGTGTCCATCTTCTTCCTTCATTTTCGAAATTTGCAAGACACCATAGCTAGGGTTTGTTCAACATTTCCAAGCTTGATTGTAAGTGCATCATAGCCCCGTTTTTAATGTTCTTTGTATTTTTGAAGTCCTTGAATCATGATCTACCCATTTCTAGCTATATTTTAAGCTAGGGTACATGTATGAAAATCGACCCATATACAACATACATGTATTTTGATGATTAATGAAGGAATATGAATGTTTGGTGCATGATAAACATCTTTTACTAGGTGATTTTTAGTGGAAACACCTAAACAAAGGACTTGTTTGTAAAAGTGTAAGAGAGAATAGTAATAATGTGAAATAAGAGAAAATATGGGCTGATATAAGCTTAGTAAAGGCTCGAATAGGCTTGGGTAACCAAGAAAATGCATGCATTTCATTTTACGAGTCTAGGGACCAAAATGAAAATATGTAAAAGTTTAGGGGTAAAAATATAAAATATTAAAAGTATGATTTATGGACCCATTTGAACAATGTGTATAATGAATAAATTAAATTTGGCATTATAGATCAAGAAAAACGTGAACCGGGACTTGATCGAGAAAAGAATAAAATACACTACGATTAGGCTCGATTATCATCATTTTGTACTGAGGTAAGTACATATACAAATAATGTGGTATTGTGGTATGTTTTAATACTTTAATATATTGTAATAAATTTTTTATTGCAATTATGAGTTATATGCTTGCTGATTGTTACAAAAGCATGAATGTTATTATGGTCGTTATCCACGACGTTACGAGCAAGTACAATGGAGATACTATATGCAAGTGAGGAAAAATCCCGTTTGAACCTTAGGAATAGTTTAGGATACAAGTGACATGTCACTAGGAACTAAGATGTCCGAACTCGTTAAGTGGTTCAGGTTCGTGAGATATGTGGCATCCGCGCTCGTTGAGAGGTCCGAGTTCATTATGGATGTGTTACATGTTATGTGGTAGCTTCAGCTACATTGTATATGTGGCACTTATGTGCAAGGTTTCCATGTATCCAATAGTATTCTGAGAGTTCAACGGGTAATGTAATGAATGTAATGAGAGTCCCGAGAAGGACATATGAAAGAGGTATGGTTATGGATACTTTACGACGAGTACAGGTATGTATGCTAAACCTATGAGTAATGCGGTAATAAAGATTGATTTAAGATGAGCAAGTATATATGTGCGTATGATGAGTAAGTAGAAAGGTTTGAATGATGAGTAATCTTTATGTATATGTTGCTATATTTTTGCATGTTGATTCCTTACTACCATTTCATATTATTTGTATATGGATTTACTAAGCTTTAATGCTTACTCCTCTCTCTTTCTATCCTTTGGTTCAGCCAAGCTAGCTCGGGGATCGAAAGCTATCGGAGTATTTGATCACACTATCAAAAGACTATTGGGTATAGTGAAAATATTATTTTGAGTATGGCATGTATAGGAAACTTGGTCATTTTGTGATATGCATCATGTTATTTGGCCAAATTGTGAAGGCCTATGATAATGATGATTCATTTTGTAATGGCCATGTGATATAGCTCATATTTGATCATTTGGGTTATAATCTAATTACCCATGCATGCATGTGCTTTTGTTTTGATGGTAGGATATGTTATTGCTTGGTAAGTGTAGGATAATGATGTGATATGTTGTTGAACAATGAATGTATGGTAAAGTATGAACTGGGTGCTAAAGGATAAGGGATGACCTAATGACTTAAAATGACTATAAGTGTGAATGCACAACTTGAAGTCATGATAACAAGTTTAATAATGCATGAAATTGGTGTGGAATGCCTCTAAATGGTGTAAGAAATGAATTTGCAATAGTATGACTTGATGAAGATGTGAGAGTGTCATGGTGTGGAATATTTGAGTGCTTGAATATGTCATGTTTCATGTTATAAAGTATGTTTGCATGTATGAGTTTAGTTCCGGATTGCTTTTATTGTACATTTTGGACCCCGTAGGTCCATAATAAGGATAATATGATCTTGTTTGACCGATTTTAATTTGGAATGAAATTTTATGATCCGTATTTTCTGGAAATGCCCTGTTTATGTATGGTAATGCCTCGTACCTAGTCCACGGTCTCGAGTACGGGTAAGGGGTGTTACATTTAAATGGTCCACATGGGCAGACACACGAGTATGTGTCTAAGCCGTGTGTGTGACACACGGTCTACCCCACGGGCGTGTTGAATGGCCGTGTGTCCCCTGCACCCTAATTTTGCAAGTTAGTATGCTTAGTAGTAAACACATGGGCCAAGACATGGGCATGTGTCTTGGCCGTGTGAGGGACACAGCCTACCCACATGGGCGTGTACTCTGGCCGTGTGAAGTCTACACCTTTTTATGAAAAATTCATTTAATTTTAATTGACCACACGATCTGCCCACACGGCCATGTGACACTAAATTGATGCTGATGTCATAGTTAGAGAGTTACATAGCCGAATGACACGGGAGTGTAGAGAGCACACGGGTGTGTCCCTTGTCTCACACAGGCATGAGAGTGTAGAGAGCACACAGGCGTGTCCCCTGTCTCACACAGACATGTGACTCTATATTAGGGAAATTTCCCAAACTTTGTATTCTAAGAGTTCCTGATTTAGTCTCGATCCTTTTCCAATGGTTGTTTTCAGCCTCGTAGGTCCATATTAGAGATAATTTATGTATGAAAGAAATTGTTTTAAAGACAAATTTTATAGCCCGACTTTTTACATGAATGACTATTATGTATGTGTTCGGTAATGCATCGTATCCCATCTCAACCTCGGGTACGGGTAAGGGGTGTTACATTTAGTGGTATCAGAGCTACGATTTAGTTGATTCTTAGACTAACGTAGCATGTATCAAGTCTAGCTATACATGCCATTATACAAGTTATGATAGTGTGACATCTCCTAACCATTTCAATTGTATTTGTATATAGTAATGTCTTCCATTCAAGCTCGAGATGAGTCAGAGGGAGCCGAGAGCTATGCTCCAGCTTCCTTATAGCAAGTTACTTCTAGTAGTGGTAGAAGGCCTATGTCTGAGGGCCAGAAAGAGGTGAGAGCCACCTTTTTTGAGATGATGGATGAGTGGTTTGGTGATTACCTGAGAAATCGCCCTAATATACCACGACCTCCTCCGCCTCCTGCTCGATCTGAAGAAGAAGTGCCACAAGGTATGGCATCCGTGAGAATTGGTAAGGCCCTAGCGGATAAACTTAGGAAATACGGGGCTGAAGAGTTTAGGGCCATGATTGATGACGATTAGGAACGTGCTAAGCTCTAGCTTGAAAATACCACACGAGTTCTCGACGAGTTGTCTTGTACCCCCCACAGAATGCCTGAAGTGTGTGGTATCTTTATTAAAGGACACTGCATATCATCAGTGGAAGACTATATCTTCAGTGACACCAAGAGAGAGTATTACATGTGAATTCTTCCAAGCAAAATTTAAGAAGTATATTAGTGAAAGATTTTTAGATCAGAAGCGAAAGGAGTTCCTGGAACTCAAACAAGGAAATAGAACCGTGTCAGAATACGAAAGAGAATTCGTAAGACTAAGTCAGTACACAAAGAAGTGGGTCCAGACGAAGGCAGAAATGTGCAAGCACTTCGAAGAAGGTCTGAATGAGGAAATTAAACTGTTAATCGGGATCCTCGAGATAAGGGAATTGGCTACAGTAACCGGTCAAGCCAAGAAGGCCGAAAAGCTAAAAAATAAAAGAAAGCAAGCAAAGAGAGAAGCTCGAGTTTCAAGTAAGAGATCCAGTGGTAAGACGCACTCGTTCCCTACAAAGAAATTGGGAAGTTATCAGGAATGCTCCACTGCATCAGTGGGATATTCAGGTAGAGCAAGAAGCTCAAGAAGCTCTAAGCGTCACAACCTGAAGTCTTCTTCTCCCATGTTAGCTACTATGGGAAGTATGGGAGATCAAAAGCCGAGGTGTAATAGTTGCAGTAAATTCCACTTCAAAGAGTTCCGGACGAGGAGCGGAGCATGCTTTGGGTGTGGTTCTCTTGACTACTTCTTAAGGACTGCCCAGAATGAGTTGATAAAGAGGTTTCGCCAGCCTCGAAACTGAGTGCTCCCATCTCTCAGGGTAGACCTCCACGACATCCCGGAAGTGCTAGCGACAGTCGATTTATTGCAAAGGATTCTACTGCAAAATCAGAGGCTCGAGCCCCGGTGAGAACTTATGCTATATGCGCTAGAGAGGAAGCCTCAACTCTTGATGTTATTACAGGTACATTTTCTCTTCATAATGTCCATGTTATTGCCTTCATTGACCCGGGATCAACCCATTCATATATTTGCATGAAATTGGTGTCTAGCATGAATATGTCTGTAGAGCCTACGGAATTTATGATTAAGGTGTCAAACCCTCTAGGCAAGTCAGTGTTAGTCAATAAAGTTTGTAAGAATTATCCTTTAATGATTCAAGGTCATTGTTTTCCTACTAACCTTATGCTTTTTCCATTCAACGAGTTCGATGTAATACTTGGCATGGATTGGTTGACTATTCATGAGGTGATTGTAAATTATGGTAGCAATAATTTTAAATTGAAATGCTCAGATGGTGAGATTCTTCGGGTTGATTTGAATGAGTTGAATTCACAGCCGGTTGTGGTTACTTCAATGTTGGCTCAAAGGTATATGAGAAAAGGGTACGAAGCTTACCTTGCTTTTGTGATGAATATTAAAGAAATCTGAGTTAAATATTGAGTCAGTACCGATAGTCTGTGAATATCTAGACGTGTTCCCAAAAAAGCTACCCGGATTACCTCCTGCTAGAGAAGTGGAGTTTGGTATTAAGCTAGTTCCAGGAACGATGCCTATTTCTATTGCCCTGTACAAGATGGCCCTGACTGAGTTGAAGGAGTTAAAATCACAATTGCAAGAATTGACCGACAAAGGTTTCACAAAATCGAGCTTTTCATCTTGGGGTACTCCTGTATTATTTGTGAAAAAGAAAGATGGTTCGATGAGGTTATGTATAGACTACCGACAACTCAACAAGGTAACTGTCAAGAACAAGTATCCTTTGCCAAGGATTCATGACTTGTTCAATCAATTGAGGGGAGCCACCGTGTTTTCAAAGATAGATTTGAGATCCGGCTATACCAATTGCGAGTTAAAGAGTCAGACGTACCTAAGACTGCCTTCAGCACGAGGTATGGTCACTACGGGTTCCTTGTTATGCCTTTTGGTCTAACAAACGCTCCAGCTACGTTTATGGATTTAATGAATCGTGTTTTCTGATCGTACTTGGACAAGTTTATTGTGGTATTCATCAACGATATTTTGATTTATCCCCGTAATGAGTCTGAACATGCCAAACATTTGAGGACTATTTTGCAGACTTTACGAGACAGGCAATTATATGCTAAGTTTAGTAAAAGTGAATTTTGGCTTCGAGAGGTCAGATTCTTGGGTCACATTGTGTCAGGTGATGGCATCCGAGTTGATCCAAATAAGATTTCTGCTATTATCGAGTGGAAGCTGCCAAAAAATGTAACTGAGATTAGAAGATTCTTAGGCTTAGCCAATTACTACCGACGCTTTGTAAAGGGATTCTCTATGATTGCAACTCCCTTAACGAGGTTACTGCAAAAAGATGTTAAGTTTGAGTGGTCGGAAAAATGTCAGCAGAGTTTTGAGAAATTAAAGACATTGTTGACAGAAGCTCCAATTTTAATGCAACCCGAGCCGGGAAAAGAATTTGTGGTCTATAGTGATGCGTCCTTGAATAGACTGGGTTGCATGCTTATGCAAGAGGGAAAAGTGATAGCCTATGCTTCGAGACAATTAAAGCTGCACGAGAAAAAATATCCAACACATGACTTAGAACTAGCTGCCATTGTTTTGGCCTTGAAGATTTGGAGACACCATTTGTATGGTGAAATTTTTCATGTATTCACTGATCACAAAAGTTTAAAGTACTTGATGACTCAAAAGGAATTGAATTTGAGACAACGGAGATGGTTAGAATTGATTAAAGACTATGAGCTAATAATTGATTATCACCCGGGAAAGGCAAATGTGGTTGTCGATGCCTTGAGTAGGAAGTCCTTGTTTACTATGAGGGCTATGAGCACACGATTGACGTTGTCTGATGATGGTTCAATTTTGGCAGAGTTAAGAGCTAGATTGACATTTCTCCAAGAAATTTACGTAGCTCAGATTAATGATAGTGACTTACGAGTCAAGAGAGCACAATGTGAGACGGGCGTTGAATTAGATTTTCGGATTGGTTCCAATGGTTGCTTGATGTTTCGAGATAGGGTCTGTGTACCCAAAGATAATGAACTTATGAAAAAAATTTGCAAGAGGCACATGATAGTCGTTTGTCTATTCATTCAGAAAGTACCAAGTTGTACAATGACTTAAAGATAACGTACTTGTGGAATGGCATGAAAAGAGATATCTCTGAATTTGTATCGAAATGCTTGATATGTCAACAGGTCAAGGCTAAACACCAAGTACCCTCTTATTACAACCTGTGATGGTCCCTGAATGGAATTGGGACAGGATTACTATGGATTTCGTGATAGGGTTGCCTTTGACATCGAAAAAGAAAGACGTTGTTTTGGTTGTGGTTTATAGGCTGACAAAGTCAGCTCACTTTATTCCAGTACGAACTGACTACTCACTTGATAAACTAGCTGACTTGTATATTTTCGAGATTGTGAGATTATACGGGGTACCACTGTCGATGTAACATCCTGATTTTCGGGTTTTTTGCGATTCTCGATATTTTGGTAAAGTTTTTAAAATTTGATAATTGATTGTGGAATTCATAATTTGAATAGGTAAATGGGCTTATGGAAGGCCCATGTGCTGGCCAAAACCCAGTTGAATTTTTGAATTTTAGATTTAAGAGGTTAGGGGCTTTGGATAGGTGGTCTTATTAAAATTTGTGGGTGAAATGTAACACAAAATGTCCTCTGGTAAAGTGGCTAAGTGACGCCACTAGGGAGCTATAAAGGTGGCGTGTAAGTGTTGGGGGAAGACCTGGGTTCGATTCCCTGTGATGGCAAAGGTAATGTTATTTTTATGCTTGTGCATGCTAGAGTTTAAAGCTGGATGGAACTTTGTGGGAGAGTTTGAATCAGTCAAATGCATGAATTAAGGAGGGATAAGGGGAGAGATTTTAGGGATTTGAGAGGAGGATAGAGCTTAGCTAAATTGAGGGAATTAAAGAGGGGATTTCGGCAAAGGGGTTTTAGTTAGGGATTTTCGGCAATAGGAATTAGGGTGTGTCATTTTCTCCTTTTGGTGTAGTCTTTTTTCTCTTTTTCTTTTTCAGCTGAATCTACCATCTCTCCTCTCATCTTTTCTTCCTTTTCCTTCTTCCAAACCAGCCCACTACTTCCCTCCATTCATCTACTGTTTCTTTCCCTTACCTCCACTTCTACCGAAATACCGCAAAAGCTGAAATCTGTGAAGCTAGGTGGTGCTGATTTCTTGTTGACCAGAAAACCTCTTTTTCTTTTCACTTTTTAGTGGCCAATTCCCTTATTTTCTAGGCATAAACGGATTCAAGAAGAGAGACTGTGGTAAGTGCTCAAACTCTAAACGATTCCTATAGTAATTGTTGACAAAAGCCGAAACCCCTATAGTTTAGGAGATGGCCGAATGTGGGTATAGGCTCTATTGGGTTTTTCTTTTAATCTTTTTATGGTTTGTTTAGTGAAGGAGTAGCAAGGCGTAGGGTTGACTTCGATTAGTTTGGATCATCGGAGTGGCTAGAGCTAGTCATCAATTTCGGCAAAGGTAAGGTTCTTAATGCCATTATGGAAGGTGGCCGAATGTGTAAGTGTTAATATTAGATGGTTCTCGATTTGGTTCAATTATTGTGAGCTGATCTATTAACGGTTGATTATAGGAGAAATCGTGTAGAAGATCTCGTCGAGGAATATCGCAAAACAGGTGTGTAACGAACCCTTTTTCATAGCTTAAAACGATAAATGCCGAAAAGTCGAAATGCTGAAATTTTGGCATTTGGAGGACTTGTGAGCAAGCGAACAACCAAAATCGCTGTTTAAAACATAAGAATGGTTAGTAACTAATAATGAACATGGAAAACCCTAATATTTGGTAAATTTATGAAATTACATTTATAATATGAAAATGATTGTTTTGCCCCTAGGTAAAAATGACCATTATACCCCTAGGGTTTAATTATAAATTTGATACGTGGGATATGATATACATGAATGATATGATATGCACATGATATGTATGAAATGCACATGATGTAATCATAAATGCATTGGGTTGGGTTTTTATATGGATGGAGGAAGTGCAAAAGGGCTATGCCCCAGTTTATTGAAAAGGGCTTATGCCCCAGTTTATTGAAAAGGGCTTATGCGGTTTATCAAAAGGGCTTTGCCTAGTTATTAAAAGAGGCTAGGCCTCAGGATATATGATAAAGCGACTATCTTGCCCGTGGTGTGTTGGTTGGGTGGGTTGAGTTATTCCCCACATAGTGTGTTGGTTGGTACGGGTGGAGAGTAGCAGATGGTGGATCGAGTAGTCTCCCCAATCGGGCTTGCATTCATTCTTTCATTGACATTACTCGTGATAATGAAATGGGTCTACGGGCCAGATCGATTACAGTAAAGGCTTCGGCCTAGTGTTATAAAATATGAAATATGAAAAGGCTTCGGCCCAGTATATGTTGAGATTGGATTTGGGCTTAGGCCCAGAGGCTGATATTGTTTTGGGCTCTGAAAGGGGCTTGTTGCACACTGAGTTTCCAAACTCACCCCCTTTCCTTAACCTTGCAGGTGAGCCTTGATTTCAGGACTTGGAGCCAGAGGGGATTCAGAGTGGCCACGGTGATTGCCTTTGGACTTTTGAATAAGTGTTTGGTTTTCATAAAGTTTACTTTATTTATTATTTATTTTTGGGTTGTAATAAGACCATTTTGACTTGATTTTCTTTCTTTTCTGGGATTATTTTTTTAATAACTTTAATCTATTTGTTAATAAATGGGCTAGACTTAGAACGTGTTTTCAAAATGATAATTGTTTTCAAAATAACACTACGCCACGATTATCTGATTTATCAAAGATTTCAACTTAAATAAATTACAACTCGATTTAACCAAGTGTGGTAATGGTTGTGGGCATGTCTAGGATTGGATCCAACTGAAGAGCTTGGTACTTAAACAGCCTTCATGGCTCACCTCCTTTGTTACGAATTCCTACCTGGTGCCCAGCTTCCATTAACTTTGTTAGCTTAACAAAAGTCGATTTTTAAAGCACTACAACGAAACATGGATTTTTAACTTCAATGTGGCACGTCAGATTCAGCCATAACGTCTAGGTCGAGTTTGGGGTGTTACATTTAGTGGTATCAAAGCCTAGGTTGTAACAACTCGGCTATGGATCGGGTCCGAAAAACTTTTCGAAAAAAAATTATCAAGAAGGGTATTTTAAGGAAATAGTTTTAAAAAGATTTTCTCAAAAATTTTTCATAAAGGTATACATGATAAAATGGTTTAAGTTTTTTAAGGTTTTTTAAAACGGGTCTAAAATCAAGAATTTCAAAACAAAGGTGTTTTTTTTCAAATTTTAAGGAAATCTATTTTTTGTGATTAAATACATGGTTTGTGGTTTTTGGATTGGAGAATGAAGTGGCACTGAATCCCCGGCACCAAGTCTGTAAGTATACTCTTTTTTATGTGATATTGATATGATGCTATAAATAGAACTGAGACCCTACTATGATACTTTAGATAGGGTAGAACTGAAAAAAACCGTAGGAATGAAACTGTAGCTAGGCTACGACGATGCGAAAACAATCCTTGAACTCTTATATTTTCATAAGACATCTCATAATAAACAATTGAACATTATACTAATATCATAAAATTCGTAATCAGATAAGTCGATATGAGTACAAGAGGAACTCGTGGACGAGGCTGCAGACGTGGTCGCGGAAGGGTACAAGCTGAATCTTCATCCTCAGGGCATAGGCCAGCTGAGGAGGCATCTGTACCATAGGCAACAGAGACTGGGTCTTATGATCGGGCTGCGGGGGATGATGCTTTGTCCCAAGCCATGTTAAGGGTTTTAGAAAGAGTTGCTGGAGCTAGCACTGGGAAAGTGAATAGGGGATCCATATCGGAGCGACTTCGGGCAAACGGAGCAAAAGTTTTTAGGGGCGTATCTGGAGTAGCCCCAAATGTGGCTGAATATTGGCTAGAGGCAACAGAGCGAATCATGGATGATCTAGACTGCTCTGTGGAGCAAAAGCTGAAGGGGGATGTGTCGCTGCTACTTGACGAGGCATACCGATGGTGGATCACCATAAGGGAGAGTACCCCAATTGAACGAGTAACCTGGGAATTGTTCAAAACTACTTTTAAGGAGAAGTATGTTGGAGCTAGTTATGTGGATGCTCGTCGGAAGGAATTTTTGAATCTGACTCAAGGTAATAAGACTGTCGCGGAGTATGAGGCAGAATTCTTGAGGCTGAGTCAATATGCCAGCGGGATAGTTGCAACTGAGTATGAACGCAGTGTTCGATTTGAGGATGGCCTCCACAATGAGCTTAGGATATTGATAGCTCCACAGAGGGAGCGTGGTTTTGCTGCGTTGGTAGAGAAGGCTAAGATAGTCGAGGAGGTAAAGCAGACTAAGCGGCTGAATCGTGAGAAGGATCGACCCAGATTTAATAGGGAGTTTAGACCCTCAAGTGCTACGAATCAGAATGTTAAAAGAGCAAGGATGGAGGAACCAGTTTGAGCAGTTCCAGTAAATACTTTTAGACCACAGGTTTGCAGGGACTGTGGTAAGGTGCATATGGGGGAGTGCTGGAAACGAACTGGAGCATGTTTTTGATGTGGCTCCAAGGAGCATAAGTTCAGAGAATATCCTCAGAGAACAGCTCAGGAACTAGCTGCGGAGCAAAGGGATGTCCAACCACAGCGAGGAGGACCACCACCACAGAGAGGTCATGATCTTTCTTTTGCTTGGATTTCACTACTATGTCATCAACGTAATCCTCCAATTCCTCATGCATCATATCATGAAAAATAGCAGTCATAGCACGTTGATAAGTAGCACCAGCATTCTTTAAACCAAAAGGCATCACTGTGTAATAGTTGTTACCTTTCGGAGTTCAGAAGGCAGTCTTTTCTACATCCACAAGGTAGAGGTGGCAATGGTAATAGATGAGGACGTGGGGCACCTGGCAAGGGTGCTGGACATGCTAAAGCTCAACAGCCGGCATTAGTTTATGCTGCATGACATCGTGAGGAGGGTGACACTCCTGATGTTATAACCGGTATGTTCTTCATTCATGGCACGCCTTACACTGCTTTGATTGATATGGGTTCCACTCACTCGTATGTTGCTTGTGATGTATCTGGGGAATTGGGTGTGCTTCCTGAGGAGACTGTGAGTGGGGGTATCGGTGATAAGCCCATTAGGACACTCGGTTAAGGTAGATAAACTCTTTAGGGCGGTGCCTTTAGAGACACAAGGTAAAATTTTTGAAGGAGATTTGATAGAGCTGCCATTTGAGGATTTTGATCTTATCTTGGGAATGGACTGGCTAACTAAGCATAAGGCGACGTTGGATTGTGCTAGAAAGAGAATGGTACTAAGAATTGCTGAAGATGAGGAGATAATGGTCATAGGGGAACGAAAGAATTATTTGTCCAATGTTGTTTTGGCTTTAAGGGCCGAAAAGTTGATTCAGAAAGGTTGTGGGGCGTACTTGGCCATTGTAAGTCAAACTGAACTGAAGGAGATAACGGTAGAGTCGGTTAGGACCATTAAGGAATTTCAAGATGTATTCCCATAGGAACTTCCTGGATTACCCCCGAGCAGAGAAGTCGAGTTCGGAAGCGATTTGTTACCTGGTACAGCTCCTGTGTCCATTGTGCCTTATAGGATGGCACAAAAGGAGTTGGTGGAATTGAAAGCTCAGATTCAAGAGTTGCTGGATAGAGGATTTATAAGACCAAGTGTTTCCCCGTGGGGCACACCAGTGTTGTTCGTAAAGAAGAAATATGGGACTATGCGAATGTGTATTGACTATCGGCAGTTGAATAAACTGACCATCAAGAACAAGTATCCGTTACCAAGAATCGACAATCTATTCGATCAATTAAGAGGAGCCTCAGTATTTTCTAATATCGACCTTCAGTCAGGATACCATCAATTGAGAGTCAAAGAAGTGGATATTTATAAGACGGCGTTCAGGACTCGATATGGTCATTACGAGTTTCTGGTAATGCCTTTTGGTTTGACTAGTGCACCGGTAGCATTCATGGATTTAATGAATCAGGTGTTTCAGCCATACTTGGATCGGTTCGTAGTCGTTTTTATCGATGATATCTTGGTGTATTCGAAAATGGAAGAGAAGCATGATGAGCATCTTCGTGTTGTGCTGCAAGTGCTAAGGGAAAAGCAACTTTATGCGAAGTTTAGTAAGTGCGAATTTTCGCTGAGGGAAGTCACTTTCTTGGGGCATGTTGTGTCTGCTGAGGGATCAAGGTGGACCTCGAAGATTGAGGCAATCGGAATGAAAGCCACCGAGGTCGATGTAAACCAAGTTTTACGGGGTTGGCGAGTTATTATCGAGATTCGTGGAAGGATTTTACGTGTTGGCGACCAGATTATCTAAACTTATAAGAAAGGGAGCACCTTTTGTATGGACGAATAAGTAGCAAGAGGCTTTTGAGAAGCTGAAGAAGGTTTTGTCAGAAGCGCCAATGTTGATTCACCAGTCGGTAAGGATTTCATCGCTTACGATGTGAGTCACATATAGGTTTGGGCTGCGTGTTGATGCAAGAGGGTAAGGTGGTCGCTTATGCTTCACGATAGCTTAAGCCTCACGAGATGAACCATCCTATGCATGACTTGGAGTTGGCAGCGGTGATTTTCGCGCTTAAGATATGGAGGCATTACTTGTATGGGGAGAAATACATCATCTATACGGATCACAAGAGTCTTAAATACTTGCTGACTCAAAAGGAGCTGAATCTTAGACAGCGAAGGTGGATAGAGTTGTTAAAGGACTATGACTGTTCGATTGAGTACCATCCAGGTAAGGCAAATGTCATGGCTGATGTGTTAAGTCGAAGGGCTGTGGCAGAGTTGAAGGCAATGTTTGCTCGTCTAAGTTTGTATGACGATGAAAGCTTATTGGCAGAGTTACAAGTGAAACCGACTTGGGTAGAACAGATTAAGAAGCAACAGTTGGAAGATGAGTCATTGGTTTCTCGGTTTCAGTAAGTTGAGAAGGAGGAGAATCCAGATTTTGGGTTAAATAGCGAGGGAGTTCTTTGTTTTTGAGGAAGAATTTGTATGCCGAAGGACTCTAACATGAGATTGATGATTTTGAAAGAGGCACATAATGGAACTTGTGCTATGCATCCAGGAGGGAGTAAGTTGTATCGAGACTTGCGAGAACTATATTGGTGGCCTGGGCTTAAGCGAGAAGTGACCGAATTTGTGGGGAGATGTTTGACATGTCAACAAGTGAAGGCCGAGCATCAAGCGCCTTGAGGATTATTACAATAGGTAAAGATACCACTTTGGAAGTGGGAAAGGGTAACTATGGATTTTTTGAGTGGGTTGCCATTGACACCTTCTAAGAAGGATTCGGTTTGGGTAATTGTGGATAAGCTCACGAAATCTGCCCATTTCATACCCGTCTGAACTGATTATTCACTTCAGAAGCTGGCTAAGTTGTATGTGGTAGAGATAGTACGGTTGTATGGAGTGCCAGTATCAATAATTTCTGACCGAGACCCAAGGTTTACATCTCGGTTTTGGCAGAAGTTGCATGAGGCGTTGGGAACGCGATTGGACTTTAGTACGGCTTTTCACCCTCAGTCGGATGGGCAGTCAGAGAGGGTCATTCAGATTCTAGAAGACATGTTGAGAGGTTGTGTTATTGAATTTAGGGGTAGTTGGGAGGACTATTTGCCATTGGCGGAGTTCGCGTATAACAACAGTTACCAAGCAAGTATTCAGATGGCTCCTTATGAGGCACTATATGGGTGAAGGTGTCGTTCGCCTACTTGTTGGGCAGAATTGGGGGAAAGGCAAGTACTTGGGTCGGAATTGGTAACAGATACCGAAGACAAGATTAAGGTGATTAGGAATCGGTTAAAGGAGGCAGCGGATTGACAAAAGTCTTATGCTGATCTAAAGCCTAAGGATATAGAATATGCAGTTGGGGACATGGTCTTTTTGAAAGTTTCACCTTGGAAGAAGATATTGAGATTTGGTAAGAAGGGCAAGTTGAGTCCACGGTTTATTGGGCCTTATCGAATTATTAAGCAGATAGGGCCGGTGGCTTACCAACTAGAGTTACCTCCAGAGCTGGATCGTATTCACGCTATTTTTCATGTGTCCATGTTAAGGCGATATCGTTCGGCCCCAACTCATATCGTACCCGTTGCAGAAATTGAAGTACAGTCGGATTTGACTTTCGAAGAGAAACCTATGCAAATACTGGATTGCAACGTCAAGGTGTTGAGAAAGAAGTCAGTCCCAATAGTGAAGGTACTTTGGAGGAATCATGGCAAGGAAGAAGCTACTTGGGAGACTGAAGAGGCGATGCGTCAGTAGTACCCTCAACTGTTTAGATCAGGTAAATTTCGAGGCCGAAATTTCTTTAATGAGGGTAGAGTTGTAACATCCTGATTTTCGTGTTTTTCGCGATTCTTGATATTTTGGTAAAGTTTTTAAAATTTGGTATTTGGTTGTGGAATTCATAATTTGAGTAGGTAAATGGGCTTATGGAAGGCCCATGTGCTGGCCAAAACCCGGTTGAATTTTTGAATTTTGGACTTAAAAGGTTAGGGGCTTTGGATAGGTGGTCTTATTAAAATTTGTGGGTGAAATGTAACACAAAAGATCCTCTGGTAAAGTGGCTAAGTGACGCCACTAAGGAGCTATAAAGGTGGCGTGTAAGTGTTGGGGGAAGACCTGGGTTCGATTCCCTGTGATGGCAAAGGTAATGTTATTTTAATGCTTGTGCATGCTAGAGTTTAAAACTGGATGGAACTCTGTGGGAGAGTTTGAATCAGTCAAATGCATCAATTAAGGAGGGATAAGGGGAGATATTTTAGGGATTTTAGAGGAGGATACAGCTTAGCTGAATTGAGGGGATTAGAGAGGGGATTTCGGTAGAGGGGTTTTAGTTAGGGATTTTCGGCAATAGGAATTAGGGTGTGCCGTTTTCTCCTTTTGGTGTAGTTTTTTTTCTCTTTTTCTTTTTCAGCCGAATCTACCATCTCTCCTCTTATCTTTTCTTCCTTTTCCTTCTTCCAAACCAGCCCACTACTTCCCTCCATTCATCTACTGTTTCTTTCCCTTACCTCCACTTCTGTCGAAATACCGCAAAAGCCGAAATCTGTGAAGCTAGGTGGTGCTGATTTCTTGTTGACCAGCAAACCTCTTTTTCTTTTCACTTTTTAGTGGCCAATTCCCTTATCTTCTAGGCATAAATGGATTCAAGAAGAGAGACTGTGGTAAGTGCTCGAACTCTAAACGATTCCTATAGTAACTGTTGACAAAAGCCGAAACCCCTATAGTTTAGGAGATGGCCGAATGTGGGTATATGCTCTATTGCGCTTTTCTTTTAATCTTTTTATGGTTTGTTTAGTGGAGGAGCAGCAAGGCGTAGGGTCGACTTGGATTAGTTTGGATCATCGGAGTGGCTAGAGCTAGTCATCAATTTCGGCAAAGGTAAGGTTCTTAAGGCCATTATAGAGGGTGGCCGAATGTGTAAGTGTTGATATTAGATGGTTCTCGATTTGGTTTAATTATTGTGAGCTGATCTATTAATAGTTGATTATAGGAGAAATCGTGTAGGAGATCTCGTCAAGGAATATCGCAAAACAGGTGTGTAACGAACACTTTTTCATAGCTTAAAACGATAAATACTGAAAAGCCGAAATGCCAAAATTCTGGCATTTCGAGGACTTGTGAGCAAGCGAATGCTCATTGGTTAGTTAGATTCGCTAAGTTGATGATCGGGATCGTTGGAGCAGTAAACACGATTTTTGGCATTACTGATAAGTTGGGCCTCAAGGTGAAGTTGGGCCCAATGGGCTTTCGGGCCCATTTGGGTAAAATTGGTAGAAAATAAAAACCTGTTAAATTGCACATTAAGACTGGTAATAACATTATGGAATATAGCCTAAATGGGCCTAGATGACAAAATCGACTATGTAGGGCCCATTAGGGGTTTTTGGCCCAATAACTCGGTATCGTGAAAAATGGGCCAGGATCGCTGTTTAAAACATAAGAATGGTTAGTAACTAATAATGAACATGGAAAACCCTAATATTTGGTAAGTTTATGAAATTACCTTTATAATATGAAAATGACTGTTTTGCCCCTAGGTAAAAATGACCATTATACCCCTAGGGTTTAATTATAAATTTGATAGTGGGATATGATATACATGAATGATATGATATGCACATGATATGTATGATATGTATGATATGCACATGATGTAATCATAAATGCATTGGGTTGGGTTTTTATATGGATGGAGGAGGTGCAAAAGGGCTATGCCCCAGTTTATTGAAAAGGGCTTATGCCTCAGTTTACCGAAAAGGGCTTTGCCCTAGTTATTAAAAGAGGCTAGGCCTCCAGATATATGATAAAGCAGCTATGCTGCCAGTGGTGTGTTGGTTGGGTGGGTTGAGTTATTCCCCACATGGTGTGTTGGTTGGTACGGGTGGAGAATAGCGGATGGTGGGTCGAGTAGTCTCCCCAATTGGGATTGCATTCATTCTTTCATTAACATTACTCGTGATAATGAAATGGGCCTACGGGCCATACCGATTACAGTAAAGGCTTCGGCCCAGTGTTATGAAATATGAAATATGAAATATGAAAAGGCTTCGGCCCAGTATATGTTGAGATTGGATTTAGGCTTAGGCCCAGCAGGCTGATATTGTTTTGGGCTCTGAAAAGGGCTTGTTGCACACTGAGTTTCCAAACTCACCCCCTTTCTTTAACCTTGTAGGTGAGCCTTGATTTGGGGACTTGGAGCCGGAGGGGATTCAGAGTGGCCACGGTGATCGCCTTTGGCCTTTGAATAAGTGTTTGGTTTTCATAAAGTTTTCTTTATTTATTATTTATTTTTGGGTTGTAATAAGGCCATTTTGACTTGATTTTCTTTCTTTTCTGGGAGTATTTTTTTAATAACTTTAATCTATTTGTTAATAAATGGGCTAGACTTAGAACGTGTTTTCAAAATGATAATTGTTTTCAAAATAACACCACGCTACGATTATCCGATTTATCAAAGATTTCAACTTAAATAAATTACAACTCGATTTAACCAAGTGTGGCAATGGTTGTGGGCATGTCTAAGATTGGATCCAACCGAAGAGCTTGGTACTTAAGCAGCCTTCATGGCTCACCTCCTCTGTTACGGATTCCTACCTGGTGCCCAACTTCCATTCACTTTGTTAGCTTAACAAAAGTCGATTTTTAAAGCACTACAACGAAACATGGATTTTTAACTTCAATGTGGCACGTCAGATTTGGCCATAACGCCTGGGCCGGGTTTGGGGTGTTACCGTCGATCATCTCAGATCGGGACCCGAGATTTACTTCGAGATTTTGGAAGAAACTACAAGAAGCTTTAGGTACAAGGTTGATCTTTAGCACGACTTTCCACTCGTAGACTGATGGTCAGTCTTAGCGGACGATTTAGATTCTTAAGTACATGTTAGGGTGTTGCTTTCTTGAGTTTCAAGGTAGTTGGGAAAAATACTTACCATTGGTGGAATTCGCCTACAACAATAATTTCTAGATGAGTTTGAGAATGGCACCTTATGAGGCATTGTATTTCCGAAAGTGTCGAACTCCATTGTATTGGACAGAACTCAAGCAACACTAGATTCACAGAGTTGACTTAATCAAGGAAACTGAAGAAAAGGTTAAGGTGATACGTGATTGATTGAAAGTGGCATCGGATAGGCAAAAGTCGTATGCTGATTTGAAAAGAAAAGAGATCGAATTTCAAGTTGCTGATAAAGTATTCTTGAAAGTATCTCCATGGAAAAAGGTTGTAAGATTTGGCTGGAAAGGCAAATTGGTTTATTAGACAATATGAGATAACCTAGAGAGTTGGACCATTAGGCTACCGACGAGCCTTACCATCTGAACTGGAAAAGATTCATGACATATTCCATGTATCCATACTGCGAAGATATAGGTCAAACCCCTCCCATGTGACTTCACCGGTGGATGTTGATATTAGAACGGACATGACGTATGGTGAAGAACCGGTTAGGATTTTGGCTCGAGAAGTTAAACAGTTGTGGAACAAGAATATTGCCTTGGTAAAAGTGTTGTGGCATAGGCATGGAGTTGAAGAGGCTACATGGGAGTCCGAGGAGGCCACGAGAAGCCAATATCCAAACTTATTTTTCGGTAAGACTTTCGAGGACGAAAGTCCCTAAGGGGGAGAATTGTAACATCCCAAATTAGGGCCTAGACAGAATAGTGGTTTTAAGACCACAAATCCAACATCAAAATATTTGTTTTATGATTATTTTGATGTCTAGGACATGAAAGCATGCATGTGTGAAAGATTCATAAAGAAAATCTAAGTGTAAGGAGGTTTTAAATAGAAATTTTCCCAAATTCTAAGTTTTTAGACAAAAATGGGCATGGATGGAAAAAATTGAAAGTTTAGTATGGAAGGGCATTTTGGTCATTTAATAATAAATGAAATAAAAAGGGAAAATCGAAGAAAAATTCACCCATCTTCTTCCTTGTGGTTTCTGAAATTTGCAAGGGTTTCATAAGCTAGGGTTTTGACATTTTCAAGCTTGATAGTAAGTGACTCCTAGCCCCGTTTTTAACGTTCTTTACATTTTTGAGATTGTCGTAACATGCTCTATCCATTTCTACCCATATTTCAAGCTATGGTTCATGTTAGAAATTCAACCCATGCATGAGATGATTGTTCTTTGATGATTTATGGAGGATTATGAAAGTTAGATGTTAGATAAACATCTTTTACTAGATGATTTTTCATGAAAACACTAAAAAGGGACCTATTTGTAAAAGGTACAAAATGGGTGGTAGAAATGTGAAATAGAGGAGAATGTGGGCTGATATAAGCTTAGAATAGATTTGGCTAGGCTTGGGTAACCAAGAAAATACATGCATGTCGTTTTACGAGCATTAGGACCAAATTGTAAAAATGTGAAAGGTTAGGGGTAAAGTGGTCATTTGGCCCAAGAGTGAAATTTTGGGCTGAAATTGAATAATGAGATAGAATAATAATATATTATGTTTATATAGACCTCGAGAGACCAATTTCAGAGGTTGATCATGGAAAACAATAGGTTTCGGAATAACTGAAATCCAAATCCGAAACATCTTCCAAGTAAGTTCATGTAACTTGAAGTAATACTTTTAAAGTACTTAAATGTATATTCTTGAATGTGATGTAAATTTTGATACTCAATGTATAATAATTCATGAAACATGATTGTATTGATTTATAAAGGATTTAAATGTCCCAGTTGAATGAAAAGGGTATCCGATAGAATTCTTGAAAATGAATTGATGGTAGAAAGGATCTAGCTTGGATGAGTGTTCCTTATGTGATCTGGCCTCCCGAAAAATATGTGTTTTAAATGAATTTAGCCCAGACGGGTAATCCGAATTAGGATCTGAATTTAGCCTGGACTCCAACATTACTCTATGAGTTTATACTACAGGGGATTTAGCCTGGACTGGTAATCCCGCCGTAAAAGAATGAGGTTCGCGAGAGTGCGCTTGTTGAAAAGGTCACTAATATAAACTGATGGTAAGTGATTTAGTATGCCATAAGTGTACTAAAGAATATCCATCGAGATTCTGAGAAATTCAATGGGATTCGTATTAGAAGTGGAATTGAGATTTTTGTTATGATGAGCTCATCTACTAATTGTTTATTATTGTATATTACTATGTGTCTAATCTTGATGATTGAGTGCATGTGTCAGGGAAAATATTCTATACTAGATGGATTGCCTGTTTAATGTGGTTGTATGTTAAAGTAACTAGTAAGTTTACTTTCCTATTATATGGACTTACTAAGCATGTCAATGCTTACCCCATTTCATTTTCCCTATTTTATAGAGTTCGTGGACTCGTGGAGCTTGGAAGACAATGGGAGACTTGATCACACTATTAACAAGTCTCATTTTGATACAAAGAAACATTCATTTTGATATAATGGCATGTATAGGATTTTTGATACATTTTGTCATATGTGTCATTTGGTCAGCCAAAGAAATGGCATATGAAGATATGCTAATTTATTTTGTATAAGGCCATGAGATGTGGCTCATATTGATATAGGTGGTAACCCTACTAAATATACATGATTAAGTTTAAATGTTTCTTGTGATGTAATCGTATAGTCTAGCATGAATGGATGTGTAAAATGAGGCCCAATAACTTGAGAATGGTTATGGCATAAAATGGTATGTGGTTATATCATGGCCTAAGTATAAAATGTGGAATGTGCTAATGATAACCCCAATATAAGAAGTGTAACTTGAGCAAGTGTAATAAGGTTTACATATATGAATCATGTCAAGGATGTTGAAGTGTAATTATATACCATGTTAAGTGTTCTTGAAATATATGAGTGTGTATGGATGTAAAAGGGTGACCAATGGCTTGGAAAATAGCCTTTAAATGGTCCATACGGGCAGACACATGGGTAAAACTTGCCTACATCGTGATAATAGTTAGTTTCAAGAACGATTAATTATAAATATATAAAACTTACCTGTCACGAAAATCGCGATCAAGTTTTTGGCGCCGTTGCTGGGGAACTAAGATATTAGGAACACCCAATTGTTATTACTTTAGCCATTTATTTTTCTTGCAAGTTAATTCTATTTTATTTTTATTATTATTTATTAATTTACTTTTTCTTTCTCTTGGCAGGTTTTTATAGTTTATGACTAGAAGAAACCCGTCAGGACCATTACTTTTTGACGAAGAAATCGATCGCACAGCTCACAGAAACCGAAGAGAAATAAGGCGAAGCCTAAGATACACAGAGGAAGAGCAAGAGGACAATATCTCAACTACGACCAAGGAGATGGCTGAAAATCAAGACAATCAGCTACCTCCTGCGATACCCGCTGAACTAGCAAATCAGAATCCTACTCCTCGTACTATGTATGATTATGCTAAACATACTTTAACAGGAACTGAGTCAAGTATAGTTAGGCCTGCTATTTCTACGAATAATTTTGAGCTAAAACCTAACATTATTCAAATGATACAGTAATTTGTTCAGTTTGAGGGTTTGCAAGATGAGGATCCAAACACTCACTTGGAAAATTTCTTGGAATTCTGTGATACATTTAAAATTAATAGCGCTTTTGAAGATGCCATTCGTCTTCGGTTATTCTCTTTTTCATTGAGGAACAAAGCTAAACAGTGGTTGAACTCGTTACCACGAGGCTCAATTACTACTTGGGAACAAATGACCAAAATTTTTTTATTAAAATATTTTCCCCCGGCTAAAATAGCCAAATTACGTAATAATATCTCTTCGTTTGTGTAGATGGACTTAGAAATTATTTAGGACGCATGGGAGAGATAAAATGACCTACTGCGAAGATGTCCTCACCATGGATTACCTCTATGGTTGCAAATTCAAACATTCTACAATGGTGTGAACCCCTCGACAAGGCAAATGATTGATGCAGCAGCTGGAGGAACCATCAACAACAAAACACCTGAGAAGGCTTATGAATTTATTGAAGAGATGTCATTGAATAACTATCAGTGGCAAGTCATGAGGACTAAGCCAACTAAAACAGCAGGCGTTTATAACATTGATTTGGTTACTATGCTGTCAAACAAGGTAGAACTTCTAAATAAAAAGATTGATGGTTTACTTGGTTCTACTCAGGTACATCCAGTAATAAGGTGCGAGACGAATGGAGGAGGAGCATGCACAGAGTATCAACCCTTCAACCCTAGTATTGAGGAGGAACAAATCCAATATATGGGTAACAATAACTCTAGATCCCAAAATAACCCATATAGTAACACTTATAATGCAGGTTGGAGGAACCATCCCAATTTCTTGATGGGCGGTTAAGGAAATCAAAGACCACAACATCCTTCGGGTTTTCAACAACCACCCTATCAACAGGAAAAGAAACCAAACCTTGAAGAGGTGCTGTCTAAATTTATCTCAGTGTCAGAAACCCGTTTCCAGAACACCGAGACGGTACTTAAAAATCAACAAGCATCGATCCAAGGGCTCGAAACTCAGATAGGCTAGCTTTTCAAACTAATCTCCGAATGACCACAAGGTAGCTTGCCAAGTAATACTGAACCCAACCCAAGGGAACAACTCAACACGATTAATGTTCAAGATGAAGAAGGATTCGTTGAGCCTGAGCCAAAACCGAGGCAAGAAACTGTGGTGAGCAGAGATCAAGGTAAGGTAGGTCATAATAAAAACAAATCAGTGAATGTCGATTATAAACCTCGCCATACCCTAATGTGACAAGGAAAGACCGCTCAGATAATAATTTGGTAAATTCCTTAAACTCTTAAAAAAATTACATATTAACTTACCGTTTATTGAAGCTCTATCACAAATGCCAAACACAACGAAATTTTTAAAGAAGCTTTTAGCAAATAAACGGAAGTTGGACGAGGCATCGCATGTGGAGCTAAACGCAGTTTGCTCAGCTATTCTACAGAATAAACTACCCAACAAACTAAAAGATCGAGGGAGTTTTACGATTCCTTGCTTAATTGGTAGTTTAGATGTTAATAATGCATTAGCTGATCTAGGGGCTAGTATTAACGTCATGCCCTACAAAATGTTCAAACAATTAGGTCTTGGGAAACCCAAATAGACTAGGATGAGCATTCCATTAGCAGATAAAACTATAAGATTTCCTAGGGGTATTATTGAAGATGTGCTAGTTAAAATCGATAAATTTTTATTTTTCGTTGACTTCATTGTTCTAGACATAGAGGAGGATAGCAGCACTCCTCTAATTTTAGGATGGCCCTTTTTAGCAACTGCTAAAATGATTATTGATGTTGGCACAAGTGAGCTCACACTTTGTGTGGGACACGAAACAATCACCCTTCAAGCTCGAAATTCTGGCAATACATCAGAAATTGCAGGTGATCGTCTAAACCATTCTACTAAAACTGACAATATCGTGCAACCTACTTTGCAGGAAATGAGTCTGAAGGAAGTACCTGATCCATTCTCAAGCAATCGTAGAGAACCTATTCATGAAGATCGAAGGCTACAAATCGAAGAGCTAGATGAATGGCAGACGCATAAACCGAGAACATACGATAAACCAAACCTACGCCAGAACGAGCTCAATACCTTCCCAAATCAACTTAAGGTTGGAGATAAAGTATTATTAGATGCCGCAGATCCTTACATTGTCACTACCAAACCGAATGAAGAAATCCCTCTTATGGTACTTAGTATTTTCCCATTCGGTACAGTCGAAGTAAGTCATCCCAAGTTCGGCACTTTTAAGGTAAACAACACATGTCTAAAACCTTATTTTGATGAGAATGATAGCAGGAATGAGGAGTATAAACTCCTCGAACCACCATGACCATTCAATGGAGAGGCAAGCTGAGCTTAGACTATAAATAAGCGCTTCTCGGGAGGTAACCCGAGCACTAACTGTATTAACTTATTTCAACTTTAGTGTTTAACACCTAACTTACCAACAGAGCTTTTGAATACAGGTTTACCACACAGACACGGCCAAGCACATGGGCGTGCTTAGGGCCGTGTGAAAATAGGGCAAAGATTTCCTCAAAACGGGCTACGATAAATCACCACGGTCGTGCGACATGGCCGTGGGTGAACTTGCCAAAACAACGCAGGCGTGCAACATGCCCGTGCATTGAAACCGTGGCCAAACCTGTCAATTTAACATAGGCGTGTGACACGCCCGTGCCAAGCAACCGTGGTCGAACCTGTGAAATTACCACGGGCGTGGGACTACATACACGGGAGTGGGAGAAGCGAACAAAACTAGACACAGCTGTGCGACACAGCCGTGTGCACGAACATGCCTAAGGTACACGGGCATGGGGAAATTATCAAACGCGCCCAAATTCAAAATTCGTGAATCACACGGGCAAAAATTGGGAACACGGGCGTGTTACCTGGCCATGTGACCCAAAATCTATAAATAGGTTGCACTATTCACTGTCTTCCTCACCCAAAAACCCTAACCCTAGCTGCTGCAAGTCCACACGCCCTCCCCGCCACGCCCGTGCGTCGCTTCCAACTCCATTTTTGACGCTCATTCTCCCCTTTCTAGCATTTGTTTACTCTTTTCCCTTTAATTGCACTCATTTTTCATGTTAAGTTATCATAGTACTAGGCATTTTTTATGTTCCTTTATCTCTTTATCAGTCACATTTCATATCTAGAATAGTTATTATCTTTTCATGTTCAAATTCTTACTCATTACATGATTTCTCTACTCCATTTGATTAGTTAGAAGTGAATAGTCATGGTTAGGATAGTTGAAATATTCATGCCTCTTGTGTTAACATTTTTGTTCATTCATATAGTATGTTGCATTCTATTCTTTTCCATTTTTACTTATATCACCATGCTAATGCCACAAAAGTATGCCATTGAACTTATTGTTTTAGTTAAACTTAGTAGTTGTGGATGAACATATTTATGGATTTCCCCTCCTCGAATTTAGTCGCATTTTACCCTATCTACTCATCAAGACGAATTGATGTTTCCAATTACAGGTACCATGTCATCTTCATGTGGTAAAAAGGTTGTTGTCCCTACTTCAAAGAAAAGGAAGGGAGCGTCATCTTCCTCGGGTCCTGCTACGGAAATTCGCCACCCTTTCCTGCAATTCCCCATCTGGCCCCAAGAAGAACTTTTCCAAATACTCTGGGCCTGACCTTTAATTGCAGGCCACTGCATCGACTGGGTTGTAGTAGAACAAGTTCAGTTGGCTGATGCGATTTGGGCCTTCCTAACCACCGATCCTTGGGAGATTTTCTTTGGGATCATCGAGCCAACATATCTCAAGCTCACGATGGAACTATGCTCAATGTTTCATCTTCAGACTGTAATGACAAACTACAATGATCCCGGCACGGTGCAATTTCACAGCTCAGCGTCCCAGAATTCAGTACGGCACTGGGCTTATATACGGAGGAGTTCAAGGAGGAGAATGACTTAGATACTCTCAACCGCCATATCCATCACTCTCCTTCACGGTGTTGGGACGCACTAGTACCAGGTGCAGCCGCCTATAATCCTAGTTGCTCCAAGGCATCGGTTCTCCCTCCATCTCTGAGGTACCTACAAGCCATTTTGGCTCACACGATTATAGGAAGGTGAGAGAGCACTGGCGTCATCAATACTCACGACGCCTACTTTCTATGGTGTATGTCGCACGAGCACGTCATCGACCTTGCCTATTTCATTGTCCTCGCCATTCAACACTAGAAGGAGCAGCATAGGAAGGGGGTCAACTCTATTGGCCTCTATGTTACTCAGTTGGCTCGACACTTTGGACTCCTCCACACTGCGGCCCAAGAATCATCCTTGACCCTCATTGGCCAGATGTCTCCACAAGGTATCTCAAACATGCTAAGCATGAGGATGATCGAAAAGCGCTGAGGAACCTACTCTTCTCAATATCATCTCGCCCAATATACCGAGGAGGAGGCCCCTGAAGACATTACTGATGATGTCCCCCCACAGCACGAGGACCCACCGTCTCAGCCACCACTAGCCTCTCGTCCAGTTCATGTGGCGGCTTCATATGCTAACATTTCTGAGCGTCTCACTCGATTCGAGCAGCAGTGTTTTCAATGATTTGACAACATTGATGCTACTCTACAACAGATCTGTCAGCACCTCCACATCTCATTGCCACCCCCACCTCGCGAACCATCTAGCGATGAACATGTTTAAAAACTTCTATTTATTATTTTATGTTTTTACTTTTATTTTATTTTAAGACTACTTTTTATTTTTCTTTCATCTTATTTTTATTAGGATTTATAATTTTTATTTAACAATTTTGAATTCCAGCTGTTTCCTACCAAGTAATCATTCTTCCTTATATACTTTCTAAAAGAGTTCCTGATGCTATCACAGTTATAAAAAGCTCTAAAGCTCAATATTACCCAAGGACTCGAAACTCCACTAGGAAAGGTTCTCCACGACTTCCATGTCCTGCTCGACCACGACCATAACCAATGTTAGATATAATATTCTTTTGGCACAGGACTTATGGACTAATGAACCTCTACCACCACCGGAATATCCTTCTCCACCTTCTCGCTGATTATTCTCCAAAACTCTAGTTCAAGGAAATTCATTCATCACTTAGGAAGTTTCACTCCTCTCCCTATCTTATTTTGACATTCTTTTCTATATATTTATCTTTGTGCGTTGAGGGCAATGCACATCTTAAGTGTGGGGGGGGTATTCATTTCATTATCAAAAAAATCCCTGAATGACTGCCTTGTTCTCTTGAAAAGCTCTCATATCATATTTAGGATAAATTTTGATTGATTTATGATTTTGATTGATATATCTTGAATTGAAACATAGGCATTTATACATTGATTGTTTAAACTTTAAGACATTAGAGAATTGAGCATGATAAGTTGATTTTTAAGAATTTAAAATTTAGGTTGTTTTCCTAAAGTTTAGGTATTACTTTGAGTTGGATTTCACAAGTTTTAAACATAAAAAAAGCCATAATTTTTGTGAGATTTTTGAGCCTTTTGAGCATTTATTACTTCTTTCATGCTCACTTTTATTATTGCATTGAGTGCGTCAGTATTGAACTGTTATTCTAGAACTTGCATGATTATGCATGTCAAGACCACACCATTTGATTTGATATGTCAAAATGATTAAGGCACTTAGGATTAACCCACTCATGCCATGAAAAGCCTACCTTTACGATTAACCCCTAGTAAACCTCCTTGAGCCTAACAAGCTATTTCTTGTATTACCTTTAATATTAACCCTTAACCCATTATTGTTGAAATCCCCCAAATTAAATTTGATCCCTATTTTTGTCGAGATTTGAATTGGAATAGTTACTTAGCTATGTTTTATTCTATTTTGTATTTATTTAACTTGTTCTTAAAAAAAAATTGTTTACATATTAGTAGCAGTGATCTTGTGAGCTAAAGAAGTTAAATTCCATATTATGAGAAAAAGCTATGTTGTATACAATTGATGACTAGTCATTTTTTCTAGTTAGGTAATTTTTCAATCCAATCTCGATTCTAACCTTTTCTTTCAGCTTGTGACCACACCCCATAACCAAGCCTCGTTATAACTTTCTAAAGACCTTTTGATTGATGTATCATCTCAATTTATAGTGGGGGAGATTTGATTTTCATGCAAGCCTGTGGTAATAACTTTTCATTATTGACTGATGAGTGCTACTTTCATTGTCCTTAAACACTTTGAGTTATTTGAGTGAATCTTTAGTGAGGATGTTAAACTCCGTGAGATTTCGAATCGAGGTAACCACTCAGACAAGGGGAGATGCCTAAATTTTGCATGATTAAATACTCAACTTGGAATGTTTGAAACTCTGATATACTTTTAGTTGAATTCTCAATGTATGATTACCTGTGGATTATTTTGAGATATTTTCGACAGAGATTATAAGTTGAGAAGAATTTATTTTGATTATGAGTTGAGAATTTTGCTTGAGGACAAGCAAATGCTTAAGTGTGGGGGTATTCGATAAACCGTAATTTATACATATTTTTACCCCATGCTTAACGCATTTTATGGATGATTTTTCCTTAGAATTGGTGAATTCGATGCTCCTAATGCCTTAATTTCATGTTTTATACTTAGGTGAGCATAGGAGAGCGAAAGGAACGAGAAACTGGCCAAAAATGGAGAAAATGGGCCAAAGTACAAAATCAACACGGCCTGGACTTCCTCACACGGGCAGACTACATGGCCGTTTCAATCTGGAAAAATTGAAGCACGACTCACACAGGTAGAACACACGCCCGTGCCATTCTAACAGGTTTGAGCACGACCTGAAGTAATCACACACAGGAGTGTCACACGGGTGTGTCCCTGCCGAGCCCAAGTTGAGTCCAGTTCGAAAAAAGCTAATTTCGAGGGTTTTTAGGCATTCTAAAGCCTATAAATACAACTAAAGGAAGAGGAAAAGACATACGGAGAGAGGAGGTAGAGAACTGCCCAAAGGAAGTCGATTGATCCATCTCAGAAGCCGGATTCACCATCAAGACTGAAGATCTCCCCTCAATTTCCCTTCAGGAGTTTTGGGTTTTCTTTATGTTTTGTATTCAGATGTTTTCCTTTTTAGTTATGAACTAAATCCCCTCAATACCTAAGGGGAATGAAACCTAAGATGAATCTTGTTATTATTTTCTGAATTGTACGATAAATATTTAACTTGTTCTTAATTATGTGTTCTTAATTCTTGTTTTGATATCCCAGGATACTGATTCAAGATAAGCTCTTATGCAGAGGAGGAATAGACCCTGTTTAAGAGTACATTTTTCATAATTAAGCAGAGTTGATTGCGCGCCTAGAGATAGGGTGACAAGATTTTGCCAGATTAGGGTGAAACCTAATAAGGGGATCCATAGATCGAGTTAATGCAACCCTAGGGTGTTAATTAGAGAAAAGTCTCAATTATTCAATCTAGGGATTAACGTTATTAGTCTTGAATAGGGATAATAACATAACTTAGGGATCTCTACGGAACAAGTTGAATGAATAAATAGTCTGATTCGAAGTCAGAATAAAAAGTAAAGTCTAGGTGGATTCTTCCTTAGGTATTGCCTTAATTCAATCATTTTTCCAAAAGTAATTCCTCAATTCTATTTTCTGTGAATTCTTAGTTTAGATAATTAGTTAGTTAAAACAAAACCCCCTTATTCTTAGGCTAGATAATAAAAAGACAGTCAGTACTAGTACTTTTAGTTCCTTTGGGTTCGACAATTCGGTCTTGCTAAAACTATACTACTGTTCGATAGGTACACTTGCCTACATCGTGATAATAATTAGTTTCAAGAATGATTAATTATAAATATATAAAACTTACTTGTCATGAAAATCGCGATCAATCATGTATTCATTGTCACACCTGATTTCTTTTAAGTCTAGAAAGTAAAGAATAATTGAGGGTTTAAGTTGAAAGAAGCCATAAGTTGGAGGCCTTTATTTTAAATTCAAGAAAACTTAGTGCCCGAATTGGACATGGTTGAGAATCAATTCTAGTTCACTTGGATTGGAACGAATTGGTTCCTTAGTGGGAGACTAAATTATTGTCAATGGATGGCTGTTATACGATGGAAGATCATGCGTGAAGGGCTATAAATAGTTAGGGAATGACTTCTTATGGAGGATTCATCTCCATTTTTATTCACTTTCCTTTATTCTTCGTCTTTTTCTCTAGTTTCTCTATGGAAGAGCTGGTTATGGAAAGCTTTGCATGGAGTGGTTGTTGTGAAGATTTAGTCGAAAAAGTAGAGGATCTAGGGAGTTGGTAAGAATTTATGTCTTTCGATGTACGTAAGATTTAGAAAATAAAGTTAATGGTTTTCAGAACTATTTTACGGGATTCTGTATGTTTCTCGACAACTGAGTTTTAAGTTGAGAATACTAAGTTTAACTCATGATTTTGGGTTGTCATGCTTTGTTTCCAAGAAAGTGGAAGCTCTATCATTTGGAAAAGCTAAGCGGAAGAGGAGGCAAGAAATGTCAAGTGAGTTTCTATACTTCATCCCGAGAATGTTGTATGGTTGGCATGATTCTGTAATGATATATGAATTCTACTGATTTTAATTGCCAAGTGTGCACAAGATTGTTTGATTTATAGGATCCACTATGTAGTTTAGTATGCATGAGATAGTTAGAAATCCACGTTTAAAAGGATAGCATACTCTATGCTAGTATTTAAGTGAAATGCGTGGATTACATGATAATAATAAAGGGGTACGACGGGGAAATTATTGACGGGATATATGGAGTTATGAATTGGAAACGAGAATTTCTATTAGATACTGCCAGTGCAAATCGTGATGTGCGAAGCTCCGGGCCTTAAGGAAGGGACATTACGGTGTTCAGGCATCAATATTAGGAATGAGTGAATGAATAGAGAAAATGGAATTCCATTAAGATACAGTCATAAGGTTTTACTGAGTGTAGTTGTGATGTGCGAAGATTCGGGCTTTGCGGGGGGACACTGCAGTATTCAAGCATAAAGGTGAAATGTGAAACAAGTCCTTTGGGATGACACTATGACAACAATTATAAAACTGCGATGGTAGTTAGCAGGCTCTATGAGGTGACACCGCGATGGTGATAAAGTCCTACGGGGTAAGAACTCAATAGAGTTCTAACGTGTAAAACCATAGCTTGGCTATGGTAATCAATATAGTTTTCTAGGAAAGTAAACACGGGGTAGTCAGTTGGGACACTGAAAATGGGATAATTAGCCAGGATGATAACTGGGGGAAATTAAGCAGACAAAGAAAAATGGGGATTGAAAGAAAAGTGTAAGTGTTGATGAAAAGATAGTTACCTAGCATTTTAGTATTGAAATTATTGAACAAAGTGAAAGACATAGAAAAGGAAGTAGTCCACCAAAAACAATAATCTTAAAACCTGGTAAGGCATATGGGTGGTAACCCAGCATGAATCGGTCATGAGAACGCGCTAGTGGTACATGGTGTTTAGGCAAATGAAAGAGGGTTAATCAAAGGATTTCAGATAAAGATCCGCCATTAGGAAACGCTAGAGGGCACTCAGAGAAACCTTCTAGGCTAGAGTTTTATCATAATGTACGTCGGTTAGTCTATAAAGAAAAGAAGGGTTAGCTAGAACCCATTGACAGAAAGAGTAGACTAAAAGACTACCTTATAAGTACATGGTGAAAAAAAGAATCCAAGACTAGGTATAAATAAATGAAAGAATGCAGGTAAAGTAAGGACAGAATCTACAAATATGGAGTGATAACCAAGGGAACATAGAAAATAGTCAAAAGGTGATAGGATTTAACAAGGGAAAGTCTCTTAACCGTCTAGCCAAGGATAAATGAGCTTAATAATTAAATCAGAGACCACCATTTTGAGTTGAGGGAAATTTTTCTAAAAATGAGTAGGGAGTTAAACATATTTAAATTATTTTGACTTACTACCCTTATGAGATAGAGTCTATCTTTGAGTAAATTAGTAAAAAGACTCTTTAAGTTCTTCTGAACTTATAGAATTTTAGCTTGTACTTGCCGGATTCATGGGTGATTAATAACTTGAGAAGGAACCAAGTCAGATAGTGTTGGACTAAAGATCACTGTCAATTTAGTGTTATGCACATAGGAAAGAGAGGTACCTTTAGAGCCTTTGCCTCGGGGTAAACGACATTGTATTTGAGTAGATCTCTTAAGAGTTTGAACATTTTGAGATAGTAAATTTTTATTTAATTTAATTTCTCTTTTGTAGGAACATTTAATGATAAGAAATACAACCAGTCTTTAAATTTGTTAAGTCTAGAAATTGGTGTTTTCTTGATCTAGTTCATTGTGGCACCCCGTACCTGGATTCAGCGACTAGTTCAGGTGAGGGTGTTACATTCTTGATATGAATTTATAATTTATTGATTTAATATGCCATTGTAATAAGTATAATAAAGTAATATAAATTGGGATGCTTAAGTTACATGTATCATTTGATGATCTTGGATATTATTATAAGCTCACCTTATTGATGTTTAAATACCTTGTTCTAGCCAACATTATGCAAAACTAAGGTTTACTTTGTGCCTATATAAGAACAAGGAAAGCATAGTATTTTTCAATTTAACTTACTAAGCATTTTATATACTTAATATAGTTGTTTTCTTCCATTGTAGATCATCACCTTGCAAAACTTCCAAGTTGGATTAGAGAGAAGCTTACAGTATCACCAAAGTAGTAGAGTTATGCTCATTTTGGTTATAATGCTGTGGCATGTATATAGGGTCAATATGTCATTGAATTGCTCACATAATGTATGTAACAAGGATGTGGTTTTGGAAATGTTTGTGTTTGCACTTGCTAGTTTTTAATTTGGCTAAGTTGATGCTATTGGGAAATGTTCCCATATTGTAGTACACATGTAATTGTTTTCTAGGTATTTGAACGATGAATAAATAAATAAAGTTAGTTTCACATTTTACTGTTATATCTTTTTTGTTTGTCTTTCATGTTTTGCATACATAGCAAAATTGTGACAAGCAAATATTAGCTCATTAATTTTCTAAATTTAAACTGATGATAAGTGGCATTTTAAGAACGTCTACAATGCGAGAAAGACAACTTATTTCAGTAGATAATCTAAACAAGCATGTAATCCCATAAAAGAATCAAAGTGAGTGTTTGATTCAAATATTATAAAGATTATTATGTCGTCTACAATTCCAATTGGGGAGATGACTTGTAACACCCCTAACCCGTATCCGTCACTGAAATGGGGTTACGAGGTATTACCAGACAAGACACAAATTTCGAACAATCATATGCATACACTTGCACAAACTTTTAAACCAATCAATTATAACATAAATAACTGATTTAATCATTATTATCATATAGCTGAATATAACTTTAATGCAACTTATAGAATGTGCAAAATGTACAAACTACAATACACTTCAATTGTATACTAAAAATCAAACATAAATAGAACTCACAAAACCAAGTACACATAATCATATCAATTTGACCATATCATATTTGGCACTTGTACATTACTACATATTCAATCAATTTATATTCACAATTTAAGGTCTAACCTATACACTACTCGACATTCATCTACTATCAAGTAGAACATTTATACATCACATAAAAACTCATATAATTTTCATGAATTACTAAAGCACAAGTCACTATTCATTTGGTCATTTTTCAATGCATTTAGCTGAAGACTGTAACACCCCGAACCCGAGACCATCGCCGGTGTCGGACACGAGGGGTTAACAAGCCAAATCCACATGTTTCGCCCATCAATTTGACATTTCCAGTCAGGCTGGAAAACTGCGTCACTGTCGCCTTAAAAATCATATCTTGAGTTTCAAAACTCGGAAACTGTTTTTGTAAATTTTCCCTGAATTTAGACTCATATATCCATCCATGGATTTAATTCTAGAATTTTTGGTTGGGCCAATTGGTACAGTTTATTAGTTAAAGTCACCCATGTTACAGAGATAGACTGCTCTGACCTTTTCGCGTTACAACTTGAATATCTCTCTGTACAGGGCTTTAATACTGGTGCCGTTTGTTTCTAATGAAACTAGACTCAAAATGGAATCTGTACATATAAGGCATGACTCCTGATTCGTTCCGGATAATTTATAGTAAATTTTTAAAGTTGCGACAGGGGACCCAGAAACCGTTCTGGCCCTGTCTCACAATAGCATTAATATCTCTTAACATGTAACTCCTATGACCGTTTCGTTTCTTCCATATGAAAGTAGACTCATCAAGGTTCATTTACATAACTTATTCACTATTTAATACCATTCCTACAAATTTTGGTGATTTTTCAAAACCACTCCACTGCTGCTGCCAGCATCTGTTTTCAAGGTAGGTCTTATCTATTTGTAGTCTCCATGATCCAACTAGTCTTGCCATACATAGGTTCACCTATGACCATTTTAGCCATTCCAATGGCTGATCATGTGACCAACACTCCCATTTCCAATCCATAATTACATCATGAAACCATATATATATATATACAAATCACAAATGGTCTAAGTTCGTACTTGACTTCTACGAGCCATTTTCGCATGGCCGTACACATATACATCACAACACAATTGAACCGACAAGGGGTAGTCCTATACATGCCATTTCAAAGTTCAACCAAAATTATACCAAAATGGAGGCTTTGATAGTGTAGATGACTTGACTTTAATGATCCCGAATCCGATTGCTATCAAGCAAAATCTATAAAACAGAGAGCCAAAGCAACGGGTAAGCATTTTTATGCTTAGTAAGTCTCAAGGAATAAAATCAGCTTTAATTAAAGCAATACAGTCACATAGCCAAATGCATCATTTCATTAATACACATTCACATAATCATTCTTACTTCACACTTCATCATTATATACTTTCACAAGGTATCAACCACTTCAATAGTTGATATTCGTTAGTCGATTGAGCGAATGTTGCTCAAACATGTCGACTTTTCCAATGCACATATAAACATACCTTATTCTTTGGGCTTTTCGAGCGTACTAATTGAATTTATTACAGCAACCAACACTCACCTCCAGCCCAAGCTTCTTCGGAATACAACCGGATATAACCACGTGCACGAATGCCTTGGTCTTAGCCGGATAGAACGACTTGCACGAATGCCTTGGTCTTAGCCCGAATGTAGCCGCTTAGCACAATTGCCTTGGTCTTAACCGGATATAATTTCCAGCATAAATGTCTTGGGACTTAGCCGGATATCATTCAATTGCTCATGCACATACATCAATAATCATTAGACATTCATGTTTCATTTTCGTTACTAAGGCTCAAACACAAAGGTAATCACTAGCATAATCGCCTTGGGACTTAGCCCGGGTATCATTCAAATACTCATACACATAAATCGATAATCATTACACGTCCATATTTCATTTCACATAATTCAAGTAGGGTCACTTCTTGAGGACTTACCTCGGATGTTGTCGAGCGGCTTTTACGGCTATTCGATCACTTTTCCTTCCCTTGTCCAATTGTGGCCCTCTAAGCTCTTGAGCTAATTCAAACAAATTTAATTTATTAAAACCTCATTATGCTAGCTTATGGCTGAATATGACAAGGAGTTTAAATGGTCATATGGCCACCCTTTAGCTTGAATACACAATGGTCATGCACATTTTATACTACATCAAGCAATTCAATACAATTCATTCAAGCATCAAGGAAAAGCTAAGGCCATCAATAGGCTACCTAAGGCCGAATATACATGTCCAATTTGAGGCCAATTATCCACTTAATACCACACACAAAAAAAAAAACAGCATGCATTTTACTAGTTAATGTTTTACATATTGTGGCTCAATACTTATAATATAGCATCAAGCACTCATATGGCCGATTATACTTGCAATTTCACAAACATCCTTCAACATTTTCTTCTTTAAACAAACATATTCATCACTTACTTCATAACCAAAACATCATGTGCAAACATATATATACATATATGTGCATGGTCAATTTCAAGGTGTCCATAGCCATCCAAAACACAAATTTTAACTATCATGCAAGAAGCATGAACCATGCTCATGAATGCATCATGGCGAATACATCACAATCATGCCCTTTCAACTTCAATCATGGTTAAACAAAAAAGAAAACTCAAAGTCTTACTCAAGATGGCTACAAAGAAATTTCAAGAGTAGACAATCCATCTTTGCATGCATCATCATCAAGCTTCACACTTAGCATGCAATGGCTTTATCACCATATTCACTTGGGCCGAATTTCATTCCCATGACATAACAAAGATTTGAACCATGGGCTAACAAGAACATCAATCTAGCAACCAAAAACATGCATGAATCTCATGGCACAACCTCAAACATACCTTACTCTTGATGCAAGTATAGCCAACCTCTTCCTAATCCTCTTCCAAACCAAGTATGAAGCAAAACTCCTTCCTTATCCTTAGTATTTTCGGCCAAAAGGAGAGTGAAAATAGATGAACAAAAATTTTTTTTTCTTTGTTTTTGTTTCTCTCATGTACGGCACAAGGGGGGGGAAAGCATCCACACTCATTTTTTTTTCATTTCTTTACCCATGCTCTTATTTTATTATTTCTAACATCCACCACTAGCAAAACATGTTTAAGACATGTTTTCTTTTGCCCATCTTCATCACCATGGCCGGCCACTTCCTTCTCTTTGGGTAAATTGACATGCAAAACCATTCTTTTGCATGCATATACTATTAGACCATTGAAGATTGGCCTATCACCTTTCAACAATGTTTCATATAAGTCCATCTTAATAAATTTACATAGAAATGATCAAATTAATGCATGCAACTTTCACACATGCATTTGCTAACATCATAAACATAGAATATAACTTTTAATTACTTATAAGACTCGGTTTAATGGTCCCGACACCACTTCCGACTAGGGTCAAATTAGGGATGTCACAACTCTCCCCCACTTAAGAAATTTTCGTCCCCGAAAATCTTACCGGTAAATAGGTTTGGATATCGCTCTTTCATAGAGTTCTCGGTCTCCCAAGTAGCTTCTTCTATCCCGTGCTTGAGCCATAACACTTTCACTAGCGGAACCCGCTTGTTTCACAACTCTTTCACTTCCCGTGATAGGATACGAATCGGTTCTTCCTCATAACTCATATTAGCTTGAATTTCAATTTCTGATGGACTAATCACGTGCGATGGATCGGATCTATAGCGTCGAAGCATCGAAACATGAAAGACATCGTGAACCTTTTCGAGTTCAGGGGGCAAAATCAAACGATATGCCATCGGACCGACTCGCTCGAATATCTCATATGGCCCAATGAACCTCGGGCTCAACTTGCCCTTACGGTAGAATCTGAGTATCTTTTTCCAAGGCGATACCTTGAGAAACACTTTATCACCCACGATACTCGATATCCTTACGCTTCAGATCCGCGTCGACTTACGACGATCGGAGGCTATCTTCGACTTTCACGGATTACTTTCACTTTCATTCAGCATCTCTAATCAAATCCACCGAAAATCTTGCTTTCACCGAGCTCGGTCAAAACAATGGTGTACGGCATTTACGACCGTACAAAGCCTCGTAGGGTGCCATCTTAATACTTGATTGAAAGTTTGTTGTTGTAAGCGAATTCAATCAACGGCAAATACCGTTCCCATGAACCACTAAACTCGAGGACGCAACATCTCAACATATCCTCAAGTATCCGAATTATCCGCCGGATTGACCATCGGTTTGGGGGTGAAAGGCGGTCTGAAATGCAACTTGGTACCCAAAGCTTCTTGCAACTTTTTCCAAAATCGCGAGGTAAATCTCGGATCTCTATCCGACACGATGGAAATAGGCACCCGTGTAATCTCACAATCTGAGAACGTACAATTCGGCTAATTTGTCCATTGAAAAATCCGTGCGTCACGGGGACAAAGTGAGCCGACTTAGTCAATCTATCTACCACGACCCAAACCGCATCCTTCTTACTCGTGACAATGGCGGTCGGATACAAAGTCCATTGTGACTCGATCCCATTTCCACTCGGGTATCGTGATTGGTCAAGTAATCTGAAGGCACTTGATGTTCCGCTTTCACTTGTTGACATATTAAACATCTCAAACAAAGTCGGAGATGTCTCGTTTCATACCATGCCACCAAAACCGACGTTTCAAATCGTTGTACATCTTCGTACTCCCGGTGGATTGCCATTCGGCTACAATGGGCTTCATTCGAATTATCGAAATGAGTTCAATTCTTTGGAACACACGACGACTTTTGAACCTCAAACAATCGTCATCATTGATTTGAAACTCCGAGTCCTTGTTCGAACACACTCGGCCCGTTTTGCGCGCCCAACTCGTCGTCGACTTTCTCGAGCTTCTCGAATTTGATGTATCAATAATGGTTTGGCTTTCAATTCAGCTACTAACACACCGTCGGATCGAGCAGACAAGTGCACATTCATCGCTCAGAAGCGAATAATGATTTACGACTCAAGGCATCCGCAACCACATTCGCCTTTCCCGGTGATAGTCAATGACCACTCATAATCCTTTAACAGCTCGAGCCAACGTCTTTGTCGCAGATTTAAGTCTCTTTGGGTCATCAAATATTTGAGACTTTTGTGATCCGAGTACACATGGCACCTCTCACCAAATAAGTAATGTCGCCAAATCTTTAAGGCGAATACGATGGTGGCCAATTCGAGATCATGGGTCGGATAATTTTTCTCATGTGGCTTTAATTGCCTCGACGCGTAGGCCACAACTCGGCCTTCTTGCATTAATACACAACCTAACCCAAGTAGGGAGGCGTCACTATAGATGACAAACTCTTTGCCGGATTCGGGTTGCACTAGAATTGGGGCTTTAGTCAAATAAGTTTTCAGTTGATCGAAACTTTTCTGACATTTCTCCGTCCATTCAATTTAACATCCTTTTGGAGTAGCCGTCATCGGCGTGGCTATCGTTGAGAAACCTTTACAAATCGTCGGTAATAACCTAGCAAGCCCCAAAAAGCTCCGAACCTCGAATATTTCTGGAGGCTTCCAATTAAGTATGGCTGAAATTTTATTCGGTCGACTCGAATACCGATCTGAATACCACATGACCCAAGAAGCTAACCTCTCTTAACCGAACTCACACTTGCTGAACTTAGCATATAATTGCTTATCCCGTAAAATTTACAAAGACTAACCTCGGTGTTCAAGATGTTCGGTCTCATTTCTTGAATAGACCAAGATGTCATCAATGAACACGACTACGAATCGATCCAAATATGGTCTGAAGATCCGATTCATTAAATCCATAAATACCGCAGGGGCATTAGTAAGCCCAAACGGCATCACTAGGAACTCATAGTGACCATATCTCGTTCTGAAGGCGGTCTTGGGTACGTCCGAATCTCGGATTCGCAATTGATAATAGCCCGATCTCAAATCTATTTTCGAGAACACTGAGGCTCCCTTCAGTTGATCGAACAAGTCATCGATACGTGGTAACGGATATTTGTTCTTTATCGTCACTTTATTAAGCTGACGATAGTCGATGCACAGCCTCATGGTTCCATCCTTCTTTTTCACAAACAACACTGGCGCACCCCAAGGCGAACAACTCGGGCGAGCAAAACCTCTATCCACCAATTCTTGCAACTGAGTTTTCAACTCCTTTAATTCCGTTGGTGCCATACGATACGGAGCTATCGAAATTGGAGTGGTACCAGGTACCAATTCGATGCCAAAATCTATTTCCGAACAGTGGTAAACCCGCAATTCTTGTGGAAAACATCCGGTATTCACAAACCACGGGCACAGATTCGGGTTTCTTTTCGATTCCTTGTCATCGAGCACGACGCAAGGTACGCTTCGCACCCTTTTCTTACATATTTCGGGCCAACATTGCGATATTACACCGGCAACCCTTTAAGTCCGTAGACTCAACCCGAATTATCTCGTTATTCGCGCACCTCAAATCGATAGTCTTGGTTTTGCAATTTACAACCGCATCGTGCATGGTCAACCAATCCAAACCAAGAATAACATCGAATTCATCGAACGGCAAAAGCATCAAGTCCGCCGAAAACAAGAACCTCGGAACACTAGGGACTTTTCTTGCACACTTTGTTGACAAGCACGTAATGACCCAAGGGTTTGACACCGAATTACAAACTCGAGAGACTCAATAGGCAAAGTCTTCTTTGGATGCTAAGGTTTCACATATATAAGAATGAGTAGAACCGGGGTCAATCAAAGCAATCACATTAGTATTGAAAAGAGTGAAAGTACCGGTAATGACATCCGGAGAGGCGGCATCCTCGCGTGCGCGTATGGCATAAGTCCTAGCAGAGCACGAGCCTCGGATCGATGGTAGCATCTCTAGATCCTCTCGACCGCCATCGACATTGCCCATATTTCTAGGTGGCCTACCTCGAGCGATGGTAGCACCCGGTTTCCACTTTGACTTACATTTTGTTCAAGCATCCTCGGGCAATCCTTCATAAAGTGGTCGGCCGATCCACACTTATAGCGAGAGCAATCACGGAACCAACAGCTCCTCGAATGCCATTTGCCACAATGCGGACACTCGCCCTCTCTCGATCATTTCCACCACTAGCGATCAAAGTGACTCGTGTGGTCACAGGGGTCGATCGCGTCCTCGTCTAGAAAAGCCCGGCGCCTCTAGACCGGCTCACATCATCTCGAAATCTCTTTGATGCTGTTGAAGAGACTTTCCCAAGGACCTCTTCGAATTCTCCGGTTCCCACATCACTTTTTGTTTCTCCTTTCTAAGCTCTTGACTTTACAAGCTCGCTCAACAAGTACTACGAACTCTCGTATTTCGAGAATGCCAACGAACATCCTTATATCATCATTCAGCCCATCCTCGAAGCGTTTACATAATAGCTTCGACGAAATGCATTCTCGCTGCGTACTAGCTAAGCCTCACAAATTTTCGTTCGTAGTCGATGGCGACATAGAACCTTGCTTAAGATCAAGAAATTCCTTCGCTTTTGGTCGATGAATCTCGATGATATACTTTTTTGAACTCGGTTTGAAAGAATTCCCAAGTCACTTGCTCTCTAGGCACCACAAGTCGAGTACTCCAACAATAGTAGGCGGAATCGCATAGCAAGGAGATGGTACACTTTAGGCACTCATCGGTGTACAAGATAGCTCATCGAGCACCGGATAGTGTTGTCCAACCAAAATTCAGCTCGCTCGGCATCATCATCATCCGTAGCTTTGAATTCAGTGGCCCCATGTTTTCGAATCCTATCGATTGGGGCTTACTTGACCTTATTTGGTCGATTCGGAGGTATTGTAGGTCTTGGGGTTGCATTTGTCGGGAATGGAGGTTGTGGAACAGTCGTGTTAGTTCGAATGTATTGGTTAAACCATTCATTCATCACACTATAAAAGGCTTGCCTAGCCTCATCATTCGGATTGCTAGCCATAGGTTGAGAGTCCGCCGGCGCTGTCCCTTGCGCGGGAGCAGGCGCCACACTCTCCACATCATCAGCTATCGCTCGGTTGGGATCGGGATCCATTACTATAAACAACACAAAGTCAAATTGTCAGAAATCACCACACTGTCGATTCATCATTTAATGGTATGTATAGCTAGACCCCAAACACATCACGGTAGTCCTAGAATCGACTAAACTGTGGCTCTGATACCAATAAAATTGTAACACCCCGAACCCGAGACCATCGCCGGTGTCGGACACGAGGGGTTAACAAGCCAAATCCACATGTTTCGCCCATCAATTTGACATTTCCAGTCAGGCTGGAAAACTGCGTCACTGTCGCTTTAAAAATCATATCTCGAGTTTCAAAACTCGGAAACTGTTTTTGTAAATTTTCCCTGAATTTAGACTCATATATCCATCCATGGATTTAATTCTAGAATTTTTGGTTGGGCCAATTGGTACAGTTTATTAGTTAAAGTCACCCATGTTACAGAGATCGACTGCTCTGACCTTTGCGCGTTACAACTTGAATATCTCTCTGTACAGGGCTTTAATACTGGTGCCGTTTGTTTCTAATGAAACTAGACTCAAAATGGAATCTGTAAATATAAGGCATGACTCCTGATTCTTTCTGGATAATTTATAGTAAATTTTTAAAGTTGAGACAGGGGACCCAGAAACCGTTCTGGCCCTGTCTCACAATAGCATTAATATCTCTTAACATGTAACTCCTATGACCGTTTCGTTTCTTCCATATGAAAGTAGACTCATCAAGGTTCATTTACATACTTATTCACTATTTAATACCATTCCTACAAATTTTGGTGATTTTTCAAAACCACTCCACTGCTGCTGCCAGCATCTGTTTTCAAGGTAGGTCTTATCTATTTGTAGTCTCCATGATCCAACTAGTCTTGCCATACATAGGTTCACCTATGACCATTTTAGCCATTCCAATGGCTGATCATGTGACCAACACTCCCATTTCCAATCCATAATTACATCATGAAACCATATATATATATATATACAAATCACAAATGGTCTAAGTTCATACTTGACTTCTACGAGCCATTTTCGCATGGCCGTACACATATACATCACAACACAATTGAACCGACAAGGGGTAGTCCTATACATGCCATTTCAAAGTTCAACCAAAAATTATACCAAAATGGAGGCTTTGATAGTGTAGATGACTTCGACTATAATGATCCCGAATCCGATTGCTATCGAGCAAAATCTATAAAACAGAGAGCCAAAGCAACGGGGTAAGCATTTTTATGCTTAGTAAGTCTCAAGGAATAAAATCAGTTTTAATTAAAGCAATACAGTCACATAGCCAAATGCATCATTTCATTAATACACATTCACATAATCATTCTTACTTCACACTTCATCATTATATACTTTCACAAGGTATCAACCACTTCAATAGTTGATATTCGCTAGTCGATTGAGCGAATGTTGCTCAAACATGTCGACTTTTCCAATGCACATATAAACATACCTTATTCTTTGGGCTTTTCGAGCGTACTAATTGAATTTATTACAGCAACCAACACTCACCTCCAGCCCAAGCTTCTTCGGAATACAACCGGATATAACCACGTGCACGAATGCCTTCGGGTCTTAGCCCGGATAGAACGACTTGCACGAATGCCTTCGGTCTTAGCCGGATGTAGCCGCTAGCACAATTGCCTTGGTCTTAACTCGGATATAATTTCCAGCATAAATGTCTTCGGGACTTAGCCCGGATATCATTCAATTGCTCATGCACACATACATCAATAATCATTAGACATTCATGTTTCATTTTCGTTACTAAGGCTCAAACACAAAGGTAATCACTAGCATAATCGCCTTCGGGACTTAGCCCGGTATCATTCAAATACTCATACACACATAAATCGATAATCATTACACGTCCATATTTCATTTCACATAATTCAAGTAGGGTCACTTCTTGAGGACTTACCTCGGATGTTGTCGGCGGCTTTTACGGCTATTCGATCACTTTTTCCTTCCCCTTGTCCAATTGTGGCCCTCTAAGCTCTTGAGCTAATTCAAACAAATTTAATTTATTAAAACCTCATTATGCTAGCTTATGGCCGAATATGACAAGGAGTTTAAATGGTCATATGGCCACCCTTTAGCTTGAATACACAATGGTCATGCACATTTTATACTACATCAAGCAATTCAATACAATTCATTCAAGCATCAAGGAAAAGCTAAGGCCATCAATAGGCTACCTAAGGCCGAATATACATGTCCAATTTGAGGCCAATTATCCACTTAATACCACACACAAAAAAAAACAGCATGCATTTTACTAGTTAATGTTTTACATATTGTGGCTCAATACTTATAATATAGCATCAAGCACTCATATGGCCGATTATACTTGCAATTTCACAAACATCCTTCAACATTTTCTTCTTTAAACAAACATATTCATCACTTACTTCATAACCAAAACATCATGTGCAAACATATATATATACATATATGTGCATGGCCGAATTTCAAGGTGTCCATAGCCATCCAAAACACAAATTTTAACTATCATGCAAGAAGCATGAACCATGCTCATGAATGCATCATGGCCGAATACATCACAATCATGCCCCTTTCAACTTCAATCATGGTTAAACAAAAAAGAAAACTCAAAGTCTTACTCAAGATGGCTACAAAGAAATTTCAAGAGTAGACAATCCATCTTTGCATGCATCATCATCAAGCTTCACACTTAGCATGCAATGGCTTTATCACCATATTCACTTGGGCGAATTTCATTCCCATGACATAACAAAGATTTGAACCATGGGCTAACAAGAACATCAATCTAGCAACCAAAAACATGCATGAATCTCATGGCACAACCTCAAACATACCTTACTCTTGATGCAAGTATAGCCAACCTCTTCCTAATCCTCTTCCAAACCAAGTATGAAGCGAAACTCCTTCCTTATCCTTAGTATTTTCGGCCAAAAGGAGAGTGAAAATAGATGGACAAAAATTTTTTTCTTTGTTTTTGTTTCTCTCATGTACGGCACAAGGGGGAAGCATCCACACTCATTTTTTTTTCATTTCTTTACCCATGCTCTTATTTTATTATTTCTAACATCCACCACTAGCAAAACATGTTTAAGACATGTTTTCTTTTGCCCATCTTCATCACCATGGCGGCCACTTCCTTCTCTTTGGGTAAATTGACATGCAAAACCATTCTTTTGCATGCATATACTATTAGACCATTGAAGATTGGCCTATCACCTTTCAACAATGTTTCATATAAGTCCATCTTAATAAATTCACATAGAAATGATCAAATTAATGCATGCAACTTTCACACATGCATTTGCTAACATCATAAACATAGAATATAACTTTTAATTACTTATAAGACTCGGTTTAATGGTCCCGACACCACTTCCCGACTAGGGTCAAATTAGGGATGTCACAAAGACAAATATGTTTAACAAATATGTTTTAACAATTGTTCACTTTCAACATTATTAAATTACTTTACAAGTCTATACATTTCAAATATCTAAATCAATATACGTATAAATATATATATAACATAGCCTATCTAACATTTTAACATACCATAACTGAATATAAACATGCTAATATTACTGTAACAGCTCGATTTTGGGGGCTAGTCAGAATAGTGGTCTCAGGACCACAAATCCAGATTCGACTAAAATATTTTATCATTATTTTGGAATCATTGCATGTTTATATTAGTGTATGAAAAATTTGGTAAGTTAATTTTGACATTTGTGAGCCCAATTGTAAAAAAAAAGGGACTAAATCGCATAAATTGCAAAAGTCCTAATTTGATAGCTAAAGGTGTTATTTTATTAGAGAATAAAAATTGGTGGATTTAAAAGGGCAATTAGAACCTTAAAAGAAAGCATAGCTGGCCATAGAGTCAAAGAGGGGACAAAAATTTCAAATTTAGTGAGTTAGGTAGCTTATTTTTTACTAAAATAAAAATAAATAAAGGAAGGATGATAGCATCAGTTTTTCATCTTCTTTCTCTACCAAAAATCAGCCATTAAAGGGGGTTTGAAAGCTTAAAATTTTTAGCAACTTGAATCACTCACCAGTAAGTGATTTCCATGTCATTTGTTGATGATTTTTGTACTTTTGAGACCCTGAAGCATGAGCTTTCAAATGAGGGGTCTATTTTGAAAAATAGTTGGAAGTATAGGGTTTTTCCATGAGAGCATCTAGGGTGTTTTCTGAAATTTTATGGAAAAATATGAGTCTTGGGTGTGACATAAACAACTTATGTGAAAGGTGTTAGCATGAAAACACCTAAAGAGACCATTTTGCATAAGTTATAAAATAGATGGAAAATGTATGAAATAGTGGGAATTTGGAGTTTCTATAAGATTCAAAGATGTTCGACTAGTCTTGAGAAATAAAGAAATTCGATAAAAATCAATTTTTGGGCCGAGGGGTAAAATGGTCATTTTGCAAAAGTCTAGGAGCAAAATGGTCACTTAGCCCAACTGTGAATTGTTGAATGCTTAGGTTGATATAGTGACTTAATAAGTGCATTTTGTTATTATAGATCAAGAAATACCGAATCTGAACCTAGACCAGGGGAAGCTAAGAAAACCGACTAAATCGACTAGTCGCCACATTTTGTAATTCGAGGTAAGTTGTATGTAAATAATACAACTACATTGTTATTTATATGTGCTTGAATTATTACAGCATAAATTGCTTGATTGTGAAATTGAGAATGTATAATGATAAATGAGATAGTACAATTTCCGTTGGAACCTTAGGAAGTAAATCGGATATTCATACCATGACATTTGGGTCATTCATGTGCAAGCTAGTGTAAGACATGTCTGGGACATGCATCGGCCACATTATGAGAGCCAGTGTAAGACCATGTCTGGGACATGGCATCGGCATAAAGACGAGGGCTAGTGTAAGACATGTGTGGGACATGCAACGGCCTCGAGACGTAAGCCAGTGTAAGACATGTCTGGGACATGCATCGGCTACTAGATGATAGTCAGTGTAAGACCATGTCTGGGACATGGCATCGACTTGAGATATAAGCTAGTATAAGACCGTGTCTAGGACATGGCATCGACACCTTACCCTATACTTGAGGCTTATGTAATATCTGGTAGTATTCCAAATGGTTCAACAGTAAAAGTTATGCTCTTAAGCTAATGAGGAAAGTATAACCGTGATGTGAGTGGTACAGGTGCCTAATTGGTACGTATGAGATATGAGCTCAATATATAATAGGTGACTTGAATTGATGGTAATGAGTAAGTTATGCTTATGCCTACCTTAGTGTTATGAGCATCTTGATTATTGAAAAATTGTTGTTGTATACTTACTTATATGCAACTTACTATGCTGTTATGCTCACTACCTTCCCTTTTAATTTCCTTACAATGCTGCCTAACTAGCTCAAGGATCACCGGAAGTCAGAGATATCAATCACACTATCAACTAAAGTATTCAGTATCGTTGGATTTATATTTTTGAATATGGCATGTATAGGACTTAGACTTTGTTATTTTGTGTCATTGAGGTTTGGCCATATGTATTGGCTTGGGTTGGAAACCCTTCAATTTTTATTAAGCATTGAAAGATGGCTAACATTAATTTTGAATTTATAAAAGATGCATTATCATGGTTGAATAAATGTCTATTGTGGCTGATTTGGTTACAGGAATTATGCTTGTTTTGGTATTGGTTGGTATTTGTATAGAACTACATATGTAAGGGTGGCAATGGGGCTTGGTAAATAGCCTTATATTGTCCATACGGGTAAACACACGGCCGTGTGTGACACACGATTTACCCCATGGGCATCTGGCCTGACCGTCTGTCCCCTGCATGTAAAAATTTTTAGTATGCATGATAATAAACACACGGGCAAAGAAACGGCCATGTGTCTCAGCCGTGTGAAGGGCACTGCCTAACACAAGGGCGTGTGTCTTGGCCGTGTGACATTTTGGGGTTGCTAACGTTAGAAACAGAATGTCCATGTTTTTGGACACGGGCCAGGCTCACGGGCATGTGCCAAGCCATGTGAAACCCCTGTAGGTGTGCATTTAAAATAAATTCCACACGAGTGGAGGACATAAGCGTGTCCCTGTATTTCTTAGGCCGTGTGAGCCACACGGACCATCAACACGACCATGTTAAAATAGCCACACAGGCGTGTACCCCTATGTCAAGTGACATTTTTCTATAGTTGGCAAAAGTACCCGAGTTGGTTCCGAGTGATTTACGATGTGTGTTTTTGGTTATGGATATGTTGAAAAGTTTGAGAGAGTTTTAAATTTGTCCAAGTCTTGGAGACTCGAAAATGGTTGTAAGCACTAGTCTAAGTGGGGTAACGCCTCGTATTCCATCCCGGTGTAGGATACGGGTATGGGGTGTTACATTTAGTGTTATCAGAGTTATGGTTTAGTCGGTTCTAAGACTAACCTGGCGAAAGTAAGAGTCTAGCTATACATGCCATAGTTATATACTGATAGTGTGACGACTTCTAACGATTATAAATTGTATTTTCATATAGTAAATGGATCCTAATAGAGCTACAGCAGATGACATGGAGAGTAACATGCCGGCTCCCGCCGAAAGGACCACGCCAGTTGAGAGTGAGCCCGTGACTATAGGCCAAGGCGGAGGGGCTAGGGAAGCCTATCTCTGAATGATGGATGCTTGGTACAAGGAGTTCATCCGTGTGAACCCGAAAACTCCACCTCCCCCACCTCCTTCGATCCCTCAGTATGCCCCAATAGCTCCGTAAGGCGTGGACATGTTTAGAAGGGAGAAACCTCTAGTGGATAAGATCCAGATACAAAGGGCTAAGGAATTTCAAGCTAGTATAGATGATGACCTAGAAATAGCAGAGTTTTGGTTGGAAAATACCATTAGGGTATTCGATAAACTATCGTGCACACCCGAAGAGTGTGTGAAGTGTGCAGTGTCACTTCTACGGGATTCGACGTATCAGTGGTGGAATAATCTCGTGTCTATAGTACTGAGAGGGAGAATCACTTAGGAATTCTTCCAAGAAGAATTTCGAAAGAAGTATATTAGCTAGAGGTTCATAGACCAGAAAAGGAAGGAATTCCTAGAGTTGAAGTAAAGCAGTAGGACAGTGACAGAGTACGAACGAGAGTTTATGAAACTCAGCAAATACGCAAGGGAATGCGTTTCCTCAGAAGCTGCTATTTGAAAAAGGTTTGAGGATGGTTTAAATGAATATATCTAAGTGTTTGTTGGTATTTTAGAGATAAGAGAGTTTGTAGGGCTCGTTGAGAGAGCATGCAAAACAGAGGAGCTAGTAAAAGAAAGGAGGAAAGCAGCTACTGAGTCGCAACTTCGGTAGGGTTTTCTAATAGAAACAAGAACAGGCAGAATACAACTTCTAGAGCTCAGACTACTTCTGTCGCGAGCGTCAGTAGTGCTCAACCAAATAAGCCAAAATGTTCGCAATGTGGTAAACGTCATTTCAGTGAGTGCCGAGGTAAAGAAAGGGTGTTTGAAATGTGGGTCATTGGAACATTTCATCCGAGACTATCCCGATTTAGAAGAGACAGAGAAAAAGCAAGAAGTGAAGGTAGGTAGTGCTCCATTGAGGGGTAGACTACAAAAGAACCGTAGAAGTAGGGCTAGTAGAAGGGGTGCGCCAAGAGATGCTGCAGTGAGGTCTGAGGGCAGATCGCCTGCAAGGACTTACACTATTCGTGCCTGTGAAGAGGCAGAGTCTCCCGACATGATCACAGGTACCTTTTCTATTCATGATATATCTATTGTTGCTTTAATTGACCCGGAGTCGACCCACTCCTATATTTGTATGGAATTGATACCTCGTATGAGCATGATAGTAGAGTCAGCTGAATTTGTGATAAAAGTGTCCAACCCCTTAAGAAAACATGTGTTTGTAGACCAAATGTGTAGAAATTGTCCTTTGGCAATTAGATGTCATTGTTTTCTGGCTAACTTGATGTTATTGCCGTTTAATGAAATTGATATAATCCTTGGGATGGATTGGTTGACTTCTCATAGTGTTGTAGTGGACTATGGGAGAAAAGTTATTGAGTTGAAATATGAAAACAAAAATGTTCTTCGGGTTGAACCAGATGAGTCGGATGGTTTGCCTGTAATAATAGCATCTTTGACTGCTAAGAAATATTTGAGAAAAGGACATGAGGCATATCTCACCTTTGTGTTGAACACTCAGGTGTTTAAGTCGAAGATTGAATCAGTACCGGTAGTTTGTAAATTTATAGATGTATTTCCGGAAGAATTACCCGGATTACCTCCAGTGAGGGAAGTAGAGTTCAGAATCGAGTTGGTACCGGGCATGACACCTATTTCTATTGCTCTGTATAGGATGGCTCATACGGAGTTGAAAGAGTTAAAGGTACAGTTGCAAGAGTTAACGGATAAGGGCTTTGCGAGACCAAGGTATTCCCCGTGGGGTTCCCCGGTACTTTTTGTGAAAAAGAAAGATGTGTCGATGAGGTTATGTATCGATTATAGACAGCTCAACAAGGTAACATTGAAGAACAAGTATCCTTTGCCAAGGATAGATGATTTATTCGACCAGTTAAAGGGAGCCACAGTGTTCTCCAAGATAGACTTGAGGTCTGGTTATTATCAGTTGAGAGTTAAAGAGCAAGATGTATCAAAGACTGCTTTTTTAGACGAGATATGGGTATTATAAGTTCCTCGTCGTGCCCTTTGGCTTGGTTAATGCCCTGGTGGTGTTTATGGATTTGATGAACCATATTTTTCGACTGTATTTGGATAAGCTTGTAGTCATTTTTATTGATGACATATTGATTTACTCGTGTGAAGAGAGTGTGTAATATCGTGATTTTGGGCCTAGTCGGAATAGTGGTTTCGTGACCACAAAATCCGAGATAGAAATAATTATTTTATGATTATTTTAAGGTCTATGATATGATTGCATGATTGTGTGAAAATTTCGTGAAGAAATTTTATGCATAAAGTGCTTAATTTGAAATTTGGGACTAAATTGAATAAATTGCAAAACTTGTGTTCTAGAAGTATTTTGCATAAAATTGAATTAGATTATTAATTAGAGGTCCATAAAGAGTAATTTTACCAATTTCTAAGTCTATGGAAAAAATTGGACATGGATGGAATTTTTGGAAAGTTTAGTAGTAAGGGCATTTTGGTCATTTAGGGGTAAAATGAATTAAAATACAAAATTAAAGCCAATTTTGCTCATCTTCAACCCCATGGCCGAATATAGCAATGAGAAACCATGGCTAGGGTTTTCAAGCTTCCAAGCTCGATTGTAAGTCCGTTCTAGCCTCGCTTTTAATGATTTTTACGTTTTTGGAGTCCCTAGCTCGATTTAGCTTATGCTAGCAATAATTTAACCTAGGGTTTATATTTGGAAAAATACCCATAGGTGAAATTTGTGTATTTTGGTGTTTTATGATAGAATGTGAGGTTTTAAATTATGTTAGACAACTTGTGCTACTCGGTTTTAAGTGAAAACGAGCAAAAGGGCTTAATCGGTAAAAATACCTAATAGTCATAAGTACATGTTAGAGTGAGAATTTGATGTTGCCATAGAAGGAAAAATGATCAGCATGTCATAAAACATAAGAAAATAGGCTGAATTTTAATTTACGAGCTTTGGGGAAAAAGTGTAAATATGCAAAAGTTTAGGGCAAAATTGTAATTTTTCCAAAATATGATTTTGGGTCAATTTGAATAATGTGAGTCCTAATTAGACTATATTTTAAATGATAGAGCAAGGAAAACTGAAATTCGGGCTAAAATGGGGAAAATACCAAGTTGTGGACGAAATGGTAAAATAGCCATTTTCGCATACGAGGTAAGTTCATATGTAAATGTTGGTAACATAGTTATTATTTTAAATGTTTTAATGTTTTTAAATGATATGATAATTATTATGAAATATTATACTTGTGATAATTGTTTGATAATATGTAATTATGTGAATTACTTGATGAGTATGAACTATCACCAAGTATCGATTTCGATATTCCGTGGAAGACGGCAAAGATGTGAGATCGAGGAAAAAGCCCGTTTGAACCTTAGGAATAGATTAGGATACAAGTGACATGTCATTTGGGATATTTGGGCATCCGAACTCGTTGAGTTGAGTCCGAGTTCACTTATGGATGCGAGGTCCAACTCGTTGAGTTGAGTCCGAGTTTGTGAGATGTAACTAGGCATCCGAACTCGTTGAGTTGAGTCCGAGTTCACTTATGGATGCGAACGCCGAGCTCGTTGAGTTGAGTCCGAGTTCACTTATGGGCGGGTTACATGGTAGCTTGGCTACATATGTGGCACTTATGTGCAAGTTATCCATGTATCCGAATTATATTCGATGTGTTCAACGGGTAAAGTTCTACTCAAATGGAGGAATACTCAAGATGAAAGGGACGATTGGTAAGTGTTGTGAAATGGATACTTTGAACAGGTATGTACTTAACCCTCGGGTTGAAAACTCGATATAACAACAATATGGTAAGATGATAAATGAAAAGGTGATATGAATGTCTTGGTGATGATTATGCAAATGATGTTTTATGTTTGCTTATATGGTTATGTTACTTGCTATTTGCATGTGAGCTTACTAAGCATTTATGCTTACTCCTCCTTTTCATTCCTTGTAGTGTTGACAAGCCAGCTCGGAAATCGGAAGCGGTCGGAGGCACGCCACACTATCCGTATACCATCTTGGCATAATGGCTTGTATATTTTGAGTATGGCATGTATAGCATTATAATCATTTTGTATATATGGTCTTATGATATGGTTATTGAGTGGTATGGAAATAGAAATGCTTGGTAATGATTAGCCATTGGAATGGCTAATCATGATCATATTTGGTATTATGTATGTCAAATTGCTAGCTAATCCATGGAAACCATGAAATAGGTAAAATTTACCATAAAATAGATTCAGACAGCAGCAGTGACGTGAGTTTGAAAAATCACTAAAAATAGTAGAAATGGAATTAAATAATTAATAAGTTATGGAATCGAAGCTTGATGAGTCTATTTTCATATGGAATAAGCGAAACAGGTATATGAGCTATATTTTATGAGATGTTTAAATTTTTGTGAAACAGGGCCAGAGCGATTTCTGGATCCCTGTTCTGACTTTGAAAATTCACCATAAATTTTACAAAGATAATTAGAAATCACGCTTTATATGTACAGATTCCTTATTGAGTCTAGTTTTATTAGAGACAAAGGGCATAGTCATTGAAGCTCTGTACAGGAGATATCTGATTCGTAATACACAGAGGTCAGAGTAGTTGAACCCTGAAACAGGGGAGACTTTAACTAATAAACTGTACTAATTGGCCCAACCAAAATTCTAGAAAAAATTAGTAGATATATATATGAGTCTAGTTTCAGGAAAAATTTACGGAATTGGATTTGAGTTTCGTAACTCGAGATATGATTTTTAAAGCGACTATGATGCAGTTAGCCAGCTTGTCTAGAAATTTTAAAATGAATTGTATGAGCTGTTTAATTAATGAATTAAGTCCGTTAACACCTCGTGTTCGACTCCGGAAATGGTCTCGGGTACGGGGTGTTACAGAGTGAACACGCGGAGCATTTAAGAATTGTGTTACAGACCTTGAAAGATAAGAAATTGTACACCAAGTTCAGTAAGAGTGAATTTTGGCCTAAAGAAGTCGGATTTCTAGGACACATTGTGTCTAGCGATGGGATTAGAGTTGACCCAAGCAAAATCTTGGCTATTGTTGAGTGGAAACGACTGAGGAATGTGACTGAGGTTCAAAGCTTTTTGGGATTGGCCAGATATTATAGACATTTTGTAAACAGGTTCTCTATGATAGCTATACCGATGACTAGGCTGCTACAAAAAAATTCATGTTTGAATGGACAGAAAAGTGCCAACAGAGTTTCGAGAAATTACATGATTTGTTGACCGAAGCCCTAGTGTTAGTGCAACCTCAATCAAGCAAGGAGTTTGTGATATATAGCGATGCCTCCTTGAATGGTTTGGGGTGTGTGCTTATGCAAGAAGGCAAGGTTATAGCCTATGCCTCAAGACAAATTAAGCCACACGAGAGAAATTAGCCGACCCATGACTTGGAACTAGCAGCTATAGTGTTCGCATTAAAGATTTGGAGACACCATTTGTACAGTGAAAAATGTCGAGTATTCACCGATCATAAGAGTCTTAAGTACTTGATGACTCAAAAGGAGTTGAACCTATGGCAACGATGATGGTTAGAGCTATTAAAGGATTATAAGTTGATTATCGACTATCACCCTGGAAAGGCGAATATGGTCGCTAATGCATTGAGTAGAAAATCATTATTTGCGTTGAGAGCATTGAACGCCAATTTGGCATTGTTAGATGAAGGTTCGGTTCTGGTAGAGTTGAGAACTAGACCGATGTTTCTGTAAGAAATCCGTGAAGCCCAGAGTAGTGACAAAGATTTGCGAGTTAAGATAACTCAGTGTGAATCGGGGATTGAATCAGATTTTTGGATTGGCACTGATGGATGTCTAATGTTCAAAGATAGAGTTTGTGTACCTAAGGACAATGAGCTTTAGAAGATTCTATGAGAAGTACATAGTGATTGTTTATCTGTCCACCCGGGTAGTGTGAAAATGTACAATGACTTGAGGAAAGTGTACTGGTGGTCGGGGATGAAAAGAGACATTTCAGAGTTTGTTTCCAAATGTCTAGTGTGTCAGCAAACTGAAGGCTGAACACCAAGTACCTTCGGGTCTACTTCAGCCTATCACGATCCCCGAGTGGAAGTGGGATCGAATTACCATGGATTTTGTGACGGGTTTGCCATTAACCTGGAAGAAAAAGGATGTTGTTTGGGTTATTATGGATAGGCTAACAAAGTCGGCACATACCATACCAGTGCGTACCGACTACTCCTTTAAGAGATTGGCTGACTTGTTATTTCTGAGATTGTGAGACTACACGAGATACCGTTGTTGATTGTTTCGGTTAGAGATTCGAGATTTACCTCGAGGTTTTGGAAAAAGTTACAAGAGGCTTTGGGGACTAAGTTGAGTTTTAGCATGGCATTTCACCCGCAAACCGACGGTCAATCAAAAAGAGTGATTCAGATTTTAGAAGATATGTTGCAGTGTTATGTTCTCGAATTTCAAGGTAGTTGGGAAAAGTACTTGTCATTGGTTGAATTTCTTATAACAACAGTTATCAAGCAAGTTTGAAGATGGCACCTTATGAAGCTTTGTATGGGCTAAAGTGTCGAACACCCATATATTGGACCGAGCTTAGAGAGAGCCAGATTCACGGGGTCGATTTAGTCAAAGAAACTGAAGAGAAAGTTAAAGTGATTCATGACTGCTTGAAGGCCACCTCCGATAGACAGAAATCCTACGCGGATTTAAAGGAAATTGAGTTTCAAGTCAATGATAGGGTATTTTTAAAAGTTTTTCTGTAGAGGAAAGTCCTCAGATTTGGTTGAAAAGGCAAGTTGAGTCCTCGTTTTATAGGACCTTATGTGGTTACCGAGAGAGTAGGGCCAGTTGCCTACCGATTGGATTTGCCATTAGAATTGGAAACGATTCACGATGTGTTTAATGTGTCAATGCTACGTTAATATAGATCAGACCCTTCGCATGTGATTACGCCGTTACAGGTTGAGATTCATCCGGACATAACTTATGGTGAAGAGCCGGTCAAGATTTTAGCTCGGGAAGTCAAACAGTTGAGAAATAATAGTATAGAACTTGTGAAAGTTTTGTGGCATAGACATGGATTCGAGGAACCCACATGGGAACTCGAGGAGACTATGAGAGATCAGTACCCGAACTTATTCACCGGTAAGATTTTTTAGGACGAAAATCCCTAAGGGGGAGAAATGTAACAGCCCGATTTTGGGAGTTAGTCGGAATAGTGGTCTCGGGACCACAAATCTAGATTTGACTAAAATATTTTATCATTATTTTGGAATCATTGCATGTTTATATTAGTGTACGAAAAATTTGGTGATTAATTTTGACATTTGTGAGCCCAATTGCAAAAAAAGGACTAAATCGCATAAAGTGCAAAAGTCCTAATTTGATAGCTAAAGGTGTTATTTTATTAGAGAATCAAAATTGGGGGATTTTAAAGGGCAACTAGACCCTTAAAAGAAAGCATAGCCGGCTATAGAGTCAAAGAGGAGACAAAATTTTCAAATTTGGTGAGTTAGGTGGCTTATTTTTTACTAAAATAGAAATAAATAAAAGAAGGATGATATCATCCCTTTTTCATCTTCTTTTATACCAAAAATCAGCTATTAAAGGGGGTTTGAAAGCTTAAAATTTTTAGCAACTTGAAGCACTCACAAGTAAGTGATTTCTATGTCCTTTGTTGATATTTTTGTACTTTTTAGACCCATGAAGCATGAGCTTTCAAATGAGGGGTCTATTTTGCAAAATGGTTGAAAGTTTAGAGTTTTTACACGAGAGCATCTAGGGTGTTTTATAAAATTTTATGGAAGAATATGAGTCTTGGGTGTGACATAAACAACTTTTGTGAAAGGTGTTATCATGAAAATACCTAAAAGGACCATTTTGCATAACTTGTAAAATAGATGGAAAATGTGTCAAATGGTGGGGATTTGGAGTTGCTATAAGAGTCAAAGATGTTCGTCTAGTCTTGAGAAATAAATAAATTCGATAAAAATCAATTTTCGGGCTAAGGGGCAAAATGGTCATTTTGCAAAAGTCTAGTGGCAAAATAGTCACTTAGCCCAATTGTGAATTGTTGAGTGCTTAGGTTGATAAAGTGACTTAATAAGTGCATTTTGTTATTATTGATCAAGAAATACCGAGTCTGAACCTAGACCAGGGGAAAGCCAAGCAAAAAGACTAAATCGGCTAGTCACCATATTTTGTAATCCGAGGTAAGTTGTATGTAAGTAATACAACTACATAGTTAATTTTATGTGCTTGAATTATTACAGCATAAATTGCCTGATTGTGAAATTGAGAATGTATAATGATAAATGAGATATTAGAATTTCTGTTGGAACCTTAGAAGTAAATCGGATATTCATGCCATGACATTTGAGTCATTCGTGTGTAAGCTAATGTAAGACATGTCTGGGACATGAATCGGCTACATTATGAGAGCCAGTGTAAGACCATGTCTGGGACATGGCATTAGCATCGAGACGGGGGCTAGTGTAAGACATGTCTGGGACATGCAACGGCCTCGAGATGTAAGCCAATGTAAGACATGTCTGGGACATGCATCGGTTATGAGATGATAGTCAGTGTAAGACCATGTCTGGGACATGGCATCGACTTGAGATATGAGCTGGTATAAGACCGTGTCTAGGACATGGCATCGGCACCTTACCCTATGCTTGAGGCTTATGTAATATCCGGTAGTATTCCGAATGGTTCAATGGTAAAAGTTATGCTCTTAAGCTAACAAAGAAAGTATAACCGTGTTGTGAGTGGTACAGGTACCTAATTGGTATGTATGAGATATGAGCTCAATATATAATAGGTGACTTGTATTGATGGTAATGAGTAAGTTATGCTTATGCCTACCTTAGTGTTATGAGCATGTTGATTATTGATAAATTGTTATTGTATACTTACTTATATGCAACTTACTAAGTTGTTATGCTTACTCCCTTCCCTTTTCATTTCCTTACAGTGCCGCCTAACTAGCTCAAGGATCACTAAAAGTCAGAGATATCGATCACACTATCAACCGAAGCATTTGGTATAGTTGGATTTATATTTTTAAATATAACATGTATAGGACTTAGACTTTATTATTTTGTGCCATTGAGGTTTGGCCATATGTATTGGCTTGGGTTGGAAAACCTTCAATTTGTATTAAGCCTTGAAAGATGGCTAACATTCATTTTGAATTTATAAAAGATGCATTATCATGGTTGAATGAATGTCTATTGTGGCTGATTTGGTTATAGGAATTATGCTTGTTTTGGTATTGGTTGGTATTTGTATAGAACTACATATGCAAAGGTGGCAATGGGGCTTGGTAAATAGCCTTATATTGTCCACACGGGTAGACACACGGGCGTGTGTCTAGGCCGTGTGTGACACATGGTCTACCCCATGGGCGTTTGGTCTGACCGTGTGTCCCCTGTATGTAAAACTTTTAAGTCAGTATTCATGATAATAAACACACGGGCAGAGACACGGCCATGTGTCTCAGCCGTGTGAAGGGCACGGCCTAACACACGGGCGTGTGCCTTGGACGTGTGACAATTTGGGGTTGCTGATGTCAGAAATAGAATGTCAATGTTTTTGGACACGGGCCAGGCACACGGTTGTGTGCCAGGCCATGTGAAAACCCTTGTAGGTGTGCATTTAAAATAAATTCCACACGAGTAGAGTACACAGCGTGTCCCTATATTGCTTAGGTTGTGTGAGCCACATAGGCCATCAACACGACCATGTTGAAATGGCCACACGGACGTGTGCCCCTTTCACATGGGCATGTGCCCCTATGTCAAGTGACATTTTTCTATAGTTGGCAAAAGTACCTGAGTTGGTTACAAGTGATTTACGATGTGTGTTTTGGACCTCGAAGGCCCATATTATGGATATGTTGAAACGTTTGAGAGTGTTTTAAATTTTTCCAAGTCTTAGATACTCGAAAATGGTTGAAAGCACGAGTTTAAGTGAGGTAACGCCTCATATTCCATCACGGTGTAGGATATGGGTATGGGGTGTTACAATTATCTATTAAGCAATATAACAAAGATCAAATTTTTAATTAATTCAAAGACCATATATTTGACTAAGTATTTAAGTATACATTTCACTAACATTTATGTCATATCAAACTTATTACATCATATTTATATGTATATATATACCAAATCATGTTATACATTTACCAAAATACAACTCAAAACCAACTTGCTTCTTAACAATTCAGTAATAATATAAAACCATCCATAAAGATAAATCATATCCAACCATGTTTGGATATAACCAAATATTCTTTAATACCAAATCACATGATAATACCTTAATTAAGTGTATCAACCGAAATTACATACATATTTATCTATCCATATATCATAATCGAATCAACCAAATGCACACATCCAAAATCACCAACCAACTTCAATACACAAAACACATATCACAAATATCATTCATCCATGACGCATAGCATAATAGCCAAAATGAACCTAAACCATAATCAAACAAAACCGAATTCAAGCATAGAAGTTAAGCCATTTTTGCATGGGTTATATTATACAAAACCAAAATCCAACATTTCAAACTATAATCTAGCTTATACATGCCATAAGTTCGAAAATTCAACTTATAAAATACCGAAGGCAGTCGATAGTGTGATAGACTTTGACGATGATCCCCGTGCTCGTAACTTGACTCCAAAATCTATAAAACAATGCAAACAAACACATACAGTAATCTATCATAGTTTAGTAAGTCATAAGCAAATAAATAACTCAATGTATCAACTCGACTTAACCAAACTAATTTATGTTATCATATTCACATTTATTTTCAAGATCATAATTTCATATATAACATATACTTCCATATACAATTTCACATTGGCCGAATATACCTAATCTTATATGCACATATTCAAGAATCATTTCAAAAATATTCACATTATATATTAAGAAGGCCGAATACACTTTCCATATTCACATACATTCATTATTTACATCATACATGATTTGTAACAAATATTAAGTAACTTACTTACCTTATTCAAGTAGGTATTAAGCTAACTCATACCTGGTCGTTTTAGCTCATTTTACACATTCGATCACAACTTATCGTTGCCCAATGAACCATTCAGAATTGGATAGGACACTCGGATAATCACATATATCGTACAATGACAACGTCCCAGACGTGATCTTACATGTAATCACGTATCGATGCCACTGTCCCAGACAGGGTCTTACTCGCACACATATACCAGAGTCACATATCGATGTCAACGTATAAAATGTGGTCTTACTGGCACACATATATCAATGTCACATATCGATGCCAATATATAAAATGTGGTCTTACTCGCACACATATATCGATTCCATGGTCTTACTCGCACATCACATATCAAATCCTATGCCATGACATATGTATCCTAGCTATTCCTAAGGTTTATATGGGGCTTCCGAACATCGTAACTCGATCGAATCGAACTCATAAACTTAATTCTCAAGCATATACACATCCAGTCATTAAGTATATAAAATCATAAAATTCAATTCAGCATATAAACTCATACATAATTAGAATTAACTATGTCTATTTGCTTATAAACTTACCTCGGACGATGAAAAACGGAACAGAACGACTAGTCGACAACTTTAGTTTTCCCCCGATCCAAATTCGATTTCTTTGATTCTTGATCTAAACATATTCAAATTAAAATCATTCAAACATATTTTCATTCAATTTAGTCCAAAAACACATAAATAGGAAAATTACCATTTTACCCCTGATATTTTACATTTTTTACAATCTAGTCCAATTTGCATAAAACACAAAACATGCAAAATTTGCACACACCATGCATACGCCAAATATTCCTAGTGTTCATACAAGTCCATACATTTCATTTATTTCACATTTTAGACCCTTAATTTATTATTTTTTCAATTTAGTCCTAACTACTCAAAATTATCAAAAATTCTAATACAAAACATATCAATCCAAAACAAATATTTCATATTTCACCAACTAACATCACAAAACTCAAATATTTATTAGTGGCATAACTCAAAATATTCACCAGAATCAGAAATTTGAGCATGGGCTTTGTAGATAACTTAGCAACGATCTCAAAAACATAAAAATTATCAAAAAACGAGCTAGAACTTACCTTGAATCAAGCTTGAGAATGGCCGAACCTAAGCTTTCTTTATTTATTTTTCTTTTCTTTAGTGTCGGCAATAACCAAAGATTATGAAACCATTTTTTTATTTTTTATGTTTTATTATTTCATATATTATTACACATTTTACAATTATAACCTTTATAATAAAATTATAAAACCATTATATACATGGTCACTACTGTCCATAGCATATAAATATGGTTTATCTAAAACATAAATACATCATGAAATGAAGACATCATCAATTCAACCCTTTTAAAAGTAACCACCAAATTTTCATTTTACGCGATCAAGTCCTTTTATTTAATCGGGCACTCAAACGACAAAATTAAAGCACGAAATTTTCACACATATAAATTCACACATAATAAAAATAAAAAATAAATTTTAAATATTTTTTTGACTCAGATTCGTGGTCCCAAAACCACCATTCCGAATTGGGTCTAAATCGGGCTGTTACATGACTAATCTTGGCTATTGGAGCAATTGACTCCACGAGTAGAGACATAGATATATTCATTGGAAGAATGATACATCGGACTAGACCGAAGTTGAATTAATTCTAAATCTATTTGTAAATTAATTTACTTGTGACGTTCATGGTGTGATTTACCTAAATCTTGAGTTAGTCACTAACCATGCATATGTAGTTTATGTGCTTTGATATAAGTGGAGGCTTATGCTCTAAAGATGGTCGAGCCCATAGCCGATATATTGGGTACATGACTTGTGTATGGCATGGCTTTGCTGGCAACAATGGAATTCATAGCTCGATTAAAGAGTTAACAATATCTTCTCAGTAGTATAGTGTGGATTGATAAATATGGAACGTGCCCAAAGGTTGCTCGTTCTCAAATGAGAAATTTACCACATTCGTTTCTTGACAATGATCATATTAATTATTAAGATGGTAGCAATGAGATAAAATAGGATTATATTGAGTGAACAAATTTAACTCAAAGGAAACAAGGATATCATATGAGGGTAACATACACGCGACGAGGTCATTGGACAAAGCAGTTGGATGAATTGCTTTAATAAAGAGTAGACAATAAGGAGTTTTCAATCATGGTACTTCTTGTGGACTGACTCATTGATTAATTAAATTGTGAATTATTAAAACAATGCTTTTGGACATAATTGCAATTACTCGAGCCTAGTTGTATATGTCTGATTAGTTCCTCTACTAGCTCAACAAAAACTCAATTGGACTGCATTTGAAACATAAAGAAATTCTACGACCTTGGAAATAATTTAATTGAGTCAATTTATTCAATGTGGAATTAAATTTCGTAGTCGTAGGAATTGTTTAACTAGAGAATTTTCTTGAAAATTTAATTTTGGGAAATCTCAATGATTTGTGGGAAAATTAATTTTGATCAAGAAAAATTAAATTAATCAAATTAATTATAATAAAAGTTATATATTTAAAAATTAATTTTTCAGTCAGACAATTGGCTCAATGGGTAATTGAACTTGAAAATTGGACTTGTAACATCCTGAATTTGGGGCCTAGAAGAGTTGGGTTTTGAGTCTGGGATTCGAATAGAAGAAAACCTGAATAATTTGGAAGTTTTAAATATTATCGTTTCAGAAAAAAAAATTTATTTTATTAAATTACCACTAGAAAATTTTTACTTGTATTTATTATTACGGATATTTTAAATTTTTATGAAATTTTAATTAGTATTATTATTATTAGAAAAATATTATCAGATGTATGTTTGAAAATTTTTATGAAAATTTTATTATTTATCGTATTATTGATATTTGAAATTTTATTATTAGATATATTTATAAAATTATTATTATTATCGGAAAGGAAAAAAAATATATATTAGTTGTAATGCCTTGATTTTCGGATTTTTTGGGTTTTGTGATTTTTAGTGAATCTTGAAATTTTCATGTTCTAAATATTGGAATTATGTTTAAATGTGTTAGTAGACCTTTAGAAGGCCCAAGACTAAGCTAAACACGGTAAAATATCAAGGTGGGATTTTAAGTGAATAGGAGATTTGGTTAAGTGGGCTTTTAAGAAGAACTGCGTAAGTTATGACACAAATAAGGCCTTGGTGAAGTGGCAAGGTGACGCCACTAAGTTCCTAAAAAAGTGGCGCTGGGAAGGAATTGGAGGTCCAGGTTCAAGTTGTAAGGTAGGCATATTGTTTTTCTTTTAATTTTAGGCATGTACTAGGCATGTGATCACACAAGTAAATTTCGACAAGGGCCTTAGAGATGGGCGATTGCTCTAATTTAATATTAGGGTTAGGTTCTTTTCTTTTCTATCTTGGAGAATTAGGGTTAGCCACCAAAGCTTTCTTTCATCTTTTCTCAATTCTCACAAAAGCCGAAAACACAAGTCTATTTCTCATTGTGCGAATTTTGTTCTTCTCTTTTCCTCCATGTTTTCTCTTCCTTTATGCTTCTCCTTCTAGCCGAAACCTTCTGACCATCTTATTCACCTTCTTTGTCGATCCCATCTTCCATTAAACCTTCATCACCAATCACCATTAAAAGGCCGAAATCCTGAAAACTCACTACTTGTGCCGATTTCTCCAAAGCCAAACCCTTCAGTATTTTTGTTCCTTGTGATCAACATTCATCTTCTCTAAACCCTTAATATCCGCAACAACGTTACTCCAAGGTTATAGCCTCAAACCATCATCTTCTTCATCACCTAAAAAGCCGAAATACCATAGATTTAGGGACTTATAGCCGAAACTTCAGATCTTCTAGATTCGAGTTCTACCATCATTTAGAGGATAAATCTGCATCAGATCTACGTAGAAATCAAAGAGGAACAAGTGGTAAGTGCTCATCACTTCAGATCTAGTCTTATTTTACAACTTCGAAAAAGCCGAAATCCCTAAAATCTAGGGAGGTCATCGATTTGGGCATATGGCTTTAAGGGATTGTAACTGATGTTTTCTTTCAGTGATTAGAGTCTTCCTAAGTGTTGGATCAAAAGCGTGAATCATTGGAGCAATCGGATTCGGAGCTAGCTATCGATTTTGGCAAAAAGGTAAGGTTTTGAAGGCTTTTTAGGGATATGGTTCGATCATGGATAAGTAAGTTTTGGGGTTTAGTGATTATGGTTTGTAAATAAGAACTGTGCTAATAAATTGTAGGACATCGAAGGGATCTCGAAGCGATCGTCGCAAATCGTGTGTGTACCAACACCCTTTCTTAGTTCAATTAAGAAAAGCCGAAATGCCAAATTCGCATTTCATGGTCATGTGAGTATGCGAATGCTCTCAAGTCATAGGGTAATTGTTAGATCTCGCACCGCAAGGTGGTAAGCACGTTCGCGTGACGTTTTAGCGTATTTCAAAAAGGGGCTCGACGGGCCAAAATCGGGCCCAATGGGCTTACGGACCAATATGGGTAAGAGATGGGCAAATTAGCTCATTAGGTAGATGGTGGAATCAAATTGCATAAAACCGATAAAAATTACTGAATTAGCTTGTGCAGAGCGTAGATCACGAAATTACCCTAAAGAGCAAAATTACCAAATTACCCTAAAGAGCAAAATTACCGATATACCCCTAGGGTTTTAAATTGGCTAAACCGCTTGATTGATTACTCAGTATTTTGCATGATATGCATTTATTAATATCTCTTGCATGGGATTGGGGTATTAATGGAGGAAGTATCTTGAAAGTGGTTCATCCACGCTTGGAGGCTTTGCCTCAATCGACCGAATTTGAGTGCTGCTGTTTAAACTGTGGTGTGTGAAATTTGGGTGGGTTGGGATATTCCCACATGGTGTGTAGGGTTGGTGCAGGCGGTGTAGCGGTTGGTGGGTTGAGTAGTCTCCCGGATGGGCTTGCATTCATTATTACTTGTTGTTACTCATGCTATTGAATCGGGCCTATGGGCCACACTGTTATGTAAAAAGGGCTAAGGCCTTGCTATCAGTGATTCGAAAAGGGCTTGACCTCTCTGTGTCATTATCTGAATAGGGCTCAGCCCAATGGGCTCGAGCTGAATTGGGCTTTGGATGGGTTTCAGATACATCGAGTTTTCCCAAACTTACCCCCCCTTCCTCTTCCATCCTTGCAGGTGAGCCCTAGAATTAGTGGACTTGGAGCTAGGCGGGATTCAGAGTGGCCATGAAGATTGATTGCCGATTTTAAATAAGTTTAGCATTTATTTTGGATTATTTTTATTATGCTTAAAGTTGTAATAAGGTCGCTCTTTTTAATTACTTATATTTTGGGGATTATTAAACTGGCTAACACTAGGGTTCGTTTTATAAAATCTACTTGTTTTTAAAAAGATCACGATGACGCACAAAGTTTTCGCAAAGTAAATGTTTTCCCAACAAAAATAAATATTTTAAGCAAACGATTTACAACCTTAATCATTTTCTTAAGCTGGTCATAATCAAATGGTTTTCTCAAAATTATACGAGATGTTAGAGTGTGGCAATGGCGGTGTGCATGTCTAGGATTGGATCCGAAGAGAGCTTGGTACTTAAGCAGTCCGACGGACTCACCTCCTCTTCTTCCTGGTTTCCTACCTGGTGCGCAGCTTCCATTCACTTTAACTTACTTTTAAAAGCATCTTTTACAACACCAACTCAGCTTTTCCAAACTAAGTGTTTTGAACGCATCAATGTGGCGCATCAGATCCGGTCATAACATCCAGGCCGGGTTTGGGGTGTTACAGGACTTGAGATCAAAAATTGGACTCGAGAACCCAAAATGAAGACTGTGACCTAAAAACTGGTTGAACCAAGCCTAGTATGTGAAACCAGGCCGACGATCCAATTGGTGGCTGGACCAGACCGGTTGGGTTGTCACTAACTCGGACCAAATTGACTCAGGGTACCGTAAGGGTGTTGCACTGGTGATGGCACCACCTGATACGACGGTGTCGACGGTCACGACGACGACATTCCAGTGGTCAGCGGGTGCTCCTTCGGCGGTTAAGTAGTGAGGAATCACACTCCAACTGGGACGCTATTGGATAATTTAATTTTAGATTAAATATTGCAAAATTAATATTTTTCAATAGATTTAATAAATTTAATTGATAAATATTCTATTAATTTAATAAGACAAATATTATATTAAATTTAATGTTAAAGTGATTAAGTTTAATCATAGTTGAACTCTCTATATAAAGAGAGTCATGAGTCATTATTTTTCACATACTTGAATTCAAAAGAAAGTTGTAGAGAGAAAAATATATGAAGAATTATTTTTAAAAATTTCTAGAGATTTTTTTATTTACAACTTGGCTCAAAAGTTTAAAGAAATTGTGAAATTTCACCACTGGTAATATTTTTGAAAATTTTCTGATTCGAAGAAAACCCACACTTTGTAGACATGAGCTTGAGGATAGTGAAGAAGACTACTTGGTCAAAGCATTCATCCTTGATGAATCGAAAAGGTATAATTTTGATTAAGTCTTTATTACTTTAGATATTACAACCAAGTTCTTATTTTTTTTAAAAATTTAAAACTTTGCTTTTTCCTCAAATCTATTTTCCACTATATTTTCCAAACCCAATTTCTCAAGAGATGCTTGGTTTTGGATGTTAAGTTTGATGAATGACCTAATTGATGCATGTTTAGTTATGTTTGATGCTATTAAAGATAGTGATCAAGAACTTGCATGAATTGTCAGGTGAAGGATTGAAAAGTGAAGTAGTTTATGTATAATAAGTTGATATATAAGTTAGAACTGATATGTTTAAATGAAAAGATGAACTTGAACTCAAATGATGATCTTTTGGTATTTGACATATTAAATTCTTCATTGAAATAGTTATGTATATTGGTATGAAATTAATTTCTTTTGTAAAAAGATGTATGAAACATTTAGGTTGGGTTGAAAATTATTGAATTGGAACCAAATGGGATTTTTGCCAAAAACAAGGGCCATGTCGCAACTACCAACTTCAGACGTTGCAACATGGCACGACAATGAGTGACGTCACGACGTGGAAACCAGGAAGTTGTTATGTCAACCTGAAGTTTTGTAAACTTTACAATTTGTTCCTAATCACCCTCAGGTTAGCAAAAGAGCTTTCATAAGTTCGGACAGGTAAGTTGATACATATATATATATATATATATTGTTCACGTAATACATGTACCATGGATGTGGATTTGGAAATTTTTGTGTGTGCACTTGCTGGTTTGTCATTTGGCTAAGTTGATGTTTGGTTTTGGATGTTAAGTTTGATGAACGACTTAATTGATGCATGTTTAGTTATGTTTGATGCTATTAAAGATAGCGATCAAGAACTTGCATGAATTGTTAGGTTAAGGATTGAAAGGTGAGGTAGTTTACGTATAATAAGTTGATAAATAAGTTAGAATTGATATATTTAAATGTAAAGATGAATTTGAACTCAAATGATAATCTTTTGGTATTTGACATATTAAATTCTTGGTTGAAATAGTTATGCGATCATATTAGCATGAAATTAAGATTTTTTTTTTTTTGTAAAAAGATGTATGAAACATTTAGGTTGGGTTGAAAATTATTGAATTTGTAACAGCCCGATTTAGGAACGGTGGTTTCAAGACCATGAATCTGAGTCAGAAAAATATTTAAAATTATATTTTGTGTTTATTATGTGTGAATTTATATTTGTGAAATTTTCGTGCTTTAATTTTGTCGTTTGAGTGCCCGATTAAATAAAAGGGCTTAATCGCGTAAAATGAAAACTTGATAGTTTAATGTGTAAGGGCCGAATTGTTGTTGCCCTTTTAAATGGAAGTACTTATATTGTAATTAGGCCATTGGTTATATGAGTGGACTATTGTAGACATGTTTTATATGGTTTTGTAATTAAATTTTAAAGGTTAAAATAGTAAATAGCATATTATAATGAAATTAAATAAAACAATCATAAAATAGCCATGCATTTTAGTTTTTATTGACTGAAACTTAAAGAAAATAAAGCTTTAGAAAGTTTCAAGCATTTGGCACTTTGGAAGCTTGATTCAAGGTAAGTTTTTATTCGATTTTTGATACTTTTTATGTTTTTTAGATCGTTGCTATGTTATCTACAAAGCCCATGCTCGAATTTTTTATTTTGGTGAATATTTTGAGTTATGCCATTGATGAATATTTGAGTTTTGTGATGTTAGTTGGTGAAATATGAAAGATATGTTTTGGATTGATATGTTTTGTATTGGAATTTTTGATGATTTTGAGTAATTAGGACTAAATTGCAAAAAAAAAACAAATTGAGGGACTAAAATGTAAAATAAATTAAATGTATGGACTTGTATGAATACTAGGAACATTCGGCCTAAGCATGGTGTACTCAAATTTTGCATGTTTTATGTTTTATGCAATTTGGACTAAATTGTAAAAAAATGTCAAATGTCAAGGGTAAAATGGTAATTTAACCATTTATATGTTTTTGGACTAAATTGAGTGAAAATATGTTTGAATGAGTTTAATTTGAATATGTTTAGATCAAGAACCAAAGAAATCGGATTTGGATCGCAGAAAAACTCAAGTTGTCGACTAGTAGTCCCGTTTCGTTTTTCATCATCCGAGGTAAGTTTATAAGCAAATAGATATTGTTAATTCTAATTATGTATGAGTTATTATGTTGAAATTAAATTATGAGAAATATTATATGTGAGAGTCGAATGTATATGTGCAAGGGAACTAAGTTTTCAAGTTTGTTTCGACTAAATTACAACGTTCGAAAGCCCCTATGAACCTTAGGACTAGTTAGTAGGATACATATGTCATGACATAGGATTCCGATATGTGATGTGTGAGTAAGACCATGGCATCGATATATGTGTGCGCGTAAGACCACGTTTTATACGTTGGCATCAATATGTGACTTTGATATATGTGTGCGAGTAATACCACGTTTTATACGTTGGCATCAATATGTGACTCTGATATATGTGTGCGAGTAAGACCCTGTCTGGGATAGTGGCATCGATATGTGATTACATGTAAGACCACGTCTGGGATGTTTGCATTATACTATATATGTGATTATCTGAGTGCCCTATCCAATTCTGAATGGTTCATCGGGCAACGATAAGTTGTGATTGAATGTGTAAAACGAGCTAAAATGACCAGGTATGAGTTAGCTTATTACCTACTTGAAATAAGGTAAGTAAGTTACTTGATATTTGTTGCAAATCATGTATGATGTGAATGAAGAATGTATGTGAATATGGAAAGTGTATTCAGCCTTTTTAATATATAATGTGAATATTTTTTAAATGATTCTTATTATGTGTAAATAAGATTATGTATATTCAGACAATGTGAAATTGTATATGGAAGTATATGTTATATATGAAATTATGATCTTGAAGATAAATGTGAATATGATAGCATAAATTAGTTTGCTTATGATTTACTAAGCTATGATAGCTTACTATATGTGTTTGTTTGCATTGTTTTATAGATTTTGGAGTCAAGTTACGAGCCCAGGAATCATCGTCAAAGTCTATCACACTATCGACTATCTTCGGTATTTTATAAATTGAATTTTCAAACTTATGGCACGTATAGGCTAGATTATAGTTTGAAATGTTGGATTTTGGTTTTTGTAGATTTAAGCCATGCGAAAATGGCTTAACTTCTATGCTTGAATTCGTTTATGTTTGATTATGGTTTAAGTTCATTTTGGTTATAATGCTATGTGTCATGGATGAATGTTATTTGTGATATGTGTTTTGTGCATTGAAGTTGGTTGATGATTTTGGATGTGGTATGAGTGAATCGTCTATGATATATATAATAGTATGAATTATGTTTGTTATGCTACCTTTGGTTAAAATGATTTTATTATGTTTTATATGTGTTAGTAATGGTTTAGTTGATGAGTATATTTGAATAAACGTTGAAATGAGATAATGAATATATTTGATTAATAATTCGGCATTTGTATATATATTTACATTCTAGCATATGATGCATTAGTTTGACATGTACATTATTTCAAAGTACATATATATATTGAGGTGGTCGGTCATGTGTTTTGGTAGTGAATTGAATGATGTTTATATAAAGACAAAAATATTTTGGTTATGTTATTAAATAATTTGATGTGTTTTCATGACTTATTTATTGATATGGATTGATATGATATATATATATATATATATATATATATGATAAGATATATTTGTAATGTATTTGATTTTAGGTGTAAATTATGGATGGTATATATGTTTATTAATTCATTTGCATGATAGAATATATGTATATGAAGTGATAGAGTAAAATGAAGAAAATATAACTTTGAACATAGCATGATTATCAAGCATGGTTATATTTGGTTAATGCAATGAAATAAATGACCAAATGAATAGTAAATTTTGTATTGGCAAACAAATAGGTAATATGATTTTATATAATGCATTTATGCTCGGTTTGGACAAAATGATGTGTTCATGTTTAATTGGTTTTGTGAGTAACTTATTAGTTTGGTTATATTGATATATATATACTGAATATGCTTAGACATATATGTATGGAATGATTAGTAATGTATTTACTAAATAGATGTAATGATGTATGTTTTTACTAATTAAAGTAGGTGCATATAATTTGTAAGTTGATAGATTATTTTATATATAAATCATTCAAATGCTTTAAATGTTATATATGATTTGAATATGAAATGAAATATTTTGGGTTATGAGTTAAGTATTTAATTTCTATGATTATTTGTTTGTGTTGATTTAATAGAAATTCAAATAATTAGATAAATGGTATAATCGAAGCATGTTAGTTTGTTTTAAAAACAAAATTTACTAGATGATTAATTTTGTAATGAAAGTCTGTTTTGAATTGTATTATGTTTGGTAATGCCTCGTAACCCCATTTCGGCAATGGATACTGGTTAGGGATGTTATAGAATTAGAACAAAATGGGATTTTTTCCAAAAACAAGGGACACGTTGCAACCACCAACTTCTTACGTTGCAACATAGAGCGAAAATGAGTGACTTTGCGACGTGGAAACCAAGAAGTTGTGATGTAGACCTGAAATTTTGAAAACTTTACAATTTGGTCCTAATTCACCCTCAGGTTAGGAAAAGAGCTTTCGTAAGTTTGGACCAGTAATCTGATACATACATATATATATATATATATATATATATTGTTCACATAATGCATGTACCAAGGATGTAGTTTTAGAAATTTTTGTGTTTGCACTTGCTAATCTGTCATTTTGCTAAGTTGATGCTTGGGTTTGGATGTTAAGTTTGATGAATGACTTAATTCATGCATGTTTAGTTATATTTGATTCCATTAAAGATAGTGATCAAGAACTTGTATGCATTGTTAGGTTAAGGATTGAAAAGTGAGGTAGTTTAGGTATAATAAGTTGATATATATATATATATATATATATATATATATGTAAAGACTTGATTTCTAGTGTTGTCGAAAAATGTGTTATCGGGACCTCATTTCCGTAAAGCAAGTCTATAAATATTAAATAAAGATATTTACGGAATTAGTGTATGGATGATTTGAAATTTGGATAAGCAATTTAGTAAAAAATCTGGTTAATTAAGGCCTAGGGACTAGATTGTAAAAATTTAATCGCTATAGATTTTTAATTAGGAAAAGGCTTGGGGACTTAGATAGAAATATCCAAAGGACTAAAATGGAATAAACCATTTTCAAATAGTTGATAGTGATTTTAATGATGATTAGTGGTTAAACTAATTAATTTTAGTTAATATTATAGGAAATGATTAATTAAAGGTTAATTTTGATAAAGTAAAGTTTAATTACACATATAAAGAAATGTAGTGGAAGGAGAGATAATACTTCATCTTCTCCAACTGGCCAAATTAGGAAAAAACCTAAGAGAAGAGATGTCATTTTTTAATCCTTGCACTTTCGACTTTGATTTCAAGTAAGTCCCTAGCCAGTTTTCTTTAATTTTTATGGAAATTGAATCTTGACAGCTTGATTTTAGCTAGCACATGTACTAATTTTTAAAACTGTTAAATTTTTTTAAAGTTACCATTATTAAGAATTAGATGAAATTTGTGTGAAATTGTTAGAAATTAAGCTTAGTTTATAAAAAGGACTAAATTGTAAATCTTAGTTGTTAGTTTCATACATTAGGGACCAAATTAAATAAAATAAAAAATTGTTATGAAAGGTTTGTAGGAATAGAAAATAGAAGGTCTCTAATTAGTTTTGGTGAAATCAAATTTTAATCCAAAGCCCTAAATGGAAAAATATGCTTGTCCCAGTTTTAGGGACTAAATTGAATAAATTGAAAAATATGTGTGACTTTTTAATTAAATGTGATTTGATATTAAATTTGACATTGTGTTTTCTTGGACTATTATTTGTAGCTAAAGACGACATAGGGTCGTCAAGAGGGAAAGGAAAGGCAAAGCCGACGATGAGTAACTCAAGTTTTCAGATTGCATTTCTATGATTTGGATCAATTTGATTATTACATATTCATGAAGTTTTGCATAGTATGATACTGAGGTGAGTTGAAAATGGTTGTTTGAATTGAACTGACATGATTGGGATTAATTACTGAGATAGAGGACTAAATTAAGTAAAATAAAAAAATAGCATAGCTTAATGATTTATGGTGTTTTGTATGAAAATGAGTTGAGATATGTTGTATAACTTGATGAAATGATTAATTGATAATAAAATGAAATTGATAGAATGTGAATTGAGCTATACGGTAAATTGAATAATCGGTTACCTTATTAACTATTCATACAGAGTCAGATATAGTGGGCATAGCATAGGATAGATTGAGTACAAGATTACTTTGTCGATGAGCACTAGGCGCATTTCCCTTCGGACATTCCGATGAGTGCAAGGAACAACTTTTATTTTGATTATACAAATGATCATTGGGCATAATCTATTTACTTTAGACGTTCCGATGAGGCACTAAGTGCCACATTAGTTTGTTGGTTGAGATATGTGTATCCATCTGAGTCCGAGTCATGTTAATAGGGGATATAATTTATGAATTGGCTGAAATTTGAAAATGATTAAATGTCATGAAGTTGAACTACATGTACGTATATATGATATTTGATTATCGATAGCATGTGAAAGGCCATGCGAACCAGTTAACGAGCCTAAGGGCCAATATGGTAAGATAGCAAAATTATTTGATTCTGTTTGGTAAGAAAATGTGATATAAGCAAATGTTGCAAATTGAATAGTTGTGTGAATTTCATTAGCATTGAAATGTTGTTATAATATAACGATTTGGCTTGACTAATTCGAGTAATGTATAGGTGATTCATAGAAAGTATTTTGTATAATTGTGATATATGCATATATTGATGTATTGGATGAGATTTTGTATAGGATATACTTGTATTAATTGACCTTAGATATCATATAAATTGTTTGCAATTGATTATATTCTATGTTATATTGATTTGAATCATGGAAATACTACTGAGCTTTATCACTCAGCGTACGGTTTGTTTCCCGTATGTAGGTATTGATACATCTCGAGATCTAGAGCAGTGGCTCCATCATCCATCCAGAAATCCCCAATTCATCAATGTTTGTAAAGTCCCTTTTTGTTCGTTATACGGCATGTACCTAGGTGGAGTCGGTTTCGGTATAAAATGTGAATTTGTAAATATTTGATGTTTAAGTGGTAACTTGAGAATGTCTATTGATTTGAATTCTTGTACTAGGAATTGGTACTTAATGAAATTTCTCAAAATGTTGCCCTATTAGTAATATATATGATTTGAATTCTTGTACTAGGAATTGGTACTTAATGAAATTTCTCAAAATGTTGGCCTATTAGTAATATATATATGAATGAATAGGTAAATGTGGTAAATGTTAAGAATGGTCACAAGTGTGAAGTTTTAACATGTATCTTTGAATTCCTAATGTATGAAAGGTAATATATGTTAGAAATGAACTATTGTGAATGGTACAATTGATTTGCAATGGTATGCATATGAAATGGAATTTGTTTTTAGGTGAATCCTATTGGTGTCAAAATAGTATCAATTAGAAACAGTGTGTAATGCTGTCATGCGATTGTCGTCACGACGACACCAAGTTTCCATGCCATGATGTGATACCAAGTTTTGATCGTTGCGGTGAGACCTACTTAGCACAATAAAAAACTTATAATATCAAATCTATAAAGACTCATAATCAACCAAATCAAAGATCAAAATTAGATAGAGTATGTGCATGCATGCCATCAATGTAAAGGTTATGACGTTTTTTACTCAAGGCGAACCAAACAATGTCTAAATAGAATTAGTTATCACATCCATTACAATTTTGTAGTAGCATGAAAAAAATGTATATTTATTCCAAATAAGTCTCTCTAGTGCATGCAACTAGGATTAGAAAAATACAAATACAATTGTTTCATACTATCTGATGATCACAATGGTGTGAGATGGGAATCTTCAAGCTGAATCAAGCTTTACAACTGGATAACCTACGCACAAAGAATAATAGCTCATTAAGCATAAAACTTAGTAAAATAATAGTTATTGTACTTGCCTCTTAAATCATGGTTTGAACACCATTTACAAGAGTAATTAAACAAATCATAATTAGAGCAATGGCATACAACTTTTACTTGGGAAAAACGGTAATCATTTCAATTTCAAAATAAACATCCATATCTCATTTACCAGTTTTAATGAATTATTCATAAAATGGAAATTTGAGTAAATTTCAAATTCAGTTTCCTTTGGAATAAATTGAAATTTAATTTTGATTTTATATTATTTGTATTTATAATTATTGATTGATATTTAAAAGAAAGGAAATAGGAAAATAGTAGAAAATGGGATGGATTTGTTTTCCTCTATGCTTACTTATTTCATGAATTTTTTTATATTTATTATTTTTCATGTTTTGAACAATTATTATCTAATAATTTTGCTTGTGTACGTCTGAGCTTTGGTTGTTTGCTGATCGAATATATGTTTAGATATATTGATAAAAAGAAACATTCATTAGGAAGTTTTGTGATCGGGTTTGATTCGTAGTAAAAGTTCATCATGTTTAATGTGCGTACATGCTAGATCTCAAAGTTGTAACCAAACTGCATTCAAGGTTTACGATTCTGTATTTTATTAGTTTTAATATATTAACATGAGTTTAATGTCCGCGGGGTGCTACATAAATTGTATTTTATTTTTAAATATATATTTCATTTGGCTTCTTAAATTATCTTTTTTGTCCGTGGGATGCCACCGACTTATATGATTTATACAGTATATACACATTTATTTTCATGTTTTGAGTTTGTATTATGCGATTTGTTAATACACATGTATACTTGCTTTGGAGTTTCATGTGATGCCTTAATAGGTTTGCATGTATCCTGACGTGTTTCTCTCGTTGTAGTATATATATGTGTATTGACTTGTATTATTTACATGACCAAATTTTTTACTTGGACTTAATTACCAATAAAAATATTTAAAACACCTTTAAAGGTAAGGCAATGTTCTAATACGATAATAATTTTAGATTATCGTGGGATGTTACGGAACACTTAATAATTATTTATTGTAAAAGAAAATCTTTTTCCATGATTGAAACGAGATTTTTCAAAGGTTTTTAATCATAGGATTCCAATGGCCCTTGATATTTTTGTTTTTTTTTTCTTTTAATAATAGATTTGCTTCATTCGTTATAACTTGATTTTATAACCTTAATATTTTTTTATCAAATTTAAACTTATTTCTTCAAAATTAATGATAACACATAATTAAATGATACCATTTTTATTAACGGGCGTTATGAGGGTGTTAATATCTTTCTCACACGTAATCGTACTCCCGAATTTAATTTTTGTTTCGCAGATGAGAAATTATCTTTTTAATAAATTTTAATTTAATTTTAAAATAAATTATTAAATGGATTTTTTAGGTTCCCAATCACCCCTAATCAAAAAAAACTTGGTGGTGACTCTGTATATTTTAATATTTGTCTAGTGAACCTAAAAACGGTTACGACGCTACATGTACTCGAGTTTCCAAAAGACTTCCATAGACTAGGATCATAACATCAATTCATCTGTATTCACGTCTCGTAAGCCTTTCTATTTACTCTTGTCCCTATCTATTCTTAGGTGGCATTATCAAAGTGGTTCTAATGAAGTTTTATCCTATTACGAATCTTATCCATCTATTTGAACTTATCTTATAGAAGAAATCAAGTGAACACCATTCTGACTGTGAAAAATAAAATAGAATAAAATAAATAAAAATAAAGAACACATAAATTTTACGTGAAACCCTTTCGGAAAAAAACCACGGGCGAGGAGAAGAAAATTCACTATGTCGAAAATTTTTTACTCAAATACAAGAGGAATAGACTATGTCTATTTATAGGCTTGCAAAGCCATATTCTAGTAGGATTGAAACACCTTATCCTAATCAATATAAAATAGATGGAGTTTAATAAGGTTTAAAACCTTATTCTAAAATAAAATAAAAGAAGTCTAGTTCTATATGGATTTTACTTTTATTTTATTTTCCATCGTATTTTATTTAAATAAGAATTTGGTTCACTTAATTCTAACAATCTCCACCTTGACACAAATTCTCAATGAACAAGTTCTTCATCGCGAACTTTCAATAAACAAGTTCTTCACCTCTTCCAAAAACCCCTTAAGGGTTTAACTTCAACAATGAACACCAACCAAGTCTAAGCAATGCTCAAACTTGGTTATAGGAAGTGACTTAGTCATCATATCTGCAGGATTTTCATGAGTGCTAATTTTGCTCACAACAATATCACCACGAGCAATAATATCACGAACAAAATGATACCGAATATCAATGTGTTTTGTTCTCTCATGAAACATTTGATCTTTTGTAAGAAAGATGGCACTGACCGTCACAAAATCTTCGTGCTGATTTGAAGGTCTTCATTGAGTTCACTAAATAGTCCCTTCAACCAAATAGCTTCTTTACAAGCCTCAAGAATCGCCATGTACTCAAACGTTGGTAGACAAAGCGATCGTAGTTTGCAAAGTGGCTTTCCAACTAATTGCACAACCTCCGATTGTAAAGACGTAACTCGTGAGAGATCTTCTTCTATCAAGGTCTCCAAAGAAAATCAGCATCAACATACCCTATAACTCCATCTTTAGTTCTTCCAAACTGTAAGCAAACATTAGTAGTGCCTCGTAAGTATCTTAAAATCCATCGAATCGCTTTCCAGTTGTTCTTTACGAGATTCGCCATGTATCTCGCTAACTGCACCGATCGCATATGATAAATCGGACATGAACAAACCATAGCATACATGAGAGATCCTCTCGCACTAGAGTATGGAACATGTGACATGTACTCAATCTCATTATCGATTGAGGAGATAAGGCCGATGAAAGTCCGAAATGGTCGCTAAAGGAGTACTAACGAGCTTAGCACTCTGCATATTGAACTCCGCAAAGAACTTTCTCAATGTACCCTTCCGACTTAGGTACAATTTACTTGATTTTCTATCTCCGAGAATCTCCATACCAAGTATCTTCTTTGCTGGTCCTAAATCTTTCATCTCAAATTCTTCACTTAGTTGGGCTTTAACCTTTCTTATCTCTCTTTATCTTTTGTCGCTATCAACATGTCATCAACATAAAGAAGTAGATACACAAAAGAACCATCATCGCTTTTTCTTAAAGTAGACACAACTGTCAAAACTACTTCTTTTGAAATCATGAGAAGTCATAAAGGAATCAAACCTCTTGTACCACTTGTCTTGGTGATTGTTTCAAACCGTAAAGGGACTTTTTCAAAAGCAAACATAGTCCTCTTTTTCGAGACTATAAAACCCTCCGGTTGTTGCATGTAAATATCTTCCTCAAGTTCTCCATGCAAAATGCGCTTTTACATCTAACCGCTCAAGCTCCAAATCATGCATGGCCACAATACCAAGCAAAGCTCGAATCGAACTATGCTTAACAACCGGAGAGAACACATCATGAAGTCCACTCGGAATTTGATCAGAACCCTTTGCAACAAGCCTTGCTTTATATCCGGTTCTTCAACTCCGAGTCCCTTCTTTCTTTTAAACACCCATTTACAACGAATGCCTTTTTACCTTTAGGAAGTTTTACAAGATCCCATGTTCTGCTTTTTGTGGAGTGATTCCATCTCCTCTTGCATAGCAAACATCCACTTTTCGAGTCTTCACAGCTAATCGCCTCGAATAATTAAATGGCTCTTGATTCGCATCTATATCTTCACCACATTTAAAGCATAAGCAACTAGATCAACCTCGGCATACTTCTTTGGAGGTTTAATTTCTCTTCTTGTCCTGTTTTTGGCGATAGAGTATTGCGGTGAAGAAGCAACTCTATTCTCAATTTTGTACTTGGCTTGAGGAGTTGATTACAGATTAATCGATGCTCCACCTACTTTTGGTTTTCTTTATTGGAAGAGTCTTTAAGAGATAAGTTAGGTAGCATAGCGCTTTCATCAAAAACAACATCTCTGCTAATCACAACTTTTCTATTTTCAGACACCATAACTTATAGCCTTTTACACCAGCTTTATAACCAAGAAAACGCATTTAATGGATCTCGGTTCCAATTTTCCGTTATCAACATGAGCATACGCAGGACACCCAAAATCTTTAAATCGAATAATTAGCGGGATTACGGACCATACCTCTTGTGGAGTCTTTTTCTCAATGGCAACGGATGGAGATCGGTTGATCAAAAACATGCAGAGAGGTCGCTCGCCCAAAATGACTTGTAAGTTGGCATTTGACAACATACATCGAACCTTCTCCATGATCGCTTCGTTCATTCGCTTCGCAACACCGCTTTTGTTGTGGAGTATGACGAATCGTCAAGTGTCTCATGATCCCTTCCGACTTGCACAATCTATTAAACTCATCGAATGTAACTCTAAGCCATTGTCTGCATGCGGAGGTATTTTATCTGCTTTTCCGTCTGCTTTTCAATCATAATTTTCCAAGACTTAAATGTGGAAAACACATCGCTTTTCGCTTGTGAAGAACGCCCAAACTTTTCTCGGAAAAATCATCAATAAAGGTTAGCATATAATTAGCTCCACCTCTCGAAGGCACTCGACGGCCCCCACAGATCGTAATGGATATACTCCAACGTTTCCTTCGTGTTATGGATTCCTCTAGTGAATCGAACTCTCTTTGCTTCCCAAAACACACAGGTGCTCACAGAAATTCAGTTTGCAAATTCCTTGCCCATTAAGAAGTCCTCTTTGCTTAATTCGCCATGCCATTCTCACTCATATGCCCTAGGCGATATGCCAAAGTTTAGTAATATCATCATCGACAAGGAAGAGGAAGCGACAATTGCATCACCAAGAATAAGAACCTCAGAAACATATAACTTGGCAATCTTTCTTTTCCTTTCATCACAACAAGGGACCCTTTGAAATCTTTAAAACCCCACTTTCAAATTGTGTATCTGCATGCCCTTTTGAATCAAGAGTACTCAACGAAATTAAATTTCTTTTCAATTCGGAACATGCCGCACGCCACTAAGTGTTCGACAACTCCATCAAACATCTTAACTTTAATTGTTCCAACACCGCGATTTTACATGAAGCATTATTTCCCATCAAAACAACACCTTCAGATCTTCGTTTCATAAGTTGTAAACCAATCCCGATTGGGACTCATGTGGAAGGTGCAACTGAATCAAGTATCCACTCGCGCACTTTAGAATCATTGATGAAGCAACTAGAAGTTCACCATCGCTGTAGTCTTCTACAACATCGCCTTCACCGGAATTTTCGGCCGTTTTCCTTTTGATTCGCAGCCTCCCTTTTAATCTTATTTTGTAGCTTATAGCACTCAGATTTAATGTGCCCTTTCTTCTTGCGAAGTTGCAAGTTTTACCTCTGCTTGAAGATTTCGATCTACCCTTAGATTTACCACGAGGATTCCGCTCTGTGTTCTACCACGATCATCATCAACATTCCGGTTTTGTCTCCCACGAACAATGAGACCCTCTCCCTGAGAGTTGGGTTTAACCACAAGATGCTTCATCTTATCATACGAGGTTAAAGAATCATAAACCTCATCAACTGTGAGAGACTCGCGGCTATATAAAATCGTGTCTCTAAAGGTTGAATAAGACGAGGGCAACGAACAAAGTAGAATCAACCCTAGATCTTCCTTATCATACTGAACCTCCATGGCCTCCAAGGTTGAGAGAATTTCTTTAAACACCATTAAGTGTTCGTGTACGACGCACCTTCCTCCAAACGATGAGCATAAAGACGCCGCTTCATATGCAACTTGCTTGTTAGAGTTTTCGACATACATATTTGTTCTAGCCTCTTCCATAATGCAATGGCGCTTTTCTCTTTCATCACATCCTGCAAAATTTCGTTGGACAAATGCGATGTAATTGTGTTAATGCCTTTCGATCCTTACGCTTCTTCTCTTCATCTGTTAGTGTCAAAGGCATCTTATCTATCCCTAGCAGGGCATCCTCTAGATCCATCTGTGCAAGAACTGCTTGCATCTTAATTTGCCACAACGCAAATCTGGTGTTGCGATCCAACAGCGGAATTTCATACTTCAAAGACGCCATTACCGTGATCGAGATGAATAACCCTAAGCTCGATACCAATTTGTGAAAAATAAAATAGAATAAAATAAATAAAATAAAGAACACATAAATTTTACGTGGAAACCCTTTCGGGAAAAAAACCACGGGCAGAGGAGAAGAAAATTCACTATGTCGAAAAATTTTTACTCAAATACAAGAGGAATAGACTATGTCTATTTATAGGCTTGCAAAGCCATATTCTAGTAGGATTGAAACACCTTATCCTAATCAATATAAAATAGATGGAGTTTAATAAGGTTTAAAAACCTTATTCTAAAATAAAATAAAAGAAGTCTAGTTCTATATGGATTTTACTTTTATTTTATTTTCCATCGTATTTTATTTAAATAAGAATTTGGTTTACTTAATTCTAACACTGACATTCTTCCATAATTCTACACAAGACTCATAAACTTAAAAGACTACTCTTTAAATTATTTCTTGGTCACTAAAAGCGCATTTAGTACTACTTGTCTTTTGTGGTCCTTTAAAATGCCATCCCACTACGGTTACTAATGTATCAAGCCTTATTAGGAATACACTCTTAACCAACTCATTACTAGTATACATATCTCAAATCATATCAAATTTACCACTAAATTTATAACAATTTGGTCGCAAGCTTTCAGAAGCTACTTGAGGATCACATCACCTTTGACTCATAATTTGGCATGAAAACTTAAGACTTGACTCATGTGCTCAGTTTAGTCCTATAACCGACTAAACATTATGTCTGATACCACTAAATGTAACATCCCTCACCTATTCTGAACAATCGATACAAATGGGAGATGCCTCCAATGCATGTATGAGTAAGAAATCCTAAATTTCTTTAAGATTTAAAAGTTGAGAACATTTTTATAAAATAATTAAGATATGTTCTAGAAAAATTGAAAGTTTTAAAAACAATTTAAAATAGTTCAGGACTGTAATAGTGGCACGACGTTGCGACGAGGGACTTATGACATTGCAACGTGACTTACTAAATAACGAAGTCATGATGTTAGGCATCAAAGTCACAATTGAAAATTCATGGTCGTGACGTGACTCATTGAATATGCCCAAAACACTTCAAATCACTCCAAAACATCCTTAAACACCATTAAACCATAACTCATGGTTCCAAATCATTTAAAAAATTTCTAAATCATGTTTAATCATAATTCAAAGTCATAAACATGTTCAAAATAATTTATAACTCAAGAACTTTTCTTAATGTTTCAAGGTCTTAATCTTTTAAGGAGATTACAAACAACTCTTGATTTTACAAATCCAAATACTTATAAAATATTGATGATAGTCTAAGTCACTATGTACATGCCAATGACCTATACAAATAACATTTAATAATTAAAGAACAACCTAAAAAACTTGATGGGGTGATGCGATGCTTCTAAACAAAGCTTCAAACTTCTCAAACAAGGTCTTTTTACCTATGTGTTTTAAACAACTAATGTGTGAGATTTAAAAGCTCATTAAGTATCAATGGATAAACCTATTTATCCTATCCTTATTAAGGTTGAGAACTTCTTATGATTCACTTACTAGTTTTAATTCAACCATGTTTTAATGTTATTCGATGATTTATTTCAATTTACCGAAGTTCAAGGGCTCATCTTATATGTTGATGGCATGTTAACCAATTCTTTTAAAGAAATTCTTATTCATGACCCCAAGGTAGAATCCATAGTATCATGACATGCTCTTTAATAATTCCATTTATAGTTTTAATCTTTATGAGAATCATATACATCATTTTCGTAACAGCCCAATTTTGGGCCCAGTCGGAACAGTGGTTTTGGAGCCACTATTCTGGGGCCATCAAAATTATTTCTAATGTTATTTTATGTGTTATAGCATGATTATATGAGTGCATGAAAAATTTGGTGAAATAATTTTAGCGATTCCATACTTAATTGCAAAAAAGGACTAAATCGCATAAAGGGAAAAAGTTTTGTTTTGCTAGCTAAATATGTTAAATAGCTAGAGAACCAAAATTTGGGGTGTTTAAATTGAAAATAGACCCTCAAAAAAGGTGCTTTCCATGCCATAGAGAGAAAGAAAGTAGAAAAGTCAATTTGGTGTGGTTGGTGACTTAATTTTGACTAGAAATAGAATAAAATAAAACAAAAGGTATCATCTTTTTATCTTTCTTCTTCCCTACTGAAAATGGAAACAAACAAAGGGGGTTTTAAGAGCTTAAGCTTTCAGTCACTTAGTTCTCTTGCAAGTAAGTGATTTTGATTACTTTTCCTGATGATTTTTACACTTTTGGGACCTTTGTAGCATGAGCTAGCTAATAAGGGGACTATTTTACAAAATGGTTGAAAGTTTAGGGTTTTTCCATGACAGAATTTATGTTTTTTGCTGAATTTTTATGGAAGAAAATGAATCTTGGTTGTGTAATAAACAACTTTTGTGAAAGAAGTTTGCATGAAAACACCTAAAAATGGGTTATTTTGTAAAGTTGTAAAATAAGTTGTAAATGTGTGAAATAATTGAAATTTTGAGTTGCTATAGTTATAAAAAGAATTCTGCTAGGCTTGGTAAAGGAGGAAAATTGATAAAAATCAATTTACGAAACTAAGGGAAAAATCAAATTTTTTGTAAAGTCTAAGGGCAAAACGGTCATTTTGCCAAATTGTGAATCATAGAATGTTTTGAATTAATGTAATGATTAAATGAGTGAATTTCATCATGTTAGATCAAGAAAATCGAGATTTGGGCTTGAATCAAAAAGTACGAGGTTATTGACTAAAATGGAGTAATTAGCCGAAATTGCACTCGAGGTAAGTCCGTGTGACTAGATAAGCATGTTATCCATATTATTGTTAATATACTTGAAATATATATTTTTATGATTGTATTGAATTATATGTTGATGGAGTTATGTATGTGAAAGTGATGCTAAATGTTAATAACATTCATATGAAGATAGAATACATTAGAAATTTGATGGAATATGATATTCCATAGAAACGAGTATGTTGTACTTAAATATTGCTAATTCAGTATTAGCATGTATTGTACGATTAGTATGGAATGAATTGTTGATTTGCGTTGTGAATGAGAATTTATATAATGAAGACTTTTGGTTGAACATTAGGAATAGATTTGGATATTCATGCCACGACATTAGGTGATATGTATGCTAGTGTAAGACATGTCTGGGACATGCATCGGTGACATATTGAGAGCTAGTGTAAGACATGTCTGGGACATGCATTGACGTCGAGATATACCAGCCAGTGTAAGACATGTCTTGGACATGCATCGGCCTCGAGATATACAAGCTAGTGTAAGACCTGTCTGGGACATGGCATCGACATTGATGGATGAAAGCCAGTGTAAGACCTGTTTGGGACACGACATTGGCCTCGATATATGAAAGTCAATGTAAGACCTATCTGGGACATGGCATCGACTTTGATGTGCTAGCCAGTGTAAGACCATGTCTGGGACATGGGACGGCATCTTATCCCATGTTTGGGGTTAATGAATATCCTACACTATTCCAAATGGTTCAAAGGAAGATTTATGGTTTGTATCAAAATGAAAGAACTTATGACCATGTGGTGAGTGGTATAGGTACCTAAATGAGAATTACGAAATACGAGCTTCATTTACATTGTATGTTTAGTAAGGAAGGAAAGTGAGTAAGTTATGCTTATGACCATCTATATATTTTACCTGAAATTGATGAGATGTGAATTCAATTCATGTTGTATGATTAATAAGGAATGAATATGAGTACGTAAAGTATATGAGCATGTTCAGTAACACAGGTATGTATGCCAAACTCATGAGAAATGATTTCGGTTTATGATGCACATTTGGTGAGGATGTAAATAGGTAAGTCATGCCTATGATAATGATTTTGTGATGACCTTATGATTATAGGTCTATACTTATGATGTATAAACGTGTATTTTTACCAAAATGGTGAAAATGAATTAATAAGGTGTGATAAACTTAGTATCATTAATTTACTCTAAAACAGTTTTAGACTGCAGCAACAGTCCAACTTTGAAAATCCACCAAAAATTGTGGAAATTGAGTTAAAAGCTGAATAAAATATTAAATTAAATCTTAAGGAGTCTAGTTTCACATAGAAGAAACAGTGTAAGAAAAGGAGTTTCATACTATGAAATATTTAAATTGTTGTGAGACAGAGTCAGAATGATTTTAAAATCCCCTATTCTGATTTCAGAAAATCATTGGAAATTGTACAAAAATATTTGTGGGTTATAATTTATATGATTATAATTCTTAATAAGTCTATTTTTAAGAGAAATAGACGGGAACTATAACACTCCAAACTCGGCCTAGACATTATGGTCGAATCTGGCATGTCACATTGAAGTGTTTTTTGAAAACCACGTTTTCATTGAAAACCCTTCCTACCATTTAAAACCTCTGGCCCTTTTACTTCTTGTGAAAACCTCAATTTATGTTGGTTTATTTTGCAAAACGTGGTTCACTGGAAAGTTATTCCTATTTAAAATGGTGTTTGTTGTGGAAGCTTAATTTAAAATAGTCGATTTACGAAAACATGATGTTCAAAAGTTAAGTTGCGAAAACGTAGTGTTTTGAAAACAGTTATTGTTTTGGAAAATCGTGATCTACTTCTAAAAAATATCAAACATAGTAAATAAAATCCCAAATTTTAAAATAAAACCAGAGAGGCCATATTACAAACCAAACCAAAATTAAAGTACTGAGAAGCAAATAAACGTAGTAGATAACGAAAGCAGCTGTGTGGCCATCTCCGAGTCCTTCGCAGCACCGATCCTCCTAAAGCTGGGGATTACCTGCACAGTTAAAAACGGGGTGAGTTTACGAAAACTCAATGTGTAATCCCCTCCTAAATTAAAACAGTTAGTAAACAGATAGAATTTAGAATCAGTCTAGGCCGGAGCCTATTATAGTAACGGAACAATGAGTGTGGGCTTAAGCCTAGTGCAATTTCACTTGGGTATCAGCCCTCATCAAAACCAATTAGGTCTAGCCCATTCCCAATATCAGTAACAGTTGGGCCTAGCCAATTAATAGAATCAGGTAGGCCTAAGCCCAATTCAGAATCAATATCAGATGCAGATATGCAGACAGATTCCCAGCCCAGTCCAACCAACTCACCACTCGTACCAACCAACACACCATGTGGGGATAAAATCGACCCAGCCAGCCAACATACCAAGCTTAGCATCGGTTGCGACACTAAGTCAACAGGACGACTCAACACCGTAGACAGGACGGCTTAACGCCGTAGATAGGATGGCTAAAGGCCGTAAATATCGCAACAACGCTGCCAGTTAACAAAATAGCTATAAGCCATAAGTATCATAGAAAGGCTAAAGCCTGATACAGAACGGCTGCTAGCCGTACACTTCCTTCATCAATAATAACCCAACCCCATGCAATAGGTCATGTCATAAATATTACGTGCATGCAAAGTCATTCTCAGCACAATCATATATGTAAATCATAGGTACATCAGTCATACAGAACATAAGGGCATAATCGTCATTCTACTATATAGGAGTATTACGGTCATTTTGCACTACAAGGGTATTTTAATGATTTTACAAACTGGGGTCTTAAAGACCCAATAGAAGGTCCACCATCGCCTTGAGCGACTTAAGTAACCTAAATAGACATAACGGTGCAAAATGGCCCTAAGGCCCATTACTCGACCCAAGTGGGCCCACACCCTCATGTGGCCCATTTAGCCCAAATTTAGATATGGTTATGTAACCTACATAGCCTAGTCTAATAATTATTGCAAGTTGTAGATCCAATCTGTGTGGGGCCCACGAGCCCATTGGGCCCACACGGTACATCTAGGCCCAACGTGGCCTAGAACTACCTAAGTCGTGTGCACGACATGACAAGTCTATCTACATCCCACTTAATAGTGAAGTTTACACAAGTGGGCCCACGAGCCCATCGAGTCCCAAAATAGCCCCAGCACACGAGTACGCTCGTGGCGGCCTCTACAGTCTATCGCCCATGATTTGTAGGCTCGATTTGCCCCTCGTGCGTTCGCACGCTCGTGAGGCCCCGAATGTCGAGGTTTTGGCTTTTCGGCTTTTGTCGACTTCCAGCAAAGAAGGGCGTGAATACACACCTGTTTATGAGAACACGCTGAAGTCCACAATCACTAACCTTGGCACATCCTGCATTGAGTCTTAATCACTTTTTCCCTTGTAACACCCCGAACCCGAGACCATCGCCGGTGTCGGACACGAGGGGTTAACAAGCCAAGTTCACTTGTTTTGCCCATCCATTTGACATTTCCAGTCAGGCTGGAAAACTGCGTCACTGTCGCCTTAAAAATCATATCTCGAGTTTCAAAACTCGGAAACTGGTTTCGAAAATTTTCCCTAAATTTAGACTCATATATCCATCCATGGATTTATTTCTAGAATTTTTGGTCGGGCCAATTGGTACAGTTTATTAGTTAAAGTCACCCATGTTACAGGGATCGACTGCTCTGACCTTCGCGCGGTATAACTTGAATATCTCTCTGTACAGGGATTTAATGCTGGTTCCGTTTGTTTCTAATGAAACTAGACTCAAAATGGAATCTGTACATATAAGGTATGTCTCCTAATTATTTTTGGATAATTTATAGTAAATTTTTAAAGTTTCGATAGGGAACCCAGAAACCGTTCTGGCCCTGTCTCACAATAGCTTTAATATCTCTTAACATGTAACTCCTATGACCATTTCGTTTCTTCCATATGAAAATAGACTCATCAAGGTTCATTTACATAGCTTATTCACTATTTAATACCATTCCTACAAATTTTTGTGATTTTTCACATTCACGTCACTGCAGCTGGCAGCATCTGTTTTTAAGGTAGGTCTTACCTATTTGGTAGTCTCCATGAACCAACTAGTCTTGCCATACATAGGTTCATATATGATCATTTTAACCATGCCAATGGCTGATCATGTGACCAACATTCCCATTTCCAATCCATAGCCACATCATGACACCAAATATATACATACAAACCACAAATAGTCTAAGTTCATGCTTCCTTTTTGAGCCATTTTCGCATGGCCGTATATATATACATCACAACATATTTAACCAACAAGGGTAGTCCTATACATGCCATTTCAAGTTCAACCAAAATTTATACCAAAATGGAGGCTTGATAGTGTGGATGACTTCGACTTCAACGATCCCAAATCCGATTGCTTGAGCGAAATCTAGAAAACGAGAGCCAAAGCAACGGGTAAGCATTTTATGCTTAGTAAGTCTCAAGGAATATAATCAACTCTAATTACAGCAATACATTCACATAGCCAAATGCATCATTTCATTAATACACATTCTTACTTCACACTTCATCATTATATAATTTCACAAAGTATCAATCAATTCAATAACTGAAATTCATTAGTCGATTGAGCGAATGTTGCTCAAACATGTCGACTTTCCAATGCACATATAAACGTACCTCATTCTTTGGGCTTTTCGAGTGTACTCATTGAATTTATTACAGCAACCAACACTCACCTCCAGCCCAAGATTCTTGAATATAACCGGATATAACCATGTGCACAAATGCCTTGGTCTTAGCCCGGATAGAATGTCTCGCACGAATGCCTTGGTCTTAGCCGGATGTAGCCACTAGCACAATTGCCTTCGGTCTTAACCCGGATATAATTTCCAGCATAATTGTCTTCGGGATTTAGCCCGGATATCATTCAATTTCTCATGAACACATACATCAATTATCATTGGACATACATATTTCATTTTCGTTACTAAGGCTCAAACGCAATTATAGTCACAAGCATATTCGCCTTGGGACTTAGCCCGGTAGAATTCAAATACTCATGCACACATAATCAATAATCAATACACATCCATACTTTATTTCACATAATTCAAGTAGGGTCACTTCTTGAGGACTTACCTCGGATGTTGTCGAACGGCTTTTTTGGCTATTCGATCACTTTCTCCTTCCCTTGTCCAATTGTGGCCCTCTAAGCTCTTGAGCTAATTCAAACAAATTCAATTTATTAAAACCTCATTGTGCTAGCTTATGGCGAATATGACAAGGAGTTTAAATGGTCATATGGCCACCCTTTAGCTTGAATACACAATGGTCATGCACATTTTATTCTACATCAAGCAATTCAATACAATTTATTCGAGCATCGAGGAAATGCTAAGGCCTTCAATAGGCTACCCAAGGCCGAATATTCATGTACATGTTGAGGCCAATTAGGCACTTAATACCTCACAAAAACAGCATGCATTTACTAGTTAATGCTTTGTATATTGTAGCTCAAAACTTATAATATAGCATCAAGCACTCATATGTGTGCTAGGCCGAATGTGCTTGCAATTTCACAAGCATTCTTCAACATCTTCTTCTTTAAACAAACATATTCATCACTTACTTCATAGCCCAAAACATAATGTGCAATCATATATATATACATATATGAGCATGGCCGAATTTCAAGGTGTCCATAGCCATCCAAAATACAAATTTTAACTAACATGCAAGAAGCATGAACCATGCTCATGAATGCATCATGGCCGAATATGACAATCATGCCCCTTTTCAACTTCAATCATGATTAAACAAAAAGAAAACTCAAAATCTTACTCAAGAGTAGACAATCCATCATTGCATGCATCATCATCAAGCTTCACACTTAGCATGCAATGGCTTTATCACCATAACAACTTTGGCCAAATACCATTTCCGTGGCATAACAAAGATTTGAGCCATGGCTAACATGCACATCAAGTTAGCAACCAAAACATGCATGAAACTCCCAACACAACCTCATACATACCTTAATCTTGATGCAAACTTAGCCAAATCTCCTTCTAGATCTCTTCCAACCCAAGCATGAAGCAAAAATCCTCCCCCTTTTCCCTTAGTATTTTCGCCAAGAAGATGAGAAAGGATGAACAATTTTTTTCTTTTCTTTCTTTAGGATATTCGCCAAGCCTATGGAGAAAGATGAACACTTTTTTTGTTTCTCATCCTACTAACACTAATTTTTTTCCATACTCTTATTTTATTATTTCTAACATCATCCATTAGTAAAACATGTTGGAAACATGTTCCTTGCCCATAACCTTGTCATGGCCGCCACTCCTCCTTAGGAAGGGATTATTTGACATGCAACTCCACCTTTTGTTAACATGTACTAACAAGCCATTTAAAATTAGCCTATCATATTTCACCATGTTTCACTTTGATCCCTATTTAATACTTTCTCATGCAAATGGGTAAAATTAGAGAATGAAATTTCCACATATGCATGGACACACATAGTAAGCATAGAATATAACAATTAATTATTTTTATGACTCGGTTTAGTGGTCCCGAAACCACATTCCGGCTAGGGTCTATTTTGGGCTGTCACAACTCTCCCCACTTAAGAAATTTTCGTCCCAAAATCTTACCGTAAATAGGTTTGGATATCGCTCTTTCATAGAGTTCTCGGTCTCCCAAGTAGCTTCTTCTATCCCGTGCTTGAGCCATAACACTTTCACTAGCGGAACCCGCTTGTTTCGCAACTCTTTCACTTCTCGTGATAGGATACGAATCGGTTCTTCCTCATAACTCATATTAGCTTGAATTTCAATTTCGATGGACTAATCACGTGCGATGGATCGGATCTATAGCGTCAAGCATCGAAACGTGAAAGACATCGTGAACCTTTTGAGTTCGGGGGCAAAATCAGCGATATGCCACCGACCGACTCGCTCGATATCTCATATGGCCCAATGAACCTCGGGCTCAACTTGCCCTTACGGTACCAACTCGAGTATCCTTTTCCAAGGCGATACCTTGAGAAACACTTTATCACCCACGATACTCGATATCCTTACGCTTCAGATCCGCGTCGACTTCGACGATCGGAGGCTATCTTCGACTTTCACGGATTACTTTCACTTTCATTCAGCATCTCTAATCAAATCCACCGAAAATCTTGCTTTCACCAAGCTCGGTCAAAACAATGGTGTACGGCATTTACGACCGTACAAAGCCTCGTAGGGTGCCATCTTAATACTTGATTGAAAGTCGTTGTTGTAAGCGAATTCAATCAACGGCAAATACCGCTCCCATGAACCACTAAACTCGAGGACGCAACATCTTAACATATCCTCAAGTATCCGAATTATCCGCCGGATTGACCATCGGTTTGGGGTGAAAGGCGGTCTGAAATGCAACTTGGTACCCAAAGCTTCTTGCAACTTTTTCCAAAATCGCGAGGTAAATCTCGGATCTCTATCCGACACGATGGAAATAGGCACCCGTGTAATCTCACAACCGAGAAACGCATAATTCGCTAGTTTGTCCATTGAAAAATCCGTGCGTCACGGGATAAAGTGGGCCGACTTAGTCAATCTATCTACCACGACCCAAACCGCATCCTTCTTACTTGTCGACAATGGCGGTCCGGATACAAAGTCCATTGTGACTCGATCCCATTTCCACTCGGGTATCGTGATTGGTCAAGTAATCCTGAAGGCACTGATGTTCCGCTTTCACTTGTTGGCATATTAAACATCTCAAACAAAGTCGAGATGTCTCACTTCATACCATGCCACCAAAACCGACGTTTCAAATCATTGTACATCTTCGCACTCCCGGGTGGATTGCCATTCGGCTACAATAGGCTTCATTCAAATTATCGAAATGAGTTCAATTCTTTGGAACACACAGACGACTTTTGAACCTCAAACAATCGTCATCATCGATTTGAAATTTCGAGTCCTTGTTCGGCACACACTCAAATTTCGCTTTTGCAGCCAACTCATCGTCGACTTTCCGAGCTTCTCGAATTTGATGTATCAACAGTGGTTTGGCTTTCAATTCAGCTACTAATACACTATCGATCGAATGCATAAGTGCACGCTCATCGCTCGAAGCGAATAATGATTTACGACTCAAGGCATCCGCAACCACATTCGCCTTTCCCGGTGATAGTCAATGACCGTTCAGTAATCCTTTAATAGCTCGAGCCAACGTCTTTGTCGCAGATTTAAGTCTCTTTGGGTCATCAAATATTTGAGACTTTTGTGATCCGAGTACACATGGCACCTTTCACCAAATAAATAATGTCGCCAAATCTTTAAGGCGAACACGATGGCGCCAATTCGAGATCATGAGTCGGATAATTTTTCTCATGTGGCTTTAATTGCCTCGATGCATAGGCCACAACTCGACCTTCTTGCATTAATACGCAACCTAACCCAAGTAGGGAGGCGCCGCTATAGATGACAAACTCTTTGCTGGACTCGGGTTGCACTAGAATTGGGGCTTCACCAAATAAGTTTTCATTGATCGAAACTTTTTGGCATTTCTCCGTCCATTCGAACTTAACATCCTTTTGGAGTAGCCGTCATCGGCATGGCTATCGTTGAGAATCCTTTTACAAATCGTCGGTAATAACCGCAAGCCCCAAAAAGCTTGAACCTCGAATATTTCTGAGGCTTCCAATTGAGTATGGCTAAAATTTTATTCAGTCGACTCGAATACCCAATGCGGATACCACATGACCCAAGAAGCTAACCTCTCTAACCGTAACTCACACTTGTTGAACTTAGCATATAATTGCTTATCCGTAAAATTTGCAGCACTAACCGCAGTGTTCAAAGATGTTCGGTCTCATTTCTTGAATAAACCAAGATGTCATCAATGAACACGACTACTTAATCGATCCAAATATGGTCTAAAGATCCGATTCATTAAATCCATAAATACCGCAGGGCATTAGTGAGCCCAAACAAGATCACTAGGAACTCATAGTGACCATATCTCGCTCAAGGCGGTCTTGGGTACGTCCGAATCTCGGATTCGCAATTGATAATAGCCCAATCTCAAATCTATTTTCGAGAACACCGAGGCTCCCTTCAGTTGATCGAACAAGTTATCAATACGTGGCAACGGATATTTGTTCTTTATCGTCGCTTTATTAAGCTGACGATAGTCGATGCACAGCCGCATGGTTCCACCCATCTTCTTCACGAACAATACTGGCGCACCCCAAGGCGAAAAACTCGGGCGAGCAAAACCTCTATCCACCAATTCTTGCAACTGAGCTTTCAACTCCTTTAATTCCGTTGGTGCCATACGATACGGAGCTATCGAAATTGAGTGGTACCAGTACCAATTCGATGCCAAATTCTATCTCCGAACAGTGGTAAACCCGCAATTCTTGGGGAAAACATCCGGTATTCACCAACCACGGCACAGATTTGGGTTTCTTTTCGATTCCTTGTCATCGAAAGCACGTCGCAAGGTACGCCGCACCCTTTTCTTACATATTTCGGGCCAACATCGGCGATATTACACCGGCAACTCCTTTAAGTCCGTAGACTCAACCCGTATTATCTTGTTATTCGCGCTCCTCAAATCGATAGTCTTGCTCTTGCAATTTACAACCGCATCGTGCATGGTCAACCAATCCAAACCAAGAATAACGTCGAACTCATCGAACGGCAAAAGCATCAAGTCCGCCAGAAAACAAGAACCTCGGAACACTAGGGGACTTTTCTTGCACACTTTGTTAACAAGCACGTAATGACCCAAGGGGTTTGACACCGAATTACAAACTCAAGAGACTCAATAGGCAAAGTCTTCTTTGGATGCTAAGGTTTCACATATATATGAATGAGTAGAACCGTGGTCAAGCAAAGCAATCACATTTGTATTGAAAAGAGTGAAAGTACCGGTAATGACATCCGGAGAGGCAAGATCCTCGCGTGCGCCGTATGGCATAAGTCCTAGTAGGAGCACGAGCCTCGGATCCGATGGTAGCATCTCTAGATCCTCTCGACCGCCAACGACATTGCCCATATTTCTAGGTGGCCTACCTCGGCGATGGTAGCACCGGGTTTGCACTCGACTTACATTCTGCTCATGCATCCTCGGCATTCCTTCATAAAGTGGTCGGCCGATCCACACTTATAGCGAGGAGCGATCACGAAACCAACAGCTCCCGAATGCCATTTGCCACAATGTGGACACTCCGCCTCTCTCGGCCATCATTTCCACCACCGTGATCGAGGTGACTCGTGTGTCACAGGGGTCGATCGCGTCCTCGTCTAGAAAAGCCCAAACGCCTCTAGACCGGCTCACATCGTCTCAAATCTCTTCGATGCTTGTTGAAGAGACTTTCCGAGGACCTCTTCGAATTCTCCAGTTCCCACATCAGCTTTTTGTTTCTCCTTTCTAAGCTCTTCGACTTTACAAGCTCGCTCAACAAGTACTACGAACTCTCGTATCTCGAGGATGCCAACAAACATCCTTATATCATCATTCAGCCCATCCTCGGCGTTTACATAATAGCTTGGACGAAATGCATTCTCGCTCGTCTGGCTAAGCCTCACAAATTTTCGTTCGTAGTCGGTAATCGACATCGAACCTTGCTTAAGATCAAGGAATTCCCTCGCTTTTGGTCGATGAATCTCGATCGATATACTTTTTTGAACTCGGTTTGAAAGAATTCCCAAGTCACTTGCTCTCTAGGCACCACGTAAGTCGAGTACTCCACCAATAGTAGGCGGACTCGCGTAGCAAGGAGATGGTACACTTTAAGCACTCATCGGTGTGAGGATAGCTCATCAAGCACCCGGATAGTGTTATCTAACCAAAATTCAGCTCGCTTCGGCATCATCATCATCCGTAGCCTTAAATTCAGTGGCCCCATGTTTTCAATCCTATCGATGGGGCTTACTTGACCTTATTTGGTCATCCACCGGAGGTATTGTAGGTGCGGGGTTGCATTTGTCGGGAATGGAGGTTGTGGAACAGTAGTGTTAGTTCAAATGTATTGATTAAACCATTCGCTCATCACACTATAAAAGGCTTGCCTAGCCTCGTCATTAGGATTGCTGGCCATAGGTTGAGAGTCCGCGGCCTGTCCCTTGCGCGGAGCAGCGCCACACTCTCCACATCATCAGCTATCGCTCGGTTGGGATCGGGATCCATTGCTATAAACAAACACAAAGTCAAATTGTCAGAAATCACCACACTATCGATTCATCATTTAATGGCATGTATAGCTAGACCCCAAACACATCACGGTAGTCCTAGAATCGACTAAACCGTGGCTCTGATACCAATAAAATTGTAACACCCCGAACCCGAGACCATCGCCGGTGTCGGACACGAGGGGTTAACAAGCCAAGTTCACTTGTTTTGCCCATCCATTTGACATTTCCAGTCAGGCTGGAAAACTGCATCACTGTCGCCTTAAAAATCATATCTCGAGTTTCAAAACTCGGAAACTGGTTTCGTAAATTTTCCCTGAATTTAGACTCATATATCCATCCATGGATTTATTTCTAGAATTTTTGGTCGGGCTAATTGGTACAGTTTATTAGTTAAAGTCACCCATGTTACAGGGATCAACTGCTCTGACCTTTGCGCGGTATAACTTGAATATCTCTCTGTACAGGGATTTAATGCTGGTGCCGTTTGTTTCTAATGAAACTAGACTCAAAATGGAATCTGTACATATAAGGTATGTCTCCTAATTATTTTTGGATAATTTATAGTAAATTTTTAAAGTTGCGACAGGGAACCCAGAAACCGTTCTGGCCCTGTCTCACAATAGCTTTAATATCTCTTAACATGTAACTCCTATGACCATTTCGTTTCTTCCATATGAAAATAGACTCATCAAGGTTCATTTACATAGCTTATTCACTATTTAATACCATTTCTACAAATTTTGGTGATTTTTCACATTCACGTCACTGCAGCTGGCAGCATCTGTTTTTAAGGTAGGTCTTACCTATTTGGTAGTCTCCATGAACCAACTAGTCTTGCCATACATAGGTTCATATATGATCATTTTAACCATGCCAATGGCTGATCATGTGACCAACATTCCCATTTCCAATCCATAGCCACATCATGACACCAAATATATACATACAAACCACAAATAGTCTAAGTTCATGCTTCCTTTTTCGAGCCATTTTCGCATGGCCGTACATATATACATCACAACATATTCAACCAACAAGGGGTAGTCCTATACATGCCATTTCAAAGTTCAACCAAAATTTATACCAAAGTAGAAGCGTGGATAGTGTGGATGACTTCGACTTTATTGATCCCGAATCCGATTGCTTCGAGCGAAATCTAGAAAACTGAGAGCCAAAGCAACGGGGTAAGCATTTTTATGCTTAGTAAGTCTCAAGGAATATAATCAACTCTAATTACAGCAATACATTCACATAGCCAAATGCATCATTTCATTAATACACATTCTTACTTCACACTTCATCATTATATAATTTCACAAAGTATCAATCAATTCAATAACTGAAATTCATTAGTCGATTGAGCGAATGTTGCTCAAACATGTCAACTTTCCAATGCACATATAAACGTACCTCATTCTTTGGGCTTTTCGAGTGTACTCATTGAATTTATTACAGCAACCAACACTCACCTCCAGCCCAAGATTCTTCGGAATATAACCGGATATAACCATGTGCACAAATGCCTTCGGGTCTTAGCCCGGATAGAATGTCTCGCACGAATGCCTTCGGGTCTTAGCCCGGATGTAGCCACTAGCACAATTGCCTTCGGTCTTAACCGGATATAATTTCCAGCATAATTGTCTTGAGATTTAGCCGGATATCATTCAATTTCCCATGAACACATACATCAATTATCATTGGACATACATATTTCATTTTCGTTACTAAGGCTCAAACGCAATTATAGTCACAAGCATATTCGCCTTCGGGACTTAGCCCGGGTAGAATTCAAATACTCATGCACACATAATCAATAATCAATACACATCCATACTTTATTTCACATAATTCAAGTAGGGTCACTTCTTGAGGACTTACCTCGGATGTTGTCGAACGGCTTTTTTGGCTATTCGATCACTTTCTCCTTCCCCTTGTCCAATTGTGGCCCTCTAAGCTCTTGAGCTAATTCAAACAAATTCAATTTATTAAAACCTCATTGTGCTAGCTTATGGCCGAATATGACAAGGAGTTTAAATGGTCATATGGCCACCCTTTAGCTTGAATACACAATGGTCATGCACATTTTATTCTACATCAAGCAATTCAATACAATTTATTCGAGCATCGAGGAAATGCTAAGGCCTTCAATAGGCTACCCAAGGCCGAATATTCATGTACATGTTGAGGCCAATTAGGCACTTAATACCTCACAAAAACAGCATGCATTTACTAGTTAATGCTTTGTATATTGTAGCTCAAAACTTATAATATAGCATCAAGCACTCATATGTGTGCTAGGCCGAATGTGCTTGCAATTTCACAAGCATTCTTCAACATCTTCTTCTTTAAACAAACATATTCATCACTTACTTCATAGCCCAAAACATAATGTGCAATCATATATATATACATATATGAGCATGGTCAATTTCAAGGTGTCCATAGCCATCCAAAATACAAATTTTAACTAACATGCAAGAAGCATGAACCATGCTCATGAATGCATCATGGTCGAATATGACAATCATGCCCTTTTCAACTTCAATCATGATTAAACAAAAGAAAACTCAAAATCTTACTCAAGAGTAGACAATCCATCATTGCATGCATCATCATCAAGCTTCACACTTAGCATGCAATGGCTTTATCACCATAACAACTTTGGCCAAATACCATTTCCATGGCATAACAAAGATTTGAGCCATGGCTAACATGCACATCAAGTTAGCAACCAAAACATGCATGAAACTCCCAACACAACCTCATACATACCTTAATCTTGATGCAAACTTAGCCAAATCTCCTTCTAGATCTCTTCCAACCCAAGCATGAAGCAAAAATCCTCCCCCTTTTCCCTTAGTATTTTCGGCCAAGAAGATGAGAAAGGATGAACAAATTTTTTTCTTTTCTTTCTTTAGGATATTCGGCCAAGCCTATGGAGAAAGATGAACACTTTTTTTTTGTTTCTCATCCTACTAACACTAATTTTTTTTTCCATACTCTTATTTTATTATTTCTAACATCATCCATTAGTAAAACATGTTGGAAACATGTTCCCTTGCCCATAACCTTGTCATGGCCGGCCACTCCTCCTTAGGAAGGGGATTATTTGACATGCAACTCCACCTTTTTGTTAACATGTACTACCAAGCCATTTAAAATTAGCCTATCATATTTCACCATGTTTCACTTTGATCCCTATTTAATACTTTCTCATGCAAATGGGTAAAATTAGAGAATGAAATTTCCACATATGCATGGACACACATAGTAAGCATAGAATATAACAATTAATTATTTTTATGACTCGGTTTAGTGGTCCCGAAACCACATTCCGGCTAGGGTCTATTTTGGGCTGTCACAAGCCATCACCTTTGGAGCATTGACATATGTGTATTAAGCACCTTCAAATGAGTGGCATGTATAGGGACTTAGTTTTTATGATAGATGTTGTTATGATTAGCCAAATGTATTCGCTTATATTCATTAATTGTATATAGAGATGAGATATGGCTTATAATGGATGTGGCTTGTAAGCCTAGTTATTCATGATAAGTTCTAATGCTTGCAATGTGATGATGTTTTTATGCTTGTGGGACATACGTGATTGGTGTTAAGACTTGTGTGTATGATAAATGCTTCATGACCAATCAAAATGGTTATAGCCATGAAGTAATTGTATGGTAAAGAAATAAGACGATGATGATTGAACATGAATACTTAATGTTTAAATAAGGTCACTTGACAAGGTCAATGAATATGGATTAATATGTCTAGACTTGATATTATATAAGTATGTGAAACTTGTGAACGATAGCATGTTAAAGTTAAGAATACACCTTTGTGAAGTCTACTAAATCATTAAAATGATGCCATGATATATAACTTTGATGTGTGTAAAGGTATGAGAGATTAATGATAACAAAAGGCTTGGAAAATAGCCTAAGTGTTAGCTACACGGGCAAAGATACGACCGTGTGGATGACATGGCTTCGCACATGGGTGTGTGGTTTAGCCGTGTGGTTAAATTTTGTTTGTTGATGTCATAGTCAGAGAGTTACACGGCCTGAGGACATGGTCGTGTCTTGGGCACATGGGCGTGTCCCTGTGCCCACACGGGCATGTGACCCTGTTTCATGGAAAGAAATTTTCTAAGTTTTTTCAAAACTTTCTTAGGTTCTCAGTTTAGTCTCTAACTACTTTCAATACATGTTTAGGGTATCGTACGCCCATATATGGGACATTATGCATGTGTATGAAAAGTTTTGAATTAAAAAAAAATTATGGCCCGATTTTTTCATTTATGTGAATGTTTAAATCCAGTAATACCTTGTACCTTCTCCTGGCGTCAGACACGAGTAAGGGGTGTTACCTTTAGTGGTATCAGAGCTATGGTTAGTCAATTCTTGGACTAACCTAGCAAGTGTAAGAGTCTAGCTATACATTCCACAGATTCGTGATAGTGTGATGTCTCTTGACTCAAATGAGAACTATCTTGCTCAGACAAAAGTACTCTCCAACGGAGCTACACCTAGCTATGTTGATAGTAATACCAAAGTATTTGAATGAAGTGTCGTGGTGATAAGTTGAAACTCGTAAAGGTACGAACAAGATTCATAACATCATGCTACGAATAAAAAGACATTGTTCCAATTGGAAATCATTTTGGTCCGTGCAGAGCAAATGAATGTTTTCGATGTGGTTCTCCGGATCATTTTATTAGAGACTGCCCAGAGAGAGCTGAGAAAGAAAAATTTCAGAGTGTAAAAGCTAGTGGTGCAAACTCGAGGGAAGGTATCCAAGAAAAGTGGAAGTGAAACAAGCAAGAAGAATGTAGCCGAGATGCGCAGCTTAGATCTCGAGGAAGAGCTCCTGCTAGAACTTATGCTATTAAAGCGCGTGAAGATGCTTCCTCACCCGATGTGATTACTGTACATTTTCTCTTTATGATATTAATGTTATTGCTTTGATTGATCCTGGTTCTACTCATTCATACGCATGCATTAAACGGTGTCTAGTATGAATATACCGTTGAGAACACGTAATTTATGATTAGAGTGTCGAACCCGTTAGGCAAATGCGTGATAGTTGATAAAGTAAGCAAGAAATGCCCTTTAATGATTCGGGTCATTACTTTCCTACCGACTTGATGTTGTTGCCGTTTGATGAATTTGATGTTATTTTGGGTATGGATTGGTTGACATTGCATGATGCTATAATAAATTGCAAAGAAAAGGTTATAGAATTAAAGTGTGAAAGTGGTGAAATTCTGGGTTGAGCCGCACAAATCGAGGCATTATCTAGTATGATTTCTTTGATGTCGGCTCGTAGATATTTGAGAAAGGGTTATGAAGCTTATTTGGCGTATGTAATTAATACAAAAGAAGTTGAAAAGAAAGTTGAATCGGTCTTGGGTTGTGTGTGAATTTGCGGACGTATTTCCAGAAGAATTACTGGGTTTGCCTCCAGTCAGGGAAGTAGAATTTGGTATTAATTTAATACCAGGAACAGCTCCGATCTCGATTGCTCCATATAGAATGGCACCAACAGAGTTGAAAGAATTAAAGTCGCAGTTGCAAGAGTTGACTGATAAAGGCTTTGTGAGACCGAGTTTTTCATCTTGGGGTGCTCCCGTGTTATTTGTGAAAAAGAAGGATGGTTCTATGAGATTATGTGTTGATTATCGACAGTTAAACAAGGTGACAATCAAAAACAAGTATCCGCTACCGAGAATTGATGATTTGTTTGATCAGCTAAAAGAAGCGACATGGTTTTCAAAGATTGACTTGAGATCTGGGTATTATCAGCTGCGAGTAAAAGAGTCAGATGTGCCTAAAACTGCTTTTAGAACAAGGTACGGTCATTATGAATTTTTAGTTATGCCATTCGGGTTGACAAATGCTCCTACTGTGTTTATAGATTTAATGAATCGCATATTTCGGCCATACTTGGACAGATTTGTTGTGGTGTTTATAGATGATATTTTAATTTATTCAAAAGATGAGACAGAGCATGCTGAGCATTTGAGGATAGTTTTGCAAACTTTGAGAGATAAGCAGCTATATGCTAAGTTTAGTAAAAGTGAATTTTGGCTCCGGGAAGTTGGATTTTTGGGTCATATTGTTTCAGGTGATGGTATACGGGTTGATCCTAGTAAAATTTCAGCCATTGTTGATTGGAAACCACCAAAAACGTGGCTCAAGTTAGAAGTTTCTTGGGGCTAGTTGGGTATTATCGGCGGTTCGTAAATGGATTTTCTATAATTGCTGCTCCTATGACTAGACTACTCCGAAAGGATGTTAAATTTGAATGGATGGAAGAATGTCAACAGAGTTTCGAAGAATTGAAAAAGTTATTAACTGAAGCACCAGCGTTGATACAACCCGAATCAGGTAAAGAATTTGTGGTGTATAGTGATGCTTCTCTAAATGATTTGGGGTGTGTACTCATGCAAGAAGGAAAAGTGGTGGCTTATGCTTCGAGACAGTTAAAACCTCATGAGAAGAATTATCCTACTCACGATTTGGAATTAGCTGCGGTGGTATTTGCTTTGAAGATTTGGCGACATTATTTGTATGGTGAAAAGTGCCGAGTATATACCGATCACAAAAGTCTTAAATACTTGATGTCACAAAAAGACTTGAATTTGAGACAGCGAAGATGGTTGGAGTTATTAAAAGATTACTAGCTTGTTATCGATTATCATCCAGGAAAAGCGAATGTGGTTACCGATGCTTTAAGCAGAAAGTTGTTGTTTGCTTTGAGAGTTATGAACACTCAGTTGAAAATTTCAGATGACGGTTCGATTCTAGCAGAGTTAAGAGCAAGACCGATGTTTTACAAGAGATTTCAAGCTCAAAAAATGATCAAGATTTGCTAGCCAAAAGAAAATAAAGGTGAAGTCGACACGGGATCGATTTCGAATCGGTTCGATGGTTGTTTGATGTTTAAAATTGGATTTGTGTAATCAAAAATAATGAGTTGATTCAAAAGATTTTGCATGAAGCACATAATGGTTGTTTAGCGGTTCATCCGGGCAGTACGAAGATGTATAATGACTTGAAGAAAATGTACTAGTGGAGTGGAATGAAAAGAGATATTTCCGAGTTTGTATCAAAGTGCTTAGTTTGCCAACAAGTGAAAGCTGAACACCAAGTACCTTCGAGATTACTCCAGCCTATTATGGTTCCTGAATGGAAATGGGATTACTATGGATTTTATATCAGGGTTGCCGTTAACTCTAGGGAAGAAAAATGTCATCTGGGCAATAGTTGACAGACTGACTAAATCGGCTCATTTTATTCCGGTACGTACAAATTATTCTCTTAATAAGTTGGCTGAATTGTATATCTGAGAGATTGTTAGACTTCATGGGATACCTTTGTCAATCATTTTAGATAGAGATCCGAGGTTTACCTCATGGTTTTGGCAAAAGTTGCAAGAAGCATTAGGTAGAAAGTTAAATTTCAGCACTGCCTTTCATCCACAAACTGATGGACAATCAAAGAGAGTAATTCAGATTCTTGAAGACATGCTCAGATGTTGTGTATTGGAATTTCAAGGTAGTTGGGAAAAGTATTTACTGTTGGTAAAATTTGCTTATAATAATAGTTATCAGACAAGTTTGAAGATGGCACCTTATGAAGCATTATATGGTCGTAAATGTCGGACGCCATTGTATTGGACCGAACTCAAGGAAAATCGATTTATGGAGTTGATTTAATAAAAGAAACCAAAGAAAAGGTGAAAGTGATTCGAGATTGTTTGAAAGTCGCTTCAGATAGATGTAAATCTTATGCGGATTTGAAACGAAAGGAAATGGAGGTTCAAGTTGGTGATAAGGTATTTTGAAAGTGTCTCCATGGAAGAAAGTCCTTAGATTTGGACGAAATGGCAAGTTAAGTCCGCGTTTTATTAGACCGTATGAAATAATTGAAAAAGTTGGACCGGTACCATATCGGCTAGCGTTACCACCCGAATTAGAGAAGATTCACGATGTGTTTCACGTATCTATGTTACGTCGGTATCGTTCGGATCCTTCACATATAATTTCACTGACAGAAATTGAACTGCGACCGAATATGACTTATGAAGAAGAACCGATTAAGATTTTAGCTCGAGAAGTCAAACAACTTAGAAATAAAAGTGTTGCACTTGTAAATGTGTTGTGGAAAAAGCATGGGGTAGAAGATACTACATGGGAACCTAAAGAAACTATAAGAAACCAATACCCACACCTGTTTACCGGTAAGATTTTTGAGGACGAAAATCCTTAAAAGGGGGGGAGAGTTGTAATATCCTGAATTAGGGCTTAATCGGAATAGTGGTTTCGTGACCACAAATCCGAGATAGAAATAATTATTTTACAATGATTTTGATGTTTATGATATGATTGCATGATTGTGTGAAACTTTCGTGATGAAATTCTGTGCCTAAAGTGCTTAAATTGAAAGTAGGGACTAAATCGAATAAGTTGCAAAACTTGCATTCTAGAAGTTTTTAGTATGAAATTGTTTTGGAATATTAATGAGGAGGTCTTAAATAGAAATTTGACCAATTTTAAGTTCATGGACAAAATTAGGACATGGAAGGAATTTTTGGAGAGTTTAGTAGTAAGGGTATTTTGGTCATTTAGTTATTAAAATGAATTAAAAACAAAATTAAAAGCCAATTTTTGTCTATCTTCTTCATTAGGCCGAAATTTCAAGGGTTCTCCATAGCTAGGGTTTGTTTCAAGCTTCCAAGCTCCATAGTAAGTGATTCCAAGCCCCATTTTTAATGTTCTTTACGTTTTTGGAATCCCGGAAGCTCGATTAAGCTTATGCTAGCAATAATTCAACCTAGGGTTTATATTTGGAAAAATACCCATAGGTGAAATTTGTGTATTTTGATGTTTTTTGATAGAATATGGGGTTTTAAATTATGTTAGACAACTTGTGCTACTCGGTTTTAGTGAAAACGAGTAAAAGGGCTTAATCGGCAAAAATACCTAATAGTCACAAGTATATGTTAGAGAGAGAATTTGATGTTGCCATAGAAGGGAAAAGTGATCAGCATGTTATAAAACATAAGAATAAGGAATAAAGTTTAATTCCGAGCCTAGGGCAAAAGTGTAATTTTTTAAAGTTCAGATTAAATGTTGTTTTGATAAATGTATGTATTAAACAAGATTAATTTGGTATTATAGATCAAGAAAATGAGATTCAAGTCGTGATCGAGGAAAAGAAAAGATTGTGGACTAAATTGCAAAATCTTTATATTTTGGTACCAAGGTAAGTTCATGTGTAAATAATGTAGCATAATTGTTATTTTTAAGTTATTGATGTTAATTATATGATATGCTGATTTTTTATCGTGAAATATTATGCTTTGTGGTTAATGTTGAGTAATATGCAAATTATGTTTACTACTTGATAAATATGAATTGCTACCGAGTATCGGTTCCGATATTCCATGGAAGACGGCAATGTGAGATCGAGGAAAAAATCCCGTTTGAACCTTAGGAATAGATTAGGATACAAGTGACATGTCACTAGGATGGTTGAGCATCCGAACTCGTTGAGTTGAGTCCGAGTTCACTTATAGATGCAAATGTCCAAACTCGTTGAGTTGAGTCCGAGTTCGTGAGATGTAACTAGGCATCCGAACTCGTCGAGTTGAGTCCGAGTTCATTTATGGATGCGAACGCCCGAGCTCATTGAGTTGAGTCCGATTTCACTTAGGGGCGGGTTACATGATTTCTTGATTACATATGTGGCACTTATGTGCAAATTATCCATGTATCCGAGTTGTATTCCGATGTGTTCAACGGGTGAAATTTCTAGTTTAATGGAAGAGCACTTAAGATATAAGTGACGTTTTGGGTAAGTGTTGTGAAATGGACACTTTGGACAGGTATGTTCTTAACCCTCGGGTTGAAAATAGATACAACAACGATAAGGTGGTAAGATGATGAATGATGTTTAAAGATGTGATATATGTTTTGGTGGTACCATGCTAAAGTTGTTTGGTATATTTGTATTGTTATGTTACTTGTTATTTACATATGAACTTACTAAGCATTTATTCTTACTCCTTCCTTTTCATTCACTGTAGTTTTGAACAAGCTGGCTCAGGAATCGGGATAGGTCGAAAGTTCGATCACACTATCCAAAGGACTTTTATCTTGGTAAATGGCTTGTACAACTACTTAAGTATGGCATGTATAGCAATATACCTATTTTGTGTAAATAATTTTATGATATGGCCATGTTTGGTTGAGAAAATGTTTGATATTGATAAGTCATGGTGATGGCTAATTTAGATCATGTTTGATATCATGGAAGTTTAACAGGTTATCTAGTTCATAAAAATTCACGGAAATATGAAACTTGCCTTAAAATAGAATATTGCTGCAGCAATGACATGAATTTGAAAAATCACTAAAAATAGTATAAATATAACTAAATGATGAGTAAGTTATGAAATTGAAGCTTAATGAGTCTATTTTCATATGGATTGAACAAAACAGGAATATAAATTATATTTTATGATATATTTAAACTTTTACGAAATAGGGCCAGAGTGATTTCTGGATCCCCTATTCTGACTTTAAAAATTCATAATAACTTTTACTAAAATAATTAGAAGTTGTTATTTATATGTACAGATTCCTTATTGAGTCTAGTTTTAATAGAAACAAACCTCATAGTCATTGAAATTTTTTATAGAGATATATCTTATTCGTAATACACTGAGGTCAGAACAGTCGAACCCTGGAACAGGGGATAATTTAATTAATAAACTGTACTAATTTTCCCAATAAAAAAATTATAGAAAAAAATTAGTAAATAGATATATGAGTCTAGATTTAGGGAAAATTTACGGATCTTGATTTCGAGTTTTGTAACTCAAGATATGATTTTTCTTGTAACTATGACGCGAGTAGCTAAAAAGCTGTGAATGTAGAAACAAATGATTTGAAGTTCTTAAATTGATAAATTATGTTCGGTAACCCCTCAAGCTCGACTCCGGTGATGGTCTCGGGCGTGGGGGCGTTACAGATGATCCTATGATGTATATGGCTGATTTACTCAGGTGAAAGCATGTGTTTAGATAACTTATCAAAAATATAGATGGAATAAATGTTCATGTATAACTATTTGAATGAATATGGTTAGCAAATTCACATAGTCTGAGTATAAGTGTTAAATTGCTTGGATTGATTTACATGTTTGTAATGACATGCACATGATGATGTGTGAAATCAAAGTTTCAATTGTAATGTATATTCATCCATGTTTGTTGGCCCTCATATGATATGATGTGCTTGATATGTTTAATTAAGTGAATGTGGCAAGAAAAGTTATTCAGGATTCATAGAGTGCATGCATAAGTGTAATTGTCTAAATGAGATAACTGGAAAGTTAGCATAAAACAAATATGTATGTCAGTTTTTCTGAAATGAATGATATGATTTTGATGATGTTGCTATGATGATGAAAGTTGTGTTACATGTATATCTATATGGGAGTCGAGTCGGAGGCCCTACGACCTCACCCCTCACCCCTCTCTCCGAAATGGTGTTTTATAATGGAATTTCATGAGATTTGTGCTGAATAAACTCACAAGTGTGAAAACCAATGAGCTTAGTGGAGAATATCTATAAACATGATTAGAGATTGACAGTGAGCTGATAAGTAAAGCCAGAGCTAGAAAGGTATCAGGTTGACATAAAGATTATGTGAATTATGCACTGTCACAGTTAGAGAAGAAATTTAATTTGGTAAATCAAATTACTCAGGTACAAGGTTGAGAAAATGTAATAATATGGGATTTGCGATGACAAAAATAGTTAGAGATAATATTTAAAACATGAGATGCCTGAGTATGGAAATCATAGTGAGCAGATGATGGTTGTCTCTCTTGATATATTTTAAGAGATCATTGTTCTCGAAAGTGTTATAGTAGCTATCTATCTTTTGATGAAATTCTTGTTATATGAGAATACTATCTAATCTAAATGTCAGACAAAGGAATTGTCAATCTGACCAGTTCATAATCTGTTTTGCTGTACTTCTCTCTTGTATTCTGTTATATTCTGTTTGGTGGAAACTTATGAGAAAATGCATATGATGCTATGATTCTGTTTCCTTTAATTGTTGCATTTGATTCCAGTGGGATGAAATGATGCTTTCTTCTGGACTTTTTCTCTCTGAGGGATTATCGAGGTCTTTCATATTTCCTTAAGAGTTTGTTTACGGTCTTCTGATATAGTATTGTATTTTGGGATTTCTCTAATTCCCGTGTAAGGATTTGGCTTTGGCAAAGGCATAAGTGGTGAAATTTTGAATTTCAATTGGTATGTTGGATCTCTATTCTCAAGTAAATTAATCAAAGCTAATGTCTTCAATTGAGATATATTGGTTATTTGAGCTAATGCAAGTGAAATGGTCTTTGATTAGCATGATGAGTGAATTTCAAATGATTGTATGATAAAATTTTTGTCTTATGAAAGTCGAATGGCTTATTCCATGTTAGCAAACTTGGACAAATGATAATATTATTAACTAAAGCATTTGCACTGGTCTAATTTGCAATTGGGCAGAGACTTCTTAATTTTCGATGATGCATTATTGTATAAATACTGATGTGTTTTAAGACAATAAGATAATGTGATAGCTTAGAGCATTCGGTACCACAGAAAGATTTGAGTTGTTAATGGGGTTAGAGCCGAGCATCGTGTTTTACCGGAGCTATCTTCTCCAATGTTGATATTAGAATAGAAATGATAAAGGATTATTCTCGAGGTCTTATCAGAATTATTCCCGACATGGAAAGAGGGAAAATATGATGTAGCTTATTGTTAAATGTTTGATGAGATCTGTAAATCATGTCAGTATGTACTAAATTCCCGCTCATCAGATTAATGAGACTTTGTGTCTTTATGATTGTCGAATTTCTTAGAATAGTAGTCTCCATTAATTGGACTATGCAAAATTAGAGAGCATAAGACCAAGATGAACTGACTAGCTTCACCATTCGAATTCAGAAAGATTCAAGAGTGCATATGTAGCATGATGTTATGGGTCAGACTTTTGAGTGCATGAACTCTCTGATAGAGATTAAGATTCAGTGAAAGCATTATATAACGAAGAATCTCTCATGATTCGAATATGAGAAAATAATGAGATAAGTATTAAAGGCACAGACGAGTAAAAATTTCTTTAACAATGACTGTGAGAAAGAGGAGTAAATGTGAGAAACCAAACCACTTTCCTGGTAAGATTTTTGGGGACGAAAATCCCTAAAGGGGGAGAACTGTGACAACCTGATTTTGGGCCTAGTCAGAACAGTGGTTTCAAAACCACTATTCTGGGGCCAATGAAATTATTTCTAATGCTATTTTATGTGTTATAGCATGATTATATGAGTGCATGAAAATTTTGGTGAAACAATTTTAGCGATTCCATGCTTAATTGCGAAAAAGGACTAATTCACATAAAGGACAAAAGTTTTGTTTTGCTAGCTAAATATGTTAAATAGCTAGAGAACCAAAATTTGGGGTGTTTAAAGTGAAAATAGACCCTAAACCAAGGTGCTTGGCTGGCCATGGAGAGAAAGAAAGTAGAAAAGTCAAAATTTGGTGTGGTTGGTGACTTAATTTTGACTAGAAATAGAATAGAATAAAAAAAAAAGGTATCATCGTTTTATCTTTCTTCTTCCTTACCGAAAATGGTAGCAAACAAAGGGGTTTTAAGAGCTTAAGCTTTTAGCCACTTAGTTCTCTTGCAAGTAAGTGATTTGATGACTTTTCTTAATGATTTTTACACTTTTGGGACCTTTATAGCATGAGCTAGCTAATGGGGGGACTATTTTACAAAATAGTTGAAAGTCTAGGGTTTTTCCATGAGAGCATTTATGTTATTTGCTGAATTTTTATGGAAGAAAATGAGTCTTGGTTGTGTAATAAACAACTTTTGTGAAAGAAGTTTGCATGAAAACACCTAAAAAAGGGTCATTTGCTAAAGTTGTAACATAAGTTGTAAATGTGTGAAATAATTGAAATTTTGAATTATAGAATGTTTTAATTAATGTAATGATTAAATGAGTGAATTTCATCATGTTAGATTAAGAAAATTGAGATTTGGGCTTAAATCAGAAAGTACGAGGTTATGGACTAAAATGGAGTAATTAGCCGAAATTTCGTTCAAGGTAAGTCCGTGTGGCTAAATAAGCATGTTATCCATATTATTGTTAATATACCTAAAATCTATTTTGTTATAATTATATTGAATTATATGTTGATGGAGTTATGTATTTGAAAGTGATGCCAAATGTTAATAACATTCATGTGAAGATAGAATACATTAGAAATTTAATGGAATATGATATTCCATAGAAATGTGTAAGTTGTACTTAAATAATGCTAATTCAATATTATCATGTATTGTATAATTAGTATGGTATGAATTGTTGATTTGTGTTGTTATTCCGATTGAACATTAGGAATAGATTTGGATTTTCATGCCACTACATTGGGTGATATGTGTGCTAGTGTAAGACATGTCTGGGACATGCATCGACATTGAGACGAAAGCTAGTGTAAGACATGTTTGGGACATGCATCGGCATTGAGACAAGAGCTAGTGTAAGACATGTCTGGGACATGCATTAGCCACGAGATATATAAGCTAGTGTAAGACTTGTCTGGGACATGGCGTCAGCTTGTTCTGTGTCAGTGTAAGACTTGTCTGGGACATGGCATCTACACCGATGGATGAGAGCAAATGTAATCCCTATCTGGGACACGCGTCGGCCTCAATATATGAAAGTCAGTGTAAGACCTGTCTGGGACATGGCATCGACTTTGATGTGCTAGCCAGTGTAAGACCATGTCTGGGACATGACGTCGACATCTTATCCCATGTTTGGGGCTAATGAATATCCTGCAGTATTCCAAATGGTTCAACGGAAGATTTATGGTTTGTATCGAAATGAAAGAACTTATGACCATGTGGTAAGTGGTACAGGTACCTAAATGAGAATTACGAAATACGAGCTTCATTTACGTTGTATGTTTAGTAAGAAAGGAAAGTTAGTAAGTTATGCTTATGACCATCTATGTATTTTACGTGAAACTGATGAGATGTGAATTCAATTCATGTTGTATTATTAATAAGGAATGAATATGAGTAAGTAAAGTATATGAGCATGTTGAGTAACACAGGTATGTATACCAAACTCATGAGAAATGATTTTAGTTTATGATGCACATTTGGTGATGATATAAATAGGTAAGTCATGCCTATGAGAATGATTTTTTGATGACCTTATAATTATAGGTCTATACTTATGATGTATAAAAATGTATTTTTACCAATGTGGTGAAAATGAATTAATAAGGTGTGATAAACTTAGTATCATTAATTTACACTAAAACAGTTTTGGACAGCAGTAGTAGTCTAAGTTTGAAAATCCACCAAAAATTGTGGAAATTAAGTTAAAGTTGAATAAAATATGAAATTAAAGCTTAACAAGTCTAGTTTCACTAGAAGAAACGGTTTATGTAGAGGAGTTTCATACTATGAAATATTTAAATTTTTGTGAGACAGTGTGAGAGCCCAAAATTGACCCTAGTCGGAATGTGGTTTCGGGACTACAAAACCGAGGCATAAAAATAATTTGAAATTTATTTTGATGCCTATAATATGTGTATGCTCATGTATGACATTTTTTGATGATTGATTTAGTGTTATAAAGGTGAATTTCACTAGAAAGGACTTAGTAGTGAACTTTGAAAGTACGATAGGGAAATGTGTGATGACTAATTAAAGCATGCATGCAAAACAATGGACTTGCATGTCAAATTCCCCTTTTTATAGGTGGTGGCCGGCCATGACCAAGAAATATAGGCTAAACATGTCATGAAACATGTTTTGTTGGGCATTAGGGAGAAATAATAAACAAATAAGCATGGGTAAGAAAAGAATGAAAAAAAAAAATGTGTGTGTGAGTGTGAAAAAAAAAAATGTGTGTGTGAGTGTGGTATCTCCCCCATTGCCGTGAGTTGTAAAGGAAGAAAGAAAAAAATTTGTTCATCCTTTCTTTGAGCCAAAACTAAGGGGGAAGAAGAGATTTTTGCTTCATTTTATTTGTTTAGAAGAGATCTAGAAGGAGATTTGGCTAAACTTGCACCAAGATTAAGGTATGTATGAGGTTGTGTCATGAGATTCATGCATGTTTTAGTTGCCAACTTGATGTTCATGTTAGCCATGGTTCAAATCCTTGTTATGCCATGGAAGTGGTATTTGGTCAAAGTTGATATTGTGATAAAGCCATTGCATGCTAAGTGTGAAGCTTGATGATGATGCATGCAATAATGGATTGTCTACTCTTGAAATTTCTTTGTAGCCATCTTGAGTAAGACATTGAGTTTTCTTTTGTTTAACCATGATTGAAGTTGAAAGGGCATGATTGTGATGTATTCGGCCATGATGCATTCATGAGCATGGTTCATGCTTCTTGCATGTTAGTTAAAATTTGTGTTTTGGATGGCTAGGGACACCTTGAAATTGCCATGCACATATATGTATATATATGTTTGCACATGATGTTGTGGTTATGAAGTAAGTGATGAATATGTTTGTTTAAAGAAGAAAATGTTGAAGAATGCTTGTGAAATTGCAAGTACATTCGGCCTAGTACACATATAATGTGGAAATCTTGGAATTTATTGTTGAATTGGTGCAAGTATGACTAAGTATATTCGGCCTTAGGTAGCCTATTGATGGCCTTAGCTTTTCCTTGATGCTTGAATGAATTATATTGAATTGCTTGATGTAGTATAAAATGTGCATGATCATTGTGTATTCAAGCTAAAGGGTGGCCATATGACCATTTAAACCCTTGTCATATTCGCCATAAGCTAGCATAATGAGGTTTTAATAAATTGAATTTGTTTGAATTAGCTCAAGAGCTTAGAGGGCCACAATTGGACAAGGGAAGGAAAAAGTGATCGAATAGCCGTAAAAGCCGTTCGACAACATCCGAGATAAGTCCTCAAGAAGTGACCCTACTTGAATTATGTGAAATGAAATATGGATGTGTAATGATTATTGATTTATGTGTGTATGAGTATTTGAATGATACCGGGCTAAGTCCCGGCGGCGATTATGCTAGTGATTACATTTGTGTTTGAGCCTTAGTAACGAAAATGAATCATGAATGTCTAATGATTATTGATGTATGTGTGCATGAGCAATTGAATGATATCCGGCTAAGTCCCGACGACATTTATGCTGGAAATTATATCCGGTTAAGACCAAGGCAATTGTGCTAGTGGCTACATCCGGCTAAGACCAAGGCATTCGTATGAGTCGTTCTATCTGGGCTAAGACCAAGGCATTCATGCACGTGGTTATATCCGGTTGTATTCAAGAAGCTTGGGCTGGAGGTGAGTGTTGGTTGCTGTAATGAATTCAATTGGTACGCTCGAAAAGCCCAAAGAATAAGGTATGTTTATATGTGCATTGAAAGTCAACATGTTTGAGCAACATTCGCCGATCGACTAACTAATTTCAGCTATTGAATTGGTTGATACCTTGTGAAAGTATATAATGATGAAGTGTGAAGTAAGAATGATTATGTGAATGTGTATTAATGAAATGATGCATTTGGCCATGTGAATGTATTGCTTTAATTAAAGCTGATTTTATTCCTTGAGACTTACTAAGCATAAAATGCTTACCTCGTTGCTTTGGCTCTCTGTTTTATAGATTGTGCTCGATAGCAATCGGATTCGGGATCATTAAAGTCAAGTCATCCACACTATCAAAGCCTCCATTTTGGTATAAATTTTGGTTGAACTTTGAAATGGCATGTATAGGACTACCCTTGCTAGTTTAAATATGTTGTGATGTATATGTGTACGGCCATGCGAAAATGGCTCGTAAAAGTGAAGTACGAACTTAGACTATTTGTGGTTTGTATATATATATATATATGGTGTCATGATGTGATTATGGATTGGAAATGGGAATGTTGGTCACATGATCAGCCATTGGTATGGTTAAAATGATCATATGTGAACCTATGTATGGCAAGACTAGTTGGTTCATGGAGACTACAAACTAGGTAAGACCTACCTTAAAAACAGATCTTTGCCAATTGCAGTGGCGTGAATGTGAAAAATCACCAAAATTTATAGGAATGGTATTAAATAGTGAATAAGCTATGTAAATGAACCTTGATGAGTCTATTTTCATATGGAAGAAACGAAACCGTCATAGGAGTTACATGTTAAGAGATATTAAAGCTATTGTGAGGCCAGAACAGTTTTTGGGTCCCCTGTCGCAATTTTAAAAATTTACTATAAATTATCCAGAAAGAATTAGGAGTCGTGCCTTATATGTACAGATTCCATTTTGAGTCTAGTTTCATTAGAAATAAACGGCACCAGTATTAAAGCCCTGTGCAGAGAGATATTCTAGTTGTAACGCGCGAAGGTCGGAGTAGTCGATCCCTGTAACATGGGTGACTTTAACTAATAAACTGTACCAATTGGCCCGACCAAAAATTCTAGAAATAAGTCCATGGATGGATATATGAGTCTAAATTCAGGAAAAATTTACGAAACCAGTTTCCGAGTTTTGAAACTCGAGATATGATTTTTAAGGCGACGGTGACGCAGTTTTTCAACTTGATTGAAATGTCAAATTGGTGGGCAAAATATGTGGACTTGGCTTGTTAACCCCTCGTGTCCGACAAAGCAATGGTCTCGGGTTCGGGTGTTACAATTTTATTGGTATCGAGCCACGGTTTAGTCGATTCTAGGACTACCGTGATGTGTTTGGGGTCTAGCTATACATGCCATTAAATGATGAATCGATAGTGTGGTGATTTCTGACAATTTGACTTTGTGTTTGTTTATAGTAATGGATCCCGATCCCAACCGAGCGATAGCGATGATGTGGAGAGTGTGGCGCTGCTCCGCGCAAGGGACAACACCGTGAACTCTCAACCTATGGCCAAGAATCCGAATGATGAGGCTAAGCAAGCCTTTTATAGTGTGATGAATGAATGGTTTAACCAATACATTCGAACTAACACTACTGTTCCATAACCTCCATTCCCGACAAATGCAACCCCAAGACCTACAATACCTCCGTGAATCGACCAAATAAGGTCAAGTAAGCCCCAATCGATAGGATTCAAAACATGGGGCCACTAAATTTAAAGCTACGGATGATGATGATGCCGAAGCGAGCTGAATTTTGGTTGGACAACACTATCCGGTGCTCGATGAGCTATCTTGTACACCGATGAGTGCTTAAAGTGTACCATCTCCTTGCTACGTGAGTCTGTCTACTATTGGTGGAGTACTCGACTTGTGGTGCCTAGAGAGCAAGTGACTTGGGAATTCTTTCAAACCGAGTTCAAAAAAGTATATCGATCGAGATTCATCGACCAAAAGCGAAGGGAATTTCTTGATCTTAAGCAAGGTTCTATGTCGATTCATCGACTACTGAACGAAAATTTGTGAGGCTTAGCCATGCGCGAGAATGCATTTCGTCCAAGCTATTATGTGTAAACACTTCGAGGATGGGCTGAATGATGATATAAGGATGTTCGTTGGCATTCTCGAGATACGAGAGTTCGTAGTACTTGTTGAGCGAGCTTGTAAAGCCGAAGAGCTTAGAAAGGAGAAACAAAAAGCTGATGTGGGAACTAGAGAATTCCGAAAGAGGTCCTCGGGAAAGTCTCTTCAACAAGCATCGAAGAGATCTCGAGATGATGTGAGCCGGTCTAGAGGCGCTACGGGCTTTTCTAAACGAGGACGCGATCGACCCCCTGTGACCACACGAGTCACTTCGATCGCCAGTGGTGGAAATGATCGCCGGGAGAGGGCGGAGTGTCTGCATTGTGGCAAATGGCATTCGGGGAGCTGTTGGTTCCGTGATCGCTCCTGCTATAAGTGCGGATCGGCCGACCACTTTATGAAGGATTGCCCGAGGATGCTTGAACAAAATGTAAGTCAAAGTGGAAACCCGGGTGCTACCACTGCTCGAGGTAGGCCACCTAGAAATGTGGGCAATGTTAGTGGCGGTGAGAGAGGATCTAGAGATGCTACCATCAGATCCGAGGCTCGGGCTCCTACTAGGACTTATGCCATACGCGCACGCGAGGATGCTGCCTCTCCAGATGTCATTACTGGTACTTTCACTCTTTTCAATACTAATGTGATTGCTTTGATTGACCCTGGTTCTACTCATTCTTATATATGTGAAACCTTAGCATCCAAGAAAACTTTGCCTATTGAGTCTCTTCGAGTTTGTAATTGGTGTCAAACCCTTGGGTCATTACGTGCTTGTCAACAAAGTGTGCAAGAAAAGTCCCCTAGTGTTCCGAGGTTCTTGTTTTCCGGCGGACTTGATGCTTTTCTTTGTTCGATGAATTGACGTTATTCTTGGTTTGGATTGGTTGACCATGCACGATGCGGTTGTAAATTGCAAAAGCAAGACTATCGATTTGAGGTGCGCGAATAACAAGATAATTCGGGTTGAGTCTACGGACTTAAAGGGTTGCCACCGTAATATCAGCAATGTTGGCCCGGAAATATGTAAGAAAAGGGTGCGGCGTACCTTGCGTATGTGCTCGATGACAAGGAATCGAAAAGAAACCCGAATCGTGCGCGTGGTTTGTGAATACCGGATGTTTTCCTCAAGAATTGCCGGGTTTACCACTGTTCGGAAATAGAATTTGGCATCGAATTGGTACCGGTACCACTCCAATTTCGATAGCTCCGTATCGTATGGCGCCAACGGAATTAAAGGAGTTGAAAGCTCGGTTGCAAGAATTGGTGGATAGAGGTTTTGCTCGCCCGAGTTTTTCGCCTTGGGTGCGCCGGTGTTGTTTGTGAAAAGAAGGATGGAACCATGCGGTTGTGATCGACTATCGTCGACTTAATAAAGCGACGATAAAGAACAAATATCCGTTACCACGTATCGATGACTTGTTCGATCAACTGAAGGAGCCTCGGTGTTCTCGAAAATAGATTTGAGATCGGGCTATTATCAATTGCGAATCCGAGATTCTGGACGTGCTCAATATCGCCTTGAAGCGAGATATGGTCACTATGAGTTCCTAGTGATGCCGTTTGGGCTTACTAATGCCCTTGCGGTATTTATGGATTTAATGAATCGGATCTTCAGACCATATTTGGATCAATTCGTAGTCGTGTTCATTGATGACATCTTGGTCTATTCAAGAAATGAGACCGAACATGCTGAACACCTGAGGTTAGTGCTGCAAATTTTACGGGATAAGCAATTATATGCTAAGTTCAGCAAGTGTGAGTTCTGGTTAAGAGAGGTTAGCTTCTTGGGTCATGTGGTATCTGCATCGGGTATTCGAGTCGACCCGAATAAAATTTCAGCCATACTTAATTGGAAGCCTCCGAGAAATATTACTGAGGTTCGGAGCTTTTTGGGGCTTGCCGGTTATTACCGACGATTTGTAAAAGGTTTCTCAACGATAGCCACGCCGATGACGAGGCTACTCCAAAAGGATGTTAAGTTCGAATGGACGGAGAAATGTCAGAAAAGTTTCGATCAACTAAAAACTTATTTGACTGAAGCCCCAATTCTAGTGCAACCCGAATCCGGCAAAGAGTTTGTCATCTATAGTGACGCCTCCCTACTTGGGTTAGGTTGTGTATTGATGCAAGAAGGTCGAGTTGTGGCCTATGCGTCGAGGCAATTAAAGCCACACGAGAAAAGTTATCCGACCCATGATCTCGAATTAGCTGCCATCGTATTCGCCTTAAAGATTTGGTGACATTACTTATTTGGTGAGAAGTGCCATGTGTACTCGGATCACAAAAGTCTCAAATATTTGATGACCCAAAGAGACTTAAATCTGTGACAAAGACGTTGGCTCGAACTGTTAAAGGATTATGAGCTGGTCATTGACTATCACCCCGGAAAGGCGAATGTGGTTGCGGATGCCTTGAGTCGTAATCGTTATTCACTCTACGACGATGAATGTGCACTTGTCTGCTCGATCCGACAAAGTGTGTTAGTGGCTGAATTGAAAGCCAAACCATTATTGACACATCAAATTCGAGAAGCTCGTAAAGTCGACGACGAGTTGGTCGCAAAACGGCCGAGTGTGTTCGAACAAGGACTCGGAGTTTCAAATCGATGATGACGATTGTTTGAGGTTCAAAAGTCGTCTGTGTGTTCCAAAGAATTGAACTCATTTCGATAATTCAAATGAAGCCCATTGTAGCCGAATGGCAATCCACCCGGGAGTACGAAGATGTACAACGATTTGAAACATCGGTTTTGGTGGCATGGTATGAAACGAGACATCTCCGACTTTGTTTGAGATGTTTAATATGTCAACAAGTGAAAGCGGAACATCAAGTGCCTTCAGATTACTTGACCACTCACGATACCCGAGTGGAAATGGGATCGAGTCACAATGGACTTTGTATCCGGACCGCCATTGTCGTGAGTAAGAAGGATGCGGTTTGGGTCGTGGTAGATAGATTGACTAAGTCGGCTCACTTTGTCCCCGTCGCACGGATTTTTCAATGGACAAATTAGCCGAATTGTACGTTCTCGATTGTGAGATTACACGGGTGCCTATTTCCATCGTGTCGGATAGAGATCCGAGATTTACCTCGCGATTCGGAAAAAGTTGCAAGAAGCTTTGGGTACCAAGTTGCATTTCAGACCGCCTTTCACCCCCAAACCGATGGTCAATCCGGCGAATAATTCGGATACTTGAGGATATGTTGAGATGTTGCGTCCTCGAGTTTAGTGGTTCATGGGAACGGTATTTACCGTTGATTGAATTCGCTTACAACAACAGCTTTCAATCAAGTATTAAGATGGCACCCTATGAGGCTTTGTACGGTCGTAAATGCCGTACACCATTATTTTAGACTGAGCTCGGTGAAAGCAAGATTTTCGGGGTGGATTTGATTAGAGATGCTGAACAGAAAGTGAAAGTAATCCGTGAAAGTCTGAAGATAGCCTCCGATCGTCAGAAGTCGTACGCGGATCTGAAGCGTAAGGATATCGAGTATCAGGTGGGTGATAAAGTGTTTCTTAAGGTATCGCCTTGGAAAAAGATACTCAGATTTGGCCGTAAGGGCAAGTTGAGCCCGAGGTTCATTAGGCCATATGAGATATCCGAGCGAGTCGGTCCAGTGGCATATCGTTTGATTTTGCCCCCTGAACTCGAAAAGGTTCACGATGTCTTTCATGTTTCGATGCTTCGACGCTATAGATCTGATCCATCGCACGTGATTAGTCTATCAGAAGTTGAAATTCAAGCCAATATGAGTTATGAGGAAGAACCGATTCGTATCCTATCACGGGAAGTGAAAGAGTTGCGAAACAAGCGGGTTCCGCTAGTGAAGGTGTTATGGCTCAAGCACGGGATAGAAGAAGCTACTTGGGAAACCAAGAACTCTATGAAAGAGCGATACCCAACCCTATTTACCGGTAAGATTTTCGGGGACGAAAATTTCTTAAGTGGGGAGAGTTGTGACAGCCCAAAATTGACCCTAGTCGAATGTGGTTTCGGGACCACAAAACCGAGGCATAAAAATAATTTGAAATTTATTTTGATGCCTATAATATGTGTATGCTCATGTATGACATTTTTTGATGATTGATTTAGTGCTATAAAGGTGAATTTCACTAGAAAGGACTTAGTAGTGAACTTTGAAAGTACGATAGGGAAATGTGTGATGACTAATTAAAGCATGCATGCAAAACAATGGACTTGCATGTCAAATTCCCCTTTTTATAGGTGGTGGCCGACCATGACCAAGAAATATAGGCTAAACATGTCATGAAACATGTTTTGTTGGGCATTAGGGAGAAATAATAAACAAATAAGCATGGGTAAGAAAAGAATGAAAAAAAATGTGTGTGTGAGTGTGGTATCTCCCCATTGCCGTGAGTTGTAAAGGAAGAAAGAAAAAATTTGTTCATCCTTTCTTTGAGCCAAAACTAAGGGGGAAGAAGAGATTTTTGCTTCATTTTATTTGTTTAGAAGAGATCTAGAAGGAGATTTGGCTAAACTTGCACCAAGATTAAGGTATGTATGAGGTTGTGTCATGAGATTCATGCATATTTTAGTTGCCAACTTGATGTTCATGTTAGCCATGGTTCAAATCCTTGTTATGCCATGGAAGTGGTATTTGGTCAAAGTTGATATTGTGATAAAGCCATTGCATGCTAAGTGTGAAGCTTGATGATGATGCATGCAATGATGGATTGTCTACTCTTGAAATTTCTTTGTAGCCATCTTGAGTAAGACATTGAGTTTTCTTTTGTTTAACCATGATTGAAGTTGAAAGGGCATGATTGTGATGTATTCGGCCATGATGCATTCATGAGCATGGTTCATGCTTCTTGCATGTTAGTTAAAATTTGTGTTTTGGATGGCTAGGGACACCTTGAAATTCGGCCATGCACATATATGTATATATATGTTTGCACATGATGTTGTGGTTATGAAGTAAGTGATGAATATGTTTGTTTAAAGAAGAAAATGTTGAAGAATGCTTGTGAAATTGCAAGTACATTCGGCCTAGTACACATATGATGTGGAAATCTTGGAATTTATTGTTGAATTGGTGCAAGTATGACTAAGTATATTCGCCTTAGGTAGCCTATTGATGGCCTTAGCTTTTCCTTGATGCTTGAATGAATTGTATTGAATTGCTTGATGTAGTATAAAATGTGCATGACCATTGTGTATTCAAGCTAAAGGGTGGCCATATGACCATTTAAACCCCTTGTCATATTCGGCCATAAGCTAGCATAATGAGGTTTTAATAAATTGAATTTGTTTGAATTAGCTCAAGAGCTTAGAGGGCCACAATTGGACAAGGGGAAGGAAAAAGTGATCGAATAGCCGTAAAAGCCGTTCGACAACATCCGAGATAAGTCCTCAAGAAGTGACCCTACTTGAATTATGTGAAATGAAATATGGATGTGTAATGATTATTGATTTATGTGTGTATGAGTATTTGAATGATACCCGGGCTAAGTCCCGAAGGCGATTATGCTAGTGATTACATTTGTGTTTGAGCCTTAGTAACGAAAATGAATCATGAATGTCTAATGATTATTGATGTATGTGTGCATGAGCAATTGAATGATATCCGGGCTAAGTCCCGACGACATTTATGCTGGAAATTATATCCGGTTAAGACCAAGGCAATTGTGCTAGTGGCTACATCCGGCTAAGACCAAGGCATTCGTATGCGAGTCGTTCTATCCGGCTAAGACCAAGGCATTCGTGCACGTGGTTATATCCGGTTGTATTCAAGAAGCTTGGGCTGGAGGTGAGTGTTGGTTGCTGTAATGAATTCAATTGGTACGCTCGAAAAGCCCAAAGAATAAGGTATGTTTATATGTGCATTGGAAAGTCAACATGTTTGAGCAACATTCGCTCGATCGACTAACGAATTTCAGCTATTGAATTGGTTGATACCTTGTGAAAGTATATAATGATGAAGTGTGAAGTAAGAATGATTATGTGAATGTGTATTAATGAAATGATGCATTTGGCCATGTGAATGCATTGCTTTAATTAAAGCTGATTTTATTCCTTGAGACTTACTAAGCATAAAAATGCTTACCCCGTTGCTTTGGCTCTCTGTTTTATAGATTGTGCTCGATAGCAATCGGATTCGGGATCATTAAAGTCGAAGTCATCCACACTATCAAAGCCTCCATTTTGGTATAAATTTTGGTTGAACTTTGAAATGGCATGTATAGGACTACCCTTGCTGGTTTAAATATGTTGTGATGTATATGTGTACGGCCATGCGAAAATGGCTCGTAAAAGTGAAGTACGAACTTAGACTATTTGCGGTTTGTATATATATATATATGGTGTCATGATGTGATTATGGATTGGAAATGGGAATGTTGGTCACATGATCAGCCATTGGTATGGTTAAAATGATCATATGTGAACCTATGTATGGCAAGACTAGTTGGCTCATGGAGACTACAAACTAGGTAAGACCTACCTTAAAAACAGATGCTGCCAGCTGCAGTGACGTGAATGTGAAAAATCACCAAAATTTATAGGAATGGTATTAAATAGTGAATAAGATATGTAAATGAACCTTGATGAGTCTATTTTCATATGGAAGAAACGAAACGGTCATAGGAGTTACATGTTAAGAGATATTAAAGCTATTGTGAGATAGGGCCAGAACGGTTTCTGGGTCCCCTGTCGCAACTTTAAAAATTTACTATAAATTATCCAGAAATAATTAGGAGTCGTGCCTTATATGTACAGATTCCATTTTGAGTCTAGTTTCATTAGAAACAAACGGTACCAGTATTAAAGCCCTGTGCAGAGAGATATTCAAGTTGTAACGCGCGAAGGTCAGAGCAGTCGATCCCTGTAACATGGGTGACTTTAACTAATAAACTGTACCAATTGGCCCGACCAAAAATTCTAGAAATAAGTCCATGGATGGATATATGAGTCTAAATTCAGGGAAAATTTACGAAACCAGTTTCCGAGTTTTGAAACTCGAGATATGATTTTTTAAGGCGACGGTGACGCAGTTTTCCAGCCTGACTGGAAATGTCAAATTGGTGGGCAAAATATGTGGACTTGGCTTGTTAACCCCTCGTGTCCGACACCGGCAATGGTCTCGGGTTCGGGGTGTTACAGAAAGAGTCTGAATGATTTCGAAATCCCTTATTTTGATTTGAGAAAATCATTGGAAATTGGAAAAAAATAGTTATGGGTTATTAATTATATGCTTAGAATTCTTAATTAGTCTATTTTCAAGAGAAATAGATAGAAATATCATCTAAGTCCTGTATTATGAGATAATTAATTTTTAGTGAAGAGGGATCGGAACTATCAGACAGCGAAAAATGAGTAACTTTAAGGAATAAACTGTACTTATTGACTAGACCAAAAATTCTGAAAATTTTATGGTAAGAATATATGTGAGTCTAGTTTCAAGGAAAATTAGTGTATCTTAACTTGAAGTTTCGTAACTCCAGAGATAAATAATTTAATGACCATGACTTGAGAAAATAGTCTGACTGGAACATAAGTAAAAATGCAAATAAGGTTGTATTACCTTGAGAAGCAAGTTGATAAATTGATGATTATTTTCATGCAGTCTTACTAAGCTATAAAGCTTACCCTCTACTTTCCATTTCCTTAGTGTTTCCAAGTTAGCTCAAGGTTGGAGATCGTTGGAGGCAGCATCACACTATCAAGCCATCACCTTTGGAGTATTGACATATGTGTATTAAGCACCATCAAGTGAGTGGCATGTATAGGGACTTAGTTTTTATGATAGATGTTGTTATGATTAGCCAAATGTATTGGCTTATATTGATTAATTTTATATACCCATGAGATGTGGCTTATAATGACTGTGACTTGTAAGCCTAGTTATTCATGATAAGTTCTAATGCTTGCGATGCGATGATGTTTTTATGCTTGTGGGACATGCATGATTGGTGTTAAGACATGTGTGTATGATAAATGCTTCATGACCAATCAAAATGGTTATAGCCATGAAGTAATTGTATGGTATAGAAATAAGATGATGATGATTGAACAGGAATGCTTAATGTTTAAATAAGGTCACTTGACAAGGTCAATGAATATGGATTAATGTGTCTAGACTTGATATTATATAAGTATGTGAAACTTGTGAATGATAGCTTGTTAAAGTGAAGAATACACCTTAGTGAAGTCGACTAAATCATTAAAATTATGTCTTGGTGTATAACTTTGATGAGTGTAAAGATGTGAGAGATTAGCCTAAGTGTTAGCCACACGGCCAGAGACACGATCGTGTGTTTCAGCCGTGTAGATGACACGGCCTAGCACACGCGTGTGTGGTTTGGCCGGGTGGTTAAATTTTGTTTGCTGACATCATAGTTAGAAAGTTACACTACCTGAGGACATGGGCGTGCTCTGGGCACATGGGCGTGTCCCTGTGCCCACACGGGCGTGTGACCTTGTTTCATGGAAAGAAATTTTCTAAGCTTTTTCAAAACTTTCTAAGGTTCTCGGTTTAGTCCCTAACTACTTTCAATGCATGTTTAAGGCATCGTAGGCCCGTGTATGGGACATTATGCATGTGTATGAAAAGTTTTGAATTAAAAAGAAATTTTATGGCCTGATTTTTGCATGTATGTGAATGTTTAAGTCCGATAATGCCTCGCACCTTGTCCCGACGTCGGGCACAGGTAAGGAGTGTTACAATTTTAGTTTATTTGAACTATAGCATGCTTAAACCACAAAGTCCCTTTAATATTGTTTAAGATAAGTTCACTAGGCCATTCATTTTTTTAGCTCATTATGTGAAATTCTTTTTTACTTACCAATTCATTTACTTTATTTCCATCACTTTTTGTTACTAGATGTCAACAGTCACGTTTAAATTTTATTAACAACATTTAATTCATTTTGGTCCATAGTAGAATCTAATGAAATTAAATTTGATATAATTGACTTCTCCACCACACCAATAGGCACCAAAGTGCAACATCATATAATAGAGTAAAAACATCCCTCCACCATACGAATAGGCTCATAATAACATAAACTACACCACACCAAGATGCATCAAAGTTCATGACTCGAAGGCAATATAGAGCACACATACATACAAAACCTTTACCTTACCAAAGGGCACCAAAGTGCCAAGCTCGAAGGTAATAGAACACCATATACAAGACTTTAACATAATATAGACCTAATTGGCATGCCAACCTTATCCTAACATTTCACTAAGACTAATAAGGCATACTTTACAAATATAGTTAACATATTTTATTCAAGGCCACTAACACATACATGTACATATATCATATAAGGGCACTTTAAGTGCCTTCACATATTCATGATCAAACCCATACTAATAAAGGCTTTATGAGCATGTCAATTTTCACATGTAGGAACCAATAGTGCTTTACATTTACAAACATGTTTTCATTTTTCTTTAGGCCATATACATATACCCATTTCATATAATAGTTTCATATAGTAGGAAGACATTTTTTTTTACTCTTTAACTTTTACATAACAAATTTATACTTTTAACAATATATTGACTAAAACTAAGAAATAAACAATATGTCCCATTTACGATCATAGTGACATTTATTTACATTTTACATGAACAATATAATTTAAACTCATCAAATAACACTTAATGCAACTTTCATGGCTATAACAACCCGAAAGTCGGTAGTGTCAGAAAATACGATCTCGAGACCCCATTCCCATAAATCAAGCCCGTAAATATTTAATAAAAATATTTATGGAGTTATGTTATAAGTTAATTAAACTTTGGATGAATAAATTAGCCGAATTAGTGATTAATTCAAGTAAAAGGACTAAATTATAAAAAAAGGTTATCACTGTAGATTTTAATTAAGAAATAAATTGAGGACTTAAATTGAAATTAAAACAAGGATTAAAATGTTAAATACACCATTTTAAAAATGATAGTGGACAGTAGGTAGTTTGGTCTATTAAATTGATTAAAATAAAATTTTATTTTTGTAACACCCCTTACCCGTGTCCAACGTCAAGACAGAATACAAGGCATTATTGAACTTAAACACAAACAAACATACAAAACCGTACTATAAAATTTTTCCCAAATTAAAACCATTCATTAACATGCATATTGTCCCTTATATGAGCTCTTGTGGCCCAAAACATACATTTGAAGTGGTTCCAGACTAACCCGAGAACTTTGAGGATATTTAGAAGACTTAGAAAAAATTTCTTATTTTGGAGAGTCACACGCTCGTATGGGTAGGCCGTGTGGTCACACACGCCCATGTGGCCTAGGACACGCCTGTGTTCTTAGCCCGTGTAACTCTCTGACTATGACGTCATCAGCAAAATAGGGTCACCCGGTCAAGTCACACGCCCGTGTGCTAGGCCGTGTGGCGAATTAAATTCCAAAAATTGGGTGTAGACTTCACATGGCCTGGGCACATGGCCATGTCCTGAGGTCGTGTCCTTCACACGACCATGTCTCTACCCATGTGTTTACTACTGGGCATTCTATTTTGCATTAATTAGGGTGCAGGGGACACACGGCCTGACCACATGCCCATGCGACAGACCGTGTGTCACACACAACCTAGACACACGCCAATGTGTCCACCCATGTGGACAACTTTTAGGCTATTTTCCAAGCCTTTTGTGACCCTCAATAACACATGCACACATACACATCTCCATGGTATCCAACATGGCAGAAATAAGCACTTACACATTCATAACATGATTCATGCATGGAAATTCCTTATCAATTTATACTTCTATTTTACTCATAATTCTACCATTAAACATCCATGATCATATCCACAATTTAGATATGCCAAATAAATTTAACTTCATCATGAGTAACCTTAGCACATGCATGCGTATATGAATAGAATTTACATCCCCATAATCAATATGAGCCATATCTCATGGCCATATACATAATGAATCATCAAGTCATTAGAGCCTAACATACTTGGCTAAACTAATATGACATATAACAAAACGACTAAGTCCCTATACATGCCATACCCAAAATGTTAAGACTAATTATACCCAAAAGATCCAATTGATAGTGTGAACATGCCTCCGACGTCCTTTGATCCCTAAGCTAGCTTGGCGATACTATAAGAAAATGGAAAAGAGAGGGAGTAAGCATAAGTCTTAGTAAGCTTGCATGTAATTAATAAGCAATAAGAGTACGCACTTTCAATCACATACACAACGGAACTTAAATTATTTCATTCTCAATAATCATTGTAGCCATATCCTATCTAATTTAATTTACATAATGTTCAGTAGAACGTAAGATCATAATTCCTTCATTCTCATCTTACTGAAGTCTTATCATTTTGTAATCTCAATAACTACAAGCTTAGCGTACATACCTGTACCCTTTCAACATGATCGTACCTTGTTATTTCTTTGACAAATCCTTGGACTACCCGTTGAACCACTTGGAATACTAAGGATACTCGGGAATATCATACACACAATAAGATGCCAATGCCATGTCCCAAACGTGGTCTTACATGGGATCTCACATCGATGCCATATCCCAGATATGGTCTTATACGAAATCTCATTTCGATGCCATGTCCCAGACGTGGTTTTACATGAAATCTCATATCAACACCATATCCCAAATATGGTCTTACATGACAACACATACCGACGTCGATGTCATATCCCATATATGGTCTTATACGGGATTTCATGAACCCAAATGTCATGATATTTGTACCTTATGTATTCCTAAGGTTCAACCAGCTTTCATCACCTCAACTCTTTGTCGGACAACATCAATAATATTCACAAAGAAAAATATACAATTCATGCAACACGAAATGCTAAATGCAAAATAAAATGTTGTATTAATTACACACAAACTTACTTCGGTACAAAAATATGGTCAATTAACTCAATTTAGTCCAAGATCTTGCTCTTTCCCCGGTCTAGGCCCGGACTCCGTTTTTCTTGATCTATAATAGAAAATTTCACTTATTTAATTATCACATTGTTCAAAACAGAGCATAAATCATATTTTGGCAAAACTATAGCTTTCCCCCTAGACTTTTACATAATTACAATTTAGTCCCTAGGCTCGAAAAATGAAATTTATGCAATTTCCTCCCTTTACAAGCCTAATCGAACCTTATATAGACCTATAGCAACTCATACATTTCATAATTTCATACCTTTAACTTATAAATTTCACATTTCTCCATCTAGCCCCTATTTGATAATTTCATCAAAAGTCCCTTAACCAAAGTTGTTTAATACCTAACAAGGTTTCATTCTTCTTCCATTGAACTTCACAAATAACTATCATGCTATCATGGCATAACCATATCTTTTTAATCATATTGCAAATTAGTCCCCTATTTAGCTAGTTTAAGCTTCAAGGGTTCCAAAAACATAAAAATAAACAAAAACTAACACCAAAATGACTTACATGTAAAGGGTTTCTCATTGTCAAAATTTCAAGCTCCAAAATGGCTATTCTTGCTGAAATTTTTGATGCATGAAGGAATGAAAAAGATGACTTTTTATTTTATTTTATTTTATTTAATCTATCTTAAGTCATCAAAATACCAAACCCTACCAACTTTGACTTTTCATTTATTACACTCCATGTGAAGCCATTCACACATATAATGGCCTAATTAATCATTAAGGACATCAAATTTTAAGTTCTATATTTATTTAACACATCTAGCTAATGGAATACAACTTTAGCACTTTACGCGATTTAGCCCTTTTTCACAAATTAAGCTTTCAAACGATAAAATTTCTTAATAAAATTTTTACACAATCAAATTATCATGTTGCAGACCTCAAAATAATTCTAAAATAAATTTTATGACCTTGGATTTTGGTCCCAAAACCACTGTTCTGACTAGGCCCAAAATCGGGATGTTACAACTCTCCCCCTTTAGGGATTTTCGTCCCCGAAAATCTTACCGGTAAAAAAGATTGGATATTGCAGCCTCATTGTTTCCTCGATTCCCATGTGGCCTCTTCAACCCCATGTAATTGCCATAACATTTTTACAAGGGAAATACTTTTATTTCTTAATTGTTTGACCTCCCGAGCTAAAACCATAAGTCATATCCGGTCATATCTCCACCTCTGTAGGTGAATCATGTGTGAAAGGTCAGAACGGTAACAGCGCAACATAGACACATGGAACACATCGTGAATCTTTTCCAGCTTAGACGACAAAGCCAACCTATATGCTACCGGCCCTATCCTTTCAGTAATCTTATATGGTCCAATAAATCGCGGACTTAACTTGCCTTTCCGGCCAAATCTCAAAACCATCTTCCACGGAGACACTTTCAGGAATACTTTATCACCAACCTGAAACTCAATCTCTTTTCGTTTCAAATCCGCGTAGGATTTCTGTCTATTCGAAGCGGCTTTCAAGCAATCATGAATTACTTTTACTTTTTCTTTAGTTTCTTTGACTAAATCGACTCCGTGAGGCATTCAGCACTTATGCCCATACAATGCCTCATAAAGAGCCATTTTCAAAATCGATTGAAAACTACTGTTGCAAGAAAATTCTATCAACGGTAAATACTTTTCCCAACTACCTTGAAATTCTAGAGTACAACATCGAAGCATGTCTTCAAGAATTTGAATTACCCTTTCAGATTGACCATCAGTTTGTGAATGGAAAGCGGTACTAAAATTCAAATACGTACCCAAAGCTTCTTGTAACTTTTTCTAAAACCACAATGTGAATCTCAGGTCCCTATCCAAAAAAATCGACAAAGGTACTCCATGATGTCTCACAATTTCAGAAACATACAACTCGGCTAGCTTATCGAGTGAGTAGTTAGTACGTATCGGAATAAAGTAAGACGATTTCATTAATTGATCGACTATGACCTATACAACATCTTTTTTTCTCAGTGACAATGGCAATCCCATCACAAAATACATAGAAATTTAGTCCCATTTTCGCTCGGGAACCATCACAGGCTGAAGTAAACCCGAAAGTACTTGGTTCTCGACTTTCACTTGCTGACAAATTAAGCATTTTAACACAAACTCTGAGATGTCTCTTTTCATACTCGGCCACCAATACAATCTCTTCAAGTTATTATACATCTTGGTACTACCCTGATGGATTCACATAGAACTACTATGTGCCTCGTGAAGAATTTTCCCAATAATCTTGTCATCTCTAGGTACACAGACCCTATCTTGGAACATCAAACAACTATCGGAACCATCTAAAAATCTAATACCCAACTCACATTGAGCTCTCTTGGTTTGTAAATTACTATCACCTTTCTGAGCTTCACAGATCTCATGGAGAAACGTCAGTCTAGCTCTCAACTCTGCTAGTATCAAACCACTATCAGACACAATCAACTGAGTATTCATGGCTCTTAAGGTAAATAAGGATTTCCTACTCAAGGCATTAGCGACCACATTTGCCTTACCCGGGTGAAAGTCAATCACCAACTCATAATCTTTTATCAACTCTAGCCACCTCCGTTGTCGAAATTCAATTCTTTTTGAGTCATCAAGTACTTTAGACTTTTGTGATCGGTGAATACCCGACACTTCTCACCATACAAGTGATGTCTCCAAATCTTTAACTCAAATACAATAAGAGCTAGCTCCAAATCATGAGTCGGATAATTTTTCTCATGCGGTTTCAGCTGCCTCGAGGCATAAGCTATTACCTTGCCTTCTTACATAAGTACACAACCTAATCCATTTAAGGACACATCACTATAAACCACAAATTCTTTTCCTGGTTCAGGTTGTAATAAAACTAGAGCCTCAGTCAACAGTGCCTTTAATTTCTCAAAACTCTGTTGGCATTTTTCTATCCATTCGAACTTTACATCTTTCTGTAACAGCCTCGTCAACAAAGTAGCAATCATGAAGAATCCTTTAACAAACCGTCTGTAATAGCCAGCTAAGCCCAAAAAGCTTCTAACCTAAGATACGTTCCTCGGCGGTTTCTAATCAACAATGGCTAAAATTTTACTCGGATCAACTTGGATCCCACGATACAATATGCCCCAAAAATCTGACCTCTCTAAGCCAGAACTCACTTTTGCTAAACTTAGCATACAATTTCTTATCTCTCAAAGTTTACAAAACAGTCCTTAAATGATCAACTGTTCAGATTTGTCACGAGAATAAATCAAGATATCATCAATAAACACTACAACAAATTTATCCAAATAAGGTCAGAAAATTCTATTCATCAAGTCCATGAAAACCGTAGGAGCATTTGTTAGGCCAAAAGGCATTACCAAAAATTTATTATGACCATACCTCATTCGAAATGCTGTTTTTGGCACGTCTAAGTCTTTAACTCTTAACTGATAATAACCGGACCTCAAATATATCTTGGAAAATACTTTGGCTCCCTTCAGTTGATCAAATAAATCATCTATCCTTGGTAAAGGGTACTTATTCTTTATCTTCACCTTGTTGAGTTGTCGGTAATCAATACATAGACTCATCGAACCATCTTTCTTTTTCACAAATAAAACTGGTGCACCCCACGATGAATAACTAGGTCTCGCGAAACCTTTATCCTTCAATTCTTACAATTGGGTTTTCAACTCCTTTAACTTAGTCGAAGCCATCCTATATGGAGCAATAGAAATGGGTCTGTACTCGAAACTAGATCAATACCAAATTCAACTTCCCTAGTTGGAGGCAATCCAGGCAACTCCTACGGAAACACGTCCGGATACTCACAAACTACTGGTACTGACTCAATCTTCAAATCTAACTCTTTTGTATTCAACACAAAAGCAAGAAAAGCTTCGTAACCCTTCCTTATACACTTCTGAGTGGACATAGAAGAAATCACTATAGGCAAGCTATCTGATTCATCTGATTCAACCCGAAGAACATCACTATTTTCACATTTCAGTTCAATAAATTTTCTCCCACAATTTACTACTACATCATGAGTAGTTAACCAATCCATACCAAGAATTACGTCAAACTCATAAAATAGTAAAAGTATAAGGTTAGCCGAAAAATAGTGACTTCTAATCATCAAAGGACAATTCTTACATATTTTATCGACTAACACGTATTTGTCTAATAGGTTTGACACTTTTATTACAAATTCGGTTGATTCAACAAGCATGCTTATACTAGACACCAATTTCACACAAATATTGGAATGGATAGATCCCAGATCAATCAAAGCAATAATAGTAGCATCATGGATAGAAAATGTACCCGTAATCACATCCAGGGATGAAGCCTCTTCGAGAGCACGAATGGCGTACGTCCTTGCAGAAGCTTGGCCCTCAGGTCTCATAGCAAACTCTTTAGGGAAATTCTTACTGCTCGCTCCATTACCCGATTTTTCTGCGGTCTACCTCGACTAGCAGTATTACCTGATCTTGCACTTTGATATCTCTCCTTTTCTGCCATCTTGGGGCATTCTCTAATAAAGTGATCTGGGGAACCACACTTGAAACAAGTCCTGTGACTCCCTCGACACTCACCGGGGTTACGTCTACCGCATTGGGGACATTCCGGTCTGCTTGGTCGAGCATTACAAACACTAACAATTGAGGCAGTCTGGGCCTTAGTATCTGAATACTGTTTACCTCTATTTTTATTTGAAACCTCAACAGAAGAATTGGAACGAAGATGGAAGTCCCTCAACTTCTTCGATGTGGACTAAAATGTCTTGCTCATAGGTCTTTTCTTTGAATCACTAGCCTCAGACTCGACCTTTCTCTTATCTTTGGCCCTTTCCTCGACCTTACAATCTCTTTCAACGAGTACACCGAACTCTTTCAACTCAAGCATACCAACAAACATCCGGATGTCTTCGTTTAGCCCATCCTCAAACCTCTTGCACATAATGGCTTTGGTCGATATACATTCCTGAGCGTATTTGTTGAGTCTTACAAACTCACGCTCGTATTCAGTTTCATTCATTCTACCTTGCTTCAACTCAAGAAACTCTTTTCTTTTCTGATCCAAAAATCTCTGACTGATATACTTTTTCAGAAACTCCTCTTGGAAAAATTCCCATGTTAATATGATTATTCCCAACTTAACCTTTGTTGTGTGGATTGAATCATTTGATATAAATGTTTTAATTGATAGCATGATTTGCATGTTATAGCTTTACTTGCATTGATCTTTGATTTGTTGAAACACAATTGAGTTTATTACTCAGCGTACATTTTTGCTTTTCATGCACAGGTTAAGCTAATACGAGATCTTGAGTATCGGCATCAGCATCCAGACGAAATCTCAGACTCAACAAAGTTGGTGATGTTCTTTTGTTATTTAATTGGCATGTACCTAGTAAAGCCTCTTATAATTTGCTATGTTGTGATGTTTAATTTAGAATGTGGTTAATGGCATGTAACTATGTTTTGCAAGTTGGTATTTGAAGTGGTATGTCTTGATTTTATGTCAAATATTGAAAGTTGATAAATTAGAAATATGCAAGATTGAAATGGGAATATGGTATGAATGAATTATAATGTTAAGATGATAGAATCGTAAGTGATTATTTGGTGAATGAATACTTTGGTTGATTGAGAAATGGTTGGTTTGGATGTGAAGTACATTTTGAATTGGTTGTGCAGGATTTTAAGTGTGCATTTAGGCACCAAATTGAATAGGTTTGATTTGGACATGAAATGGGTACCAAAATGGTGGATTTTGACATTTTTGGCATTGAAGTACAGATACCCTGGTAAAGGTATTGATACTAAGCTCTTTTCAAGCAAATTTTCAAGAAGTAGGATTTCAAAATGGTATCGATATCAGACTAAAGTATCGATACTTTATACTAACAGTATCGATACTTTACAAGAGTATCAATACAATTGGTTTTATTCATTTTTTTAGCAAAATATCGATCCTTGAAATGGTATCGATACCAAAGTATCGATACCTGTACTTAAAGATGAGTATCGGTACTGTAGTCCTAGTATTAATACATTTTGATTTTAAATTGATTTTTTCATAACATCAAATTTAAAAACAATATCGATACCTTTTAAGGGCATCGATACTTGATTGGAAACTTTTAAAACTTTACAATGTGGTCTCATTTCAAGTTTGGATTAGTAATTGAGTCTTTATAAGTTTGATTGAGGCTATGAAATGTTTGTTTAAAGTATAAGTATTGTAATATGAAGTTGAGTGTCCAAATTATTTTAAATTTAATATTTTCGATGGTAGTTGTTCTGGGAACGAATGTGATATTTTGTTACTTGGACCCCATGATCGGGTCGAGTATCGGGGTGTTACAATGACAATCAATGTTTCATACCTCATTATTAATCAATTTTTTTAATATATATTATTAGTTGATTTTAGTACTTTATAGTTAATGCTTATTTTATTTCTATTTTCACAACTATCATATTAACACATCAAGCCATAGGGAATTTCTTTTCCTCATTATTCAATTATTTAAACACTTATCACATAATTATTACCAAGTTCATAAACTTTTAAAATAGAATAAGGTAGAGTCTAAGGTACTTAACTTTTGGATGCTTTATAATACAAAACTTTACTTCCATAACTCAAACCTCACCTCCATCAAGCTCGAAACTCCATTAATCAACATTCTCCCATTTCCATACACATAAAAATATGTATAAAAAAATGGTTAATATTCATTATTCTAAGCTTTTTCATAGCATTTCATAAAAAAAATCAAGTTAGAGAATGTGGTAAACACCATTGGTTACCTTATTAAAACTTTCTCTCACTAGCTTCATTTTCTCTCTCAAGAATCAACAAAAATCCTTACTAAGAACGATGCATTTGAGGAATGATTCAATCTTTTGAAATTGTTTTCTAGGTGATTTTGACAAAATCTTAATGTGGGTGTTGAAATTTTTGAAGAAATTTAAAAGAAAAGGCAAAGAAAATGAAAGGAGAAGATGAAGTTCTCAATGGGGTGTAGCCAACTCCTGCAAGGCTATTGGGTGTTGGTTATACACCCTTCCATCCTTAAAAAAATATATCCAAGTAGGCTACAGGCCCAAATCCACGTGACAAGGCCAAAACCTTGAAATAATTATAACTCGCTCTCTTAAATCATAATTCAATAGCCCAATAATTATCCATATATCAATCTTTTAATCATAAAATACTTTATAAATGATAAAATTACCATTTTAGTGAAAAAATTTACTATTTTTCCCTTTTTGTTTCAAAGTACAATTTCTTTACAACTATAGTCACGTTACCAATCCAAATCTCATACTCTATAACTTTCCATATATATATATATATCTTTGGATAAGGAAAATTACATATTTGCTATTTTTCTTAGTAAAATTGGAAATTTTATAATTTATACCATGCATTTTTGAATTTCTTTCAATTTGGTTAAAACTGATTTTAATACATGAACACACAATCCAATTTATCCTCATCCCAGTTAGTCACAAATAGCTCATTTTTCACATTTTGGTCAATTTGTATCATGGTCCTCAAACTTTCCAAAGTTTGTGATTTAGTCCTTTTATCACATTTCCTCCTCTAAATTTCTTTTCATTAAGCCACATCTCAATTATCAAATTTGATTCCATAAGATTCCTTTATCCAACTTAATTTTCAAATTTTCTTAGAGATTTTTTATATTCGTTATTGGAATAGTGCCATGTGTCCAGCCGAAAATTTTGGAATTTTATAGTTGGTGGCATGAGGTCAAATATTAACATTTTCAATGTTTATTTATTTTTAATAAAAAGAAAAATTACCATCATAATAATATAAATTATTTAAAATGATAAGGTTATTTTACTAATTTTCTTAACCAAGTTGGTATTGAGTTGACTTGTGACACTAACTTAATCACACACTTAAGCAATAGATATAATATAACTTATTTAAAATATGACTGTTATTTAGTAATTTCCTTGATTAAGTTGGTGTCGAGTTGATTCGTGACACCAACTTAGTCACACACTTAAATAATAGTATGTGTATACAAAAAATGTGAGTGAAACAATTTGTGTAATAAAATTGAAATGTATAAAAAATAATAAAATAAAGTTTGGTTGAAGCGATAAAGAAGATATTTTATAAATGTTGGTGGCATAAGTTCAAATCTTAACATTTGAAACATTTTTATTAATTTTTATATATAAAAAGATAAAATACTCTCATAATAATATAACTTATTAAAACTGAATTTATGTCGAATTCACTCGCACCACTAACTTAATCGCATAGATAAATTTTATTTCAATGCCAACTCACAAAAGACTGGTCAATTCTTTTTATCTTTTAATTTGGTTTCATAATAAAAGTCAAAAATAAACATATTCTTTATATAAATGGAAAATGTGCTTTTAGTTTTATCTTCTCCTCACCCTAAAACTTTAATTTTATTAATAACAAAACATAACATTAAGTTATTAATAAAAGTAACTTATTTAAAATTTGTTAATTTAAATATATATTCCCTCATGTGATAAAAATAATAAAATTATATGAAAAATTGATTTCTTTTAAATGTTTAGTATTTTAGCTTGATATAAATGTTAAAACAAAATTGATAAAGAGTGTGATCATACCAGCACTAATATACCAGATTTCATCAGAATTATATAGTCAAACGTGTTTGGGCGAGAGTAATACTAGGATGGATGACCTTTTAAGACGTTTTCGTATTGCATTTTTCTTCTTTTTTAAAAAAAAAAAGAACTTTGTGTGTTGACCAAAGTATTTACCACTTCAAATATGATATAATTTTAAATTACACTAATTACATTGCTGTTAAAATTTTGTGTCCTCTTGTAATTAAAAAAACTTGTTCAAAATTAAACTAACTCCTGCGTATAAATTATACTTCAATTTTGTCACCAAAACCTATGGATTGGTGCATTTTCATTAGGGGTAAATTGGGAATGAGAAAAAGAAAAGGAAGTCTCATGATGACGGGAGCGTGTAAAGGCAAGAGAGGAAGGGGAACTAGAAACGCTAATGATTAGGTTTGACAAATACAAGGGCAATCATTTCAACTGCTCACTGTTTTCTTTTTAACTATTGACTTTAATAGTTCAATCAGTTTATATATTATTTATTATAATAAATATAAATAATTTAATTTATATCTACTTTTATATTAATCTTTAATTGAGTTACTGTCATGAGTTAATCGAGTATTAACTCTGTTAAAAAATTACTAAAATGTTATTTTGTATTTAAAATATATTATACTATAAGAAATACTTTTAGTTTTTATTTTATTTTGAAAACTAAATAAAATATGCATAGGGTGATTTAAATTTATACCAATTACATTACTAAAATTTTAAATTTATCACTCAACTAAATTTTTTTAGCGACAACATCATGATAAACATTTATATTATTTTTATATAACCACATATGTTTTCATGCCTTTTATGATTTGATAGTAAAACTGACCTATAGGTGGTATTCATTTTGTATTTCTTTTTTTTTAATATCTTACATGTTTTATATATTATTATTAATTAATTTTAAACTATACTTTTCATTATTTATTATATATTATTTTCAAACATATATTTATAATTTAAATATATGGTTTCCACAAGTATATACTTGTGATAAAATTTTAATATTAATAATGTTGTTAATTAAGTTGGTATTCTAAGTTAGCTTGATACCAAGCCAATATTTATGGCAGCACCATGATAAATATTCCTATTTATTTAGTGTTCTTAATCAGGCATGTTTATGTGTTTAAATTTCATTTTACTCACAATTTGATCTATTTTTAATTTTAATATTATAAATATTTCATGTATTATTATTAATTAATTTTAAACTATATGTTTCATCATTTATTATATATAACTTTTAAACACATCTCTATATTCTAAATATGTGGTTTTAAATATGAGAAAATTTTAGAATAGCTTTTATAGGTCGGAAATTTAACAAGTTAATCATAAATAAATTTAATTATATTAAATAATTATTATTTAATTAACAAGTTAATCATAAATAAATTTAATTATATTAAATAATTATTATTTAACTATCTTATATTTTATTTTTGCGAATAATTTTAGAATGCCATTTGAATAATCATAATAATTTACTAATGTATTAGGTAAATTGTGATAATAAAAAAAACATGATATTAAAAACTTAAATAAGACACGATACAAAAATAATATGAAAACAAATAATAAGATCACCTTAAATAATCTTTTCAATTCCAAGAAATAAATTATTTAAATAATCTGGATTAGGTACGTATGAATTAACTCCTTTAAATATATCATTTAAAGAAACTACAAACAAAACCATGTACAAATCCTAAATCAAATTAAGATTGGATGTTTAAAATTAAAATAAATATTATAAATAAGAATAATAGATAAAAGATGAATATGAGAATATGAGGTGTCTATTGCATTCTCTTATTTTTCATCATCATTACAAGTACTATATTCCTATATATATAGGGAGATTAGATTCCTTATTTTTTAATACATAAATAAGAAATGGTTATAAAGAAATGAAAGGTGAAGAATTAAGGGCGATGAAAGGTGAAAGTTTGAACATCCACTTTATAGCATTCATAACACTCCCCCTTAGATGTTCATTATATAAAGATGTCTCATTAAAAACTTTACTAGGAAATATCCTGTGGGACAAAAACCTAGTAAAGGAAAAAAGAGTACATAATCCTTTAATACATAGTATATCACAACAAAAAATGTAGTGTGAATTTACTCCCCTCATGTAAGCATCACTTAAGATCTTTGAGACAATGCAATCCAATGTTGAAATTCAACTTCTCAAATATAGCAGTAGTGAGCGTCTTAGTAAAAAGATTTGACAAATTCTCACTTGAACGAATCTTTTGAACATTTATATCTCCATTCTTTTGTAGATCATGAGTTAAGAAAAATTTTGGTGATAAATGTTTTGTTCTATCACCCTTAATATATCTTTATTTAAGTTGTGCAATGCAAGTTGTATTATCTTTATATAAGATTGTTTGAGCTTCTTTTTTAGAGTATAAACAATAATCTTTTCGTATGTAATGAATTACAGACCTTAGCCACACACATTCATGAGTAGCCTTATGGATTGCCAAAATCTTAGTATGATTAGAAGAAGTAGCAGCAATTGTTTGTTTCATAGAGCGCCAAGATATTGCAGTACCACCATATATGAAAACATAACCAATTTGTGATTGAGCATTGCGAGGATCAAATAAGTACCCTATATATTAAAAACCAACCAGTTCTGTTTTGGGTAGGTTAGGGAAGAACAAACCTATATTGTAACAGCTTGATTTTGGGCTTAGTTGGAACAATGATTTCGGGGCCACAAATCCGACGAGAAAAAATTATTTTTATTATATTTTTATGGTCTATGGTTTCACAGAATTATTTCGTGAAAATTTTGTTTGAAAAGTTCGACGTTTGGGCACTCAATTTAGTCAAAAGGACTAAATCGTAAAAAAGTACTTGAGTTCTAGAAGCTAAAGGTGTCTAATTGCTATGAAATTTTAAATTGGAGGTCCTTAAATGGTAATTAGACCATTGGTTAATTTTTTGGACAAAAATGGACATGAAATAGGTGAAATAGAATATTTTTTAAGTTAGGGGCATTTTAGTCATTTAGTAATTAAAATGAATTAAAAACAAAATTAAAAGCCAATTTTCATCCATCTTAAATCCCATGGCCAAATTTCACAAGGGAAAACCATGTCTATGGTTTTTCAAGCTTCCAAGCTCGATTGTAAGTCCGTTCTAGCCCTGTTTTTAATGATTTTCATGTTTTTAAAATCCTCGTAACAAGATTTATCTATTTCTACCACTAATTTGAGATATGGTTAAAGTCTTGGGTTTTGAACCATGATGAATATGTGTGTATTTTTGTGTTTAAGGGTAGAAAAAGCATGTTTATGGTTAGAGAAACGACTTTTACTAAGTTATTTTCGGTGAAAATGCCTAAAAGGACTAATTTGTAAAAGTTATAAAATATGTCATAAAAGTGTGATTTAATGAAGAATGTGGGCTGCTATAAGAATAAAAGAGGTTCAGCTAGACTTGGGAATCGAAGAAATTGAATAAATTTCATTTTTTCGAGCTTAGGGGTAAAAATGTAAATATGTTAAACTTTAGGGGCAAAAATATAAATTTTCCATAATATGATTTTTGGGTCACATTGAATAATGTGACTAATAAGTGAGGTAAATTTGATATTATAGATCAAGAAAAATAAGATTCGAGCCTAGAACGAGGGAAAACGGTTATTTGATGGTTAGGTCCTTTTCACCATTTTTGGTATCGAGGTAAGTTCACATGTAAATAATGCAATATTGTGATTATTTATTTAATGTTTTGATATTTTATGAATTGTATATTTGGTTCTATGAATACATTCGACAAGTTCGACAAAGTTCCGACAAGAGAGAAAATCTCGTTTGAACTTTAAGAATAGAATAGGATACGAGTGACATGTCACTAGGACCCCACGTGATATATCTGTTTATGTGATCTGGGTGCTGGTCATGTATGTCCTACTGGTGGCTGGGTAGTACGACATGCGTTGCGGATACCTGACATCTTGTGTGAACAGCTCGTGTAGCTACATCTTGATTGACATCTTGTGTGAGCAGGCCCATGATTAGCTCGAGAACGAGCACTTATGTGATACAAGATGTGAGGTAGCTTTAGCTACATATGTGGCACCTATGTGCAAAAAATTTTCGTGTATCCGATTAGTATTCCAAGTGGTTCAACGGATAATTCAAAGATTATATCAAAGATGTGAAAAGATATGACTGTGTTATGAGTTCGTACAGGTATGTACGTAAAGTTTATAAGCATTGGCTTCATGATATTATGAGTTCATGATCACTATGAGAGGCGACCTTAAGTTAATCTTGTGAATAAGTATTTATGTTGATGATGTGTAAATTCAGTTGAGAATCATCTGTTAGCCTTTTGAGCCATATCAACTTGAGAGATGAGATGTTTAGTTCACTTGTTTAGTTCACTTGAAAATATGAATACGCGTAATTAATGTGCATGTTACTATGAGGCTTGAAATGATTTGTTAATGATTATTATGGTATGTTATATTGAAGAGATTATGATCATTTGGAAAATTTTAAGATGTATTAAATTATGCTTATAAATTGAAGGGGGTAAGCATTGTGATTGAGTAAGTTATGCCGATGAAGATTTAATGACGTTTATATTGTGTTATGTTATGTTATGTTATGTTTGTTGTATGACTATTGTTGGTTATTATTTGCATACGAACCTACTAAGCTTTATAGCTTACTCCCCTTCCTTTCCCATATCTTATAGGGTTGTATGCTAACTCGAGTTGGAGATCACCGGAGATGCTATTACACTATCAAGCTATCATGTTGGGTAAATGAACGCAAACCTTTGAGTTTATGGCATGTAAAGGGACTTAGTCATTTTGTGTATGTATCATTATGAGATGGCCAATGAATGGCATGTAAATATTCGATAATGACTAGCTATTCGAATGGCTATTTATGGATATGCTTTGGTATTATGTATGTCTAAATGAAAGTTAATACAAAGAAATCATGAAAGAGTAAAATTAGAATTAAAGTAGTTTTGGACAGTAGCAGTAGTATAACTATGAAAAATCACAAAAAATTTTGGAAACAAAATTAGAGGTTGAATAAAATATTAAATTAAATCCTATTGAGTCTAGTTTTACATAGAAGAAATGATGTAAGCAAAAGAATTTCATTTTATGAGATAATTGAATTTTAATGAGACAAGGTCAGAATGATTTTGGGTTCTCCTATTCTAAATTTGGAAAATCATTAAAAATTGTATAAAAATATTTTGGGGTGAAAATTTATATGTTTAAATTATTAATGAGTCTATTTGCAATAAAAATAAACAAGAGCATCATCCGAATCTCGTACTAAGAGATACTTAATTTTTAGTGAAGAAAGGTCGAAACTGTCAAACAGCAGAACAATGATGAATTTGAAAAATTAACTGTATTTATTGGCTTAACCATAAATCTTGAAAAGTTTATGCCAGGAAGATATTTGAGTTTAGTTTCAGAAAAATCAAGCGGATCTTAATTTAGAATTCTGTAGCTCAAGATATAAATAATTTAGTGACTATGACTCAAGTGGACAGTTTTGTTATGAACAGTAAATAATTGTTTTGATATGTTTAAGCCTTGATTATGGTTGTGTTGGTAGCTTAATTGTGCCATGTTAAGCGCCATTGAAAGTGTGTATGTGAGTGTGCAAATGAGAGTGGCAAATGTCTTGGTAAATAGCCATTTTCTTGGCCATACGGACTGAGACACGGCCGTGTGTCTCAACCATGTGAAGGACACGGCCCCGGGACACGGGCGTGTGACTTGGCCGTGTGATTCCAAATTGTGCATGACGTCATAAACAGAAAGTTACACGGGCTGAGGACATGGGCATGTATGACCACACGGCTTACCCATACAGGTGTGTCCCAAGCCACACGGGCGTGTGAACCCTGTTTTGATGAAATTTTTTTTGAGTTTTCCAAAGTTTTGGGTTTAGTCTCGAACCACTTCCAATGTATGTTTTGGGCCTCGTGGGCCCGTATAAGGGATGATATGCATGTGTATGAATGGTTTTAAATTGGATGCATTTTTCTTACCTGGTTTGGTATGAATGTTTATGTTTAAGTCCGGTAATACCTCGTACCTTGTCCTGGTGTCGGACTCGGGTAAGGGGTGTTACATATATCTCTTGTACCTTGAAGATAACGAAAAAAACAAGCTTAACCCCATTCCAATATCTTCGGGTTGGACAAAAGCTAAATCTTGCTAATAAGTTGACAAAAAATGATATATCAGGTCCTATATGACTAGCAATATACATCAATGCACCAATAGCACTTAAATATCGTACTTCAGGACCAATAAATCTTCATCATTTTCCCGAGGATAAAAAGTGTCTTTTTTTACATCAGGTGACCTAACAACCATTGGGGTGCTCAACAGATGTGCGTTATGCATGTAAAATGTTCTTAGCACTTTTTCTATATATGTTGTTTTATGCACAAGGATTTCATTCTTTAGGTACTCAATTTGTAACCCTAAACAAAATTATATCTTTCCAAGGTCTTTCATTTCAAATTCTTTCTTTAAGTACTCCATTGTTACTAAAATCTCTTCAGGAGTCCCAATGATATTTAGATCATCAACATACATAATAATTATAGCAAATCCTGATCCAGACCTCTTTATTAAAATGCATGGGGAAATAGGATCATTGTCATAGCCATCCCTCAATAAGTACTCACCAAGGCGATTATACCACATGCACCTAGATTGTTTCAATCCATAAAGGGATCTGTTTAATTTGATTGAGTAATGTTCTCGAGAACATGAATTAGTTGATTTTGGTAGTTTAAAGCTTTTTGGGAGTTTCGTGTAAACGTTATTATCAAGTGGGCCATACAAATAGGCTGTAAATACATTCATTAGGCGTAAATCAAACTCTTATCTTATTGTTAGAGTAATTAAGAACCTAAAAGTAGTTGCATCCGCCATAAGAGAGTATGTCTATTCATAATCAATACCAAGTCTTTGTGAAAATCCGTATGCAACCAAGCACGTTTTATATCTCATAGTTTCTCCCTTTTCTTTTCTTTTTCTCACAAAAGCCTATTTATATCCCACAGGTTTTACACCTTCAAGTGTACAAACTACATGTCTGAATAGATCTCTATTCACAAGAGATTTTAATTCAGCTTTAATTGATTCTTTCCATTTGGCCAATCATCTCTTTGTCTACAATCTTCAATTGATATTGGTTCATGGTCCACATTTTCATTCAAAATATCTAGCATTACATTTCATGCAAATATGCATTAGCGTCGATTTGATTTCAGTTCTACTTAATTCTAGACATGTAATAATTTGTTGAGATTTCTTCATTATCAGGTACTTGAGATTTTTCTTGAACTTTAGTCATGTCTAAAATCTCTTCTAAAAAAGTTACTGCTTCCTTGATCTGGCCATCATTTGTTTTTGCTCTTTTTCTTTTTCGAGGATTCTTATCTCTAGAACCAACTGGTCTACCACTCTACAAATGTGCTTTAGATTCACTGGCAACTAGAGTTGTCTTTTAGGGACATCAATTTTGATGAGAGCATTTAATAGCTGGTATATGTGATTTTGTTACTCTTTTTGGATCAGTAAATGTGCCTGGCGATCGATTTGCTAAACTTTCTAAATGAATTATCCTCTGAGCCTCCAATTCACATTGTTGCATACGAGGATCAAGATGAGACAATGATAATTCGTTCCAATATATTTCTTTCTCCAACTATTTATTTTCTCCCCCTAACATTGGAAAAACTGACTCATTAAAATTACAGTCAACAAATCGAGTCATAAATAAATTCCTTGTTTATGGCTTGACAATTTAATTATTGATGGGGATTCATATCCAACATATATTCTTAATCTCCTTTGAGGACCCATCTTAAAGCGTTATGGTGGACTAATCGGAACATATGCAACATATCCAAAAATTCTTAGATGGGAAATATTTGGTTCTTGACTAAAAATCATTTGTAGCGGGGAGAACTTATGATAACTTGTTGGCTTGACTCGAACTAGTGATGCTGCATGTGTATGGCATGCCCCCAAGCAGAAATTGGAAGTTTTGACTTCATAAGTAATGGTCTTGCAATCAATTGAAGACATATGATTAATGATTCAGTAAGACCATTTTGTGTATGAACCTATTCTAGATGTTCAACACTTATTCCAATAGACATACAAAAATCATTGGAAGCTTGGGAAGTAAATTCACCAACATTATCAAGACGAATTGTCTTAATAGGGGAATCTGGAAAATTTGCTCATAATTTGATCAACTGAGCAAGTAACCTCGCAAATGCCAGGTTTTGAGTTGATAACAAGGATACATTCAACCATTTACTCAAAGCATCGAGTAAAACCATAAATATCTAAATGGTCTACACAGAAGGTGTATTGGTCCACATATATCTCCTTGTATCCGTTCTAGAAAAGTGATAGATTCATAATTTATCCTGGCTGGTGATGGTCGAATAATTAATTTGCCTGGAGAACAAGCATCACATAAAAAATTATGAGCTTGAAGAATCTATTGCCTCTTCAATAAGTTTCTATATGATTTGTCAATAATTTTTTACATCATAATTGAACAGGGGTGGCCTAAATGATCATAGCAAATAATAAATTTATTAGTAAACTTCTGATTTATTATTGCATATGCTTCAATTGTACTAATTCTAGTGTAATACAAACCAGAGCAGAGTGTGAATAATTTCTCTTAAATATGTTTATTTCCTTGAATTAAACTCATAATTTGAATATATTCATCATTTCCTTTAATTATTGGCTAATTATGATATCCATTATGGTGAATATCTTTAAAACTCAAAAAAATTCTTTAAGACTTAGGAGAGCATAACACATCATTAATTTGAAACTTAGTTCCTCTAGGCAATAATATATTTTCTCTTTTGGAGCCTTGTATGATTTTGGTACTACCTAATATAATACTCACACTAGCTTTTTGCATTGTCAAATGAGAAAAATATTTTTTATTCTGAAGTATAGTATGAGCAATTGCACTATCTGCTAAGCATAAGTTTTCACTATTTATCGCTAATTGAATTTGAGAGGTATTCATATTCTTCAAAGAAAACAAATAAATGTCACATAAATTTTCAAATATATAAAATTTTCGTAAATAGTTCAAAACATTATATAATAACCATGTTGTTAATAACATTAAAAACCAGCATAAATTTTATTCTTTAAAATTATAATAATAAAATTAAAAAATCAATTATTCCCTTCAAGGATGGTGAAGAAATCAACAAATTCCAAGTGAGTTGTACTAACAATGCCATAATCATCTTCACCATTGTCACAAACAAAATCTGTCTATTTTTCTTCCCTTTATCCTTTAATGCTTGTTGATATAGTTCCATAAGATGCTTTGGTGTATGACAGGTATGAGACCAATGGTTTTTACCTCCACAACAATAAGACAAACTTTTCACTTTCCCAGTTGTATCGTTATCATTCTTTCTATCCTTACAATCCCACTTCTGGTGAGTATTCTTGAAATGACCACCTCGTCCATGTCCATGTCCACGTCCTTGACCACAACCACAACCACGACCACAATTATTTCATCGACCACGACTGCTAGTATAGCCTTTATCCTTTCTGTTATATGATGTTATATTCACTTCAGGGAATGGAGTAGATCCAGTTGGACATGACTTATGATTTTTCATTAACATTTCATTATTTTGCTCAACCACAGGAAGACAAGATATTAACTCATGATATTTCTTAAAACCCTTTTCATGATATTGTGTCTGCAGAACACATTATTTGCGTGAAATTTAGAGTATTTTTTTCTAACATATCCTCATCAATTATGTTCTCTCCACATAATTTCAATTGGGAAGTGATTCTAAACATAGCTGAGTTAGATTCACACATAGATTTAAAATCTTGTAATCTCAAATGCAACCAATCATAGCGAGCTTTAGGAAGTATTACAGTTTTTTGATGGTCATATCTTTCTTTTAGACTATTCCAAAGGACAAGTGGATCTTTAATATCAAATGCTCAGTCTTTAGTTCCTTATGGAGGTGATTACAAAGAAATATCATAGCTTTGGTCTTATCTTGACTAGATGGTTCATTTCCCTTATTAATAATTTCACCAAGGCCTTTTGTATCTAAGTGTATTTCAGCATCTAACATCCAAGATAAATAATTCTTTCCTGTAATATCAAGAGCCACAAATTCAAGTTTTGCAAGGTTCGACATTGATGATGCAACTACAATGTAAATTTAATATAAATATAAGTAGTCCCTTAACAAACTTTTAAGCAAACATAAGTAATCAAAAATTTCAAAGAATAACATAATAGAAGAGTACTCAGATAATTACAACAATTTAGTCACACAAAAAAATTACAAGTAATTTGGTTATGTTAGAAGTTTTAACAAATTACGGGATTAATGTGTAATAGCCCGATTTTAGGCCTAGTCAGAATAGTGGTTTTGGAACCACTAACCCGAGGTCAGAGAAATTATTTTTTTTATTATTTTATATGTTATAGAATGATTATATGAGTGCATAAAAATTTTGGTGAAATAATTTTAGCGATTACATGCTTAATTGCGAAAAAAAACTAAATTGCATAGAGGGCAAAAGTTTTGTTTTTCTAAAAAATGGTGTTAAATAACTAGAGAATCATAATTAGGGGTCTTTAAAGGGAAAATAGACCCATTTCAATAGGGGTGGCCGGCCATAAGGACAAAAATGAATAAAAAAATCAAAATTTGGTGGAGTTGGTAGCTTATTTTGACTAGAAATAAGATAAAATAAAACAAAAAAGACTTTATCTTTTATCATTCATCTTATCCACCGAAATTATTAGCAAGAAAGGGTTTTTTGAAGCTTGAAACTTTCAGCCATTAATTTCTCTCATAAGTAAGTGATTTTGATGACTTTCCTTGATAATTTTTGTACTTTTAGGACTCTGTAGCTTAATTTAGCTAATGGAAGGACTATTTTGCAAAATGGTTGAGAGTCTAGGGTTTAGCCATGAGAGTACTCATGTTGGTTGCTGAAACTTTATAGAAGAAAATGAATCATGGTTGTTAAATGAACAACTTTTGTGAAGTTGTTTTCATGAAAACACCTAAGAGGACCATTTTGTGAAGTTGTTTTCATGAAAACACCTAAGAGGACCATTTTGTGAAGTTTATAAAATAGGTTGCAAATGTTTGAAATAATTTAAATTGTGAGATGCTATAGGCTTAAAGTAGTTTTGGTTAGGCTTGGTTAATGTGGAAATTCAATGAAAATCGATTTACGAGCCTAGGGGTAAAATTGTAATTTTATGAAAGTTTAGGGGAAAAATGGTCATTTTGCCAAAATATGAATTATGAAATGCATTGATTAATATGATGATTAAATTAGTGAATTTTTATCATTTTGGATCAAGAATTATGAAATCCAGACCTAGACCGAGGGAAGGCCAAGCTAGTCGACTAAATCCAACTAGTCGTCCACTTTTTGTATACCGAGGTAAGTTGTACGTAAGTAAGGCAACTTTATCGTTATTATGTTTTGAATGATTGATTTTGCATAATATAGTTGAATATGCTTATGAATAATGCATGATGAAATTAATGTGGTAAATTCCCGGTTGAACCCAGGAATAAATTGGATATCCATGCCATGACATTTGGGTGATATGTGTGCTAGTGTAAGACCATGTATGGGACATGGCATCAGCCACATTATAAGAGCCAGTGTAAGACCATGTTTGAGACATGGCATCGACATTGATAGGTGAGCTAGTGTAAGACCATGTCTGGGACATGGCATCGGTGTTGATATGTGTGCTAGTGTAAGACCATGTCTGAGACATGACATCAGCCACATTATGAGAGCCAGTGTAAAACCATGTCTATGACATGGCATCAGCATTGAGACGAGAGCTAGTGTAATACCATGTCTGGGACATGGCATCAGCCTCGATATGTGAGCCAGTGTAAAACCATGTCTAGGACATGGCATCGGTAATTTACCCTCTCGTGTGAGGCTTATCAGATATCCTTTAGTATTCCAAATGGTTTAACGGGTTATATTAAAGCTTATGAGAAAGATATGGAATGATATAATCATGTTGTGAGTGGTACAGGTTCTTATTCGAAACTCAAGAGATATGAGTCTAGTTAGGATGCTTTAATGGTAAGAATGACATGAGTAAGTTCTAGCTATGAAAATGATTTTGGGATGATTTTGTAATCTTTGGCATATACTTGGGATATATAAACATGTAGTGATATTTACCTTTGTTCACTCAAGAATGTTGTGTTGATTTATAATATGCTATATATTTAAATATGCATGGTTGATGTTGTTACTTATTTATATGCAACTTACTAAGATTTATGCTTACTCCCTCTCTTTTTCATTTTCATATAGTGCCACCAAGCTAGCATCGGGAATCAAGGGATGTCGGAGGCATCGATCACACAATCACTTGAAGCTGTTGGTATAGCTAGTTTAAAAGTTTTGAGTGTGGCATGTATAGGGACTTGATCTTTTGTTTAGTTTCATGTTAGTTTAGCCACAAGTGTTGGCTCATATGGATGTGATATTCATTTTGTATAAGCAATTAACGTTCGCTAATATTGATTATTATTAAATGCATTTGATGAAAATTGTCATGGCTGTGGTTGTTTTGGTTATGTGTGTTTGTGCTTGGATTGGTTATGTTTGATGTTGTGTAGGTTGCTGCAAGTAAGGGTGGCAAAAAGGCTTGGTAGATAGCCTTGCTTTTGTTCATATGGGTAGACACACGGGCGTGTGTCTAGACCGTGTATGATACACGGCTTGCCCCATGGGTGAATGGTAAGGACATGTGTCCCCTACTTCTAAAGTTGGCAAAACAGAATGCCAGTAGCAACCACACGGGCAGAGACACAGCCGTGTGTCTCAACTGTGTGGAGGACACTACCTAGTACATGGGCGTGTACCATGGCTGTGTGCCCTTAAAGGGTTGCTGACGTCAGAAATAGAATGTCAAGGTTTTTGTACACGGGCTGAGACACGGGCGTGTCATGGCCGTGTGGGGGACACAGACGTGTGCCAAGCCCTGTGAAAACCCCTGTAAGTTTGAATTGGGAAATAAATTCGCAAGGGCTAGGGACATGGGCGTGTCGCGATATGTTTAGGCCGTGTGAGCCACATGGGCCTTCAAAATGGCCATGTTAAGAAGACACACCAGAGTGTCGCCCTTCCACACGGGCGTGTGCCCCCGTCTACTTAAAATTTTACAAAGTTTTCTAAAGTGCACAGATTAGTCCCGAATCAATTCCAAAGTGTATTCGAGGCCTCGTAGGCCAATATAGAGACACTAAGTTATTGTGAAAAGTTTTAAATTGGAGCGAAATTTCATAACTAGGAAATGTATGTTTGCATGTGTTGGGCGTCAGATACGAGTAAGGGGTGTTACATAGTGGAACCTTTAACAAATGAAACAAATTATAAACATAAGTAATTTTATCATAATGAACATCATGATAAAATTTATTACATACCTTGATCCAAATTAATAAAAATTGCAAGACTCTGGGATTAATTTAAATGTTTGCAACACACCCATACATGATTTAATTTTAAGAAATTATTTTTATAATATATTAATAGTATTTTAATTTTAAGATATATATTATTTTTAAAAATATATGTTATTTTACTAATTTTATTTAAATAATTTGAATGTTAATTTTGGTAGATATGGTTTGCAAATAATGCAACTTGATTTGAAAAAAAGAAATGGAACGTAGATGAACTATTTATTCCAAGTTAAGTTGAGATGACTATTTTGGATCAATGTGACAAAGGATGATGTTGTTATCTTAGAATTGGCATGGTGGGTTTCTCTGTTTCTTTGCTCTTGATAGGTGATAGTTTGGTATATGCAAACAAGGGCTCTCTATTCTCATTTTAGATTACTTTCTAGTAAAATTGAGTTATTTTGGAGTTTAAATGTTTTATAGGTCGAATATATAAGTAGTTGTGTTCCTCTTTTCATTTTTGTGTTTAATGTAGTTTTAGTTTTTTAGGTGATATATGATGCTTAAGTTGTGTGTGGTTGAATGTGTAGGTGAGCTAGAGGCTAAGACGCACAATGTTTGGAAGCTTGGGCAAAACAAAAAGTCATGTCACAACATGAGGGAGATTAACGTCACGACGTGAGGAACTGCCCAAAGATGTCTTGAGGTGACTAGCTATGAGGTCGCGTTGTGTAAGGATCTAAGTTCACGACCTAGCTGATTGCGTTAACATAAGGGAGTTGAGTAACCAAGGCAATATTACAACATCATAAAGTGAGGGCTCAACATCGAATGAATGAAGCTTAGAAAAGTGGTAAACAATGAATGACGCCACGACGTAAGATTGCATGATCTCATGTCGCAGGGTCATTAAGTCGTGACGTGGGAACCTAAAGGTTGTGATGTCGACATCCTAAGCCAAGCTTAGTGTTAGAATTAAGTGACCTGAATCCTTATTTAAATAAATACAGTGGTAAAATAAAATAAAAGAAGAATCCATATAGAATTACACTTCTTTTATTTTATTTTAGAATAAGGTTTTTTAAACCTTATTAAATTCTATCTATTTGATATTGATTAGAATAAGGTGTTTCAGTCTTACCAGAATATGGCTTTACAAGCCTATAAATAGACATAGTCTATTCCTCTTGTATTCATTCGAATTCGACATAGTGAATTTTCTTCTCCTCTACCAGTGTTTTTTTTCCCGAAAGGGTTTCCACGTAAAATCTGTGTGTTTTTTTATTTTTTATTTTATTTTATTTTATTTTTCACAAATTGGTATCAGAGCTTTTGGATTGTTCATCTCGATCATGGTAATGGTGTCTTTAAAGTATGAAATTCTACTGTTGGATTGCAACAACATATTGCATTGTGGCAGATTAAGATGCAAGCAATTCTTGTGCAGATGGATCTGGAGGATGCCCTGCTAGGGATAGATAAGATGGCTTCGACATTAACAAATGAAGAGAAGAAGCGTAAGGATTGAAAGGTGTTAACACAATTACATATGCATTTGTCCAACGAAATTTTGTAGGATGTGATGAAAGAGAAGACCGCCACTGCATTATAGAAGTGGCTAGAACAAATATGTATGTCTAAAACTCTAACAAGCAAGTTGCATGTGAAACAGTGTCTTTATGCTCATTGTTTGGAGGAAGGTGCGCCTGTACACGAATACTTAACAGTGTTTAAAGAAATTCTCTCAAACTTGGAGGCCATAGAGGTCCAGTATGATAAGAAAGATCTAGGGTTGTTCTACTTTTTACGTTGCCCCCGTCTTATTCAACCTTTAGAGACACGATTTTATATAGCCGCAAGTCTCTCACAGTTGATGAGGTTTATGATTCTTTGACCTCGTATGATAAGATGAATCATCTTGTGGTTAAACCCGACTCTCAGGGAGAGGGTCTCATTGTTCGTGGGAGACAAGATCAGAATGCTGATGATGATCGTGGAAGGACACAGGAATGGAATCCTCGCGGTAAGTCTAAGGGTAGATCAAAGTCTTCAAACAGAGGTAAAACTTGCAACTTCTGCAAGAAGAAAGGGCACATTAAATCTAAGTGCTATAAGCTACAAAATAAGATTAAAAGGGAGGCTGCGAATCAAAAGGGAAAACAACCAGAAAATTTAGGTGAAGCTGATGTTGTAGAAGACTATAGCGATGGTGAACTTCTAGTCACTTCTGTCAATGATTCTAAAGTAAGCGAGGAATTGATACTTGATTCAGGTTGCACCTTTCACATGAGTCCCAATAGGGATTGGTTTACAACTTACGAAATAGTGTCTAAATGTGTTGTTTTGATGGGAAATAATGCTTCGTGTAAAATCACAGGTGTTGGAACAATTAAAGTTAAGATGTTTGATGGAGTTATCAGAACACTTAATGACGTACGAAATGTTCCAGAATTGAAAAGAAATTTAATTTCGTTGAGTACTCTTGATTCAAAAGGGTACAGATACATAGCTGAAAGTGAGGTTTTAAAGATTTCCAAAGGTTCCCTTGTTGTGATGAAAGGGCAGAGAAAGATTACCAAGTTATATGTTTTGTAGGGTTCTACTATTACTAGTGATGCAGCTTTCACTTCCTCTTCCTTGTCAGATGATGATATTACTAAACTTTGGCATATGTGCCTAGGGCATATGAGTGAGAATGGCATGGCAAAATTGAGCAAAAGAGACTTTTTGATGGGCAAGGAATTTGCAAACTGAATTTTTGTGAGCATTGTGTTTTTGGGAAGCAAAAAAGAGTTTGATTCACCAGAGGAATCCATAACATGAAGGGAACATTGGAGTATATTCATTCTGATCTGTGGGGGCCATCTAGAGTGCCTTCGAGAGGTGGAGTTAATTATATGCTAACCTTTATTGATGATTTTTCCAAAAAAGTTTGGGCGTTCTTCTTGAAGAAGAAAAGCAATGTGTTTTTCGCATTTAAGTCTTGGAAAATTATGATTGAAAAATAGACGGGAAAACAAATAAAATACCTCCGCACAGATAATGGCTTAGAGTTCTGTTCTGATGAGTTTAATAGATTGTGAAAGTTAGAAGGGATCGTGAGACAGCAAAATGGCATTGCAGAACGAATGAATAGAATGATCATAGAGAAGGTTCGATGTATGTTGTCAAATGCCAACTTACCAAAGTTGTTTTAGGCCAAAGCAACCTCTACTGCATGTTTTTTGATCAACTAATCCCCATCCGTTGCCATTGAGAAAAAGACTTCACAAGAGGTATGGTCTGGTAATCCTGTTAATTATTCTAATTTAAAGATCTTTAGGTGTCTTGCATATGCTCATGTTGATAATGGAAAATTGGAACCGAGATCCATTAAATGTGTTTTTCTTGGTTATAAAGCTGGTGTAAAAGGGTATAAGTTATGGTGTCCTGAAAATAGAAAAGTTGTGATTAGCAGATATGTTGTTTTTGATGAAACCGATATGCTACCTAACTTATCCCTTAAAGACTCTTCCAATAAAGAAAATCAAAAGCAGGTGGAGCATCAGATTAGTACAGAGTCGACTCCTCAAGCCAGTACAAAAATTGAGAATAAAGTTGCTTTTTCACCACAATACTCTTATCGCCAAAAACAGAACTAGAAGAGAAATTAAACCTCCAAAGAAGTATGTCGAGGCTGATCTAGTTGCTTATGCTTTAAATGTGGCTAAAGATATAGATGCGAATAAAGAGCCATCTAATTATTCTAAAGCGGTTAGCTGTGAAGACTCAGAAAAGTGGATGTTTGCTATGCAAGAGGAGATGGAATCACTCCACAAAAACAGAACACGGGATCTTGTGAAACTTCCTAAAGGCAAAAAGGTTGTTTGTTGTAAATGGGTGTTTAAAAAGAAAGAAAGGACTCTAGGAGTTGAAAAACCCAGATATAAAGCAAGGCTTGTTGCAAAGGGTTACAGTAAAATTCTAGGAGTGGACTTCACAGATGTGTTCTCCCAAGTTGTTAAGCATAGTTTGATTCGAGCTTTACTTGGTATTGTGGCCATGTATGATTTGGAGCTTGAGCAGTTAGATGTAAAAATTGCATTTTTGCATGGAGAACTTGAGGAGGATATTTACATGCAACAACCAGAGGGTTTTACAGTCTTAGAAAAAGAGGACTATGTTTGCTTGCTGAAAAAGTCCCTTTACAGTTTGAAACAATCACCAAGACAGTGGTACAAGAGGTTTGATTCCTTTATGACTTCTCATGATTTCAAAAGAAGTAGTTTTGATAGTTGTGTTTACTTTAAAAAAAACAATGATGGTTCTTTTTTGTATCTACTTCTTTATGTTGATGACATGTTGATAGCAGTAACAGATAAAGGAGAGATAAGAAAGGTCAATGTGACAGCCCAAAATTGACCCTAGTCGGAAGGTGGTCTCGGGACCACAAAACCGAGGCATAAAAATAATTTAAAATTTATTTCGATGCCTATAATATGTGTGTATTCATGTATGACATTTTTTGATGATTGGTTTAGTGTTATAAAGGTGAATTTCACTAGAAAGGACCTAGTAGTGAACTTTGAAAGTATGATGGGGAAATGTGTGATGACTAATTAAAGCATGCATGCAAAATAATGGACTTGCATGTCAAATTCCCCCTTTATAGGTGGTGGTCGGCCATGACAAGGAGGATGGGCTAAACATGTCATGAAACATGTTTTGTTGGTGCATTAGGGTGAAATAATAAACAAAGGTGTATGGGTGATAAAAAATGAAGAAAAATGTGTGTGAGTGTGGTAATCCCCCTTGCCGTGAGTTGAGAAAGAGGAAGAAAAAAAATTTTGTTGTGTTCATCCTTTCTCATCCTTTTGGCCGAAAATCATAAGGGAAGAAAGAGGATTTTTGCTTCATGCTTGGTTTAGAAGAGATCTAGAAGGTGATTTGGCTAAATTGGCATCAAGATTAAGGTATGTATGAGGTTGTGTTAGGAGTTTCATGCATGTTTTGGTTGCTAACTTGATGTGCATGTTAGCCATGGCTCAAATCTTTGTTATGCCATGGAAATGGTATTTGGCCAAAGTTGTTATGGTGATAAAGCCATTGCATGCTAAGTGTGAAGCTTGATGATGATGCATGCAATGATGGATTGTCTACTCTTGAGTAAGATTTTGAGTTTTCTTTTGTGTTTAACCATGATTGAAGTTGAAAGGAGCATGATTGTCATATTCGCCATGATGCATTCATGAGCATGGTTCATGCTTCTTGCATGTTAGTTAAAATTTGTATTTTGGATGGCTATGGACACCTTGAAATTCGCCATGCTCATATATGTATATATATGTTTGCACATGATGTTTTGGCTATGAAGTAAGTGATGAATATATTGGTTTAAAGAAGAAGATGTTGAAGAATGCTTGTGAAATTGCAAGCACAATTGACCTAGCACACATATAAGTGCTTGATGCTATATTATAAGTTTTGAGCCACAATGTGCAAAGCATTAATTAGTAAAATGCATGCTGTTTTGTGAGGTATTAAGTGCATAATTGGCCTCAACATTTACATGAATATTCGCCTTGGGTAGCCTATTGAAGGCCTTAGCTTTTCCTTGATGCTCAAATAAATTGTATTGAATTGCTTGATGTAGTATAAAATGTGCATGACCATTGTGTATTCAAGCTAAAGAGTGGCCATATGACCATTTAAACTCCTTGTCATATTCGCCATAAGCAAGCGAGAATGAGGTTTTAATAAATTGAATTTGTTTGAATTAGCTCAAGAGCTAAGAGGGCCACAATTGGACAAGGGAAGGAAAAAGTGATCGAATAGCCGAAAAAGCCGTTCGACAACATCCGAGGTAAGTCCTCAAGAAGTGACCTTACTTGAATTATGTGAGATGAAGTATGAATGTGTATGATTATTGATTTATGTGTGTATGAGAAATTGAATGATACGGGCTAAGTCCCGGGCGAATATGCTTGTGAATATATGTGCGTTTGAGCCTTAGTAACGAAAATGAAATATGTATGTCCAATGATTATTGATGTATGTGTACATGAGAAATTGAATTCTATCCGGGCTAAGCCCGAGGACAATTATGCTGGAAATTATATCCGGGTTAAGACCAAAGGCAATTGTGCTAGTGGCTATATCCGGCTAAGACCAAGGCATTCGTATGCGAGTTATTCTATCCGGCTAAGACGAAGGCATTTGTGCACGTGATTATATCCGGTTATATTCAAGAATCTTGGGCTGGAGGTGAGTGTTGGTTGCTGTAATGAATTCAATTAGTACGCATACTCGAAAAGCCCAAAGGATAAGGTACGTTATATGTGCATTGGAAAGTCGACATGTTTGAGCATCATTCGCTCAGTCGACTAATGAATTTCAGTTATCGAATTGATTGATACTTTGTGAAAGTATATAACGATGAAGTGCGAAGTAAGAATGTGTATTAATGAAATGATGCATTTGGCTATGTGAATGTATTGCTGTAATTAGAGTTGATTATATTCCTTGAGACTTACTAAGCATAAAAAAATGCTTACCCCGTTACTTTGGCCCTCTGTTTTATAGATTTCGCTCGATAGCAATCAGATTCGGGATCAATAAAGTCGAAGTCATCCACACTATCCACGCCTCTATTTTGGTATAAATTTTGGTTGAACTTTGAAATGGCATGTATAGGACTACCCCTTGTTGGTTGAATATGTTGTGATGTATATATGTACGGCCATGCGAAAATGGCTCGTAAAAGTGAAGCATCGACTTAGACTAATTGTGGTTTGTTTATATATATATTTGGTGTCATGATGTGGCTATGGCTTGGAAATGGGAATGTTGGTCACATGATCAGCCATTGGCATGGTTAAAATGATCATATATGAACCTATGTATGGCAAGACTAGTTGGTTCATGGAGACTACCAAATAGGTAAGACCTACCTTAAAAACAGATGCTGCCAGCTGCAGTGACGTGAATGTGAAAAATCACCAAAATTTGTAGGAATGGAATTAAATAGTGAATAAGATATGTAAATTAACCTTGATGAGTCTATTTTCATATGGAAGAAACGAAATGGTCATAGGAGTTACATGTTAAGAGATATTAAAGCTATTGTGAGACAGGGCCAGAACGGTTTCTGGGTTCCCTGTCGCAACTTTAAAAATTTACTATAAATTATCCAGAAAGAATTAGGAGACATACCTTATATGTACAGATTCCATTTTGAGTCTAGTTTCATTAGAAACAAACGGCACCAGCATTAAAGCCCTGTACAGAGAGATATTCAAGTTATACCGCGCGAAGGTCAGAGCAGTCGATCCCTGTAACATGGGTGACTTTAACTAATAAACTGTACCAATTGGCCTGACCAAAAATTCTAGAAATAAATACATGGATGGATATATGAGTCTAAATTAAGGGAAAATTTACGAAATCAGTTTCTGAATTTTGAAACTCGAGATATGATTTTTAAGGCGACAGTGACGCAGTTTTCCAGCCTGACTGGAAATGTCAAATGGATGGGCAAAACAAGTGAACTTGGCTTGTTAACCCCTCGCGTCCGACACCGGCGATGGTCTCGGGTTCGGGGCGTTACAATTTTATTGGTATCAGAGCCACGGTTTAGTCGATTCTAGGACTACCGTGATGTGTTTGGGGTCTAGCTATACATGCCATTAAATGATGAATCGATAGTGTGGTGATTTCTGACAATTTGACTTTGTGTTTGTTTATAGCAATGGATCCCGATCCCAACCGAGCGATAGCTGATGATGTGGAGAGTGTGGCACCTGCTCCGCGCAAGGGACAGCATGGCGGACTCTCAACCTATGGCCAGCAATCCTAATGACGAGGCTAGGCAAGCCTTTTATAGTGTGATGAACGAATGGTTTAATCAATACATTCGAACCAACACGGTACATTCCACAACCTCCATTCCCGACAAATGCAACCCCGCACCTACAATACCTCCGGTGACTGACCAAATAAGGTCAAGTAAGCCCCAATCGATAGGATTCGAAAACATGGGGCCACTGAATTTAAGGCTACGGATGATGATGATGCCGAAGCGAGCTGAATTTTGGTTAGATAACACTATCCGGTGCTTGATGAGCTATCTTGTACACCGATGAGTGCTTAAAGTGTACCATCTCCTTGCTACGCGAGTCCGCCTACTATTGGTGGAGTACTCTGACTTCTGTGGTGCCTAGAGAGCAAGTGACTTGGGAATTCTTTCAAACCGAGTTCCGAAAAATGTATATCAGTCAGAGATTCATCGACCAAAAGCGGAGGGAATTCCTTGATCTTAAGCAAGGTTCGATGTCAGTTATCGACTACGAACGAAAATTTGTGAGGCTTAGCCGGTACGCGCGAGAATGCATTTCGTCCGAAGCTATTATGTGTAAACGCTTCGAGGATGGGCTGAATGATGATATAAGGATGTTTGTTGGCATCCTCGAGATACGAGAGTTCGTAGTACTTGTTGAGCGAGCTTGTAAAGCCGAAGAGCTTAGAAAGGAGAAACAAAAAGCTGATGTGGGAACTGGAGAATTCCGAAAGAGGTCCTCGGGAAAGTCTCTTCAACAAGCATCGAAGAGATTTCGAGATGATGTGAGCCGGTCTAGAGGCGTTTCGGGCTTTTCTAGACGAGGACGCGATCGACCCCCTGTGACCACACGAGTCACCTCGATCGCCGGTGGTGGAAATGATCGCCGAGAGAGGGCGGAGTGTCCACATTGTGGCAAATGGCATTCGGGGAGCTGTTGGTTACGTGATCGCTCCTGCTATAAGTGTGGATCGGCCGACCACTTTATAAAGGATTGCCCGAGGATGCATGAACAGAATGTAAGTCGAGTGCAAACCCGGTGCTACCATCGCCGAGGTAGGCCACCTAGAAATATGGGCAATGTCGGTGGCGGTCGAGAGGATCTAGAGATGCTACCATCGATCCGAGGCTCGTGCTCTGCTAGGACTTATGCCATACGCGCACGCGAGGATGCCGCCTCTCCGGATGTTATTACCGGTACTTTCACTCTTTTCAATACAAATGTGATTGCTTTGATTGACCTGGTTCTACTCATTCATATATATGTGAAACCTTAGCATCCAAAGAAGACTTTGCCCATTGAGTCTCTCGAGTTTGTAATTCGGTGTCAAACCCTTGGGTCATTACGTGCTTGTCAACAAAGTGTGCAAGAAAAGTCCCCTAGTGTTCCGAGGTTCTTGTTTTCCGCGGACTTGATGCTTTTGCCGTTCGATGAGTTCGACGTTATTCTTGGTTTGGATTGGTTGACCATGCACGATGCGGTTGTAAATTGCAAGAGCAAGACTATCGATTTGAGGTGCGCGAATAATGAAATAATTCGGGTTGAGTCTACGGACTTAATGGAGTTGCCACCGTAATATCGCCGATGTTGGCCCGTAAATATGTAAGAAAAGGGTGCGAAGTGTACCTTGCGTCGTGCTCGATGACAAGGAATCGTAAAAGAAACCCGAATCGTGCTCGTGGTTTGTGAATACCGGATGTTTTCCCGAAGAATTGCCGGGTTTACCACTGTTCGGAAATAGAATTTGGCATCGAATTGGTACCTAGTACCACTCCAATTTCGATAGCTCCGTGTCGTATGGCACCAACGGAATTAAAGGAGTTGAAAGCTCGATTGCAAGAATTGGTGGATAGAGGTTTTGCTCGCCTCGAGTTTCTCGCCTTGGGGTGCACCAAAGTGTTGTTTGTGAAAAGAAGGATGGAACCATGCGGTACGTGCATCGACTATCGTCGACTTAATAAAGCGACGATAAAGAACAAATATCCGTTACCACGTATCGATGACTTGTTCGATCAACTGAAGGGAGCCTCAGTGTTCTCGAAAATAGATTTGAGATCGGGCTATTATCAATTGCGAATCCGAGATTCGGACGTACCCAAGACTGCCTTCAGAACAAGATATGGTCACTATGAGTTCCTAGTGATGCCGTTTGGTCTCACTAATGCCCTGCGAGATTTATGGATTTAATGAATCGGATCTTTAGACCATATTTGGATCGATTCGTAGTCGTGTTCATTGATGACATCTTGGTCTATTCAAGAAATGAGACCGAACATCTTGAACACCTGCGGTTAGTCTGCAAATTTTACGGGATAAGCAATTATATGCTAAGTTCACAAGTGTGAGTTACGGTTAAGAGAGGTTAGCTTCTTGGGTCATGTGGTATCTGCATCGGGTATTCGAGTCGACCAATAAAATTTCAGCCATACTTAATTGGAAGCCTCAGAAATATTACGAGGTTCGGAGCTTTTGGGGCTTCTTAGGTTATTACCGACGATTTGTAAAGGCTTCTCAACGATAGCCACGCCGATGACGGCTTACTCCAAAAGGATGTTAAGTTCGAATAGACGGAGAAATGCCAAAAAGTTTCGATCAACTGAAAACTTATTTGATGAAGCCCTAATTCTAGTGCAACCCGAGTCCCAAGCAAAGAGTTTGTCATCTATAGCGACGCCTCTCTACTTGGGTTAGGTTGCGTATTAATGCAAGAAGGTCGAGTTGTGGCCTGTCGCGCCGAGGCAATTAAAGCCACATGAGAAAAATTATCCGACTCATGATCTCGAATTGGCCGCCATCGTATTCGCCTTGAAGATTTGGTGACATTACTTATTTGGTGAAAGGTGCCATGTATACTCGGATCACAAAAGTCTCAAATATTTGATGACCCAAAGAGACTTAAATCTGCGACAAAGACGTTGGCTCGAGCTGTTAAAGGATTATGAGCTGATCATTGACTATCACCCGGGAAAGGCGAATGTGGTTGCGGATGCCTTGAGTCGTAAGTCGTTATTCACTTTACGAGCGATGAATGTGCACTTTTCTGTCCGATCCGACAGTGTGTTAGTGGCTGAATTGAAAGCCAAACCATTATTGACACACCAAATTCGAGAAGCTCAGAAAGTCGACGACGAGTTAGTTGCAAAACGGGCTGCGTGTGTTCCGAACAAGGACTCGGAGTTTCAAATCGACGATGACGATTGTTTGAGGTTCAAAAGTCGTCTGTGTCCCAAAGAATTGAACTCATTTCGATAATTCGAATGAAGCCCATTGTAGCCGAATGGCAATCCACCCGGAGTACTGAAGATGTACAATGATTTGAAACGTCGGTTTTGGTGGCATGGTATGAAGCGAGACATCTCCGACTTTGTTTGAGATGTTTAATATGTCAACAAGTGAAAGCGGAACATCGTGCCTTGAGATTACTTGACCAATCACGATACCCGAGTGGAAATGGGATCGAGTCACAATGGACTTTGTATCCGGACCGCCATTGTCGCAAGTAAGAAGGATGCGGTTTGGGTCGTGGTAGATCGATTGACTAAGTCGGCCCTTTGTCCCCGTCGTCTGGACTTTTCAATGGACAAATTAGCTGAATTGTACGTTTCTCAGTTGTGAGATTACACGGGTGCCTATTTCCATCGTGTCGGATAGAGATCCGAGATTTACCTCGCGATTTTGGAAAAAGTTGCAAGAAGCTTTGGGTACCAAGTTGCATTTCAGACCGCTTTTCACCCCAAACCGATGGTCAATCCGGCGGATAATTCAGATACTTGAGGATATGTTAAGATGTTGCGTCCTCGAGTTTAGTGGTTCATGGGAACGGTATTTGCCATTGATTGAATTCGCTTACAACAACAGCTTTCAATCAAGTATTAAGATGGCACCCTACGAGGCCTTGTACGGTCGTAAATGCCGTACACCATTGTTTTGGACTGAGCTCGGTGAAAGCAAGATTTTCGGGGTGGATTTGATTAGGGATGCTGAACAGAAAGTGAAAGTAATCCGTGAAAGTCTGAAGATAGCCTCCGATCGTCAGAAGTCGTACGCGGATCTGAAGCGTAAGGATATCAAGTATCAGGTGGGTGATAAAGTGTTTCTCAAGGTATCGCCTTGGAAAAAGATACTCGAGTTCGGTAGTAAGGGCAAGTTGAGCCCGAGGTTCATTGGGCCATATGAGATATCGAGCGAAGTCACCCGGTGGCATATCGTTTGATTTTGCCCCGAACTCAAAAGGTTCACGATGTCTTTCACGTTTCGATGCTTGACGCTATAGATCCGATCCATCGCACGTGATTAGTCCATCGAAATTGAAATTCAAGCTAATATGAGTTATGAGGAAGAACCGATTCGTATCCTATCACGAGAAGTGAAAGAGTTGCGAAACAAGCGGGTTCCGCTAGTGAAAGTGTTATGGCTCAAGCACGGGATAGAAGAAGCTACTTGGGAGACCGAGAACTCTATGAAAGAGCGATATCCAAGCCTATTTACGGTAAGATTTTGGGGACGAAAATTTCTTAAGTGGGGAGAGTTGTGACAGCCCAAAATTGACCCTAGTCGGAAGGTGGTCTCGGGACCACAAAACCAAGGCATAAAAATAATTTAAAATTTATTTCGATGCCTATAATATGTGTGTATTCATGTATGACATTTTTGATGATTGGTTTAGTGTTATAAAGGTGAATTTCACTAGAAAGGACCTAGTAGTGAACTTTGAAAGTATGATGGGGAAATGTGTGATGACTAATTAAAGCATGCATGCAAAATAATGGACTTGCATGTCAAATTCCCCTTTATAGGTGGTGGCCGGCCATGACAAGGAGGATGGGCTAAACATGTCATGAAACATGTTTTGTTGGTGCATTAGGGTGAAATAATAAACAAAGGTGTATGGGTGATAAAAAATGAAAAAAAATGTGTGTGAGTGTGGTAAACCCCCTTGCCGTGAGTTGAGAAAGAGGAAAGAAAAAAATTTTGTTGTGTTCATCCTTTCTCATCCTTTTGGCCGAAAATCATAAGGGAAGAAAGAGGATTTTTGCTTCATGCTTGGTTTAGAAGAGATCTAGAAGGTGATTTGGCTAAATTGGCATCAAGATTAAGGTATGTATGAGGTTGTGTTAGGAGTTTCATGCATGTTTTGGTTGCTAACTTGATGTGCATGTTAGCCATGGCTCAAATCTTTGTTATGCCATGGAAATGGTATTTGGCCAAAGTTGTTATGGTGATAAAGCCATTGCATGCTAAGTGTGAAGCTTGATGATGATGCATGCAATGATGGATTGTCTACTCTTGAGTAAGATTTTGAGTTTTCTTTTGTGTTTAACCATGATTGAAGTTGAAAGGAGCATGATTGTCATATTCGCCATGATGCATTCATGAGCATGGTTCATGCTTCTTGCATGTTAGTTAAAATTTGTATTTTGGATGGCTATGGACACCTTGAAATTCGCCATGCTCATATATGTATATATATGTTTGCACATGATGTTTTGGCTATGAAGTAAGTGATGAATATATTGGTTTAAAGAAGAAGATGTTGAAGAATGCTTGTGAAATTGCAAGCACAATTGACCTAGCACACATATAAGTGCTTGATGCTATATTATAAGTTTTGAGCCACAATGTGCAAAGCATTAACTAGTAAAATGCATGCTGTTTTTGTGAGGTATTAAGTGCATAATTGGCCTCAACATGTACATGAATATTCGGCCTTGGGTAGCCTATTGAAGGCCTTAGCTTTTCCTTGATGCTCAAATAAATTGTATTGAATTGCTTGATGTAGTATAAAATGTGCATGACCATTGTGTATTCAAGCTAAAGAGTGGCCATATGACCATTTAAACTCCTTGTCATATTCGCCATAAGCAAGCGAATGAGGTTTTAATAAATTGAATTTGTTTGAATTAGCTCAAGAGCTAAGAGGGCCACAATTGGACAAGGGGAAGGAAAAAGTGATCGAATAGCCGAAAAAGCCGTTCGACAACATCCGAGGTAAGTCCTCAAGAAGTGACCTTACTTGAATTATGTGAGATGAAGTATGAATGTGTATGATTATTGATTTATGTGTGTATGAGAAATTGAATGATACCCGGCTAAGTCCCAAGGCGAATATGCTTGTGAATATATGTGCGTTTGAGCCTTAGTAACGAAAATGAAATATGTATGTCCAATGATTATTGATGTATGTGTACATGAGAAATTGAATTCTATCCGGGCTAAGCCCCGAGGACAATTATGCTGGAAATTATATCCGGGTTAAGACCCGAAGGCAATTGTGCTAGTGGCTATATCCGGGCTAAGACCCGAAGGCATTCGTGCGAGTTATTCTATCCGGGCTAAGACGCGAAGGCATTTGTGCACGTGATTATATCCGGTTATATTCCGAAGAATCTTGGGCTGGAGGTGAGTGTTGGTTGCTGTAATGAATTCAATTAGTACGTACACTCGAAAAGCCCAAAGGATAAGGTACGTTATATGTGCATTGGAAAGTCGACATGTTTGAGCATCATTCGCTCAGTCGACTAATGAATTTCAGTTATCGAATTGATTGATACTTTGTGAAAGTATATAATGATGAAGTGTGAAGTAAGAATGCGTATTAATGAAATGATGCATGTGGCTATGTGAATGTATTGCTGTAATTAGAGTTGATTATATTCCTTGAGACTTACTAAGCATAAAAAAATGCTTACTCCGTTACTTTGGCCCTCTGTTTTATAGATTTCGCCGATAGCAATCGGATTCGGGATCAATAAAGTCGAAGTCATCCACACTATCCACGCCTCTATTTTGGTATAAATTTTGGTTGAACTTTGAAATGGCATGTATAGGACTACCCCTTGTTGGTTGAATATGTTGTGATGTATATATGTACGGCCATGCGAAAATGGCTCGTAAAAGTGAAGCATCGACTTAGACTAATTGTGGTTTGTTTATATATATATTTGGTGTCATGATGTGGCTATGGCTTGGAAATGGGAATGTTGGTCACATGATCAGCCATTGGCATGGTTAAAATGATCATATATGAGCCTATGTATGGCAAGACTAGTTGGTTCATGGAGACTACCAAATAGGTAAGACCTACCTTAAAAACAGATGCTGCCAGCTGCAGTGACGTGAATGTGAAAAATCACCAAAATTCGTAGGAATGGAATTAAATAGTGAATAAGCTATGTAAATGAACCTTGATGAGTCTATTTTCATATGGAAGAAACGAAATGGTCATAGGAGTTACATGTTAAGAGATATTAAAGCTATTGTGAGACAGGGCCAGAACGGTTTCTGGGTTCCCTGTCGCAACTTTAAAATTTACTATAAATTATCCAGAAATAATTAGGAGACATACCTTATATGTACAGATTCCATTTTGAGTCTAGTTTCATTAGAAACAAACGGCACCAACATTAAAGCCCTGTACAGAGAGATATTCAAGTTATACCGCGCGAAGGTCAGAGCAGTCGATCCCTGTAACATGGGTGACTTTAACTAATAAACTGTACCAATTGGCCCGACCAAAAATTCTAGAAATAAATCCATGGATGGATATATGAGTCTAAATTCAGGGAAAATTTACGAAACCAGTTTCCGAGTTTTGAAACTCGAGATATGATTTTTAAGGCGACAGTGACGCAGTTTTCCAGCCTGACTGGAAATGTCAAATGGATGGGCAAAACAAGTGAACTTGGCTTGTTAACCCCTCGCGTCCGACACCGGCGATGGTCTCGGGTTCGGGGCGTTACAGTCAAAGCCCAACTAAGTGAAGAATTTGAGATGAAAGATTTAGGACCAGCAAAGAAGATACTTGGTATGGAGATTCTCAGAGATAGAAAAGTAAGTAAATTGTACCTAAGTCAGAAGGGGTACATTAAGAAAGTTCTTTACAGGTTCAATATGTAGAGTGCTAAGCCTGTTAGTACTCCTTTAGCAGCCCATTTTAGACTTTCATCGGCTTTGTCTCCACAATCAAATGATGAGATTGAGTACATGTCACATGTTCCATACTCTAGTGCAGTGGGATCTCTCATGTATGCTATGGTTTGTTCACGTCCAGATTTATCATATGCAGTCAATGCAGTTAGTAGATACATGGCGAATCCCAGTAAAGAACACTAGAAAGCAGTTCTGTGGATTTTAAGATACTTACGAGGTACTACTAATGTTTGCTTATAGTTTGGAAGAACTAAAGATGGAGTCATTGGGTCTGTTGATGCTGATTTTTCTGGAGACCTTGATAGAAGAAGATCTCTCACAAGTTATGTCTTTGCAATCGGAGGCTGTGCAATCAGTTGGAAAGCCACTTTGCAAACTACAGTCACTTTTTCTACCACTGAAGCTGAGTACATGGCAATTACTGAGGCTTGTAAAGAAGCTATCTGGTTGAAGGGACTCTTTAGTGAACTCAATGAAGACCTTCAAACCAGTATAGTATTTTGTGACAGTCAGAGTGCAATCTTCCTTACAAAAGATCAAATGTTTCATGAGAGAACAAAACACATTGATGTTTGGTATCATTTTGTTCGTGATATTATTGCTCGTGGTGATATTGTTGTGAGCAAAATTAGTACTCATGAAAATCCTGCAGATATGATGACTAAGTCACTTCCTATAACCAAGTTTGAACATTGCTTAGACTTAGTTGGTGTTTATTGTTGAAGTTAAACCCTTAAGGGGTTTTATGGAAGAGGTGGAGAACTTGTTCGTTGAGAGTTCGCGATGAAGAACTTGTTCATTGAGAATTCGTGTCAAGGTGGAGATTGTTAGAATTAAGTGACCCGAATCCTTATTTAAATAAAATACAGTGGTAAAATAAAATAAAAGAAGAATCCATATAGAATTATACTTATTTTATTTTATTTTAGAATAAGGTTTTTTAAACCTTATTAAATTCCATCTATTTGATATTGATTAGAATAAGGTGTTTCAGTCTTACTAGAATATGACTTTACAAGCCTATAAATAGACATAAGCTATTCCTCTTGTATTCATTCAAATTCGACATAGTGAATTTTCTTCTCCTCTACCCGTGGTTTTTTCCCGAAAGGATTTCCACGTAAAATCTGTGTGTTTTTATTTTATTTTATTTTTCACACTTAGGAGAACTTTCCTTCTTCAAATCATGATGCCATGAAAGTGGAGGTCATGATGTCGCACAGTGGATTTGTTTTAGTTGATGATTACTTAGATGCATTTTAAGGGAATTATTATTTCTAGCCCTTAGAAAATTGATTTTTAGTGAGGGCAAGAGAGACTTTTAGCTCATTAATATATAAACACACTTTATATCATAAATTGGGGGGATATAGTTAGAGGATTGAAGAGAGAGCTGAGTAGCGATTGAGTTAGAGAGAATTTCAAATTTTCTTTTAAACACTTTATACTTTTGGTATAGATTTTTCTTTTTCTTTGGCTGAAGTTGATGTAGCATGGACATCAATGCATTCATTATTTCTGGATTTGAATTTTAATATATGATTGAGCATTCCTAACTTATGTTCCATTTGCTCAGGGATCGCACCTTAACGTTGGTTCGTCAGGGCTTAGAGAATTGCAATTGAATATGGAATTAAAGTGCAGTATCTAGAAGCGAATAGATCAAATTGTAATATAGATTTTTGTTTACAACGAAACACATGAGTACTTCGAGAATCATACCCAAAGGAGGTTTGTTTAAAATAAATTACTAGCAAGGAATAACACACTACCTAGGTCTAAATAGATACTAATCTACTAACCATATTACAACCAAAACTAAATGGATAAATTGTAGAAAAGAACTAAAATGAAAAAAATACTAACTACCAAATTCACAATCAAATTAAACAAACAGAAGGGTGATTAACTTCTATGTTTATTTACTAATTAGCTAACAGTTAACCTAATTAATACCTTTCGGCCTATAATTAGGTCAATTAATCGACTTAAATCACTTATCTTTTAATTTGACAAATTAAATCGAGCTAGGTTGAACTAATGCTAAGTAGAATACCTTTTCAGACTCATCTACTTAAGTTACTTCCTAGATTGTCAATTCTAGGGTTTAATCTCATTCAACCTAATCCAATTAATCAATTTTGAAACCTTAAACCTAATCTAATCACTGCTACTTCGGTTAACTAACCTTTTAAGGGTTTTAGTTACCGATCATTCTAGATGAAACATCCCTTACCCAATCCAGTTATCGAGCCCGAGCTATAGGATGCTACAACAGTTAACAGAATAGTTCACATGCATTTCTAACTTTAATATTCAATGAACCAACAAAACAATTCATAATTCAAGTTTAGCACGATTCACAACCAAATACGTGTAATTAAAAATTAATATAAATTAATCATTTCATAATCCATACAAAACAAGATTTACAAACTAATTCGAGTCTCAATTGAGCTTACGAATGCTCTAAAACAAATTCAGGATTGAATGAGGACAACATTAAAACTTTTGAAACAAAGAACGGCAAACATGAAAATAGAGGTCACACGGCCGTGTGTCTAGGTTGTGTAACTAACTGTGGTTCTGTGGATAAAAAATTACAAAATCTACAATACCCACATGGGCATGTGGCTAGCTCGTGTGGAGCAAAAATGTGTCTTTTAATTATCTAACATATTATATCAAACCAATGCTTCAAATAATACATAAATGGCAAAATACCTTGTACAAAATCAACAAACATTTATACCATCACATAGAATCAACCAACTACAAGACCATTCATCCACATCACATTAATTTCTTATTTTACCAAGATTAACAACTTATGCATTCAACAACTAACAAAAGTTGTAACAACCTGAAAATCAGTGGAGTTAGAAATGGTGGTTTCGGAATGCTATTTTTCGATAATAGAATCAGTGAATATTGTTTGCTAATATTTACGAGAGTATTATAGTATTTTATTGAAGTTTGGTTTAATAATTTTGGTTATTTGAAAAGTTAGATAAGGTACAAGTATATCGACTCTAAAGTTGGTGGTTTTGGAAATTGAGGCGTTGTGCCTCGTTTTTGTAAACTGAACTCGTAAATATTCCTATTAAATACTTACAGAGTTATATTAGAAGCAAATTGAATTTTGATTAGAAATTTTTGTTGATTTAATTTTTAATTAGGGTACAGGGACCAGATCGCTTAAGTGGTAAAAATGTAATTATTACTAAATTATAAACTAAAATATAACTAAAGGACTTGAAAGGCAAATATACCTTTGTTTTTAGTTGTAGTGGACGATCATTAATGTCACGATATATATAATTTATATATAAGTTATATATATTATGTTAACACTAATATATGTTATTTTAATTTATATCGAAATAAAATAACATAATGAATAAAATATAGATAGTGGGAATTAAAGAACAAAAACCCATTTCCTTATTCTGTTTCATGCAAACAAAAATTAAGTAGAGAAGAGTAAAGAAGAGGAGCATTCGGTCTTTGGTTCAAAAAGTTTCAAATTCAAAATTGGTTAGTGCAATGTAGTCTTTTTCTTGTAATTTTTACGTTTCAGGAATCCTAATTGTAACCCCCCTAAAATAGGGCCTAGGAGTTTTAGGGGTATTTTAGGAATTTTAGTCTTAGAGTGTTCATAATTTTGCGACATGGTTTATTGGTAATGTTTTTTACTATGATTTTTAGAAAATTAAACCAATTTTTGAAAAAGAGTTTTAGAAACCTATACTTTTAGAAAAAAGACTAATTTGTAAAAAGGTCTAAGGTTTGAGTCTTTATGAAGCAATTAAACCAAATTTTAAAATTCAACCTAAGACTTCCCCCACCTACATATATTTCACATTAGTTTCTTCGCATCCCATTCTTGTTATCGTCCCTTTGTTTTCCCTCACCCCTTCCATTTGATTTTTTATTCCAAACTCTAGTCTTTTGATTTCCATCATCCTTACAACATTAAACCTCCATAATACTTCAAGAAAAACACCCAAAAATACCATAAATTCCTCCATTGTCAAGCTTGTTTGTTTTTCGGGTTTTCAATCAAACGCTTAACTTTTCATCAACTAAGGTAATGTTTCATATTCCTATTAGCTTTAAATGTTATTTAGTCTATAAAACCAAGTTTTTTAGCCATTAAATTGCATGTTTTGAATAAAAGCCGAAAATTGGGTCGTTAATGGTGGATTTTCGAGATTTTGCATAAAAACATAGTTCTAAAGTGTTTTTCAACTTGTTTTAACATGATTAGAAGGTTTCTAAATTTAATTTGACATTTTGTTAAATAATTCTTGAGTTTTAATGAATTTTTGGAAAATAGCCATAAAACATGTCAAAAAAGTCGATAATATGAATTGAGTATTTTTGTAACACCCCTTACCCAAGTCCGAGGCCGGGACTGGCACGAGGCATTACCTGTTTTAAATACATGCATACAATCATTTCCGAGTTATAAAACTAGATCAAATTTGAAACTTTTCAATAATTGTCTAAAAGACCTTGATATGGGCCTACGAGGCCCAAAACAAGCTTTGAAAACGGTACGGAATAGTTCAAACATTTTTGGAAACTTTGAAAAAATACCACTTGAAACAGGGGCACACGCCCGTGTGGTCAATTCGACATGGCCATGCTGAAGGCCCGTGTGACTCACACGGCCTAAGCAAAATAGGGACACGCCCGTATCCCTTACCCATGTGGAATTATTTTCTAATTCGAACCTACAGGGGTTTTCACACGGCCGGACACACACCCGTAACTATAGCCCGTGTCTATAGCCCGTGTCACTCCCACGGCCATGACATGCCCGTGTCGCAGCTCGTGTGCAAAAACCTTGACATTTTGTTTCTGACGTCAGCAACCAATTAGGGGCACACGGCCAAGGCACACACCCATGGCCAAGGGCCGTGTTCTCTACACGGCTGAGACACAACGCCGTGTCTCTGCCTGTGTTTTTACTACCATGCATACTAACTTGCGAATTCGAGGTGCAAGGGATACACGACTGGACAACACGCCCATGGGGTGGATCATGTGTCGCACATGGCCTAGACACACGCCCGTGTGTCTACCCCTGTGGACAAAAATTAGGCTATCTACCAAGCCTTTTTTCCATCCTTACTTATACCAACCTACAAAGTAACCCATACCACTAATCCATAGAGTAATACAAAGCCAATTCAACCACAACAAGATATCTAGAAACAACCCCATTGCACTTTAACAATCCAACTAGTACTTGTTCATTCATGCAATTTGCCCATCCATGAAACATCATCAATTACATATCATAGATAAATGTTAGCCATTATTTGTGGCCTTAAATAAAATAAAGGGTTTCACCCCAAGCCAACCAATTTTGCCAAATCATAAAGACACAAAACTCAAAAGCCAAAGTCCTATACATGCCATAATCAAAATAAAAGAACTAACTATACCAAGTGCTTCAAATGATAGTGTGAACGAGGCCTCTGATGCTATTTGATCCGCGGGCTAATTTGGCGACACTACAAGGAAATGGAAAGGAAAATGGGTAAGCATAAAGCTTAGTAAGTCACATGTAAATAATGAAATAGCTACAAGTTACCCTAAGGGATCATATCCTAACATAACTCAATTTTCACACAAAAGTGAGGATTCATAAATATTAATTGTTCATATTCATCTCTCACCAAGCATACAATGTTGATTGAATTCACATTTCATACTTCGTGTAAAATACACAGATGGTCATAAGCATAACTTACTCACTTTCCTTCCTTACTAAACATACAATGTAAATGAAGTTCGTATTTTGAAATTCTCATTTAGGTACCTGTACCACTCACCACATGGTCATAAGTTCTCTCATTTCGATATAAATCATAAATCTTCCGTTGAACCATTTGGAATACTACAGGATATTTATTAGCCCCAAACATGGGATAAGACGCCGACGCCATGTCCTAGACATGGTCTTACACTGGCTAGCACATCAATTTCAATGCCATGTCCCAGATAGGTCTTACACTGACTTTCATATATCAAGGCCGATGCCATGTCCCAGGCAGGTCTTATACTGGCTCTCATCTATCGGTGTCGATGCCACGTCCCAGCCAAGTCTTACACTAGCTTGTATATCTCGAGGTCGATGCATGTCCTGGACATGTCTTACACTAGCTCTCGTCTTAATGCCAATACATGTCCCAGACATGTCTTACACTAGCTAGTATTCTCAAGGCCGATGCATGTCCCAGACATGTCTTACACTAGCACACATATCACCCAATGTCTTGGCATAAATATCCAAATCTATTACTAATGTTCAACCGGAAGTTTTCATTATACAAATTCTCATTCACAACGCAAATCAAAAATTCATACCATACTAATCGTACAATACATGATAATATTGAATTATCATTATTTACGTACAACTTACCTTGGCTTACAAAAGGTGAGCAACTAATCGGCCTAATCCACAAGCTTGGCCTTTCCCTGGTCCAAGTCTGGTTTTCGTATTTCTTGATCTAACATAATAAAAAATCACTCATTTAATTACTAAATAAATTTAGACAATAAAAAATACACATTTTTGGCAAAATGACCATTTTGCCCCTAAACTTTCACAAATTGACCATTTTACCCCTAGGATTGAAAATTAATTTTTATCGAATTTCTTCATGTCTTAGCCTAAAATAACCCTTTTTACTCTTATAGAAACCCAAAATTTCCATTATTTCACAAAAGTACCATCTATTTTACAAACTTTACAAAATGGTCCTATGAGGGTTTTCATGAGAAGTCCTTTCATAAAAGTTGTTTATTTAACAACCAAGGTTCATTTTCTTCCATAAAAACTTAGCAAACATCATAAATTATTTCATGGAAAATCCGTAGACTATCAACCATTTGCCAAAATAGTCCCCTCAATAGATAGTTCATGCTACAAGGGTTCCAAAGGTACCAGAATCATCAAAAATAACCATCTAAATCACTTACTTGAGAGGGGTATAAGTGGATGAAAGTTTCAGCTTCCAGAAACCCCATTCTTGCTAAAAATTTCGGTGGAGGAGAAAGGAAAAATGAAAAAGATGATGGCTAGTCACTAGGGTAATATTTTATTACACATTAAGTCACCTACCCCTTGACCATTTGATTTTCTTGTCCCCTATGGCCGGCCATCAACTTCTAAAGGACCTAATTGCACTTTAAAGACCCCTAATTTTGGTTCTCTAGCTATTTCACACCTTTAGCTAGTAAAACAAAACTTTTGCCCTTTATGCGATTTAGTCCTTTTTCGCAATTAGGCTCACAAACTCTAAAATTAATCCACCAAATTTTTCATACACTCACATAAACATACTATGACACCAAAATAATAACAAAAAATAATTTCTCAACCTCGAATGTGTGGTCCAAAAACCACTGTTTCGACTAAGCCCAAAATCGGGCCGTTACAATTTTATTATAGTTTAAAGGTTGGGAATTAGTCATAGGTGAATTATAAGATGAACGGAATTGGTTTTAGGTGAAAAGATTAAGTATAGATTGAGATATTCGAATTTAAAGTCTGCTATGTTATAAGTTTCAGTTACATGGGAGGATAGCTTAGGGTTATGGTTTTTATTGCTTGTGGTGAGTTCTTAGCTAATTATTGAATGCATTGTTGTGTGAATTATTTTGTTGAAGTTTCAAATTCGATAGGACCTTCTACGAGTAGAGATAAAGGCAATGAAAAACTAGTTTGAGTTTTCAACTTTTCGGCGAAAGCATAATTGGTGAGCGTTTGGAATAATTGCTTGTGGACATGATTCAATGAGTTATTTGGGAATTTTGTTGTAGCCTAAACCCCTACTCTAAATTTTGAGTGTAAGCTTTCTCATAACTGTGTTATCTTGTGAACAATGTGCTTATGTGTTTATGAATATGTGAATTGAGATGAGATGCTATAACATATGATATGTGTTTATGTTAACCATTTTGAAAGTGCATATGTGTACATGATATGTGACAGCCTTAAAACGACCCTAGTCGGAATGTGGTTTCAGGACCACAAAACCGAGGCATAAAAATAATTTGATATTTATTTTGATGCCTATAATATGTTAACTCATGTGTGACATTTTGATGCTTTAATTTAGAGTTATAAATGTGAATTTCACTAGAAAGGACCTAGTAGTAAACTTTAAAAGTATGAGGGGGAAATGTGCAATGACTAGTTGATCATGCATGCAAAAATGAGGGGTTTGCATGTCAACTTCCCCATTTATTAGCTAATGGCAGGCCATGACAAGGGTGTATGGGCTAAACATGTCATGAAACATGTTTTGTTGGTGCATTAGGGAGAAACAATAAACAAATAAGTATGGGTGATAAAGAAAGAAAAAAAATGTGTGTGAAGGCTTCTCCTCCCCCATTGCTGTGAGTAGAGGAAAAGAGAAGAAAAAATTGTTGTTCATCTTTTTTCACTTTCTTTGAGCTGAAATTCTAAGGAAGAAGGAAGGGTCTTGCTTCATGCTTGGTTTGGAGGGGATTAGGAGGAGGTTTGGCCATACTTGTGTTGAGATTAAGGTAAGTTTGATGTTTTGCCATGAGATTCATGTATATTTAGTAGTTAGCTTGAGTTCTAACTAGCCATGGTTCAAATCCTCACTATGTCATGGAGATGATATTCGGCTAAGGTGAGATTGTGTTGACATCATTTGCATGCTAAAAGTGAAACTTTGTAATGGTGCATGTGATGGTGGATTGATGATTTTGAATATTCTTTTTAACACTTTTGAGTGAGAGTTTGATAGATACTATGAGATTAAACTTCATGACATTGTAAGCTTGTAAGTTGGATGATGAAATCCATGCTTTGTGATGGTAAATGGTGTGGAAGGAACATTCGCCATGATGAAAATATATGGGATAGTTATAATCAATTTGAGATTCGCCCTTGCACCTACATGCATATATGTTGCACATGATGTATTGGTATGACATATATACTATCTCAAGGTATATATTTTGCATATGATGATGTTTCGATTATGGAATAAATGAGAGATGTGTATTGAGCTACGATATGTAATACGTTAGTTAGTAAAATGTATGCTGTTTTTGTGTGGTATTAAGTGTATGATTGGCCTCAACATGGACATGCATATTCGCCACATGAGGGAAATTGGTGTGCATGCATTCGGTTAGAGGCAAGCATATTGATGCCTAACGAGTATATATATTGGCTAAGTACCTTGTATTCCTCTTCGATGCTCAAATGATTAAACCGATTTATTTGTTAAATTAAGCTCAAGAGCAAAGGGGAACTAGATCCGACAAAGGGAAGGAAAAAGTGGTCGATTAGCCATTGAAATCGTTCGACGACATCCTATGTAAGTTCTTGAGTAATAGAGCTTAAATTCTGAATTGATTAGATCATGTTTAAAGCAAATTAAAATCATGCTCTTTGTGTGTGGCTATTGAGCCGAAATTGCAAATGTGATAAGTGACTTGTGTTTGAATTTTGCTAATGAAAACGAAATATGAATGTGTTATGATTTATTGATAAATGTACATGGTTATTCGAATGATATCCGGGCTAAGTCCCGAAGGCTTTGTGCTAAGTGACTAAATCCGAATAAGATCCGACGGCATACGTGCGAGTTACTAAATCCGGACTAAGATCCGAAGGCTTTCGAGCGAGCTACTAAATCCGGGTTAAGTCCCGAAGGCATTCGTGCGAATTTCTGTAATCGGGCTATGTCCCGAAGGCATTTGAATGTGTAGCCATATCCGGTTAAACTCAAGATACGTGATTCAAGAATGAATGAACTGCTGTAAAATTTCAGCTAATACGCTTGAAAATTCCAGCAACGAGGTATGTTCGTATGTGCTTTGGAATAGTTGATTCCTTGAATAATACTCGCTCAATCGAGAAATGAGCTTTCGGCATTTGGCTAAGATGAACCCTTATGTATGAATATAGGGGTTGGAATGTGAAATAAGTATGATATTGAGAATTTGTGCATATGAAATTATCCGTTAGCTATATGAATGTTATGCTTTTGTTGTGCTGGAATCCTTGCTCTAACTTACTAAGCATAAATTGCTTACTCCGTTTCTCTGTTTCTCTGTCTATAGATTTTGGCTCGTCACCTCGGACTCGGGATTTCTGGAAGTCAAGTCTCCCACACTATCAAAGTCCCTTTCGGTATATATTTTGGTTGGATTTTGAAATGGCATGTATAGGACTACCCTTTTGTTGCGTTTTAAGTACTTTTGTGATGTATGTGTGTACGACCATGCGAAAATGGCTCGTAAAAGTGGAGTATGGCATTAGACCATTTGTGCTTATGTATATATGTATGGTTTTATGATGTGACTACGGACTGAATGGAAGTGTGAGCAAATGATCAGCCATTGGAATGGCTAAAATGATATTATGTGGACCTATGTATGACAAAACTTTAGTTGGTCCATAGAAACCACGAAATAGGTAAGGTTTACTGAAAAACAGATGCTGACAGCAGCAGTGGTGTGGATTTGAAAAATCACTAAAAATTGTAGGAATGGAATTAAATAGTGAATAAATTATGTAAATGAACCTTGATGAATATACTTTCATATGGAAGAAACAAAACGGTCATATGAATTATATGTTAAGATATATTAAAGTTCTCGTGAAACAGGGCCAGAACGGTTTCTGGATCCCCTGTTCCGACTTTAGAAATTCATTTTAAATTAACCAGAGATAATTAGGAGTCATGCCATATATTTATAGATTTCTCTCTAAGTCTAGTTTCTATAGAAACAGACTGCATCAGTATTGAAGCCCTGTACAGGGAGATATCCAATTCGTAACGCACGAAGGTCAGTGTAGTCGATCCCTGCAACAGGGGAGACTTTAACTAATAAACTGTACTAATTGGATCGACCAAAAATTCTAGAAAAAAATATGTAGATGGAAATATGAGTCTTGTTTCAGGGAAAAATTACGAAACAAATTTTCGAGCTTTGAAACTCAAGATATGATTTTTAAGGCGACACTGACGCAGTGACTAGCTTGTCTGGAAATTTCTAAATGGACTGTGAAGATAGTTAAACTAAGTTTGTGTGCACCTTGTGTTCGATTCCGGTAACGGACTCGGGTACGGGGTGTTACATGATATGTATATGTTAAATGTTAATGATAGTTTTTTGCTAAATATGCAAATATACAGTGATAGTGTATGGATAATCGGTAAGTGATGTATTTGATTTCTGATATTTTAGCCTTGTGATCTTGAAACTGTTGGATATAGTTGGCATGCCATAGTATTGTGAGTACTCACCTATATGTACAGTGATTTTGGGCGTTGAGGCCCTCTGACATGTTGGAGGGATAAGGGAATGTAAGCTAAGCTCCATTCAACGGGACATGTGAGGGGAAATGTAACATCTCGAATTATGGCCTAGTCAAAATAGTGATTTTGAGACCACAAATTCGAGATAAAAATAATTATTTTATGATTCTTATGAGGATTATGTTATGAATGCATGCATATGATAAAGTTTCATAAAGAAATTCTATGCATAAAATGTCTAATTGCATTTTAGGAACCAAATTGAATAAAGTGCAAAACTTGCATTCTAGAAGATTTAAGCATGAAATTACTTTATATTATGAATTGGAGAGTCCTAATTAGCAATTTGACCAATTTATATAATTTTGGACAAAAATGGACATGCATAGGAAAAATGTAAAAGAGAAACCCTAGGGGTATTTTGGTCATTTAGTAATTAAAAGAATAAAAAGGGAAAAATAAGTCAAAATTGGTGTCCATCTTCTTCCTTCATTGTAGAAAATTGCAAGACACCATAGCTAGGGTTTGCTCAACATTTCCAAGCTTGATTGTAAGTGCATCCTAGCCTCGTTTTTAATGTTCTTTTGAATTTTTGAAGTCCTTGAAGCATGGTTTACCCGTTTTTAGCTATATTTTGAGCTAGGGTTCATGTATGAAAATTGAATCATGTACAACATGCATGTTTTTGATGATTAATGGAGGAATATGAATGTTTGAGGCAAGATAAACATCTTTTACTAGGTGATTTTTAGTGAAAACATCTAAATAAGGGACTTGTTTGTAAAGTGTTAAGGTGAGTAGTAATAATGTGAAATAAAAGAAAATATGGGCTGATATGAGCATAATAAAGGTTCAGCTAGGCTTGGGTAACCAAGAAAATGCATGCATTCCATTTTACGAGCCTAGGGACTAAATCGTAAATATGTAAAAGTTTAGGGGTCAAAATGTAAATTTGAAAAGTATGATTTATGGACCCATTTGAATAATGGGAATAATAAATAAGTTAAATTTGGCATTATAGATCAAGAAAAACGTGAATCGGGACTTGATTGAGGAAAGAATAAAGTATACGACGATTAGGCTCGATTATCATCATTTTGTACCGAGGTAAGTACATATGCAAATAATATGGTGTTGTAATATGTTTTTAATGCTTTAACATATTATGATAAATATTGTATTGTGATTATGAGTTATATGCTTATTGAACGTTACGAAAGCATTAATGTTATTATGGCCATTACATACGACGTGACGAGCAAGTGTGATAAAGATATTATATGCAAGTGAGGAAAATCTCGTTTGAACCTTAGGAATAGTTTAGGATACAAGTAACATGTCACTAGGAATTTCGAAATCCGAGCTCATTGAGTTGGTCTGAGTTTATGATATATGTGAGAAATCCAAACTTGTTAAGTTGGTCCAAGTTTGTGATATAAGTGAAGCATCCGAGCTCGTTGAGTTGGTCCGAGTTCATTTTGGATGCGATGCATGTGACATTTGAGCTCGTTGAGTTGGTCCGAGTTCATTATGGATGTACACATATTATGAGGTAGCTTTAGCTACGTATGTATATGTGGCACTTAGGTGCAAGTTTCAGCGTATCCAATAGTATTTCGAGTGTTCAACGGGTAATGAAATAAATGTGATGAAAGTCCCAAAGAGGACATATGAAAGAGGTATGGTTATCGATACTTTACGACGGGTACAAGTATGTATGCTAAACCTATGAGTAATGCCTTGATAAAGATCGGTTTACAATGAGCAAGTATATATGTGCATATGATGAATAAGCAAAAAGGTTTGAATGATGAATACTCTTATGTATATTTTGTTATGTTTTGCATGTTGAATCTTTACTATCAATTCATATTATTTGTACGTGGACTTACTAAGCTTTAATGCTTACTCCCCTTTCTTTCCATTCTTTGTAATTCTGCCAAGCTAGGTCGGGGATCAAAAGTTGTCGAAGTATTCGATCACACTATCAAAAGACTATTGGGTATAGTGAAATTATTATTTTGAGTATGGCATGTATAGGACAGTTGGTCATTTTGTGATATGTGTCATGCTATTTGGCCAATTTGTGAAGGCCTATGATGATGATTCTTTTTGTAATGGCTATGTGATATGGCTCATATTTGATCATTTGGGTTGTAATCTAGTTACCCATACATGCATGTGCTAGTGTTTTGATGGTAAGATATGTTATTGTTTGGTGAGTGCATGATAATGATGTGATATATTATTGATCGATGAATGTATGGTAAAGTATGAATCTGGTGCTAAAGGATAAGGGATGACCTAATAGTTTAAAATGACCATATGCATGAAATTGGTGTGGAATGCCTTTAAATGATGCAACAAATGAATGTGCAATAGGATGATATTATAAATATGCGAAAGTGCCATGGTGGGAATAATTGAGTGTCTAAATATGTCATGTTGCATGTTATAAAATATGTTTGAATGCATAAGTGATTGAAGGTGACTATTGGCTTGGAAAATAGCCTTTAAATGATCTACACGGGTAGACACACGGACATGTGCCTAGACCGTGTGTGACACACGGTTTGCCCCCTGGGCATGTTGAATGGCCGTGTGTCCCCTGCACCTAAAATTTCTAAGTCAGTATGCATGACAGTAAACACACGGGTAGAGACACGACCGTGTGTCTCAACCGTGTGGAGGACACGGCCTAGCACACGGGCGTGTGCCTTGCCCATGTGCCCTAAAATGAGTGATGATGTCATAAACAGAATGTCTAGGTTTTTGGACACAGGCGATGACACGGGCGTGTCTAGCCCGTGTGACAGACAGTGCTAGGGACATGGGCGTGTGCTCGACCGTGTGAAAACCTCTATAAGTTCAGAATGAAAAATAAATTCTAGAAATTCCACACGAGTATGGGACACGCACACGAGCGTATGCATTGCCTCCATACGGTCCTGTGAGGCTTAAACCTAGAAATTTTCTTAGAATTTTCCTAAGTTCTCGGTTTAGTCCTGGATTACTTTTAATGTATGTTTTGGACCTCGTAGGTCCATGATAAGGATAGTATGATTTTGTTTGATCGGTTTTAATTTGGAATGAAATTTTATGACCCGTATTTTCTGGAAATACCCTGTTTATGTTCGATAATGCCTCGTACCTCGTCCCGATTGGGTAAGGGGTGTTACAGGAAATAAGGAGAGTGTTAGCTTTACACTTCACATTTCGGAGATGTTTGACTCTATGAGTCTAAGTTTGGTGTGATCGAGATCCGCGTATCCTATGAGTCATGATAGAGCTCACTTTTATGTTTCATAGCTCAAGTGTCAAATAATCTTAAAATGTATATATGTGTAATGTGATGTATGCCTAAATGAGTATATGACCATTATACAATTTATCTGTAACACCCCTATCCCGTATCCGTCGCCGGAATAGGTAAAGGGGCATTACCGGACTTGAAACTCATATCCGAACAGTAAAAATTTTGAATATTTTTTTTATTTTTTTTAAAGAACGTTCCTTTAGGTAAATACTAAAGACAGTCAGGGATACAATTTAACTGCTATAAGTACACATTCAAAAGATGCCATTTTCACATGGCTTATATACATTAACCAAAATATTCTTGACCTTTGGTCTATTCTTTACATGCCATAAAATAATTCAAAACATAACAGTAACAAGCAGTGGATAGTGATAGTGTGACTAGTTGCTGACGATCCCCGAGCCTGTAGCTTCCAAATGAGATCTATAAAACAGAGGAAACAAAGTAAACGGAGTAAGCATTACAATGCTTAGTAAGTTTTAAGCAGTGTCAACAGATAACAATCAAATTATAACATAGTTGTTCGTATTTTTATTTCACTCTTCCTTCGGGCATACCATCCCTTTACCGAATATGCCCATCTCATCATATATAATAGACAGATAAATTCTCACTTGATAGTGATCTCTTATAAACATAGAACAGTCTTATTGCTTTACTCCCATATGCATCACATAACGACCTTGTGATTTAGTCCAAATCAAGCTTAAATATAATCTCAAAATACATACCTGACCAGCTTAACGCATTGAACGTATTTATTACCAATTGTTACTATGAAGTCGTATAATCTTATGCTTTACTCGAATCTTCAGCGAAACCTTTAGCTCGAATAGTCCCCACACGTAGTTATCGGGTCTTACCTGGACAAAATCTCCACACGTAGTCATCGGGTCTTACCCGGAATATATTTCCAAGTTTCATGTACATTTAATCACATGTTACAACATTCACATCGACTGTCATATTTGTAATTCATTTGCCTCATCAAATATCTAATAATACACACCTTTCACATTTGGTCATTCGGCCACAATATACACACATCTCCTACATATTTCACACTAGCCATTCGGCTTTACCACATATACATATCTCATACATATTTCACACTAGCCATTCGGCTTTACCACATATACATATCTCATTCATATTTCACACTAGCCATTCGGCTTTACCACATATACATATCTCATTCATATTTCACACTAGCCATTCGGCTTTACCACATATACATATCTCATATATATTTCACACTAGCCATTCGGCTTTACCACATATACATATCTCATACATATTTCACACTAGCCATTCGGCTTTACCACATATACATATCTCATATATATTTCACACTAGCCATTCGGCTTTACCACATATACATATCTCATACATATTTCACATTAGCCATTCGGCTTTACCACATATACATATCTCATACATATTTCACACTAGCCATTCGGCTTTACCATATATACATATCTCATTCATATTTCACACTAGCCATTCGGCTTTACCACATATACATATCTCATATATATTTCACACTAGCCATTCGGCTTTACCACATATACATATCTCATACATATTTCACACTAGCCATTCGGCTTTACCACATATACATATCTCATTCAAATTTCACACTAGCCATTCGGCTTTACCACATATACATATATATTTATCTTGTACATCAATTTCAGCAATAGCTTATAACCAACTCAAATAGTTTCATCAATGTTTACAACAAATTCACATATTCACTACAAGCTGTTTTCCTGAGCAATAGTGACTAAATTATTTATAACTGGAGCTACAAAACTCAAAATCAATTGCCGTTAATTTTCCCTGAATATAGACTCATATATATTCCAATTTTCAGAATTTTAGGTTTGGCCAATCAATACCAGATGTTTCTTAAAGTTTCCCCTGTTTCACTGTTTGACTAATCTGACCACTCTTCACTACGAATCAAATTTCTCATTGTACAGAATTCAAAATATGTTCTATTTGATTTAATTTGAAACTAGACTCATTAAGGAGTCTAAGAATATAAATTTTATCTTATAACCATTTTTGTACAAATTATAATGATTTTCTAAAAAGCGAGCAGGGATTTGAGTCATTCGACAACTGTCTCACACAACTTTAAATATCTCTTTATAGGAAATTTCTTTGCTTACACGGTCTCTTTTATAAGAAACTAGACTAATTAAGATTTGATTAAATATTTTATTCAGCCTATAATTCCACACCAACAATTTATAGTGATTTTCTAAAATCACGTTATCTTCTTCTTGTCCTAAGCAAATTATTACAATTTGCTCTTAAATTTCAAGTCCAAACACTTATGAACTTACCATTTGAGTTTAAGACATATCATGGCCACATCATATCTTATTAAATCAACTCATTATGTCCTAATATGATTGAATTTACTCAACTTTTAATCACTTAAAACTTACCTCGGAAGTTGCTTAGAGCGATTCTGACGGCTCTTGATCACTTTTCCTTTCCTTTATCCAACTTTGATCCTCTAGGCTCTTGAGCTAAATCAAACAATTTACTTCCCAAATTAAACATAGTCATCGACATCCATATACATTTTATACTAGCGAAATGTACCATCAAGATATACTTTACTCAAATAATTTACCTTGGCCGATCATGTATAATGTTTTGTAGCTTAATAAATTTAACATACATTATGTATTTATAATATTTGTGCAGCCAATTATCCATGGTCATACACACACAATCAAAATAAATACCAAATTTCCCTAGCCGAATACACATATAAGTACATAATGCACATTTAGCATTTTTATTTACTTCATGATACATTCGGCCTTGGCATAATTTCATTAAAAATCCCTATTAGCCACTTCACCAATCAATTATATCATCTACTTAATATTTCATAACTTATCATGCTAGCTGAATATTATTTATTCAAGTTCATCATCTTCATATTCGGCATTAGCATCAAATATAATAGCCAATTCTTCCCACTTTGAATCTATGCATCCATTTAATCATAGTTTGTTCAAGCACTCATACAACAAGATTCATCCAATTTAACAAGAAACAAAAACTTTATTCCTCCATAGCTACAATGGCCGAAAGATCTAGACATCTCAATACCGAAATTTCTAACATGGGTTGCCTAAAGAATTTGGTAGGGAGTTCAAATTTATCTAACATTTCAAGTAACTTAACACATCCATATAGCTAACATGCTAGTAGTATCAAGGCATCAACTAAAATTTTGAAGCCTCTTAGCCGAATCCTAACTCTCCAACAACTCCAATTTCATCCATGAGATAAATAGAAGTAGGCTAACCCTTCAAAGGATGTGTAAACCTCCAAAAGCAACATTGAACATACCTTAATCTAAAAACCACATTGGCGAACTTCCCTCTTCTTCTTCCTTCAATTCACAAAGAATGGAGGAGCAACCTAGCTAATTTTTATTTCTCCCTACTAACCACTATTATTTTATTACCCATGTTCTTATTTTATTATTTCTAACATAAAACACTAACATAAAATGTTTATAATACATTTTAACCCATAGCAAACCCATTATTTTCATAACATGCACTAATAGATCCTTATAGATTAACCCATCACATTTCAAAGTGTCACACATAAGTCCTATTAACTAAATTCACATGCAATTGACCAAATCGAAGCTCAAAACTTTCACACACTCATATTCACATATTTTAGACAATAAATATTATACTCAAATACTTCGGTGACTCGGTTTAGCGGTCCCGAAACCACTTTCCGACTAGGGTCAATTTAGGGCTGTCACAACTCTCCCCCACTTAAGAAATTTTCGTCCCCGAAAATTTCTACCGATGCCTAGTTTACGATAACGTCCTCTTATTGAATTATATCCATATAAATATTAGCTCATCGATAGCAATTGTAATTCATTACTGATTTCGCATCGATCTACAAAATCATTTTCTTATCTTAAAACAAATACATAAACATTTCTACAAGTATGCACATATATCTCATTTTCTTGATTTCATAAGCAATAATCACTGAATTTAATTCACAAATGCATTTCAAACACATATTAAGCACATATTAACATGTATAATTCACATCATCAACCCACATATTTGTAACCCACATTTTCATTCATGTATAAGTCAGTAACTTTGATCGAAAGTACACATATACTCAAACATCCCAATAAATATCCTTTATAACTCCATCATATCTCACTATTCAACTTAACCTATTTCCAACAGAAAATCAACTTCCACATACCTGAACATTGAATTCATTTAGCACATTCAATCACCGTTAACGATACCCGTATATAATCGATTTGGCATAAAGCCTTATATATTATACCAGCATGGGATTTATATTAGCACATAACCCATATATCCAAAATTATCAGCATTCATCAAAAATTCTTACAGACTTTCAAATGTCGAACTTAATCGAAATAATTTCTTGAACATGATTAACAAAAATAGGGGTCATTTAGCAATAGCACATATGACTTCATATACCAAGCATTCCATAAACTAAATCTGTAACACATTTATAACATGAATTAATTTCTTAACAACATATCCACCATCTTAAATCAATGCCTTCGTTCCATACGAGGTCTTACATGAATCTTGTTTTACTCACTTAATGTCTACTGACCGATCTCGTACACATAGTGCTCGGTTGAAGAACTCGCACTCTCAGTGCCTCTAATCATTTGCACATATAGTGCCCCTATTCATTTGTTGTTACACATTGAAATGACTTAACCAAGTCTATAAACATCATGTATGTACACTTTTAAACATATCCTTTCATTTAAATTTGAATTCGTATAGTAATGAACACTTAAACTTTGCTCAAATTACCGGCACGAAGACTACTAGGCACGGAGGCCCGAATGCACATCACCAGCATGATTGCTCTTCGGGACCTAGCCCGTATAACACCAACACGAATGCTCTTGAGACTTAGCCGGATATAACACCAAAGACGAATGCTCTTGGGACTTAGCCGGATATAACATCAAGACGAATGCTCTTGGGACTTAGCCGGATATAACTCCAAAGACGAATGCTCTTGGGACTTAGCCGGATATAACATCAGCACAAATGCTCTTCGGGACTTAGCCGGATATAACACCAAAGACGAATGCTCTTGGGACTTAGCCGGATATAACATCAAGACGAATGCTCTTGGGACTTAGCTCGGACATAACACCAAGACGAATGCTCTTGGGACTTAGCCCGCTATATAACTCTCAATTCTCATGTACATATACATATATAACAATACACATTAGTATATCATTTACATTACTTGAATACAAACACAACATGCTTATCGACCATTCAACTTTCAGTTCCATAGCCACATACAAAGATCACATTTATAGTCGTAACACTCTTTCAAAATTGCATCACTTATACCCTTATAATTCAATCCAAATCAAAATTCAAATACGAGTACATGATACGTACCTGATCAACTTAATGATTTAAGCATATCCAAGTGAAGTTATATCGCAAATTCTCATAGTCAGAAGCTTGCTACAGCTCAATCGGGATCAAAATTCATTACAATACAACAAACACATTTTAATAGTAAAAAATCATCACACTATCACTTTATCACTTTATGGAATGTATAAATAGACTCACGCGTGCTACGTTAGTCCTAGAATCGACGAAACCGTAGCTCTGATACCAAGAAAATGTAACACCCCTATCCCGTATCCGTCGCTGGAATAGGTAAAGGGGCATTACCGGACTTGAAACTCATATCCGAACAGTAAAAATTTTGAATATTTTTTTTTATTTTATTTTTTTTAAAGAACGTTCCTTTAGGTAAATACTAAAGACAGTCAGGGATACAATTTAACTGCTATAAGTACACATTCAAAAGATGCCATTTTCGCATGGCTTATATACATTAACCAAAATATTCTTCGACCACTGGTCTATTCTTTACATGCCATAAAATAATTCAAAACATAACAGTAACAAGCAGTGGATAGTGATAGTGTGACTAGTTGCTGACGATCCCCGAGCCTGTAGCTTCCAAATGAGATCTATAAAACAGAGGAAACAAAGTAAACGAAGTAAGCATTACAATGCTTAGTAAGTTTTAAGTAGTGTCAACAGATAACAATCAAATTATAACATAGTTGTTCGTATTTTTATTTCACTCTTCCTTCGGGCATACCATCCCTTTACCGAATATGCCCATCTCATCATATATAATAGACAGATAAATTCTCACTTGATAGTGATCTCTTATAAACATAGAACAGTCTTATTGCTTTACTCACATATGCATCACATAACGACCTTGTGATTTAGTCCAAATCAAGCTTAAATATAATCTCAAAATACATACCTGACCAGCTTAACGCATTGAACGTATTTATTACCAATTGTTACTGTGAAGTCGTATAATCTTATGCTTTACTCGAATCTTCAGCGAAACCTTTAGCTCAAATAGTCCCCGCACGTAGTTATCGGGTCTTACCCGGACAAAATCTCCACACGTAGTCATCGGGTCTTACCCGGAATATATTTCCAAGTTTCATGTACATTTAATCACATGTTACAACATTCACATCGACTGTCATATTTGTAATTCATTTGCCTCATCAAATATCTAATAATACACACCTTTCACATTTGGTCATTTGGCCATAATATACACACATCTCCTACATATTTCACACTAGCCATTCGGCTTTACCACATATACATATCTCATACACACTAGCCATTCGGCTTTACCACATATACATATCTCATTCATATTTCACACTAGCCATTCGGATTTACCACATATACATATCTCATTCATATTTCACACTAGCCATTCGGCTTTACCACATATACATATCTCATATATATTTCACACTAGCCATTCGGCTTTACCACATATACATATCTCATACATATTTCACACTAGCCATTCGGCTTTACCACATATACATATCTCATACATATTTCACACTAGCCATTCGGCTTTACCACATATACATATCTCATACATATTTCACATTAGCCATTCGGCTTTACCACATATACATATCTCATACATATTTCACACTAGCCATTCGGCTTTACCACATATACATATCTCATATATATTTCACACTAGCCATTTGGCTTTACCACATATACATATATATTTATCTTGTACATCAATTTCAGCAATAGCTTATAACCAACTCAAATAGTTTCATCAATGTTTACAACAAATTCACATATTCACTACAAGCTGTTTTCCTGAGCAATAGTGACTAAATTATTTATAACTGGAGCTACAAAACTCAAAATTAATTTCCATTAATTTTCCATGAATATAGACTCATATATATTCCACCCATAAAATTTTCAGAAATTTAGGTTTGGCCAATCAATACCAGATTTTTCTTAAAGTTTCCCCTGTTTCACTGTTTGACTAATCTGACCACTCTTCACTACGAATCAAATTTCTCATTGTACAGAAGTCAAAATATGTTATATTTTATTTCATTTGAAACTAGACTCATTGAGGAGTCTAAGCATATAAATTTTATCTTATAACCATTTTTGTACAAATTATAATGAGTTTCTAAAAACAGAACAGGGGATTTCGGAGTCATTCTGACACTGTCTCACACAACTTTAAATATCTCTTTATAGGAAATTTCTTTGCTTACACGGTCTCTTTTATAAGAAACTAGACTAATTAAGCTTTGATTACATATTTTATTCAGCCTATAATTCCACACCAACAATTTATAGTGATTTTATAAAATCACATTACTGCTGCTGTCCTAAGCAAATTATTACAATTTGCTCTTAAATTTCCAAGTCCAAACACTTATGAACTTACCATTTGAGTTTAAGACATATCATGGCCACATCATATCTTATTAAATCAACTCATTATGTCCTAATATGATTGAATTTACTCAACGTTTAATCACTTAAAACTTACCTCGGAAGTTGCCAAACGATTACGACGGCTCTTCGATCACTTTTTCCTTTCCCTTATCCAACTTTGATCCTCTAGGCTCTTGAGCTAAATCAAACAATTTACTTCCCAAATTAAACATAGTCATACGACATCCATATACATTTTATACTAGCCGAAATGTACCATCAAGATATACTTTACTCAAATAATTTACCTTGGCCGATCATGTATAATGTTTTGTAGCTTAATAAATTTAACATACATTATGTATTTATAATATTTGTGCAGCCAATTATCCATGGTCATACACACACAATCAAAATAAATACCAAATTTCCCTAGCCGAATACACATATAAGTACATAATGCACATTTAGCATTTTTATTTACTTCATGATACATTCGGCCTTGGCATAATTTCATTAAAAATCCCTATTAGCCACTTCACCAATCAATTATATCATCTACTTAATATTTCATAACTTATCATGCTAGCTGAATATTATTTATTCAAGTTCATCATCTTCATATTCGGCATTAGCATCAAATATAATAGCCAATTCTTCCCACTTTGAATCTATGCATCCATTTAATCATAGTTTGTTCAAGCACTCATACAACAAGATTCATCCAATTTAACAAGAAACAAAAACTTTATTCCTCCATAGCTACAATGGCGAAAGATCTAGACATCTCAATACCGAAATTTCTAACATGGGTTGCCTAAAGAATTTGGTAGGGAGTTCAAATTTATCTAACATTTCAAGTAACTTAACACATCCATATAGCTAACATGCTAGTAGTATCAAGGCATCAACTAAAATTTTGAAGCCTCTTAGCCGAATCCTAACTCTCCAACAACTCCAATTTCATCCATGAGATAAATAGAAGTAGGCTAACCCTCCAAAGGATGTGTAAACCTCCAAAAGCAACATTGAACATACCTTAATCTAAAAAACCACATTGGCCGAACTTCCCCTCTTCTTCTTCCTTCAATTCACGGCAATGGAGGAGAAACCTAGCTAATTTTTTGTTTCTCCCCTACTAACCACTATTATTTTATTACCCATGTTCTTATTTTATTATTTCTAACATAAAACAGTAACATAAAATGTTTATAATACATTTTAACCCATAGCATGGCCGGCCACTACTTGTCATAGGTGGAAATTTGACATGCAAACCCATTATTTTCATAACATGCGCTAATAGATCCTTATAGATTAACCCATCACATTTCAAAGTGTCACACATAAGTCCTACTAACTAAATTCACATGCAATTGACCAAATCGAAGCTCAAAACTTTCACACACTCATATTCACATATTTTAGACAATAAATATTATACTCAAATACTTCGGTGACTCGGTTTAGCGGTCCCGAAACCACTTTCCGACTAGGGTCAATTTAGGGCTGTCACATTATCTATAAAGATGTTTTGAATATTGTGATATATGCTTGAATGTCAGGTGATTATATGTGTAATAGGATATATGCTTAAAAGTGAATATGTTTACCACGTAAAAGAACTAGTAACAATGCATGAGTAAGTATAATATGACACTAGAGTTGGAACTGTTGAGGTTATGCTATATGGTTTTTTCGTTGATGCGTGATGAATTGTTTGCATTGTGATTATTCTGAGCATTCACTGAGCTTGTTAAGCTCACTCACTCCTTTTAAACCCTTACAGATTAGTCGGGAGCTGGTGTGAACGGTGTGGTTTTCGAGAGGTGATCCAAGCAAGTCCATTTGTTATTTCGTAGGTGTTCTACATTTATTTACATTTTGGGGAATAAGGCAATGTGGTAGACTTGTTATAACCATGTTAACTTCTAGACATTTTGCTAGTTTTTGGTTCGGTTTATAAGGATTACATGTTATTGTTATGCTTGGGTTTAAGAACATGTAGATGGATTGATGTTACTTGCTCGAACACTATTTTGTGATATTGAACTATTAATTAGACCGTTGAATGATTATTTGTTGAAGTAATTGATGCATGATGTTTAAGAACTAAATTGGAAAGGATTAATTGCTTATGTATGCTGTATTTTTTAGGTCCGGAGCAAAAGTATCGATAATCAAGTTTAAAAATTGATACCTTTGTGTTTTGAAATGTGCAGGGAGTCAAAATAGAGATTTTGTATCGATACCTTTGCTCAAGTATCGATACTTAAGGTCAAAATATCTATATTTCATGACAAGTATCGATAATTTTCGAGACTTTGGGATTTTATTCGAGAAACAGAATGCAAGTTTGGTATCATTTTTCCAATTGGTATCAATATCACCTAGGGAAAATATCGATACCTACGGACAAGTTTTAAAAATTTTGTTTAATGGACTTTACACATGTTTAATTATTATATGACTATTTGATGTATGGTTAGCATGTAACATTGATAACTAACAAATATAATTTACTTAAAACCTATATGAATGGTAATATGAAAGATGTTTCTTTTAGAATTGACTTTCACTCGTTGTATATGACACGAGACGATGGTGTGGCATCCCGTATTCAAGCTTGGTGACCAAGCCGGGTACAACGGTACTACAAGCTAGCTGACCCATGTTGTAATTTTTTTTTATTGTCAAAATTTGAGTATGCTACCCTAGTTGAACGGTTGAAGTTTAAGGTGTTATTTTGATAAATTTAAAAGTTTAATGTGAAATAGGACTAATTTGTAAAGTCAATTGATAATTTTGTACAATACGGACTAAAATGTGTAAAATTCAAAATTAGGGGTGTAATTGAGAAATAGGAAGTCCTATAGTGGCTTTAGAAAATTCGACATTAGATTTTGGGGACTAAATGTGAAAATTTTTATAGTCGCGGTTTTGAGGACTAAATTGAATAATATGCAAAATTTTTATAAATTAACAATTAAATTCAAATTGGGATGTGTAGTGTAAATTTATTATATTTTTTTTATTACATAGCTAACGTCAATCCAAAATCCTCGAGAAAGAAAGGAAATGACAAGGTCATCAACAAATAGCTTGGAGTTTACTTGTTGCATTTATGAACTGTATTGTATGGGAAGATCATAAGGTAAGCTATAAATGATAAAAAAAAAGGCTGAATTGGTCCGATTCAAATTTATTATTTGCGATAAGGATTAAAGTGAATAGTTTTTGAAATATCGTATAACAATATAAATATGAAATTTAATCTGTTTAGAGATGTGATATATATAAATATAATTTCGTATATGCATATAAGTATTGTGGATGAAATAATGATATGGATTTGGGACATTGATTATAAATGAAATTGATTAGAGGATATCGGAGTTAAGTCTAAAAAGTGTATATAATATTGTTGTGATAAAATTATTTTGATTGTTATAGGAGAAATGTATATGTGTTGTAATTATGTTAGATTGAATTATTATAAGTAAATCAATTGTAATATTAAATGATGGATTATGACATGTAGCTTTCCAATATTAATTTGTATTAGATATTGTTGTTAAGTCATGCGATACTTAATTTATATTATAATTTAATATTGGATATAGAAATACCATTGAGTTAGACTCAACATACGTTATCGTTTGTTTGTGTGCAGGTTAGGTATTATTCAATTCGTGCATCGATTTAGCATCCAACAAGAATCCTGAACTCAAGCGTTGGTGAAATTCTTATTTTTTATGCTGGCATGTACCTTGAAAGTCTTGGGTTTGTAGTGTTGGTTTTACAGTTGATGGCTAGTTGAATCTTGATGTCCTTATAATTATGTAAATATGGAAGGTATTTTGGTAATGATCAAAGTGTTAACAGCTTGAAAGTTGTACTCTTGGTAATTACCTAATGTGGTCTCGATTGAGTTGGTTACATGCTTGGCTTAAGGATTGATGATTGCTTGAACTTGGTTGATACATTTTATGCCTTGATTATATTAGTATGGAATGGGTAGTAGTCAAGTTATAACTATGCTTTTAGCTTAATAGTTTTGGTAGTTTTGTGTATAGGTTGTGAGGTTATGAAGCAAGACAAATATGGAATGGTTATATGCTTAGGTGATCAAGTTTGGCATGTTTAATCAAATCCTTTTTGGTTGATTTAATTTGTAAATTGAGGTGTCATTATGGGCATATTGGTTAGGCACTTAGGTTAATTAACATTTATCATGTTTTGGCATAATTTTATGTGTTTTAAAAAAGGTATTGATATTTGCAAATGGTATGGCTTGGAGCCTAAGTTAGGATACATGAAATGGCTTGAATTTTAAGTTTCTTAAGGTGTAAACAGGCTGACACATGGTCTGTCATACGGCTGTGTGTACCACACAGTTATATGGAGTGACTGTGTGGTCTATTAAATTTTAGTGCAAGTTTGGCATTAGCAGTCACACGGTCGCGTAACCCAAGTTCACACGGGCACAGCCTGTTACACAATTTGGCCACACGACCATGTTTAGAGCCACATATTCTAGGCTCTGTCACACGGCCATGTAACCCCTTTTACATTTTTCTCAAATTTTTGTTTTTTATTCAAATTGATCTCTATCTAGTCCCAAATTGTTTTTAAGCTTCCGTATACTTCATACTCACCTGAAATAGATCGATTAATGTATTTATACATGCTCATGTATGATTATTTAATATTTATTTGTGATTTTGAATTGTAAATTATTTGTAATTGTGTGGTAACTATTCGTAGTATTTTATTGCTCGGGTCTGGTGACCAAACCGGATGAGAGGTGTTACAAAAATTGTCCAAATCAAGTACATTTCAAGCCAAAACTTCAATTTCAATATTCATCTAAGCATATAATCAATATGCCACATTTAGAACCATTGTAATCAAGAAGCATAAGTCATCACAAGTTATATCATCACATTTAATCATTTCATAGCATAAATTGAATCATATGCATATCATTTACTAAACTTTGCCATTCACATAAGCCATTCCATGTACAAGCCTATACAACCAACTCATCAGCATTTCATTAAGTCACCATATACTTATACGTAGAGTTCGACCATACCAAAACATACATGTAACAACCCATTCTCGGTGAGATCAGAACAGTGGTTTCGAGACCACAAATTCTAGCCAAAAATAAATATTTTATTTTATTTTATTGTTGGTATCATGATAGGAAGGTCACATGAAAATTTTGATATGAAAATTTTATCAATTGTGTGTTTAATTAGGGAAATGACTAAATTGCATAAAATGAAAAAGTTGGGTTCTAGTAGCTATAGGTATCAAATAGCTATGGAATTCAAAACTTAAGGTCGTTATATGATAACTAGACCATTGAAGAGTAGTTAGTAGATATTTTAATGACTCATCCATGGAAAAATTAGAAAAAGGTAGGGACTAAATTGGAAATCAATAAAATTAATAGATGATAATTAATTAAAAAGAAAAAAATCATCTATTTTCATAACATTTTCCCTAATTTTTCTATGGAAACCCTAGGAGAGAGGAAGAAAACTTTTCAAGCTTAATAAGGTATGAAATCAAGTCCCGTTTTTAGTAATTTCTATATTTTTGGAACCGGAATAATCTAATCTTTCTATTTAGGGGATTTATTTGAAAGTTTTCAAGGTATGAAATTTGGGTCATTGATGAATATGCTGAAAATTAGAAATTTATGGTAGAAAATGAAAAGTTATACATAGATAAACAATTTTTACAAAGCAATTTTTGATGGAAACTTTATTTAGGGACTAAAATGAAAAAATGGTAAAAACCATGGAAAATTCTAAAATTTGTGAAATGGATGTGTTGTAAATGTAGTAAATAAATTTTAGCTAGGCTTGAAAAGAGCGTTAAATTTCACGAATTTCATTTTTCGAGCCTAGGGATGAAAGTGAAATTTTTGAAAAAGATAGGGGCAAAATGGTAATTTTGCCTAGGATGTAATAGAATGCAAATGTAAATGAAATGTGATAGATTAATAGTTAAATTTATCCATATAGATCTGCAAAGACTAACAACGAAACTAGATTGAGGAAAGCAAAAGGTTTCGGATTAGTTGAAATCAAATAAGAACCATTTTCAAGGTAAGTTCGTGTAACTTAAATATGTATGTTAAAATGCTTGAATTGAATTGTATGAGTGTGTTGATATGCATGAGATGATATACATAATGAAATAGTCATAAATTGTGAAATATAGACAAATTGTCATGTTCTGGTTAAATGTTGAATTTCGATGGATTAAGGTGAATTCTTGAATAAGAATAATACTGCATATGTTGTAAATAGAATTTAGCCTAGACAGGTAATTCTAATGTAAGCACTCTTGAGCTTATGTTATAGATTGGATTTAGCCCAGACGGGTAATCCAAATTAAGCTCTTTAGAGCATATGCTACGGATAGGATTTAGCCTGGACTAGTAATCCTGCTGTAAAATGTGTGGCTCAAGAGTGTGCCTTTTTATTATGTCCCCTAATGGGTGCTTTTGCACATGAGTATACTACCCGAACATCCATTAAAATATCAACAGTTTGACGGAAAAGACTCATGTAGTGTGGAAAGGTGAAATTTAATGGAAGCTTGTAATGTGATGAGCTCATCTATGTTTACTTGATATTTATATGAGGTTATGTGATTAACTTGTTTGATTAAGTGTTTGTGGTTAGGTAAACTCACCCAAAATTTAAGGAAAGTATGACTATGTATGCTTGTATTGATAAATATGATTGCTAAGTTTATTTTCTGTTATATGAACTTACTAAGCATAAAATGCTTACTCCATTTAATTTTCCCTATTTTATAGTGCTCTAAAGCTTGTACAGGTTGGAAGTCGATCAGAGCAATCATCACACTATCCACTAACTCATTTTGGTATAAATATAAATCTCATGTTGGTATAATGGCATGTATAAACTTATTTGGCCAATGATGGCTTGTAATTTTTGTTTTGTAACCTAGCCATTGGAATGGCTAGTGATGGTCTAAGTTTGACTATTTTTGAAGTGATTTTTTGATAATCACATTAGTGCTTATTATGTGTTAGTTTGTTGGAATTATGTTAACATATAAGTTTATGATAAGAATAAGTTTATATCCATTGATGCATGAGATAATACCATATGATTGATGGCTAGTTTTAGGTGAATATGATGTTGGATTGGTGGATATATGTTAGTGAGTTTTGGAATAGGAAAATGGTAAGTTTTGGGTGAGAAATGATGCTAGGAAATGACTTTATTTTGTCCACATGAGTAGATACACGGGAGTGTGTCTTGGCCGTGTGTGACACACGGCTCGTCCCATAGGCATGTGGTCCATCCATGTGTCCCTGCATCTTAAAAATGAGAAATAGAATGCTTAGAATTGAGCACACAGGCAGAGACACAGGCATATGTCTCAACCGTGTGGTTGACACGGCCTTGGACACAGACGTGTTGCACGGTTGTGTGAAAACTACACCTAAATTTCGAAAATAAAATTCGCCACATGGCTTAGCACACGGGCGTGTGACTTGGCTTTGTGACCCCAATTTCTTCATGCCTTATAAGTCAGAGAGTTACACGGGTTAGGGACACGGGCGTGTGTAGTGCACGGCCCGACCACACGGGCTTGTCTATAGACCACACAGGCATGTGAGTCCCTCCCCTTGGAAAATTTTTGAAATGTCACGAAATATCTTATGAGTTTCCGATTAACTCCCGACTTGATTCTAATGCTCGTATTGGACCTCGAAGGTCCAATTAAGGATCATTTTAAATGATCTCGGTAAATGAATAGTAATCTACGTAAATTATTTGAAAAATGTTCTGAATGTTTTGGCAATACACTGAAACCCTATTTTGATGACAGTTACGGGTTAGGGTGATACAATACATATATGTATTTACAAGTGATTGGCCACCCTATATATATGCCACACATAATGAAACTCAAAAAAAAAAAGTCTACCAAATCATGAGATGAAGGGTGTGTGCTTCTCGCCACTCCGATTGACACAATTCAAACATCCAAAATCTACAAAGAAAGTAGTAATAATGAGTAAGTATTATAAACACTTAGTAAGCTCATACAATATAACCAATTTACTTACCTCAAATACTTATCAAATAATATTCAATATACAAAACAATTATCGCTATCAAGGCATAATACAACATCATCAAATAAGTAAGGTTTTTGGTTTATAATCATCCATATAATCTCAAATAACCATATATCAAGCACTAGTCAGTTTGCATTTCATATACATATTATGCTCACCTTTTGCCAACATCAATTTCATAGTTCCACATTATTCCATCTTTTATTTTTACCTGATGAAACATCGTAAAAGAATTCAATACACAGGTGAAAATAATGTCAAATGCTCGTTCGAGCTAATCATAAACACTAGTGTTAGGTTACCTGTCTAGGCTAAACCTATAAAATGACATCAGGTTACTTGTAACAACCAGATAGTTAGGGTGTCAGAAAATGAAGTTCGGGACTTTGTTCCTATAAATCAGACTCGTAAATATTTTTAATAAATATTTACAAAGTTAGTTGTTTAGTTAATTAGATTTCGGTTAAGTGAATTTGCATGAATTAAGAATTATTATTCTATAAGGACTAAATCGCGTATAGAGTAAAAGTTGATTTATAGATTAAAATTTATTGAGGGACAGCAAATATACATTTTCTTTATTTAGTGGACGGCATTAATGATATATATAACATATATGTAAACTTATTATATATATTATAATAGTTAATAAATTAAAAGTTAAAAGTATGTATATATGTATTATATAATATTAAAGTATAATAAATGAAAAGAAAGTGAAATTGGATGAAAGAAAGCATGCAATTCGAATAGAAAATAAAATAAAGGAAAAAAAAGAGAGAAGAGAAGATGCACGGCTAAGGGTTTAAGCTCAATTGCTTAGTGCAATTTAGTCTATTTTCTTATAATTTTTATGTTTTTGGAATTCCGGTACTTAGGGCTAGCCAGCCTGTGTTTTAATTTCTAGTATTGCTTAGAATTTTGGATGTTAATAATTGAATATTTCATATACTAGGGCTTAAATTGATAGTTTTTAATGTATAGAGTGAAAAAGGACTAAATAGTAAAGTTAATTCTTGATTTTGAGAATAGGGACTAAATTGTGAAAATTTTGAAATTTAAGGGTTTAATTGAAAATAGGGAACTAAATTTATCTTAAAATGAAATTAGTATAAAAATATAGAATTAAATATGAAGAATAAAAATTAGTCTCGGTTTAGAGACTAAATTGGAATTTAAGCAAACATTGAGTAAAAATTAAAATATTCAATGTGAAATTGAATTCTGTTGTATTGATGTATTTTAATTATTTTAATTCCATAGCTAACGTCGTTTTGGAATCCTCGACTAAAAAGGGGAAGGATAAAATCGTTGTTGAATAACTCAAAATCCACGGTTTGTGTTTCTATAATCCGAACTAAGTTGTAAATTATTGCATATGGTAAGCATTAGAGGTGAGAATTATTGTACTTTACAATTAAATTGAATTCATAGTTAATTGAATTAGATTGATTTGGCATATGTTATGAATGTATTGAGTAATTGGAAATTGAAATGAATATATATGTAAATGTGATAATGTGCAAATATGAGAATTGGATATTAGTTGTATTTGAAAAGTGAAATGAAACCCTATTAACTCGGGCTAAGTCGGGTATAAATAGAATGTCATAGGATAGGAAGAGTTTAGAGATTTTTGTAACAGTCCAATTTTCAGTAGTGTCTGAAATAGTGATTCGAGATCACTAAATTCGACGAGTGAGTTTAAAAAATTTTAATAATTATTATTTACGAGTCAAGTGTAATTTTAAGAATACTTTTGAATTAATGATTTGTGATTTAGGAAAATTTATTAGGTAAAATAAGTAGAAAATGGGGTATCGAGATAAATCGAGTCGTAAATATTTTTATAAATATTTACAGAGTGTCATTGAGTTAGTATTAAAGTTTCGTTAGTATTAAAGTTTCGTTAGGAAATTTTAATGTTTGGATAGTTAATTAACTAAAAATGACTAAATTAATTTTTTTTAAAAAAGTGCATTCTCAGGACTTCGTTCCCACAAATCGAATTCATAAATATTTTTAATAAATATTTAGGAAGCTAATTGTATAGTTAATTAGGTTTCAGTTACGTGAATTTACTTGAATTAAAACTAATTAGGTATAAGGACTAAATTGCATATAGAGCGAAAGTTGAATTATAGAGTAAAAAAAATTAAAGGGACCAAAGAAGCAATTATGACATTACTTAAAGTTGAGGCGGCATAAGTTAGATATTTATAAGTTTATTATTTATATACATTAAGAATATATATTATATATTGTATATATTATATAATAATATAACAAACAAATAAAGAAAGAAACAGAATAGAAAACCAAACGAAAAGAAATAAAAAAAAAAGGAGAAAGGAGAAAAGAAGCCACCGCCTTAGGTACTTCTTGGATTCAAAGTTCAATTGGTTAGTAAATTTAATCTTTTTTCTTGTAATTTTTATGTTTTTAAGACTTTTGCAATTAGGTTTAACTATATAATTCATTAGTTTTTGATTTTATAAGTAACTTTGGAAGTTACCGTTGATGAGTGCTGGATGTTTATGATGAATTAACATAGATTTGAAGCTTTAATTTTTTTATTTGATGATTTTATCAAGTAATTTGTGATAGATATTGATTTTAGAACCAAATTGTAAAAAAGCTAATAATTAAGGTTTAGTATTGAAATTTTGAATATTAGTGGCTAAATGGTAGCCTAAAATAATTAGGTAAATTGTCAACTAAAAAAAAATTAGCTCAATTGATAGGATAATTGATAATGGACTAAATTGTAAAAACTGTAAAATATGGGGTAAATGTGTAATTTCAAAAATTAAAGGGTATAAAATTGTAAAGTGAATTAGAACTGAATTAGATGCTAATGAATGAATAACTTTATATTATAGATTAAGAATCCGAAGACAAACGTGAAAAAGAGAAATTAGCCGAATAGTCATTGAATTATTGCAACTTCCACAATCTATCCCAGGTAAGTTCGTATGGTTGAAATTTGATATTTATATTGAATTGATAGATGATATTATGTATTTATTTATTTTATTAGTTAAAAACATGGAATACTATTATATAATGAATTTAAAATGAATGTTCGGGTTAAATGAAATACGAGATTTGAGTACCATCGTTTGTGACAAAGGATGAATTGACGGATAAGACCATAGTTGGACCATGGCAATGTTTAAATGTAAGACCATAACTGGGCTATGAAATTTTAATGAAAAGACCATAACTAGGTTATGGCACTACAAATGTAAGACCATGGTAGGGCCATGGCAATGCATGTGTAAGAATATATTTGGACTATGGCACAAAGAAAACAATGTACTCATATCCGTAAGTCGTTCTCCGATTTAGAAAGAATTGGTTACTGACATGAAAAATTTTATGTATGTGAAACTTGCCTGATAAATATGTATATAAATGATTATGAATTGTTACCTAAATAAATATACATGAAATTCATAAAAATGATGGTACATGAAATAGTAATTGTTATAATTATTATTTAATGTGTATAGTAAGTGGAATGACCTGAGTATTTGATATTATGATATGGAATTGAAATTTTGAGGATTTTTTATTATTGAATTAAAATGAATATTGGTTGAAATTGAAAAGTGATTTTAAACCCTATTAATTGTATCGGGTTGAGTCAGATATAGTTGTCATGCCATAGGATTGGAAGTGTTAAGGGATTACTTCAACTTCGAGTCAATGAGACACTGGATGTCAAATTGTTACTTTGGATAAATTCAATGAGGTATTGGTTACCAAATTACTTCAGCATAGCCGATGAGACACTGGGTGTCAACTTATTCTTCAAATTATCCGATGAGGCACTGGGTGCCAAACTGGTGTGTTTTGGTTAGATATGTGTATCCTTCAGAGTCCGAGTCGTGTTAATAGGGGAAATTATATGAAATGATGTTATGAATGGCAATTGATAATACCAAATGTGAAATGAAAATGAGACATATGAATTGTACATTAAATTGTGAAAAGCCATTTGAGATAGCAAATTTAATGAAAATTGAATGTGCTATGAATGATCTATAAATATGTATGAATTAATATTGAAAGACTTATGGTTATTACTGGTATATATATATATTGAAAGGTGTCTTGGAAATGATATTTAATTGATACATTGAAATGTTGGAAATGATATTTATTTAATATATTAAAAAGTGACATGTAAATATGTGATTATCTTTGATATGTTGATACAAGAAAAGCATGTATATGGTGACATGTTGAGAAAATAAGTTTATCAATATTGAATTTATATGTAAGATGTGCAAGTATGCTAACTATTGTTGTTGCTTGATGTTTAGGCAAGTGCCAAGCTATTGACTGAATAGTAATATGTTTATTTATTTGAAGTATTGAAATGGTAAGGTTTAAAATATGCAATTTCTTATGGAATGACTTATTATGTGTTCAATTCGAAAAAGGCTTTGGTTAAATGTACTAATTTGTGACCATGGTTGAATGATATGCATATGACTTGTATGACATGTATATGGAATAAGTGTAGGAAAGTTAAAGTTATATAAAATTTTACTAAGCTTGGGTAATAAGTATATGTGTGATACTATAGATTTGTTTACCTTGTGAATTAATAAATATAGTATTATGAGTATTATGGTAACAATATTGGATTATTTTTGGATATGTATAAATTTTATATTTGAAATGAATTAGCATGATTAAAAATTATACAAGCTTACTAAGCATTCATTGCTTACGTATTTGTTTTATTTACTTTACAAATTATCGGAAGCTCGAATGAGCTGGAAGCTTATCAAAGCTATATCACACTATCCCTTGGTTTATTAGTAATTATTGATGACTTGATTTTGGTTATAATGGCATGTATAGGTTATTTTGTCTCAATGTTAGTCTATAGATGTTTTATTAAAATTTTCCATGTATTTAGCTTGTGTTGGTATTATAATGTTGATATGATTGAATGATGAGAGGTAAAATAGTAGTTGAATATGCATAAGAGGTGTCTAAAAACATATTGGTTGTGCGTAAACATATAAGTACAAAGATAATTGGTTTCAAGAAGATTATTGGTAATAATTTGCTCATACATGTTTAGATTAATAGGTAAGTTTGGATACAAATAAACGTGATAATAATATTACATGATTAAAACATGATCCTAGCTTAATTTGAATACATTGAATTGAGTTATTGATTTGCAATTTGGATTAGTTAAGTCATTAGGTTGGTGGTTTTGACATAATTTGGATGTATTTGGTTGTGATTTGGATTGGTTTGTTTTTTTGAATTGCTTGAAGTTTAAGCTTGCACCGTTGGTAAACTAGATGTATAAGGCTTCTTTTGAGTCCACATGGCCTGGCACACGGGCCTGTGGCCGAACTGTGTGAGACACACGGCTATCAATGGGCATGTGGTTTGGCCGTGTATCCTCTGCAACTTAAAATATATATATAACTGAATGTTCAGATATTTCCACAGGGGTAGAGACACGAGCGTATGTTTTAGCCGTGTGAGGCACACGGCCTAGCACACAGGCATGTGACTTGGCCGTGTGTGATAAGTTAGAGAGTTACACAGGGTAAGACACAGCCTAAAACACAGGCATGTCATAGGGTCACACGGGCGTGTCCCTTAACCACACGGGCGTGTATGCCCTGAACCAAGGAAAAATTTTGAAATTTCACGAAAACTTTTCTGAGTCCCGATTTGTTTCTAATACATATTTAAAGCCTCGAAAGCCTATAAAAGGGAAATATGATTAATTTATGATGTGTATGCTATATGATATGATTATTGTTCGTATTTGATCTGAAAAATCCGATAATGTTCCGTAACCCTATTCTAGAGACGAATAAGGGTTAGGGGGTGTTACAATTTCTTCAACTTCGAGTCAATGAGGCACTGGGTGCTAATTTGCTTTGGTTTAACCGATAAAACACTGGGTGTCAATTTTTATAGCGTTGGGCGCAGTTTTTACTTCGTATTTATCCGAGAGGCACTGGGTGTCTAACTGGTGTGTTGTTTGGATCCGTGTATCCATTTGAGTCCGAGTCATGTTAATAGGGGTAATTAAATAATAAAGTTCTATAATCGATATTGAAATGGCATGGTATGTGAAATGGAAATGAGATAATGAATTGAAACATGAAAAATGAGATATGTTGTGATTAAATGAAATACATGAGTTATATACCCATGAATTGAATATGGAATGGATAATGTCATTGTAAAAACAAATGTGGATTGATAAGTGAAAAGGTATTTGTATAGCAAGTGATGTGAATTGTGATATTTGTTAAACAAATCAAATATAATAGCATGTGAAAATTTAGTATAGTATGAAATATAATATGCATGGATTTGAAATGATGGTATATGGTAATTGTAAGCTTTGACAATAGTATGTTCGTATAATTCCAATTATGCATTTTTGTATCATTATGTCTTTAATTGTTCAGATTATAGAAATATCACTGAGTTTTACTCAGCTTACGGTTTTGATTTCCGTGAATAGGTTAGGTACTTCTCTTTTGATCATTGACTCAACATCCAACAACGATCTCGACGTCAAATGTGTTGATGTTTACCATTTGTGATGGCATGTACCTAGGGTGTCTTAGTTGATAGTTATTTTGTGGATGGATTGTAAATGAGGTTATAAGTATAAGTTTGGTTTGAGTATATAAATATATGTTTGTGTTTAAATCCATAATTTGGCATATTGTTGTAAATTAATGCTTGTTAAGTGTATGTGAACTTAAGCTTGATATTGAGGTAGTTATAAGCTAAGCTAAATTGAGTGATTTTGGCATGTTTTAACCTTTGATTTGAATGATGCTTTTATAAGATATTTTGATGATATAACTTGTGGTGCCAATGAGGGTACATTGGTTAGACACCTAAGATGATTGTTTTGGCATGTTTTAAGTATGTTGGATCGTGTTTTGAACAGGTTAAATGATTGGTTTTTGAGTTTATTAATGCCCAAGCAAGTAGGAATTGGTAAACTTGTTATTTAAGGTACATTTTAGGCCCACATGGGGATGTGACTTGGCAGTGTGAGACACACGACTGGGCAACACGTCCGTGTGACCCAAGTCAAAGACTTACACATGCATGAACACAGGCTGGGACATGGCCGTGTATCCCTATTTTGAGAGTTACATTGTGAGACAGGCGTGTGACGCCTGTAGTTGAATTTTTCTAACTCTTTCTTCAATTTTTCAAATGTTCTTGATTTAGTCCTAAATCGTTTCTAAAATGATTCTAAGGCCTCGAGGGCTTGAATAAGGGATGGTATGCATGTTTAATAATAGATTTTGTTATGATTATTGAAATGTTTTGTAATGAGTGATTTAGGTTATGTTTTTTCGACAATGCTTCAAAACCCTATTCTGGTGATGGATACGGGTTAGGGGTATTACATTACTAATCTGAGATAAACCTGTGTCACATGTATCTTCGAGTCTGCAACAAATGCTAGAGATCAGAATCATCAGGCATCAACCCATAACCTTGTATACAAGACTTTTACTAAGTTCATCGGGATTTAGTTTCAACACTTCCAATTTCGTACTATTTTATTACGATTAAGTCTAACTCCAATTCGAGTACAATTTCTTAACCAATCCAAATTTTCAACCAAGCATTAATATACATTCAAATACAATTCAACAAACAATTTTAACTTATTTTGTAATAGCCCGATTTTGGCTCTAGTTAGAACAGTGGTTTTGAAACCACAAATCCGAGGCCAATAAATTATTTTAATATTATTTTATATGTTATAGCATGATTATATGAGTGCATGAAACTTTTGGTGAATTAATTTTAGCGTTTGTGAGCTTAATTGCAAAAAATGACTAAATCGCATAAAGGGAAAAAGTTTTGTTTTACTACCCAAATATGTTAAATAGCTAGGAAACCAAAATTGGAGGTCTTTAAAGTGCAAATAGGCCCTTTTGGGGAGTGATGGCCAGCCATAGGGACAAAAAAAATTTGAAAAGTCAAAGGTTGGTGGCATTAGGTGACTTTTTTAGTAATATAATAAAATAAAATAAGGAAAAAGGTTGTCATCTTTTCCAATTCTTCTTCTTCAACCACCGAAAATGGCAGTAAACATGGGGTTTTTTAAGCTCAAATTTTTAGCAACTTAAATCCTTTGCTTGTAAGTGAAATTTGTGGTTGTTTTTGTTGATTTTTGTATTTTTGGAACCCTTATAGCTTAATCTAGCCAATAGGGGGATTATTTTGCAAAATGGTTGAAAGTCTAGGGTTTTTCCATGAGAGCATTCATATTGTTTGCTGAATTTTAAGAAGAAAATAAGTCTTGGTTGTATAATAAACAACTTTTGTGAAAGGATTTTCAAGAAAACACCTAAAAGGACTATTTTGTGAAGTTTATGAAATAGGTTGTAAATGTGTGAAATAATTGGAATTGTGGGTTGTTTCTAGTATAAAAAGAATTTGGCTAGGCTTGGTTAGTGAGAAAATTTGATGAAAATCGATTTACGAGCCTAGGGTAAAATTATAATTTTGTGAAAGTCTAGGAGCAAAATGGTCATTTGGTCAAAGTATAAATTATGGAATGTATTGGTTAATATGATGATTAAAATAGTGGATTTTATTATTTTAGATCAAGAAAATTGAGATTCGGGCTTAAATCGGAAAAGTACGAGATTATGGACTAAAATAAAATAATTAGTCGTGCTCGGATTCGAGGTAAGGTCGTATGATAATAATAATGCAATATTATGTTTGAATTGTAATTCTTTACTATTATTGCATAAATTGTATGATTGAATACATTGGAAAATTTGATGGAATGGTGTACATGATGTGGAAATATGACATGGAAGAATGTTACATGAAATGCAAGAAAACGATGATATGTGACAAGTGATATAGGAAATAGGTGATATATATATGTTTAAATGTTTTATTGTTATCATGTATCATAAATTTACTTGTTACCACGAAAGTATAAATAATGTGATATAAAAGTAACCTATATTATGAGCAAGTGCGACGATATCGGGTTAGTTAAGAAATCCCGTTGAAGCTCAGGAATAGTATTGGATCCAAAAGGTATATCATGAAGAACTATGTGGTTTGAACTCATGAGTTGTGTCTGAGTTCATGAGATAAATGTTATATGTAATGTGGGTTCGGGTACTGACTTCGTGACCAAACCCATGAGTAACTCGTTGAACGAGCATTTCATGTCAACGCTATATGGGTTCGGGTGCTGAATTTGTGTACAGACCCATGAGTAGCTCAATGAGCGGGTGTTACATGATAGTGCTATGGGGTCCAGGTACTAACTGATGAATAGGCCCGTGAGTAGCTCAAAATGCGAGCATTACATAGTATGAGGTAGCTCTAGCTTCTTACATGGCTCTTAGGTGCAAACTTCCCGTGTATCCAATAGTATTCCGAGTGTTCAACGGGTAATGCAATGGATAATGTGATGAAAGACCCAAGGAGGGCATATTAAAGAAGGTATGGTTATATGATATACTACGAGTGAGTACAGGTATGTACGCTAAACTCATTAGCAATGCCTTGATGAAGAATGACTTATGGTGAGAAAGTTTATGTATATGTCTATATATATATATGAACATATGATAAGTATGTAAAAAGGTTTGAATGATGAATAATCTTTATGGTTATATTATTATGTCTTTGGGTAATTGAACATGGAATCCACGAAATTGTGAGTTCATGATTAGTTGAGAATGAACTTGTGAGAGTTATCATAATATTGCACTAAAATAGTTTTGGAAAGCAGCAGTAGTCTGACTTTGAAAATACACCAAAAATAGCGAAAAGTGAGTTAGAGATTGAATAAAATATGGAATTAAAGCTTATCGAGTCTAGTTTTTTATGAATGCAACGGTGTAAGCAAAAGAATTTTATATTATGATATACTTGAATTTGTGTAAGATAGAGTCAGAACGATTTTGAAATCCCCTATCTTGACTTTGGAAAATCACTAAAAATTGTTATGGGTTAGAATTTATATGACTAAATTGTTACTGAGTCTATTTTCAAGAGAAACAAACGGGAACACCATCTGAATCCCGTACTAACAGATAAATGAATTTTAGTAAAGAAATGTCGAAGCTATCAAATAGCAGAATAGGGGTAACTTTGAAGAATAAACTGTACTACTTGGGTAGACCAAAAATTATGAAAATTTTATCGTAAGAAAGAGTCTAGTTTTAGGGAAAATTAGCGAATCTTAAATCGGAGTTCCGTAACTCCAGATATAAATAACTTAGTGACTGTGACTCGAGAAAATAGCTTGACCTGAACATTAATAAAAGTACAAATATGGTTGTATTACCTTGAGAAGCAAGTTAATAAATTGTTTATTATTTTCATATGGTCTTACTAAGCTATAAAGCTTACCCCTCTCCTTTTCATTTCTTTTAGTGTTGTCAGGTTAGCTCAGGGTTGGAGATCGTCGGAGGCAGCATCACACTATCAAGCCATCGCTTTCAGGGTATCGATGAATCTTAAACATCTTCAAGTGAGTGGTATGTATAGGGACTTAGTTATTGATATGTGTTCTTATTATTTGGCTGAAGATGTTGGCTTATATTAGTACATTGTATATAGCCATGAGGTGTGGCTTATGATGGTCATGGCTTGTAAGCCTATTTATCCAAGCTAAGTATTAATGCCTTGTGATGTGGTCATGTGATTATATTTGTTTGATATGAATGGTTAGTATTACGGTATGTGTGTTTGATGAATGTCTTATGACCAAACGAAGTGGTTATAATCAGAGAATAAAAGTGTGATATGGTAATAAGTCAATAATGCTTGAACATGAACATAGGTAAGCATGGTATAAGTGTATAAGTGATAATCAAAATGACATGTTCAATTGATTGTGAATTGGTGTGTTTAGACTTGGTTTAAAATGATTAACCAAAACACATGTATAATGACATATGAATATTACAATTGAGTCTTAATGGAGGATGTTTAATCATTTATTGATGCTACATTGTATGTGTCTAGAATGTATTTAAGTGTGAGAGGTATTAATGGTAACAAAAAGGCTTGAAAAATAGCCTAAGTGCTAGCTACACGGGTAGAGACACAGCCATGTATCTCAGCCGTGTGGAGGACACGACTTAGCACACGAGCGTGTGGCTTGGCCGTGTGGTTCAATTCATTTTACTGACGCCATAAATAGAAAGTTATACGGCCTGAGGACACGGGCGTGTTGAAGACACACGGGCGTGTGACCCTATTTCTTGAATTTTTTTTAAGTTTTCCCAAAACTTTTCAAAGTTTTCGGTTTAGTTCCAAACCTCATTTAATACATGTTTAGAGCCTCGGTAGCTCGAGTAAGGGACATTATGCATGTGATTGAATGTTTTTAATTTAAATAAAAATTTTGTGGCTCGATTTCACGAAATTGTGTACGTTTGAGTCCAATAACGCCTCGAACCCTATCCCGACGTCTGATACGGGTAAGGGGTGTTATATTTAATGGTATCAGAGCTATGGTTTAGTCTATTCTCAGACTAACCTGGCATGCATGAGAGTCTAGCTATACCTGCCACCAATCTGTGATAGTGTGATGTCTCTCGACGTGAATGAGAACCATCTTGTGTAGACAAGGTACTCTCCAACCAAGCTACACCCGATCACGTAGATAAAGATATTAAGGTATTCAAGTAAAGTGCAATTATGATGAGTTGAAACTCAAAATGGTATGAATAAGAATTCATGAAATGTATATATATACATATTTGTGATATGAGAAACATGAAATAGAATGTGTACGTGGCATAATGAGCTTATCTGTGATTGATTGACAATCCGATGATGTATATGATTGATTTGTTCGAGTGAATGCATGTGTTGAGAAAACTTGCTCGAAATACAGATAGAACAAATGTTCATGTGTAATTAATTGAATGATTATGATTGGCAAGCCCATATAGCTTGAGTGAATGTGTTAAATTGTTTGGATAAATTTATGTAAGTGTAATGACATGTATATGATGATGTGTGAGGTTAAAGATTCGAATGTAATGTATTCATCCATGTTTGGTGACTCTCATATGATATTATGTGCTTGATATGTTAAATTAAGTGAATGTGACGAGAAAAGTTATCTAGAATTCATAGGATGTGTGCATAAGTGAACTTGAGTGAATAAGATAATCGAAAAATTGTGAAATACAAATATGAACGATAATTTTTCCTGAAATGAATGGTATGATTGTGAAACTGTTACTATGATGATGAAATAGTGTTATATGCATATATGTATGAGGGACGAGTTAGGGACCTTACAACCCCACCCCCTTACCAGAGTGGTGTTTATAAAGGATTTTATGAGATCTGTGGGATAAGCACACAAGTGTGAAACCAAAAAGTTCAACTGTGGAATGATTATAAATATGGTCAGAATTTGTGAATGAGTTGATAAGTAAAGACAAAATTAGAAAGGTATCAGATTAATTTAAAGATTATTCGATTTACGAAACATCACAATGAGAGAAGAACTTAACTTTGGTAAATCGACTTATTCAGACATGATGTTGAAAGAATGTAGTAATCGGAATCCCTTCTGAACTTATTTTCTTCAATGAAAGGAATAATACGGGATTTGTGATGACAGAAATAGTTGAAGGAATAATATTTGAAGGGTAAGATATCTGACTGTAACAGTTATGGTTGAACAGGTTTCGGCAGCTTCTTCTGAGGTATTATATAAGTTTAATTGTTATTGGGATTATTCCTATGGCTATTGCTCTTCTGATAAAATCCTTGTTCTATGGAAATTTTTTCTAATCATGATGTATAGATGAAAGTATTGATAGTCCGATTAGTATATAACCTGTATTGCTCTATTTCTCTCTGGCATTCTATTACATTTCATCTATTGGCACTTTATGAGAAAATACACATGATGTTATAATTTTGTTTCTTCTAATTGGTGTTCTGTTCGGTACATACGTGGGAAGGTATATTATCCTTGTTGTATTTAATTCCAGTAGGTTAGATTAATGTATTCTTCTGGACTTCTTTTCTCTGAGGAATTATCGAGATCTTTCATATTTTTCTTATGAGCGATGTTCTGTGTCTTTCATTATGATATTGTATCTTGGATTTCTTTATCTAAGATTTCTTTGTCTTGGACTTCTTTTTCTTGGTTTTCATGTCATCTCTATTCTGTAAATTGTCGATTGTGGCTCATATCTAAAATGTGTTCTTTGGCCTATGATGACTATGTTAATTATGATCATGCTCCTAGTTGATTATAGTAACATGGTGATTTCGATATCTGGATTTCTCTAAATCTTTGTGAAAAATTTGACACCGGAAGGACATAAGCGGTGAGAATATGAATTTCAATTGGTATGATTTAAAGCTGTTATGAATGATAAAGTTATCGCCTTGTGAAAGTTAAACGATCTATTGCATATTAGTAAAGCTTTGAATAGATGGGAACATTGTTAATCGAAGCCTTCGAATTGGTTCAGCCTGCATTAGGTAGAGACTTCTGGGTTTCCAGTGATATGTAGTCGGATGGTTTACGAGGTGTTATAAGACAAAAAGGCAATGTGATAGCTCAAAGTATCCGATGTTGTAGCCAAATCTAAGTTTGAGATAGTGTAGACGACTTGAGTAAGTTATTGTATGACCTTTGAGTAAAGAAAAATGTGGTTGCAAGTGCTTGGGTAGAAAATCCAGAGTCTATACAGAGATTTTGCAACAAAACTCACTGGAGTGATGTATTGGTGCTCGAGTTTGGAACTCAACATTTCTGATCTTTGTGTTTAAATACATGGATTGTTATTAGAATTATTCGTATCTTGAAAGAGAAAAATGTTTTGTGGTTTGTTGCTAAATGTTTGATGAAATCTACAAACCATTTCAGTATGTGTTGAATTTTTGCTTAACGGATCAATGGAATCATGTATCTCCGAGATTGTCAGATTTATAGTATGCTAGTTCTCTGTAAACGGATAGAGATCAAGATTCAGTTGATGTGTCATATGGCGAAGAATTGCTCATGACTTTAGTATGAGAAATTAAAGAGTTAAGAGTTAAGCATAGCCTGAGTAAAAGTTCTTTAGCAATGATTATGAGATAGTAGAGTTTATGTGAAAACCAAATCACTCTTCTGGTAAGATTTTCGGGGACGAAAATCCCTAAAAGGGGGAGAGTTGTAACAGCCTGATTTTGGGCCTAGTCAACAGTGGTTTCGGAACCACAAATCCAAGGTCAATAAATTATTTTAATGTTATTTTATGTGTTATATCATGATTATATGAGTGCATGAAAATTTTGGTGAATTAATTTTAGTGTTTGTGAGCTTAATTTAGAAAAAGGGCTAAATCGCATAAAGGGCAAAAGTTTTGCTTTACTACCCAAATATTTTAAATAGCTAGGGAACCAAAATTGAAGGTCTTTAAAGTGCAAGTAGGCCCTTTTGGGGAGTGATGGCCGGCCATAGGGACAAAAAAAAATTGAAAAGTCAAAGGTTGGTGGCATTAGGTGACTTTTTTGGTAATAAAATAAAATAAGGAAAAAGATTTCCATCTTTTTCATTTCTTCTTCTTCAACCACCGAAAATGGTAGAAAACATGGGGTTTGTTAAGCTCAAATTTTCAGAAACTTAAATCCTTTGCTTGTAAGTGAAATTTGTGGTTGTTTTTGTTGATTTTTATATTTTTGGAACCCTTATAGCTTAATCTAGCTAATGGGGGGATTATTTTGCAAAATGGTTGAAAGTCTAGGGTTTTTCCATGAGAGCATGTATGTTGTTTGCTAAATTTTTATGGAAGAAAATGAGTCTTGGTTGTGTAATAAACAACTTTTGTGAAAGGATTTTCATGAAAACACCTAAAAAGGCCATTTTGTGAAGTTTATAAAATAGGTTGTAAATGTGTGAAATAATTGGAATTGTAGGCTGCTTCAACTATAAAAAGAATTTGGCTAGGCTTGGTTAGTGAGAAAATTTGATGAAAATCGATTTACGAGCCTAGGGGTAAGATCGTAATTTTGTGAAAGTTTAGGGGCAAAATGGTCATTTGGCTAAAGTATAAATTATGAAACATATTGGTTAATATGACGATTAAAATAGTGGATTTTATTATTTTAGATCAAGAAAATCGAGATTCAGGCTTAAATCAGGAAAGTACGAGATTATGGACTAAAATGAAATAATTAGCCGTGCTCGGATTCGAGGTAAGTTCGTATGATAATAATAATGCAATGTTATGTTTGAATTGTAATTCTTTACTATTATTGCATAAATTGTATGATTGAATACATTGGAAAAATTGATGGAATGGTGTACATGATGTGGAAATATGACATGGAAGAATGTTACATGAAATGCAAGAAAGCGATGATATATGATAAGTGATATAGGAAATAGGTGATATATATACATATATATTTTAAATGTTTTATTGTTATCATGTATCATAATCTTACTTGTTACCACGAAAGTATAAATAATGTGATATAAGAGTAACCTACATTATGAGCAAGTGCGACGACATCGAGTTAGTTATGAAATCCCGTTGAACCTTAGGAATAGTATTGGATACAAAAGGTATATCATGAAGAATTATGAGGTCTGAACTCATGAGTTGTGTCTGAGTTCATGAGATAAATGTTATATGTAATGTGGGTCCGGGTACTGACTTCGTGACCAAACCCATGAGTAACTCGTTGAGCGAGCATTTCATGTCAACGCTATATGGGTCTGGGTGCTGAATTTGTGTACAAACCTGTGAATAGCTCAATGAGCGAGTGTTACATGATAGTGCTATGGGGTCCAGGTATTAACTGATGAATAGGCCTGTGAGTAGCTCAAAATGCGAGCATTACATAGTCTGAGGTAGCTCTGGCTTCTTACATGGCTCTTAGGTGAAAACTTCCCGTGTATCCAATAGTATTCCGAGTGTTCAACGGGTAATGCAATGGATAATGTTATGAAAGACCCAAGGAGGGCATGTTAAAGAAGGTATGGTTATATGATATACTACGAGTGAGTACAGGTATGTACGCTAAACTCATGAGCAATGCCTTGATGAAGAATGACTTATGGTGAGAAACTTTATGTATATGTGTATATATATATGTATATATGAACATATGATAAGTATGCAAAAAGGCTTGAATGATGAATAATCTTTATGGTTATGTTATTATGTCTTTGGGTAATTGAACATGGAATCCACGAAATGGTGAGTTCATGATTAGTTGAAAATGAACTTGTGAGAGTTATCATAATATTGCACTAAAACAGTTTTGGACAGTAGCAGTAGTCCTACTTTGAAAATACACCAAAAATAGTGGAAAGTGATTTATAGATTGAATAAAATATAGAATTAAAGCTTATCGAGTCTAGTTTCTTATGAACACAACGGTGTAAGCAAAAGAATTTCATATTATGAGATAATTGAATTTGTGTGAGACAGAGTCAAAAAGATTTTGAAATCCCCTATCTTGATTTTGGAAAATCACTAAAAATTGTTCAAGAATAATTATGGTTTATAATTTATATAATTAAATTCTTACTGAGTCTATTTTTAAGAGAAACAAACGGGAACACCATCTGAATCCAGTACTAAGAGATAAATGAATTTTAGTAAAGAAAGGTCGACGTTGTCAAATAGCAGAATAGGGGTAACTTTGAAGAATAAACTGTACTTATTGGCTAGACCAAAAATTCTGAAAATTTTATGGTAAGAAAGAGTCTAGTTTCAAAGAAAATTAGCGGATCTTAATTCGGAGTTTCGTAACTCCAGATATAAATAATTTAGTGACTGTGTCTCAAGAAAACAACTTGACCTGAACATCAATAAAAGTAGAAATATGGTTGTATTACTTTGAAAAGCAAGTTAAGAAATTGCTTATTATTTTCATACGGTCTTACTAAGCTATAAAGCTTACCCCTCTCTTTTTTATTTCTTTTAGTGTTGTCAGGTTAGCTCGGGGTTAGAGATCGCAAGAGGCAGCATCATATTATCAAGCCATCACTTTTAGGGTATCGATGAATCTTAAACATCTTTAAGTGAGTGGCATGTATATGGACTTAGTTATTGATGTGACAGCCCAAAATTGACCCTAGTAGGGAAGTGGTTTCGGGACCGCTAAACCGAGTCACCGAAATGTTTGAACGTAATATTTATTGTCTAGAATATGTAATTATGAATGTGTGAAAATTTCAAGCTTCGATTTAGTCGATTGCATGTGAATTCAGTTAGTAGGACTTGTGTTACACTTTTGAAATGTGATAGGCTAATCTATAAGGATCTAATAGTGCATGAAATCAAAAGGGAGGACTTGCATGTCAAATTTCCCCCCCTAATTAGTAGTGGCCGGCCATGCTATGAGTGGAAACATGTCACAAACATGTTATGTTAGTGAGGTATGTTAGGAAAAATAAAATAAGGAGTATGGGTAATAAAGAAATGGAAAAAAAAAAGAAAGAATGTGTGTGAGTGTTCCCCCCCCATTACCGTGAGTTGAAGAAAAGAGAAAAAAAAATTTCATCCTTTTTCATTTCTTTTGGCCGAAAATTCTAAGGAAGAAGGAAGGAGCTCTTACTCATGTTTGGTTTGGAAGAGGATTAGGAAGAGGTTTGGCCATACTTGTATCTAGATTAAGGTATGTTTGAGGTTGTGCCATGAGATTCATGCATGTTTTTAGTTGCTAGCTTGAGTTCTAATTAGCCCATGGTTCAAATCTTTGCTATGTCATGAGGATGATATTCGGCCAAGGTGGATTTTGTGTTAATGCCATTGCATGCTAAATATGAAGCTTGATAATGATACATGTGATGGTGGATTGATGACTCTTGGATTTTCTTTTTAGCATTTTTGAGTGAGACATTAAGTTCTTTGTTTAACCATGACCAAAATTGAAATGGTATGGTGTTATGATGTATTCGGCCATGGTATATCCATAAGTATGATTTATGCTTATTGCATGGTAGGTAAGATTTGTGTTTTGGATTTATGCTCATGTTTAGTTATAATCAACTTTGAGATTCGGCTCTTGCACATATATATATATATATATGTTTGCACATGACGTATTGGTATGACATATACAATATCTCAAGGTATATACTTACATATGATGGTGTTTCGGTTATGGAGTACATGATGGATGCGTATTGAGTTATAATATGTAATGCATTAGTTAGTAAAAGGTATGCCATTTGTGTGTGGTATTGAGTATATAATTGGCCTCAACATAGACATGCATTAGGTTGATGTGTTGTTCGGCCATAGGTAAGCATATTGAAGGCTTTATCTTGACTTAGAAAATTCGGCTAAGGAGAGTATTAACTAATGTGTTGAGTTTGATTCATGATTCTGTACATATGTGACTTTAATGTCTAATGAATATATGTGGGCTAAGTACCTTGAGTTCCTCTTTTCAATGCTCAAATGATTAAATCAATTTATTTGTTAAATTAAGCTCAAGAGCAAAGGGGAACTAAATCCGATAAAGGGAAGGAAAAAGTGGTCGAATAGCCATCGGAATCGTTCGACAACATCCGAGGTAAGTTTTTGAGTAATGGAACTTAAATTATGATTCAGTTAGATTATGTCTTAAGTAAATCAAAATCATGCTCTTGTATGTGGCTATTGAGCCGAAATTGTAAATGTGAGAAGTGTCTTGTGTTTGAGCTTTGGTAATGAAAATGAAATATGAATGTGTCATGATTTATTGATATATGTGCATGGTTACTCGAATGATATCCGGCTAGGTCCCAAGGCTTTTGTGCTAGCGACTACATCCGGACTAAGATCCGAAGGCATTTGTGCTAGCGACTATATCCGGGCTAAGTCCCAAGGCATTTATGCTAGTGACCATATCCGGCTAAGACTAGAAGGCCTTGTGCAGTGGTTATATCCGCTAAACCCGAAGATGCTTGATTTGGGAATGAGCGATCTTGCTGTAAAATTTAAATTAATACGCTCGTAAAATCCCAGCGATGAGGTATGTTTCGTGTGTGCTTGAATTAGTTGATCCCACACAAATCAGTATTCGCCGATCGATAAATGAGCTACCGCCTTTGGCTAAGTTGATCTTTGTGTATGAACATAAGGGTTGGTAATGTGAAGTAAGTATGATATTGAGAATTTGTGCATATGAAATTATCCGTTTAGCTATATGAATGCTATGCTTTTGTTGTCTGGAATCCCTTGCTCAAAACTTACTAAGCATAAATTGCTTACTCCGTTTCTTTGTTTCTCTGTTTTATAGATTTTGGCTCGTCACCATCGGACTCGGATTTTTGGAAGTCAAGTATCCCACACTATCAAAGCCCCTTTTGGTACAATTTTGGTTGAACTTTGAAATGGCATGTATAGGACTACCCTTTTGTTGTTGGTCATGTACCCATGGATTTTGTGTAAATTTGGATAGCCATGCGAAAATGGCTTATATCGTTTTAGCATAGTACTATAATCGTTTTGTATGTTGATCACTAAGAGGTATGGAAATGTTTGGAAACGATTAGCCATTGGAATGGTTAATCATGATTATACTTTGTGCTATGTATGCAAAAAGGGCTAATTGAATCATGGAAACTATGAAATAGGTAAAGTCTACCTTAAAGGCAGATGCTGACAGCAGCAGCAATGTGGATGTGAAAAATCAATAAAAATAGTAGGAGTGGAATTAAATAGTGAATAAATTATGTAAATGAACCTTGATGAATCTACTTTTATATGGAAGAAATGAAACGGTCATATGAGTTGTATGTTAAGAGATATTTAGGTTTTCGTGAAACAGGGCCAGAACGGTTTCTGAATTCCCTGTTCCGACTTTGGAAATTCATTATAAATTAACCAGAGATAATTAGGAGTCATTACATATATGTATAGATTCCTATTTGAGTCTAGTTTCTATAGAAACAAACGGCATCAGTATTGAAGCCCTGTACAGGGATATATCCAAGTCGTAATGCGCGAAGGTCAGTGTAGTCAATCCCTGTAACATGGGAGACTTTAACTAATAAACTGTACTAATTGTCCAGACCAAAAATTCTAGAAAAAAATTTGTAGATGCATATATGAGTCTAGTTTCAGGGAAAAATCACGAAACTGATTTTCGAGTTGTGGAACTCAAGATATGATTTTTAAGGTGACAGTGACACAGTTAGCCAGCTGTCTGGAAATTTTTAAATGGACTGTGAAAATAAATATATTATGTCTATTAGCACCTCGTGTTCGACTCCGGCCATGGTCTCGGGTACGGGGTGTTACAATTGATATGTGTTCTTATGATTTGGCCAAGATGTTGGCGTATATTAGTACATTGTATATAACCATGAGATGTGGCTTATGATGGTCGTGGCTTGTAAGCCTATTTATCCAAGCTAAGTATTAATGCCTTGTGATGTGGTCATGTGATTATATTTGTTTGATATGAATGGTTAGTATTACGGTATGTGTGTTTGATGAATGTCTTATGACCAAACGAAGTGGTTATAATCAGAGAATAAAAGTGTGCTATGGCAATAAGTCAAGAATGCTTGAACATGAAATTGGTGTGGAATGACATAGGCAAGCATGGTATAAGTGTATAAGTGATAATCAAAATGACATGTCCAATTAATTGTGAATTGGTGTGTTTAGACTTGGTATAAAATGAGTAAGCAAAACACATGTATAATGACATATGAATATTACAATTGAGTCTTAATGGAGGATGTTTAATCATTTACTTGATGCTACATTGTATGTGTCTATAATGTATTTAAATGTGTGAGGTATTAATGGTAACAAAAAGGCTTGGAAAATAGCCTAAGTGCTAGCCACACGGGCAGGGACTCGACCATGTGTCTCAGCCGTGTGGAGGACACGGCCTAGCACACGAGCGTGTGGCCTGGCTATGTGGTTCAATTCGTTTTGCTGACGTCATAAACAGAGAGTTACACGGCCTGAGGACACGGGCGTGTTGAAGACACACGAGCGTGTGACCCTGTTTCTTGAAATTTTTTTAAGTTTTCCCAAAACTTTCCAAAGTTCTCAGTTTAGTCCCAAACCTCCTTTAATACATGTTTAAAGCCTTGGTAGCTCGAGTAAGGGACATTATGCATGTGATTGAATGTTTTTAATTTAAATAAAAATTTTATCGCCCGATTTCACGAAATTGTGTACGTTTAAGTCCAATAAAGCCTCAAACCCTGTCCCGGCATCAAATACGAGTAAGGGGTGTTACATATTTATACTGTATGAACTTACTTGACAAAACAACAATAAACATGATAATAGGGACTATTCTACAATTTTCTCTTTTCGCAATTATCTTCCTTCTTGTTCAAATCTTGATTTATAATATAAATTTATTTCAATTTAATCACTCAAGTATCATATAATAACCTATTAAAAATATATGTAAACTCAATTTTAGTTTTCAGTTATTTCCTCAATTTTTACGTTTTATTCAATTTAGCCCCTAAAAATCAAACTTGTCATAACTTCCAAATTTGAGCCCCAAAATTTAAATCAACTTAAAATATATTCAGTTACAACCTCCTCATATAAAAAATTACAGAAATTACATACCAATTTCAAGATATTAACAATTTAGTCCTTATGTTCAAAACTAATAATTTTCACATTACTAACTAGTCTTTTTTTTCATTTCTAAGATCAAAATCTAACAACTTAACATCAAAAGCTTCAAATATTAACAATGGTAACATTTTCAAACAATAACAGTTTTAAAAACGAACATATAGATTAGCTAAAATGAGTTACAACGATTCCAAAAATATAAAATTTACTAGAAATGGGACCTCGAAACCTTACCATGCACTTGGCCAAATGTAAAACTCTCCTAAGCTTGCCTTCAATGGTGAAATCAATAGAACGATGGAAGATGAACAAATGTTCTCTCTTCTTCCATCATACATATTTGTTTCTTTTAATTATAACATTTTATTTTATTTTAATTATAAATTATAATAATATATCGTATAAAACTAAACCAAACCGTCTACTAAATTCCAATGTGGTATAATTACCACATTGGTCCTTAATTTAAGTTTTCCACTTACAAATGTATAGCAATTTAACTTTTACTAGTTTACAATTTAGTCTTTGCTTCACAATTAACTATTTAAATACCAAAATTTCTCGACCAAACCTCAATTCACCTATAATATAGCTCCATAAATATTCAATGGAAATATTTATGAGCTCGATTTTCAAAAACAGGGTCCCAATACCTCATTTTCTAAAACCACTGACTTTCAATACAAACCATTTGTACTGTGTGTAACTGACAAGTTAACAATTCTATCAAATCATGATTCACTATATTACTAGATTTGACTCGTATATATTAAATAATAATGTTTATGGACTCACTCGTCATAATTTTGATTTCAAAATCACTATTTTTAACACCATTGAAGAACGAGTTGTAACACTATATGCAAACATTCATACCGAGTTATCAAATATTCAATTAAATGAAAAAGAAAAAAGAAAGGAAAGAATGCTTCTAAATTTGAAAATATTAATTGGATATTTGATTGCTTGAACCCAAAAATGATGATTGATCGTTGCTTTAGCAAAAATCATAATAGAGAATAAGAGAAACAAATAAACTGGAAAGAAACTTCAATTAAAAGAGCAAAGTATTTCAACAAGTGAAAGAAAACTATAGATCTACTCTAAGACCCTAATTAATCTATGAAAAGAAAGATGAATCACATTTAGAAGCCCTAGATGAATCACATTTAGAACTCCCTTAATCTATTCTCTTGAGCTAATATTTATAGTGTTAATGTATTATGACCTATTTAGGTTAATTATACTACTAATCAGTTTAAGAATGAAAATACCCTTGCAGAATTATTAGCCTTGTTGAACTGGTGTCGCGACACCCTATAGTCGATGTCGCAACTTTACTAGAAGAATACTTGGCCTATGGAACTTCAGATAAAATGTCATGACTTTGCTTTTGTGATGTCGCAACATCGACTCCAGTAGCTTGCCTCGTGGTCTCAATTTGGAAAATTAGCTAAATGTTGAGGCTTGCTTCAATGTCCCAACTTTCTCCTTGCGACATCCATGGCAGTCCATTAAGTCCTCAACTTAAAATATTGTCTTGCACATTCAATCAACTTGTTAGTTCTTCCTTAAGCCCCAATCGGCCTAAAAGGTCATAAAACAACACTAAAAGCTTAATTTATTCAATTTTAACCTTAAAACTAAATAATTCTAAAATTAAACTTAAAAGACATAAATTTACTTCAATACAAGCTCCGTAAGTGGTGAAAAGAGCTTAATTTGCCACAAAAAATTGTGGCAAATCAAATCTCCCTACACTTAAGTCTTTGCTTGTCCTCAAGCAAAGAAAACACTTAACGTGCAAATAAATAAATCCCTTGAACATGCTTAATGACAAGTAACTAGTTTGAAACATAGAAGCTAGGAATGCTTACTATAACATGCAACTTCAAAATGATATGCAAAATACTCATGGTTCTCAAAGTTAAACATGAGAGTTCACAAAATTACAAGATCAACAAGTAAAAAGGTGATTAAGCATATGATTCCATCAAAACAAACTACATAGTTATAGAATTTATGTTAGAATAACGCAAGCAACCAAAATTCGTACAACTTACCACAACTTTCATCCATGAACCAAATTACCTAAGTCACATAGGACTTTTCAACTTGTAACGTTCTGAGGCTTAAGGTTGGTTTGGATTTCGAGGATTGGGAGCATCAAAACATTTCAAGCATGAAAATAGTTTGACACATGATGTTGTTCTATACTCACCCCTTAGTGTATCTTTTAGCTCACCTCCTTATATCTCTTTCTTTCACATTCCTTATATTCCGATTAGTCCCTCCATTGACTTAGTATAGTGTTAAGTGGATTGCATAATAAGAAATGTAAATTAATAGACATAAACAATGAATGAGAAATAGATTGCATGTATAACTATTCGTAGTGAATGCATTTTCTTGATAAGAGAATAGATGACTTAAGATTACTTTAATTTCTTTGGATTGTTATTTAATTGGACATATAGATTAAATATTTTAGTTCAAAGTGAGAATTAAATTATGTAGTCATTGTAGTTTAATTCTATTCGAATAATTAAATAAGTTTGCATACAAATTCTAATACGGTAACTTCATCATGGTTTTAATAAAATTAAAAATATGTTGCGTAAATTATTTAATTAGGATTAATTAAGTGAATTATTTTAATAATTAAATTTTGGAGGAATATTTAATTATTGAGTTAATCAAATATATGGACTTGATTTTTTTTTTATTTAAACCAAGAGAGGTAAGCTCATAAAATTGGACCGACTGGTGTGTTGCAGCACAAGGGGACTTATTCTCCTTTGAATGTTGTCAACTATAATACAAGAAAACCCTAATTTGACTTTACCTCCTCCTATTTAATTAATTAATATATGAAAAATAAGAATTAAACTCTTACAAATATCCCTTTATATAAACCCTTTAATAGTCAAAAATCATATAGTCAATGTAATAGAGAAAACTCTATTGAAATTTAGCGGGAAGTTACTTGAGTAATTTAAATTCTATTTTCTTGAGTTTGGATTCTAAACTTGTGAGAATTATAATTGCTATCATCCAATGATTATAATTCAAGTCTAGAAGTTGAAATTTTTGCTTCGGATACACACATATAGGAATTTCAACTTCCTCCCTTGGGAAGTCTTGATTTTTGTCCCATGTTCAATTTTTTGAATTAAAGTCCAATTTTAAGAATCTAAGATTTTGAGAATAGAAGATTATTCTATTGAAAGTTTGAAGTCTTCAGACTTCAATTCCAGTTGATTACAAAAGCTGGGTAGCCTCCCAACCCATTTGCAATTTGGACTATCTCCTTGAGTCTTGGAACACATGTACCTGTTTGATTAAATTTATTACTGTAGATAGCACGAAAAATGTTTGTTTTAGAAAATGAACTAAAATTCCATTATGCTTGTGTTTTCAAAACGGTTTTTCACCACTTATTACTAGAGGTAATTTTAGATTTCGTGAACCAAAATATTTCCTAAAAATAATCTTATTTTTCGTGAACTAAATATTTGATAAATTGTGTTGATTGATTTATTCAAATCAAATTTTGAAAGGAAAGGAAAATTATTTAAGATTTCATTGAAAATAATTATTTTTAAATAAAACATGACATTAAGTAAGTAATGTTCATTCAGACCAACTTAAATTTAAAATATTACTTTAGGATCCTAAGAAAAATCAAGTAAATAATTTAATACTAGAAGAGATCTAGTTAGATTATATAATGGTAATATGAAAACTATAATACCTTTCATTTTAATATTTAATTACGAGTTAGTATTTAGTATATTAATATTTTCATTATTTGATATATTTATATTTTAATTTAAGAAGTTTATTTTTTCACTCAATAGTTCACTGATTAAAATAATATTATATTTTACAATATAAAACATGTCTTTCAAATTATTAAAATTTGTATAGTTCCCAACCCATGCATTGCATGGTTTGCCTCAAGTTATAGAGTAAAAATTGAAGGGTAAAATATGTTTTAAGTCTCCATACACTTCATATATTTGAAATTTAATGTCTTTACTTATATTTTTAGAAATGTAGTCATTTATATTTCAATTTAAAAATTCAAGTCGAGTTATTACCACTATCAAAATTTTTCTACCAATTTCTTTAGTGTGACATTTGAAATTAAAAAGATATTCACTTGATATTCATATAACAATAAAAATAATGTTGAAAAATTTATTAGGATTTTTCCTTCAAAATCATCATGATAAAAAAATCATGTTGGAATATTGTTGTTGAGAAAAATTGATCCTAGCATTTTGATTGAAATAGTTAACAATATTAACTATTTAGACTAATTAATGACACAATAAAAGAGAGGCACCAATTATGTTAAAAATTAAAGTACATAAATTAAATATCAAATTTTAGTATAGTTTAGAGTCAAAATTAAAATTTGACTATTATCTTATAATGTCAAATAAAGCGGAGTATACTTAAAAGAAATGTGAAACCACTTTAAGGTATTCAAATTTTATATAATCATATAATATTTTAATTGAAAAGTTAGCATTATTACCTATTAGGACTAGTTAATAATATTATAGAAATAAAAAAATCAAATTATGTTAGTAAGTAAAATATATAGATTAAATTTTAAATTTAAACATATTATAATTACCAAATTTGATATTTAATTATTTTTAAATGAAAAGAAAAGAAACTGATTAGTATGTTACGTGTTAACCACAGGAACATCCTTTATATAAATTTTATTATAAAAGTTAATAAAATATATAAAATTACTTTAATTTAGGGAACAACTTATGTTAATATTATCCTAAAAATTTTAGTATTTAGACCCCAATCAAATAAAACTATGTAATCAGTTTTTAAAGATATAAAATATTAATATACATCCACCTATACATAATCACCCCTCTAATTCAATTAAGAAGAAATAAACGTTAAAACTAAAAAGAATTCACAATTAGCCAATTCTAACATCTTTTATTCCACTTTGCTCTTGATATATTACTTATACATCGTTTGTATTTATAAAGTTTTAAATTTTTTTTATGTCTACGGCTGCATGATGCTACAACAATACATCCACCCTTGAAATTTGTCATGATTGAGATTGTTTTTAACACTCAATATGTTGTTAATTTAAAGATTTTATTTTCAATCTATTTTATTTACCAATTATAAAAAAATATACAAAGTTATTGTAGCTGGTAAAAATTATAGGAGATGTAAAATAATTCTACTAAAGATGAAATAAATATTAAATTTCAAGATGAGATTGATGTTGATTTAATTTAATGCATTAATTATTTTTAAATTTATCTCTAGCATATCATTAGATCCGTGTAAAGGAATGCAATTTGATGAGCTAGAAGATGCTGAGGCATGTTATAAGGCATATTCTAGATAAATAGGTTTTAGTATTCGAAAGATCTATAGTCGATTGTCTCACAATGATAAATTTTTAATTGGAGTAAATTATACTTGTTCAACAAAAGGCTTTCGACAAAAAAATTGTAAAAAGAATGATTCAAAATGTGTGGAACGTCTAGAAATAAGAATTGGTTGCAAAGTGGTGATGGGTTTGAAGAAAGATAAGGCAAATGGGTAGTAAGTTTTTAAATATACACAATCATGAACTCCTTACACTTAGAAGTGCAAGTTTTCTTTGTGGACATAAAAAAAAAAACGACGGCCCAAAAGGATATTATCAATACATTGAACGAAGCCGGTATACCAACTCGAAAAATTGTATCTTTTTTAAGTCAAGAATCTGGTGGTCATTTCAATGTTAATTGTACTTTAGTTAATATCCAAAATTATCTAGGAAATAAAAGAAAGAAATTTCTTAGAAGGGGATGTGCAAAGGTTATACAAGTACTTTAAAGAATGTGAAACAATAGATCTTGATTTCATTTATGCCATTCAAGTTTATGATTATGGTCATATGAGAAAATGTTTTTGGGTGGATGTGAGATCGAGAATCGCATACTACTTTGGAGATATCATCACTTTTGATGTTACACGTCTAACAAATCGATATGGTACGCCTTTTGTACCATTCTGTAACACCCCTAATCCGTCTCTGTCGCCAGATTAGGGTTATAGAGCATTATTGATCAATCAAAAAATATTTATCATCATAACATTTAATAAATTAGTCTCAATCAAAATCATATCAAACATATCCATTTGGTCCCTAAATCGAGCCTTCGAGGCCCTAAAAATAGCTTAGAAGCAATTTGGGACTAATTTGAAACAAAACAGAAGTTTTAAGTAAAAGTTACAAAAATGTGAAAACAGGGGTCACACGGCCGTGTGGCCAGGCCGTCTGACAATCGAACAAAGGGACACACAGCCTTGTCCTAGCCCGTGTAACTTACTGAGTGGGGTCACAGGCCGTGTCCCAGCCTGTGTCTTTACCCGTGCAACTTACTGAATAAGGTCACACGGCTGTGTGCCAGGCCGAGTAACTCCCTGACTTGCCACACATGCCCGTGTCGCAAGCCATGTGCTAGGCCGTGTAACTCACTGACTTAAAATACTAGGATTTTACAAATGACACGCGGTCGTGAGCCAGGCTGTGTGTGTCACACGGTCGTATAACAGCCCATGTCCAAAGCCATGTGATCCATAAATTGACCCTAAATTCAAGTCATTTCAAGGCCAAATCATACCTAACTAACCATTCTATTTGGGCACACATTCAAGGGATTTAAACATCATTCAATCACACCTAAACATACCATTTCAAACATAAACTTAACCATAAGCTTAGCGTAATTATATACAAGCACTGTCAAACTCATAAGTTAGGATGCTTAACCATGATACAAATGTATTCAATCATATATTAGGTAAGTTCCACACATACATCATTTAATTCATCAACTTTTTCATACGATCATAAACCGTTTCATTTGTATACTTATCGTGCCATTTCCTTTACTTATCCATTGAACAATCTAGAATTACATCAGATATTCGAGAATGCTCACACATAGTGTGCCTTTCCATATAATCGTAGCCTTTCCTTTTCAATAATGCTCACATGAGCTATGAAATGGGCCTGTTCACACAAGTTGTGGATCAAAATGTTAGCTACACGATGCTACTCACACAAGCTGTGGAGAATTCGCAACAAATACTAGACCTCAACCATCGGTAGGACATTCAAGACCAACACCCGAAACATGAAATCCTTAATGATATGTCATCCGCATCCTAAGAATTCTTAAGGCTCAAACGAGATTCATTATATATAACACAACATAGTAAATAATCAATTAGGCTATCAATAATATGACAATAATTCATATGAACTTACCTTGATAACTAGAGTCGTAGAAGTAATGTTGCAAACTAATCCGAAGCTTTAGCCTTTCCTCGATTTAAGTTTGGTTGTGGCTTATCTTGATCTAAATAGATAATTTCATTCAATTAAGTACTTCAAGAATTCAATTTAATCCATAATTCATATTTATGTAAAATTTTAAAATTACCCCTAACAATTTAACTTTTCACAATTTAGCCCTTAAGCTCATAACTTGAATATAACTCATTTTAACCTAAATCCAATTTAACCAATGCTACAAGGGACCTTGAAACAACCCATAATTATCAAAAATTCAAAAGAAATTCATTCGACAGGAAAAAAAAGTGTAATGTTTGCAAGCAACATGGATATGCAAAAACTCCATGTTTTATTAACAAACGATTGAAGTATGTATACATTTATTTTTAAGTAGATATTTCAAATTTGAACAGTTTAATAGATTTAGATTCTTTTTTTTATGTCTAGGAGGATATAAATTTGTCATCAACAATAATAGATCCTATGTCATTTACTTAAGGAGATAATATTTTTAAGGTAAATTAATTAAGCAATTATATATTGATTAAATAATATTTTAAAGGACTAATTTTTTAATATATTATGTTAGACAAAACACATTAGCGAACAAAATAACTTAATTATAAATAAATACATATGTAATAAAATATAAATAAAATGATTTATAAATAATTTATCAAATATGAAAATCAAATAAGACCATAATAAACAGTGGAAATAAATGAGAATTAAGATTTTACGAAATGTTTAGGCCTATGAAACACAGTTTCCTTAAGATAGATTCGGCCGCTCCTACGATTCCTGGAGTAATGTTGGTCGAATGTCTCCTAAGATACAACAACAATAGTGATCAAAGTAGCAGTACCTCTACAACAATTGAACAATGTATTTTTCTATCATCGAAATGTTTGAAACTACGAAGGAGAAAAAAGAAGAGTTTTGAGAACAACAGAGTTTCGCCAAAAGAAATTATCAAAGAATATGAGTTTATAAAACCCTTCAGAAATCATGGCCTTTTATAGGCATGTCTGGTGGAGATCATATTCACGCTGGTACAATAGTAGGTAAACTTGAGGGAGAAAGGGACATAACTTTGGGCTTTGTTGATTTACACATGATGATTTTATTAAAAAAGATCAAAGCTGTGGTATTTATTTCACTCAATATTGGGTTGCTATGCCAGGTGTTCTGCCCGTAGCTTCGGGGGTATTCACGTTTGGCATATGCCTGCTTTGATCGAGATCTTTGGAGATGATTCCGTACTATAATTCGGTGGACGAACTTTAGGACACCCTTAGAGAAATGCACCGAGTGCCGTAGCTAATCGAGTAGCTTTAGAAGCATGTGTACAAGCTTGTAATGAGGGACGTGACCTTGCCCGCGAGGGTAATGAAATTATCTGCGAGGCTAGCAAATGGAGTCCTGAACTAGTTGAGTTGGAATTTTGGAAAAAAAATCCACAAAATCTATTTGATTTAAAAATTTCATATAAGCAGATTTTACATTGCCTATATCATGTAAGTGTGCTTTAACTCTATCAAGTTTGGACCTACACTCTCTCATTGGGCACAAGGCAAGGTTACAAACTTAATCATTCAATAATCTTTTAAGAGAGTTCACATATATAAAGACATCTCACACTTGGTATCTAACCAATGTGGGATCTAAGCCATTTTTCATTCATCACTCAACCATTTTGAGCATATGCTATACCATTTTAAAGGTTTCATAGAGTAGAATATGAAACCATAATTTTATAATTCAACTCTCTACCTTTACCTATTGAGAATATGCCTCAAAATTCCCATAAAAACAATTTTTCCTACATATTATATATATATATATGAATATTACACGAATCTCATCTCGAAAATTTTTCCAAATATTACTGAAAAACTCAATTTACCTTAAAAAAATTTAAATTGGTAATTCACTATTTTACTCTTTTTCTCGTATTATTACGAGGGAATAACACTAAATTTATAGTTGTTAACCTTTTAGCAAGACATTTTTTTACCTCATGTTTTTTTTTTAATCAAAATGACTTTCATTTGAGATTTGTACCTTCAGCTGACAATTTTTTTTAATCAAATAGACCTTCACTTGAGATTTGTATCTTCAACACTAAATCTATTGCTTAAATGTAGAGAAGCCACCCTTCAGCTGATGACCTGACTCCCTTGGGGGAAGCCACAGATTTAAAACAGTCGAGGAAGATGAATGTGGTCACCATTAACCAAATGAATGTAGCCCAATGCAAAAGCACAATTCCACTATCTTCAAAATTACATGTAGACACGTGCCTGTGAACATCGGTAACCCTACAACTAGAACATCCAATGTTTGAACAAACAAGCTCCCTAAGATTAAACAATTGCAGTCAAAATCCTAGCACTTGTGATGCAACCACCCTTACCTCAGACACAGTCATCGTATGTTTCTCACACTTGTCTTGCGAGCATGTCAGCCTTATCTTGCCCACCTTCTAAAGAGATAAAAGGTTTTCCTTAGGGTGGGGTCTTCGAAGAGATTCAAAATAGAGCCACTCTTCAATGTCTTGTATCTTATACAATGCTTTAATGCAATTAGTTATGCTAAATTTCTCATCACTTGGTTTTGTGGTGACCTCATAGCCCATCTAAATCAGAAGCAAAAGCACAAAGCAAGTAAATAGCCATAACTGGTAGAAGCAAGTCATATGTAACAGAAGCCACAACCATGCAAAATGAAAGTACACTTCCAAATGCATATGAACTTTAAAGTCACCAATGGATCTTCTAATCCGCCGCTTTTTGGTTTTCTTCTCGCTAACCATTGTGAATCACAATCAGATAATACTAAACCCAACTCTTCTACTATTTATGAGGTAATGGCCGGAACATGGAATCATCCACAAGCTTGACACACAAAGATGTTAAATATTTTCTTTGTTTGACAATTCAACACTTGGAAGAACAATTTATATGACAGATTGATTGTGTGTAGTACGATGTTAAACCACCATCAATATCAACAAAAATGTTAATGCATAAGTAACGGCTTACTTCGTTCCAAGCCAAGGTGAGGGTGACATGTTCTCTTATGGATAACCGAGATCAAGAGTGAAAACTGCTAATATTTGAAGGCTGCAAAGATTATAGCATCAGCCCTGCGGCCGCTGTTCCCATGGCAGTATATCACACAGGGTAGAGGTTTTCCTTCAAGACTAACCAGGGTTATGTAGTGACTACATTGTAGAACATCGTTCCTATTGTTTTTAACCTCTCCGCTAACATTTTCCTTCCAACAAGGAGAACCTATCGCCCTGCCTGTGCTGATTCGTAGAATTCGGAAAAGTTTTCATGCTGCTGAGTTGAAATGATTAAGGAGGAGACGGAAAATCAATATGTCATGAGATTAATGAACTAAAATAGTCATTTTAATCCTATGAGAAGTTAACCAAGCTTTGAAAGCCTTCTAAGTATGAGAATTAAGCTGGTGATAGTGATTGCAGAAGGGAATTATTTTTTAAATAATTTAAATTGAGTTAAAAAAAATTGATTGCAGCGTCATCTTTAATTTAATACACATTTTAATACTTAATTAATTAATTTCACAATCAATCTTTATCTTGCCGTAGTTTCCAATCACGCTGTCGATCCAAGTGGATAAGAAGTGAATTGAAGCTGTCATCGTCGAGTTGACTCGTCATAGCCGAGTCAAGTGAATCGGTTGAAAATTCCTTTCTGGCTCGCTACCAACACTATTAAGTACTTCTTACCGCCACGTGTCCTTATTTTTAATTACTACAGATTTTCAAATGTATAAAATTAGAAAATAAAACGGTAAGGAAAGAAAATGCTTTCGTCCCAAAAAGCGAAGGTATTGTTTTCCGCTTTAGTTGTTTCTGCCATTGTATTTTCCTCTATTTTCAGTCTCCGAGTCAGACTCAGCTGAGGGCGATCGTAAGTAACTCACCAGTAAGTTTCTTCTCTTTCTTTTTTAAAAGATTAATAAAGAGAGTGATAATGAGGAACTAGAATTTCTAAAAATGGAGAAACATCTTGTTTTTGCACCTCAGATTGATACATTAGTTTCTTCATACCTTCTATTATTATATCAATTATTTGAACTTTAGAAAAGGTAATATGAAAAGAAAATTATGTATGCATTTTCAAAAAACAATAAATTCGTTATTGTTACTTTCCTTTTGGTATCTAGTTTTCTGGGGAAAGTGAAGGAAAACGACTACGTTTTCTTTATATATACAGTTTTCCTTTTTGTTTTTCACTTTATATTTCTGGCTGAAATTTATTTACTATAAAATGAATAAAGATGTGATGGCTGATAGCTGGTAAGGGAGCAGATACTTTCTAAAATTTATTTTCTGTCATGATTTCTATAAAAGAAATTAGTTTTCTTATTTCTGTTTCTGTTTCAGTGCGGAACTACTAACTTCTGTATGCAAAATAAATTTACGACTTATGAGTATAATTTCATTTCTTGAAATGATTCTCTTTTGATGCATTTCTTGTATTTGACTTTTTTGTTGATTGCTTCTTATATTTTCCGTAGGAGTAAGAACTACGAAGAGGTTGCTGGGTACCTTTCTTTTTCCCTTCTTAAGGCTATAACTTTTGATTTATGGTAGATTAGGGTTTAATTCAATTTTTTTTTCAAGTATTCATCGGTCTCTTGTGGGTCTCAGTCAGGGACCTACTTTGTGGGATTGCCCGGATAATTGAATTATTGAAGTGAATTATTGAAGATGTGAAATTTTTTAGAGTACGGTAACATCAGCGAAGTTTAATCGTCAGATTTTTTTTTTTCTTTTACCCCTTGAAAACTGTTACTGCTTCCTATAATAATTGGTGAGAGAGAGCCTATTGTTAATGGTGCAAAAACCTGGTAGTTAGTTTCCGATGGGTTGATAGATAAGGGTAAACTCCTCTAGGATTTTGGTCCAAGTGTTGCAAGTTTAGGGAGCGCTTTGATACACACACTTATTTATTTGGGACTGAAGTGAAACTTTTTATCCGGATGGTGTAGGCTTACTTATTACAAGAGTGAACAGTGAGATCCTTTGGAATTATGCTATTAACATGTCATTGTCTGCAGAATGAAAGGAGAAAAGCTGTACTACTTTTCTTGCTCCGAATTTTTAGACCTAATCCATGATTTTTTTGCATCCTTGGTTAAGTTATCTGTTTTAGAAAGATGGAAATTGATATCTGCGTAAAAACTTGCTTGGCTTGAAAATTGGTTGCTAGTTTAGTTCAACCTCTCTGATATTTGTTGCATTTTTCAGTGAAGCATATTTAAAGTGTCATCAGCAAATGCTTTTAGCGAAAAAAATTGGGGAAGGGGTGAACGAACTATTGTTATGTTAAAGTGGATTGACATTTTTCTAAGTTGCACTCCTCTAGATCTGAAAAACAGAGATGATTGGACTCTGATGCTGTTGGATGTATAGGTAAAATTTGTTCTTTACATAACAGAATGATTTCGCATAATTTTGGTTTTGCATGCTCTGTATTCATATGGAGTCCACGAATGGTTTCCTTCATGTATAGTTGAATTTAGCATAATTGAATCTTCTTTGCCCTGTTTATTTTCTTTATGAATTGAACAAACGTCAAAGGTTATACTTTCAGGATCTGGTGACAGGTTGCTTCTGTTTTATATGAAGACTGTGCTTAGTGTTCTATGAGTTTTATCTCTCCGATGGATTGGAATGCCAAAACGCCTTTGCAATGGGACTGGGAAAACTTGATGATGTTAAATGCAACACCAACTGAAATTCCAAGGAAGCTCAGACCTGAACAGTGGGATATTGATGGAGAGGGAGGAATGAACTCTGGGTCTTTCTATTCTTCTGTTGCTGCTGGAGGTAGTGGTGGTTCTGCCTCAGATTTGGGCCTTGCTTCTTTGTCTAAAAGTTCAAAATCGGCATCTATTAATTCTTCTTCTATGGGGGAGGTAAAAATGACCAAATTTACTTCGGAAGCCTTTGAAGCTATCCCAGATGATATTAGCAACCAGAACGAAGCTTTCAGGGCTGAGCTGGCTGGTACTTCCCCAACACTTGAGGCTTCAGTTGGCTCTGGTGAGCCATTGCTCAGTTTAAAGCTTGGTAAACGGACATACTTTGAAGATGTTTCTGGGGGAAGCAATACTAAGAATTTATCTTATTCTTCCACTTCTGGACAATCTCCTGCGCAAGCAAAGAGATCTAAACCCAATTGTCAGGGCATACATGTTCTGCGTTGCCAAGTTGAAGACTGTAACTTTGACCTCTCCTCAGCAAAGGATTACCATCGGAAACACAGAATTTGTGAAAGTCATTCAAAGAGTCCAAAGGTCATTGTACATGGTCAGGAACGCCGGTTCTGCCAACAGTGTAGCAAGTAAACTTTTTTCTTTATTCTGATGATTTTTACATTGGAAGTAGATTGTATCCAAGAATATTTTCTTTATTGATTGTGTATTTGCATGGTGATGTTTTACTTATCTTAGTATCAACCAATAGTAGGTATTTGATTCCTTATTGTTGGGCTTGTGAACTCTTGATGAATGTTAAAATCATAGTTATGTTAATGCTGTCAAAGGTTCCATGGCCTGTCGGAGTTTGATGAAAAGAAGAGAAGTTGTCGCCGGCGCCTTTCTGACCACAATGCAAGACGCCGTAAACCACAGACAGAAGCATTCCACTTCAGTGGTACAAGATTTTCATCTTCACCAAATGGTATCAGTTTCAGACATAGATTTGATGTTTTTTATGCATTTAATTTTGTTGTATGTTACTTGTCCATCAAGATATTATGCGAGTGACTTAGTTCATGCTTATTGAGTAGTTGCTTGATTTTATTCTATAACATCTTATACTCAAATAGTTTGGGTCACCCTACTTTATTGGATGCTATGTTTCTATTATAATTGCTGTCCCAGCTTTGAAGTATATGTGTTAAGGCTTTATAAGTTGTGCCTCTACTTGTTGCAGAAGGGAAGCAACAGATGAGTTTCATCTGGAATAAAGTGCCATTTCTTCATAATGCTAGACCCAATGAAATTTTTACATGGGAAGGCACATTTGATTCCAAGTCCTCTCAAATGAAAGGTTATACATCTACAAAAGTTGGAAATATTAATGGACAGCCAAACCTCTCTGGCAATGAGCTTTTGAATTCCATCACAATGCGATCTCATGATTCCAATGGATTCCTGCCCACCAAGGGCAAGCAAAGTACAGATGACATTCTCAACCAAGGTTTGGTTTGTTTATCTTACTAAGAAACAAGATTTATGATATGCATTTTGATTTTGATTAATGACAAATGTTATCTTCTAGTGCTAGTTTAACACAAATTGTTTTTAAATGAACTTATATATGGAGTAAAATAAATGCCCCAAGAATGCTCCCTTGAGATAAAAACATGATCACAATCATGAGAGGATGAGCGTGAGGCCAAAGAGGTGAGAATCTTGATGTGCCACTAATTTTGCTAGGTCTCTACCTTTGAAAATTGTTTTCTCCCAAGTTAGGATAATAAATATTCAATTCTTCATCAAAAGGTAAAGAAATAACGTGCCTACTTATTTCATAAAGCTTTTGCTGTGTCATGTGGAAGTGAAGGTTCTTTTTGTTTGGATAAACAGATTTAGGACAATGATTTTTCGACTTTTAGATCCTTACGCTACAAGTCCTTTCCTGAACACTTTTGGATAGCGTCTAGGTAGTTAGCAATAGATGTTTGATGATGAAACGGTTTCCTATGAAATGATCAATGTACATTAAGTGACATGCTGCCCTCAATGGGACATGGAGTAATGCTACTTGAGGGATTGGAGTTTTTTGCCGAAATATGATGTACATATGTGACAGAATGTTGAATAATTAACTTTCAGCAGAGGTACATGTTAGTTATCCTGATGGGAGATGAGCCATGGTTCTGAAGGCCTTTAATGGTTATTAAAATGATGCTTTCCTTATGGAACTGATATACAAGCTCAACAAATTTGGTCAAATTTTGTAGGTGTAGAAGAATCCAGAGTTGATTCAAACGTGGCTACGACGCAAGATCTTCATCGTGCTCTCTCTCTTCTGTCAAACGAATCCTGGGTTTCTTGTGAGCCAAAACACGGTTCAATTGCATACCCCATGCATGTCAACCCTAGTACCAGTATGTCTCAGCCAGCTATGAATGCAAGTTCACGAGGATTTCCAAGTGCCTTATCTGAAAACTGGCAGATGGAACAACAGACAACTGAATCTCAAGTGCATAATGGTGATGGTGACAACCATTTCCAAGAGTTCCAGCTGCTCAAGGCTCCCTATTATAGTGGCTTTTATTCCAATCAATGAGCTGAATGAGTGCGCTCAATTCAGCCAATTTGAAATTTGTGATCCCACACTCAAAGCTTAAACAATGTTTTGTTTTGGTAGGAACTCTCGGATATTCCAGTTTGCTGTTTTTCTTTTTCTAAAAAAGAAAATATCATTTGCTTTTACAACTTTGTTTCTTCACTAACTTCAATTTTTTTTTTTTGGTATAAATGTTGAATTTGTCAAGTGTCCATCAGGCGTATATGTGTCTGAGCTTAGGTAGTTTTGGTTTTGAAAAAGAAAATTTTACTATATTTTACAATAATCGAGTTTTTAAACTTCATTGAAATTGATTCTTCCAAATAAAAAATATATTCCAGACTTGCATGGAGAAATGAACGTAGTGCAGAATCCCTTTGGAGAGAACTGCATTTCATCCCTTGTCCTTAAAAGACAATTTTGTTATTGGTCTACACTATATCCACTCTTTCAATGATAGTGAAAAAAATTCGTGTTAATTAAGTTGATAAGTTTTATTTTATCATCGATTTAAAATTTTTCCAAATCAAGTCGAGAGAAATAAAATTCGAGTCGAATCGAGTGAAATTGTTCAAGTTAAATTAAACATATTAAATTAAAATTTTTGTTACAATATAATTAATTTCATGTTAGAGCACATAAATTTGAAACATTTTACAACTTTTTCAAAGAAAAATAATAAAAAGATACTTTAGCATCATAAACATGAACCGTTATTTAAGTTCCAAAATTATTATCCTACAAAATTTTTAATTTTAACTTTCTTTATATATTTTTAGAATTTTTAAAATTTTATATTTTTTTAAAATATAAATTTTGGAATTTTAAAAATTATTTTGTAATTTTTGTTGAGAGAGATCAATTGGCTCATTTTCAAACTTGACAGGGACCAAAAGGGTATATACACAAATATATTATTCGAGTTATCTGAGTTATAAAATTCAACTCGATTCGAAATCGAAACTCAAATTACGTAATCGAGTTGACTCGAATAACTTGAATAACTCGATTCGTTTAATTCAAAATTCAAATTTTCTTTTAATTTTTTCAAATAAAATTAAATTTTACTCACCGTTAAATAATGCTTGTAACCATCATCTTTTCCGTTTCAATCTTTTGGAATTATGTAAAATCTATTCATATAAAGAGTAACATGAATGTTTTAGGAAACTTGTTTCAGGCTTTCAAAATATTTTTTTATTTTAGTTATATTTAAAAGGTTAAATTACACAACTATAAAAAATTCTGACGCATTTAAAATAAAAAATTAATTTAAGCATTTACATTACATAATTTATTTATTTATGTCATTCTTATTAAAATAGTCACTCTTCTTAAAAATTCTAATAGAAAAATCAAACATGACATTTTTAAAACATAAATCAATTATTGAATACCACATAGCATAATTTACCATGTCCTAAGTGTTGCATACTAATGAAAGGATTAAAATATAATTTGCCCGATAATTTGCCCGAATATTAATTATTAATCAAATTAAAAGAAAAACAATATTTAAAAAGTTGAAAAAACCTTCTTCCTCACCTTGCAAATGACATACAATTAGGAAAAAGAGAACTTATAGGCTTCCTAACAACAACATGCAGCTTTCTATCAGCTTCGTTTCTAGTTGAGTGATGTCCAAAAACCAGCTGCCTTGGCCTCCACCGGAGCCCGATTTTAAGGTCCTCGGAGGCTCCCCTTGATTACTAGGACCAACTTCATCCATAAGTATTCCCCGCAAAGAATCAACGTTTTCTAACCCCAAAATTTATTATTATCCTCAATAACTCCATTAAAGAAGAAACAACTCAAAACACCATAATAACTCCATTAAAGAAGAAACAACTCAAAACACCATCAATCGGATTGAAGTTTCCAAGTCAAGATTGAAACTTTGGTTACTTTTCAAAGAGCCATTCAGCTAACTCAAATCCCATTCCTTTTTTTTTATATTGATTCTAAGAAGAATCGGAAATAAAATGTTTTGGTAATTTATAACAATTTTTTATAAAAACAAAAAATCCCCAAATAAAATGTATATATTATTCAAGTCAAAGATTGAAACTTTAGGTATTTTATAATAAAATATTTATTTTTGCAAATTTGAGGAGGAAGATGAGGTTTAGATTTTATCACTTTTTTGAACTATTTAATTATTTTTTCTTTTATTTTGCTTAATAATTAGTATTGGATAAATTATGTTTAGTCCTTTAAAATAGTATGCAATACTTTTGATACGGTAAGTACGCATGTTAAAAAATTGTCATGTAGATTTTTGTTAGCTTGTTTAATGGAATAATTAGAACGAACTAATTATATATAGTGAGTGTTTGAATTATAATTTTCTTTTTATTTTAGATGCCTAAAATGATTTTTTTATAATTATGTGACTATCTACATAGTTCACCCTATTTAAAATTAGTCTATTTTAAATATAATTTCTTCAATAGTAATAATTAAGTTTTAAATAATAAACATATTTAAACATTATACATATGTGTATTAAATAAATAAATTACATTTAAATAATAAAATAATAGATAAACAATGAGGATACATGTTTTGGTGCATTGTGTGTATAAATTTAGCCTTCGTACAAATCTTTATGCATGGGTTAATTTATTATATTACATCTTCTTAAATTTAAACATTGTATGTATATTTATGTAATCATTTTATAATATCATACTTATAAATATTTATATCAATTACTTTTATAAATAATTTATTTAATATCAATAGAAGTCTGTATAAATTAAATATTTGAATAATCACCCTAAATATAATATCATAAATTAAATGTTAAATTGCAAAATTTGAATACAATTACATATCATATATATACACACAAAACTTAGACCTAATTACAAGAAAAGATAATCATTATTTGAATTATTTTAACATTGTAGTGTCTAAGTTTTATATTTTATATAATGTTTTTAATTTAATTAAGCATTAATTGGTTGACATTAAATAATTTTCTAATATAAAACTTACTATTAAATTTTAACTTAAATTTTATATAAATTTATTTATTTTGTAATTTATATATGTTATTAGTATAAACAAACATTTAATACTATTTGAATCTTAGTTTTTTTGAAATTTTACATGAAGATTAAAGAATAGTATGTTTTTTTTTTTTACGATACATTCCTAACTTTTTATTGTAAATAAAACTATGATTATAAATCATTTTGTTTAATATATGTTTATATTTTATTAATAAAATATATTTTAATTAACACACATTATTATTATGTGTAAAATAGTTTTAATACTATTTAAATTTCAATATTTTTCCGCAAAATTTATAGATATATATTCAAAATACTACAAACATTATATTCCAAATGATATGTACAGTAAATATATGCTTCGCACAATAAAGAAAACTAATATAATATAGAAAAAGGCACAGAAGCACATTTGGAAACATTGAGTTCTTAGAGTTCCAAAATATTTTCTTTTTAGTTATATTTAAAGTGGATACTATTTTTATATTTAAATTTTAAATATGATTTTTTCTAGATTTAAATAGAATTTATTTACAATTTTTAATGATGGTGTATAATTACATTAATGAGAGATTTAAATATATTAACTTTAAACTCATAATTATATTTTTATTAATGATAAATTAACACATGATAATGACACTTCAATCAATAATGATAATTACATTTTCTTTATTGATAATATGTGAAATCATATATTAACATTAAAATTACTTTTTAAAAAGGGATAAATCTCGAACTATATATGAACTATGGTTTAATGTGCAAATTGTATACATGAATTTTGATTTTGTACATTTTATACATGAAATTTTGGTTTGATCTAATTCTTATAAATTATTAATACAATTATTGATATAATATCATTTTATGTTTATATACTGCATACATAAATAATTATATTTATCCAATATAAAAATAAATTGATGTATTTATTTCTTTAAATGTGTATGATTAAATTAAAATTAAAGATTCAACTATACATTTGAACCACAATTAGAGTTTCACGTGTATAATTGCACCAAATTAAAGTTTATGTATAGAATTGCACATTAAATCAAAGTTCATGTATAATTTTGAGATTTATCCCTTTAAAAAATGTTCCCATTAATCAACATGAGTATTAAACATCATATGATAATCACGATGTATAAAGACTTAAAACTGCAAGTACTTAAGTTTACATTGGTGTAAGTCAAGAGTGCTCTCTCGTAGTCTCCCAAAGAAACAGGTCTGCTGTGGTTGGGTTCTGAGTAGGGCGGTGACGAAGATAGTTATGAAGAGGGACGACATCCCTCTCCTAGAAGAAGAACTAGTACATCTGACAGTTAAAAGCTCACAGGTAGTCCCCAGTGGAAAGCCGACTCTCTTAGGAACGGCTTGGACAACAAAAACCTACAGTTCGTATAGCTTTTGAGCCCAGTTAAAAAGTATCTAGAAAACAAAAAAGAAATTTGACTTCAAAATTGTTCATCAAAACCTGTTTATGATTGAGTTTGATGATGAGGAAGATCTAGAATTAATACTGGCAGGAAGGCCCTGGCTTTTTAGACAAAATTTGGTGATTTTCAAAAAATTGGACAAGGCAATGGAAAGAAGCAACCTTCATTTGATTGAGTTTCCCTTTTGGATTAACATAGGTCCCTGTCCACCTGAATGCGAAAATAAAGATCTTACACATGCGATTGGATCCACTTTTGAAGGAATCATTAGTTCAGAAATAAATGGGGATTTCTATCATATAAAAGTGGAGTTAGACGTTCAAAAGCCTCTACGTAGAGGGATTTTCATTCTGGTTGGTATGTAAGGAAAATCTTGGGTCCCTTTTAAGTATGAAAATTTGCTTGAATTTTGCTTTGGATGTGGGCGAATGGGATACGAAATTAAGGAATGTAAAGATACTCTAGATGAATCTAAGGAATTACCAAGAGACGATCTACCTTTCTCTTTAGCTCTGAAAGCAGAATCAAGCTTGATGGGGAAGGTAAGTATGAAACTAGGAGAAAATATGAAGAAATCAATGACGCAATGCTTCTACTTGGGGAGATTTGATGAAACAAGGGGGAAAACAAAAATTCTAATATAGTTTAGGGCAAAAGGTGGACGACAGTGAAGGACAATTCAGGAATAAGGGAGGTAGAGACCAATCTGGACTCTCACTTGTCATGACCGGATATTAAGGAAAAGATAAGGATAAAATTTGGTTTGATGATAAGAATGAACGCAATGATAAAGTCTTCTATTCTAAAATTTCAAATAGTGATAAAATGGAACAAAGTGGGCCTTTAATTTGGGCCAGCTCTCCTTTAGCTGCGGAAATGGGCCAAGTAGATTCATCTCATAACATCATTGATGAACCCAATGGATTAAGGAAAGGTTGGAGACGAATAGGAAATAATACCCTAATGGATCAAAGCGAGGAGGCATTCAATTATCGGAAAAGGAAAGAAGATTGGGAGGGTCTGGAGGATTTAGGATCACTCTCCGTAGGTAACGTCAGGGGGAAAAGTCAAAACTAGTAGCGGAGGAATCTGAAATTGGAGAAACATATTTCAAAGGGGTAATTCTCTATAGGAGAAGATCAAACATCACCAAATCTAGGATCAACGGTAGCCAGTTGGCCTGCCAACCGGGCGTAATAAAAATCTTATGCTGGAGTGTCCGTGGTTTGGGGAATCCACGGGCAGTGCGTCGACTTCGGAATGTATTGAAGTTATATAAACCTCAATATTCCTTCTTTATGGAGATGAAACTTGATAATCATAAGATGAAATTAGTTAGGAGGCAATATGGTTTCATAAACGGGATTGAGGTAGGGCGGAAGGGACCAAAAGTGGTTTATGTTTAGCCTGGAAGGAGGAGGTGGATATTATACTTAAGAGTTTCTCTAGGAATTATATTGATGTGACAGTTAAGTTAAAGAAGTAGAGTTGAAATGGCATTTTATGGGGTTTTATGGATCTCTTTTTGCAAAAGGAAAAAATGATTTGTGGAATGAGTTAAGATGACTGAGGACGATTATTGATCTTCTATGGTTAGTTTGTGGAGATTTTAATGAAATTTTATATGTGTTTGAGAAAAAGGGTGGATTGCCAAGAGAAGAAAAGAGAATGGAGTAGTTTCGAGAAACTCTTTCAGATTGTAGTCTATATGATATGGGTTTTTTGGGTCCATAGTTCACATAGGAAAAGGGAAATCTGCTGGAAATGAATATTAGGGAGCAACTTGATAGGGAAGTGGCGAATACAAACTGGTTAGAGCGATTTTCACATGCTTCAGTTCGACATTTACCATATTTTTTCTTTGACCATTGTCCTCTCCTAATTCAATTAGAAGAAAAGGGTACAGAGAGGAAAAAAGGAAAGAGGAAAAAAGGAAATTTTTATTTTGAAGCTTGGTGGATGATGGAGGAGATCTTTGAAGGAGAAGTCCAAAGAATATGGAGTTTAACAAGTGGAGATTTCTTACAAAAAATTGGAAAGCCCTAATAGGGGTTTGATGGGATAGGGTTGATGCATTCGATGGAAAAGGAATGAATTAAAAGCGAAGCTGAACCGAAAGCTGGAAGATTCAATGAATGCAGATCGACAAAATGAAACTTTAGATGATTTAATTGATACAAAAATCCAATTAAATTGGGAGGTTGACAAGAAGGAACTACACTAGGAATAAAGGGCGAGGATTAATTGGCTTAAGGCCGGCGATAAAAACACGAAATTCTTCCATACCTTTGCCTCGCTGTAACAACCCTATTTTCAATGGTGACGGAACAGTGGTTTTGATACCACAAATTTTATTATGTCGACTTGTAAATATTATTTTTAGAATATTTATAGAGTCATTATAGTTTTATTAAAATTTGGTTTAGAAATATTAATGTATAGTTAGTTAATTTAGGAAAAATGACTAAAATGAAAAAGATACAAAAGTAGTTAAATAATGCATTTAGGTGATTAAATTAATTATTTATTAATTGAAGAAGGATCTATATGGTAATTATGCCTTAATTAATGAGGTGGGACAGCATTAATAAGGAAAAAGATTAAAAAAATTAGTAATTAATGGAAAAATGATAAATAAATTGAAATTAGTTAAAAACAAATAGAAAAACAAAACAATTTCTATTCATCTTCATAATTTGGCCGAATTCAACATTTGGGGGGAGATCTTCACATTTCGATTCTTTATCTTCTTGCATGTGAGTTCAATTCTTACCTGTTTCTTGTAATTTTTATGCTTTTGAGATCGTTGCAATTAGGTCCAGCTAGGTTGTACCTTCGTTTCTAATTCTGTTAAAAATTTTGGAAGTTGCCATTGTTGAATACTATATTTTTTTATGAATATCATGTATTTGGAACTTTGATTGTGTTGTGTGATGATTTGGTAAAGTGATTTTTGTTAAATTTTGATTTTTAGGATTAAATTGTGAAAATGTCAAAATATTAGGGTTGGATAAAGAATTTGATGTTTATTAAGGGCTTTTTTGAGGGCCTAGAATATTTGGATAAATTATTGATTTGATAAAATTAGTTAATTTGATGAATTAACTAATTAAGGGATTAAATTGCAAAAAATTGTAAAAGTTTAGGGTAATTGTACAAATTTGAAAAATAAAAGGGTATTAATTGTAAAATGGATTCGAAATGAAATATATGCTAATAAATGAGTAATTTTATATTTTAGGTCAAGATTCTATAAATACTCATGGAAAAAGAATAATAGCGGAATAGTCCTTAACCTTCTGCAATTACTACAATTCAGTCCAAGTAAGTTCGTACGGTTAAAATTTAACATTTGTATTAATTGGTTATTGGTATTATATATATGCTATTATTTGAAATGAATTATTTTTTGAATTATAATATTGAATTTGATATTCGGTTTGAATTGAACGCGGGATTTAAGTACATTTGTGATTTGGTGTATGACGGGGGTTTGGACTGGAGATGGTACTGGGGGGAGATATCGGCATTTTCCCCAAGTAAACCAGGGTTCAAAATTTTTTGCGAACTCTCGTGTTTTACTTTCTGTTTGGCTTGATTGGGTGGATCAGCTCTCAAAAGCTTCTGTTCAGCTCTTATAAGCTTCTGTTTAGCTTTCGAGCTTTTGTTGGAGTATTCAAGAGGACTAGCTCTTATGAGCTTTTGTTGACAATGTACTCTTACCTGTAAGTCGTTCTTCGAATGGAAAATCTCAATAAGGTGATTTATTTAATGAATTTGAAAGACATGTTATTTATTTTTGTATTGATTTGAACACAGATGTATTTATCGATTGAAGTTGTGAATGATAGGGAGCTCTCTTGGATGATTTTTATTGTTTGATTTATTATAGTTAGTTTGGTAAGATTTTCGTTTAACTCGTCAAACTTACTAAACTTCATTAAGCTTACTTGTGCTGTTTAATGTCATTGTAGATTTTCGGAAGGCTGGACGATCGGATCGACATTCAAGTCACACTATCTAGTTTATCTTTGTAGTTTTTGAAATGTTTAATTCAGATTATATGGCATGTATAGGCTTTTGTACGGTTTTGGTCAAATTTTGGCTTATGTAAATATTATGAATGATATTTTTTTTATATAATCAACTTGCATATTGGTATAAGAATGATGTATAATTGTGATGCTAGTACGTGTGATATATATGTATTTGAATTATAGTGATTGTGGTAACTTTGTTTGGTATATTGATTAGGTATTGTTTGAAAGAGTTGATGAATTGAATTGATGTTTATTTTGTGGTGAAAATGTTATATACTTGTGGTATCATTGAGGGTACATTGGTTAGACACTATTTTGGTTGGTTTGACGTATTTATGGCTCGATTATTATCGTTTTGGATTGGTATTTTGATTGATATTTGAGTTTCTTAAGGTCTAAGCAATGAAGTGGTAAACTTGTGTTTTAAGGTTCATTTTGAGACCACATGGCCTGAGACATGGGCGTGTGTCTCAGTCGTGTATGACATGCGTCTGTGTGTCCCTTATAGGTTCAATGCATACAAGTTAGGCTATTACATGGCCTGACATATTAGGCTATTACATGGCCTGGCATACTGGCGTGTGAGATCATTTCGAAGGGTGTACGACCTAGCACACGGGCGTGTGGCTTGGCTGTGTGACCCAAGTTAGTGAGTTAGACGGGTACGAACACGGGCTAGGACATGGCCTTGTGTCCCTATTTTGAATGTCCACATGGCCTGAGACACGGGCGTGTGTCTCGACCATGTAAGTGTCACGGCCGTGTGACCCCTACAGCCCAAAATTTTCAACTTTTTCTTAAAATTCCCAAATGTTTCTGATTTAGTCTCGGAATATTTTCAAAGCACTTTTAGGGCCTTCAAGGCACGATTAAAGGACATTATGAATATGTAATTAGATTATGTTTGTATTGATGTATGAATTGAATGGTTTACTATTTTGTTAGTCCAATAATACTCTGTAACCCTGTTTCGACGACGGATACAGGTTAGGGGTGTTACATTTAGTGGTATTAGAGCTACAGTTTAGTCGATTCTCAAACTGAACGTAGCGTGTGAAATGTCTAGAATTACATGCCATATAAATCTATGATAGTGTGATGTGTATGATCCGATCTAACCTTCATTTTCTTATAGATTGTAAAGATGTAAGCCAAATCTGATTGTGTTGACAATGATGAAGTTAACAATAACGTTCTGACTTCTAATCATGGGATGAATAGTAATGTCCTATTCATTCGGCTCAAGAACATGAGCTTAAAAATATGTTCTTTAGGTATATGAACCAGTGGTTCAATGAGTTTGTGCAAGTGAAAAATCCAGCTCAGTGACCTCCACCCCTTATTATACCACCTTTTGTACCTCTGGTTGCACCTCCACCTCCTCCAGTGATTGAACCTAATAGACGTATTCCTATTGAGAGACTTAGAAAGTGTGGTGTTGAAGAATTTCGAGGCAGGTTAGAGGATGATCTGGTTAAAGCTTAGTACTGGCTTCAAAATATATTATAGGTTTTTGAAGAAATGGCTTGCTCTCCTGATGACTGTCTTAGATGTGCTATTTCATTATTAAAAGAGGAAGCATATAGTTGGTGGTCGACAATAGTAGCTTTGGTACCGAGAGAGAAAATTTCCTGGGAATTCTTTCAGACTGAGTTTAAAAAGAAATATTTTAGGAAAAGGTATCTGGACAAGAAAAAGAGAGAATTTCTTGATTTACGTTAGAGAGATAGATCAATAGCTGAATACAAGAGAGAATTTATGTATCTCAGTAAATATGCTCGAAAAATTGTGCCTACTGAAGAAGAAATGTGTATCCAGTTTGAACATGGCCTGAATGATGAAATTCAAATAATGATCAAAGGTAATAAAATACGAGAATTTGTTGTCTTATCTGATTGTGTACAGAAATGGAAGAAGTGTACAATCACAAGCTATAACAGAACAGACGGATTCGAGAGTTCCACAAGATAGGTTCTTCCAAGTCGTATTCTGCATCACTGGCGAAGAAGACTAAAGATGATTTTAGCTGAGCTACTTTAGTGTCTGAGCATCCGAACAAAAACAAGATGATTCAACATGATTTCTGAGTACGTACTAGACCAATTGATAGTGTTGGTAGTGTGCAAATGCTCCGAAGCCCAATTGTAGATATTACGGGAAATATCATATTGGCGAGTGTAGAGGTAAATCGAGAGCCTGTTATAGATATGGATCAACTGATCATTTTATTTGTAATTGTCCTAAATTTCCAAAAGAGGATGAAGATCAGAAAGAAAAGCAAATGGCTACCTCTTAGAAAAGTAGATGTCCAGGCCAGAATAGTGCTATCGAGACTACTCGTATGGGAATGAAAGACAATATCGTTTGGTCAGAGGCTAGAGCTATAACAGTCCATTTTTAGTCAAATCAAAATAGTGGTTTCGAAACCCCAAATCTGAGGTTGAAATATTTATTTTATTAATATTTTCAGGTCAACAGCATGATAGTATAATTGTGTAAAAATTTTGTTAAGAAATTTTATCATTTGAATGCTCAATTTGATAAAAAGGACTAAATCGCGTAAAGTGTAAAAGTTAAGTTCTAATAGATAAAGGAGTCTAATAGCTATGGAACTTTAAAATGGAAGTCCTTATGTGGGAATTATACAGTTTTTAATATGAGTGGACAAAGATGGACATGAATTAAGTGTTTTATGTAGTTAATTAACAATGTTAAATTAGTAAATTAATAAATAAGTTAAAGTAAATTGACATAAACAAATTTATCATTATTTATTTAATTTTTGCACCGATAATAAGAAGAAAGAAACTCCATTGTTGTGCTTGAAGGTTCGGCCAAGTTCTCTTTGTGCATGTAAGTGATTTTTGACTCGGTTTTTAATGATTTCTATGTTTTTAGAGTCGTAAATTAATCTAACTAGCCCAGGGACTAATTTATGAAACTGTTAAAAGTATAGGGTTTTAAAATTGATGAATAATTATGTATTTTGATGTTTAATGATAGAAAATGAATGGTTTTATTAGATAAACAACATTTGATAAGTGATTTTTGATAAAATTATCAATTAGGGATTAAATTGAGAAATGTGAAAATTATGTGGTAAATGTGGGAAATAATGAAAAATATGAGCTACTAATATAAGTGAAATTAGACTAGCATGGATATGAACTTAATTGCATGAAATTGCATTTTTAAGACCGAGGGACTAAATTGTAAAGAAGTTGAAATATTAGGGGTAAAATTATAAAATTGTAAAATTGTAAAATTGTAAAACTATAAAATTGCCATAATATAACTTGGACTGAATTGAATAGAATGTATTTTGAATTAGTTAAATTTGATTATATATAGATCAAGAAAAGAGAAGTTCGAAATTAGATCGAGGGAAAAACCAAATAGTTGATTGATAACTCAATTCTCTCCGTATAAATTCGAGGTAAGTTAGTATGTTAATAAGCATTAATGTAATTGTGTTTTAAATGCTTTATAATTGTATTGTTAATGAATACGACCTTATGGAAATGTTCAACGAAGATTCGGCAATGTGAAATCCCGGTTGAACCTTAAGAATAGATAGGATACAAATGAAATGTCATTAGGGGTTACTGTGTTTGGGTGCTGGTTTGTACGTTCTACTGGTGGTTAATTTTTTTGGCATGTGTTGCGGATTCTCGTCAGCTTGTGTGAGCAGCACCGCATATCTACGTCTTGACCGTGAGCTTGTGTGAGCCGACCCGTTGATAGCTTGAGATAAGCATTATATGAGATTGAGATGACTTTGGCTGTATTGGCACTTAGGGTGCGAGATTCCTGAGTATCTGATATTATTCCAAATGGTTCAACGGGTATATTAAAGATATGAAAGGGTAAGAGATAGATACGTATCAGTGCAGATATGTACGTAAACCGTATAAGCATTGAATCTATGAAGTTTGTGAGCTACATGATCTACCATGTGGATGAACATATATTAGCCTTGTGATTAAGTTGAATTGTAATGTTTTATGATAGATAACTTAATTTGAGAATGAATGGTAAGTTTTACTTATTAACTATACGAGCTTACTAAGCTTTATAACTTACTCTATTTAATTTTTCGTGTTTTATAGTGATTTCGAAACTTGCTCAGATTAGGAGTTGTGGGAGATCTTATAACACTATCCAGTTGTCATTTTGGTACTTTTGAACTTGTGTATTTGGTTATATGGCATGTATAGGTGTTGTGATTAAAATGGTCTATATGTTTGGTTATGTGTATAGCCATGTGATTTGGCTTATTTTTTTATAATTGATTATGTATATATATGTGCAAATGGCCTTTTATTATGTGGTTGGTAATTGCCATGTGAATGCTTGTTGTGGATTGGTCTTTTGAGTACCAAATGGTTGAATTTTGAGATATGGTATGCTTGTGGTTTTAGGAAAAATAATTTATAGTTGAAAGTGACCATTTAGGTGATTTTTAGATGTGAAAATTGGTATGTTTTGAATTGGCAAAGTATGATGTTATGAACAATATAGTTGTTAAGATTGGCTTGAATGTCTATGGAAGATATGGTCATATGCAATTTGGCTTGTGTAGGTGAAATCAAGGTTGGGTGAGAAAGATGGCTTGGAAAATAACCTATTCTAGTCTACATGGGTAGAGACACGAGCGTGTATCTCAGCCATGTATGACACACGGTTAGGTAGCACAGCTGTGTGTCCCCTGATGTTTATTTAGAAACCAAGTCAGTATGCTCCATACGGCCCAGTGCACAGGTGTGTGAATTGGCCGTGTGGCATAAGTCAGTATACCTACAGTTTTGGCATGGCCTAGCACACGGTTTGACGCACGGCCGTGTGAGGCTATTGCGAAGGGTACACAGGCTAGTCACACGGGCGTGTGGTTGGCCGTGTGACCTAAGTCAAGGAGTTACACTAGGTCAGACACGGGCTGTAAGAGCCCGATTTTGGGCCTAGTCAGAACAGTGGTTTCGGAACAACTAACCTGAGGTTGAAAAAAATTATTTTTAATATTATTGTATGTGTTGTAGCATGATTATATGAGTGCATAAAAATTTTGGTGAAATAATTTTAGCGATTGCATGCTCAATTGCGAAAAAGAACTAAACACATAAAGGGAAAAAAGTTTTGTTTTTCTAAAAAATGGTGTTAAATAGCTAAAGAATCATAATTAGGGGACTTTAAAGGGCAAATAGACCCATTTCAATAGGGTGGCTGGCCATAGAGACAAGAGGAGTCAAAAAGTTAAAAATTTAGTAGGGTTGGTATTTGATGACATTAGCTAATTGAAAAAAAAAAAATCAAAAGTGGTCATCTTTCTTCTCTATCTTTTCCACTGAAAATTGAAGTGAAAAACCCCCATGGGAGCTTGAAAATTTTTAGCACAATAAACCCTTACATGTAAGTCATTTTGATGGTAATTTTTGTTGATTTTTGTACTTTTGAGACTTTTGTAGCTTAATTTAGCTAATGGAGGGACTATTTTGCAAAATGGTTGAAAGTCTAGGGTTTTGACATGAGAGTGTTCATGTTTTTTAATGAATTTTTATGGAAGAAAATGAATCATGGTTGTTAAACAAACAACTTTTGTGAAATAGTTTTCATGAAAACCCTAACTAAGGACCATTTTGCATAAGTTATAAATTATAAGGTAAATGTGTGAAATAATGGGAATTGTGGGCTTCTTCTGGTATACAAAGAATTCAGTTAGGCTTGGTTAGTGAGAAAATTTGATAAAAATCGATTTATGAGCCTAGGGGTAAAATAGTAATTCTGTGAAAGTCTAGGGGCAAAATGGTCATTTTGTCAAAATATGAATTATGAAGTGGATTGATTAATATGATGATTAAATTAGTGAATTTTTATTATTCTAGATCAAGAAATACAAAATCCGGACCTAGACCGGGGAAAGGTCAAGCTAGTAGACTTTATCATTTTTATTATCCACTTTTTGTATACCGAGATAAGTTGTACATAAGTAAGGTAACTTTATCATTATTATGTGTTGAATGATTAATTTTGCGTAGTATGGTTGAAATTGCTTATGAATAATGCATGATGGAGTTCAGCGTAGTAGAGTCTCGATTGAACCTAGGAATAGATTGGATATCCATGCTATGATATTTGGGTGATATGTGTGCCAGTGTAAGACCATGTCTGGGATATGGCATCGACATTGATATGTGTGCTAGAGAAAGACCATGTCTGGGACATGGCATTGGCCACAACATGAGAGCCAGTGTAAAACCATGTTTGGGATATGGCATCGGCATTAAGACGAGAGCTAGTGTAAGACCATGTTTGGGACATGGCATCGGCCTCGACATGTGAGCCAGTGTAAGACCATGTTTGGAACATGGAATCGGTAATTCACCCTCTTGTGTAAAACTTGTTAGATATCCTTTATTATTCCAAATGGTTTCATGGGTTATTTTAAAAGCTTATGACAATGATATGGAATGATATAATCATGTTGTGAGTAGTACAGGTTCTTATTCAAAACTCATGAGATATGAGTCTAGTTATGTTGCCTTGATGGTAAGAATGGCATGAGTAAGTTCTAGCTATGAAAATAATTTTGGGACGATATTGAAATCTTTGGTTTATACTTGCGATATATATAAGCATGTAGTGATATTTACCCATGTTCACTCAAGAATGTTGTGTGGATTTATAATATGCATGGTTGATGTAGCTATTTATTTATATACAACTTACTGAGCTTTATGCTTACTCCCTCTCCTTTCCATTTTCTTCTAGTGCCACCAAGCTAGTATCGGGGATCAAGAGACGTCGGAGGCATTGATCACACTATCACCTGAAGCTTTGGTATAGCTAGTTTGATATTTTGATTTTGGCATGTAGAGGGACTTGAATCATTTGTTTAATGTCTTGTTAGTTTAGCCACAAGAGTTGGCTCATATGATGGATGTGATATTCATTTTGTATAAGCCATTAATGTTGGCTAATATTGATTATTATTAAATGCATTTGATTCAAATTTCTTATGGTTGTGGTGGTTTTGGTTATATGTGTTATGCTTGAATTGGGTTTGGTTGAAGTTCTGTAGGTTGGTGCAAGTAAGGGTGGCAAAAGGCTTGGTAAATAGCCTTATTTTTTACCACACGGGCGTGTGTCTAGACTGTGTGTGACATACGGCTTGCCCCATGGGCATGTAGTCCAGTTGTGTGTCCCCTGCGCCTCAATTTTACAAGTCAATATGCATGGTAGTAAACACACGGGCAGAGACACGCCCGTGTGTCTTGGCCGTGTGGAAGACACGGCCAAATAGACGGGTGTGTGCCTTTAAGTGGTTGCTGATGTCAGAAATAGAATGTCAAAGTTTTTTTTACACGGGCTGAGACACGGGCGTGTCATATGGCCGTGTGAAGGACACGGGCCATGGACACAAGCGTGTGCCAAGCTGTGTGAAAACCCCTGTTGAATCGAAAAATAAATTCGCACAGGTTAGGGACACGAGCGTGTCCCAATATGTTTAGGCCGTGTGAGTCACACGGGCCTTCAACATGGCCATGTTAAGAAGATACACAGACGTGTAGCCCTTCCACACGAGCGTGTACCTCTGTCAGCTTGAAATTTTACAAAGTTTTCTAGAGTACACAGATTAGTCCTGAATCAACTCCAAAGTGTGTTCTGGGCCCTGTAGGCCCATAGTAGGGACATTAAGGTATTGTTAAAAGTTTTAAATTGGAGCAAATTTTCATAACTAGGAAATGTATGTTTGCTTGTGTTTGAGTCCGGTAACATCTCGTATCTTGTTCCGACATTGAACTTAGGTAAGGGGTGTTACACGGGCTGGGACACGACTATGTGATCCCATTTCGAATGTCCGCACGGCCTGTGACACGGGCGTGTGTCCCCTTAGTTTTGAAATTTTTTTATGTTTTTGCCAAAAATTTCTTGAATTTTCGATTTAGTCCCGAATCACTTTTAATACATGATTTGGGCCTCGAAGGATCATATTAGGGACAATATGATTGATTGTGAATGAATTTTATTTGTAAATGAGAAATGCATGTGAAATGTAAGTTTGTTTATGTAATAAGTCTGGTAATGCTCCGTAACCCTATTTCGGTGATGAATACGGGTTAGGGGTGTTATATTTATTAGTATCAGAGCTACGGTTTAGTCAATTCTAGGACTAATGTAGTGTATGAGAGTCTAGCTATACATGCTATATATAACCTGTGATAGTGTGATATCTCCTGACAGTTCTAAATCATGTTTTCATATAGTAATGGATCCCAATCGAGCATTGGCTGATGATGTTGAAAGTAATGCGCCAGCCTTTATTCATGAAGCAGCGCCATCTAAATCGAGACCTGTATCTGGGAGTCAAGGAGGAGAGGCAAAGGAAGCCTTCTTCCAAATGATGAACGAATGATTCACTAAGTTTGTCAGAACTAATTCAGCTGCTCAGCAACCTCCACCTCCACCTCCACCTATTCCTCAACCGGTTCTCGTAGCTCCTCAAAGTTTGGAACCTATATGTTTAAGCAAGCCACCTATAGATAAAATTAAAAAATACAAGGCTGAAGAGTTTAGAGCTACTATTGATAATGATCTTGAGAGAGCCGACTTTTGGCTTTAGAATACGATCCGGGTATTTGACGAACTATCTTGCACGTCAGCTGAATGTGTTAAATGCGCTGTATCACTTCTGAGAGATACTGTATATCAGTGGTGGAACACTTTGATATCTGTTGTGTCGAGGGAAAGAGTCACATGGGAATTCTTTCAAACCGAGTTCAGAAAGAAATACATAAGTTAGTGGTTTATCGATCAAAAGTGCAAAGAATTTTTGGAGTTAAAACAGGGTCGTATGACTATGACTGAGTACGAAAGAGAATTCGTGAGACTAAGTAAATACGCTCAAAATTGTGTTTCCACTGAAGAGATTATGTGTAAGCGGTTTAAAGATGGGTTGGATGAAGATATTAAGCTTTAAGTACAGATTCTTGAATTGAAAGAATTTTTTGTGTTAGTCGGTAGAGCTTGCAAAGCTGAGGAACTTGACAAAGAAAAGAGAAAAGCTAATTTCAAGGCTAGAGATTCGAGAGAGAGGCCAATGAGTAAACCCTATCATTCTTCTTCAAAGAAATTTCGGGATTCATATAACTGTTCGAATGCTTTAGTGGGGTATTCTAATAGAGATAGTAGGACCAACAAACCTGAATGTCAACAGTGTGGAAGAGGACATTTTGGAGATTGTTGGATGAACAACAAAGCTTGTTTTAGATGTGGCTTGCAAGATCACTTTATTCGGGATTGTCCAAAGTTACCTGAGAAAGACAATTTTCTGAATACAAAGCCAAGTAATACAGCTGCCAGAAGGAGACCACCCAGAAATACAGGAAATATGATTAGTAGCAAAGGTGTGACAAAGGATTCTACTGTGAGATCCAAGGCTCGAGCTCTAACCAGAGCTTACGATATTCGCGCTCGTGAAGATGCGTCATCACCAGATGTTATAACCGGTACATTTTCTCTCTTCGACACTGATGTAATTTCTTTAATTGATCCTGGATCGACCCATTCATATATTTGTAAGAATTTAGTGTTTAGTAAGAATTTACTTATTGAGTCTATTGAATTTGTGATTAAAGTATCGAACCCCATAAGCAAGTATGTCCTAGTTGATAAAGTTTGCAAGAATAGTCCTGTTACTATTTTCTGGCAAATCTGATGCTCTTACTATTTGATGAATTCGATGTGATTTTGGGTATGGATTGGTTGAATCTGCATGATGCTGTTGTAAATTGTAGACGAAAGACTATTAAGCTGAAATGTCAGAATAGTGAAATTTTTCGTATTGAATCCGATGATTCGAATGAGTTGGCTATAGTGATTTCAACAATGCTGGCTCAGAAATATGTGAGGAAAGGTTATGATGCTTACCTTGCGTATTTACTGGATACAAAAGTGTCTGAATTGAAGATTGAATCAGTGCCAGTGGTTTGTGAAAATTCGGATATGTTTCCAAAAGAATTTCCTGGGTTGCCACCGATTAGAGAGATTGCATTTGCTATTGAATTAGTACCAAGAACATCACCAATATCGATAGCTCCATATAGAATGGCTTCTACAGATTTAAAAGGGTTGAAAGCTCAGTTGCAAGAGTTAACAGATAGAGGTTTTGCGTAACCTAGTTTTTTGTCCTGGGGTGCACCAGTATTGTTCGTAAAGAAGAAAGATGGATCGATGATATTATGTATTGACTATCATCAACATAACAATGTTAGGATTAATAATAAGTATTCTTTTCCTAGAATTGATGATTTGTTAGATCAGTTGAAAGAAGAAACAGTATTTTCAAAGATTGATCTGTAATCTGGTTATCATCAGTTGAGAGTTAAAGATTCGGATGTGTCAAAAACTGCATTCAGAACAAGGTACGAGTATTATGAATTTCTTATTATGCCGTTTGAATTAACTAACGCTCTTGCAATTATGTTACTACATTTACACTTGAACTTACCTCGGTACAAAATAAATAAATTTTACAATTTAGTCCATAATTTTTTCCTTTCCCCGATCAAGGTCAATTCCACATCTTTCTTGGTCTAAAATAACACATTTATCTGATTTAATACTCACATTTATCAAAATAGTCCTTAACTCTAACTTTGGAAAAATTACAATTTTGCCCCTAAACTTTTGCATATTTACACTTTTACCCCAAAGCTCAAAAATTAATTTTTTTTCCACAATTATTATGTTTTATGACATGCTGATCATTTTTCCCTTCTATGGCAACATCAAATTCTCACTCTAACATGTAGTTATAAGCATTAGGTATTTTTACCGATTATGTCATTTTACTCGTTTTCACGTAAAATCATTTAGCAAAGGTTGTTTAACACAATTTAAAGCTTCATATTCTACCATAAAACATCAAAATAAACACATTTTACCTATGGATATTTTTCCAAATATAAACCCTAGGTTAAATTATTGTTAGAATAAGCTAAATCAAGTTACCGGGACTCTAAAAACGTAAAGAACATTAAAAATGGGGCTTGGAATCACTTACTATGGAGTTTCGAAGCTTGAAACAAACCCTAGCTATGGAGAACCCTTGAAATTTCGTCCTAATGAAGAAGATGGACATATTTTGCCATCTTTTTCCTTTTTTTAATCTTTTAATTACCAAATGACTAAAATACCCTTCAATAAAAACTTTGGTTATTTCTACCTATGTATGTCCACTTTTGTCCATGAAAATACCATTTAAGGACCTCTACTTCAATTATGCTCTTCAATTAAATCCTTTAGCATCTAAAACTCATATTTATCAACTTTTGCAATTAAGTCCTAATAGGCAAATTAGACATGCAATTCATGAAATTTTCTATCGATATTCTAACACATGCATCTAATCACTCAATAAATTATAAAAATTAATCAGAATAAATTTTTCTACTTCAGAATTGTGGTTTCAAAACCACTATTCCGTTTAGGGCCTAATTCGGGATATCACAACTCTCCCCCCCTTTAGGGATTTTCGTCCCCTAAAATCTTATCGGTAAACAAGTGTGGGTATTGATTTCTCATAGTTTCCTCGGGCTCTCATGTAGCATCTTATACTCTGTGCTTTTCCCATAATACTTTCACGAGAGCGATACTGTTATTTCTTAGTTGCTTGACTTCCCGAGCTAAAATATTAATCGGTTCTTCATTGTAAGTCATATCCGGTTGTAGCTCAATTTCCGTCGGTGAAATTACATGTGAAGGATCCGAACGATACCGATGTAGCATAGATACGTGGAACACATCATGAATCTTCTCTAATTCAGGTGGTAATGCTAACCGATATGCTACCGGTCCAACTCTTTCAATTATCTCATACGGTTCGATAAAACACGGACTCAATTTGCCTTTCCGACCAAATCTAAGAGCTTTTTTCTATGGAGACACTTTTAAAAATACCTTATCACCGACTTGAAACTCGATTTCTTTTCTTTTCAAATTCGCATAGGATTTCTGTCTATCTGAAGGAGCTTTCAAACAATCTCGAATCACTTTCACTTTTTCTTTGGTTTCTTTAATTAGATCAACTCCGTAAATCTAATTTTCTTTGAGTTCGGTCCAATACAATGGCGTCCGACACTTACGACCTTACAATGCTTCATAAGGTGCCATCTTCAAATTCGTCTGATAACTATTATTGTCGGCAAATTCTACCATCGGTAAGTATCTTTCCCAACTACCTTGGAATTCCAATACACAACATCTGAGCATGTCTTCAAGAATCTGACTTACTCTTTCTGATTGTCCATCAGCCTGCGGATGGAAGGCAGTGCTGAAATTTAACTTCGTACCTAATACCTCTTGCAACTTTTGCCAAAACCGCGAGGTAAACCTCGGATCTCTATCCAAAATGATCGACAAAGGTACTCCGTGAAGTCTAACAATCTTACTGATATATAATTCAGTCAACTCTTGCAACTGTGACTTTATTTCTTTCAACTCTATTGGTGTCATTCTATATGGAGCAATCGAGATCGGAGTTGTTCCCGGTATCAACTCAATACCAAATTCTACTTCTCTGATAGGAGGCAAACCTGGAAACTCTTCTGGAAATACATCCTCAAATTCACATACAATCGGCAATGATTCAATTTTCTTCTCAAATTCCTTTGTATTCAACACATACGCCAAATAAGCTTCATAACCCTTTCTCAAATATCTCTAAGCCGACATCGAATAAATCATACTAGGCAATGCTTCTGATTCGTCTGATTCAACCCGCAGAATTTTACCATTTTCACATTTTAATTCAATAACCTTTTGTTTACAATTTACTATAGCATCATGCAATGTCAACCAATCCATACCCAAAATAACATCAAATTCGTCAAACGGCAATAACATCAAGTCGGCCGAAAAATAATGACCTCTAATCATCAAAGGACATTTCTTGCATACTTTATTAAATATAACAAATTTGCCTAATGGGTTTGACACTTTAATCATAAATTCCGTAGGCTCAATAGGTATACTCATATTAGACACCAATATCATGCACACATATGAATGAGTAGAACCGGGGTCAATCAAAGCAATAACATTAACATCATAAAGAGAGAAAATACCAGTGATCACATCGGGAGATGAAGCATATTCACGCGCCCTTATGGCATAAGTTCTAACCGGAGCTCTAGCTTTAGTTTTAAACGCTGAATCTCTGACTGCATTCTTGCTGCTTGCCTTATTCCCAGTATTTCTCGAAGATCTTCCTCTCGAAATTGCACCACTAGGTTTTGCATTCTGAAATTTTTCTTTCTCAATTCTCTCAGGAAAATCTCTAATAAAATGATATGGAGAACCACACTGGTAACATTCATTAGTTCTACATGGACCAAGGTGACTTCTACCACATCGTTGGCACTTGAGTCTAACAAATCTCGAATTTCCCACACTAGCCACAGAAGTAGTCTGGGATTTAAAACCCGCATTTTGCTTCTTACGATTCCCATACGAATGTTCGGCCAAAATATGAGAACTAGAATACGTATCTCTGGATTTTCTAGATTGCGGTGGAAATGCACTACTCATCGGTCTTTTCTTCAAATTTCTAGTCTCAGCCTCAACCTTTCTCTTTTTTTTAATTAGTTCTTCAGCCTTGCAAGATCGATCAACAAGTACTACGAACTCTTTCAACTCAAGAATTCCCACAAATACTTTAATGTCTTCATTGAGTCCATCTTCAAATCGTCTGCACATTTTAGCCTCTAAAGGAATATATTCTCTAGCATACTTACTCAATCGAACGAACTCCCTTTCATACTCAGTAACTGTCATGTTACCTTGTTTCAACTCGAGAAATCTTTACGCTTTTGATCAACAAATCTTTCACTGATGTATTTCTTCCAAAATTCTTCTTGAAAGAACTCCCAAGTCACTTTCTCTTTCGGTACCACTGAAATCAATGTCTTCCACCAATAATAGGTTGAATCTCTCAACAAGGATATAGCACTTTTCAAGCACTCTTCAGGTGTACAAGACAGTTCATCAAATACCCTAATAGAATTCTCAAGCCAAAATTCTGCTTTCTCGGCATCATCATCAACATTTACCCTGAATTCTTTATCCCCTTGCTTGCGAATTCTATCAACTGGGGTTCTATGAAATTTCATCAGATCCATACCTTGAGGCATCGGGGGTACTGGTTGAGGAATCGGGGAAGGTGGGGGAGGTTGTTGACCATTCGGGTTCGTATGAATAAACTCGGTGTACCATGTATTCATCATCTGGAGAAAGGCTTCCCGAGCCCTTTCTCCTCCTCTTTTACCAACAGTAGGAGGTCGAATTTCAGTCGGCACCGCCCCTTCAGCAGGAGCTGGCGAACTGCACTCTACTTCATCAGCCACAACTGGATCAGGATCTATTTACTATAAAAAAATCATTTTAAAGGTCAGGAGTCGTCACATTAGCACAATATATATATGGCATGTATAGAAAAACCCGTACAAGCGCCATGTTAGTCTGAGAACTGACTAAACTGTAGCTCTGATACCACCAAATGTAACACCTCCTTACCCGAGACTGTCGTTGGAGTCGAGCATGAGACATTACTAAACTTATTTTAGCATTTAAACAAGTTCAAACAATTCTCGTAGTAAAATGTCCATCTACGTCACAGTCGCTAAAAAAATCATATCTCGAGTTACGAAACTCAAAATCAAATTCCATAAATTTTCCCTGAAACTAGACTCATATATCTACTTACTAATTGTTTTCCAGAATTTTTGGTAAGGCCAATTAGTATAGTTTATTAGTTAAAGTCTCCCCTGTTTCAGGGTTCGACTACTCTGACCCCTGTGCACTACGAATCAAATTTCTTCCTGTACAAAGATCCAATGACCATGTCGTTTGTTTCTATTAAAAATATACTCAATAAGGAATCCTTAAATATAAAGTGTGAGTCCTAATTATTTTTACACAATTTATGATGAATTTATAAAGTCAGAACAGGGAATCCAGAAATCGCTCTGACCCTGTTTCACCAAAATGTAAATATCTCATAAAATACAACTCTTTTACCTATATCTCTACTATTTTTAGTTATTTTTCAAACTCACGTCACTGCTGTTGTGTAATTCTGTTTTATAGCCAATTTCACCATTTTATGGATTTCCATAGATTAGTTAGCACATAAAGCATACGTGTTATCAAATATAATCTTGATTAGCCACTCCAATAGCTAATCACTCTCAAACATTTCCATGCCATCCATGAGCCATATCATAAGATTATATACACAAAATGATTATAATGCTATACATGTCATATTCCCAAAATATATAAGTCATTATACCGAAATAGTTTGTTGATAGTGTGAGCACGCCTCCGACTGTTCCCGATCTCCTAGCCAACTTGACAAAACTACAAAGAATAGAGAGGAGGGAGTAAGCATAATTGCTTAGTAAGTTTACATGTAAATAGCAAGTAACATAACCATGCAATAATACGAAATCCACATTTGCATAATATCACCAAAGCATTCATATCATATTTCTCATTCATGATCCTACCATATTATTGTTATATTGAAGTCTCAACCCGAGGGTTAAGTACATACCAGTACAAATTTTCTCATTCACCACACTTACCAACATGTCACCTTCGTTTTAGGTACTCACCTTATCCACTTAAGATTTACCCGTTGAACACATCAGAATATGATTCAAATACACGGATTTCATGCACATAAGTGCCATACCCGCAGCTAGACAAACTCAATAGCCTGTGAAAATTATGTAGCCAAGCTACCATGTAACCCACCCATAAGTGAACTTGGACTCAACTCAACGAGCTCGGGTGTTTGCATCCATAAGTGAACTCGGACTCAACTCAAGGAGCTCGAAACTCAAATATCATAGTGACATGTCACTTGTATTCTAATCTATTCCCAAGGTTCAAACGGGTTTTTTCATCGATCACACCTTTGTTGTCTTCCACGGAATATCAAAATTGATACTTTGGTGATAGTTCATACTCATCAAGTAATTCACATAATTACATATTATTCAACAATAACCACAAAACATAATATTTCATGATATTAATCATCATATCATATAAATAACATTAAATTACTTAAAATGACAGTTATGTTACTACATTTACACCTGAACTTACCTCGGTACAAAATAAAGAAATTTTGCAATTTAGTCCACAATCTTTTCCTTTCCCCGATCAAGGTCGATCCCACATCTTTCTTCATCTAAAATAACACATTTAGCTGATTTAATACTCAAATTTATCAAAATAGTCCTTAACTCTAACTTTTGCAAAATTAAGATTTTGCCCCTAAACTTTTGCATATTTACACATTTGCCCCAAAGCTCAAAAATTAAATTTTTTTTCCAAAATTATCATGTTTTATGACATGCTGATCATTTTTCCCTTCTATGGCAACATCAAATTCTCACTCTAACATGTAGTTATAAACATTAGGTATTTTTACCGATTATGTAATTTTACTCGTTTTCACGTAAAATCGTTTAGCAAAAGTTGTTTAACACAATTTAATGATTCATATTCTACCACAAAACATCAAAATAAACACATTTCACCTATGGGTATTTTTCCAAATATAAACCCTAGGTTAAATTATTGCTAGAATAAGCTAAATCAAGTTACCGGGACTCCAAAAACGTAAAGAACATTAAAAACGGGGCTTGGAATCACTTGCTATGGAGTTTTGAAGCTTGAAAAAAACCCTAGCTATGGAGAACCCTTGAAATTTTGGCCTAATGAAGAAGATGGACATATTTTTCCATCTTTTTCCTTTTTTTAATCTTTTAATTACCAAATGACTAAAATACCTTTCATTAAAAACTTTGGTTATTTCTACCTATGTATGTCCACTTTTGTCCATGAAAACCTAATGGTATAATTACCATTTAAGGAACTCTACTTCAATTATGCTCTTCAACTAAATCCTTTAACATCTAAAACTCATATTTATCAACTTTTGCAATTAAGTCCTAATAGGCAAATTAGACATGCAATTCATGAAATTTTCTATCGATATCCTAACACATGCATCTAATCACTCAATAAATTATAAAAATTAATTAGAATAAATTTTTCTACTTCAGAATTGTGGTTTCAAAACCACTATTCCGTTTAGGCCCTAATTCGGGATATCACAAAATTATTCGATACATGATTTAGAACTAGCTGCCATTGTATTTGCATTGAAAATCTGGAGACATCACTTGTATGGGGAGAAATGCCCAATATTTACTAATCATAAAAGTTTGAAATACTTGATGACTCAGAAAGATTTGAACTTGAAGCAAAGAAGATGGCTAGAGTGATTAAAGATTATGAACTAGTGATCGATTATCACCCGGGTGAGGCAAACGTAGTTGCTGATGCTTTGAGTAAAAAATATTTATTTGCATTAGGAGCTTTGAACACTAGTTTAACCTTATTAGATGATGGTTCTATCTTAGCCGAATTAAGAACTAAGCCAATGTTTCTTGAAGAAATTTATGAAGATCAGAAAGATGACAGTGAGTTGTAAGCCAAAAGAGCTCAGTGTGAGTTGGGTATATAGTCAAATTTTTAGATCAGTTCTGACGGTTGTTTAATGTTCAGAAATTGGGTATGTGTGCCAAATAATGATGAGCTTATTCAAAAGATTTTAGAGGAAGCGCATAGCAGTTCCTTGTCTATTCATCCAGGTAGTATAAAGATGTATAATGGTTTGTAGAAAATGTATTGGTGGGTAGGAATGAAGAGAGATATCTCAGAGTTTGTCTCTGGATGCTTGATCTGTCAGCAGGTAAAAGCCAAACATCAGGCACCTTTAGGTTTATTACAGCCTATGTTAGTTCCTGAGTGGAAATAGGGCTGAGTTGCCATGGATTTTGTGACAGGATTGCCGTTGACACCTAGAAAGAAAGATGCAGTATGGGTTGTGATTGATAAGCTAACGAAGTCGGCTCATTTTATTCCAGTTCATATGGATTATTCACTTGACAAGTTGGCCGAGTTGTATATTTCAGAGATAGTTAAACTACATGGAGTACCGTTATCAATTATTTCAGATAGAGACCCGAGATTCACTTCGCGATTTTGGAAGAAGTTACAAGAAGCTTTGGGCACAAAGTTGAGTTTTTGTACAGCTTTCCATCCTCAGACTGATGGTCAGTCAGAGAGAGTTATTCAGATACTTGAGGATATGCTCAGATGTTGTGTCTTAGAATTTCAAGGTAGTTGGAAGAAATATTTGTTGTTGGTAGAGTTTTCTTATAATAATAGTTACCAGTCAAGTTTAAAAATGGCACCTTATGAAGCTTTGTATGGACGTAAATTTAACACACCTTTGTATTGGACAGAGCTTAAAGAAAATTAGATTTACGGGGTTGATTTAGTTAAAGAAACTGAAGAGAAAGTGAAAGTTATCAGAGATTGCTTGAAAGCAGCTTCAGATAGATAAAAGTCTTATGCAGACTTGGAAAGAAAAGAGATTGAGTATCAAGTTGGTGACAAAGTGTTCTTGAAAGTATCCCCATGGAAGAAAGTCTTTAGATTTGGCAAGAAAGGCAAACTAAGTCCACGTTTTATTGAACCGTTTGAGGTGACTGAAAGAGTTGGACCATTAGCATATCGGTTAGCTTTGCCGCTAGAGTTAGAGAAGATTCATGAAGTGTTCCATGTGTCCATGTTACGTCGTTACCGTTCTGATCCTTCACATGTGATTGCACAGACAGAGGTTGAGATTCAGCAAAATATGACTTATGGTGAAGAACCAGTAAAGATTTTAGCTCGAGAGGTCAAACAACTAAGGAACAAAGTATTGCACTTGTGAAAGTATTATGGAATAGGCATGGGGTAGACGAGGCTACGTGGGAGCCTGAAGAAGTTATGCGAAAACTGTATCCAAATCTTTTCTCAAGTATGATTCTCGAGGACGAAAATCCCTAAAGGGGGGAGAAATGTAACATCCCAAAATAGGGACTAAATGAAACAGTGATTGTGAAACCACGAATCCGAGATAGAAAAGTTTATTCTGATTAATTTTTATAATTTACCAAGTGATTAGATGCATGTGTTAGAGTGTCGATGGAAAAATTTATAGATAGCATGCTTAATTTACCTACAAGGGCTTAATTGCAAAAGTTGATAAATATGAGTTTTAGATGCTAAAGGATTAAATTGAAGAGTATAATTGAAGTAGAGGTCCTTAAATGGTAATTAGACCATTAGGTTTTCATGGACAAAAATGGACATACATAGATAAAAATAACTAAAGTTTTAATGAAGGGTATTTTAGTCATTTGGTAATTAAAAGATTAAAAAAGGGAAAAAGATGGCAAAATGTGCCCATCATCTTCATTAGGTCGAAATTTTAAGGGTTCTTCATAGCTAGGGTTCTGTCAAGCTTCCAAGCTTCATAGTAAGTGATTCCAAGCTCCGTTTTTAATTTTCTTTACGTTTTTGAAGTCCCGATAACTTGATTTAGCTTATTCTAGCAATAATTTAACCTAGGGTTCATATTTGGAAAACTACCCTTAGGTGAAATGTGTTTATTTTGATGTTTTATGGTAGAATATGAAGCTTGAAATTATGTTAAACGACTTGAGCTAAGCGATTTTAAGCGAAAACGAGTAAAATGACATAATCGGTAAAAATACCTAATGGACATAAGTACATGTTAGAGTGGGAATTTGATGTTTCCGTAGGTAAATAAATGATCAGCATGTCATAAAACATATGAATTAGGGATAAAGTTTCATTTCCGAGCCTTGGGAAAAAGTGAAAATATGCAAAAGTTTAGAGGCAAAATTGTAATTTTTCCAAAGTTAGAGTTAAGGACTGTTTTGGTAAATGTGAATGTTAAATAAGTTAAATTTGCTATTATAGATCAAGAAGAACGAAATTCGAGGTTAGATCAAGGAAAGAAAAAGGTTGAGGACTAAATCAAAATATTTGATCGTATTTTGTATCGAGGTAAGTTTGCAGTAAATAAATGCAATGTTTTATTATTTATAATTAATGATGCTATTTTTCAGCATCTATATATTTATTTTGTAAATTTATTCCTTGATGATTCAAGCAAGAATTGATAGAGAAATGATACTTAAAAGTTCTGGGTGAACCTTAGGAATGTGTAGGATACAAATGTCATGACATTAGGGTTTAAGGATACCAAGTAAGACCATGCCAAGGCATGGCATTGGTAAGTTTTACAAGGCAAGGAAATCATGTAAGACCATGTCGAGACATGGCACTGATAAACTACGATACGAAAAAGATCTCATATAAGACCATGCCAAGGTATGGCAATGGTGAGTTCATAAGGTAAGGATACCACGTAAGACCATGTCAAGACATGGCAATAGTAAGTTTAAAAAGAAAAGGTACCCGTGTATCCTTAGTATTCCAAGTGGTTCAACGGAAAATTTAAAGAGTGTACCAAAGGGAAGGTAAGATAAGTCCATGTTCGAAAGGTTCAGGTTATCTTGATAATTCATTTAGAATGTTGTTATTTATTTACATGCAAACTTACTAAGCTTTATGCTTACTCCCTATCTTTTCTCTCTTTTTTATAGTATCACAAAGCCAACTCAGGAAATCGTAAGGACATTGATAAACCGTAATTTATACATATTTTTATCCCATGCTTAGCCTATTTATGAAAGGTTTCTCTTTAGATTTGGTGAATTTGATGCTCCTAATCCTTTAATTTCATGTTTTATACTTAGGAGAGCATGGGAGAGTAAAAAGAGCGAGAAATAGGCCGAAAACGAAGAAAAATGACCCACGTGGAAAATGAACAGGGCCTGGACTTTCTCACACGGGCGTGTCACACAGCCGTGTCCCTTTGGCAAGATTGAAGCATGACTTACACGGGAATACTACATGCCCGTGCCTATTCAACAGCCTTGACCAAGGGCTGGAGTAATCGCACACGGGCGTGTCCCTGCCGAGCCCAAGTATAACCCTATTCGAAAAAAGCCACTTTCGGGGGCTCTTTGGCATTCTAAAGCCTATTTAAACACCTGATGAGGCATTTAGAAGGGGGACGCAGAGTAGGAAGCAAGGAATTACTCAAGGAAAGCTGATTGATCCATCTCAGAAGCCGGATTCATCATCAAGACTGAAGATCTCCCTTCAAGTTCCTTCAGGAGTTTTGGGTTTTCTTATGTTTTGTTATCTTTATGTTTTTGAGATGTTTTCTTTCATAAGTATGAACTAAACCTCCTAAATACCTAGGGGGAATGAAACCTAAGACGGATCTTGTTATTATTATTTGAATTGTATGATAAATATTTGACTTGTTCTTAATTATGTGTTCTTAATTCTTGTTTTGATATTCCAGGATATTGATTCAAGTTAAGCTCTTATTCAGAGGAGGAATAGACCCTGTCTAAGAGTAAATTTGTCATAATTAAGTGGAGTTGATTACACGCCTAGAGATAGGGTGATAAGATTTTGCCGGATTAGAGTGAAACCTAATAAGGGAATCCATAGATCGAGTTAATGCAATTCTAGGGTGTTAATTAGAAAGAGATTTCAATTATTCAACCTAGGGTTAGATATTATTAGTCTCGAGAGAGATAATAATATAACTTAGGGATTTCTACGGATCAAGTCAAATGAATAAATCGTCTGATTCAAAGTCAAATAACAAGTGAAGTCTAGGTTAATTTTTCCTTAGGTATTGTCTTAATCAATCGAATTTTCCCAAAAGTATTTTCCCAAATTTTCTTTCTGTGCATTCTTAATTAATAATTAGTTTAGATAACCAAACCTTTTAATTTTTAGGCTAGATAATAAAAAGGAAGTAAATACCAGTACTCGTAGTTTCTTTCTATGAGACACGCCCATGCCTCGAAACCGTGGTTGAAACTGAGAATGTAACACTCGTGAGACACACCCGTGCCATCCACCCGTGGTCGACACTGTCAAAACGAACACGAGCGTGGACCTATGTACAAGGGCATGGGAGAAGAAAACGAAGTAAGACACGGTCGTGCGACACGGCCGTGTGCACCCACACGCCTAAAGAGCACAGGCGTGGGCCAAATGTCAGACGCGCCCAAATTCAAAATTCGTGAAACGCAAGGGCAAAAATTAGGCCATATGGGCGTGTTCCACGGCCATGTGCCCCAAAATCTATATAAACTCCTCACTATTCATCATCTCCCTCCCCAAAAAAAGACCCTAACCCTAGTTGCTACAACTTTACACGCCCAACCCCCCACGCCCGTGCACTATCTACAACATCGATTTTGATGCCCCAAGCTCCTTCTTTTTGTTTTTGTTTACTCTTTTCTCTTTATTTTCTTTAAATATGTTGCTTATTTCATGATTCTTCTGCTTTATTGAACTATTTTGAATGAATATTTATAGTTAGAATATTAAAATACTCATGCTTGTTTAAGAAATTTTTTTTTTGTCAATTTAATTACTACATTATGCTATACTCTTTCATTTTTCCTTGTTTTTATGAAATTTATGCCTACCCACATGCATTCATTCATAATTTCCATAATCCTCTAACTTGATATATTTAGTGGGTTTAGTTTGTATCATCTCGTACTTCAATCTCATAAAATATTCATATTTAGCCTTGATTTTCCATACTATTCTTAGGGCATATTGGTTGAACTTCGATTTTTCAATGCAGGTACAATGTCGTCCTCACGTGGTAAGAAGACCCCTGTTCCCACCATGAAGAAGAGGAAAGGAGTAGCGTCATCCTCGGGTCCTACCATGGAGATTAGTCACCCGTTCCTCTAGGTTCCCTTGGGACCCCAGGAAGAATTATATCAGATATTACAGGCCCGACCCCTAGGTGAGGCCACTGCATTGACTAGGCCGCACTCGAGCAGATTTAATTGGCTGATGCAGTCTGAGTCCTCCTAACGACTGACCCGTGGGGGCTCTTCTTTGAGATCGTCGAGCCGACTTATCTTGAGCATACATTGGAACTCTGCTCGACGTTCCATCTTTAGACCGTCATGACAAACTTCGACGATCCTGGAACAGTCCAGATTCACCTTGGTGGTTTAGTACGCTAGTTGAGCGTACCCGAGTTCGGGATTGTACTAGGGCAATACACGGAGGAATTCATGGATGATAATGAACTCAACACCCTCCACCGCCACATCCACTACTCCCTCTAGAGGGACCTCGTCCCTGCCTCGGCCACCTATGACCTTAGCCACTCCAAGGCATCAGCTCTCCCTGCATCCTTGAGGTATCTACACGCCATCTTGGCTTACACTCTGACGGGGAGACGGGAGAGCATCAGCGCCGTCACCACCACGACGCTTATTTCTTATGGAGTATGGCGAATGGGCATATCATTAACCTCACCTACTTTGTTTCCCTCGCCATTCGCCACTAGACGGAGCGGTACAGGAGAGGGGTCATCTCTATCGGGCCCTATGTGACTCGGCTGGCTCGGCACTTTGGGCTCCTCAATGCAGCAGCCCAATCATCCTCCTTCACTCTCATCGGCCAGATGTCCCCATAGGGCATCTCGAGCATGCTAAGTATAAGGATGATTGAGAAACGACGTGGCACCTACCCTCCTTAGTACGGCCTCGTCCAATCCACCAAGGAGGAGGATCCAGAGGACATTATTGATGATGTCCCTCCACGTCATGCGGACCAACCGTCTCAGCCACCACCCCCTCTCGTCCAGTTTATGCGGCGGCTTCATACGCTGACATCTCTGAACGCCTTACTCGATTCGAGCAACAGTGTTTTCAGTGCTTCGATAACATTGATGCTACTCTACAACAGATTTGTCAGCACTTCCACATCTCATTGCCACCCCCACCTTGTGAACCATCTAGCGATGAAAATGTTTAAAAACTTTTATTTATTATTTTATGTTGTTACTTTTATTCTATTTTAAGACTACTTTTTATTTTTCTTTAAGCTTATTTTTATTAGGTTTTATAATTATTATTTTACAATTTTTAATTTAGGCTATTTCATTACGAGTAATTATTCTTTTTTATATATTTCCTAAAAAAGTTCCTGATTCTATCACAGTTATAAAGAGCTCCAAAGCTCACTATTACGTAGGAACTTGGAACTCCATTGGGAAAGGTTCTCCACGACTGCCATGCCCTGCTGGACCACGACCATAGCCAACATGAGATATAATATTCTTTTGGCACAGCATTTGTGGAACCCAACCTCTACCACCACCAGAGTATCCTCCTCCACCCTCATCATTGCTTTGGCCGTTTATTCTCCATGACTCCAATTCAAGGAGTTCATTCATTATTCAGGAAGTTTCACTTCTCTCCCTATCTTATGATTATAAATCTATCTTTGTCAATATATCTTTCTTTGTACATTGAGGGCAATGTACATCTTAAGTGTGGGGGGACTTTTATATCATCATTAGAAATCCCTGAATTGTCTTATTCTCACGTGAATCACTCATATCACTGTTAGAATGAATTTTGATTAATTTATGATTTTTATTGATATGTCTTGAATTAAAACATAGGTATTTATGCATTGATTGTTTAAACTTTAAGACATTAGGGAATCAAGCATGATAAATTGATTTTTTGAAGAATTAAAAACTTTTAGGTTGTTTGCCTAAGTTTAGGTATTATCTTAAGTTGAAATTCACAAGTTTAAACATTAAAAAGCCATAATTCTTGTGAGATCTTGAGCCTTTAGAGCATATTTTATTCCTTTCATGCTCACTTTCATTATGAGTGCGTCAGTTTTGATTTGTTATTCTAGAACTTTCTTGATTAAGCATGTCAAGACCACACCATTTGATTTGATATGTCAAAATGATAAAGGCACTTAGGTTTAACCCACTCACTCCACAAAAGCCTACCTTCATAATTAACCCTTAGTGAACCCCTTTGAGCCTAACAAACCATTAATTGATTTACCCTCAATATTAACCCATAACCCATTATTGTTGAAATCCCCTAATTTGATCCCTAGTTTTGTCGAGATTTGATTTGAACTAATTGCTTAGCTATGTTTTGTTCTTCTATGTATTTGACTTGTTCCTAAAAAAATAATAATAAATAAAAAAATAAAAATTTTACTTCAATACATATTAGTCGTAATTCATCGTTTTTTAGCTTGAGTGTTAATTCCATATTCTGAGAAGAAGCTCACTTGTAGTCAACTGATGACTAGTTATTTTTCTAGCTAGGTAATTTTTCAATTCAATCTCGATTCTAACATCTTCTTTCAGCTCGTGACCACTCCCTTAACCAAAGCCACGTTACAACCCTCTAAAAGACCTTTTTGATTGATGTATTAGCTCAATATATAGTGGTGGAGATTTGATTTTCAAGCAAGCCTATGGTAATAACTTTTCATATTGACTAATGAGTGCTTTTATTGATGTCCTTAAACACCTTGAGTGATTTGAGTGAATCTTTAGTGAGGATGTTAAACTCTGTGATATTTTGATCAAAGGTAATCACTTAGATGAGGGGGGACACCTATATTTTCGTGATAAAATGCTTAACTTAAAATGTTTGAAACTTTAATGCACTTTTAGTTGAATTATCAATGTATGAGTACTTATGGATTATTTTGAGATATTATTGATAGGGATTATAAATTGAGAAGAATTTATTTTGATTATTAGTTAAGGATTTTTGCTTGAGGACAAGCAAATGCTTAAGTGTGGAGGTATTTGATAAACCGTAATTGATACATATTTTTATCTTATGCTTAGCCTATTTATGAATGGTTTCTCCTTAGATTTGGTGAATTTGATACTCCTAATCCTTTAATTTCATATTTTATATTTAGGAGAGCATAAGAGAGTAAAAAGAGTGAGAAACGGGCTGAAAACGGAGAAAATGGACCCACATAGGAAATCAACACGGCCTGGACTTTCTCACACGGGCGTGCTACACGGTCGTGTCCCTTTGGCAGGATTGAAGCACGACTTACACGGGTATACTAAACGTCTGTGCCTATTCAACAGCCTTGACCATAGGCTGGAGTAATCGCACACGGGCGAGTCACACGGGCGTGTCCCTGTCGAGCCCAAGTATAACCCTATTCAGAAAAGGCCAGTTTTGGGGGATGTTAGGCATTCTAAAGCCTATTTAAACACCTGATGAGACACTTAGAAGGGGGAAACAGAGTAAGAAGCAAGGAATTACTCAAGGAAAGCTGATTGATCCATCTCAGAAGCCGGACTCATCATCAAGACTAAAGATCTCCCTTCAAGTTCCTTCAGGAGTTTTGGGTTTTCTTATTTTTTTTTATCTTCATTCTTTTGAGATTTTTTCTTTCATAAGTATGAACTAAACCTCCTAAATACCTAAGGGGAATGAAACCTAAGACGGATCTTGTTATTATTATTTGAATTGTATGATAAATATTTGACTTGCTCTTAATTATGTGTTCTTAATTCTTGTTTTGATATTCTAGGATATTGATTCAAGTTAAGCTCTTATTCAGAGGAGGAATAGACCCTGTCTAAGAGTAAATTTTTCATAATTAAGTGGAGTTGATTGCACGCCTAGAGATAGGGTGATAAGATTTTGCCGGATTAGGGTGAAACCTAATAAGGGAATCCATAGATCGAGTTAATGCAATTCTAGGGTGTTAATTAAAAAGAGATTTCAATTATTCAACCTAGGGTTAGACATTATTAGTCTCAAGAAAGATAATAATATAACTTAGGGATTTCTACGGATCAAGTCAAATGAATAAATCGTCTGATTCAGAGTCAAATAACAAGTGAAGTCTAGGTGGATTTTTCCTTAGGTATTGTCTTAATCAATCGAATTTTCCCAAAATTATTTTCCCAAATGTTCTTTCTATGTATTTTTAGCTAATAATTATTTTAGATAACCAAACGTCTTAATTTTTAGGCTAGACAATAAAAAGGAAGTAAATACTAGTACTCATAGTTCCTTCGGGTTTGACAATCCGGCCTTGCTGAACTATACTACTGTTTGATAGGTACACTTGCCTTAATCATGATAATAAGTTAGTCTCAAGAACGATTCATTCATAAATCTTTAAAACCTGTCACGAATATCACGTATCAGACATCGGAGATTGCCTCACACTATCAACAAGCTATCTCGGTATTTTATGACTAGAAATACTTTAAGTTATGGCATGTATAGGGACTTGGCTATTTTGTGTGTATGTCCTTATGATATGATTAAAGAATGGTATGTGAATACTTGGTAATTATTAGCTTATGATATAGCTAAATAAGAACATGTTTTGGTATTATGTATACCTAAATGAGGTTTGATGGAAAGAAATTATGAAGGAGTAAGAGTTGGCCATGGAACAGTTAGGAAACAGCAGCAATGATGTGGATTTGAAAAATCACTAAAAATTGTAGAAATGGAATTAAATGGTGAATAAGATTAGAATTATATCTTATTGAGTCTATTTTCATAGGAAAGAAACAGAACAAGCAAAGAAAGTTTATATTTAAAGATATTTAAATTTTTGCAAGACTAGTTCAGAGTGACTTTGTGATCCCCTGTTCCAATTTGAAAAATCACTAGAAATTTTAAAAAAATAATTATAAGTCATAGTTTATATTTCTAGATTCCTTAGTGAGTATATTTTCATTAGAAACAAACAAAAACATTATCTGAGTTTTGTATAATGAGATAATTGATTTTTAGTGAAGAGAGGTCAGGTCTGTTAAACTGCAAAACAGGGGAAACTTTAATGAATAAATTATACTGATTTGCCAAACCGAAAATTTTGGAAAAATTATGCTAAGAAGGTATCTGAGTCTAGTTTCAGGAAAAATTTACGGATCTAAATTTTGACTTTTGTAACTCTAGTTATAATTAATTTAGTGACTATTATGCAGATTGTCAGTTTTATTATGAATAGTAAAATAAATTGTTTTGATTTGTTTAAGTAATTGGAAATTTTTTAATGTTCTCAGTTTGGTCCTGAACCATTCCAATTGCATGTTTTAGGGCCTCAAAGGTCCTTTTTAGGGATTTATTGTATGAATGCAAGAGAATTAATTTTAAAAAATTATGCCCCAAACAAGTAAGATAAGTCTGGTAACGCCTTGTACTCGACTCCGGTGATGATCTCAGGTAAGGGGTGTTACATATAATAACAGTTATCAATCCAATATAAAAATGGCACCTTTTGAAGCTCTTTATGGGAGAAAATGTAAAACACCATTGTATTGGACTGAGCTGAGAGAATCCAAAACGGTGGGAGTTGATTTGATCTGAGAAACTGAAGATAAAGTTTATATTATTTGGGATAGTTTGAAAGCTCGTTTGATCGTCAAAAATCATACGCGAATCTTAAAAGAAAAGATATAGAATTTTCTATTGGTGATCGGGTATTCTTAAAAGTCTCTCCGCGGAAGAAAGTGTTACAGTTTGGTAGGAAAGGAAAGCAGAGTCCGAGATTTATTGGACCGTATGAAATTGTTGAAACAATCGGCCTGTAGCTTATAAATTAGCTTTACCCTCTAAAATCGAGAAAATCCATAATGTGTTCCATGTATGGATGCTGAGACAATATAGATCTGATCATTCACATGTGATTCCTCATAGTAAGATTGAGCTACAGTTAGATTTGACGTATTCAGAGGAACCAGTGAGAATTTTAGCTTGGGAAGTCAAAGAATTGCGGAATAAACGAGTTTTGTTAGTAAAACTATTGTGGCATCGTCATGGTTTAGAATAAGCTACTTAGGAAATCGAAGAATAAATGAAAGTACAATATCCGAATCTATTTTCAGGTAACAATTTCGAGGACGAGATTTCCTAAAGGGGAGAGTTGTAACAGCTCGGTTTCCAGTGGTAACGAAATAGTGATTTCGGGAAGACAAATTTCATCGTGTCGACTCGTAAATACTATTTTTAGAATATTTATGAAGTCATTATAGTTGTATTAAAATTTGGTTTAGAAATATTAACGTTTAGTTAGTTAATTTAGGAAAAATGACTAAATTGAAAAAGATACAAAAGTTGTTAAATAATGCATTTAGGTGATTAAATAGATTATTTATTAATTGAAGAAGGATATATATGGTAATTATGCCTTAATTAAAGAGGTAGGACGACATTAATAAGGAAAAAGACAAAAAAAATTAGTAATTAATGGCAAAATGATAAATAAATTGAAATTAGTTAAAAACAAATAGAAAAACAAAACAATTTCTATTCATCTTCATAATTTGGCCAAATTCAACATTTGGGGGGAGATCTTCACATTTCGGTTCTTTATCTTCTTGCATGTGAGTTCAATTCTTACCCGTTTCTTTTAATTTTTATGTTTTTGAGATCGTTGCAACTAGGTCCAACTAGCCTCTACCTTTGTTTCTGATTCTGTTAAAAATTTTGGAAGTTGCCATTATTGAATACTAGATGTTTTTGATGAATATCATGTATTTGGAACTTTGATTGTGTTGTGTGATGATTTGGTAAAGTGATTTTTGTTAAATTTTGATTTTTAGGATTAAATTGTGAAAATGTCAAAATATTAGGGTTGGATAGTAAATTTGATGTTTATTAGGGGTTTTGAGGGCCTATAATATTTGGATAAATTATTGATTTGAGGAAATTAGTTAATTTAATAAATTAACTAATTAAGGGATTAAATTGCAAAAATTGTAAAAGTTTGGGGTAATTGTGTAAATTTAAAAAAATAAAAGGGTATTGATTGTAAAATGGATTAAAAATGAAATATATGCTTATAAATGAGTAATTTGATAATTTAGCTCAAGATTTTGTAGATACTCATGTTAAAGAAAAAATAGCGGAATAGTCCTTGAACGTCTGCAATTACTACAATTCAATTTAGATAAACTCGTACAGTTAAAATTTAATATTTGTATTAATTGGTGATTGATATTATATATATATATATATATATATATACATATATATATTCTATTATTGGAAATGAATTGTTGTTTGACTTATAATATTGAATTTGATATTCAGTTTGAATTGAACGCAGGAATTGAGTACATTCTTGATTTGGTGTATGACAGGGGTTTGGAGTGGAGATTGTACTAAAGGGAGATATCGAAATTTTACCCAAGTAAACTGGGGTTTAGCATTTATTGCGAACTCTCACGTTTTACTTTTTGTTTGGCGTGATTGGGTGGATCAGCTCACACGAACTTCTGTTTAGCTCTTACAAGCTTCTGTTGGCGTATTCGGGAGGACCAACTCTTATGAGCTTCTGTTGATGATGTACTCTTACCCTCAATTTGTTCTTCAAATGGAAATTCTCGGTAAGGTGATTTATTTAACAAATTTAAAAGACATGTTATTTATTTTTTTATTGATTTGAACATGGATGTATTTATAAATTGAAGTTGTGAATGATAGGGAGTTCTCTTGGATGATTTTTATTGTTTGATTTATTATAGTTAGTTTGGTAAGATTTTCGTTTAACTCGTCAAACTTTCTAAGCTTCATTAAGCTTAATTGTGTTGTTTGATGTCATTGTAGATTTTCGGAAGGTTGGAAGATTGAATCGTCATTCAAGCCACACTATCTAGTTTATCTCGGTAGTTTTTAAAATGTTTAATTCAAATTATATGGCATGCATAGGCTTTTGTGCGGTTTTGGTCAAATTTTGGCTTATGTAAATATTATAAATGATATTTTTTTTTATATAACCAACTTGCATATTGGTATGAGAATGAGGTATAATTTTGATGCTAGTATGTGTGATATATATGTATTTGAATTGTGGTGATTGTGGTAACTTTGTTAGGTTTATTGATTAGGTATTGTTTGAAAGAGTTGATGAATTGAATTGATGTTTATTTTGTGGTGAAAATGTTATATACTTGTGGTACCATTGAGGGTACATTGGTTAGAAACTATTTAGGTAGGTTTGACGTGTTTATGGCTCGATTATTGTCGTTTTGGATTGGTATTTTTATTGGTATTTGAGTTTCTTAAGGTTTAAGCAATTATGAAATGGTAAACTTGTGTTTAAGTTTCTTTTTGGGACCATATGGCCTGAGACACGGGCGTCTGTCTCAACCGTATGTGACACATGGCCGTGTGTCCCCTGTAGGTTCAGTGCATACAAGTCAAGCTGTTACATGGCCTAGCACACAGCCTGGCACACGGGCATGTGGCTTGGCCGTGTGACCCAAATTAGTGAGTTACACGAGTACAAGCACAGGCTAGGACACAGTTGTGTGTCCCTATTTTGAATGTCCACGCGACCTAAGACACAGGCGTATGTCTCAGCAGTGTGAGTCACACGGCGTATGTCTCAGCCGTGTGACCCCTACAGTCCAAATTTTTCAACTTTTTCCAATAATTTCCAATGGTTTTCAATTTAGTCCAGGACTATTTTCAAATTATTTTTATGGCCTCAAAATCTCAATTAAGGGACATTATGAATGTAATTAGATTATGTTTGTATTGATGTTTGAACTGAATGTCTTACTTTTTTGTTAGTCTAGTAATGCTCTATAACCCTATTTCGGTGATGGATACGAGTTAAGAGTGTTACACTCGCAACAAAAAAAAGGAATACAATCAATTTTTTGAGGCTGAAGATGGCAGGGTCATGAAGGAACAACGCAAGATGGCTCATATTACAAAAGCTCTTTTTAAAGGTCTTTTAGCATCAAAATAAGGGACGTCTAGCATGCAACATTTTTATCGGGGGTTGAGAAATGTATTTTCGATGAGATGAACTCTGAGTTAACAAAGCCTAATTCAAAGGATGAGGTTCTTACTACTTTGAAAGGAATGAGACCTATTAAGGCACCATGTATTGATGGATTTCCGACCATTTTTTTCCAACGATGCTGGTATATTGTAGGGAAGGAGGTTAGTCTTCTCTGTTTAAGTGCCCTTAATAATAAGATGAACATGAAAACTTTAAACGCTACTAATATTTTTCTTATTCCAAAGGTCCAAAACCCAACAAATATTACTAGTTTCAGACCCATTAGCTTATGTAATGTCATCTATAAATTGGTGGGAAAAATGATTGCAAACTACTTGTAGAAGGTTCTTGGCTTATGTATTGATAGTTCTTAAAGTGCTTTTTTTTCCTGGGCAGGCTAATATCGAATAATATCTTACTGGCATATAAGATATTGCACACTTTTGGTCAAAAAAAGGGGAGGAATTAAAGGGCTAATGGCCCTAAAATTGGACATGAGTAAAGCTTACGATAGAGTGGAATGGGGTTTTTTCAAAGGGATAATGACTAAAATAGGTTTCGCAAAGGCCTGGGTGGATATGGTGATTAAGTGTATATAAATTATTCCCTATTTAGTAAGCATAAATGGACTAAAAGGAGACTCTTTTTGCCCTACAAGAGGGCTAAGGTAAGGGGATCCCTTAAGCCCTTTCCTTTCTTTGATTTGCAATGAGGGTCTATCTACTCTAATGCATTGAAGTGGACTTACAATATTGCATTTACTCTTTGTAGATAACTGCATCTTTTTTGAGGAAGCTACTACTAGAGGTGCAACTATTTTGAAAAATATATTGAAAGAATATGAAGATTGTTCAAGACAATGTGTGAATTTTGATAAGTCTACGGTTTTTTTCAGTACGAATACTCCTGAAAGTGAAAGAGTACAATTATCTAATGAGCTGGGAGTGAGATATTCAAATAATATAATACTTGGGGTTTCATAATGTGGTTGGTAGAAAGAAAAAAACATCTTTTAAAATCTTAAATGATCAGATGAAAAAAAATTGACAACTGAAGTACACGATTCTTATCGCAAAGAGGGAAAGAAGTCTTCATTAAAGCAGTTTTACAGTATTTTCCAACCTATTCTATGGCTTGCTTTCTACTTCCAAAATAGTTATGCATAGAAAAAGAGGGAATAATTGCCTTGTTTTGGTGGCAGAAATCTCAAGGAAAATGTGGCTTGCATTGGTATGCATGGGGGAAATTATGTGATTTGAAGGAAAATGGGGGTTTGAGGTTTAAAAGTTTGGCGAATTTTAACATAGCCCTACTAACAAAATAGGGATGGAACTTATTTGAAGCCCTAATTCTTTAATGGCAAAATTTCTTAAAGCAAAATATTATTCCAATTCGAATTTTTTACAGGCAAGTTTAAAACATAATGCTTCTTACACGTGGAGAAGTATATGGGTGACGAGAAACGTACTTTAGGAAGGCACGTGCTAGAGAATAGGAAAGGGTGATAAGGTTTCTATTTTTAATCATGTATGTTTACCAAGTTCTGACAATTACAGGTTAATTCATCCAGTTGATAATTGCAATTTGGAGTATGTTGCTGAGCTCATTGACATTAATAAAAGAGAATGGAAATAAGAGATAATTTTCAATACCTTTACTGCGGCTAATGCGGGAAGGATCCTTCGAATCCTATTGGCAACAATACCTTGAAGATGAACTAGCCTGGAGGCGTGAGCCATTGTGAGTGTTCTTGGTACACATCGTCTACAAAATATTACAGATGGGTATTAGCCATTGGGAGTGTTCTCGGTACGCATCATTTACAAACTATTACAGATGGGTATTCCTACTCCTACTTTAAATGCATTACAACTCATTTCTAGATATTTCTACCCAACATTATGGAATCTTAAACTCCCACCTAAACTTAAGATTATAGTATGGCGCATCTCAAAGAATTTCATCCCAACTAAAACAAATATTCATTTTAAGAGACTAGTAACAAACACAGAGTGTCCACTGTAACACCCGTTTTTGAGTCAAATCGGAACAGTGGTTTCGGGACCACAAATTTGACATCAAAATATTTATTTCATTATTTTATTAAAGTTTACAGCATGATATAATTATTATGTGAAAGTTTCGTAAAGAAATTTTACTGTTTAAATGTTTAATTTGATAAAAAGGACTAAATCGCGTAAAGCGTAAAACTTATGTGCTATTAGTTTAATATGCCTAATAGCTATGGTTTATTAAATTAGACGTCCTTAAGTTGTAATTGGACCATTGGTTGTTTAAATGGACAATTATGGACATTATTATGCTTGTTTTAATGGTTTTATTATAAGGTTAATATAGTAAATTAATGATTAATAATAGATTAAATGAAACAAAACAAATGCTAGCCTATTTTCTCTTCTTCTAGCCAAATATTAAGGAAAGAAAATAGCCATAAAAGCTCTTCAAGTTTCGACAATTGCATGATTAATTAGTAGGTGATTTTTGACCCAGTTTTTAATAATTTTTATGTTCTTGAGATCGTTGCAGCTTAATCTATCTAGCCTGTATCTTCGATTTCAAAATTGTTAAAGATTTGTCATGATGCCATTGTTGAATACTTGAGTAATTTGATGATTGATGATGGATTTTGAATAGTTGTTGATAGTTAAACTAGTTTTGTAAAGTGATTTTTGACAAAAATGTCAAAAAGTGATTAATTTGTAAAAATGTAAAATTATGTGGGTAAAAGTGGGGATAAATTGAAAATATGGGCTGTTAGTAATGTATAGCAAATTAAGCTAGGCATGGGTTGGTACTACATTGCATGAATTTGAAATTTTATGTGATAAGGATTAATTTGTAAATATATGAAAGTTGAGGGGAAAATGTGTAAATTTGCCAAAATATGAATAATGGGCTAAATTGAATTGATTGAATACTGAATGTACTGAATTTGATAATATATAGATCAAGATAAGCCGAGACCGAAATTAGATCAGGGAAAAAGAAAAGTAGACGAATAGTCGATATTTTTCACCGAGCAACTCGAGGTAAGTTCGTATAATTTAGAATCGAACTTTTAAATACTTGTATTGATTCAAATGTATGTATATAATTGAGAAATTGATATACCTAGAATACGAATGCCTAATTGATAAAGACTGATGGTTACCAAGCCCCGTTTGAACCATATGAATTAGTAGGATAAGAGTGACATGTCACTAAGGTTACCGTTTTGGTTGAGTTCCTGCATTTGTTACGAACTCACCACAGCTCGTATGAGCTTTCCGATATATCATCTCGTAAGAGCTTGCTGTTCTCAGCTCATATGATCTTACTGATTCAGCTCGTCAGAGCTTACTGTTTCAGCTCAATAGAGCTTACTGTCCATCAGCTCAGGAGGAGCTTACCGATCATGGCTCGAAAGAGCGGAAATGATAATGAATTGACGGATTACTGATGTATATCACCAGAGTATCTTTTGAAGTTCTAATGGGTTCAACGGGCATAAATATTGTTTATACTGATGAGTACTGTTATTGAGTGAATTATTGATTATATGACTGAGAGTGAAATGTTGAGTATGATGTCCATGATATATGAATTTGGTATGATATGTATATATATTGAGTATTGAATTGAGATAATGGATGTAACCTATTGATGAATGCTTGTGTTAGGCATTTGGAAATTGTAATGAGTTTACCTTATTTATTTATCTTGATTTGGTATAAATGGTAAGTTTAATTCTAAATTATACGGGCTTACTAAGTTTTAAAGCTTACTCTGTTTCTTTTTCTATGTTTTATAGAGGTTCGTTAGCTCGCTCATTTCGGACAAGTCAGAGTTTCACATCACACTATCTAATTTCTGATTGGTACTTTTGAACTTGTGGATAATTGTAAATATGGCATGTATAGGCTAGTTATAATGGTGCTAATTATGGTTACTTGAGATATAATTTTTGGTACATTTTGTGTATAGGTTAAGCCATGTGATTTGGCTAAACTTGATGTTATATTTTGGTGTGTTTTAGTAAGTAGTAGATTGAATGGAAATATGCAAATATGTTCTATTATATGGTAGACACATGAATGGAAAATGCATGATGATAATTAGGTATTTGAATACTATGTTGAATTGGTAATATGTGTGTATAAAATGTTATGGAATGGATGCCTATTGAGTTATGAAATGATGCAATTTATGCTTGTACATGTATGTGAAAATAGGGTGGCATAATGGCTTTGCAAATAGCTTTTTTTTGTCCACACGGGCAAAGACACAGGCGTGTGTCTCAGCCATGTGTGACACACAGTTAAGTACACGGCCGTGTGTCCTCTAGTATTGAAATTGAATTGAAGTCAGTATGCTCCACATGGCCTCACACACAGGCGTGTGACTTGGCCGTGTTGATAAGTCAGTAAACTCTCTAGTGTTCACACGGCCTGGCACATGGGCATGTCTTCAGTCGTGTGATACAAGTCAGTATTTATGCCTTGTTTCTACACGGCTTGTGACACGGGCGTGTCTATTAGCCGTGTGAGGCACACAGTCTATTCACATGGGTGTGTAACCCTTGAAATGTTGAAATTTTTCTAAGTTTTCAAAATTTTCTTATGTTATCGGTTTAGTCCTGAACCACTTCTAAAGCATGTCTTTAGCCTCGTAGGCCCTTATAAAGGACAATAAGACATTGTTGAATGGTTATTGTATATGAATGTATGAATGTATGAAATATGGTTATTAAATGATGTGTATTAATCGGTAATACCTCGTAACCCCACTCCGGTGATGGATACGGGTTAGGGGTTTTACATCCACAATATCGGAAAGAAGCTGAAAATACATCACATTTCCTCCTTCACTGCCCTGTTGCAACAAATGTATGGAGATTAGTGAATCTACAGTGCTTAATACCAAATAATATTCAAAACTGGTTCGAATGGCTTACTTGGGCTTTTGGTAACTATTCAAATCCCCAGAGGCAAGTGATTTGTGTTTGCCTTTGGGTCTTATGGACGGATAGGAGCAAATATGTGCATAAAGAAATAAATAAATTGAGTAAAGATATGGCTTTTTTAATTCAGAGATATATAAAAAAAGCTAGACAACTTAGAGGAGAAATGACTTACCAAGGCAACGATCGGAGAAACATGGACTCCCCCGTCTGGAAAAGATATTAAAATCAACTTCGACTCAGATTTAATAGAGATCTTTTCAGAGTAGGTTCGAGAGTGGTTGCTAAAGATGGAAGGGGTAAAATTATCACCTCCAGAGCGACCATCCACGAAAATGTTGGTTCGGCTTTCGCAGCAGAAGCACATGCATGTTTAGAGGCAGTTAAACTGGGGTTAAAAATGAAAGATCGTAACATCTATATTGAAGAGGACTCGGTACCAGTCATTAAGAAATGCATTTCAAACTCTAGAGACAAATCAGAAATATGTTCTATTATCCAAAACATAAAGGCTTTACAGAGTGAGTTTAGATCTGTCAAATCCCAACATATTCATCACATACTAAATAATCTGGCAGACAAAATAGCCTCTAAAAGCTTGGAGAAAAGGGAAAGGTTATACCTGGAAGGCTCAATACCAAGATTCACAGTTAAAGCTCTAGAAGATGATTTGATCAGAGAACCATATTGAAGTTTTGTGAGGAACACAATGTTTGCTCCCTAGGAATCAAAACATTGGAGAAGAAATGTTTTTTTTATTGAAATGATTAATTGAAAATTAGGGGAGCGTTTTGGATGGAAAAAAGGGCTTCTGGTAAAGATAAAATGTCAAGTAATTATGGCTGGACAGTTAACGAGGCAGATGATGACTTTCTCGAGGAAGTGAGCTTTAATACTCTGTTTTTCTTTAATAAATGCTTTTTCTTTCTCTCTTCATAATGTTGTTATTGAAAAGTTGTTAGATTTTGATAGGGGGTCGTGCAGTGGCTCTTGGACATGAGACCTAATCCCTGTTCATTTCGTTTTTATTATTATAAAGTCCAGTTCGTTTTTGCTCAAAAAATTGCAACTAATACAATATATCATTATCGATTAATTATTATTAGTATCATATCTCTTAACTTTTCAATCAAATATAATTATATGATCTTTTCAAAAAATAATTACATGATAAAAATTATTATCCTATAACTATGAGTTTTATGGCCTATTTCTAAAACTATTTTTGAATTTTTACATGATCATGAAAATATCTTTAAAACTACTAACAATATTAATAAAACCAAACCAATCTGTCCATCATACAGATAAAATGATAGTATATAATATAAAACAAGGAACATAAGTATATATGGAAACATTGAGTTCTAAGTTAGTTCTTTTAAGTTTCAAAATACTTCCTTTGTTTTTTGTTCAAAAATACTTTCTGTTTTAGTTATATTTAAAGTGAGTAACATTTTTAGAATTAAGTTCTAATAATGAATAATATTAATTAATAAATAAAATTAAGTAAATATTATTTTAATTTACATTTTATTTTTATAAAACAAGCAAATACATTATTTTACCTCATTTTAACTAAGAAGAAAAATAATGTAATCTTTGTTAAAAACAAAATTAAAAACAAAATTTGTTGTAACTCTATTTCATTTTTAATAATTTACAACATTAAAATAACAAAAATTATAATTTTATAATTTTATCTATATATTTCTATAATGAAATTTAAATAAAAATATTTTTAAATTTATTTAATTGAAATTCAAGTTGCAACTGATTGAAGAGAAAAAAATAATACTTATTTAATATACCTTCACTTTTAATTTCTTTATATTTATTTTAATTAAATAAATCAAATTTATGGATTTAACTATTTAATATACATTCACTTTTTAATTCTTTTTCAAATTTACTTTAATTAAATTGAATTCAATCAAGCATATTTATGAATCAATGAAATAAAAATAGCATCACATTTGTTTATTTAAATTATAAACTCTTTATTTATTTTATGTTACAATATTAATTTTAAATTCTATTTTTTATTTTTATGAACATGTGAATTTATATTTATTTTTAAATAATTTTAATAACATATATCCAAACTAACAAATGAAACATTTATGTTGTTAATTTTTTTATAAAATTCTAACTCAAATACTTCAATTAAAAATATTATATTAATTTTAATTAATATACACAATCTGTGCATCGCACAAATAAAAAGTCTAGTATATAATATAAAGTATGCAACATAAGCAATTTGGGAAATTTTGAGTTTTAGGTTAGTCTTTTGAATTCCAAAATACTTCCTTAATTATTAGGTTATAATTTTTATCCTTAATTAATATTTAATAATTTATCCTAATTTTTCATTAATTAATAATTTAAATATGTAAAGCCCGTTTTTCAGAGTGTTGAAAATAGTAGTTTCGAGACCACAAATCCGAAAAGTAAGCCTGTATTATTATTTAATATTTATGAGTCAATTACATATTATATTAAATTCAGGCTTAATAAGTTTAATAAATTGAACAAATAGATAAGTATAAGTGGTTCAGTCCAAAAGTAAAGTGATTTTTGAAAATGAGGTATTGGGACATTGGTTCTGTAATTTAAGATTGTAAATATTTTTATTAAATATTTACAGAATCATATTATAGGTAAATTTGAAGTTTAGTCCGGTAAATTTTGACGACTGATTGCTTAATTAAGGTAAAAGGATTAAATTATAAATGAGGTAAAAGTTAATCGTTATAGCTTTAAAATAGTAAAGGGACCAAAGTAGTGATTAAACCATGGTCAAAAAGTCCAAGTGGTGGTGGATATGATTAATCTACTAGCTTTTGTGAAAAGATTTTCATGGAAAACACCTAAAAGGGTCATTTTGTAAAAGTTATAAAATAGGTTATAATTGTGTGAAATAGTGGAAATTTGAGATTGTCATAAGAGTAATAATTGGTTGGTTAGGCTTGGATAATAAGGAAATTCGATAAAAATCGATATCCTAGCCTAAGGGTAAAATGGTCATTTTGTGAAAGTCTAGGGGCAAAATGGTCATTTTGCCAAAAATGTGAATTTTGATTGTCCAAATTTATTTAGTGATTAAATGAGTGAATTTCATCATGTTAGACCAAGAAAATCGGGATTTGGGCTTAAATCGAGAAAGTGCGTGGTTAAAGACAAAAAGAGAATAATTAGCCGAAATTGCATTTGAGCTAAGTCTGTGTGATTATGCCATCGTTATTATACTTGAAAATATATCTTTCCTTGATTGTATTAAAGTTTAGGTTGTTGATATTGTATATGAGAAAGTGATGTCAAATGTAAATAACATTTATGTGTTGATTGAATGCTTGGAGATTTGATGGAATATGATATTCCATTGAAACGAGCAAGTTGTATGTAAATAATACAACTACATTATTATTATATGTGTTTAAATTGATATAGCATGAATTTCTTGGTTGTGGAAATGATTATGTTTGATGAATATTGAGATAGTAGAATTCCCGTTTGAACCTTAAGAAACAATTTGGATATTCATGCCATGACATTAGGGTTATTTGTGTGCCATTGTAAGACATGTCTAGGACATGCATCGGCCTCGAGATTTAAGCTAGTGTAAGACATATTTGTGGCATACATCGGCTACGAGATGTGTCAGTGTAAGACTATGTCTGGGACATGGCGTCAGCCTCGATTTCGATAGTCAGTGTAAGACCATGTCTGGACATGGCATCGACTTAATGGATGAGCCAATATGAGACCATGTCTGGGACATGGCATTGGTATTATACCTTATGTTTGAGGCTTAGTGAATATTCGATAGGTTTCTGAATAGTTCAACGGTGAGAGTTACGATTTAAGCTAAATGAGAAAGGTTATGACCATATTGTGAGTGGTACAGGTACTTGCATGAAATTGATGAGATGTGAATTCAATTCATGTTATATGATTAATAAGGAATGAATATGAGCATGTTGAGTAACACATGTATGTATGCCAAGCTCATGAGAAATGATTACAGTTTTTGATACACATTTAGTGAAAATGTAAATAGGTAATTCATGCTTATGAGAATGATTTTGTGATGACCTTGTGATTATAGGTCTATACTTATGACGTATGAATCTGTAACCTTGCCAATGTGGTGAAAATGAATTAATATGGTGTAATAAACTTAGTATCGTTAATTTACACTAAAACAGTTTTGGACAGCAGCCATAGTCCGACTTTGAAAATCCACCAAAAATTTTAGAAATTGATTTAAAGGCTGAATAAAATATAAAATTAAATCCCAATGAGTGTAGTTTCACATAGAAGAGACGATGTAAGCAAAAGAGTATCATATTATGAAATATTTAAATTTTTGTGAGATAGAGTCAGAATAACTTTGAAATACCCTATTCTAATTTTAGAAAATCATTAAAAATTGTACAAAAATAGTTATGTGTTATAATTTATATGCTTAAAATTATTAATGAGTCTATTTTCAAGAGAAATAGACAAGAACATCATCCTAGTCTCGTATTGTGAGATAATTAATTTTTAGTGAAGAGGGGTCAAAACTATCAGACAGCGAAAAGGGGTAAATTTAAGGAATAAACTGTACTAATTTGCTGAACCAAAAGTTTTGAAAATTTTGTGGTAAAAAGATATCTGAGTCTAGTTTTAGGGAAAATTAGCAGAACTTAATTTGGAGTTCCGTAAATCTAAATATAAATAATTTAGTGACTATGACTCGAGAAAATAGCTTGATTGGAACATGAGTAAAAATGCAGACAGGGTTGTATTACTATAAGAAGAAGTTGATAAATTTCTTATTATTTTCATATGGTCTTACTAAGCTATAAAGCTTACTCCCTTCCTTTCCTTTCCTTTAGTGTTTTCAGGTTAGCTCGGGGCTGGAGATCGTCGGAGGTAGCATCACACTATCAAGTCGCTACCTTTGGAATAAAGAAGTATATATTAGAAATTTCAAGTGAGTGGCATGTATAGGAATCTAGTTGATTGACATGTATTATTTTGCTTTGGCCAAATGTGTTGGCTTTTATTGAGTTATATGTATATAACCATGAGATGTGGCTCATATTGTTTATGGCTTGTAAGCCTAACTATTCATGTCATGTCTAATATTTATAATGTGATTATGTTTGCTTGCCATGCATGGTTAGTAATATGACATGTGTGTTGGATGTATGCTTTATGACCAATTGAGGTGGTCATAGTCATGTAGTAATTGCACCTTATAAACACAATGTGATAATGATTTGAACATGAGTGCTTGATGGATAAGTTGGTAACCATAGTATAATGGTAAAAGTGGTCATCAAAATGACAAGTCTTATGAATGTGAAATAAGGAATCTAGACTTGGTATTGCATGAGTAGGTGCATTACTTGTAAGAAGACATGTTAATGTTAAGAATATGTCTTAATAAAAAGTGTTTAATCACTAAAATGATGCCATGATTTGCGATTTTGATGTGCATAAGGCTGTAAGAGATATGGGTAACATGAAGGCTTGGAAAATAGCCTAAGTGTTGGCCACACGGGCTGAGACACAGCTGTGTGTCTCAAACGTGTGAGGGTCACGGCCTGGAGACACGAGCGTTTTCCTAGCGGTGTGGTTCGATGTGCATGCTGACGTCATAAACAGAGAGTTACATAGCCTGATGACACGGGCATGCCAAAGGCACACGGGCGTGTCTCTATGTCCACACAGGCGTGTGACCCTGTTTCATGGGAAAAATTTCTAAGTTTTCCTGAAACTTTTCAAAGTTCTCGGTTTAGTCCCAAATTAATTCTGATGAATGTTTTGGACTTCGTAGACCCAAATAAGGGATGAAATGCATGTGTTTGAAAGGTTTTGAATTAAAAGAGATTTTATGGTCCAATTTTTGCATGAATGTGTATGTTTAAGGCTGGTAATGCCTCGTACCCTGTTCCGGTGTCGGACATGGGTAAGGGGTGTTACATAATGATTCATATCTAATATTGTTTAAAGATGATATTTTCTGAACTAGATGAATGTAGGATAGAGTATGTTTGGCATGCCAAAAGGTTATATTGTGCACGTGGTACGGGTTTGATATGTGATGATGGCGATTCATGATATTTCCTGTTTACTGAATATACCAAAGTCCAGCATTTGTTGCGAAATATCGTATTATATTTATAGTGTTTCTAGTGTGTTACCGGGGGTAGATGTAAAGCCTTCGGGCTTGACACTTGGTGCCGAGGTGTGTTCTAGAGGGATGTTATCCTTCGAGTTACGCACTTAGTGTCGAGGTGTATTATCAGTTGGATTAACTCGTTTGAGTGTTTGGTGTGTTCCGTAACACCTCAAACCCAGCCTAGACATTATGATCGAATTTGGCAATGTCACATCGAAGTATTTTTCGAAAAAGGGAGATATCATCGAAAAACCTTTTCCTTATTTACCCTTGTCGTGAGTTCTTAAAGATAATTTTAAAACATCTTATTTAGTTTCCAAAAATGGGTTGTTTGTCAGAATGTTCATCTTATTAGATTGTTGTTAATTTTAAAACAATATCCCTTGCGGAAGCTTCTAAAACATGTTGCGTAAACGTGATGTTTTGAAAAGCATTTATCTTTTGAAAACCTATGTCCTACTGCTAGCACATATAAATCAATATAAATAAAACCCCAAATAAAATATTTAAGAAAAATTAAAGAGGCCTTATTAAAAAATAAAATACCCAAATTAAAATACTTATAAATTAAAAGTCAAATATGGCAGCGTAAGTTGTTATATGGCCACCTTCGAGTCCCACACAGCACCAATCCGCCTAAGGATTACCTACGCAGATAAGCAGAAGGGTGAGTTTACGAAAACTCAGTGTGTAATCCCTTAATAAACAAACAATCAATCATATAGTGAGCAAAAACAGTCTGGGCCTAAGCACGTGTCAGTAACAGTTCTGTTTCAGTTAGGACCTTAGCCCAATACAGTAACAATATCAGTGTAGGAGCCCACTTCAGTGACAGTAACAGTATAGTTATGCAATCAAAAATCCTACCCAACCAGCCTCTACGCTGCACTCTGTCCAGCCCTACAATCCATGTGGGGATAAAATCAACCCACCCAACCTTACACTCCAAAATAGCATCGGTTGCAGCACTAAACAATATTTGCAGCAGAGCTGCCAGTATAGTACACTTCCTCCAATCATAATAAACCCATCCCATGCAACATATCATGCGTCATGTCATAATATCATACGTGTATGCAATATATATAAAATGGCATGCTCGATTACAGTTATACATCTCATAAGGGCATAATGGTCATTTTGCCATATAGGGGCATAACAGTCATTTTATCAATTTGGGGGTCTAGGTATACTTACTGACTCAACAGTAGGTCCACAGTCATCTTAGGTGACCCGTGCAACCTTAACAGCTAAACAGTGAAGATGGGCCCAAGGCCCATAATACGGGCCCTTGTGGGCTCATCTAGCCCAGAAGTGGCCTTGGCGGTGTGGATTAAACAAACTGGCCCAACATTCTCTACATGTCTGTGTGGTTTATCCGTATGAGGCCCACATGGCCCAAAACGGCGAGAGCCCATGAAATCGCTCATGCTAGCCTCCACGATCAATTGCCTATGTTTAGGCATAAGGATTACCACACGAGCGAGCGCATGCTCGTGTAGTGTCAACGGTCATATTTTTCGGCGTTTGCTGATTTACAATTTGGGTAGTGTTTACACACCTTGTTTGTGAAAAGGCGTAGAAACCTATGAGCACCAAACTTATATTCAATCAAGACACTTTGTCAGTCCTTAAATAAATAGGGTTAATCACCCTCTTCTTAACACTTAACCCAAAACAATATTTGATACTTGCCTTGATTGAACGAGTGCGGTTTAGCCCGCTTAAACCACCGATGAAGGTTGATTACAAACTTCTTGACGGATATCTACATTACAAGCAGATTTTATTAATCAAGATCGCTTAAACACAAGGCTTAAGTCAACATATGCTAACTTATAGAAACTCAGAACCCAAAAGTAGGGAAGAAGCATTCGGCCAACACCCTATTATGGAAGTCAAATACATAGGTTGAACACGATGGTTAAGAATAGAGGTACCTTTGATCGAGTGACGAGAGAAAGGCTTTGAAGGCTTCAATATCATTGTAAACTCCTTCACTCCTCAAGAAGTTCTAGAACCCGAAAGAAACACCACAAATAAATAAAAGAGAGAAACGGTGTCGAAAAAGAGAAAAAGGAATATTCAGCTAAAACAGTACAAGAGAGGGGAGACTTGATAAAAGTTGAAAGTGTAGAGAGAGAAGAAGAAGTATGGGGTATTCGACTAGAGAGGAAATTGATTGAGAAAAGGGAGAAAGAATCAAAAGAAGGAAAGAGGGAGTATTCAGTCAAATAACAAAATCAATTTGGGAGAGGGAGAGGAGCAACAAGGATCGGTCAAAACAACAAAGTACAAAAAAGGTAATTTTGTCAGACCCCAAACGAAGAGAGAGAGAGACCTAAAACACAACCCGAAATAAAAAAAAATAGATGAGAAATACAGCAAAAACCTCTTAGCACCAATCACTTTCCAAAGGATAGAAGCAGCCATAACGAAGTGCCAAAACCTAATTCTTCCCCAAAACTGACTCCTTTAAGAACCTAGAGTCCCCATTCGGCACCAACTCCCCATAACTTCAAAATCCCTAAATTCTCTCCTAAAATCCCTCCTAAAATCCCTCCAACCAATCACATCTCCCCTCAACTACACAATTCGAATTCCCCTCAACCACTTCAGTGTTTCAGCCAACCTACAACACTCCCACAGCATGGTAGCAAAATAAAACACCCACTGGGCCTACCAAGATTCGAAACTCAGTCCTCTGGCATGGGTAATGTAACACCCCATACCCGAGTCCGTCACCGGAGTCGAACACGAAGTGCTAACAGACATAAATATATTTATTTTCACAGTCCATTTAAAAATTTCCAGCCAGCTGGCTAACTGTGTCACTGTCACCTTAAAAATCATATCTTGAGTTCCACAACTCGAAAATCAGTTTCGTGATTTTTCCCTGAAACTAGACTCATATATACATCTACAAATTTTTTTCTAGAATTTTTGGTCAGGCAAATTAGTACAGTTTATTAGTTAAAGTCTCCCATGTTACAGGGATCGACTACACTGACCTTTGCGCATTACAACTTCGATATCTCCCTGTACAGGGATTCAATACTGATGCCGTTTGTTTCTATAGAAACTAGACTTAAAGAGGAATCTATAAATATATGGAATGACTCCTAATTATATTTGGTTAATTTACAATGAATTTCCAAAGTTGGAACAGGGAATCCAGAAACCGTTCTGGCCCTGTCTCGCGAAAACTTCAATATCTCTTAACATACTGTTCATATGATCGTTTCATTACTTTCCTATGAAAATAGATTCATCAAGGTTCATTTACACAATTTATTCACTATTTAATTCCATTCCTACTATTTTTAGTGATTTTTCACATCCACATCACTGCAGCCGTCAACCTCTGTCTTTAAGGTAGATTTTACCTACTTCATAATTTCCTTGATTCAACTAGCCCTTTTAGCATACATGGCACAAAAGATGATCACGGTTAACCATTCCAAGGGCTAATCGATTCCAAAAATTTCCACCTCTCTTAATGAACAACATACAAAATGATTATGATACCATGCCAAAGTGTATATAAGCCATTTTCGCATGGCTATCCAAATTTATACAAAATCAAAGGGTCTATGACCAACAAACGAAAGAGTAGTCCTATACATGCCATTTCAATGTTCAACCAAAATTTGTACCAAAAGGGGGCTTTGATAGTGTGGGAGACTTCAACTTCCAAAAATCCCGAGTCCGATGGTGACGAGCCAAAATCTATAAAGCAGAGAACAAAGAAAGCGGAGTAAGCAATTTATGCTTAGTAAGTTTTGAGCAAGGATTCCAGCACAACAAAAGCATAGCATTCATATAGCTAAACAGATAATTTCATATGCACATTCTCAATATCATACTTACTTCACATTACCAACCCTTATGTTCATACACAAAAGATCAACTTAGCCAAAGGCGGTAGCTCGTTTATCAACCGGCGAATACTTATTTGTAAGGGCTCAACTAATTTAAAGCACATACTGAAACATACCTCATTGCTGGAATTTTGCAAGCGTATTAACTGAAATTTTACAGCAAGATTGCTCATTCCCGAATCACGTACCTTCGGATTTTATCCGGATATAGCGACTTCGCTCAAAAGCCTTGGGACATAGCCGGTTATAATAGCTCGCACAAATGCCTTCGGGACTTAACCCGGTTTGGGAACTCGCACAAATGCCTTCGGATCTTAGTCCGGATATGGTCACTTAGCACAAAGCCTTCGGGACTTAGCTCGGACATCATTCGAATAACCATGCACATTTAACACTAAATCATGACACATTCGTATTTCATTTTCATTAGTAAAACTCAAACACAATACACTTATCACTCTTGCAAATTTCGGCTCAATATCCACACACAAAGAGCATGATTTCGATTTGCTTAAAACATGATCTAATCAAATCATAATTTAAGCTCTATTACTCAAGAACTTACCTCGGATGTTGTCGAACGATTTCGATGGCTATTCGACCACTTTTTCCTTCCCTTTATCGGATTTAGATCCCCCTTGCTCTTGAGCTTAATCTAGACACAAGTATGGCCAAACCTCCTCCTAATCCTCTTCCAAACCAAGCATGAAGCAAGAACTCCTTCCTTCTTCCTCAGAATTTTCGGCTCAAAGAAATGAAAAAGGATGAACAACAATTTTTTCTTTTTCTTCAACTCACGGCAAAAATGGGGGTAACACTCACACATTCTTTCTTTTTTTTTCTTTTCCATTTCTTTATTACCCATACTCATTAATTTATTTTTTCCTCCCATGATGCACCAACCTAACATGTCTATGACATGTTTTGCCCATAATCCTTTGTCATGGCCGGCCACTATCAATTAGGGGGGGAAAATTTGACATGCAAGTCCTCCCTTTTGATTACATGCACTATTAGGTCCTTATAGATTAGCCTATCACATTTCAAAAGTGTCACACAAGTCCTACTAACTGAATTCACATGAAATCGACTAAATCGAAGCTTGAAATTTTCACACATTCATAACTACATATTCTAGACAATAAATATTATGTTCAAACATTTCGGTGACTCGGTTTAGCGGTCTCAAAACCACTTCCCGACTAGGGTCAATTTTGGGCTGTCCCAACTCTCCCCCACTTAAGAAATTTTCGTCCCCGAAAATCTTACCGGTAAATAGGTTTGGGTAACGCTCTTTCATAGAGTTCTCGGGTTCCCAAGTAGCTTCTTCCATCCCGTGTTTGAGCCATAACACTTTTACTAACGGAACCCTTTTGTTTCGCAACTCCTTCACTTCACGAGCTAGGATACGAATCGATTCTTCTTCATAACTCATATCGGCTTGAATTTCGACCTCTGATGGACTAATTATGTGCGATGGATCAGATCTATAACGTCGAAGCATCGAAACATGAAAGACGTCGTGAATCTTTTCAAGTTCAGGAGGCAAAATCAATCGATATGCAACTGGACCGACTCGTTCGGATATTTCATATGGCCCGATGAACCTCGGACTCAATTTGCCTTTACGGCCAAATCTGAGTATCTTTTCCAAGGCGAAACTTTAAGAAACACTTTATCTACCACGATACTCAATGTCTTTTCGTTTCAGATCCGCGTCGACTTCGACGATCGGAGGCTATCTTGATTTTCACGGATTACTTTTACTTTCATTCACATCTTTAATCAAATCCACTCCAAAAATTTTGCTTTCACCGAGCTCGGTCCAAAACAATGGTGTACGGCATTTACGCCCGTACAAAGCCTCGTAAGGTGCCATCTTAATACTTGATTGAAAACTATTGTTGTAAGCGAATTCAATCAAAGGTAAATATCGTTCCCATGAACCATTAAACTCAAGGACGCAACATCTCAACATATCCTCAAGTATCTGAATTACCCGCTCAGATTGACCATCGGTTTGTGGATGAAAAGCGGTGCTAAAATGCAGCTTGGTACCCAAAGCTTCTTGCAATTTCTTCCAAAATCGCGAGGTGAATCTCGGATCTCTATCCAACACAACAAAAATCGGTACCCCGTGTAATCTCACAATCTGAGAAACGTACAATTCAGCTAGTTTATCCAATGAAAAATCCGTACGCACGGGGATAAAGTGAGCCGACTTAGTCAGTCTATCAACAACAACCCAAATCGCATCCTTCTTACTTGCTGACAATGGCAGTCCGGACACAAAGTCCATTGTGACTCGATCCCATTTCCACTCGGGTATCGTGATCGGCTGAAGTAATCCTGAAGGCACTTGATGTTCCGCTTTCACTTGTTGACATATTAAACATCTCGAAACAAAGTCGGAGATGTCTCGTTTCATACCATGCCACCAAAACCGACGTTTCAAATCATTGTACATCTTCGTACTCCCCGGGTGAATTGACATTCGGCTACAATGGGCTTCGTTCAGAATCATCGAAATGAGTTCCGAATTCCTTGGAACACACAGACGACTTCTGAACCTCAAACAATCATCATCATCAATTTGAAACTCCGATTCCTTGTTCGGAACACACTCAGCCCGTTTTGCAACCAACGCATCGTCGACTTTCTGAGCTTCACGAATTTGATGAATCAATAATGGTTTGGCCTTTAATTCGGCTATTAACACCTTGTCGGGTAGAATAGACAAGTGTACATTCATCGCTCGTAAAGCAAACAGTGATTTTCGGCTTAAGGCGTCCGCAACCACATTAGCCTTTCTCGGGTGATAATCAATGACCAGCTCATAATCTTTCAACAACTCAAGCCAACGCCTTTGTCGTAGATTCAAGTCTCTTTGAGTCATCAAATATTTGAGACTTTTGTGATCCAAAAATACATGGCACTTCTCACCAAATAAGTAATGTCGCCATATTTTCAAGGCGAATACGATGGCGACTAATTCGAGATCATGGGTCGGATAATTTTTCTCATGTGGCTTTAATTGTCTCGACGCATAGGCCACAACTCGACCTTCTTGCATCAAGACGCAACCTAACCCAAGTAGGGAGGCGTCACTATAGATGACAAACTCTTTGCTCGATTCGGCTGCACTAAAATTGAGCTTCAGTCAAATAAGTTTTCAGTTGATCAAAACTTTTCGACATTTTTCCGTCCATTCGAACTTAACATCTTTTGAAGTAGCTTCGTCATGGGTGTGGCTATCATCGAGAATCCTTTTACAAACCGTCGGTAATGTAAGCAAGTCCCAAAAGCTCGAACCTTAGTAATATTTCTGAGGCTTCCAGTTAAGTATGGCTGAAATTTTGCGCGGTCGACTCAATTCCGATCTGAGATACCACATGACCCAAGAAGCTAACCTCTCTTAACCGAACTCACACTTGCTGAATTTAGCACATAACGCTTATCCGTAAAATTTGCAACACTAATCTCGGTGTTCAAGATGTTCGGTCTCATCTCTTGAATAGACCAAGATGTCGTCAATGAACACAACTACTGAACCGGTCCAAATATCGTCAAGATCCGATTCATCAAATCCATAAATCTGCAGGGCATTAGTGAGCCCGAACGGCATCACTAAGAACTCGTAGTGACCGTACCTCGCTCAAAGCGGTTTTGGGTACATCCGAATCTCGAATCCATGAATCGATAATAACCCGATCTCAAATCTATCTTTGAAAACACAGAGGCTCCCTTTAGTTGATCAAACAAATCATCAATACGCGGTAACGGATATTTATTCTTTATCGTCACTTTATTCAGCTGACGATAGTCAATGCACAACCTCATGGTTCCGTTCTTCTTTTTCACAAACAATACTGGTGCACCCCAAGGTGAGAAACTTGGTCGAGCGAAACCTTTGTCCGTCAATTCTTGCAATTGAGCTTTCAACTCTTTTAACTCAGTTGGTGCCATACGATACGGAGCTATCGAAATCGGCGTAGTCCCAGGTACAAGCTCAATACCAAACTCTATCTCCCGAACAGGTGGCAAACCCGATAATTCTTCGGGAAAAATATCCGGGTATTCACAAACTACCGGCACATATTCGAGTTTTATTTCTAACTCCTTATCATCAAGTACATACGCAAGGTATGCTTCGCACCCCTTTCTTACATATTTCGGGCCAACATTGCGATATTACGGTGGCAACCCTTTAAGTCAGAGACTCAACTCGAATTATCTCGTTATTTAGCATCTCAAATCAATAGTCTTGCCTTTGCAATTCACAACGCATCATGCACGGTCAACCAATCTAAACCGAGGGTAACATCAAATTAAATCGAACGGCAAAAGCATCAAGTCCGCCGAAAAGCAGAACCTCGAATTACTAGGGGCATTTCTTACACACTTTGTCAACAAGCACGAACGACCCAAGGGATTTGACACCGAATTACGAACTCAAGAGACTCAATAGGTAAAGTCTTCTTGGATGCTAAGGTTTCGCATATATAAGAATGAGTAGAACCGGGGTCAATCAAAGCATTCACATTAGTATCAAAGAGAGTGAAAGTACCAGTAATAACATCCGGCGAGGAAGCATCCTCGCGCGTGCAGCGTTGCATAAGCCCTAACAGAGCGCGAGCCTCGGATCTGGTCGTAGCATCTCTAGATCCTCTCTGACCACCACTAGCATTGCCCATATTTCTAGATGGTCTACCTCGAGCAGTGGTAGCGCCCGGTTTCCCACTCTGATTTACATTCTGTTCAGGCAACCTCGAGCAATCTTTAATGAAGTGGTCAACTGATCCGCACTTGTAACAGGAGTGATCATGGAATCTACAACTTCCAGAATGCCATTTGCCACAATGCTGACACTCCGTTCTGTCTCGACGTTCATTCCCAACACTGGCGACCGAAGTGCCTCGTGTACCCACAGGGGGTCGATCACGATCTCATCTAAAAAGGCCCGAAGTGCCTCTAGACCGGCCCACATCATCACGAAATTTCTTCGATGCCTGTTGAAGAGACTTTCCCGAGGATCTTTTACGAAACTCTCCAGTTCCCACATCAACTTTTTGTTTTTCTTTTCTAATCTCTTCGGCTTTACAAGCTCGCTCGACAAGTACTACGAACTCTCGTATTTCAAGAATGCCAACGAACATTTTTATATCTTCATTCAGCCCATCCTCGAAGCGTTTACACATGATAGCCTCGGACGAAATACATTCCGGCGTATCTACTAAGTCTAACAAATTTTCGCTTGTAATCGATGAATCGACATAGAACCTTGCTTAAGCTCAAGAAATTCCTTCCGTTTTGATCAAAAATCTCGATGATATACTTTTTCCAAACTCGGTTTGGAAAAACTCCCAAGTTACTTGCTCTCGGGGCACAATGAAGTCGAGTACTCCACCAATGGTAGGCAGAATCGTGTAGCAAGGAGATAGTACACTTTAGGCATTCATCGGTGTACAAGATAGTTCATCGAGTACCCGATAGTGTTGTCCAACCAAAATTCAGCTTGCTCGGCATCGTCGCTATCCGTAGCTTTAAATTCAGAGCCCCATGTTTTGATTCATCAACTGGTGGCTTATTTGACCTTATTTGGTCGATTCTGGAGGCATTGTAGGTGCGGGGGTTGTGTTTGTTGGGAATGGAGGTTGTGGAATAGCAGTATTAGTTCGAATGTATTGGTTGAACCAATCATTCATCACGCTATAGAAAGCTTGTCTAGCTTCATCATTTGGATTACTAGCATTAGGTTGAGAGTCCGCCGCGCTGTCCCTTGTCTTGGAGCAGCGCTACACTCTCAAGATCATCACTACCGCTTCGGTCGGGATCGGGATCCATCACAATAAATAAACACATTTGCAATTGTCAGAAATCACCACACTATCAAATAATCACATAAAATGGCATGTATAGCTAGACCCAAACGCATTACGGTAGTCCTAGAATCGACTAAACCGTAGCTCTGATACCAATAAAATTGTAACACCCGTGCACTCGAGTCCGTCACCGAGTCGAACACGAAGTGCTAACAGACATAAATATATTTATTTTCACGACCCATTTTAAAATTTCCAGCCACCGGCTAACGTATCACTGTCACCTTAAAAATCATATCTTGAGTTCCACAACTCGAAAATCAGTTTCGTGATTTTTCCCTGAAACTAGACTCATATATACATCTACAAATATTTTTCTAGAATTTTTGGTCAGGCAAATTAGTACAGTTTATTAGTTAAAGTCTCCCATGTTACAGGGATCGACTACACTGACCTTCGCGCATTACAACTTCGATATCTCCCTGTACAGGGATTCAATACTGATGTCGTTTGTTTCTATAGAAACTAGACTCAAAGAGGAATCTATAAATATATGGAATGACTCCTAATTATCTCTGGTTAATTTACAATGAATTTCCAAATTTGGAATAGGGAATCCAGAAACCGTTCTGGCCCTGTCTCGCGAAAACTTCAATATCTCTTAACATACTGTTCATATGATCGTTTCATTACTTTCCTATGAAAATAGATTCATCAAGGTTAATTTACACAATTTATTCACTATTTAATTCCATTCCTACTATTTTTAGTGATTTTTCACATCCACATCACTGCAGCCGTCAACCTCTGTCTTTAAGGTAGATTTTACCTACTTCATAATTTCCTTGATTCAACTAGCCCTTTTAGCATACATGGCACAAAAGATGATCACGGTTAACCATTCCAAGGGCTAATCGATTCCAAACATTTCCACATCTCTTAATGAACAACATACAAAATGATTATGATACCATGCCAAAGTGTATATAAGCCATTTTCGCATGGCTATCCAAATTTATACAAAATCAAAGGGTCTATGACCAACAAACGAAAGAGTAGTCCTATACATGCCATTTCAATGTTCAACCAAAATTTGTACCAAAAGGGGGCTTTGATAGTGTGGGAGACTTGACTTCCAAAAATCCCGAGTCCGATGGTGACGAGCCAAAATCTATAAAACAGAGAACAAAGAAACGGAGTAAGCAATTTATGCTTAGTAAGTTTTGAGCAAGGGATTCAGACAACAAAAGCATAGCATTCATATAGCTAAACAGATAATTTCATATGCACACATTCTCAATATCATACTTACTTCACATTACCAACCCTTATGTTCATACACAAAAGATCAACTTAGCCAAAGGCCGGTAGCTCTTTATCAACTCGAGCGAATACTTATTTGTAAGGGCTCAACTAATTCAAAGCACATACTGAAACATACCTCATTGATGGAATTTTGCAAGCGTATTAACTGAAATTTTTACAGCAAGATTGCTCATTCCCGAATCACGTACCTTCGGATTTTATCCGGATATAGCGACTTCGCTCAAAAGCCTTGGGACATAGCCGGTTATAATAGCTCGCACAAATGCCTTGGGACTTAACCGGATTTGGGAACTCGCACAAATGCCTTCGGATCTTAGTCCGGATATGGTCACTTAGCACAAAGCCTTGGGACTTAGCCCGACATCATTTGAATAACCATGCACATTTAACACTAAATCATGACACATTCAGTATTTCATTTTCATTAGCAAAACTCAAACACAATACACTTATCACTCTTGCAAATTTCGGCTCAATATCCACACACAAAGAGCATGATTTCGATTTGCTTAAAACATGATCTAATCAAATCATAATTTAAGCTCTATTACTCAAGAACTTACCTCGGATGTTGTCGAACGATTTCGATGGCTATTCGACCACTTTTTCCTTCCCTTTATCGGATTTAGATCCCCCTTGCTCTTGAGCTTAATCTAGACACAAGTATGGCTAAACCTCCTCCTAATCCTCTTCCAAACCAAGCATGAAGCAAGAACTCCTTCCTTCTTCCTTAGAATTTTCGGCTCAAAGAAATGAAAAAGGATGAACAACAATTTTTTTTCCTTTTTCTTCAACTCACGGCAAAAATGGGGGGTAACACTCACACATTCTTTCTTTTTTTTTTCTTTTCCATTTCTTTATTACCCATACTCATTAATTTATTTTTTTCCTCCCATGATGCACCAACCTAACATGTCTATGACATGTTTTGCCCATAATCCTTTGTCATGGCCGGCCACTATCAATTAGGGGGGAAATTTGACATGCAAGTCCTCCCTTTTGATTACATGCACTATTAGGTCCTTATAGATTAGCCTATCACATTTCAAAAGTGTCACACAAGTCCTACTAACTGAATTCACATGAAATCGACTAAATCGAAGCTTGAAATTTTCACACATTCATAATTACATATTCTAGACAATAAATATTACGTTCAAACATTTCGGTGACTCGGTTTAGCGGTCTCGAAACCACTTCCCGACTAGGGTCAATTTTGGGCTGTCACAGGTAACACGCCACTTACCCCCTAGACCAGTAGGCTCTTTATGTCATGTTTTAAACACATTTATTTAAAAGCCTACTAACTAGAGACAATGGTTTAACCAATCAAAACAAAATTTTTGCACAAAACAAGGCTTGAACCCAAGACTTCTCAAATATTTCCCCGTAACACTTAACCACTGAAGCAGATACACCCTTGTGTCACACAACATACGTAAATAAATATTTTAAGATTTAGGGTGTTACAACTCTACCCCCTAAAAGAAAATTTTATCCTCGAAATTTACCTGATCAAAACAAATGAGGGTATTGTTGTCGAATCGCCTCCTCTGGTTCCCACGTGGCCTCCTTTGAGTTGTGATTGTGCCTAAGTACCTTAACCAGTGGGATGGACTTCTTCTTTAACACTTTTACATCATGCTCTAAAATCTAGACCGGCTCTTCCTCAAAATTTAGATCTAATCTAACCTCAATCTCTCCAACCGAGATAACATGCGTGGGATCAGAGCAGTAGTGCTTCAGCATAGAGACGTGGAACACATCGTGAATCTGGTCTAACTCTGGAGGTAACTCAAGTTGATATGCAACTGGTCCCACATGTTTCAGTATGTGGTAAGGCCCAATGAACCTAGGGCTCAGCTTGCCATTCCATCCAAATCTCAGTACCTTCTTCCATGGCGAGACCTTGAGAAAAACGAAGTCCTCTACAGAATACTCAATCTCCTTACGCTTCAGATTCGTATACGACTTTTGTCTGTTTGATGCCACCTTCAGTCGCTCTTGAATTAGTCTAACTTTATCCTCAGTATCAAAAACTAACTCAAGGCCCAGAACACGCTGCTCACCCAACTCAGTCCAACTCGAAGGAGTACAACACCTACGACCATCTAATACCTTGTAAGGTGCCATCTATATGCTAGACTAGTAGCTATTGTTGTACGCAAATTCTACTAATTGCAAGTAGTCCTCCCAATTGCCTAAAAAATCTATCGCACAACTCCTTAACATGTCCTCCAGTATCTGAATTACCCTCTCTAACTGACCATCTATCTGAGGATGGAACGCATTACTGAAGTCCAACCTTGTACCCAATGCTTCATGCAGCTTCTTCTATAACCGAGACGTGAAGCGAGGATCTCTGTCAGATATTATGGAAATCGGTACCCCATGCAATCTTACTATCCCCGCCAAATACAATTTAGCTAGCTTTTGTAAAGAATAATCAGTACGGACTGGTATGAAATGGGCAGATTTGGTCAATCGATCTATGATGACCCATACTGAATCCTTTTTAGAAGGCGTTAGGGGTAGCCCACTAACGAAGTCTATAGTTACTCTCTCCTACTTCCAAAGTGGAATCTTAACTAGCTAAAGCAAACCTGAAGGCAACTAATGTTTAGCCTTAACCTGCTGACAAGTCAGACATTTACCCACAAAGTTGGTAACTTCAAGCTTAAGACCTCGCCACCAATATAACTTACAAAGGTCTTGGTACATCTTATTCCTATCGGGATGCATAGCATAAGGGCTACTATGCACCTCTTGCAGTATAGACTGCCTTAAATCAGTATCCTTAGGTACACAGACTCTCCCACAGAAATAGAGTAACCTTTCGCTATTCAGTCCAAAATCTAATGTGCTACCACTCTCAATCTATCGGAATCAAGAACCCAGTGACTCATCCTTCAACTGTTTACCCTTAATCTGCTCAATCCACCTTGGTTTAACTTGAAGTTCAGCCAACAGGCTATCATAATCAAATAAGCTGAGACGAGCAAACATCACCCTCAGATCAATCATAGCCCTACAGCTCAGTACATGAGCCACCACATTGGCCTTTCCAGGATGGTATTTGATCATACAGCCATAGTCTTTAAGTAGCTCAATCCATCTACGCTGCCTAAGATTTAGCTCTTTCTGAGTGAGGAGATACTTGAGGCTCTTGTAATCAGTGTAAATGATACACTTCTCACCGTACAGGTAATACCTCCAAATTTTCAGTGCGAATACCACCGTAGCCAACTCCAAATCATACGTCGGCTAATTCACCTCATGAGTCTTAAGCTAACGTGACGCATATGCAACCACCTTATCCTCTTGCATCAACACACATTCTAACCCCACATGTGATGCATCGCTATAAACCGTAAATTCTTTTGCAGACTCTGGCTGTATCGAAACAGGGGCCTCAGTTAGAACTTTCTTAAGCTTCTCAAAACTTTCTTATTGTGCGTCAGTCCATGGTACACGTAATAACTTAGTCAGAGGTGCAGCAATCAATGAAAACCCCTCAACGAATCATTTATAATACCTGCCAATCCCAAAAAACTACTAATCTCAGATACCGTCTTAGGTGGTTTCTAATCCAGAACAGCTTCAATTTTCTGATGATCAACCCTAATACCTTCAGCAGATACCACATGACCCAGAAATGTTACCTCTCATAACCAAAACTCGCACTTATTGAACTTGGCGTACAGTTGTTTCTCCCTCAGAATTTGCAGAACCACTCGGAGATGTGCATCATGTTCATCTTCAATTCTCAAATTCACTAGACTGTTATCAATAAACAGCACTACGAACCGATCCAAATAGGGCTAGAACACTCGATTCATCAAATCCATAAAAGTCGTTGGTGTATTTTTCAATCCAAACGGCATCACTAGGAACTTGTAATGACCATAACGAGTCCTAAATGTTGTCTTGTAAACATTAACTTCTTTGACCCTCAGTTGATGGTATACAGATCGGAGATCAATCTTAGAGAAAATCGAAGCTCCTCAAAATTAGTCGAACAGATTATCAATTCTCGGTAGGGGGTACTTATTCTTAATGGTCAATTTATTCAGTTGACGAAAATCGATACACATACGCATGGATCGATTCTTCTTTTTCACAAATAAAACCGGTGCTCCCCACGGAGACATACTAGGGCGAATGAACCTTCGATCCAGTAACTCTTAAATCTGAGCTTTAAGCTTCACAAGCTCCTTCAGTGCCATTCTATAAGGGGCGATGGACACCAGAGTTGTACCAGGCAGAAGTTCAATCCGAAACTCAACTTCGCGGTTTAGAGGTAACCCAGGTAGCTCATCAGGAAAAACGTCCAGAAAATCTTTAACTATTCTGATATCCCTAATAGAAGAACCCTAAAAAACTGAAACACCGATGTAAGCTAGATACGCCTCACAACCCTTAGAACTAATTTCTTGGCCCTTAATGCAGATATTACATTTGACAAGTAATTCCAACGTTCCCCAATTACAACTACCTTAACATCCTTCGTAGTTCTTAGTACGATCTATTTCTTAGCGTAATCCAAGCTCACTCAATGCTTAACTAGCCAGCCCATTCCTAGAATTAAGTCAAATTCCCCAAAAGGGAGTTCCATCAAGTTTTTCGAAAAGATAACTCCCTGTACCTCCAAAGGCATATCCCTGAAAAGTTTATCTACTCTTACTAACTGCCCCAACGGACTGAGCACAGTAACCTCACTAGAAATACACTCCAGCAAGATACCTAAAGTCTCAAACACATTACAGGCTATATAGGAATGAGTAGATCCTATATCTATCAGTGCAGTATAAGGTACATTATAAATGAAGAATGTACCCATGATAACATCTAGAGTGTCTCCATCCTCTCAGCAATATGTAGCATAAGCCAGAGCTGGTTGCCTCACCTCAGTATGACCAGCACCTCTACCCAGTGCCCTCTAACCACGACCTAATCCATTACCCCTTATGGCCAGACCACGGTCTCTCAGTGGCTGTTGAACACCTCTCGGTGCTGTATAATACCCATACCAATAGCTTGCATCTGATCGGGCCTCTATGGACAATCTCTGATACGATGCTCCAATGACCCACATCTCAGACATGCCCCGATCCTTTTCCAACACTTGACCTGATGGCGTTTCCCACAACCAACATAGGGCTGCGGTCCAGTACAGCAACAGGGGCCTTAACTCTGACTGGCCCACCACTCTGGCCTTTTTCTTAGGCCTCAAAAATGAACTTGAGGGCTTTGAATCCCTCTTGTTCCTACCTTTTTCCTTCTCATGGTTCTGGCGCTCAGCGCGCTTCACCTCCTCAGTGATCTTCGCCTTATCGACCAAAGCAGTAAAATATCGTTCCCTCTGTGGAGCTATCAGAACCCTTAGATTATCCCTGAGGTTGTCCTTGAAATGAACACACCGCTCGTACTCAGTCGAACCATGCCTCGCGCATAACGGCTTAATCGTAAAAATTTAGCCTCATATTTGACCACTGATTTATCCCCCTACGTCAAATTTAGAAATTCTCTCCTTCGTGCATCCACATAACTAGCACCTACATATTTTCCTTGAAAAGCGATCTTGAAGAATTCGTAAGTCAACCGATCGAGCTGAGTACCCTCTTTCAATGTAAGCCACCACTAATAGGCCTTGTCTTGCTGCAGTGACACTGTACCCTTTAGTTTCTACTCGGGAGTACAGTCGAGGTCATCCATGATACTCTCTGTGGCCTCAATCCAATATTCTACCATATTAGGGGCAACTCCAGCTATACCCCTAAAAATCTCAGCCCCATTAGACCGGAGTCATTCTGTAACCAACCCATGGCCCACAATACTAGTATTGGGCCCAATGACCCTCTCTAGAATTTGCAACATAGCTTGGGACAGTATGTCATCCCCAGCCGCACAATCGTGAGACCTAGTCTCAGTCATAGGTAAAGCCGGTGTCTCTCTAGCTTCAGCGTTAGGCATACGGCCAAATGATGAAGACCCAGCCCGAGCACCTCCACAGCCTCCACCGCACCTCTTGTACCCCTTCCACGAGTACCTCTAGTGCTCATAATCGATTTACGCTTTATTTGTATTAGGAATTTTATGCATCATATTATAGTTCTAGTGTTTATTAAAGAATATTTTATGAAAAGCAATATCAGTTATTTCAGAGTTCGTTTTCGTAGATCGCAGTCTTACTATAGTTTTTTGCAACAACCCGATTTAGGGCCTAGTCAGAATAGTGGCCTCGAGACCAGAAATCTGGAGTTGAACAAACCATTTTATTTTTATTTTGGAGTTATAGCATGTTTATATTAGTGCATGAAAATTTTGGTGAAGTAATTTTAGCGTTGTGGGCTTAATTGTGAAAAAAGAACTAAATCGCATAAAGTACAAAAGTCTTCATTTGATAGGTAAGGGGGTTACATTACCATGTATCATAAATTGGGGGTCTTTAAAGGGAAAATAGAACCTTAGAATATAGCTTGGCTAGCCATGAGACAAAGAAAAGTGAATGGTCAAAATGTTAAGTAAGTGATGTCATATTAGGTGACAAAATAAAACCCGAAGTGTCTAACCTTCATTTTTTTCACTTATTCTTTCTTCCTAACCGAAAATATCAGCAAGAGAATAGTTTTGAAGCTTGAAATTTTAGTAACTTGTAATCCTCACAAGTAAGTGATTTCCATGTCCTTTGTTGATGATTTTTGCATTTTTGAAAACTTTGAAGCCTAAGCTTTCAAATGAGGCTACTATTTTGTAAAATGAATAAGAGTTTAGGGTTTGAACATGAAAGGATTTGTGACATTTGTTGAGTTTTTATGGAAGAAAATGAGTCTTGGGTGTCTTATAAACAACTTTTGTGAAAGGTGTTAGCATGAAAACACCTAAAAGGACCATTTTGCACAAGTTGTAAAAGAGATGTTAAATATGTGAAATAGTTAGAATTTAGAGTTGCTATAAGAGTAAAAAGGGTTCAACTAGGCTTAAGATATGAAGAAATTCAATAAAAATTGATTTTTAGACTTAGGGGTAAAATGGTCATTTTGTAAAAGAATAAGGGCAAATTGGTCATTTTGCCCAATTATGAATTGTAGAGTGCCTAGATTGATAAAGTGACTAAATAAGTGTATTTTTCTATTATAGATCAAGAAATATCGAATCTAAACCTAGACTGGGGAAAAACCAAGCAAATCGACTAAATCGACTAGTCGCTATATTTTGTAATCCGAGGTAAGTTGTATGTAAATAATGCAACTATATTGCTTATGTATATGTTGAATTGCATTTGAACTAATATAGCATGAATTGCTTGATTTTGAAATTGAGAAAATATGATGATAACAGAGATAGTAGAGTTTTTGTTCTAACCTAGTAAATATATCGGATATTCATGCCATAACACATGGGTTATTGTGGGCTAATGTAAGACATGTCTGGGACATGCATCAGCGGCATTATGAGAGCCAGTATAAGACCATGTTTGGGACATGGCATCGGAATCGAGACGAGTGCTAGTGTAAGACATGTCTGGGACATGCATCGGCCTCGAGATGTAAGCCTACGTAAGACATGTCTGGGACATGCATTGGCTACGAGATGATAGTCAGTGTAAGACCATGTCTGGGACATGGCATTGACATGAGATATGAGCTAGTGTAAGATCGTGTCTAGGACATGGCACCGGAAACTTACTCACGTTTGAGGCTTAATGAATATCCAGTAGTATTCTGAATGATTCAACGGTGAGTATTATGACTTTAAGTTAATAAGCATGGTATCATCGTGTTGTGAGTGGTACAATTACCTATTTGAAATGTATGAGATATAAGCTCGATATATGCTATGAGATTTATATGGATAGTGATGAGTAAGTTATGCTTGGACCTACTTTTGTGCTATGAGTATGATAATGAATGGTAAAATTGTTGTTGTATATTTATTTATATGCAACTTACTAAGCTTTATGCTTACTCCCTCTCCTTTCCTTTTCTTATAGTGCTGCCTATCTAGCTCAAGGATCAACGGAAATCAGAGATATCAATCACACTATCAAAAAAAGTTTTCGATATAGTTTGATTTATATTTTTTAATATGGCATGTATAGGGCTTAAACTTTGCTATTTTTGTGTTATTGAAAACTGGCCAAATGTGTTGGCTTGGGTCGGGAATCTTTCATTTTGTATTAAGCCTTGAATGACAACTAATATTCATTTTGATTTATTTGTAAAGATTTTGTTTTCATCGTTAAGTAAAATGCACAAATGGAATGTTGTTATTGTGGCATATTTGGTTGCATGGGATAGTCTTATCTTGATTGTGGTTGCTATTAAGCAGGTTGTGTAAGTAAGGGTGGCAAATAGGCTTGGTAAATAGCCTTATATTTTCCACACGGGTAGACACACGGGCATGTGTCTAGACTGTGTGTAACACACGGCCAGCCCCATAGAAGTGTTGTCCAGCCGTGTGTCCCTTGCACGTAAATTTTGCAAGTCAGTATGCATGATAGTAAACACACGAGAAGAGACACGACCGTGTGTCTCAACCATGTGAAGGGCACAGCCTAGCACACGGGCATGTGCCTTGGCCATGTGACCCTTAGGAAATGCTGACGTCAGAAACAGAATGTCTAGGTTTTTGCACACGGGCTAGGACACGGGCATGTCATGGACGTGTGAAAGACACGGGCCAGGGACACGGGCGTGTGCCAGGCTGTGTGAAAACCCCAGTAGGTAAGAAATTGGAATTAATTCCACACGAGTGTCAAACAGGGGCGTGTCCCTGTATTGCCTAAGCCGTGTGAGCCACACGGGCCAACAACACGACCATGTCAAATTGGTCACACGGGCGTGTCGCCCCTCCCACACTGGCGTGTGCCCCTGTGCCAAGTGTCATTTTTCTAAAGCTGACTAAAGAACCTGACTTGTTTTCGAATGATTTTCGATGTATGTTTTAGGCATCATAGGCCCATATTAGGGACATGGTGATAAGCTTGAGAAAGTTTTAAATTTTCCCAAGTCTCGGAGACTCAAAATTGGTCGTAAGCACGGGTTTAAGTTAGGTAACACCTTGTACTCCATCCCGGCGTGGGATACGAGTAGGAGGTGTTACATTTTTTATTTACCCTAAACAATGTGTTTCTGTACAGTCTACTACCTACAGTAGTCTCAGTATTTCAATTTAAACAAATAGTAGTTTTAGAGAACTTACAGAATCGGCGCCAGAGACTCGGTGTACCACACATTCAGTATAACATTCCAAAACTACTTCAAACCATTTCAAACAGTTCTTTTAGAAATTCCAAGTTTTTTTAAGAAACCCAAATACACAGCAGAGTTTTACAACCTGGCTCTGATACCACTAAATATAACACCCCAAATGTAACGCCCCGTACCTGAGACCGTCGCTGGAGTCGAACACGAGGTGTTAACGAACTTAATTCATTACTTAAACAGCTCAAACAATTTATTTTTAAAATTTCTAGTCAAGCTAGCAATCTGCGTCACAGTCGCTAAAAATTCATATCTAGAGTTTCAAAACTCAAAATCCAATTCTGTAAATTTTTTCTGAAACTAGACTCATATATCTATTTACTAATTTTTTTCTAGAATTTTTGGTCAAGCCAATTAGTACAGTTTATTAGTTAAAGTCTCCCCTGTTTTAGTGTTCGACTGCTCTGACCTCTGTATATTACGAATCAGATATGTCTCTGTATAAAATTTTAATTACTATGAAGTTTGTTTCTCTTAAAACTAGACTCAATAAGGAATCTGTACATATAAATAATGACTTCTAATTATTTTTTTTACAATTTATGATGAATTTTTAAATTCGGAACAGGGGATCCAGAAATTGCTCTGGCCCTATTTCACAAAAATTTAAATATCTCATAAAATATATCTCATTTACCTATTTTGTTTCTTCCATTTGAAAATAGACATAATAATATTTGATTTCATAACTTATTCATCATTTAATTCCATTTCTACTATTTTTAGTGATTTTTCAAATTCACGTCACTGCTATTGTCTGATTGTGCTAATTTCACCTTTTTCATAATTTCCATGGAATAACTAGCATTTAGGCATACATAACACCAAACATATCTTTGATTAGCCATTCCAACAGCTAATCATTATCAAGCATTTACATACCAATCATTAGCCATATCATAAGATCATACACACAAAATGGCTACGATGCTATACATACCATACTCAAAATGAAATGTCTAGCTATACCAAAATAATCCTCGTGATAGTGTGCTCGAACCTCCGACGTACTTTACAATCCCCGAGTTAGCTTGACAAAACTATAAAAAGAAGGAAAACAAAGGGGGTAAGCATTAAGCTTATAAGTTTCCATGCAAATAAATAACAACATTCATAATAATTATCTTACTACTTGGCATGATACTACTTAATGCAACTTCATTAATTGTCATAGACATATTTAAAACTTCTTCACTTACTCACTTACTTAAATACTTACTTACTTAATCAAATTTATTAATACATTTTACTTACCTTTTTCCTTATGAAGCATACATGAACATTATGTACTTACCTTTACTCTTCTAGCATGAACTTATCTTACCTTTTTAGTATAACTCGTCTTACCTTACCTTACCTTGATATTCTCTTTAAATTTTTCCGTTGAACCACTTGGAATACTAAGGATACGCGGGTACCTTACCATTGCCATGACTTTTCATGGTCTTACGTGGTATCCTTTTGAAACTTACCATCGCCATGTCTTGACATGGTCTTATAAGGTATCCTTGCCTTATGAACTCACCAATGCCATGCCTTGGCATGGTCTTACATGGGACCTTTGCCTTATAGTAACTTATCAATGCCATGTCTTGACATGGTCTTACATGATTTCCTTGCCTTAGAAACCTTACCAATTGCTATGCCTTGGTATGATCTTACATGGTATCCTTAAACCCTAATGTCATGACATTTGTATCCTACACATTCCTAAGGTTCAACCGGGACTTTCTAAAATTACTTCTTCGTCAATTCATGCTTGATTCTTCTTTGAATAATTTCATAAAATAAATATACACATGCTGGAAATTAACAAAATTAACATAAAATAATAGAATATTGCATTTATTTACCGTAAACTTACCTCGAAACAAAATACGATCAACTATATCGATTTAGTCCACTATCTTTTTCTTTCCCCGGTCTAACTCTGGATTTTTTCTTCTTGATCTATAATAAAAAGATTAGCTTATTTAATACTCACATTTATTAAAACATTCCTTGACCCAAACTTTGGTAAAATTACATTTTTGCCCCTAAACTTTCACATATTTGCACTTTTACCCCAAGGCTCGTAAATTAAACTTCATCCTATTTTCTTATGTTTTATGACATGCTGATCATTTTTACCTTCTATGACAACATCAAATTCACACTCTAACATGTACTTATGACTATTAGGTATTTTTACCGATTAAGCCCTTTTACTCGTTTTCACTTAAAACCGAGTAGCACAAGTTGTCTAACATAATTTAAAACCTCATATTCTATCATAAAACACCAAAATACACAAATTTCACCTATGGGTATTTTTCCAAATATGAACCCTAGGTTGAATTATTGCTAGAAAATCAAGTTATCGGGACTCCAAAAACGTAAAGATCATTAAAAACGGGGCTTGGAATCACTTACTATGGAGTTTGAAAGCTTGAAACAAACCCTAGCTATGGAGAACCCTTGAAATTTCGTCCTAATGAAGAAGATGGACAAAAATTGGCTTTTAATTTTGTTTTTAATTCATTTTAATAACTAAATGACCAAAATGCCCTTACTACTAAACTTTCCAAAAATTCCATCCATGTCCAATTTTTGTCCATAGACTTAGAAATTGGTCAAATTACTATTTAAGACCTCCTCATTAATATTCCAAAGCAATTTCATACTAAAAACTTCTAGAATGCAAGTTTTGCAAATTATTCGATTTAGTCCCTAATCTCAACATAAGCCCTTTATGCATAGAATTTCATCACGAAATTTTCACACAATCATGCAATCATATCATGAACCTAAAAATAATAATAAAATAAAATTTTCTACCTCGGATTTGTGGTTTCGCAACCATTGTTCCGTTTAGGCTCAATTTCGAGATGTTACACCAAACCCAGCCTAGACGTTATGGCTGAATCTGGCAATGTCACATCAAAGTGTTTTTCGAAAAAGGGTGATATCGTCGAAAACCTTTTCCTTATTTACCCTTGTCGTGAGTTCTTAAAGATAATTTTAAAACATCTTATTTAGTTTTCAAAAATGGGTTGTTTGTCAGAATGTTCATCTTATTAGATTGTTATTAATTTTAAAACAATATCCATTGCGGAAGCTTCTAAAACATGTTGCGTAAACGTGATGTTTTGAAAAGCATTTATATTTTGAAAACCCTGTCCTACTGCTAGCACATATAAATCAATATAAATAAAACCCCAAATAAAAGATTTAACAAAAATTAAACAGGCCTTATTACAACATAAAATACCCAAATTAAACTACTTATAAATTAAAAGTCAAATATGGAAGCGTAAGTTGTTGTGTGGCCACCTTCGAATCCCACGCAGCACTGATCTGCCTAAGGATTACCTGTGCAGATAAGCAGAAGGGTGAGTTTACGAAAACTCAGTATGTAATCCCTTAATAAACAAATAGTCAATCATACAGTGAGCAAAAATAGTCTCGGCCTAAGCCCGTATCAGTAACAGTTCAGTTTCAGTTAGGGCCTTAGCCCAATACAGTAACAGTATCAGTGTGGGCCTTAGCCCACTTCAATGACAGTAACAGTACAGTTATGCAATCAGAAATCCTACCCAACCAGCCTCTACATTCCACTCCGTCCAACCCTACACTCTATGTGGGGATAAAATCAACCCACCTATCCCTACACTCCAAAATAGCACCGGTTGCGGCACTAAACAGTATTTGCAGTAGAGCTGCCAGTACAGTACCCTTCCTCCAATTATAATAAACCCATCCGCATGCAACATATCATGCATCATGTCATAATATCATACGTGTATGCAATATATATAAAATGGCATGCTCGATTACAGTTATACATCTCATAAGGGCATAATGGTCATTTTATCATATAGGGGCATAATAGTTATTTTCTCAATTTGGGGGTCTAGGCATACTTATCGACCCAACAGTATAGGTCGACAGTCGTCTCGGGTGACCCGTGCAATCTTAAGAGCCACACAGTGAAGATGGGCCTAAGGCCCATAATACAGGCCCATGTGGGCCCACTTGTCCGTGGGGCCTATCTAGCCCAGAAGTGGCCTTAGCTATGTGGATTACACAACCTGGCCCAACATTCTCCACTCGTGTGGGGCCCACATGCTCGTGGGGCCCACATGGCCTAAAACGGTCGGAGCTCATGAAATCGCTCATGGTGGTGTAACGCCCCGTACTCGAGACCGTCACCGGAGTCGAACACGAGGTGTTAACAGACTTAATTCATTACTTAAACAGCTCAAACAATTTATTTTTAAAATTTCCAGTCAAGCTAGCAATCTGCATCACAGTCGCTTAAAAATTCATATCTCGAGTTTTGAAACTTTAAATCCAATTCCGTAAATTTTCCCTGAAACTAGACTCGTATATCTATTTACTAATTTTTTTCTAGAATTTTTGGTCAAGCCAATTAGTACAGTTTATTAGTTAAAATCTCCCCTGTTTCAGGGTTTGACTGCTCTGACCTCTATATATTACGAATCATATATATATCTGTACAGAATTTCAATGACAATGAAGTTTGTTTCTCTTAAAACTAGACTCAATAAGGAATCTGTAAATATAAATAATGACTTCTAATTATTTTTTTACAATTTATGATGATTTTTTAAAGTCAAAATAGGGGATCTAGAAATCACTCTGGCCCTGTTTCACAAAAATTCAAATATCTCATAAAATATAATTTATATACTGTTTTGTTCAATCCATATGAAAATAAGCTAATTAAACTTCAATTTCATAACTTACTCATCATTTAATTCCATTTCTAATATTTTTAGTGATTTTTCAAATTTACATCACTTCTCATTGTCGATTCTTTTTATGGCAAATTTCACTTTACTAAGGATTTTCATGGACTAAATAGCATTTTAAACATACATAACATCAAATATGACTTAGATTGGCCATTCTAATGGCTAATCATTTACAAACCCTTTTCTTACCAAACCATAGCCATATCATAAGATCAATTACACAAAGTGAGTGTTTTGCCATACATGCCACATTCAAAATACACAAGCCATTTTACCAATTTAAGCCTTCGGATAGTGTGAATGAGTCTTCGACCTATTCTGATTCTCAAGCCGGCTTGTCAAAACTACAATGAAAGAAAAAGAGGGAGTAAGCACAAATTCTTAGTAAGTTCACATGCAAATAGCAAGTAACATAATCACACAATCTCACATAAAACATCATTTGCTTAAACAACACCAAGACATTCATGTTTCATTTACATTTAACATCTTTCTACGATTTCATCATACCAAGTTTTCAACCCGAGGGTTTAAGCACATACCTGTCAAATTTTCTCATTTACCACACTTACCAACATGTCACCTTTGTTTTAGGCCTTCTCCTTATTCACTTAAGATTCACCCGTTGAACACATCGGAATATAATTCGAATACGCGGATCTCATGAACATAAGAGCCATACCTGCAGCTAGACAAACTCAATAGCCTGCGGAACTTATGTAGCCAAGCTACCATGTAACCCGCCCATAAGTGAACTCAGACTCAACTCAACGAGCTCGGGCGTTCGCATCCATAAGTGAACTCGGACTCAACTCAACGAGCTCGGATGCCTAGTTACATCTCACGAACTCGGACTCAACTCAACGAGTTCGGAACTCAACTATCCTAGTGACATGTCACTTGTATTCTAATCTATTCCCAAGGTTCAAACGGGTGTTTTCCTCGATCACACATCTTTGCCGTCTTCCACGGAATATCGAAATCGATACTTCGATGATAGTTCATACTCATCAAGTAATTCACATTATTACATATTATTCAACAATAACCACAAAGCATAATATTTCATGATAATAATCAGCATCATAGCATATAAACAACATTAAATTGCTTAAAATGACAATTATGTTACTACATTTACACATGAACTTACCTCGGTACAAAATTATTAGCAATCGAGCCTATTCTTCATAAACTTTGTTTTTCCCTCGATCGTGACTTGAATCTCGTTTCTCTTGATCTATAATGCCAAATTAATCTTATTTAATACATACATTCATCAAAACAGCATTTAATATGAACTTTGGAAAAATTACATTTTTACCCCTAAACTTTTGCATAATTACACTTTTTCCCCTAGGCTCGGGAATTAAACTTCATCCCTTATTCTTATGTTTTATGTCATGCTGATCATTTTTCCCTTCTATGGCAACATCAAATTCACACTCTAACATGTACTTATGACTATTAGGTATTTTTACCGATTAAGCCCTTTTACTCGTTTTCGCTTAAAACCGAGTAGTACAAGTTGTCTAACATAATTTAAAACCTCATATTCTATCATAAAACACCAAAATACACAAATTTCACCTATGGGTATTTTTCCAAATATGAACCCTAGGTTGAATTATTGCTAGCATAAGCTTAATCGAGCTAACGGATTCCAAAAACGTAAAGAACATTAAAAGCGGGCTTGGAATCACTTACTATGGAGCTTGGAAGCTTGAAACAAACCCTAACTATGGAGAACCCTTGAAATTTCGGCCTAATGAAGAAGATGGACAAAATTGGCTTTTAATTTTGTTTTTAATTCATTTTAATAACTAAATGACCAAAATGCCCTTACTACTAAACTTTCCAAAAATTCCATCCATGTCCAATTTTTGTCCATAGACTTAGAAATTGGTCAAATTGCTATTTAAGACCTCCTCATTAATATTCCAAAACAATTTCATACTAAAAACTCCTAGAATGAAAGTTTTGCAAATTATTCGATTTAGTCCCTAATTTCAATTTAAGCACTTTAGGCATAGGATTTCATCACGAAATTTTCACACAGTCATGAAATCATATCATAAACATCAAAATAATTATAAAATAATTATTTCTATCTCAAATTTGTGGTCACGAAACCACTATTCTATTAGGCCCTAATTCGGGATATTACAAGTGGCCTCCACGATCAATTGCCCATTTTTAGGCATAAGGATTACCACATGAGCGAGTGCATGCTCGTGTAGCGTCAATGGTCACATTTTTTGGCGTTCGCTGATTTACGATTTGGGTAGTGTTTACACACCTTGGTTACGAAAAGGCGCAAAAGCCTATGAGCACCAAACTTATATTCAATCAAGACACATTGTCAGTCCTTAAATCAATAGGGTTAATCACTCTCTTCTTAATACTTAACCCAAAACAATATTTGATACTTGCCTTATTGAACAAGTGCGGTTTAGCCTGCTTAAACCACCGACGAAGGTTGATTACAAACTTCTTGACGGATATCTGCATTACAAGCGGATTTTATTAATCAAGATCGCTTAAACACAAGGCTTAATTCAACATATGCTAACTTATAGAAACTCAGAACCCAAAAGTAGGGAAGAAGCATTCGGCCAACACCCTATTATGCAAGTTAAATACTTAGGTTGAACACGATGGCTAAGAATAGAGTTACCTTTGATCGAGTGACGAGAGAAAGGTTTCGAACACTTTAATATCACTGTAAACTCCTTTACTCCTCGAGAAGTTCTAGAACCCAAAAGAAACACCACAAATAAATAAAAGAGAGAAACAGCGTCGAAATAGAGAAAAAGGAATATTTGGCTAAAACAGTATAAGAGAGGGGAGACTTGATAAAAGTTTAAAGAGTAAAGAGAGAAAAAAAAGTATGGGGTATTCGGCTAGAGAGGAAATTGATTGAGAAAAGGGAGAAAGAATCGAGAGAAGGAAAGAGGGAGTATTCGGTCAAAGGCCAAAACCAATTTGGGAGAGGGAGAGGAGCAATAAGGATCGATCACAAAAATAAAGTGCAAAAGAGGTGATTTTGTCAAACCCCAAATAAAGAGAGAGAGAGACCTAAAACGCAACCCGAAATAAGAAAGATAGATGAGAGACACAACAAAAACCTCTTAGCACCAATTGGTTTCTAAAGAACAAAAACAGCCACAACGAAGTGTAAAAACCCAGTTCTTTCCCAAAACTGACTCCTTTGAATACCTAGAGTCCCCATTCGGCACCAACTCCCCACAACTTCAAAATCCCTCAATTCTCTCTTAAAATCCCTCCTCAAATCCCTCCAACCGATCTCACCTCCCCTTAAGTACACAATTTGAATTCCCCTCAACCACTTCAGTTTTTCACCCAACCCACATAACTCCTACGGCACAACAACAAAATAAAACATCCACTGCGCCCGCCAGGATTCGAACCTCAGTCATCTGGTATGGGTAACATGCCACTTACCCCTTAGACCAGCAAGCTCTTTATGTCATGTTTTAAACACATTTATTTAAAAGCCTACTGACTAGAGACAAGGGTTTAACCAATCAAAACAAAATTTTTGTACAAGCCAAGGCTTGAACCCAAAACTTCTCAGACACTTCCCAGAACACTTAACCACTGAAGCAGATACACCCTTGTGTCACACAACATACGTAAATAAATATTTTAAGATTTGGGGTGTTACATGTTCTCGGATGGTTAACCGTGCATTCATATCTATATATCGTTCATCGGGCTATGTTCTAGTGAAAATGGATTATTATTAAATTGTGAGAAGTTGCTAATAAACTTCTTATAGCTCTATGAATCAATAATGTATAATTGTATTCTTGCTGAGTATTACTCACCTGTTCTGAACTGTGGTTGATAGGAAACTTTGTTTAATAATTTTGTTATTTGAATTATTATGCTTTATTCGGTAAACTTTATTGTTTTAATCATCGAACTTACTAAGTTTTATAAAAGCTATCTCGCTTTATTTATCTTGCTTCCTTGTAGATAGCGGTTATTAGAGAATCGAGTGATCGGATCAGCTCGAAGAAATCACACTATCCAAAGACCTTTTGGTAGTAAGGTACTACTCATTGTGGGTTATATGGCATGTAATAGGTGTTTTGTAAATTTTTTGAATTTGTATACTCATTATGCCTTGTCTTGTAGTTGTAAAAGTTTTTATGCATGTGTTTGTCTTTTTTATTCATGCTAGATATGAATGGCTAGACTATAGTTATAAGCTAAAGTAGAGTGAATGAATGTATTGAATTAGTAAGTTTAGCGTGAAGTCATAAGTGGTGCTTTGGAAATGAATGTAAGTCATTTAGAAAGTGTGTTACTATTTTGAGTATGTTTAAGTTTTTGAATTGTGGTGTCATTGATGATATTTTGGTTAGGCATTATGTTGATTGTTTGGCATGCTTTTGAGTGTTTTGAAATGTATTTAAAAGTCTTAAAATCATGTGTTATTGAGTATGTTTAGGTACCTAAGCATTTAAGAGTGAGAATGGTAGGACTTGGGTTGATTTTGATGCACACGGCCTGCCACACGACTGTGTGACACACACAGGCAACCCACACGGGCGTGTGCCCTTATTGTGCTAGGTGCAGGGTTCACATGGGCTGGCATATGGCCTGTGATACGATCATGTGACCAAAGTCAGTAGCTAACACGGACGGACATACGGGCTAAGATACAGACGTGTGAGCTCTCCACGGTCCAAGCACACGGCCATATGACGCATTTTTTGAAAATTTCATATTTGCCCTAAGCCTTCAGATTTATTTCGAATTGTTCTGTAACAGCCCATTTTTAGTCAAATTGGAATAGTGGTTTTGGAACCACAAATTTGATGTTGAAATAATTATTTTAGTATTATTTTAATGTTTACAATATGATAATATGATTGTGTGAAATTTTCATTAAGAAATTTTATTGTTTGAATGCTTAATTTGATAAAAAGGACTAAATCACGTAAAGTGTAAAACTTGTGTTCTATTAGCTAAAGGTGTCTAATAGCTATGGAACCTTAAAGAAGAGGTCCTTATGTTGTAATTAGACCATTAATAGTATGAGTGGACAAATATGGCCATTAAAATGATATTATAAAGGTTAATTAATAAGGTTAATGTTGTAAATTTATAATTAAAAGATATTAAAGTAAAGAAAAAAGAAAGAAAAGCATGCATGTTCATCTTTCTCAATGGATTATTGAAGAACAGAAAGCCATTAAAGAACACCAAACATTCGGCCATATTTCATCCTTGCATATAAGTTTATTTTTGTCCCGTTTTTAATGATTTCTATGTTTTTTAGATCGTTGCAGCTTAATCTAGCTAGCCCAGGGACTATTTTGCAACACTATTAAATGTTTAGGGTTTTTTCATTGATGAATCTAGGTGTATTTTGATGTTTGATTATAGAAAATGTATGCTTGTTGTTAGATAAACAACATTTGTAAAGTGATTTTTGACAAAATTTTTATTTAGGGATTAAATTGAGAAATGTTGAAATTTTATGGTTAAATTGTGAAATAAATGAAAAATATGGACTGCTATGGTAAAAAGAGAAATTTGGCTAGCATGGGTAGGGACTTAATTGCATGAATTTGTATTTTTTATGAGATAAGGACTAAATTGTAAAAAATGGAAATATTAGGGGCAAAAGTGTAAAGTTGCTATATGTGCATTTTTGGGATAAATTGAATAGATTGATGATTAAATGAGTTAAATTTGATATTATATAGATCAAGAAAAGTGAAATTCAGATTTAGATCGGGGAAAAATAAGGTGTTGGATTAATTGATCAATTTCGTCATTTTTACATTCGAGGTAAGTTCGTATGTAATAAGCATTATTATAATTGTGTTTTAAATGCTTTAATATTGAAGAAATTATAAATACGACCTTGGAACATATTCGATGACGATTCGGCAAAAGTGAAATCCTGATTGAACCTTAGGAATAGATTAGGATACGAATAACATGTCATTAGGGGTTATGTGATCTGGTTGCTGGTCTGTACGTCCTACCGGTGGCTGAGTTATCCGACATGTGTTGCAAATTCTTATCAGCTTGTGTGAACAGCACCGTGTAGCTTCATCATGACCGTCAGCTTGTGTAAGTAGACCCGTTGATAGCTCAAGATTGATCATTATATGTGGTATGAGATTGAGATAGCTTCGGCTATGTATTTGGCACTTAGGGTGCAAGATTCTCAAGTATCCGGTAGTATTCCAAATGGTTCAACGGGTATATTAGAGATACGGATGAGTATGAGATTGATATGAAATGGTACAAGTATGTACATGAACCGTATTAGCATTGCATCGAAGAAATTGTGAAAATTCATATCGAACCTTGTGAATGAATTATGTGATAGGTTTGTGTATCAATATGAATTATATCATGATATGTTAAATTACTTAAATTGTGTATGTATGGTAAGATGATTTTATTATTATACGAGCTTACTATGCTTTGTAGCTTACTCTGTTTATTTTTTCGTGTTTTATAGAGATATCGAAGCTAGCTCGAATTTAGGAATCGTCAGAGACCTCATCACACTATCAAGATATCACTTTGGTACTTTTGAATCTATGTATTTTGGTTATATGGAATGTAGAGGAGCTTTTTCATTTTGGTATATGTTAGTATTGGATTTAGCCATTTGAGTTGGTTTATAAATGTTAAGTGTTTGGTTTTGTATATAGCCACGAGAGTTGGCTTATTTTGGCATATTTGGTGATATATATGTGCATATGGCTTTTCTTATGTGTTTGATGATGGACATGTGATGCTTGTTCATAATTGGCAATTACAAATACTAAATGCTTGAGATTTGAATTTGGTATGTTTGTGAATTTTAGGTAAAATAATGCATATTTGAAAGTGACCATATTGATGATTTAAGAATGTGAATTTTTGGTATGAGATTGAATGGTATATTGTGGTATTTGTGTGCCTTGTAGTTGTAGGTATTGAAATGGTATGTATTATGCTTGGTCGAGGTTGGTTGAATGTCTATTTATGCTATATTATGTGCATATTGGTTTGGTGTAGGTGTGTGCTATTTGGGTGAGCAAAATGACTTGGTAAATAGCCTATTTTTGTCCACACGGGCAGGGACACGAATGTGTGTCTCAGCCGTCTGTGACACACGGTCAGGTGACAGGTCGTGTGTCCCCTGGTGTTTAATTAGAAATCAAGTCAGTATACTCCACACGGCCCAGCACACGAGCATGTGACTTGATCGTGTGGCATAATTCAGTATACCCTACAGGTTTGGCACGGCCTAGCACATGGGCTTGTGTTCCCTGTATTTTGAAAAATTTTTTAAGTTTTCTAAAAGATTCTTAAGTTACCGTTTTAGTCCCGAACCACTCCTAAAGCATGATTTGGGCCTAATAGGCTCATATTAGGGATAATGTGAATGATTTAGAATGATGTTTATTTGGAATTTGAAAATGTATGTGAAATGTATGGTTATTTGCGAAATAAGTCCAGTAATTCTCTGTAACCCTATTCCAGTATTGAATATGGGTGAGGGGTGTTACATGTTCCTTGAATGTTTCTAAACTATTTTTAAGGCCTTGCAGATCTGGTTTAAGGGCCATAAGTGTATGCTTTAGTTTAAATTGAATGACATATGGATGTTGGTATTTAATTTGTAAACTTGATGTCAATTGATACTGAATGTTATGAATTGTTTGGAAATACTCCATAACTCTAATTCGATGACAGAAGTGGGTTATGGGTATTACAAAATACATATTTTAATGATACATATGTATAATTTTTATCCTGTCTTAAGACATGGAAAGTAATGGCTTAAAATCTACAGTGACATAGGTCATGCCTTGAGACATTGACCTAATATCTCGAGGCATACTTCCCTGCACCACAAAACATAAGACGCTTCACACTCGACTCGAATGGTAGGCTCGAATGCAAGATATCACATCCGTTGTTGAAGTAACTTAGACTATGATCCATCATTCATTACAAGTGTATATTGACAAAAATTCTTCACTTAAGGGCACTAGATCTAACATGGTGTTCGAGCATCAATGTTGAATGAGAAAAATAAATGATATCAACTGGTCTTTTAGGCCGACACTGTGACGACGGTAATTAGGTTCGATAGAGCAACACCACAATGGTGGTTAACAGGCTCTATGGGGTGACACTTGGAAAGAGGTTTAACATGTACGACCTTGGCTTGGCTATGGAAACCAGTATAGTCTACTAGGATAGTAAACATGGGGTAATCCATCGAGACAGGAAACACAAGGTAATTCACTGAGATAGTATACATGGGGTAGTTTGCTAGGACAGTAAACACAAGGTAGTCCATCGGAACAATAAACACAGGCTAGTCTGCCAGGACATTAAATATGGGATGAAAGGGTTTATGACCATAACTCAACTATGACAACCAACAAAGCTCGCCGAAACATTAACATGAGGTAGTCCGCTAGGACATTAAATACAGGGTAGTCCACCGGGACATTAAACACAAGGTAAACTACCAAGACAATAATTATGGAAAAATAACGCACATAAGAAAAGAGTTAAAAGAATAATGCAAATGTTGGCAAGCGGATTTTGAGGAACCTGCCAAACAAGGAAAAAGTTGTAGAAAAGGGAATAGTCTACCAAGACAATAATCATAAAAGCCGGTAGGGTGAATAGTGATAACCCAATTAAGATCTGTTGGGGGGAATGACAAGTCATTAATGGCTTGTATATGGGTAATGGAAGGGGATTTATCTGTAGATTGTGGGTAAGGATTCGCTGTTAAAAATCGCCAAGTAGTGGTAAAAGTAGTTCGGCATGGCAAGGGTAAACCTTGGAATGTTATTAGGAGATACGCCCTCGATATAAGGTTCGTTGATCGTGGTTTGAGATAAGAGGGTTAATCGTTTATACTCAGGGTCGACTAATAGGCAAAGAAAGGGTTAATTAGAGCCCATTGACAGAAAGAGGTATTAAGAAGGAATAACTAAGTGACAAATATATCTGTCAAGACTATTCCTCTTTTATGGGAAACTATTGAGAAAGTATTAGCCAAAGGGCTAGTTCCATATGGAACTATCATATGAGAGAAATAGTAAACTCAAATAGTCACTCGGATGACAATCTACTGAATACTATAGACTACAATGGTCCACATCAAACAGATGTGTGCCTTAAAAGTAAGGTATCATTGTTAGGGCAATTCATAATGGAATAATCCAAACAACATTGCAAACCGGATGTAGGATGAAATGATATCTATTCCGCCAAAGTGGCATGGGTTCTTATTAGCTAAACCCACCAGTGGAGTGTTAGTAAGTCCTACAAGACTAAAGTAAGAAAATAGAGTTCGTAAAGCATTAACCGGGTTTACTATGACCGCCAATGAAGGCAAGCCAAAAGGGTTATTAGGGTGATATGCAAGATGACTACCTTATAAGTGTAAGGTGGAAAAGAAAATCTATATTGGTAACTAACGACCCAATTAAGTGATTAAGGAATTAAAAATTATGAGTAAAAGGATGTTTGGGAATGGAGATGGCAAAGGAAAGAATGTACGTAAGAAAAGGACAGAGTACGCAGTTATGGTGAGACACTTGTGAAAATTGTAATAGCCCAATTTCGGTGAAATTAGAATAGTGGTATCGGAACCACAAATTCGAGCCAAAAAATAAAATTTATTTTTATTTTATTATATGGCCCGTATTATGATAGAAATGTCATGTGAAAATTTTGATAAGAAAATTTTACCGCTTATGTGTTTAATTACGGGAAGCACCAAATTGCATAAAATGCAAAAGTTGGATTCTAGTAGCTAAAAGGATCAAATAGCTATGGAATTCAAAACTTAAGGTCCTTAAATGGTAATTAGACCATTAAAGAAAGTATATAGATATTTTGGTATGACTCATCCATGGAATGTGACAGCCAAAAATTGACCCTAGTCGGGATGTGGTTTCGGGACCACAAAACCGAGGCATAAAAATAATTTAAAATTTATTTTGATGCCTATGATATGTGTTAATTTGTGTGTGACATTTTTGATGTTTCGATTTAGTGTTATAAATGCTAATTTCACTAGAAAGGACCTAGTAGTGAACTTTGAAAGTATGATGGGGAAATGTGTGATGACTAGTTGCTCATGCATGCAAAAAAAGGGATTTGCATGTCAAATTTCCCCCAACATGAAGTGGCCGGCCATGGCAAGAGAGGATGGGCAAAACATGTCATGAAACATGTTTTGTTGGTGCATTAGGGAGAAATAATAAACAAAGGTGTATGGGTAAGAAAAGAATGAAAAAAATGTGTGTGAGTGTAGTATTCCCCCCATTGCCGTGAGTTGTAGAGAAAGAAAGAAAAAATTTTGTTCATCCTTTCTTTGAGCCAAAACTAAGGAAGAAGGAGGATTTTGCTTCATGCTTGGTTTGGAAGAGATCTAGAAGGAGATTTGGCTAAGTTTGCATCAAGATTAAGGTATGTATGAGGTTGTGTTAGGAGTTTCATGCATGTTTTGGTTGCTAACTTGATGTGCATGTTAGCCATGGCTCAAATCTTTGTTATGCCATGGAAATGGTATTTGGCCAAAGTTGTTATGGTGATAAAGCCATTGCATGCTAAGTGTGAAGCTTGATGATGATGCATGCAATGATGGATTGTCTACTTTTGAGTAAGATTTTGAGTTTTCTTTTGTTAAATCATGATTGAAGTTGAAAAGGAGCATGATTGTCATATTCGCCATGATGCATTCATAAGCATGGTTCATGCTTCTTGCATGTTAGTTAAAATTGTGTTTTGGATGGCTATGGACACCTTGAAATTCGCCATGCTCATATATGTATATATATGTTTGCACATGATGTTTGGTTATGAACTAAGTGATGAATATGTTTGTTTAAAAAGAAGATGTTGAAGAATGAATGTGAAATTGCAAGCACATTCGCCTAGCACATATATGAGTGCTCGATGCTATATTATAAGTTTTGAGCAACAATATGCAAAGCATTAACTAGTAAAATGCATGCTGTTTTTGTGAGGTATTAAGTGCATAATTGGCCTCAACATGTACATGAATATTCGCCTTGGGTAGCCTATTAAAGGCCTTAGCTTTTCCTTGATGCTCGAATAAATTGTATTGAATTGCTTGATGTAGTATAAAATGTGCATGACCATTGTGTATTCAAGCTAAAGAGTGGCCATATGACCATTTAAACTCCTTGTCATATTCGCCATAAGCTAGCACAATGAGGTTTTAATAGATTGAATTTGTTTGAATTAGCTCAAGAGCTAAGAGGGCCACAATTGGACAAGGGAAGGAAAAGTGATCGAATAGCCGTAAAAGCCGCTCGACAACATCCGAGGTAAGTCCTCAAGAAGTGACCTTACTTGAATTATGTGGAATGAAATATGGATGTATTGATTATTGATTTATGTGTGTATGAGTATTCGAATAATACCCGGCTAAGTCCCGAAGGCGATTATGCTAGTGATTATAATTGTGTTTGAGCCTTAGTAACGAAAATGAAATATGTATGTCCAATGATTATTGATGTATGTGTGCATGAGAAATTGAATGATATCCGGCTAAGCCCCAAGACAATTATGCTGGAAATTATACCCGGTTAAGACCAAGGCAATTGTGCTAGTGGCTACATCCGGCTAAGACCAAGGCATTCGTGCGAGACATTCTATCCGGCTAAGACCAAGGCATTTGTGCACATGCTTATATCCGGTTATATTCAAGAATCTTGGGCTGGAGGTGAGTGTTGGTTGCTGTAATAAATTCAATTAGTACACTCGAGAAGCCCAAAGAATAAGGTACGCTTTGTATGTGCATTGGAAAGTCGACATGTTTGAGCAACATTCGCTCAATCGACTAATGAATTTCAGTTATTGAATTGATTGATACTTTGTGAAAGTATATAACGATGAAGTGCGAAGTAAGAATGTGTATTAATGAAATGATGCATTTGGCTATGTGAATGTATTGCTGTAATTAGAGTTGATTATATTCCTTGAGACTTACTAAGCATAAAAATGCTTACCCCGTTGCTTTGGCTCTCTGTTTTATAGATTTCGCCGATAGCAATCGGATTCGGGATCAATAAAGTCAAAGTCATCCACACTATCAATGTCTCTATTTTGGTATAAATTTTGGTTGAACTTTGAAATGGCATGTATAGGACTACCCTTGTTGGTTAAATATGTTGTGATGTATTTGTGTACGGCCATGCGAAAATGGCTCGTAAAAGGAAGCATGAACTTAGACTATTTGTGGTTTGTATGTATATATATGGTGTCATGATGTGATTATGGATTGGAAATGGGAGTGTTGGTCACATGATCAGCCATTGGTATGGTTAAAATGATCATATATGAACCTATGTATGGCAAGACTAGTTGGTTCATGGAGACTACAAAATAGGTAAGACCTACCTTAAAAACAGATGCTGCCAGCTGCAGTGACGTGAATGTGAAAAATCACCAAAATTTGTAGGAATGGTATTAAATAGTGAATAAGCTATGTAAATGAACCTTGATGAGTCTATTTTCATATGGAAGAAACGAAATGGTCATAGGAGTTACATGTTAAGAGATATTAAAGCTATTGTGAGACAGGGCCAGAACGGTTTCTGGGTCCCCTGTCGCAACTTTAAAAATTTTCTATAAATTATCCAGAAAGAATTAGGAGTCATGCCTTATATGTACAGATTCCATTTTGAGTCTAGTTTCATTAGAAGCAAACGGAACCAGTATTAAAGTTCTGTAAAGTGAGATATTCAAGTTGTAACGCGCGAAGGTCAGAGCAGTTGATCCCTGTAACATGGGTGACTTTAACTAATAAACTGTACCAATTGGCCCGACCAAAATTCTAGAAATAAATCCATGGATGGATACATGAGTCTAAATTCAGGAAAATTTACGAAACCAGTTTCCGAGTTTTGAAACTCGAGATATGATTTTAAAGCGACGGTGACGCAGTTTTCCAGCCTGACTGGAAATGTCAAATTGGTGGACAAAACAAGTGAACTTGGCTTGTTAACCCCTCATGTCCGACACCGGCGATGGTCTCGGTTCGGGTGTTACAATTTTATTGGTATCAGAGCCTCGGTTTAGTCAATTCTAGGACTACCGTGATGTGTTTGGGGTCTAGCTATACATGCCATTAAATGATGAATCAATAGTGTGGTGATTTCTGACAATTTGACTTTGTGTTTGTTTATAGTAATGGATCCCGATCCCAACCGAGCGATAGCTGATGATGTGGAGAGTGTGGCGCTGCTCGCAAGCAAGGGACAGCCGGCAGACTCTCAACCTATGGCCAGCAATCCGAATGACGAGGCTAGGCAAGCCTTTTATAGTGTGATGAACGAATGGTTTAATCAATACATTCGAACTAACACTACTGTTCCACAACCTCCATTCCCGACAAATGCAACCCCGCACCTACAATACCTCCGGTGATCGACCAAATAAGGTCAAGTAAGCCCCAATCGATAGAATTCAAAACATGGGGCCACTGAATTTAAGGCTACGGATGATGATGATGCCGAGCGAGCTGAATTTTGGTTGGATAACACTATCCGGGTGCTCGATGAGCTATCCTGTACACCCGATGAGTGCTTAAAGTGTACCATCTCCTTGCTACGTGAGTCCGCCTACTATTGGTGGAGTACTCTGACTTCTGTGGTACCTAGAGAGCAAGTGACTTGGGAATTCTTTCAAACCGAGTTCCGAAAAAAGTATATCAGTCAGAGATTCATCGACCAAAAGCGAAGGGAATTCCTTGACCAAAAGCGAAGGGAATTCCTTGACCTTAAGCAAGGTTCTATGTCAGTTACCGACTACGAACGAAAATTTGTGAGGCTTAGCCGGTACGCGCGAGAATGCATTTCGTCCGAAGCCATTATGTGTAAACGCTCGAGGATGGGCTGAATGATGATATAAGGATGTTCGTTGGCATTCTCGAAATACGAGAGTTCGTAGTACTTGTTGAGCGAGCTTGTAAAGTCAAGAGCTTAGAAAGGAGAAACAAAAGCTGATGTGGGAACCGGAGAATTCGAAAGAGGTCCTCGGAAAGTCTCTTCAACAAGCATCAAAGAGATTTCGAGATGATGCGAGCCGGTCTAGAGGCGTTTGGGCTTTTCTAGACGAGGACGCGATCGACCCCTGTGACCACACGAGTCACTTCGATCGCCATGGTGGAAATGATCGCCGAGAGAGGGCGAGTGTCCACATTGTGGCAAATGGCATTCGGGAGCTGTTGGTTTCGTGATCGCTCCTGCTATAAGTGTGGGTCGGCCGACCACTTTATGAAGGATTGCCCGAGGATGCATGAATGAATGTAAGTCGAGTGGAAACCCGGTGCTACCATCGCCGAGGTAGGCCACCTAGAAATATGGGCAATGTCGATGGGCGGTCGAGAGGATCTAGAGATGCTACCATCGATCCGAGGCTTGTGCTCCTGCAAGGACTTATGCCATACGCGTGCGTGAGGATGCTTGCCTCTCCGGATGTCATTACCGGTACTTTCACTCTTTTCAATACAAATGTGATTGCTTTGATTGACCCCGGTTCTACTCATTCATATATATGTGAAACCTTAGCATCCAAAGAAGACTTTGCCTATTGAGTCTCATCGAGTTTGTAATTCGGTGTCAAACCCTTGGGTCATTACGTGCTTGTCAAGAAAGTGTGCAAGAAAAGTCCCCTAGTGTTCCGAGGTTCTTGTTTTCCGGCGGACTTGATGCTTTTGCCGTTCGATGAGTTCGACGTTATTATTGGTTTGGATTGGTTGACCATGCACGATGCGGTTGTAAATTACAAGAGCAAGACTATCGATTTGAGGTGCGCGAATAATGAAATAATTCGAGTTGAGTCTACGGACTTAAAGGGGTTGCCAGCTGTAATATCAGCGATGTTGGCCCGAAAATATGTAAGAAAAGGGTGCGAAGCGTACCTTGCATACGTTCCCGATGACAAGGAATCAGAAAAGAAACCCGAATCTGTGTCAGTGGTTTGTGAATACTCGGATGTTTTCCCTGAAGAATTGCCGGTTTACCACCGCTCGGAAATAGAATTTGGCATCGAATTGGTACCGGTACCACTCCAATTTCGATAGCTCCGTGATCGTATGGCACCAACGGAATTAAAGGAGTTGAAAGCTCAGTTGCAAGAATTGGTGGATAGAGGTTTTGCTCGCCCGAGTTGTTCGCCTTGGGGTGCGCCAGTGTTGTTTGTGAAAAAGAAGGATGGAACCATGTGGCTGTGCATCGACTATCGTCAGCTTAATAAAGTGACGATAAAGAACAAATATCCGTTACCACGTATTGATGACTTGTTCGATCAACTGAAGGGAGCCTCGGTGTTCTCGAAAATAGATTTGAGATCGGGCTATTATCAATTGCGAATCCGAGATTCGGATGTACCCAAGACTGCCTTGAGCGAGATATGGTCACTATGAATTCCTAGTGATGTCGTTTGGGCTCACTAATGCCCTCGCGGTATTTATGGATTTAATGAATCGGATCTTCGCACCATATTTGGATCGATTCGTAGTCGTGTTCATTGATGACATCTTGGTCTATTCAAGAAATGAGACCGAACATGCTGAACACCGCGGTTAGTGCCGCAAATCTTACGGATAAGCAATTATATGCTAAGTTCAAGAAGTGTGAGTTCGTTAAGAGAGGTTAGCTTCTTGGGTCATGTGGTATTCAGACGGGTATTCGAGTCGACCAATAAAATTTTAGCCATACTTAATTGGAAGCCTCAGAAATATTACCGAGGTTCGAGCTTTTGGGGCTTGCCGATTATTACCGACGATTTGTAAAAGGCTTCTCAACGATAGCCATGCCGATGACGGCTTACTCCAAAAGGATGTTAAGTTCGAATGGACGGAGAAATGCCAAAAAGTTTCGATCAACTGAAAACTTATTTGATGAAGCCCCAATTCTAGTGCAACCCGAGTCCCAAGAAAGAGTTTTCATCTATAGCGACGCCTCCCTACTTGGATTAGGTTGTGTATTGATGCAAGAAGGTCGAGTTGTGGCCTGCGCGTCGAGGCAATTAAAGCCACACGAGAAAAATTATCCGACCCATGATCTTGAATTGGCCGCCATCGTATTCGCCTTTAAAGATTTGGCGACATTACTTATTTGGTGAAAGGTGCCATGTGTACTCGGATCACAAAAGTCTCAAATATTTGATGACCCAAAGAGACTTAAATCTGCGACAAAGACGTTGGCTCGAGTATTAAAGGATTATGAGCTGGTCATTGACTATCACCCGGAAAGGCGAATGTGGTTGCGGATGCCTTGAGTCGTAAATCATTATTCGCTTACTGAGCGATGAACGTGCACTTGTCTGCTCGATCCGATAGTGTGTTAGTAGCTGAATTGAAAGCCAAACCACTATTGATACATCAAATTCGAGAAGCTCGTAAAGTCGACGACGAGTTGGTCGCAAAACGGCCGAGTGTGTTCGAACAAGGACTTGGAATTTCAAATCGACGATGACGATTGTTTGAGGTTCAAAGTCGTCTGTGTGTTCCAAAGAATTGAACTCATTTCGATAATTCAATGAAGCCCATTGTAGCCGAATGGCAATCCACCCGGGAGTACGAAGATGTACAATGATTTGAAACGTCTGCTTTGGTGGCATGGTATGAAGCGAGACATCTCCGACTTTGTTTCGAGATGTTTAATATGTCAACAAGTGAAAGCGGAACATCGTGCCTTCAGATTACTTCACCAATCACGATACCCGAGTGGAAATGGGATCGAGTCACAATGGACTTTGTATCCGGACCGCCATTGTCGCAAGTAAGAAGGATGCGGTTTGGGTCGTGGTAGATAGATTGACTAAGTCGGCCCACTTTGTCCCCGTGACGCACGGATTTTTCAATGGACAAATTAGCCAAATTGTACGCTTCTCGATTGTGAGATTACACGGGTGCCTATTTCCATCGTGTCGGATAGAGATCCGAGATTTACCTCACGATTTTGGAAAAAGTTGCAAGAAGCTTTGGGTACCAAGTTGCATTTCAGACCGCTTTCACCCCAAACCGATGGTCAATCCGAGCGGATAATTCGATACTTGAGGATATGTTAAGATGTTGCGTCCTCGAGTTTAGTGGTTCATGGGAACGGTATTTGCCATTGATTGAATTCGCTTACAACAACAAATTTCAATCAAGTATTAAGATGGCACCCTACGAGGCTTTGTACGGTCGTAAATGCCGTACACCATTGTTTTGGACCGAGCTTGGTGAAAGCAAGATTTTCGGGTGGATTTGATTAGGGATGCTTGAATGTAAAGTGAAAGTAATCCGTGAAGGTCTCAAGATAGCCTCCGATCGTCGAAGTCGTGACGCGGATCTCAAGCGTAAGGATATCGAGTATCGTGGGTGATAAAGTGTTTCTCAAGGTATCGCCTTGGAAAAAGATACTCGATTCGGCCGTAAGGGCAAGCTGAGCCCGAGGTTCATTGGGCCATATGAGATATCCGAGCGAGTCGGTCCAGTGGCATATCGTTTGATTTTGCCCCCTGAACTCAAAAAGGTTCACGATGTCTTTCATGTTTCGATGCTTCGACTCTATAGATCCGATCCATCGCACGTGATTAGTCCATCAGAAATTGAAATTCAAGCTAATATGAGTTATGAGGAAGAACCGATTCGTATCCTATCACGAGAAGTGAAAGAGTTGCGAAACAAGCGGGTTCCGCTGGTGAAAGTGTTATGGCTCAAGCACGGGATAGAAGAAGCTACTTGGGAGATCGAGAACTCTATGAAAGAGCGATATCCAAACCTATTTACCGTAAGATTTTCGGGACAAAATTTCTTAAGTGGGGAGAGTTGTGACAGCCCAAAATTGACCCTAGTCGGGATGTGGTTTCGGGACCACAAAACCGAGGCATAAAAATAATTTAAAATTTATTTTGATGCCTATGATATGTGTTAATTTGTGTGTGACATTTTGATGTTTCGATTTAGTGTTATAAATGCGAATTTCACTAGAAAGGACCTAGTAGTGAACTTTGAAAGTATGATGGGGAAATGTGTGATGACTAGTTGCTCATGCATGCAAAAATAAGGGATTTGCATGTCAAATTTCCCCCAACATGAAGTGGCCGGCCATGGCAAGAGAGGATGGGCAAAACATGTCATGAAACATGTTTTGTTGGTGCATTAGGGAGAAATAATAAACAAAGGTGTATGGGTAAGAAAAGAATGAAAAAAATGTGTGTGAGTGTGGTATTCCCCCCATTGCCGTGAGTTGTAGAGAAAGAAAGAAAAAATTTTGTTCATCCTTTCTTTGAGCCAAAACTAAGGAAGAAGGAGGATTTTGCTTCATGCTTGGTTTGGAAGAGATCTAGAAGGAGATTTGGCTAAGTTTGCATCAAGATTAAGGTATGTATGAGGTTGTGTTAGGAGTTTCATGCATGTTTTGGTTGCTAACTTGATGTGCATGTTAGCCATGGCTCAAATCTTTGTTATGCCATGGAAATGGTATTTGGCCAAAGTTGTTATGGTGATAAAGCCATTGCATGCTAAGTGTGAAGCTTGATGATGATGCATGCAATGATGGATTGTCTACTTTTGAGTAAGATTTTGAGTTTTCTTTTTGCTAAATCATGATTGAAGTTGAAAAGGAGCATGATTGTCATATTCGGCCATGATGCATTCATAAGCATGGTTCATGCTTCTTGCATGTTAGTTAAAATTCGTGTTTTGGATGGCTATGGACACCTTGAAATTCGGCCATGCTCATATATGTATATATATGTTTGCACATGATGTTTGGTTATGAACTAAGTGATGAATATGTTTGTTTAAAAAAGAAGATGTTGAAGAATGAATGTGAAATTGCAAGCACATTCGGCCTAGCACATATATGAGTGCTCGATGCTATATTATAAGTTTTGAGCAACAATATGCAAAGCATTAACTAGTAAAATGCATGCTGTTTTTGTGAGGTATTAAGTGCATAATTGGCCTCAACATGTACATGAATATTCGGCCTTGGGTAGCCTATTAAAGGCCTTAGCTTTTCCTTGATGCTCTAATAAATTGTATTGAATTGCTTGATGTAGTATAAAATGTGCATGACCATTGTGTATTCAAGCTAAAGAGTGGCCATATGACCATTTAAACTCCTTGTCATATTCGCCATAAGCTAGCACAATGAGGTTTTAATAGATTGAATTTGTTTGAATTAGCTCAAGAGCTAAGAGGGCCACAATTGGACAAGGGAAGGAAAAGTGATCGAATAGCCGTAAAAGCCGCTCGACAACATCCGAGGTAAGTCCTCAAGAAGTGACCTTACTTGAATTATGTGGAATGAAATATGGATGTATTGATTATTGATTTATGTGTATGAGTATTCAATAATACCCGGCTAAGTCCCGGCGATTATGCTAGTGATTATAATTGTGTTTGAGCCTTAGTAACGAAAATGAAATATGTATGTCCAATGATTATTGATGTATGTGTGCATGAGAAATTGAATGATATCCGGCTAAGCCTCAAGACAATTATGCTGGAAATTATACCCGGTTAAGACCCAAGGCAATTGTGCTAGTGGCTACATCCGGCTAAGACCAAGGCATTCGTGCGAGACATTCTATCCGGCTAAGACCAAGGCATTTGTGCACATGCTTATATCCGGTTATATTCAAGAATCTTGGGCTGGAGGTGAGTGTTGGTTGCTGTAATAAATTCAATTAGTACACTCGAGAAGCCCAAAGAATAAGGTACGCTTGTATGTGCATTGGAAAGTCGACATGTTTGAGCAACATTCGCTCAATCGACTAATGAATTTCAGTTATTGAATTGATTGATACTTTGTGAAAGTATATAACGATGAAGTGCGAAGTAAGAATGTGTATTAATGAAATGATGCATTTGGCTATGTGAATGTATTGCTGTAATTAGAGTTGATTATATTCCTTGAGACTTACTAAGCATAAAAATGCTTACCCCGTTGCTTTGGCTCTCTGTTTTATAGATTTCGCTCGATAGCAATCGGATTCGGGATCAATAAAGTCGAAGTCATCCACACTATCAATGTCTCTATTTTGGTATAAATTTTTCGTTGAACTTTGAAATGGCATGTATAGGACTACCCCTTGTTGGTTAAATATGTTGTGATGTATTTGTGTACGGCCATGCGAAAATGGCTCGTAAAAGGAAGCATGAACTTAGACTATTTGTGGTTTGTATGTATATATATGGTGTCATGATGTGATTATGGATTGGAAATGGGAGTGTTGGTCACATGATCAGCCATTGGTATGGTTAAAATGATCATATATGAACCTATGTATGGCAAGACTAGTTGGTTCATGGAGACTACAAAATAGGTAAGACCTACCTTAAAAACAGATGCTGCCAGCTGCATTGACGTGAATGTGAAAAATCACCAAAATTTGTAGGAATGGTATTAAATAGTGAATAAGCTATGTAAATGAACCTTGATGAGTCTATTTTCATATGGAAGAAACGAAATGGTCATAGGAGTTACATGTTAAGAGATATTAAAGCTATTGTGAGACAGGGCCAGAACGGTTTCTGGGTCCCCTATCGCAACTTTAAAAATTTGATATAAATTATCCAGAAAGAATTAGGAGTCATGCCTTATATGTACAGATTCCATTTTGAGTCTAGTTTCATTAGAAGCAAACGGCACCAGTATTAAAGTTCTGTACAGTGAGATATTCAAGTTGTAACGCGCGAAGGTCAGAGCAGTCGATCCCTGTAACATGGGTGACTTTAACTAATAAACTGTACCAATTGGCCCGACCAAAAATTCTAGAAATAAATCCATGGATGGATACATGAGTCTAAATTCAGGGAAAATTTACGAAACCAGCTTCCGAGTTTTGAAACTCGAGATATGATTTTTAAGGCGACGGTGACGCAGTTTTCCAGCCTGACTGGAAATGTCAAATTGGTGGACAAAACAAGTGAACTTGGCTTGTTAACCCCTCGTGTCCGACACCGGCGATGGTCTCGGGTTCGGGGTGTTACATGGAAAAATAAAAAAAGGCTAAGGACTAAATTGGAAAGATGAAAAGTTATTAAATGACAATTTAATTAAATGAAAAAAATAATTTCATATCATCTTCCCCAAATATTTCTATGGAAACCCTAGGAGAGAGGAAGAAGACTTATCAAGCTTATTTGGATTTGGATAGACCAAATTCGGAGCTAGAACGAGGAAAAGAGGAAAAAGTCAGATTAATAGATTTTTAGTACACGAACAATTGTCGAGGTAAGTTCGTGTAACTAAATTTTATATGTTTTTATGCTTGAATTAAGTGTTGTGTTTGTGATTGTATAAATATCAAATATGTATATGATGTTGAAAATATACCTGACAAAGCCCGATTAACGAAAATGCTCGATAAAGGATAAACGAGAAAAATGTTACTTTTATGCTTGAAATGAATGTGGAATGTGGTCATTTAAATTATATGAATGTTATAGATGTATGAAATAATTACATGCCAAGAAATACTTGAAAATGTTAAATCTTGTTGAATAAATGAATATCGATGGATATGTGATTTCTCGAAATGAATAAGGTCCTACATTTGTTGCTGACGGGATTTAGCTCGGATAAGTAATCCTATTAACCTTATTTTTTAAAAGGATTTAGCCCAGACGGGTAATTCTGATATAAGTCCTCTCGAGCTTATGTTATGTATTGGATTTAGCCCGGACGGGTAATCTAGATCATGCCCTTTAGAGCATATGTTATAAAAAGTATTTAGCCTGGATTGGTAATCCTATTGTATACATGTGTCGCTCGAGAGTGTACTCTCCGATATAATACCCTATGGGTACCATTGGACATGAATTGACAGATTCTAATTCGTACACCTCGAGTGTACTACCTGTGTAACCATCGACATTTTAGATAAACTCAACGGGTGAAAATCTTGATATAAAAAGATATGGATAAGAAATGAGTTATTACATGTATCCGGCTGAAATACAAGTAAATGATGATACATGACATATGATATATGAAAACATGAGATGATGATATTTGTACATGGGACTTTATTTGATAAATATATACTCATTCGTGATTATAGACTTGTACACCTTAAGTGTACTAATCGTGACCTTAATGTTCTGAGTAATATGAGTAAAGTTCTGATATGAAATGATCTGAACTCGAAATGAACTATTATGAAATTATACTTGAAATAATGAGATGAATTATGCATTTTGAATGAATACATGTTGTGGAAAACATATGTGCTTGGAAACTTGATTGTTGTTGAGCCGATATATGTTTTGATGTTAATATGGAAAATATGACTAACAAGGGCAATAAGAATGTGTGTAGGGCTTGATATCAAACTGAGTGATTATGCCTTACATAGTTACCCAAAATAGAATGAATGGTAAGTAACCATGTTATACTACTTAGTTTTATTTCCTTATTTTAGAGTAAATCGAAAGCTCGTTGGATTGGAAGCTCGGCGGAGATCACTCACACTATCCATTTTCCCATGTCGGTACAATATGGTAAATCAATTATGGTTGTAATGGCATGTATAGGATATATTGGCCATATTGGCATGTAAATGTAAATGATGCTTGTAATTTAGTCATTGGAATGGCTAGTAATGGTTTGTTTAAATATACTTGTAATGTCAAACTATGGTAGCTATATATATGTTAAGTAGTTGATCAAATCATGTTTAATACATAGACTGAACTAAGGTAAGATTGTAGACATGTATGTATGAAATGATATGCCATGATGAATGATGGAATTTGCTTGATTTGAATGCTTGAAATGGTTGGTATTTGGATGTGTGATTCAAGTGCAGGTCATGGGTGTGATTTTGGGTGAGAAATGAAGCTAGGAATGTCTTTATTTTGCCTACACGAGCAGACACGCGAGCTTGTGTCTAGACCGTGTGTGGCACACGGCCTGGTACATGGGCATGTGGTTAGGCTGTGTGTCCCCTGCACCTTAATTTTGAGAAATAGAATGCTCAGAATTGAGCACACGGCAGAGACATAGACGTGTGTCTCAGCCGTGTGTGCCACATGGCCTAGAACACGGGCGTGTGACTTTGTCGTGTGAAACCTGCACCTAATTTTGAATTGAATTAATCAACCACACGGCCTATCACATGAGCGTGTGGCATGGCTGTGTGTGCAAGTCAGAGAGTTACACCGGGTCGAATGCGGTCTCTAACACGGGCGTGTCCCAGGGTCATACGGACGTGTGAGCCCTGCACTTTGGAAAAATTTTGTAATTTCGCTAAAAATTCTTAGAGGTCCTGATTAAGTCCCAACTCGATTCTAATGCTTGTATTAGGCCTCGAGGGCCCAATTAAGGGAATTTTTTAATGATCTCGGTAAATAAATAGTAAATTAAAAGAATTATCTGTAAAATATTCTGAAAGTTTCAATAATGCTCTGAAACCTTGTTTCGACGACGAATACGGAGTTAGGGGTGTTACAAAACTACCAAAGCTTTTTGAGTGGCTTAGGATCAGCCAGGGGAAGATCGTTTAGCGACCTATTTGCTTGTAGATAAGTTCGGGGAATGAATCAAAGATCGCCAACCTAAATTGAAGGAAATTGTCCCAAGACAAACATGGAGTTAAATGGGTTTAGTTATTTTATTATTCTAGCAAGTTTGGTGTTGTAACACCCCCTAACCCCAAGTCGTCAGCGGAATAGGGCTACGAGGCATTATCGGACTTATACACTAATATTTATACAAAACCGAGTCATAAAGTTTACATTTCAGATCAATTCTTATCAAATTTCATTTTAAAGTCCTTAATATGGGCCTACGGGGCCCTATATATGTTTTAGAAGTGATTCAGAACTAAACTGACAACTTTAGAAATTTTTCCTTGAAGATAGGGGCATATGCCCGTGTGGCCTGGGACACGCCCGTGTGGCCTGAGACATGCCCGTGTGGCCTGCCCATGGGCAGATTCTAACTTTTCCACACGGCCTAGGCACACGCCCATGTAATTTGGCCGTGTGAAAACATAATTTTTGACCATTTTAAAGCTATTTTCACATACTAAACACACCCTATTCATGCCCAAAACATTTAATTGTATATCTTAATCAAATAACATTCTTTTTATCCATTTCTTGTACCTAAATACAATTATACACTAATAGAATCCAACCAATCAATTATTTCAAGCCAAAACATGTATATTTCATTTTCCAATCACAAAACATCACATTCAACATAGTTTGCATACTTAATTATTCATCTAATTACATTACTAAATCAAATCCTATACATACCATATAAATCAAAAATTTTTTAACAAAATCTACCAGAGTAAATCTGGATAGTGTGACCCTTGATGTAGATCCGATCCTCCATATGTATAAAAGTCAATCTACAAAACAAATCACATACACAAGTAAGCTTATAGAAGTTTAGTAAGCTCATAGGCATAATAACACAAATCTTACCGAACGCTATACACAATTATATATGTATTAATTAAACTATTTCATCCTATAATCACAACTTCATTAATAAACTCATTTGAACAATTTTCATGATGTAATTTACGAACTTAATTCTTTACGGCCCATTTCTTATTTATTTCCATTGTCAAATTAGGGAACAATAATGGAATTGAGTGCTTCATTATCACATTTCCATAGTAAACTATGGACTTTCACACTGTCACACATCACACACCAAAGCCATAACCCTACCATGGTCTTACACGGATCACATAACATACCGATGCCATATCTCAGATATGGTCTTATACGGAATCACATTATCACATCATACCAATGCCATAGCCCTGCTATGGTATTATACGGGATCTCGAATCACATTGTACCGATGCCATAGCCCAGCTATGGTCTTATACGGAAGTACATATCATATCTTTTCCTTCAATTCATTATGGTTACAGAATGGAAGCACTCAAACCATTGTTCCAAGTAATTTGTTCTTTTAGTTACACATTATTCATTAGTTAATACAATTTGATAATATTCATCTACAATAAAATATTTTAACAATCATAAGATTTTCATATCAAACATTGAACTTTGCCATATGAACTTACCTGGGCTAATTTGCAAGAGTCGTAGAAATTCAAGGACTATTCTTGAATTTTCTCCTTTTCACGATTCACTTCGTTTTCTTGATCTATAATTATAAAATTATTCCTTCATTAGCATCTATTTCAATTCCATTCTATTTCACAATTTATGCCCTTAATTTTCAAAATTACACAATTACCCCAAACTTTTCAATTTTACAATTTAATCCCTACTCAATTCATTCATAAATTAAAATAATTCCTTTCAAATATCATTTTATCTAAACCATACAAACTACTTCATAGCCTTTAACATTCCAAGATTCAACACAAAACTCTAATTCCAACAACTTTCACAATTAGGTCCTAAAATAAATTTCTATGCAAATCTCTTCATAAAATCATCATATAATGAAATTAAAACCTTAATTCCATAATAAATCATCATAAAATTTCAGCACTTACTTATGGTAACTTTCTAAAATATTCATAAAAGCAAAAACTAATGAATTAGATATTAGGACCTAGTTGTAAAAGTCTCAAAATCACAAAAATTACAAGAAATAATCAAGAATTGAGCTTACATGTAATAAATTATGAAAGACCAGCTTAAAAGAACCTTTCAATGGTGTTTTTGCTGGAGAAGATGAAGAAAAATGAAGAAACTCTAGATTTTACCTAATATATCATATTTTACAATTTAATTTTTACCTTATTTCCAATTTTGCCCCTTGTTCACACTTGATTTTTATTTTTCCTGCACACTCATGCGTCCAACCCAACAATAGGTGTTTAATTGCCTATTTAGTCCTCCTTTAATTTTTACTAAAGCTATTTAATCACATTTCACAATTTTGCACTTAATTTAATTTAGTCCTTTTTACCCAATCGATTACCAAAACCTTAAAATTTCTTGACAAAACTTTAATACTAACTTACTAACACTGCATAAATATTTCTAAAAATATTTATGGCTCAGTTCATGAATTTGAAGTCTCGATACCTCGTTTTTATCTCTTTTAATCTACAAATTTCTTTTAATTCATAATTTAACAAATTCAAAATTATTTCTAAAACCACACTTAACTTTTACTTACTAATATCTAAACTCACATGTCGGATTTAGTGATCTCAAATTACTATTCCAATATCACTGAAATTTTGGGCCGTTACAAGTGTTATCTTGCATAGTATAGTAAAGAAACTCACTAAGTTCATTTGAACTTACAAAATCTAGCTATGTAGGACTCGTTGGATGAGTAAGGACCTTAAGGAGGGACCCAACCTGACCGAGATAGATCAAGGAGTAATCATTAGTTTGGTGTCATGCACATAGGAATGGGGTACCTTTAGATGCTTTGCTTAGGGGTCAAATATAATGTTAATTAAACAGTTCCCTTAGATTTTGAAATTAGAGATAGTAAGTTATATTTTAATTTAAGGCTTTTTTTGTAAGAATATTTATTAATGACTAACAAACTTTGCTATTTAAAATAGTTAAGTTGGAAATTTTTGGTTAGGACCAGTCTGGTTAAATTGTGACATTCCATACCTAGATTTAGCGATTGGGTTGGGTAAGGGGTTTACAGGTTTTTTCCTCATTTAAAAGGACCAACAAATAAGCCTAAGCTCAACCTTTCTAAGTTTAATTTTGTCAAATTATGGCTTGATTTTTTTAATATGAGGTTTGAACAATCCAAAATAATTTTGAATATAAAATATCATGATCAAATAGTATTTTCATCATAAAAGTCTCAAAAATTGATCAAATTACCCTTTTATGACAAAATTACAATTTTGTCCTTTTTATCCTTTTTCACGATTTCTTCTCAAAATATGATATGTAAACCAATTCAAGTTCACAATTCATAATAAAACTTTAATATAATTTCATGAGTGGTGAAATTTTCACTTTTTCTCTTTTCCTGGTAAAATAAAAAAATTACAATTTAGCCCTTACATTATTTATTTTTTTCAATTTAGTCTTGAAAGTGATTTTCGTCTCACCAACTCATGTATCTAATCTATTTCATATCCAATAATCCACAATGATTCATATTTTCCTCCCTTAGACAACTTTGCACATTAGTCCTCATACCTTTTAAAATTTGTGATTTGGTCCCTTTTGTCATATTTTCACCTTTACAACTCTTTTCACGTAATTCCTTTTCCATTATCATATTAATTTCATAAAAATTTTTATCCGATTCATTCCCTAAATTTTTCTCATAATCTTTTTCTTAATATTGAACTCGGAATTATGTCACGTGTCATATTGGAATTTATGGGGTGTTACATTTAGCGTTTTCGTACTCAAATCAATTTGAAAAGTTGCATTTTGAGCCACTCTAGTGCTCCAAAATACTTGCTTTATGTTTTCATTTATCTTAGCCCCCGGAAAATATGTTAAGTGATTTTGAAAACGTGTTTAAATCTTTGTAAATGTTGAAGTTGGTTTTATGAAAATTTATGATATGGGCAATTCTTGATTTTTGATAAAGTTCCCCTTTTGTTAAAGTGATTGTTTTGTCAATGTAATATAATTTATCGGTAACTATCATCAGGACAAGTAAGAAGTGTTACATTATTTTTTGCCATATCTTTGATTATTCTCGCAACCTTTGTAGGTGAATTACTTGATGGTGCCCTGATGGTGCCCTATTAGTTGCTACATCTAGATTACCTTTGATTGATTCTTTTAACCCAGTGTAGAAAGTCCAGATTTACAACCAATTTGGCACCTGATGGTGAGCACACTTCTTCTGCAAGTCCTTGAACCATTTATATTCCTTGTGTAATGTTGTCCAATCAGCTAGAAACTAAATACGTTATTATGCAATTTAGCTATCTTAAATGGAGGAAGAACTTAGCTAAGAAAATTTCCATCACTTGGTCCTAATTTGTAATAAACCCATATAATCAATACACAACTTTTCTAGTCAGGGAAGATGGATATTGTTTAACGGTTTTTTTAAGAAACATCATTTAACTTAAATATATTGCATAATTTAATTAACTTTTCCAAATGTTGATTGGAATCTTGATGAGAAAATCCAGAAGTATGCTTCAACCTTTTGGATAACCACTAGCTTGCTCTAAAAGTTGTTTACTTCCACCATCAAAAAGCAAATACTAGTTTGAGTGCTTTGACGTGAGATATAACATAATCTCTAGCAGACACCGAAGCAGTAGAAAGAGCTCATGCATTAGCATTAGCATTAGCATTCACATTGATGTCCCTTGTAATTAATTCCTCAAACTCAATGTCTAAATGAATGTTAAGTCTTCTAAGTCTTCATGAAACCTTCTCAGTCTCTAAATCTAGCAGGAATAATTCAAGATTTTGACTACTTGATCAAATATCACAAGTGCAAGTATACTATTGTAACAAGTAGTATGATATGATCGTTCCCACAAAGAGCTAATAATCACCAACTATTACTTTATATCCCATCAAAATAAATCGTTGATAGAATATTTTTAAAAACTAAATCTAGCAAATAAAATTAACAAAACAAATTAAAAGGAGTAGTTAATCAATATAAAAAAAAGTTAAAGATTACAATTTTATCCAATTTATAGCTAATTATTCTACTTCCACCTAATTTATTCTAACAAAGTTGAGTATTAAATTTTCTTTAACCCTTTTCGAGAAATTAAAATCTAACTTAATATAGTTACACAGGCATATTCCCATGCCAATAAATTAAATCAAATTGATTAAAATAAACTCTGACCTAAAATGTTTAGGTATATTTCTATTTCAATTACTATTAGATTAAAAGTTATTCATTGTTAACCTAAATCATAAAATCTTTTTCCAATATATTTTTGTCAAAAATAATAGTTGATTAGACTATTAACGATAAAATGTGGAATGAATAACTCCTCAAAACTGAGGAATGGACTAAACATGGAATTAGAAAAAAATTAATTGATGAAAAATTAAAAGCATCTCTAAATAGAAATCATGGAAAATAGAACATGAAAAATAAAAAAGAGATGAAGAAATTGAACCTTCTTACTAATTTAAATGTTTTTGGCTTTTAGATGAACAATTTTAATGTGAAAATATAAAATTACTCTTCTCATTTATATTGGGTATACAAATATAGAGGAATTTTAAATTACAAACATAATATATATTTGTAAAATTTATATTAAGTTTATAATTAAAATTTAAAATTTTAATATATATTAACAGATACACAATATATATTTAAATTTGAAAAAAATTATATACAGTTTTAAATCTAAAATATGAGTTATACATTCAAATAAAATTTTACTTCAAATTATTCAATAAAGGGTTGATGAGAATCCAAATTAAACTACAATAATTAATATTTAAAAACATATTTTGAGAGTATGATAAAAGTAATATAATAAAATCATTATATTATTTGAATAAATAGAAAACAAGGAATATGAAGGGAAAAAATTGGAGTAACGTAAAGTGACATAAGCGAAAAACTGCTATGGTAGGGGGGAGCAGGTGGACGAGTGGTGTCTTGCCAACTCTTCGGTACACGCAGATATTTCCTTCCTTCCCTTCCCTTCCCTCCCCCCCCCTCCCCTCTCCTTCATCACTCCCAATGCCCCCGCTTCTCTCTGCTTCTTAACACAACAGCTCTTCACCAAATTAACCCCCCAAAAAAAACAAAACAAAAATAAGCTTCCTTTCCAGAGCCCCTGCTCTCTCGAATCTCGATCTCCAACCCAAAATATTTCATCAAACCAAAACTTATCTTTCAATTCATTATTATTATTATTATTATTAAAACTTACATTTTGTTCGTCTGTAATTTATGCCAATGGCTCACCAAACTTCTGATCGAATGACCTCTACTGGTACGTCGCCGTTGAATCATAATTCCGTAAACCAACAAACAAAAATTGAAATATGAGATATGATTTATGTCTTCTTTTTTAGGCTGTAAATTTTCAATATAGCTCTTTGGTTTTTTTTGATGTGTTCTTGTTTGATTTTATGGAAGTATCGAATGAGAAATGTGGAATCTATTGCGAGATTGTTTTGCTGGTTTCTTTTATTTATTTAAAGGATATTATTGGAGATGATCGTAGACATAATTAGCGTTTGGCAACAAATAGTATCATCGCGTAACCATAATTGTTCGACAGTTATGATCTATTCTTATGTGTTTATGTTTTCAATGTTTGACGTACTTGTTTACTTACATGCTGCACATTATTGTTCAATATTTGTTGGTTAATCAAAGATTTTGACAATGGTTTTGGAATTCTAGACTCGGCAGAGGTTTTCAACGTTATGGTTCTGGATAGCAACATCCTTTCTAACCCGAACGCTTTGACTAATAAGGTATATTGTTGCTTGCATTGCTTCATTTTGTTGGTTGCCTTGATTAGATTGATATTGCCATTGTTTTAAACCGCTGCGCTCTGCTGACAACTGTTGTTTATAATTGATCATTACTTAGGATGTTGTTATTTGTTCATTTATTTGCACAGGATTTGATAGCTGTTGGTTCCTTGAGGGATGGTTCATCCCATCAGTCGGGATTCATGCCATCTGTTGTTGAGTCCACGACAACCTATTTGCCGAATGCCTATTCTCCTGAGGCACAGTTCCATCAAGAAGGTTAGTTCCTCTGCATTTGTCATATAAAACTTTATCTTGTTTCTGTTAACCTAGTTTCTGATTTCATGTATGTTAAAATATATGTAGAAATCTAGATTAATGGTGTATCAGTATAAGGTTTACAACTTGGATATTTCTTAGGGAACTGATATTCATTCTTGTGCTGATTGGAAGGGTAACTTATTTTGCTGTAAGCAATTCATCTTGTAAATATTTTTTTCCACTTTCTGGTCAAAGTGAAATTAAAAAGATTCAATATTTGACTTCTAATCTATTTGATGTGGGGAACATAGCGGTGGTATTTGAAGATAGAATCTACAAACCTTATGGCAGAAGAACTTCTTTGTATGATTACATTGTGGTTCCTTCGTAGTATCAATAACTGATCTTTGATTTACAGAATTTTTTCATGTTGGCTTATGATTGAATTAGAAGTTTTATCAAATTGTCTCCAAGTCTATACTGGACTTATGTTAATAGTTGCATATCATTTTTAATGTTTGAGGTTGATGTTTTTCCTGTTAGTATTAAGAAACAATAATTTTTTTTCCTTTTTTAGATTCCACTGAAGGTGATTCTAAATTGGATGTGAGGCATGACATGCAATTTTATGGGCTACGGTTGCTTAGGCAGCTAGTTAGCACGGTTGTGGCTGGCAGAATAAGCTTTTTGTATGGCACATTATGCTCTTTCTTACTTTGCTCATTACTCATGAAGTTTTCTCTATGCTTTTGGAATGCAGCTCATAAACAGAGTTCATTGCTTCCATATGTTAATGCTGAGGGTTTGGACAATGGTTTTCATGTGTGTAAACCTACTATCTTTTCCAATCATTTATGATAATTACTATTTGTTTCATTTACTATTATTACTATTTGTTATTTTCTTTCCTTCTATGAATATGTCTTACAAAGGCGTTACTTTTGTTTACCTTACCCAGGACATTTACAATGAAACTGCATCTCTTGGGTTTCATGGTCTTGGGCATAGTCCACAAATGCAACAAAGAGCTTATGCTCCGGTTTCATCTTATCTGCCTCCTGTTGGGGATCCTATCGGGCTGTCCAATGCAAGGCATTTCATCACCATAGATTCATCTTATCACCAGCCATCAGTTTCCCGAAATATTCCACATGTTACTTCAAAGGCCCAGTTTTCTCATTTAGAGTGTCCTGTAAATATTGAGCAACAATTGGTTGGAAAAAGATTTGGGCTGGGAACCAATTACCTTCCTCAGTCAGGATCATTTGATGGAGGAAGAAACTTCTTTGGAAGCTCCAGCAGTCTTTGCTCTTCATACCAAGGGTCTGATGGTTTTGCGGTTGGTGGATTCTGCTCAGACTGGTCAAAGCCTTTTAGTGGGAAGAGTTCTCTGTTTCGTCCCTCATATGCACCAGCTTCTCCAAAACGGGTTGGTTCACTAGAGTTTTCTTCAAACGACCCTGCAATGGTTAGTTCTTTTCCTATCACATATTTTAGGTAGATGGGAAGCTAGCCTTTTTATTTTCTTTTATTTTTCAGATTAGATGGCCATTGAAAATTTGGAAACATAAATTCCATATTTCCTAGCAAGTATTTTTGGCAAAAGGAAAAGCTATATCATGATTGGAGTTGGGCTTGCAGCTAAGAATGGTTATAGAGCTTCTCCCCTCTCTCTCTTTCTCTTTAGGGGTGGAGTGGAGGTGTTAAAGAGGTCATTGAACTTTAGTCTTGTTTGATTAATTCAACTCTTAAGTTGGCTTAATTGGCACCCGCCATAGAAAGTGGTTCTTGTATTAATAATGCAATTGGCTGGTATAAATACCAACTTTTAAGGTGATCAAGGAAAGAACACAAATCTAAGCTCAACTCCTAGAGCTGTCCAGCAATTTTAACTAAAAAAATGTTTAAGATCAAAGCAAATTTGAAGGCACAAATACTCTATTCTCACCAAAACAGGCACCACTTCCCACCTTAAACTATCTTAGTCTAGCCAACAATATCACTATCTTTTCTCCTCCCTCTCTCTCTCTTTCACCATCTAGCATTACTACACAACTCTGTTGATTTTGCATTCTCTAATATTTTCTTGCAATAAATTGTTTCATGCTTAATCATATTGTGTAATTATATAGACACGAAGCCTTAAGTTCTCCATTGAGTTTTTTCAGTAAACTGCCGTCAATTTCAGTTTTCTGCCATTCTTGTAGTTGTCAGTATTTGGTAGCATCTGACTTTGCTTTGACTTGTTGAGAAGAAGAAAGTCAGGTGCTAGCATGGCTGTAGAGAGTGGAGAAAGTCAGGAGGCATGGCAGTGGTGCCCGAGAAAACGAGAGCTTTTATGGTATTTGGTTTTGTTGGTCCTATTTTGTTTTTGCCACCCTTGGCATCTATTTCCTCTTTTTAAATTGGCTAGTTGCTAAATGATCATGGTAGGATCGATAACCAAGACCCTAACAGGTAAGTAAATCCTGCAAGATGCTAGGTCAGTAGAGGCGGGTAGCCTGTCTATAAATGGAATATTTTTATCTGATTAGTTTCATTGAATTGAAAATAGAAGCATAGGTACTCTATTCTAAATTTCAGGGATGTATTTTGTTGTTGCTAATTTCAGATTCTTGAAATAGGTTCACCTTTCATGTGACCTTTTTCATTTTGGCCTTAAAATCTCAATTCAGCTTTTTGTCATTTGCTTTCTGGCAAAAGGAAATGAAAGAACTTACATCAAGTTGATAGCATGAACTTTGGAGTTCCCAGATGAACATGTGTAAATCATGCGTCATGCATCATTTCTCCTGAGCAGCATTTGCTTAAGCTTTCAATGGATCAACTCGTGTAAAGCATGCATCATTTCTCCTGAGCGGCATCTGCTTAAGCTTTTACCTTTTTTTTTTCTTTTTTTTTCCGTCCATTCAAGCTCAAAAAAGATTGAGGAACTTATATTAGTGCCTCTTGGAATTGTAGCTCAAATGGTAGCTAATTTGCTAATCCTTGTGTTGCATCACATGATTGTGTTTTATGTTGAAGAATGTGACTTCATGATTTTGGTTTGCATCTTTGATTTATCATTAGATTGTAATCCTGAGATGTCTCTAGTTCATTAGCTGTGAAATTGATACAGTTCAACTGATTGATTCTAGTTTATTACCTAACAGTTAAATCACCTGCAGGTTTCTTTTCAAAAAGGGCCATTTAATGGGTTTGGTTGTACTAGCTCCAGCTCTAGAGGCTACAGTGGTAGCAAAAGTGATCAACGTTCTTGTCATGGCAGTGTCTCTACTAATAGTTTAGGAATAAGTGGTCATAACTGGCCTACGCTTGCTGAAGCAAGACAAGGAGGGAGCTGCAATGACTTCTCCTGCAGTTGTACTGTAACGCTTGATACACTAAGTGAGCGTAATAGGGGACCTAGGGCATTTAAGCCGAAAACACAGATAACTACGAAGGGTTTTATTGTTGATAGCAGCAAGAATGGCACAATTAATGGCATTACCAATGGATCCTACAACCGACAGAATTTTGTCACTGATTATGAGGGTGCCAAGTTCTTTGTGATAAAATCTTATAGTGAAGATAATGTTCACAAGAGCATTAAGTATGGTGTCTGGGCAAGCACTCCTATTGGCAACAAAAAATTAGATACTGCTTATCATGAGGCAAAAGCTAAACAAGGAACATGCCCTGTCTTTCTCTTATTTTCGGTAATCTACCTTATATTGAATTCCTGATGTTGGAGAGGAAAAATGAAAAACAAAAAATGATGCTGTCATTTAATTTAGGGTTAATGTAAATTTTGGTCCATAAACTTGATATAGATCCACTTTGATACTTGTATTTTTGTCAACTTTGTTACCTGAACTTGACAGCTTTTCCCATTTAGTCCCCAATTTTGGATTTTGTAAGTGTGATGACATGGCACTATGAGATTGTGTCATGTTATCACCTGAAACTTTTTTAATTTTTTACTTTTTAGATTTCATATAATTATTTTATTTTCAGGTGATGCTGTGCACAATCTCAAAGTGCCATGAAATCATACTTTTACATAATCTAAGTTCAGGTGCCAAAGTGGATAAAAGAAGTACCAGTACCAAACTGGACCAAAATGTCAAGTTCAGGGGCCAAAAAATACATTAACCCTTCAATTTAACTTACTAAAATAGTTGATAGATAGAATTCAGTAAGCGGTAATGATTATGAACTAGTAGCTGAAATCCCTAGTACGTTATACATGTACTTTCCTTCTAGTTTATTTGTAAGTAGAGACCACGAATGAGAAAATGAAATTAACTTAGTTGTTCATATGTTATGCATGCAGGTCAATGCTAGCGCTCAGTTTTGTGGAGTGGCTGAGATGGTGGGACCTGTTGACTTTGATAAAAGTGTGGATTATTGGCTTCAGAATAAGTGGTCTGGGCAATTCCCTGTAAAGTGGCACATTATTAAAGATGTCCCCAATAGTCAGTTCCGCCACATTCTACTAAAAAGTAATGACAACAAGCCTGTTACTAACAGTAGAGATACTCAAGAGGTAAGGATGCATTTGAAGTTGACACTGTATGGTCACTTTTGCTTGCTGATCAGATTTTTGGTGTGTCCGGTTGCATTCATATATTAGTTTCATCTTGGTTATTTTAACTAGAGCTAATGAGGTGATTGTGTTAGTCCATAATTGAATTCTATTTGACCAAAGCTAACATGAAACTAGTCTACAATTCCAGTGCTCACTTGTTTTTTTTTTTTTTTTTCTCTCAAGTAGATACTTGGGTGTACTTACGATTTTTGTTGAAATGTAAGATGTATAACTGGATAAACTCAATGAGACAATGTACATTACAGAGCTAGAAGATAACCAACCTTGTTTCCATTTGAATTTGTGAATTGGCATGCATTGCATTAACATCAACTTGTCATGTAAGAGGTATTGAGCATGCAAGCAAAGTCGCACATGCATTGCTGATATGTAAGACCTGATGATGCGTCCTTCCTATGAATCCAGTTTCTGCACCATTGTACTTATTTTGTCTGAGTGTGGTTACATCAAGTAAGGTATAATCTTTCTTGTCTTTCATTGCAACGCGATTGAATGGTATCTGAAGCTGCTGCATCAAATAATATTTGCAGGTGGAGTTTGAACAGGGCATTGAGATGATAAACATTTTCAAGAATTATGAAAGTCATTCTTCAATCCTTGATGACTTTTATTTTTACGAAGAGCGGCAAAAAGCAATGCAGGAAAGGAAGGCCAGGCAGCTAACTAGCCTAGTGGCTTCCGATGATTTAGTGTGTGAAGCATCAAACCTCGTCTCACTCCCTAATGATATCGTGAAGAAAATGTCCAAGAGCTTTGCAGAAGTTCTTTTGTTAAACGAGAATGAGCAAGCAGGCGGAGGAACTGGAAAGGTGCTCTCTGCTGCCTGTGGAGGCCATGGTAGATAGGTGCAACTACAAATTTGGCCAACAAGGAAACAAATATGATGGGTAGGGAATGACAGTTTATACCTTTATACGCATATTACGAAAAGTGGGTTTAAATCCAACCAATGCCATCTCTTACGTTGATCTCGTGTTTGTTTCTTTATTATTTCCTGCCTCGCAAGTTTTGAGAAGGCACCTAGTTTGGGTTATCTTGGTTTATGGATTTTATTTGTTTAGATTAGATAGACATATTCTGCAGCAGTCCGTAAGATAGACTTGGTTCATAACTTTATATCGTATGTATACACTATATATACCTCAGCTAATATATCTAACTAATTTTATTCTTTACAAAAAGCAAAGGAAACTTACAAGGAGAAATGGTGAAGTTGTATGAAAAGGTTGGGAGTCTAATTCTCTAGGAGCCTGTCTGTCTTTGTGTGTGGATGGTGGGTACTAGGATAGCATTATAGACTGGACTTGGGTGGGCTTCACCTCTAGTCCTTTGCTCTTTTTCTTTCTTCAAATTTTAAACTTGCTGCGTTAGTTATAAAGGAAAATATAATAGAAAACAAAAAATTGGTAGAAAAGGTCCCAACACTCCAAAATGGGTATGGTAATTGTAGTTTGCACTCTGGGACTGGAATGCGGTATGTAGAGGTTCAGAACAGATTATTAGTAAAATTATGAGTATAGCAATATATTTTTAATGCCTTCAATCATGTGTAGCGGTGGTGTCTTTGTGGTATCGGCATGTGAGGCAGTTCTTGTCCAGACAAGTGTGTTCACTGTTCAGTGTTCTGGCTTCACGGGCCTAATGTCAGCCTCGAAATCGTATGATAATTGTTGGGTTTGAATTAGTTTTGAAAACGTTATGGTTAATGTCTAATAGTTTTTTTTTTTCCTCAAGAATTGAGCCGAATATCAAAGTCATTGGGCAGACCCAAATCCAATTTCATCAAGGTGGATTTTAATTTTATTTAAAGGGAGGGGTAAATTGCAACCAAAAAAGAAGTTTACAATTTAACACCCATGTTTAGTTTTGTTTTCATTTTGGTTACTATGATTCTATTGACAAACGGAATACCAACGGGCTGGCCAAATCAGCTTTTTTTTTCCCACCAAATCATTCTTTTTTTAATTTTCCACCATCCTCCGAGTACAAGCAACTAATACTCAACCTCGACACACTGCCTCCATAGTCGTTTCTCCATCATTAATCACCCTCAGCTCCACCTTCAACACCCACCATTCCGCTCTCATTCAATCTTGCCTCAACCCTCAATTTCCATCTTCAAAACTTTTATCATACTCTACACCTAAAGTCAACCACTGCCATACTCCACCATCCCAACTAAAAAAACCTAATAATTCTTATACCCAAACAACTTGCAGACCAAAACCTAAATTAACCAACAACCAAAGGAAAAAAAAAACACCTAAGAAGCTCCTTGTTTTGGAAGCCCCAAATCATAAACTGAAAACCCCAAAAAGGTCAGAAACGAAATAAACAAGCAAAAACAAATGAAGCATCTTAAGTTCGAATAGCAAGATCTAGGAGGTGGTTTGACGATCTGAACAGTGAAAGAGTAGCTCCAACCAAAAGGAGCAACACACTTCGGAACCAAGCCAACCAGACAGCTGCCAGCGGCCGACTTGCATTTTTGGCTTCGAACATTTCTTGGGTTTTCGAAGGATTCGGGCATCTTTCAAGGAAATCTAAACCATAGGGACAGAAGTCTATAGATCGGCGATCTCCGATTGACACTCCGACGGTGGCGGTAGATCTAACGGCGACTAGGGTTTAGAGTGATTTATAGTAAAATGTTAGTGACTAAAATTAGCAAAAAGAAAAAAGAAAAAGAGATGTATATTATACAAATCCAAAATAGAAAATAAAAAATATGATCTGGCCAACCACGTTGGAATTCAATCGGCTAATATACCCATAGTGGGTAATTTTTTTATTAAAATGAAAATTTATGATAATTGAGTGATTAGGTATAACTTATCTAAAAATTATGAATTTATTATAAATTAATAAATTGAACTAAAACCATTTTAATTTAGAAAAATCATAGTAAAATCCAACAAAATACTATAGTTGATATCCATTTTCTTTTCTTTCTCAATCACGGATGACATATGTTTATACATTCATTCAATCTAAATATAAAAAATAGAGATTTAGAACATATTAATCCGAAAATAATTAACCACCGTAAATCGCAGAATATGTACTAATATACTAAGTATCAGAATATTCAAACAATCACCCAAGTCGAATTATTATTAAAAAAAAAAAATCATGAAACAAGTACCTAGAGTTAACATCTCCCCTAAATATGATGATTGAAGTTAAGAAAGTAAGTACAAGAATGGTAAAATCATGTTGCAGGTGCAGCTGAAACAAAACACGAAAACAAAAGGAATTTCAAGCATTTTTAGTTCACTCCCATCCCATGCATGCACACCGCCTAAAACAGGGAAGCCAATCCCGGTGGGAGTGCATACAAAAATGATGCCGATGCAACCAGTAACGTGAAACCAACCAAGTGAGCAGTTTCTAACTTTGTTCCACCGGAGTTATTATCAGCATTCTCTGAAGCACTTGACGGTGTCCCGGTGGATGGCGTCGTCGGTGTTGAGGAAGAATTTGTAAATATAGCCGCGTCTGGTGAGTTTGGTGCTAATCCAAGAAGCTCTATTCATTCATTCCAAACACAACATGCACTAATTTTATTACATATCAAAGCAAAAGGAGAGAAAAGAGAGGTTACTACTTACTTGGGCAGTCAGTGACGCTAGCGTTCTTCAACTGGCAAGCAGAAGGAAGTTGAAGAAGCTTATCTTGCTGAACGCCTAAGCTCTTAAGATTCTGAGCCCCGGATGCCTGGGTCTGCTGAAGAATATAACACAAACACTTTGGTTCTTCTTCTTTTATACTCGAAACCGAACTGCAACACTCCTTTGAAGGTTTCTCCATCTTCCCTTGCGCAAAGCTCAAACAAGTCATCACGCTCTGTAAATCTTTGCTGCACTCTTTGGCTAACCCACTCTCATCACCCGCACCAACCACCACCACCAAACTCATCATCATCACCTTCACTGCCCAACCCTTTCCCATTGTTTGAGTTCAGAGTCTTCTTCACACAAAAATATCTTGGAACTACCTATGAATGCGTATATTTATGGAAGACTGAAATTTTAGGGTTTAGTATTAATGATGTGCATTTGAATGGAAAGAGAGGATTGTTTGTGGAGCGTTGATATGTCACACCTGATGTGGAATCAGCTGTGGTGATGTTAAGATATAAATGGAGGCCCCCTCTCATTAGTTGGGCGGCAAGCAGAGTAAGGTAGGGAGTGACAAGTTGTTGGTTTTACAAAGAGGAGTTTAAATGAGGTTGCGCTGGGCAGCCAACCGTGGTGACAATTGGTTGGTAAATTAATTAGAAATTTTATTTTAACATAGGAAAGTTTTAAACGTTTGCGGTTTGGAAATTGGAACTTCATTAATTATATAGGTTAGTGTGCTTAAAATTGGGAGCTGGATACTTAATTTAAATTGAGTCAAATATTTATTGCCACCTTAAAATATATAAATAAGATTAAGAATTAAGATTAAACAAGAAATGAATTATAGGTTTTATGGTTAAAGTGCTAGAATACTTTTCTAGACCCAAATTTAAGTGCCTATCTTTTCAATTTTTTTTTTTTTTTTTATTTTCGGCAATTTTGAGTAAACTACTTGTGTCGCACCTATGGTTTACTAACCCTAGATATGTAATCAATTCTTTCTCCTATTTTGGTTTTCACTTTGCCCATTTTTCAAATTCTTTTTTTTTTCTTTCATTCTTGCACCATATTTTCAATCTTTGGACTGTTGATTCTTTTTCTTTCATTATTGAATTGTTCCCCAGTCCTTTAATTTCTATTGGTATTCAGAATTGTCGTTAATAACATTTGATATTTTTGCCAAAAATGGTAAGTACACTTCATTTCAATGATTAAAATTGTAATTTTTTGATTTAAATGATTAAATTTCATAATTTTTTGATTTAATTAATTGATTTTTCGAATCTTGCCAAATCTTTGATAATATTGTTAAAATCTTGATATCAACCGTTAATTCATGTGTATTTATTGTTGAAGGATCGAACTAGGTAAAAATAATCTGAATTAATATGTACAAATATAAATATAATAAAATTATATAATAATATAATAAGATTTTTATAGATATATAATATTTTAAATATGATAGATATAATCAAACATCCTGTTCCAATAATAAATGGAAACAATTATGTTTGGTTTTTTATCTGTGTAAATTTTTATTTGTAATGGTTATACTGATTCATATATGTTAGTATAAAATTTTAATATTTTAAATTAAAATTTAATTTTGTATCTTAATTATTTTACTTTTTATATAACATTAAAATTAAAATATAATCACTTAATTAATTATTAAACATAATTAATATTTTTATACAAATAATTGTATATATATGTATATATATGCAATTGAGCTATATTTATATATAAAAGAATTTTTTAAAATACAAATAAATTCAAAATGATAATATTAAAACACACTGATTCTGATGTCTACGGGGATAAAACAAAAATGACACATTTATGTATAGGGTGGAAAGTAAAGGGTAATTACCCTAGGATCAAAATGTAGGTCAGTCTCATTTATAAGCTCCCATTATTGAAAATGGATGAGGTGAGTGTCCTTTCTGTTTTATAAGTTCAATGGCCTTAACGAAAGAGATAAATCTTATCTTAACATGATAGATGAGTTAATAGGATTAAGTATAAGCATTATATTGAATCGAGTGAAAATTTTTAAATTAATTGAGTTGATAAGTCTTATTTTATTATTTTAATTTGATTTGAATTTTTCAATTAAGTCGAGTAAAATGAAATTCAAGTCAAGTCAAACTGAATCGAGTAAAATTATTTTAGTTAAATTAAAAATTAAAAATTAAAATCTTATTCTAGTATAATTAATTTCATGTTAGACTATATAAATTTGAAACCATGTATATTTCAGAACTTTTCAAAGCAAAATAAGAAAAAATACTTTAGTATAACTTGAATCATTAATTAATTAATTTAGGTTCCAAAATTATTATTTTAGAAAATTTTAAAAATTTAACTTTTTTATATACTCTTTAGAATTTTTTAAAATTTTTATAATTTTTTAAAATATAAATTTTGGAACTTTTATAAAATTTTGAATTTTTGAAAAATATGTTGAATTTTTTAAAATTTTTGTTGAGAGAGACCAATTTTTAAAAATTCCTTTGTACATATCGTCCCACCCTATGCAATGTAATATGACATGTTTAAAACAGATCAATACAGTAGCATTTAATATGCTTTTGACAGAACAATGAGGTAGCAATCATTATGCTTATAACAATTCGATACAGTGGCAGATATTATGCTTAAAATAGATCGATTCAGTAACAAAAAGGCATGCTTATCATGTGTTCAGTTTAATGGTAACATAAGGTAGGTTGTACGTACAATCACAAATACAGACACCATAGGCATGTATATTTCATTAAAAATTCATGCAAATATATAATTTTAATTCAGTAAATCAATTCAAGGATTCTAACATTATTCATATTACCAGGGACTTAATTGAATAAAATAAGACACTAAAAATAGTTTAGGAACCATTCAAAGACTAAATTGAACAAATCATAAAAGTTTTGAGCGAAATTGTAAAACATGGGGCACATGGCAGTGTGGCCAGGTCATGTGGAATGTTATAGACTGTGTAGATGGGTTATACGGCCGTGTGACTAGGTCGCGTAACAGACTGTAGGCATGTGAAAATTTCAAAATCAAGCTATAGGGGAGACAAGATCATGTGGAAAGCTGTGTGAAGGGTTCTTAGTCATGTGAAATTTGAATTACCCTAGGGTTTTAGAGGCACGTGATCGTGTGAGGGGTCGTGTGGTCCACATGCCCGTGTGACAGATTGTGTGACCCTAATCCTAGGCACAATTTGCCCTGATTTGCTTGTAAAAAAACACATACCTGTCACCAGGATCCTGAATGACGTTCTTCGTGATTAAGAATGGTTTGTTTCACCTAAATCAAGTCCTTGAACGACAAATTTCGCATGAGTTAACATTGGGTATCAAGATTCTATGATATTATCAAAATATTTTGGCAAGAACCGACAAAGAATGTTTTATCGATTGCAATATTATTATTAAATAGAAATTTTATAAGGACTCAAGATCAAACATTCGGATTGAGATGTACTGTAACATCCCAAATTTAGCTCCATAAAATTTAGAAATATATTAAAAATAGGGAATTGACCTACTGGTTAGTCATTAAATGTGAAAGCTTGAAAGTTAGTTGGAGGTCTCAAGTTCAAGTCTTAACTCTTACAAAATAAATAATCTTTTTGCAAATTCCCTTTCTTTTTTTTTATGTGTTGGCATCCAAGCTTAGTAAACCTAGATATAAAGACATGTTTTTATCAAAATAGTCAGCACTTTAACCCATTTTCTTCTACCTTAGCCGTCCCTAACCCCCTCTCCCTTACTTCACCTTTATTTTTTTTCTTTTCCTTTTTTCCTCTATTGTTGTCGTTGTCTACACTTCTCCTTTTACAATCTTCTTCTTCTTCTTATTTTTACGTCAAGATTATGCACCATCAAGATTGTGCACCATCTCCTTTACTATATTGCTACAATTTTCCTCAATTAAATCAGCCCTAAATCTGAAATTTTGAACTCCAAGATCGATCCAAACATCGCCTAGAAAGTGCCATTGTCGTTTCTCTCGACTAGCTTGTGTTAGGTCTCTTCTCTCTTCAATTTTTTAATTAATATTGTCCATTAAAAATATAAATTTCTAGATCTGGAATTTAGGGGATTTTAAATGTTTTTAAAGGTATTTTCCAAATTTTAATAAGGTCTCAAACTATTTTTAAAATTCAGCCCCAAATTCGGCCACCATGGGTGGTGGTGTGTGCGCATATGTGTAGAATAGGGGGCTGTTTTGTCTCTTGAATCTTTCCCAATTAATTCCAGCCTTAATTTGAGTTCTTGAACCCTCCTAATCAGTTATTAAAGCGATGTCAATTAGGGAAAAATGTTCTTGATCATTTAGGCATTCGAAACTCACAAATCGGGAAGTGTTACTGCAGTTAAGCGTAAAATTAATTGTTGTTTCAACATAGTTGTAAGGTAAATTTTATGGATTTATTAAATGAAGGAATTTAATAATTATTAGCTACTGATTTTCTAATATATTTTGGAATTAGGAATTAGCGTTTAGGGTTTAAGATCCAAACGCTTCGAATCAACCGTAAAGTCGAAGAACAATTGTACGTACGGTTTGTGTAACACCCTACACCTGTGCCCACACCAGTTTGGAATATGAGGCATTACCTAACAAAAACTTATGCATAAAAACGTCTTCTTAACACTAAAACGTGGTCAAATTAAAAATTTTTCAATTTTAGATATAAACTCCTCAATAAGAGCTTACGGGGTTTAAAACATTCATTAAAACCCATAAGGAATTTGCATCATCACATTGAATAATAATTAGCATTAGCCAACATTCATGCCCTATACAAAATGAGTATCATAATCACATATGAGCCAACACATTTTGGCTACTTAACAAAACGCTAAACAAAGGACTTGAGTCCCTATACATGCCAATAAACAAAACAATTAAACTAACTATACCAAGGTCTTAAGAGATAGTGTGATCGAAGCTTTTGACGTTACTGGATCCCTGATGCTAGCTTGGCGGCACTATAAGGAAAGAAAAGAAAATAAGGTAAGCATGTAAGCTTAGTAACTACATATATGCAAGTAAAGTGTAATTAAAAGAGAACATATTTATCAAATGATAAATTGACATGCATAAAAGATTTGAGTCACTTAGACTTCTTGATCTTATTCTTCCTTTCATTCATATATGCTTAAAGACATCTCATCATAGACTCAAGCTTTATCCATGAGTTCAGTCTACGTACCTCATCAAATTTCAACCAACTAAATCTTTGCATTACCCATTGAACGCTCGGAATACATAGGAATACATAGGGAATTTTCATATAAATGCGATATAGATAGTTAGGGCTACCTCATACTATGATATGCTCACATTTGAGCTACTCACGAGCCTTTTTATCAAGAAAGGACTAGGACCCCATGGCTATTATGTAACATTCGCTCATTGAGCCACTCACGGGCCTGTGCACAAAGCCAGTACCTGGACCCACGTTACCTATAAAAATCATCTCATGAACTCAGACTCAACTCATGAGTTTGGACCACATCTTCGTATCCTATGCTATATCTAGGGTTCAACAAGATTTCATGGTTAACCGAATAGCATCGCATTGCTCACAACGTATTATACTCGAAGAACATGTCATTTTCACATTCATGGCAACAATTTAAACTTTAGATACATAACCACAATAAGCTAATTGCATATGTATATTATCAAGGTATTTTTAAGTAAGTTTTGTTAACACATTATTTACATATGTACTTACCTCGATACAAAATGATGAAGATGAGCTTAATCCGCATGAACTTTATTCTTACCCCGATCAAGACTCGAATCACGTTTCTCTTGATCTAAATTAATAAAATTCATTTATTTCATCAGCACATCGATTCATACATTCAAATTTCATAATTGGGCAAAATGACTATTTTACCCCTATGCTCGAAAATAATTTTTTTTCAAACTTGTTCATATAATAAGGCTAGTCGAAACCTTTTTACTCTTATAGAAATCCAAAATTTCTACTATCTTACACATTTATCATCTATTTTACAACTTATACAAAATAGTCCCTAATAGGGTTTTCATGAAAAATCCCTTCACAAAAGTTGTTTATTACCCATCTAAGACTCATATTCTTCCATAAAATTTCAGTTATCAACACACATGCTTTCATGGTAAAACCTTAGACTCTTGTCAATCTTGCAACATAGTCCCCTCATTTGAAAGCTCATGCTTCAAGGGTTCAAAAATGTAAAAATCATTAAGAGAACTCATGAGAATCACTTACTTGTAAAGGCTTAGAGTTCCTGAAATTTTTAAGCTCAAAAACCCCTCTAATGGCTAAAAATTTCGGTGGTAAGAGTAGAGAATGAAAGGATGAAGTCATCTTGTCTTATTTTATTCAATTAAGTCACCAAACCACCTAAACTTTTGACTTTTTGACCAAATTGTTCCCTATGGCCGGCCAAGCTCTTAGGAAAGGGTCTAATTTCCCTTTAAAAACCCTCAAATTAAGGTTCATAGCAATTTAACACCTTTAGCTAACAATTTAAGATTTTTTTAGTTTATGCGATTTAGTCTTTTTTCACAATTAAGCAAGCAATTGCTAAAATTAATTCACCAAAATTTTCATGTACTTATATAATCATGCTACAATACATAAAATAATATATAAAAAATAATTTCCTTAACCTCGGGTTAGTGGTTTCGAAACCATTGTTTCGACTGGCCCCAAAGTCGGGCTGTTACAATTCTCCCCCTTTAGGGATTTTCGTCATCGAAAATCTTACCGGTAAAAAGGTTTGGGTATTGGCTTTTCATGATTTCTTCGGGTTCCCATGTGGCCTCTTCAACCCCATGTCTCTGCCATAACACTTTCACAAGGGGAACTCTCTTATTTCTTAGTTGCTTAACTTCTCGAGCTAGGATCTTAACAGGTTCCTCACTATAAGACATATTCGATCTAATCTCTACTTCAGTCAGAGAAACCACATGTGAAGGGTCCGAATGGTATCGACGTAGCATGGACACATGGAATACATCATGGATCTTTTCCAATTCTGATGGTAAGTCTAACCGATAGGTTACCTTCCCGATTTTCTCAATCACTTCATATGGTCTGATAAAACATAGACTTAGTTTTCCCTTTTTACCAAATCTAAGAACCTTTTTCCACGGAGATACTTTTAGAAATACCTTATCATCGATTTGAAACTCAATGTCTTTTTGTTTCAAATCCGCGTAGGATTTCTGTCTATCCAAAGCGGCCTTTAAACAATCATGAATAACCTGAACTTTTTCTTCGGTTTCTTTAACTAAATCGACCCCGTGAATCTGACTATCTCGAAGCTCAGTCCAATACAAAGTCGTTCGGCACTTACGCCCATACAACGCTTCATAAGGTGCCATCTTTAAACTTAACTGAAAGCTGTTATTATAAGCAAACTCCACCAGTGACAAATACCTTTCCCAACTACCCTGAAATTCCAATACACAACATCGGAGCATGTCCTCCAAGGTCTGAATTACTCTTTCTGATTGGCCATCGGTCTGCGGGTAGAAAGCGATACTATAATTCAACTTTGTTCCCAAAGCCTCTTATAACTTTTTCCAAAACCTCGAGGTAAATCTCGGGTCCCTATCTGAAATAATCAACAAGGGTACCACATGTAGTCTCACAATCTTAGAAACGTACAAGTTAGCCAATCTCTCAAGGGAGTAGTCAGTATGCACTGGTATAAAATGTGCCAACTTTGTTAGCCTATCGACAATAACCCAAACAGCATCCTTTTTCTTCGCGGTTACCGGCAAACCCTTCACGAAATCCATAGTAATTCGATCCCACTTCTATTCGGGGACCATAATAGGCTGAAGTAGACCTGAAGGTACTTGGTGCTCGGCCTTCACTTGTTGACATACTAAGTATTTGGACACGAACTTTGAAATATCTTTTTTCATCCCTGACCACCAATACATTTTCTTTAAGTCGTTGTACATTTTTCGTACTCCCAGGGTGTACTGATAAACAACCACTGTGTGCCTCATCTAAAATCTTCTGAATCAATTCGGTGTCCTTAGGAACACAAATCCTATCCCGAAATCTCAAACATTTGTCGGAACCGACCAGAAAATTCAATTCAACATTCGACTCGCACTGGGTTCTTTTGGATAGAAATTCGCTATTACTCTTCTAAGCCTCAAAAATTTCTTGAAGAAAAGTCAGTCTAGCTTTTAACTCTGCTAGAACCGAACCATCCTTTGACAAGGTCAATCGGGCATTCATTGCTCTCAAAGCAAACAATGATTTTCTACTTAATGCATTGGCGACCACGTTCGCTTTTCCGGAATGGTAATCTATAATCAACTCATAATCTTTTAATAGTTCCAACCATCTCCGTTACCTCAGATTTAAATCCTTTTGGATCATCAAGTACTTAAGGCTTTTATGATTGGTGTATACATGACATCTTTCTCCGAACAAATAATGTCGCCAGATCTTCAAAGCAAATACTATGGCGACCAACTCTAAATCATGTATTGGATAGTTCTTCTTGTGAGGTTTCAATTGTCTCGAGGCATAGGCCACAACTTTGCCCTCTTGCATAAGTACACATTCCAACCCATTTAGAGAAGCATCACTATAAATCACGAATTCTTTTTCTGATTCGGGTTGTACTAGCACGGAAGCCTTAGTCAACAACATCTTCAACTTCTCGAAACTCTGTTGACACCTATCTGACCATTCATACTGAACTCCTTTTTGCAGCAGCCTTGTCATGGGAGTCGCAATCATAGAGAAATCCTTTACAAAACGCTTGTAATAATCGACCAACCCTAGAAAGCTTCTAAATTCAGTCACATTACTTGGCGATTTCCATTCAACAATAGCAGAAACCTTGCTGGGTTCAACCCTAATACCATCGCTCGAAACAATGTGGCCCAAAAAGTTGACTTCTCTAAGCCAAAACTCACTTTTGCTAAATTTGACATACAACTGATTATCCCTTAGAGTCTGCAAAACAGTTCTCAAGTGTTCGGCATGTTCTACCTTGTCTCTAGAGTAGATCAGGATATCATCTATGAATACAACTACAAACTTATCTAGATATGACTGAAATACTCTATTCATTAAATCCATAAACATGACAGGGGCATTTGTTAAACCGACAGGCATGACGAGAAACTCATAGTGGCCATACCGCATCCTAAAAGTAGTTTTAGGCACATCTGCCTCTTTAACTCACAGTTGGTAGTAGCCTGATCTCAAGTCTATTTTAGAAAACCATGTGCTCCCTTCAGTTGGTCAAACAAGTTGTCAATTCGTGGCAACGAGTATTTGTTCTTGATCGTTCTCTTATTTAACTGTCGGTAATCTATACATAACCTCATAGATCCATCTTTCTTTTTCACAAATAACACTGGAGCACCCTACGATAAAAAGCTTGGTCTCACAAAACCCTTGTCGGTCAATTCTTGCAACTGTGACTTTAGTTCTTTCAGCTTAGTCGGAGCTATCCGATACGAAGAAATCAAAATAGGTGTTGTCCCTGGTATTAGCTCTATTCCAAATTCAACCTCTTTATCAGGGGGTAACCGAGGCAATTCTTCCAGGAATACATCTGTAACACCCCGTACCCGAGTCCGCTACCGAAATCGGACACGAGGGGTTAACGGCTTAAACCATTCACTTTCACAGTCCATTTTAAAAATTTTCCAGGCAGTTGGCTAACCGCGTCACTGTCACTTTAAAAAAAAAATCATATCTTGAGTTCCAAAACTCGAAAACCAGTTTCGTAATTTTTCCCTGAAACTAGACTCATATATGCATCTAAAAATTTTTTTCTAGAATTATTGGTCAGGCCAATTAGTACAGTTTATTGGTTAAAGTCTCCCCTGTTGCAGGGATCGACTACACTGACCTTCGTGCGTTACGAATTGGATATCTCCCTGTACAGGGCTTCAATACTGATGCCGTTTGTTTCTATAGAAACTAGACTCAAAGAGGAATCTATATATATATGTCATGACTCCTAATTATCTCTGGTTAATTTAAAATGAATTTCCAAAGTTGGAACAGGGAATCTAAAAACCGTTCTGGCCCTGTCTCACGAAAACTTAAATATCTCTTAACATACTGTTCATATGATCATTTCGTTACTTTCCTATGAAAATAGATTCATCAAGGTTCGACTACATAATTTATTCACTATTTAATTCCCTTTCTACTATTTTTAGTGATTTTTCACATTCACGTCACTGCTGCTACCAGCATCTATTTTTAAGGTAAACTTTACCTATTTCATGATCCTTCATGGATCAACTAGAGTTTGTCATACATATACCAAAAGTGATCATGAATGACCATTCCCATGGCTAACCGTTACCAACATTTCCATACCTCTTGACAAACAACATACAATGATTATAATGCTATGATCAAAGTATATCTAAGCCATTTTCGCATGGCTATCCAAATTTACACAAAACCGAAGGGTACATGACCTACACCAAAAGGGTAGTCCTATACATTAACCAAGATATCCTCTCACTACTAGTCTATTCTATACATGCCATAAGATATTCCAAAACATAGCAGTACCAAACAGTGGATAGTGATAGTGTGACTAGTTCTTTGACGATCCCCGAGCACAGTAGCTTCCAAATGAGATCTATAAAACAGAGGAAACAAAGTACACTGAGTAAGCATTACAATGCTTAGTAAGTTTCAAGCAGCGTCAACAGATAACAATCAAGTTATAACATAGTTGTTCGTATTTCTATTTCACTCTTCCTTCGGCATACCACCCTTTATCCAAATATGCACATCTCATCATAATCATAGGAATAGTCTCATAGATTGCTCTCGATACATCACATAACTACCTTATGGTTTAGTTTAAATCAAGCTCACATATAAACTTGGAGTACATACCTGTTTAACCTTTCGCATTGCGTATTTTTATAAGCAATTCTTATAAAAGAAGTCTTACCCGGACATAATCTCCACACGTAGTCATCGGGTCTTACCCGGTCATAATCTCCACACGTAGTCATCGGGTCTCACCCGGAACATATTCCAAGTTAAATGTACATTTAATCACATGTTACAACATTCACATTAGCCATTCAGCTTTGCCACATATGCATATCACACATATATTTTACATTAGCCATTAGGCCTTATCACATATACATACACTTTCACATTCACCACATCGGCCATTAGGCCTTACATACACTTTCACATTCACCACATCGGCCATTAGGCCTTATCACATATACATACACTTTCACATTCATCGCATTGGCCATTCGGCCTTATCACACACATATGTATATCATACATATTTCATATTTTCTTGTACATCAATTTCAGCAATAGCTTATAAGCAACTCAAATAGTTTCATCAAAGTTTACAACAAAATCACATATTCACTACAAGCAGTTTTTCTGACCAACAGTCACTAAGTTGTTTATAACTGGAGCTACAAAACTCAAAATCAATTGCCGTTAATTTTCCCGAATGTAGACTCATGTATCTTTCACCCATAAAATTTTCAGAATTTTATGTTTGGCCAATCAATACCAGATTTTTCTTAAAGTTTCCCTGTTTCATTGTTTAACTAATCTGACCACTCTTCCCTACTTAATCAATTTTTCATTGTACAGAATTCATAATGTGTTCTATTTGGTTCCATTTGAAACTAGACTCATTAAGGAGTCTAAGCATATAAATCTTATCTTATAACCATTTTTTTACAAATTATAATGATTTTTCAAAAATAGAACAGGGATTTCGAGTCATTCCGACACTGTCCCGCACAACTTTAAATATACCTTCATAGGAAATTCCTTTGCTTACATAGTTTCTTTTATAAGACACTAGATTCAATAAGCTTCATTTTCATATTTTATTCAACTTCGAACTCGCCTTCTACAATTTTTGGTGTATTTTCAAAGTTACAACACTGCAGTAACTCAAATCTGTCAAGACTAGTTCGGCACTTAAACTATATAAATTCATCCTTCTCGCTACTAAGTTTATACAATCTTCAAGTATACTAAAGTAAAGTTCAAACACTTGAGAACTTACCTCGGATATTGTTGAACAATTTCAAAACGGCTATTCAATTATATTCGCCTTCCCGCTATGCAAGATTGATTCCTTGAGCTCGTGAACTAAATCAACCAATTCAACAACTCAATTTACATTCGGCAATGTCATCACATACATAACAAAATTAGATTCATTTCTTAAACCATCCCCGCAATTCACCTTCCAAGAACCTTGATTCACTTTAAGCTAAACCACTTCATGGTATACATTTACACATTCGCTAATATAAACAAGGTTAGCACTTAGCGAAATAATTTCTTTAACATTTTAAATTTCAGTCGGTCTAATCTCCATATCAACTACTAATTCACAATGAGAATCAAATCCAAAATCAGCTACTATAATATATATCTAAATGCCATGTAGCTACTTAGTTGATTATCAATTATCACTTAATTCACATATTAACACATAACATCTCACATTAGCAATTCATTTGTATTATTCAATACAAGCTCAACATGCAACCTCATCCCTTTAGTTTTCCATTCAATAATCGAACACAAAGATCACATGCCTAACTCACTATCCAATCTTGATTTCTAACACAAATACTCTCCCTTAACCGAATGTCCATAACCAATTTGCAAAACATTTTCACTTCAACATAGCCGATTGTCATTAAGCAATTAAGCCACATCTATTCAATTTTACCAAGCTCAACTTATCTATAATCAACCTTCAATACTCTAAAGCATCAAAACAACATAAAAAAATACAACCATCCATGACCGAATGTCATCTTCATAAATTTACAAAACATTTGCCATGAGCTAGCTTCTATACTTGATGACCACTCCAAATATACAAAGATTTTCAATGAAAGAGCATTAATCATACCTTAATCCCAAGAACCACCTTGGCCGAACTTCCCTCTTCTTCCTCCTTCAATTCACGGCCAAGAAGAACCAACTTCTTCTTTTCTTTCTTTCTCAAGTCACGACTAAAGGGGGAAGAACATGGATGAGACAACTTTTTTTTTCTCATCACCCTTCCCATTCATTTCTTTATTACAAACCCTTTATTCTTTTCTTTCTCCCATAACCCACTAACACAACATGTTTCCAACATGTTTCACCCCATATCATTTTGTCCATCCTCATGCTCATGGCCGCCACTACTAGTTAGGGGGAAAATTGACATGCAAGTCCTCCTTTTGACTACATGCACTATTAGATCCTTGTAGATTAGCCTATCACATTTCAAAAGTGTCACACAAGTCTTTTTGACTAAATTCACATGCAATTTACTAAATCGAAGCTTAAAAATTTTTGCACATTCATATTCACATATTTTAGACCATAAATATCACATTCAAATAATTTGGTGACTCGGTTTAGCGGTCCCGAAACTGCTTTCCGACTAGGGTCACTTTAGGGCTGTCACAACATCCACATACTCACTTACAACCGACACTGACTCAACCTTCAATTTTGATTCTTTTGTATTCATTACAAAAGCCAAATAAGCTTCACATCTTTTCCTTAAACATTTCTGGACAGGCATTGCAGATATTACAATAGGCAAGTTTCTCGATTCACCTGATTCAATCCAAAGGGTTTCACTATTTTCGTATTTCAATTTAATAGCCTTTTGTCTACAGTCTACTACAGCATCATGGAATGTCAACAAGTCTATACCCAAAATGACATCAAACTCGTCAAATGGTAACAACATCAAATCGGCCGGAAAACAATGACCCTTAACTACCAAAGGACATTTCTTACATACCTTATCGACTACCACATATTTGCCTAATAGGTTCGACACTTTAATCATAAACTCCATAGACTCAACAGGCATATTCATGTTAAACACCAACTTCATGCACACATAATGAGTAGAGCCAAGGTCAATCAAAACAATAACAATATTATTGTAAAGAGAAAATGTACCGGTGATTACATCAGGAGAAGATGCATCTTCACGTGCACGTATGGCATAGGTTACAGCTGAAACCCTAGCTTCAGACCTTACGGTGGTGTCTCTCGTCACATTCTTACTGCCAGCCCCAGCTCCTACATTCTTCTGAGGCCTTCCTTTAGAATTTGTGCCGCTTGGCCTTGTACCTTGAAATTTCTCTTTGTCAGTCATCTCGGGGAAATCTTTAATAAAGTGATCTTGAGAACCACATCGGAATTAGGATCCATCGTTCATCCTACACTTGCCGAAATGATGTTGACCATAATGTTGGCATTCTAGTTTGGAAGATCTGAAATTGCTCACATTTTCCATTGATGTCACCCGAGAATTAAAATTCGAATCTTGCTTCTTACGGTCTCGGTGTGAATGTCCCGCAGATGCGTGGGAATGAGAGTAGACATCTTTGGATTTCTTAGACTGAGATGGAAATGATCGCACGCCTCTTCCTTGCATCTCTAGTTTCAGCTTCAATTTTGTTTTTTCCTTGATTAATTCCTCGACTTTATAGGCCCGATCAACAAGTACCACGAACTCTTTCAACTCAAGGGCACCCACTGACAGTCTAATGTCCTCATTAAGTTCGTCTTCGAACCTTCTACACATCTTAGCCTTAGAGGATACACACTCCCGGGTGTACTTACTGAGTCGAACGAACTCTCTTTCATATTTAGTAACCGTCATGCGACCTTGCTTCAAATCGAGAAATTCTTTACACTTTTGGTCCATAAACCTCTCACTGATGTATTTCTTCTGGAATTCCTCTTGAAAGAACTCCCATGTGACCCTTTCGTAAGGCACCACTGAGATTAATGTCTTCTACCAGTAATATGCCGAGTCCCTCAACAACGATATGGTGCACTTCAAACATTCTTCAGTAGTGCAAGATAATTCATCGAATACCCTGATGTTATTCTCTAACCAGAATTCTTCCTTTTCAGAGTTATCATCTCTATTAGCACGGAACTTGTCGGCTCTTTGCTTTCGGATTTTATCCACTGGGGGTATATTTCGTCTCTCAAAGCCTGTACCCTGGGGTACTACGGGGACAGGTTGAGGGATAGGTGGGGGTGGAGAGGGTTGAGCATTCGGGTTCGCTTGGACGAACTCCGTGTAGCACTCATTCATCATGTTGAGAAAGGCCTCCCGAGCCCCTTCTCCTCCTTCCTGACTAACCGTGGAAGGTCGATTATCGGATGGCGCAGCCCTTTCAGCGGGAGTGGGTGCATTACTTTCTACGCCATTTGCCACAGTCTGATCGGGATCCATTACTATAAGAAAACACATTTAAAAAGGTCAGGAGCCGTCACACTATCACAATTTTATTTATGGCATGTATATCTAGACTCATACATACGCTACTTTAGTCCAAGAATCGACTAAATCGTAGTTCTGATACCACTAAATGTAACATCCCACACCCGTGCCCATGCCGATTCGAAATATGAGGCATTACCTAACCAAAACTTATGCATAAAAAAACATCTTCTTAACACCAAAACGTGGTCAAATTAAAACCCTTTCAATTTCAGATATAAACTCCTCAATAAGAGCTTACGTGGTTTAAAACATTTATTGAAACCCATTAGGAATTTGCGTCATCACATTGAATAATAATTAGCATTAGCCAACATTCACGCCCTATACAAAATGAGTATCATAATCACATATGAGCCAACACATTTTGGCTACTTAACAAAACCCTAAACAAAAGACTCGAGTCCCTATACATGCCAGTAAACAAAACAATTAAACTAACTATACAAAGGTCTTGAGTGATAGTGTGATCAAAGCTTTTGACGTTACTAGATCCCCGATGCTAGCTTGGCGCCACTATAAGGAAAGAAAAGAAAAGAAGGTAAGCATGTAAGCTTAGTAAGTACATATATGCAAGTAAAGTATAATTAAAAGAAAACATATTTGTCAAACGATAAATTGACATGCATAAAAGAATTGAGTCACTTAAACTTCTCAATCTTATTCTTCCTTTCATTCATATATGCTTAAAGACATCTCATCATAGACTCAGGCTTTATCCATGAGTTCAGTCTACGTACCTCATCAAATTTTCACCAACTAAATCTTTGCATTATCCGTTGAACGCTTGGAATACATAGAAATACGTAGGGAATTTTCATATAAATGCGATATAGATAGTTAGGGCTACCTCATACTATGATGTGCTCACATTTGAGCTACTCACGGGCCTTTTTATCAAGTAAGGACCCGAACCCCATGGTTATTATGTATCATTCGCTCATTGAGCCACTCACGGGCCTGTGCACAAAGCCAGTACCTGGACCCACGTTACCTATAAAAATCATCTCATGAACTCAGACTCAACTCATGAGTTCAGACCACATAATTTTCATGACATGCCCCTTTGTATCCTATGCTATATCCAGGGTTCAACGGGATTTCATGGTTAACTGAATAGCATCGCATTTGCTCGTAACGTATTATACTCGAAAAACATGTCATTTTCACATTCATGGCAACAATTTAAACTTTAGATACATAATCACAATAAGCTAATTGCACATGTATATTATCAAGGTATTTTTAAGTAAGTTTTGTTAACACATTATTTACATATGTACTTACCTCGATACAAAATGATGAAGACGAGCTTAATCCTCGTAAACTTTATTCTTATCCCGATCAAGACCCGCATCACATCTCTTGATCTAAATTAATAAAATTCATTTATTTCATCAGCACATTAATTTATACACTCAAATTTCATAATTGGGAAAAATGACTATTTTACCCCTATGCTCGAAAATCTATTTTTATCGAACTTCTTCATATAATAAGCCTAGCCAAACCCTTTTTACTCTTATATAAATCCAAAATTTCCACTATTTCACACATTTATCATCTATTTTACAACTTATACAAAGTAGTTCTTAATATGGTTTTCATGAGAAATCCCTTCACAAAAGTTCTTTATTACCCATCTAAGACTCATATTCTTCCATAAAATTTTAGTTATCAACACACATGATTTCATGGTAAAACCCTATACTCTTGTCTATCTTGCAAAATAGTCCCTTCATTTGAAAGCTCATGCTTCAAGGGGTCCAAAAATGTAAAAATCATTAAGAGAACTCATGAGAATCACTTACTTGTAAAGGCTTAGAGTTCCTGAAAATTTTAAGCTCAAAAACCCCTCTAATGGCTGAAAATTTCGGTGGTAGGAGAAGAGAATGAAAGGATGAAGTCATCTTGTCTTATTTTATTCAATTAAGTCACCAAACCACCTAAACTTTTGACTTTTTGACCAAATTGTTCCCTATGGCCGGCCAAGCTCTTAGGAAAGAGTCTAATTGCCCTTTAAAAACCCTAAAATTAAGGTTCATAGCAATTTAACACCTTTAATTAACAATTTAAGACTTTTTTAGTTTATGCGATTTAGTCCTTTTTCGCAATTAAGCTAGTAATCGCTAAAATTAATTCACCAAAATTTTCATGTACTTATCTAATCATGCTACAATACATAAGATAATATAAAAAAATAATTTCCTCGACCTCGTGTTAGTGGTTTCAAAACCACTGTTCCTACTAGCCCCAACGGCGGGCTGTTACAGTTCGCATTGATACAATGTAAGGAATCGAACTAGTTGTATTCATAAAATAGTTATTAATTAAAAAATGGGTTTGAACCATACGTTGGTAATTGCAAGTTGGTTAAGTGGTAAATTGATTGAATTTATATTGAATTTTGGTTTAGGATCATATAAAGGTTTATTAAGGAACATTAGAAGATTCACTAGGGTGTTGCGAGAAAGCGAAAAATAAGGAGTGGGTCCTAAACTTGTTAAATTTGTTTGATAATGATAAATGTCATGTTATATTTGATAAATTAGCTTGTTGATTTGTAACACCCCGAACCCGAGACCATCGCCGGTGTCGGACATGTAACACCCCAAACCCGAGACCATCGCCGGTGTCGGACCCGAGGGGTTAACAAGCCAAGTTCACATGTTTTGCCCACCAATTTGACATTTCCAGTCAGGCTGGAAAACTGCGTCACTGTCGCCTTAAAAATCATATCTCGAGTTTCAAAACTCGGAAACTGGTTTCGTAAATTTTCCCTGAATTTAGACTCATATATCCATCCATGGATTTATTTCTAAGATTTTTGGTCGGGCCAATTGGTACAGTTTATTAGTTAAAGTTACCCATGTTACAGGGATCTACTGCTCTGACCTTCGCGCGGTATAACTTGAATATCTCTCTGTACAGGGCTTTAATGCTGGTGTCGTTTGTTTCTAATGAAACTAGACTCAAACTGGAATCTGTACATATAAGGTATATCTCCTAATTATTTTTGGATAATTTATGGTGAATTTTTGAAGTTGCGACAGGGAACCCAGAAACCATTCTGGCCCTGTCTCACAATAGCTTTAATATCTCTTAACCTGTAACTCCTATGACCATTTCGTTTCTTCCATATGAAAATAGACTCATCAAGGTTCATTTACATAGCTTATTCACTATTTAATTCCATTCCTATGAATTTTGGTGATTTTCACATTCATGCCACTGCAGCTGGCAGCATCTGTTTTAAGATAGGACTTACCTATTTGGTAGTCTCCATGAATCAACTAGTCTTGCCATACATAGGTTCATATATGATCATTTTAACCATGCAAATGGCTGATCATATGACCAACATTCCCATTTCCAAGCCATAGCCACATCATGACACCAAATATATACATACAACCCACAATTTATCTAAGTTCATACTTCCCTTTTCGAGCCATTTTCGCATGGCCGTACATACTTACATTACAACATATTTAACAAACAAGAGGTAGTCCTATACATGCCATCTCAAGTTCAATCAAAAATTTATACCAAAATGGAGGCTTGATAGTGTGAATGACTTCGACTTCAACGATCCCAAATCCAATTGCTTGAGCGAAATCTAAAAAAGCGAGAGCCAAAGCAACGGGTAAGCATTCTTATGCTTAGTAAGTCTCAAGGAATATAATCAACTCTAATTACAGCAATACATTCACATAGCCAAATGCATCATTTCATTAATACACATTCTTACTTCACACTTCATCATTTTATGATTTCACAAAATATCAATCAATTCAATAACTGAAATTTATTAGTCGATTGAGCGAATGTTGCTCAAACATATCGACTTTCCAATGCACATATAACGTACCTTATCCTTTGGGCTTTTCGAGTGTACTAATTGAATTCATTACAGCAACCAACACTCACCTCCAGCCCAAGATTCTTCGAATATAACCGGATATAATCACGTGCACAAATGCCTTGGTCTTAGCCCGATAGAATGTCTCGCACGAATGCCTTGGTCTTAGCCGGATGTAGCCACTAGCACAATTGCCTTGGTCTTAACCGGATATAATCTCCAGCATAATTGTCTTCGGATTTAGCCGGATATCATTCAATTTCCATGAACACATACATCAATTATCATTGGACATACATAATTCATTTTCGTTACTAAGGCTCAAACGCAATTATAGTCGCAAGCATATTCGCCGGGACTTAGCCCGGTAGAATTCAAATACTCATGCATACATAATCAATAATCAATACACATCCATACTTTATTTCACACAATTCAAGTAGGGTCACTTCTTGAGGACTTACCTCGGATGTTGTCGAACGGCTTTTTCGGCTATTCGATCACTTTCTCCTTCCCTTGTCCGATTGTGGCCTCTAAGCTCTTCACTAATTCAAACAAATTCAATTTATTAAAACCTCATTGTGCTAGCTTTTGGCCGAATATGACAAGGAGTTTAAATGGTCATATGGCCACCCTTTAGCTTGAATACACAATGGTCATGCACATTTTATACTACATCAAGCAATTCAATACAATTTATTCGAGCATCAAGGAAATGCTAAGGCCTTCAATAGGCTACCCAAGGCCGAATATTCATGTACATGTTGAGGTCAATTTTGCACTTAATACCTCACAAAACAGCATGCAATTTACTAATTAATGCTTTGCACATTGTGGCCCAAAACTTATAATATAGCATCAAGCACCTACATGTGTGCTAGGTCAATTGTGCTTGCAATTTCACAAGCATTCTTCCACATCTTCTTCTTTAAACCAATATATTCATCACTTAGTTCATAACCAAAACATAATGTGCAATCATATATATGCATATATGAGCATGGCCGAATTTTCAAGGTGTCCATAGCCATCCAAAACACAAATTTTAACTAACATGCAAGAAGCATGAATCATGCTCAAGAATGCATCATGGCGAATATGACAATCATGCTCCTTTTCAACTTCAATCATGATAAAACAAAGAGAAAACTCAAAATCTTACTCATGAGTAGAAAATCCATCATTGCATGCATCATCATCAAGCTTCACACTTAGCATGCAATGGCTTTATCACCATAACAACTTTGGCCAAATACCATTTCCATGGCATAACAAAGATTTGAGCCATGGCTAACATGCACATCAAGTTAGCAACCAAGTCATGCATGAAACTCCTAACACAACCTCATACATACCTTAATCTTGATGCAAACTTAGCCAAATCTCCTTCTAGATCTCTTCCAAACCAAGCATGAAGCAAAAATCCTCCCCTTTTTCCTTAGTATTTTCGCCAAGAAGTGAAAATGGATGAGCAAAATTTTTCTTTTCTTTCCTTAGGACATTCGCCAAGAGCTATGGTGAAAGATGAACATTTTTTTTCCCTTTTTTTTTTCCATACTCTTATTTTATTATTTCTAACATGCACCACTAGCAAAACATGTTTAAGACATGTTTTCTTTTATATATTCATCACCATGGCGGCCACTATAGTCAAATTTGGGAATTTGACATGCAAGGACAACATTTCCTAGTGTGCATCAATAGGCCACTTCCACATTTGCCTATCTCAATTCTAAATTTTCTCACACAAGTCCTTTCTAGTGAAATTCACCTTTATAACACTAAATCAATCATCAAAAATGTCATACATGAATACTCACATATTATAGGCATCGAAATAAATTTTAAATTATTGTTATGCCTCGGTTTTGTGGTCCCGAAACCACATTCCGGCTAGGGTCTATTTTGGTGTCACAACTCCCCCTTCTTAACTAATTTTCGTCCCAAAATCTTACCGTAAATAGGTTTGGATATCGTTCTTTCATAGAGTTCTCGGTCTCCCAAGTAGCTTCTTCTATCCCGTGCTTGAGCCATAACACTTTCACTAGCGGAACCCGCTTGTTTCGCAACTCTTTCACTTCTCGTGATAGGATACGAATCGGTTCTTCCTCATAACTCATATTAGCTTGAATTTCAATTTCGATGGACTAATCACGTGCGATGGATCGGATCTATAGCGTCAAGCATCGAAACGTGAAAGACATCGTGAACCTTTTGAGTTCGGGGGCAAAATCAAGCGATATGCCACCGGACCGACTCGCTCGATATCTCATATGGTCCAATGAACCTCGGACTCAACTTGCCCTTACGGCCGAACTCGAGTATCTTTTCCAAGGCGATACCTTGAGAAACACTTTATCACCCACGATACTCGATATCCTTACGCCTCGGATCCGCGTCGACTTCGACGATCGGAGGCTATCTTCAGACTTTCACGGATTACTTTCACTTTCTCGCTCAAGATCCCTAATCAAATCCACCCGAAAATCTTGCTTTCACCGAGCTCACCAAAACAATGGCGTCGGCATTTACGACCGTATAAGGCCTCGTAGGGTGCCATCTTAATACTTGATTAAAAGTCGTTGTTGTAAGCGAATTCAATCAACGGCAAATACCGTTCCCATGAACCACTAAACTCGAGGACGCAACATCTTAACATATCCTCAAGTATCTGAATTATCCGCCGGATTGACCATCGGTTTGGGGTGAAAGGCGGTCTTGAAATGCAACTTGGTACCCAAAGCTTCTTGCAACTTTTTCCAAAATCGCGAGGTAAATCTCGGATCTCTATCGACACGATAGAAATAGGCACCCGTGTAATTTCACAACTCGAAACGTACAATTCCGCTTAATTTGTCCATTGAAAAATCCATACGTCGGGGGACAAAGTGGGCCGACTTAGTCAATCGATCTACCACGACCCAAACCGCATCCTTCTTACTTGCGACAATGGCGGTCCGGATACAAAGTCCATTGTGACTCGATCCCATTTCCACTCGGGTATCGTGATTGGTCAAGTAATCTCAAGGCACCGATGTTCCGCTTTCACTTGTTGACATATTAAACATCTCAAACAAAGTCTGAGATGTCTCGCTTCATACCATGCCACCAAAATCGACGTTTCAAATCATTGTACATCTTCGTACTCCCGGGTGGATTGCCATTCGGCTACAATGGGCTTCATTCGAATTATCGAAATGAGTTCAATTCTTTGGGACACACGACGACTTTTGAACCTCAAACAATCGTCATCGTCGATTTGAAACTCCGAGTCCTTGTTCGAACACACGCAGCCGCTTTTGCAACCAACTCGTCATCGACTTTCTAAGCTTCTCGAATTTGGTGTGTCAATAATGGTTTGGCTTTCAATTCAGCCACTAACACACCGTTGGATCGGATAGACAAGTGCACATTCATCGTCAGTAAAGTGAATAACGATTTACGACTCAAGGCATCCGCAACCACATTCGCCTTTCCCGGTGATAGTCAATGATCACTCATAATCCTTTAACACTCGAGCCAACGTCTTTGTCGCAGATTTAAGTCTCTTTGGGTCATCAAATACTTGAGACTTTTGTGATCCGAGTATACATGGCACCTTTCACCAAATAAGTAATGTCGCCAAATCTTTAAGGCGAATACGATGGCGGCCAATTCGAGATCATGAGTCGGATAATTTTTCTCATGTGGCTTTAATTGCCTCGACGATAGGCCACAACTCGACCTTCTTGCATTAATACGCAACCTAACCCAAGTAGAGAGGCGTCGCTATAGATAACAAACTCCTTGCGGACTCGGGTTGCACTAGAATTGGGGCTTCACCAAATAAGTTTTCAGTTGATCGAAACTTTTTGGCATTTCTCCGTCCATTCAACTTAACATCCTTTTGGAGTAAGCCATCATCGGCGTGGCTATCGTTGAGAAGCCTTTACAAATCGTCGGTAATAACCTAAGCCCCAAAAGCTTGAACCTCAAGAATATTTCTGAGGCTTCCAATTTAGTATGGCTGAAATTTTATTCGGTCGACTCGAATACCCGATGCATACCACATGACCCAAGAAGCTAACCTCTCTTAACCGTAACTCACACTTGCTGAACTTAGCATATAATTGCTTGTCCCGTAAAATTTGCAAGACTAACCGCAGTGTTCAAAGATGTTCGGTCTCATTTCTTGAATAGACCAAGATGTCATCAATGAACACGACTACGAATCGATCCAAATATGGTCTAAAGATTCGATTCATTAAATCCATAAATACCGCAGGGCATTAGTGAGCCCAAACGGCATCACTAGGAACTCATAGTGACCATATCTCGCTCAAGGCGCCTTGGGCACGTCTCAATCTCGGATTCGCAATTGATAGTAGCCCGATCTCAAATCTATTTTCGAGAACACCGAGGCTCCCTTCAGTTGATCGAACAAGTCATCAATACGTGGCAACGGATATTTGTTCTTTATCGTCGCTTTGTTGTCGACGATAGTCGATGCACATCGCATGGTTCCATCCTTCTTCTTCACGAACAACACCGGCGCACCCCAAGGCGAAAAACTCGGCAGCAAAACCTCTATCCACCAATTCTTGCAACCGAGCTTTCAACTCCTTTAATTCCGTTGGTGCCATACGATACGGAGCTATCGAAATTGGAGTGGTACCGGTACCAATTCGATGCCAAATTCTATTTCCGAACAGTGGTAAACCCGCAATTCCTCGGGAAAACATCCGGTATTCACAAACCACGCACAGATTCGGTTTCTTCTCGATTCCTTGTCATCGAAAGCACGTCGCAAGGTACGCCGCACCCTTTTCTTACGTATTTCGGGCCAACATCGCCGATATTACAGTTGGCAACCCTTTAAGTCCGTGGACTCAACCGAACTATTTCATTACTCGCGACCTCAAATCGATAGTCTTGCTCTTGCAATTTACAACCGCGTCGTGCATGGTCAACCAATCCAAACCAAGAATAACATCGAACTCATCGAACGGCAAAAGCATTAGGTCCGCTTGAAAACAAGAACCTCGGAACACTAGGGACTTTTCTTGCACACTTTGTTAACAAGCACGTAATGACCCAAGGGGTTTGACACCCGAATTACAAACTCAGTAGACTCAATAGGCAAAGTCTTACTGGATGCTAAGGTTTCACATATGTATGAATGAGTAGAACCAGGGTCAATCAAAGCAATCACATTTGTATTGAAAAGAGTGAAAGTACCAGTAATAACATCTGGAGAGGCAGCATCCTCGCGTGCACGTATGGCATAAGTCCTAGCAGGAGCACGAGCCTCAGATCTGATGGTAGCATCTCTAGATCCTCTCTGACCGCCACTGACATTGCCCATATTTCTAGGTGGCCTACCTCGAGCAATGGTAGCACCCGGGTTTGCACTCTGACTTACATTCTGTTCATGCATCCTCGGGCAATCCTTCATAAAGTGGTCGGCCGATCCACACTTATAGCAGGAGCGATCACGAAACCAACAGCTCCCGAATGCCATTTGCCACAATGTGGACACTCGCCTCTCTCGGCGATCATTTCCACCATCAGCGATCAAGTGACTCGTGTGGTCACAGGGGTCGATCGCGTCTCGTCTAGAAAAGCCCAAACGCCTCTAGACCGGCTCGCATCATCTCGAAATCTCTTCGATGCTTGTTGAAGAGACTTTCCGAGGACCTCTTCGAATTCTCCAATCCCCACATCAGCTTTTTGTTTCTCCTTTCTAAGCTCTTCTACTTTACAAGCTCGCTCAACAAGTACTACGAACTCTCGTATCTCGAGAATGCCAACAAACATCCTTATATCATCATTCAACCCATCCTCGGCGTTTACATAATAGCTTCGGACGAAATGCATTCTCGCAGATCTTGGCTAAGCCTCACAAACTTTCGTTCAGTAGTCGATGCGGACATAGAACCTTGCTTAAGATCAAGAAATTCCCTCTGCTTTTGGTCGATGAATCTCGATCGATATACTTTTTTGAACTCGGTTTGAAAGAATTCCCAAGTCACTTGCTCTCTAGGCACCACGTAAGTCGAGTACTCCACCAATAGTAGGCGGACTCGCGTAGCAAGGAGATGGTACACTTTAAGCACTCATCGGTGTGCAGGATAGCTCATCAAGCACCCGGATAGTGTTATCTAACCATAATTCAGCTCGCTTCGGCATCATCATCATCCGTAGCCTTAAATTCAGTGGCCCCATGTTTTCAATCCTATCGATTGGGGGCTTACTTGACCTTATTTGGTCACCACCGGAGGTATTGTAGGTCTTGGGGTTGCATTTGTCGGGAATGGAGGTTGTGGAACAGTAGTGTTGGTTCGAATGTATTGATTAAACCATTCGCTCATCACACTATAAAAGGCTTGCCTAGCCTCGTCATTAGGATTGCTGGCCATAGGTTGAGAGTCCGCATGGCGCTGTCCCTTGCGCGAGCAGCGCCACACTCTCCACATCATCAGCTATCGCTTCGGTTGGGATCGGGATCCATTGCTATAAACAAACATAAAGTCAAATTGTCGTAAATCATCACACTATCGATTCATCATTTAATGGCATGTATAGCTAGACCCCAAACACATCACGGTAGTCCTAGAATCGACTAAACCGTGGCTCTGATACCAATAAAATTGTAACACCCCAAACCCGAGACCATCGCCGTGTCGGACCGAGGGGTTAACAAGCCAAGTTCACATGTTTTGCCCACCAATTTGACATTTCCAGTCAGGCTGGAAAACTGCGTCACTGTCGCCTTTAAAAATCATATCTCGAGTTTCAAAACTCGGAAACTGGTTTCGTAAATTTTCCCTGAATTTAGACTCATATATCCATCCATGGATTTATTTCTAGGATTTTTGGTTGGGCCAATTGGTACAGTTTATTAGTTAAAGTTACCCATGTTACAGGGATCGACTGCTCTGACCTTCGCGCGGTATAACTTGAATATCTCTCTGTACAGGGCTTTAATGCTGGTGTCGTTTGTTTCTAATGAAACTAGACTCAAAATGGAATCTGTAAATATAAGGTATATCTCCTAATTCTTTTGGATAATTTATGGTGAATTTTAAAGTTGCGACAGGGAACCCAGAAACCATTCTGGCCCTGTCTCACAATAGCTTTAATATCTCTTAACCTGTAACTCCTATGACCATTTCGTTTCTTTCATATGAAAATAGACTCATCAAGGTTCATTTACATAGCTTATTCACTATTTAATTCCATTCCTATGAATTTTGGTGATTTTTCACATTCATGCCACTGCAGCTGGCAGCATCTGTTTTAAGATAGGACTTACCTATTTGGTAGTCTCCATGAATCAACTAGTCTTGCCATACATAGGTTCATATATGATCATTTTAACCATGCAAATGGCTGATCATATGACCAACATTCCCATTTCCAAGCCATAGCCACATCATGACACCAAATATATACATACAACCCACAATTTATCTAAGTTCATACTTCCTTTTCGAGCCATTTTCGCATGGCAGTATATACTTACATTACAACATATTTAACAAACAAGAGGTAGTCCTATACATGCCATCTCAAGTTCAATCAAAATTTATACCAAAATGGAGGCTTGATAGTGTGAATGACTTCGACTTCAACGATCCCAAATCCAATTGCTTGAGCGAAATCTAAAAAAACCGAGAGCCAAAGCAACGGGTAAGCATTCTTATGCTTAGTAAGTCTCAAGGAATATAATCAACTCTAATTACAGCAATACATTCACATAGCCAAATGCATCATTTCATTAATACACATTCTTACTTCACACTTCATCATTTTATGATTTCACAAAATATCAATCAATTCAATAACTGAAATTTATTAGTCGATTGAGCGAATGTTGCTCAAACATATCGACTTTCCAATGCACATATAACGTACCTTATCCTTTGGGCTTTTCGAGTGTACTAATTGAATTCATTACAGCAACCAACACTCACCTCCAGCCCAAGATTCTTCGGAATATAACCGGATATAATCACGTGCACAAATGCCTTCGGGTCTTAGCCCGGATAGAATGTCTCGCACGAATGCCTTCGGGTCTTAGCCCGGATGTAGCCACTAGCACAATTGCCTTCGGGTCTTAACCCGGATATAATCTCCAGCATAATTGTCTTCGGGATTTAGCCCGGATATCATTCAATTTCCATGAACACATACATCAATTATCATTGGACATACATAATTCATTTTCGTTACTAAGGCTCAAACGCAATTATAGTCGCAAGCATAATCGCCGGGACTTAGCCCGGTAGAATTCAAATACTCATGCATACATAATCAATAATCAATACACATCCATACTTTATTTCACACAATTCAAGTAGGGTCACTTCTTGAGGACTTACCTCGTATGTTGTCGAACGGCTTTTTCGGCTATTCGATCACTTTCTCCTTCCCTTGTCCGATTGTGGCCCTCTAAGCTCTTGAGCTAATTCAAACAAATTCAATTTATTAAAACCTCATTGTGCTAGCTTTTGGCGAATATGACAAGGAGTTTAAATGGTCATATGGCCACCCTTTAGCTTGAATACACAATGGTCATGCACATTTTATACTACATCAAGCAATTCAATACAATTTATTCGAGCATCAAGGAAATGCTAAGGCCTTCAATAGGCTACCCAAGGCCAATATTCATGTACATGTTGAGGTCAATTTTGCACTTAATACCTCACAAAACAGCATGCAATTTACTAATTAATGCTTTGCACATTGTGGCCCAAAACTTATAATATAGCATCAAGCACCTACATGTGTGCTAGGCAATTGTGCTTGCAATTTCACAAGCATTCTTCCACATCTTCTTCTTTAAACCAATATATTCATCACTTAGTTCATAACCAAAACATAATGTGCAATCATATATATGCATATATGAGCATGGCGAATTTTCAAGGTGTCCATAGCCATCCAAAACACAAATTTTAACTAACATGCAAGAAGCATGAATCATGCTCAAGAATGCATCATGGCGAATATGACAATCATGCTCCTTTTCAACTTCAATCATGATAAAACAAAGAGAAAACTCAAAATCTTACTCATGAGTAGAAAATCCATCATTGCATGCATCATCATCAAGCTTCACACTTAGCATGCAATGGCTTTATCACCATAACAACTTTGGCCAAATACCATTTCCATGGCATAACAAAGATTTGAGCCATGGCTAACATGCACATCAAGTTAGCAACCAAGTCATGCATGAAACTCCTAACACAACCTCATACATACCTTAATCTTGATGCAAACTTAGCCAAATCTCCTTCTAGATCTCTTCCAAACCAAGCATGAAGCAAAAATCCTCCCCCTTTTTCCTTAGTATTTTCGCCAAGAAGTGAAAATGGATGAGCAAAATTTTTCTTTTCTTTCCTTAGGACATTCGCCAAGAGCTATGGTGAAAGATGAACATTTTTTTTTCCTTTTTTTTTTCCATACTCTTATTTTATTATTTCTAACATGCACCACTAGCAAAACATGTTTAAGACATGTTTTCTTTTGCCCATATTCATCACCATGGCCGGCCACTATAGTCAAATTTGGGGAATTTGACATGCAAGGACAACATTTCCTAGTGTGCATCAATAGGCCACTTCCACATTTGCCTATCTCAATTCTAAATTTTCTCACACAAGTCCTTTCTAGTGAAATTCACCTTTATAACACTAAATCAATCATCAAAAAATGTCATACATGAATACTCACATATTATAGGCATCGAAATAAATTTTAAATTATTGTTATGCCTCGGTTTTGTGGTCCCGAAACCACATTCCGGCTAGGGTCTATTTTGGGCTGTCACAGGACACGAGGGGTTAACAAGCCAAGTTCACTTGTTTTGCCCATCCATTTGACATTTCCAGTCAGGCTGGAAAACTGCGTCACTGTCGCCTTAAAAATCATATCTCGAGTTTCAAAACTCGGAAACTGGTTTCGTAAATTTTCCCTGAATTTAGACTCATATATCCATCCATGGATTTATTTCTAGATTTTTTGGTCGGGCCAATTGGTACAGTTTATTAGTTAAAGTCACCCATGTTACAGGGATCGACTGCTCTGACCTTCGCGCGGTATAACTTAAATATCTCTCTGTACAGGGCTTTAATGCTGGTGCCGTTTTTTCTAATGAAACTAGACTCAAAATGGAATCTGTAAATATAAGGTATGTCTCCTAATTATTTTTGGATAATTTATAGTAAATTTTAAAGTTGCGACAGGAACCCAGAAACTGTTCTGGCCCTGTCTCACAATAGCTTTAATATCTCTTAACATGTAACTCCTATGACCATTTCGTTTCTTCCATATGAAAATAGACTCATCAAGGTTCATTTACATAGCTTATTCACTATTTAATTCCATTCCTACGAATTTTGGTGATTTTTCACATTCACGTCACTGCAGCTGGCAGCATCTGTTTTTAAGGTAGGTCTTACCTATTTGGTAGTCTCCATGAACCAACTAGTCTTGCCATACATAGGTTCATATATGATCATTTTAACCATGCCAATGGCTGATCATATGACCAACATTCCCATTTCCAAGCCATAGCCACATCATGACATCAAATATATACATACAAACCACAATTAGTCTAAGTCGATACTTCACTTTTTACGAGCCATTTTCGCATGGCCGTATATATATACATCACAACATATTCAACCAACAAGGGTAGTCCTATACATGCCATTTCAAAGTTCAACCAAAATTTATACCAAAATAGAGGCGTGGATAGTGTGGATGACTTCGACTTTATTGATCCCGAATCCGATTGCTATCGAAATAAATCTATAAAACAGAGAGCAAAAGCAACGGGTAAGCATTTTTTATGCTTAGTAAGTCTCAAGGAATATAATCAGCTCTAATTACAGCAATACATTCACATAGCCAAATGCATCATTTCATTAATACACATTCTTACTTCACACTTCATCATTATATACTTTCACAAAGTATCAATCAATTCAATAACTGAAATTCATTAGTCGATTGAGCGAATGTTGCTCAAACATGTCGACTTTCCAATGCACATATAACGTACCTTATCCTTTGGGCTTTTCGAGTGTACTAATTGAATTCATTACAGCAACCAACACTCACCTCCAGCCCAAGATTCTTCGGAATATAACCGGATATAATCACGTGCACAAATGCCTTCGGGTCTTAGCCCGGATAGAATAACTCGCACGAATGCCTTCGGGTCTTAGCCCGGATAGAATAACTCGCACGAATGCCTTCGGGTCTTAGCCCGGATATAGCCACTAGCACAATTGCCTTCGGGTCTTAACCCGGATATAATTTCCAGCATAATTGTCTTCGGGGCTTAGCCCGGATATGATTCAATTTCTCATGTACACATACATCAATAATCATTGGACATACATATTTCATTTTCGTTACTAAGGCTCAAACGCAAATATAATCACAAGCATATTCGCCTTCGGGACTTAGCCCGGGTAGAATTCAAATGCTCATACATACATAATCAATAATCAATACACATCCATACTTTATTTCACATAATTCAAGTAGGGTCACTTCTTGAGGACTTACCTCGGATGTTGTCGAACGGCTTTTTCAGCTATTCGATCACCTTTTCCTTCCCCTTGTCCAATTGTGGCCCTCTTAGCTCTTGAGCTAATTCAAACAAATTCAATTTATTAAAACCTCATTGTGCTTGCTTATGGCGAATATGACAAGGAGTTTAAATGGTCATATGGCCACTCTTTAGCTTGAATACACAATGGTCATGCACATTTTATACTACATCAAGCAATTCAATACAATTTATTTGAGCATCAAGGAAAAGCTAAGGCCTTCAATAGGCTACCCAAGGCCGAATATTCATGTACATGTTGAGGTCAATTTTGCACTTAATACCTCACAAAACAGCATGCATTTTACTAGTTAATGCTTTGCACATTGTGGCCCAAAACTTATAATATAGCATCAAGCACTTATATGTGTGCTAGGTCAATTGTGCTTGCAATTTCACAAGCATTCTTCCACATCTTCTTCTTTAAACCAATATATTCATCACTTACTTCATAGCCAAAACATCATGTGCAAACATATATATACAATATGAGCATGGCCGAATTTCAAGGTGTCCATAGCCATCCAAAAATACAAATTTTAATTAACATGCAAGAAGCATGAACCATGCTCATGAATGCATCATGGCCGAATATGACAATCATGCTCCATTCAACTTCAATCATGGTTAAACACAAAAAGAAAACACAACTTTGGCCAAATACCATTTCCATGGCATAACAAGGATTTGAGCCATGGCTAACATGCACATCAAATTAGCAACCAAACCATGCATGAAACTCCCAACACAACCTCATACATACCTTAATCTTGATGCAAACTTAGCCAAATCTCCTTCTAGATCTCTTCTAAACAAAGGAAATGAAGCAAAAATCCTTCTTCCTCTTAGTATTTTCGGCCAAAAGGAGAGAGCAAGCATGAACAAATTTTTTGTTTTCTCTTCTTGGTTGCACTCAAGCAATGGGGGGATGCTACTCTCTCACACATTTTTTTTTTTTTCTCACCCATGCTTAGTTGTTTATTATTTCTAACATCATCCATTAGTAAAACATGTTGGGAACATGTTCCCTTGCCCATAACCTTGTCATGGCCGGCCACTCCTCCTTAGGAAGGGATTATTTGACATGCAACTCCACCTTTTGTTAACATGTACTAACAAGCCATTTAAAATTAGCCTATCATATTTCACCATGTTTCACTTTGATCCCTATTTAATACTTTCTCATACAAATGGGTAAAATTAGAGAATGAAATTTCCACATATGCATGCACACACATAGTAAGCATAGAATATAACAATTAATTATTTTTATGACTCGGTTTAGTGGTCCCAAACCACATTCCTGGCTAGGGTCTATTTTGGGTCATCACAACTCTCCCCACTTAAGAAATTTTCGTCCCTAAAATCTTACCGTAAATAGGTTTGGATATCGCTCTTTCATAGAATTCTCGGTCTCCCAAGTAGCTTCTTCTATCCCGTGCTTGAGCCATAACACTTTCACTAGCGGAACCCGCTTGTTTCGCAACTCTTTCACTTCTCGTGATAGGATACGAATCGGTTCTTCCTCATAACTCATATTAGCTTGAATTTCAATTTTGATGGACTAATCACGTGCGATGGATCGGATCTATAGCGTCAAGCATCGAACGTGAAAGACATCGTGAACCTTTTTGAGTTCGGGGGCAAAATCAAGCGATATGCCACCGGACCGACTCGCTCGATATCTCATATGGCCCAATGAACCTCGGGCTCAACTTGCCCTTACTAGAACTCGAGTATCTTTTTCCAAGGCGATACCTTGAGAAACACTTTATCACCCACCGATACTCGATATCCTTACGCTTCAGATCCGCGTCGACTTCGACGATCGGAGGCTATCTTCGACTTTCACGGATTACTTTCACTTTCATTCAAATCCCTAATCAAATCCACCCGAAAATCTTGCTTTCACCGAGCTCGGTCCAAAACAATGGTGTACGGCATTTACGACCGCACAAGGCCTCGTAGGTGCCATCTTAATACTTGATTGAAAGTCATTGTTGTAAGCGAATTCAATCAACGGCAAATACCGCTCCCATGAACCACTAAACTCGAGGACGCAACATCTTAACATATCCTCAAGTATCTGAATTATCCGCTTGGATTGACCATCGGTTTGGGGGTGAAAGGTGGTGCTGAAATGCAACTTGGTACCCAAAGCTTCTTGCAACTTTTTCCAAAATCGCGAGGTAAATCTCGGATCTCTATCTGACACGATGGAAATAGGCACCCCGTGTAATCTCACAATCTGAGAAACGTACAATTCCGCTAATTTGTCCATTGAAAAATCCGTACATACGGGGACAAAGTGGGCCGACTTAGTCAATCGATCTACCACGACCCAAACCGCATCCTTCTTACTTGCTGACAATGGCAGTCCGGATACAAAGTCCATTGTGACTCGATCCCATTTCCACTCGGGTATCGTGATTGGTCAAGTAATCTCAAGGCACTGATGTTCCGCTTTCACTTGTTGACATATTAAACATCTCAAACAAAGTCGGAGATGTCTCGCTTCATACCATGCCACCAAAACCGACGTTTCAAATCATTGTACATCTTCGTACTCCGGGTGGATTGCCATTCGGCTACAATGGGCTTCATTCGAATTATCGAAATGAGTTCAATTCTTTGGGACACACAGACGACTTTTGAACCTCAAACAATCGTCATCGTCGATTTGAAACTCCGAGTCCTTGTTCGAACACACGCAGCCGCTTTTGCAACCAACTCGTCGTCGACTTTCTCGAGCTTCTCAAATTTGGTGTGTCAATAATGGTTTGGCTTTCAATTCAGCCACTAACACACCGCTGTCGGATCGGACGGACAAGTGCACATTCATCGCTCAGAAAGTGAATAACGATTTACGACTCAAGGCATCCGCAACCACATTCGCCTTTCCCGGGTGATAGTCAATGATCACTCATAATCCTTTAACACTCGAGCCAACGTCTTTGTCGCAGATTTAAGTCTCTTTGGGTCATCAAATATTTGAGACTTTTGTGATCCGAGTATACATGGCACCTTTCACCAAATAAGTAATATCGCCAAATCTTTAAGGCGAATACGATGGCGGCCAATTCGAGATCATGAGTCGGATAATTTTTCTCATGTGGCTTTAATTGCCTCGACGCATAGGCCACAACTCGACCTTCTTGCATTAATACGCAACCTAACCCAAGTAGAGAGGCGTCGCTATAGATGACAAACTCCTTGCCGGACTCGGGTTGTACTAGAATTGAGGCTTCAGTCAAATAAGTTTTCAGTTGATCGAAACTTTTTTGGCATTTCTCCGTCCATTCGAACTTAACATCCTTTTGGAGTAAGCCGTCATCGGCGTGGCTATCGTTGAGAAGCCTTTACAAATCGTCGGTAATAACCTAAGCAAGCCCCAAAAAGTCCGAACCTCAAGAATATTTCTGAGGCTTCCAATTAAGTATGGCTGAAATTTTATTCGGTCGACTCGAATACCCGATGCAGATACCACATGACCCAAGAAGCTAACCTCTCTAACCGAACTCACACTTGCTGAACTTAGCATATAATTGCTTATCCCGTAAAATTTGCAAAGACTAACCGCAGTGTTCAAGATGTTCGGTCTCATTTCTTGAATAGACCAAGATGTCATCAATGAACACGACTACGAATCGATCCAAATATGGTCTAAAGATCCGATTCATTAAATCCATAAATACCGCAGGGCATTAGTGAGCCCAAACGGCATCACTAGGAACTCATAGTGACCATATCTCGCTCAAGGCGCCTTGGGTACGTCCGAATCTCGGATTCGCAATTGATAATAGCCCGATCTCAAATCTATTTTCGAGAACACCGAGGCTCCCTTCAGCTTGATCGAACAAGTCATCAATACGTGGCAACGGATATTTGTTCTTTATCGTCGCTTTATTAAGGCGACGATAGTCGATGCACGTACCGCATGGTTCCATCCTTCTTCTTCACGAACAATCTTGGCGCACCCAAGGCGAAAAACTCAAAGAGCAAAACCTCTATCCACCAATTCTTGCAACCGAGCTTTCAACTCCTTTAATTCCGTTGGTGCCATACGATACGGAGCTATCGAAATTGGAGTGGTACCGGTACCAATTCGATGCCAAATTCTATTTCCGAACAGTGGTAAACCCGGCAATTCTTCAGGGAAAACATCCGGTATTCACAAACCACGGCACAGATTCGGGTTTCTTTTCGATTCCTTGTCATCGAAAGCACGTCGCAAAGGTACGCCGCACCCTTTTCTTACATATTTCGGGCCAACATCGGCGATATTACGGTGGCAACCCCTTTAAGTCCGTAGACTCAACCCGAATTATTTCATTATTCGCAAGACCTCAAATCGATAGTCTTGCTCTTGCAATTTACAACCGCATCGTGCATGGTCAACCAATCCAAACCAAGAATAACGTCGAACTCATCGAACGGCAAAAGCATCAAGTCCGCCGGAAAACAAGAACCTCGGAACACTAGGGACTTTTCTTGCACACTTTGTTGACAAGCACGTAATGACCCAAGGGTTTGACACCGAATTACAAACTCATGAGACTCAATGGGTAAAGTCTTCTCGGATGCTAAGGTTTCACATATATATGAATGAGTAGAACCGGGGTCAATCAAAGCAATCACATTTGTATTGAAAAGAGTGAAAGTACCGGTAATAACATCCGGAGAGGCAGATCCTCGGCGTGCGCGTATGGCATAAGTCCTAGCAGAGCACGAGCCTCAGATCTGATGGTAGCATCTCTAGATCCTCTCTGACCACCACTGACATTGCCCATATTTCTAGGTGGCCTACCTCGAGCAGTGGTAGCACCCGGGTTTCCACTCTGACTCACATTCTGTTCAAGCATCCTCGGGCAATCCTTCATAAAGTGGTCGGCCGATCCACACTTATAGCAAGAGCGATCACGAAACCAACAGCTCCCCGAATGCCATTTGCCACAATGTGGACACTCCGCCCTCTCTCGGCGATCATTTCCACCATCGGCGATCAAGTGACTCGTGTGGTCACAGGGTCGATCGCGTCCTCGTCTAGAAAAGCCCAAACGCCTCTAGACCGGCTCGCATCATCTCGAAATCTCTTCGATGCTTGTTGAAGAGACTTTCCGAGGACCTCTTTCGAATTCTCCAGTTCCCACATCACTTTTTGTTTCTCCTTTCTAAGCTCTTCGCTTTACAAGCTCGCTCAACAAGTACTACGAACTCGTATCTCGAGGATGCCAACAAACATCCTTATATCATCATTCAGCCCATCCTCGAAGCGTTTACACATAACACTTCGGATAAAATGCATTCTCGCTGCATCGGCTAAGCCTCACAAATTTTCGTTCGTAGTCGATGAATCGACATCGAACCTTGCTTAAGATCAAGGAATTCCCTCCGCTTTTGGTCGATGAATCTCGATCGATATACTTTTTTGAACTCGGTTTGAAAGAATTCCCAAGTCACTTGCTCTCTAGGCACCACAAGTCGAGTACTCCACCAATAGTAGGCGGACTCGCGTAGCAAGGAGATGGTACACTTTAAGCACTCATCGGGTGTACAGGATAGCTCATCAAGCACCGGATAGTGTTATCTAACCATAATTCAGCTTTCGCTTCGGCATCATCATCATCCGTAGCTTTAAATTCAGTGGCCCCATGTTTTCAATCCTATCGATCGGGGCTTACTTGACCTTATTTGGTCACCACCGGAGGTATTGTAGGTGCGGGGTTGCATTTGTCGGGAATGGAGGTTGTGGAACAGTAGTGTTGGTTCGAATGTATTGATTAAACCATTCGCTCATCACACTATAAAAGGCTTGCCTAGCCTCGTCATTAGGATTGCTGGCCATAGGTTGAGAGTCATTGGCGCTGTCCCTTGCGCGGAGCAGCGCCACACTCTCCACATCATCAGCTATCGCTTCGGTTGGGATCGGATCCATTGCTATAAACAAACACAAAGTCAAATTGTCGAAATCACCACACTATCGATTCATCATTTAATGGCATGTATAGCTAGACCCCAAACACATCACGGTAGTCCTAGAATCGACTAAACCGTGGCTCTGATACCAATAAAATTGTAACACCCGAACCCGAGACCATCGCCGTGTCGGGACACGAGGGTTAACAAGCCAAGTTCACTTGTTTTGCCCATCCATTTGACATTTCCAGTCAGGCTCGAAAACTGCGTCACTGTCGCCTTAAAAATCATATCTCGAGTTTCAAAACTCGGAAACTGGTTTCGTAAATTTTACCTGAATTTAGACTCATACATCCATCCATGGATTTATTTCTAGAATTTTTGGTCGGGCCAATTGGTACAGTTTATTAGTTAAAGTCACCCATGTTACAGGGATCGACTGCTCTGACCTTCGCGCGGTATAACTTAAATATCTCTCTGTACAGGGCTTTAATGCTGGTGCCGTTTTTTCTAATGAAACTAGACTCAAAATGGAATCTGTACATATAAGGTATGTCTCCTAATTATTTTTGGATAATTTATAGTAAATTTTTAAAGTTACGACAGGGAACCCAGAAACCGTTCTGGCCCTGTCTCACAATAGCTTTAATATCTCTTAACATGTAACTCCTATGACCATTTCGTTTCTTCCATATAAAAATAGACTCATCAAGGTTCATTTACATAGCTTATTCACTATTTAATTCCATTCCTACGAATTTTGGTGATTTTTCACATTCACGTCACTGCAGCTGGCAGCATCTGTTTTTAAGGTAGGTCTTACCTATTTGGTAGTCTCCATGAACCAACTAGTCTTGCCATACATAGGTTCATATATGATCATTTTAACCATGCCAATGGCTGATCATATGACCAACATTCCCATTTCCAAGCCATAGCCACATCATGACATCAAATATATACATACAAACCACAATTAGTCTAAGTCGATACTTCACTTTTACGAGCCATTTTCGCATGGCCGTACATATATACATCACAACATATTCAACCAACAAGGGTAGTCCTATACATGCCATTTCAAAGTTCAACCAAAATTTATACCAAAATAGAGGCGTGGATAGTGTGGATGACTTCGACTTTATTGATCCCGAATCCGATTGCTATCGAGCGAAATCTATAAAACAGAGAGCCAAAGTAACGGGGTAAGCATTTTTTTATGCTTAGTAAGTCTCAAGGAATATAATCAGCTCTAATTACAGCAATACATTCACATAGCCAAATGCATCATTTCATTAATACACATTCTTACTTCACACTTCATCATTATATACTTTCACAAAGTATCAATCAATTCAATAACTGAAATTCATTAGTCGATTGAGCGAATGTTGCTCAAACATGTCGACTTTCCAATGCACATATAACGTACCTTATCCTTTGGGCTTTTCGAGTGTACTAATTGAATTCATTACAGCAACCAACACTCACCTCTAGCCCAAGATTCTTCGAATATAACCGGATATAATCACGTGCACAAATGCCTTGGTCTTAGCCGGATAGAATAACTCGCATACGAATGCCTTGGTCTTAGCCCGGATATAGCCACTAGCACAATTGCCTTGGTCTTAACCCGGATATAATTTCAAGCATAATTGTCTTGGGCTTAGCCGGATATGATTCAATTTCTCATGTACACATACATCAATAATCATTGGACATACATATTTCATTTTCGTTACTAAGGCTCAAACGCAAATATAATCACAAGCATATTCGCCGGGACTTAGCCGGGTAGAATTCAAATGCTCATACATACATAATCAATAATCAATACACATCCATACTTTATTTCACATAATTCAAGTAGGGTCACTTCTTGAGGACTTACCTCGGATGTTGTTGAACGGCTTTTTCGCTATTCGATCACCTTTTCCTTCCCTTGTCCAATTGTGGCCCTCTTAGCTCTTGAGCTAATTCAAACAAATTCAATTTATTAAAACCTCATTGTGCTTGCTTATGGCGAATATGACAAGGAGTTTAAATGGTCATATGGCCACTCTTTAGCTTGAATACACAATGGTCATGCACATTTTATACTACATCAAGCAATTCAATACAATTTATTTGAGCATCAAGGAAAAGCTAAGGCCTTCAATAGGCTACCCAAGGCCGAATATTCATGTACATGTTGAGGTCAATTTTGCACTAATACCTCACAAAAACAGCATGCATTTTACTAGTTAATGCTTTGCACATTGTGGCCCAAAACTTATAATATAGCATCAAGCACTTATATGTGTGCTAGGCGAATTGTGCTTGCAATTTCACAAGCATTCTTCCACATCTTCTTCTTTAAACCAATATATTCATCACTTACTTCATAGCCAAAACATCATGTGCAAACATATATATACAATATGAGCATGGCGAATTTCAAGGTGTCCATAGCCATCCAAAATACAAATTTTAACTAACATGCAAGAAGCATGAACCATGCTCATGAATGCATCATGGCGAATATGACAATCATGCTCCATTCAACTTCAATCATGGTTGAACACAAAAGAAAACTCAAAATCTTACTCAAGAGTAGACAATCCATCATTGCATGCATCATCATCAAGCTTCACACTTAGCATGCAATGGCTTTATCACCATAACAACTTTGGCCAAATACCATTTCCATGGCATAACAAGGATTTGAGCCATGGCTAACATGCACATCAAATTAGCAACCAAACCATGCATGAAACTCCCAACACAACCTCATACATACCTTAATCTTGATGCAAACTTAGCCAAATCTCCTTCTAGATCTCTTCTAAACAAAGGAAATGAAGCAAAATCCCTTCTTCCTCTTAGTATTTTCGGCCAAAAGGGAGAGAGCAAGCATGAACAAATTTTTTGTTTTCTCTTCTTGGTTGCACGGCAATGGGGGATGCTACTCTCTCACACACATTTTTTTCTTTTCTCACCCATGCTTAGTTGTTTATTATTTCTAACATCATCCATTAGTAAAACATGTTGGGAACATGTTCCCTTGCCCATAACCTTGTCATGGCCGCCACTCCTCCTTAGGAAGGGATTATTTGACATGCAACTCCACCTTTTGTTAACATGTACTAACAAGCCATTTAAAATTAGCCTATCATATTTCACCATGTTTCACTTTGATCCCTATTTAATACTTTCTCATACAAATGGGTAAAATTAGAGAATGAAATTTCCACATATGCATGCACACACATAGTAAGCATAGAATATAACAATTAATTATTTTTATGACTCGGTTTAGTGGTCCCGAAACCACATTCCGGCTAGGGTCTATTTTGGGCTGTCACATGCTTGGTTTGGCATAGTATCCAAAATATTAGTTTTGTGAGTGGCCGAACTAGGTACGTTTTGAGCCTTGAAAGACTGATGTGTTGGCAAAATTGCTAGTTTGATTGTATGAATATGTGATTGAGATTGTTATGCATAATTATATTATGTGACATGAGAATGGTTGATTGAATGGTATGAAATGTTGAGATATTAGGTTTTTGTATGATTTAAATGCATGAAATATTTACTATGATATATATATGTGAGGTTGATATTGGGGCACAATGAAGTTTGTAAAGTATGTGAATTAAACGATATTGATAGATACCATCTGAATGGTAATTTGAAAATTAGAACACTACTTCCTTTCTCTAAAAGTATGTGATTATTGAGGACATGTTGAACATGTCAAATAAATGTGAAAAGTATTAAAATGTGATTATGTATGAATTTGTATGACATATTACATGTCCATTGGGATGGGATTTTGTGGTTGACGGAGGAGTTCCATGGAGTACTGACAGAATATTAAGTCCGCGTATATTTGTAGCCAGTGCACTGCATTTGGAGTACTGAGAGGACTGGTGATTATATCGAATTATTTATTTGGCAGTTTCACTGTATTATTAATTATTGGTGGTTTTACCACATCGAGCATTGCTCACATACATTGGCGTTTGGCAGACAAGTTCTGGGGAACTCGTGGTATGTAGCGGATGGTATGGGTAGGATCTCGCATGTGCATTTTTTCACAATCATGTGCATTTGAAATTATTATTGATAGTGTTTCATTGTGCTATTGGGACCACTATGAAATTGCTTGTATGGATGCTTAATACTCGTTTAGTTTCACACTAAGCTTGTTAAGCTCACCTCATTATCTCAACTTCTCATGTAATGATGAAACCTAGGATTGAAATTGGTAGGCGAACGTACGATGGACTTTAAACTTTACTTTTTTCATATTATTTTAATTTAATTATATATATTTTGGTTATTTTATTATTATTATTTGGTTTTGGATTGTAAAGTTTCTTTAAACTATGGTTTGGGACTTTTCGAGATTTTGGGGTTTTTCATGCATGCATGACACGCATATTTGGTATAGATGCACGATTTTTTTATAAATATATTGAAATGGACTATGCATGATATATGACTAAATTAATAATTTGACTAGTAATGGTGCATTTTCACTAATAAGAAGATAACAAAATGATTTTTCAAAGGCAACGCCATCAGTAAGGTTTTACAAAAACTCACTTAATTTGCTAATTTGACCTAAGCATGGTTGGACTAAGAAAATGGATGTTTTCCAAAGCTAACAATAGAAACTACGGTTTTATAAAAAGGAGTACTTGAAGGTTTTTAACTATCGTTAGGGTAGGTTTGACACTAAGGTGTCCAATGTGGCCTTCCTGATTCAACCAGAACGTTTAGGCTGGGTTTGGGAGGTTACATGTACTTACCACTTTTTGGCAAATATTAGGTTTGTTTCTAATGACAATTACAATTCCAGTGGAAAAAATGAGTTAATGAAGATTGTTTTTTATTCGGGAAAGTGATAATAATTTCAGCAATGGAGAGAAATTATTTTACAAAAAAGAAGATGAAAAAGAAAATGGACAAGAAATAGGGAAAAAAAAGAAAAAAATTATTTTAAGTTGGAAATGAGAACCTTAGTTTAATTGTGTTTAGGAAAAGAAGCTAAATACATAGGGTTTTCAAACTTTTAGACTGGATGGAAATTTACCCTTGTTACTAAAAATAAAATGGATTTGAAGGGAGATTGGCATGGCTCAATCTTGAACATGCAAGGGAGAAGTGCAAAGGCTTAACCATTGGGATACTACCCATTTCTTAATAGGTTTTTAATCCAAATAATATTTGTTTTAGTGTGGGTTTTATCCTAGTTTCCTAAAATTAAAAAGAAAAGAAATGAGAGATGAGTGGATAAAACTTGAGACCTCTAGGGAATTCACTAGCTACTTGACCTTCAAGCCTAATTCAATACTTAGTTAATTATTTCAATTAACCCCCTATATTTTGGGGCATGACAACTCTCCCTTGCTTAAAGAAATTTCATCCTTAAAATTTACCTGGTTCGAATAGATGAGGATACTGTTGTTGAAATACGTTTTCTGATTCCCACGTGACTTTCTCAGTGTCATGTTTCCGCCATATTACTTTCACAAGAGGGATTCGTTTCCTTCTCAAAACCTTTACATCACGATCTAAAATTTGTACGGTTTCTCCTCAAAAGACAAATCTGGTCTCACCTCGATCTCCTCAATTGGTACGATATGGGAAGGGTTAGACCGGTATCATCTCAATATTAAGACATGGAATACATCATGTATACGATCCAATTTTGGAGGTAATTCTAATTTATATGCAACTAGACTAACTCTCTTAAGGATTTTATAAGGTCTTATAAACCTAGGGCTTAACTTGCCCTTTCTTCTGAACCTTAACACCTTTCCCCATGAAGACACTTTCAAGAAGACTTGATCTCCAACACTATACTCAATGTCTTTTCTATTTAAGTCCGCATATGATTTCTTTCTATTTGAAGTTGCTTTCAGTCTATCCTGAATCAATTTATTTCCCCTTTAGATTCTTGTACCACTTTTGGACCCAAAACTTTCCTTTCACCTAGTTTGATCCAACATAGCGGTGTTTGAAACTTTTGTCCATACAAGGCTTCATAGGGTGCCATATGTATGCTTGCTTGGAAGCTATTGTTATAGGAAAATTATACTAGTGGAAAATGCTCTTCCCAACTACCTCAAAACTCGATGATCTAGCCTCTTAGCGTATCTTACAATATTTGAAACACTCGTTTAGATTGTTCGTTAGTTTGCGGGTGGAAGGCAGTACTAAAATCCAAACAAGCACCCAGTGCCTCATGTAGCTTTCTCAAATTCGAGATGTAAAGTAGGGATCTCGATTTGAAATAATTGATATAGGTACGCCGTGCAACTTTACAATTTCTAAGATGTACAACTTTGCCAGCTTTTGTGAAGAATAGGCCATACGAGTCAGTAAGAAATGAGTTGACTTAATTAATCGGTCTATCACTACCCAAATTGAATATTTATTAGTAGGTGTTAAGGGTAACCCATGAACAAAGTCCATCGTTATTTGTTCCTATTTCCACTGCAATATTTTAATAGGTTGTAACAACCTAGAAAGGAACTGATTTTTAGCTTTCACTGGCTGATGTGTTAGGCACTTAGCTATGAATTTTGTCACATCTCGCTTCAGCCCAGGCCATCAGTACAATTCTTTTACATCTCGATACATCTTATTTCCTCCAAGATGCATGACATAAGGGCTAGCATGCGCCTCCTGAAGTATGGACTACCTTAAATCTTTATCATTTGGCACACAATATCTCCCACAGAAACACAAAAGGTCTTCGTCATTAAACCTAAAATCTTCAATTTTTCACCTCCACCTACTTAATTTGCAGCAACAAGGACACATCTAAGGGTTTTTTTAGCCTTGATCTCATTGGCTAAGGTGATTTTCACTTGTAATTCACTTAACATGCCTCCATCATTTACTAAACTCAACCTAGCAAACGTTGCTCATAAATCTGTCATCTTTTTTCTATTTAGAGTGTCTGTTACTATATTGGTTTTTCTTGGGTGGTATTCAATTACGTAGTCATAATATTTTAACAGCTCTAACCACCTATATTGCCTTGTTTAATTTTTTTTGGGTGAGAAGGTACTTAAGGCTTTTATGATTGGTATAGATGTAACACTTCTCACCATACAAGTAGTGCCTCCAAATTTTTAGTGTAAAAACTACTACTGCCAACTCTAAGTCATGAGTCGGGAGTTACACTCATGCTGCTTCAACTATCTCGACTCATAGGCAACCACTTTATCGCCTTGCATCAACAACATTCAAGGCCGATATAGGATGCATCGCTGTACACTACAAATTCTTTCTCCAATTTAGGTTGAATTAATATAAGAGATTGGGTTAACACAACCTTTAGCTTTTGAAAGTTAGTTTGTTGATCTTTCGTCCATTTAAATGGAACATCCTTCCTCAACAACTTAGTTAGAGGTACGAAGCCCTTCCTTCCCCTTTTAATTTTTTGAATTCAAAAAGCCTTAGAGTAAATTACATTTGTTGCCCATAGGGATTACAAACCCTAGGTATTTAACAAATTCTTTCCTAATTAGACTTTGCATCTTAGCCCTTTTCAAATCCTAATAGAAATTGCTCTCCATATTCTTTTCCTTTTCCTCATTTTTGCATCGTATTTGTCATCCTTGGACTGTTAATTATTTTTCTTTCCCGTACTGAATCATTCCTTGTTAGTTTAATTTCTATCGGTATTTAGAATCGTCATCAATAACATCTGTTACCTTTGCCAAGTATTGGTAAGTACACTTCGTCTTCATGGCTAGATTTGTATTCCCATGAAATCATTATTTGGCGTTAATTGTTTAGCTCTATTAAACAATCTTTGATAGTCTTGCCAGATCTTGTCCAAATCTTGATACCAATTGTTAATGATGTGTATTTGTCGTTGAAGGATCAGATTTATGTGAATTGGATCAAAGTTGATCGTGAGGAATGTCAATCAGACCCATGGTGAAAAGTGTGTGTCTTTCTCAAGTGAATCAGTGGTGATCGTGTATAGGTCTAGGGCTACACAGTCTCTCACACGAGTGGACCATACAAACATGTGCACCTATATATCGTAAGGTACTTTATGAATCATATGGCCAAGAACCTGCCACACAGTCGTGTCCTTATTGTAGGATATTTTATTGTTTCCCAGATGACAACTAGCTGTTACACGGCTTGGCCACATGACCGTGTATCCTTTTCACATGGCATCAGCCTTTCACACGGCTGTGTGACCCTTGTTTTACAGTTTTTTCAAAAATTTATGAACTATTCAATTTAGTCTTTGTATAGTCCCTGAATTGTTTTTTAATTTTATTCACTCAATTAAGCCTTTAATATTATGTATATTTTGGAATCTGTGGACTGATTGATTGAATTGTTACTGTCATATGCTTAGTATGTGAATGATACATGCCTACTATCATTGTATATTCGATGAAGTGTTATTGTTGCTATTGTTATTGTATTACTGATTGCATGTTCAACATGCCTATTGTTACTATTAAACTGATTGCATGGTAAGCATGACTACTGTTTTTATATTGTACTGTTACTAGCATGTCATATTACATAGCATAGGGATTGAGACGAATTGAAAGGAGGAAATATTGGAAGTTTTAAAATCTACAAACACTAGTGGTTCATCCATGACTTACTGGCAGTTTATGTAACACCCCACACCCATGCCCTACCCTCGGACGGAATACGAGGCGTAACTAATATTAAACACATGCATTCAAACGTTTTCGAGTCACCAAGACTTGATCAAATTTAGAAATTTTTCGAACCTTGTTTAAACTCCTTAATATGGGCTTACGAGGCTTCAAAATCTCATTTGAAACCATTCAAAACCAACTCAGGTCCTTAAACTGACTTAATAAAAATGACCCTTGAAATAGGGCACACGCCCTTGTTGAAGGGCAACACGCCCGTGTGGCTATTATGGCATGGCCATGCTAATGGCCTGTGTGGTTCACACGGCTTAAGCACAAGGGGACACGTCCGTGCCCCGAGCCCATGTGAATTAAATTCCAAATTCAAACCTATAAGGGTTTTCACACGGCCTAACACATGCCCGTTCTATGGCCCTTGTCCCTCACACGGCCATGACACGCCCATGTCCTAGCCTGTGTCCAAAAAGCTTGACATTCTGTTTCTGACGTCAGCATCTAATAAGGGGCATACGCCCGTGGCTAGAGGCTGTGTCTTCCACACGGATGAGACACATTGTCATGTCTCTGCTTGTGTGTTTACTACCATGCATACTGACTTGAAAATTTTACGTGCAAGGGACACACGGCCGGACAAAACGCCCATGGGGCTGGCGTGTGTCACACACAGCCTAGTCACACGCCCGTGTGACTACCCGTGTGGACAATATAAGGCTACCTACCAAGTCCTTTGGCACCCTGAAACACATTCTATCACCAACCAACATGTCAACATCTAACCTGATATAAATTCTCAATCCAACAACTATAGCTAAGGCCTATATATATTTCATCTATTCCACAATGTCAATAATTTCACATTCATGAAAGACTACTTTGCATTCATATAATAACTTTCAATATTAGCCATTTTTCATGGCCTTGTATAAAGTGAGTCATATATTAAAATAAGGCAACACATTTGGCCCCAAAAGAATGTGACACTCAAACAAAATCAAGGAATCCTATACATGCCATAATCAAAATACCAAATGCTTCAATTGATAGTGTGGTCGATGCCTCCGACGTCCGTTGATCCACGAGCTAATTAGACAGCACTATAAGAAAATGGAAAGGAATAGGGTAGGCATAAAGGTTAGTAAGTTGACAACAACTACTTATCATAAGGCAATATGCTCATAACCTTTCACAGCTTATTCATGAACACCATAAGTAGACGTAAATACAACTTACTCATTAGCATCCAATCCGACTCATATTGCATGCATTGAGCCCATATCTTATACATTTCAATTAGGTACCTGTACCACTCATCACATGATCATAACTTTTCTCATTTCGTTATAAATCATAAACCTTTTTGTTGAACCATTTGGAATACTACTGGATACTCAATAGCCCTAACATGGGTTAAGATGCTGACGCCATGTCCCAGACATGGTATTAAACTAGTTTTCATATAGCGAGGCTGATGCCATTTCCTAGATAGGTCTTACACTGGTTCTCATCTATCAGTGTCGATGCCATGTCCCAGACAGGTCTTACACTAGCTTGTATATCACAAGGTCGATGCATGTCTCAGACATGTCTTACACTAGCTCTCGACTCAATGCCGATGCATGTCCCAGACATGTCTTACACTGGCTTAAATATCTTGAGGTCGATGCATGTCCCAAACATGTCTTACATTGGCTCTCATGCTGTGGCTAATGCATGTCCCGGACATGTCTTACACTAGCACACACGTCACCCATTATCACGGTACAAATATCCAAGTCTATTCCAAATGTTCAACCTAAGCTTTTACTACGTAAATTTCTCAACGTGTATTCTCATATTCAAAATCAAGACAATTTATGCCATAACAACTCAATTACACATCATAAAGATATAATTGCATTATTAACATACAACTTACCTCGGATAACAAAATGTAGGCGACTAATCGGCTTTAGTCTACTTGCTTAGCCTTCCCCCGGTCTAGGTTCGGGTTTTGTAGTTCTTGATCTAAAAGGATAAAAATTCACAAGTTCAATAATTTTATCGATCTAGGTGCTTAACAAATTCATAATTGGCAAGTTGACCATTTTGCCCCTAGACTTTTGCAAAATAACCATTTTACCCCTAGGCCCGAAAATCGATTTTTATCGAATTTCTTCATATATTAAGCCTAGCCGAACCATTTTTACTCTTACAGTAACCCAAAATTTTTATTATCTCTCACATTTATCATCTAAATTTCAACTTATGCAAAATGGTCCCTAGTTAGGATTTCCATGAAAACTACTTCACAAAAATTGTTTGTTACACAACCATAACTCATATTCTTCCATAAAATTTCAGTTAAAAACACATATTTTTTCATGGAAAAACCCTAGACTCTCAACTATTTTGCAAAATAGTCCCCTCATTTGAAAGCTTATGTTACAAGGGTTCTAAAAGTACAAAAATCATCAAGAAAAACCATAAAGATCACTTACTTGTAGAGAGACTAAGTGGCTGAAATTTCAAGCTTTAAAAACTCCTTTAATGGCTGATACTTTCGGTCAAGAAGAAAGGATGGATGAAAATGATGAAGGCTAGGCTTTAGGGTATTATTTTATCACATATTATGTCATCAAATACCTAATATTTTGACCATTTAATTTTCTTTGTCTCATGGTTGGCCAAGCTATAATCTTAAGGGTCTATTTGCCCTATAAAGACCCCCCAATTTAAGTTTCATGGAAATTTAACACCTTTAGCTATCAAATCGAGACTTTTACACTTTATGCAATTTAGTCCCTTTTCGCAATTAAGCTCTCAAACACTAAAATTAATTCACCAAAATTTCCGTGCACCTTTATAATCATGTCATCACACATAAAATAATATTGAAAAAAAATTCTCTGACCTTGGGTTAGTGGTTCTGAAACCACTGTTCTGACTAGGCCCAAAATCAGGCTGTTACAGTTTATTTGCAAACTTTTTATCTAAAAATTACTGTGGTTAACCCACTATTTCTACTAGCAGTTCACCTGCAATTACTAGTGGTCTATCCATAATGTGGAGGGCATGAATGGATGAGTTCAGGGAACTCTTACTATGGAGTGTAGTAGAGTATGGGTAGGAACTTGTTATGTTAATGCAACATGAATTGCGTTGACATAATAATCATGTTTAAATCAACTGTTAAATTTTATTTTTCTACATGATTGTGATTACTCTAAGAACTACTTTGTTTACTGTTTCACACTTGTTTACTTCTGATTGGACTCACATTGAGCTTTTTAAACTCACTCCCTTAATTTCCACCTTTAAAATAACCCACAAGGCAGGACAAGGACTTGACATTCGGAGGTCTTAGCTCGAATTTTTTTTACAAAAGCATTTTAGACATACTATTTATAATTTCTATTATTCGAAAACTGTATTTCTTATTCAAACTGTGGCATGAGACTTAAACTTTTGGTTAATTTTGGCATGCATGGCATTTAAGTTGAAGTTGATTAGGTTATTGAAACATGGACTTTGATTTAATTATGCATGAAATTTTGGTTTTTGTTAAAACTATATTGAATGTCACATTTCCGCTGTGATACTGTGTAAATGAGATTTTTGAAAAATAAATAAAATTGGAAAACAGCTTTTACAAAGTAAATATTAAAAATCAATCAATTTTTGGAAAATTCTATCCTTTAGTGAGAATGAGATAAAACGCCAAATCTTCTTCCAAACTAATAAATGTTTTAGAAATATTATTTTTAAAACTTCAATAATGTTACAAGACCATTTCGATGGCCAATGTAACCTTTAGAATTCGATCTTAATGTCTAGGCCGGGTTAGGGTGGTTACAAAGGGAAAGAATATTAAGACAAATTTTACATCCCAAAATGATAAAATGGGAGTTAATTTTTCTACAAAAGATGAAGATTTTTACTATGATGTTAAATCTAACCATGGTTACAAGGATGGTGATTTTCATAACGTGAATGATATGATCCATTTAGATATGACAGATTTCTTTGAAGATCATGATGCCAAAAACTAGGACGTATTGAGATTATTTCCACTAAGTCTCAAAGAAATTTATTGAATCTTAATGGATATCATATTGAGACTATGAATGAAAAAAACTATTGAATACTTATATATACCACAATTTTAAGTATGGAAAGAAATGTTTTTTGGAAAGAATACCTAATTTTTCATTAGGTTTATACTATACACACATTAGTGCAATTGAGACACCTATTACTACAAACAAGACGTTTGTATAACCATATATTTTTACTATTTGACATGACCAATTAGGTCATCTTGGATCTATTACGATGCGAAAAATAATCAATAATTCAATTGGACACCCATTAAAGAACTAGAAGATTCTGGAATTCAAGGAACTCTTATGTGTTGCATGTTTTCAAATAAAATCGATTATTAGACCATCACCAAAAAAAGTTGGGATTGAATCTCCTGCATTTCTAGAATGTATTCAAGGTGATATATATGGACTCATCCATCCACCATGTGAACCATTTAGATACTTTATGGTTTTGATAGATGTGTCTACTAATTGGCCATATGTATGTCTATTATCGTCTCACAACCTCGTTTTTGTGATACTACTTGCTCAAATAATTTGATTAAGAGCATAATTTCTAGATTATGAAATCAAGACTATCCATCTTGATAATACTGGTGAGTTTACACCGTAAGCTTTTTGTGATTATTTTACGTTAATTGGGATAAAAGTTGAACATTTTGTAGCTCATTTTCATACACAAAATGGATTGGTTGAATCGTTTATCAAACATCTTCTATTAATAGCTAGACCATTTCTTATGAGAACAAAACTCCCTATTACAACATAAGGACATGCTATTTTTCTTGCAATCACACTTGTGTGTATCAGGCCAACAAGTTATAATAAATACTCCTTATTACAATTAGTTGTGGCTATGAGTAAAATATTTCTCATATTAGAAGTTTTGGATGTACGTTATATATTCCAATCACTCCATCATAAAACACAAAGAAGGGTCCCCAAGGGAGGTTGGGAATATATGTTGGTTATGAAACTTCTTCTATAATCAAGTACCTTGAACCATTAATTGGAGATTTATTTACTGCACAATTTTTTGATTATCACTTTAACGAAACAACATTCCCAACATTAAGAGGAAAGAAAAAAAGTTGGTAAAAGAAAATACATGGAATGAGTTATCATTATCTTAATCAGATATTCATACAAGTCAATGTAAACATGAAGTTCAAAGGATAATACATTTACAGAACATTGCCAATCAACGACTAGATGCATTCACTTACCTAAAGTGAGTTAGAAAATATCAGATACCAGTTGAAAATGCTCCAATATGAATTGATGTCCCAGTTGGAAAAAATATTAATGCCAAAGAAAGTAATGTACACTTGAAGTATTGAAGACCAATCAGTTCCAAAGATGAAAATCCTAGTAAAAAGAAAGAAGAAAATATTCAATATGGTCATATTGTGGAGGCAAGTGTCCCTGAAGAAGCCAATGACATAACTGATAAAAAAACCTAGAAAAGGTTCAAGTACTTGAAAATAGTGATAATGAAGAGATTTAGGTAAGTTATGTCAGTTCAAGAAAAAAGATGGAACCGAAAAAAATATAGTTGTCGACAACATTTTTGCTTATAATGTTGCTATTGAATACCAAAAGAAAATAAGGGTCCTAAGCCTAAATCTGTTGAGGAATATAGAAATAGAAAAGATTGACCAGATTGGAAAGACACAATTCAAGCATAATATAATTCACTTGCTAAACATAAGGTTTTTGGACTTGTGGCCCAAATACCTAAAGATGTAAAACCGGTAGGATATAAATGGGTATTGGTGTGAAGCAGAATGAGAAAAATGAATTCATAAGATAAAAAGGATGACTTGTAGCATAAGAACTTCCACAAAATTCCAACATTGATTATGAAGAGACATATTCTCATGTGGTGGTTGCAATCATGTTTAGATATATTATTAGTCTGATAGTACATGAAAAACTTGACACATGTCTAATGGATGTTGCTACAATCTATTTGTATGCCTCACTTGATAGTGAAATTTATATGGAAATCCCTAAATGATATAGAGTTCCAAGGAAAATTGCTCGACTAGACTAAGGAAATCCTTAAGTGGATTAAAATAGTTTGGACCTATGTAGTGCAACTGTCTTAGTGAATATTTATTGAAAGAAGGTTATAAAAATGATCCAATTTGTTCATGTGTTTTTATAAAAAGGCCTAGATCAAATTTTGTGATAATTTTTGTTTATGTTGATGATTTAAATATTATTGAAACTTCCAAAGAGCTTTAAAATAAGATAAATTGCTTAAAGAAAGAATTTGAGATGAAAGATCTTGGAAAAACAAAGTTCTATCTTGGCCTGCAGATCGAACATTTAGAGGATGGACTTTAAGTCCATCAGTTAGCTTATATAGAAGAGATCTTAATTTTTTGACATGGACAAAACACATCCATTGAATACTCTAATGGTTGTATGTAACACCCCTAACCCGTATTCATCGCCGAAATTGGGTTACGAGGTATTACCTATCAAATCACAACATACAACATACATTTCATCATACATGAAACCAACATTTCATAAACATTGATCAAACATATTCACATTGTCCCTTATAAGACTCTACGAGACCTTAAAACATGCTTGGATGAGGTTCAGGATTGAGCCGATAACATTTGAAAACTTTGGGAAAACTTATAAAATTTTCATGCATACAGGGATCACACGCCCGTGTGAACAGGTCTTGTGCCTCACATGGTCACCAAAAACACTCGTATCACAAGCCGTGTGGAAGTAGGGCATACATACTGACTTGTGTTACACTGCCAAAGACACGCCCGTGTGCCTTGACCATGTGAAATCTGAAGGGTATACTGACTTGGGTCACACGGCCAGCCACACGCCCATGTGATAGCCTGTGTGTCACACACGGCCAGTAGACACACCCGTATGTCTAAGCCGTGTAACTCATTAACTTGTTTAAATAAGTTACAGCAAGCACACGGTCGAGTCACACGCCCATGTGCTCAACCGTGTGGGGTGAAATTAGGCTTGGTTTAAGCCACATTTCTCACCCTCCTCAAACAAATTAAAAGCACAACATTTCATACCATTTCAATACATTTATAGGAAATCAAAACATGCTATTTCACATACAAATCATACAATTTAAAATCCATCCATTTCACTACTCAAATCATAATCTAAAACATATTAAAATAATATGTCATTACCAACAATTTCACCTATCTTCTCTATGCATTTTTCTCATCATCTACTTTCAACCTCAAATCATACCAATTAATCATCACAACATCTATGACAAACATGCCAAAACACAAGGCCATTTATATACATCATATTTCAAAACACATCATCATATCACTAGCCTATTTATGCCTTATACCATTTTTACAAAGCATCAAAAGTACCAACAAGTTGATCGATAGTGTGACGATGTTCCTGATGATCCCCGAGTTCAAGCTAGCTTCGATTATCTATAAAATAGGGAAAAAACACACAAAGTAAGCTTTAAAAGCTTAGTAAGCCATATACAAATAAAATTACCACATGAATCAGCATTATTTCCATCAATAGGCAAACTATGAGTAAGCACATATAAGCTCACAAACCTTTCCCAATGTATACATATTCAATCTGATGAGTGAATTCATCAAATACTTCTCTTTTCAATACTTGTATGAATCTCGTACGTACCTGAGGCACTTAACTCATTCACATATTCTTTCTCAACTTGACATTTCCTGTTGAACCTTTTGGAATTGTTAAGGATACTTGAAAATTACATATAGCTCGTACAATGCCATATCCTAGATATGGTCTTACATGTTATCACATATCGATGCCGATAGCCTAGCTATGGTCTTACATGAAATCAAATAACGATGCCAATGTCCCAGACATGGTCTTACACATACTCACATCTCGTTAATCCTAATGTCATGACATTCGCATCCTATACTATTTATAAGGTTCGTACGTGACTTTTGGATATTGTAACCCTATCGATTCTTGCTCATATTTGATCATTAAACATTCATATTAGTTCAATGACAATTAAACATATATAATTCAATTGAAAAACATTTATTTGCATATGAACTTACATTGTATTCGGGATAAACGGACTGGGTCGACTATTCGATAACCTTTGATTTTCCCCGATCTAAATTCAATTTCATTCGTTCTTGATCTATATACATTCATAATTAACTCATTTATTCATCAATTAATTCAAGTCAGTCCACAAACACATATTGGGGCATTTATACACTTTAGCCCCTAAAGTTCCACATTTTTACAATTTAGTCCTTACATCACACATACATAAAATTACACAATTTCTTTCTAAATTCATGAGTGCCAAATTTATATAGGGTCCTTAGCAGCCCTAAAATTTCATTTATTTCACATTTTAACCCCTCAATTTACACTTCTCACAATTTAATCCATTTTTGACATTTTTGTCAAAAATCACTTTACAAAACATTAAAATCTATCATCAAGTTTTCATATTCCATCATCAAACATCCAAAAACTCAAGTTATCATTAAAAACTTCAAAAATTAAGGCATGGGCTAGCTAGAATACAAAGCAACGATCTCAAAAACGTAAAAATCATAAAAAACTGAGCTAAAACCATACCTCAATCAATCTTCAAAGGTGCTGAAACTTAAAGCTCCCAAATTCTAGGTTTTCTTTTCTATTTTCGGTTGAAATAAACAAAGATGATTAGACATTAGTTACTACCTTTTCAAATCATGCAAAAATAATTGCAATGCATAAGACAAGCTGAGAGTATGTTTGGCTAAGGTTGTTAATGTTAGATTTGGTGCCCTAAGTGTAGTATATTCATTTGTATACTTGTAATTTTTTTGAATAGATTGGTTAATAAAATTATTCATGACTTACATTAATATCCTTTGTATAATATCCTTATGTGATTTTTGCATGTAAAACAAAATAGAAGCAAATATTATCTCACTTGTTGTCTAATGTTTAACTAATACTAAGAGGTATTACATGGTCAAATCTGAATACAAAAAGACAACTTATATTAGTAGGCGAACCTAAACATGTCCTTAGTCTAATTGGTAATGAGAAAATTTTTTGAAAGACTAATATGTCGTCTATCAAGTCCAATTAGGGAGATGTTTTTTCTTGGGCATCAGAGTAGATGACTCCTAAAAGATAGAGACATAAATGTGACTTGCTAGATTGATAGTACATTGAACTAGACCTAAGTAGGATAGATCTTGAATCTGTTTATGGATTTTTTCACTTGTGACATTCATTGTGTGGCATACCTTAATCATGAGTAGATGATGAACTATGTATGTGTGACTTGTATACTTTGATGTAAGTAAAAGCCTGAGTTCAAATAGATAACGAACCAAAAGTCAATGTGTTGGGTATATTACTTTTGCAGTATGTAACGTAATTTAAAATAGTGAAATTCCTAGTCCAAGACATGGGTAATGATATCCTCTCATTGGCATTACATGATAGATAGAAGTAAATGTGATCATGAGTCATTTCTCTTTCTAATAAATGACTTAATTACCATATAATAGTAATTTGCTTTTCATGAAGGAAAATGTAATGGTTACCATGAAATAAAATAGGATCATATTGAAAGAACGTATTTATCCTAAAGAGATTAAGGATGCCATATGAGGGTAACACACTTATGACAAGGTTATTGGATGAGCACTGATCGATTAGCTTTCGTAATGGTATGTAATTGGAAAACTCAGTCACGATACTATAATGGAATGACTTCTTGACTAAATGAGTTTATAATTAATAGGTAAAAAGCTGAAACTTAATTATAAATCATTTGAGCCCTAATCACATATGCGTAATTGGTCCTTCCGTTAGCTCGTTGAAACTAGAAATGAATTGCATGTTGAATCAAATGAAAAGAAATGGATAGAAATAATAAAGTAAGAAAAATAGGTAATATTTGAAAATGAATGTGGTTTTCTCACTAACATGGAAATGACTTGAGAATTAATTTATATTTTTTGAATTACTAATTAATTAATTAATTGAAGTTCAAAATGAATTTAAATTAATTGTTCATTGTGAATCCGTTGGATGTAGAAATTAAATATATTTTATCATAGATTTTTTATGGTAAAGAATTCATGATTTTAAAAGAATTAGAATTAGATTGAAAAAATATTTAATTTAAAATTTAATTTATTTAAATTAATTTAATAAATAATGTCTATTTTGGAAAATAGAAAAACATGTACTTGGGTTGGATTAAACTATAAAGTGCTGAGTTAAAAGTCTAGAAAACACATATATTTGGACCCAATATAAGAGAGGCCCGAATCCCCATTATAATACATATGAGGGGAAACACACCCTATTAGCCCCCTCTCTCCTAGTTCAATTAGGGGATTTTTTTATATTAAATAAGTATTAAATGCATTCTACTAATTCAACTAGAGTTTCACATTCTCTCCCTATAAATAGAAGACATTGATAAGGCTAAAAAGATAATAAGTTTTATTCAACTTTGAGATATTGTTATTTTGCCTAAAAATAGTGAGAATTTATTTCTATGTATAAATTATACTTTTAAGGAATAATAATTCTACCAATTTCTATTAGAGAGAGTTTTACTTTCCCACTGAAAGTAAAGTAAATAATTTCTGGTTTTGTGCTTGATTCAAATTTGTTTGGGCCCACACTCGAAGTATTTTGTTGTACAGGAATAGTGGAAAAGGTTGTTCGGTTGAAATTTAGGAATGATAAGGATTCGTTTGGCCTTAAATACAGGTGCAATTTCGAGAAAAAAATATTACTATAAATATCACAAACTGACTCGCTTTTCAAAATTTTATTTTTCTGCTATGCAAGAAAATTGTTTTTGAACTAGATATTTTCCAACAGTTAACCTAACATAACCAAAAGATATGTGATTTGCCTCTGCAAGAAAAACCAACTATCATATACAAGGATAATGCAACATGTGTAGCTTAATTGAAGAGTGGTTACATAAAAGGTGATAGAACGAAACATAATTCACCAAAATTATTCTTCACTCATTTTCTTGAGAAATGTGATATAAAAGGTCAACAAATTTATTCTAGTGATAATTTGGCGGACCTTTTTACCAAGGCATTGCCAACCAGAACGTTTGAAAGACTAGTATAAAAGATTGGAATGCATCGGCTCAAAGATGTATTGTGATGTTGTCATTAGGGGGAGTCTAAAACACTCTGTACGTGATAACTCAATTTCCAATGTTGTTGTTGGAAAAGGCAGTTTCAAAACCCCATTTTCGTAAATCGATTAAGTATTTACAGACTAAATGTAATACCGCTCACTCGTTTGTGGCACCAAAATCGAGTTACGCGATGCTACAGTAATTTATAGAATAGTTACAAATGAATTTAGATAAAAATTCATCCAAATATTTAAGTATTCTCATACAATTATAGAATTCATACTTTACAAACAAAATCAGGCTTAAATTTAGCTTATGAAAGCTTTAAAATCAATTTGGAACTAAACAATGACTAATTTAATTTTTTTTCGAAAAGAAGGATAATAAAGTAAAAAAGGGTCACATGGTCATGTGACAGGCTGAAATCGTCTGGTAATGGACATGACCGTGTACTTAAATTGTGTAACTTATTGGTTCCGTATGGATTTAAATGAAATAATTCAACAGAATGTTACATGGTTGTGTGGCTAGGCCGTGTATCTGACTGAGACCATGTGAAACATTAATAACTAAAACAACAACATTCACACGGTGGTGAGGCCAGCCCGTGTGACATTTTAAGACTGTGTCTACAAATTTTCCATAAATTTCTAGTGAACACACGACCATGTGAAGTAAAAACAATGCCATCATATGCATGATACTAACCAATTACCAAAATGACTTAAATGCACCTTTAAAACCAACACAAACTTGTTCAAGACTTGCTTAAATTCATGATAAAATATAACTTTCAAATAACCATCTAAACGTACAACCAATATGCCACATTTAGAACCACCAAAATCAATAAACGTAAGCCATGAAAAATCATAATTTATCCATGAACCAAAACATATAATAAGTATATCATATGTAGGTCATCTTCCAAACTTTGCAATAAACCATACATCATTTTGTTAAGTTACCATATACTTATATGCAAGGTTCAACCATACCAAAGCACATATATATACTTTTACAATTGTTTGACCATCTTATGTTCATGCCATATATAACCAAACTCGTAACATCAAAAAATTTACCAAATATGGAAACAAAAGGTGTGTGCTTATCGTTGATCTAATTGATATGTTCTGAACATCCAAAATCTACAAAAAAAGTAGTAACAACGAGTAAGTATTATAAATACTTAGTGATCTCATATAATATAAAAAATGGCTTATCTTAATCACTTAACAAACGTATAATTCAATATGCAAACAATTTCCCTATCATAGCATAACAAAACAAACATCAATTTGGTGGGACTTTTGGTTTATAACCATACTCATAATCTCAAATAACACCATATCAAGCTCAAGTTAATACATATCACATATCTATTTCATATTCATCTTTTCCAAACATTAACATTATAATATCACATTTCTTATCTTTATCATACCCAATGAAAACTTATAAAAGATCTCAGTACACAGGTGAAAATAATGTCTAATGCTCGTCCGAACTAATCATATACATCAATGTCAGGTTACCTATTCGGGCTAAATCTTTAACGACACACTAAATTACTTAGCCAGGGCTTTATATACATGTAAGGTTACCCGTCCAGGCTAAACCTATAAAATGACATCAAGTTACTCGTCCAAGCTAAACATGTGTCACATGTATCTTCTAGTCTGCAAGAAATGCTAGAGCTCAAAATCATCGAGAATCAACCCATAAACTTGTATACAAGACTTTTACTAAGTTTATTTGGATTAATCTCAAAACTTCCATTTAGTGTTGTTTCATCTCAATTAAGTCTAACACCAATTTGTATACTATCTCGACCAAGCCAACTTTCAATAAAACATTCATTTAAACATAAATCAATAGCCAATTAAACTTATTTATATTGTATGAAATTACCTGACAAAATAGTAATGCTTTAGATGTTAGGGACAATTCAACAATTTTCCTTTTTTTCGTATAATTACTTTGGCTATTTTAAATCTTGATCTAAACCATAATTTAACTCAATTATCCATTCCAAATATCACTTAACAACATATTGAAATTATATATAATAGTTCAAGTTCATTCTATGTAGATTCTACAAGTTTTGCATTTATTTCAATTTAGTCTAGAACTAAAATTGCCAGAACTTTCGAATTTTAGCTTCAATTTTGAAACTGATCTCAATCACATTCTTATCTAACTTACCAGCAGTACATAACATATAATTTTCCTTCCATTATTCATAAAATTTACATTTTAGTCCTTTATAGCAAAACTATCAAAATCTCCCATTACAAATTAGTCCCGCTAACATTTAACAGTTTCAAGAATCCTTCAATGGTAACTTTTCAAAACTTTAATATTTTCACAAAATAGCCCTCTGAGCTAGCTACATCAAACTCATGGGAACTCAAAAATATAAAAATTATAAGAAACTGACTAAGTTAATCTTACCAATCAAGGACCAAAAGTTTTGAAACCAACCCTAACTCCTTTTGTTTTCGTTAGAAGATGGATTAAAGTAAAATGAAATGTTTTTGCTTTTTGTTTCTTTATTTTATTAACCATTATACATATAATAATGATATAAATATAAATTAACATATTTTTTTAACAAAAATATCATCACAAATAGTCCACAAACATTCATATTGGCAAAATTTGTACTTTAGTCCTTGTCTTATTACTAATTAACCCTTTTAACAAATAAAAAAACAATAGTGGGTAACTTTTAAAGTTTTTACAATTCAGTCATTGTACCTTATTTAATCATTAATTCAGTAAAATTTTTGGAAAAAAATTCCATATAACCTTAATATAAACTCACAAATAATAATTGACTCGATCATCAGAGAATGGGGTTCTAAAATCAGCATTTTTAGTACCATTAAAATCAGGCTGTTTCACTTTTTATGTAAGTGAATTGAATTTTGGATAGGTAATTTTGTTGAATTAGTGATTAATTAGGGTTTAGGGACTAAATTGTAAAGTCTAATTGCTATAGATTTTTAATTAGAAAATGGCTTGATGACTTAAATTGAAACTAATAAAAGGATATAAATAGCAATCAAACCATACTGGATGTTATATTAGTGGATGGTGTGGTTAAGAAATCAATAGCTTAGTTAAACTAAAGTTTATTTAATCAAATTAAGGTTAATTAAGTTAAATTATAAATTAATCCAAGTATATAAATCATTTTTTCGGTGGGAGGAAAGAGATTGTCATCTTTTTCAACCAAATTCAGAGAAAAATAAAACTCCTGACACCATTGCCAAGGGTTTCAAATTTTCAGTTTTCAATTGGTTAGCTCATTTTAGTGATTTTCTTGTAATTTTTATGTTTTTGAGGTCATGGGAGCTAGATTTAGCTAGACCATCCACCAATTCATAAAAATTTTTAAAGTTTTAGAAAGTTTCCATTGGTGATTTCTTGAACTTTTAGGTGTTAAATTGATATATTTTAAGCTTAGATATGAAAAAGGACTAAATTGTAAAGCTTAATTGATAGTTTTGTACATTAGGGACTAAATTGAAAAAAATGTAAAATTGATAGTAGGAATAAGAAATAGGAGGTCCCTAATGAAAAAAATACAAAATTGAGTTTCAATCTGAATCTTTAAATTAAAAGTTAGTTTAGTCCCAACTTTAGGGACTAAATTGGAGAAAATGCAAAACATGCGTGACTTTGTAATTGACTGTGATTTGAGCTGGAATTTAATATTATGTATCGTTGGATTATTATTTGTAGCTAAAGACGATGTGAGAATGTCGAGAGTGAAAGAAAATACGAGAGCCGACGACGAGTAACTCGAATGTTCGATTTGTATTTCTATGATTCGAATAATTTCAATTGTTGCATATTTACCCTATTTTGCAAGTTATGATAAGGAGGTGAGCTAAAAATGATTAATCAAATTGAACTGATATGAGTTTGGTTTGATTATCGAGATAGATGACTAAATTAAATAAAATTGAAAATAGTGTAACTTGATGAAAATGCAAAATTGGCTTTGAATTAGGTTGACTCATGCTATGATATATATATATATATATATATGAATTGATGAACTGAAAATGATGAGTTATTAATTGAGCTACATTATGAACTGGATAATTGATTACCCTATTAATTGTTCGGGCAAAGTTAGATATAGTTGGCATGCCATAGGATAGATTGAGTACGTGTTGCTTTGACTACGTGTCGATGAGTGTTGGACACAACTTTTACATGTTAATAGGGGAATTCGTGTGTTGGTTGGATCCATGTATCCGTTTGAGTCTGAGCCAAGTTAATGAGGGAATAATAATATGCATATACATTACAAATTAGTTGAATGATGATTGGAAATGATTATATGATAATAATTTGGATTACATGCACTTATATATGACATTAAATGTTGAGGTATGTAAAAGATTACGCAAAATGATTAATGAGTCAAAAAGCCAATTCGGTAAGATTTAGAGTGCATCATTTGACTTGGTAATGAAAGATTGCACGATTATTGTTATAAGTTAGGTATTTATGCATTTCATTAAGTATTGTAATATTGGTATGGAATATACATGTAAGATAAGTTGAATGAATTAATCATATAGTGCATTATATTGACTAATATTATTAATATGGATATTGTATGCAATTGATTATTTCATGTGTTACTTTGATTTGAATTATAGAAATACCACTAAGCTTTATTGTTTAGTGTATGATTTTTTTTTTTGTGAACAAGTTAGGTTCAATTTGAGAACCCGAGCATCGGCTTTAGCATCCAGTCAAGATCCTAGACTCAATAATATTTGTGAACTCTTTTGTTAAGTTATATGGCATGTACCTAGTAGAGTCATTTTGGTATAGTTTGATGTTATAAACTCTAGAGGTGGATTTAGATTATCGAAGATAAAATATGTTGGATATAAATGCAACTTGGAGTTGTTATAGTTCTAATTAAGGTATGAAGTGAGTAATGATAATACGGTAGAGAAGTAATATGTGATTATGTGTACGCATTCCTCATGTTATGAAGTTGATACTAATTAATGAGCTTGTGTTGATGATTAAAAAATAATGATGAAAAGAAAGAAATGTCTATATGTATGGATGATGTTTTAGGTTAGTATTGAATCTATTAAAAATGTATGAATGGCTGAAAAGAGGTTGAGTTGTGGCATATGCTTAGATTGTTTGAAATTACAGGTAATGGGAAATTAGAAATTGTAGAAACAATTTGTGTTGTTGCAATGTCGTGTTGGAAAAACAGGTTTGAAAAACCAGAGTTTTAATTTTTTTTTTCCAAAAACAAGAACTTAGTTGTGATATCTAAAGTAATAAACACTTAAACAAAATTATACCTTTTTTATTTGTCTAGGATGAAAGCTTCAACCGAGTAGTCGTCTTCGTTATCCTCGAGCTCATGTCTGTCGAGTGTGGGCTTGCTTCGAATTAGAAAATTTTCCACAAAATTACCTGTGGGCCAATTTCTCTAAACTTTGAGGTCAAGTTGTAAATAAGAAAAATATCTCTAGAATTTTTTTGAAATAATTTCTTTAGAGAAATTTCTCTCTACAACTTTCTCTTGAATTCAACTGTGTGTGTAAAGTAATGACCCATGACTCTGTTTTTTAAGGAGAGTTTAGAGAGTTCAACAATAATTAAACTTAATCACTTTAATATTAGATTAATATAATTCTTATCAAGATAAATAATAGAATAAATTTATTATTAAATCTATTAAATTAATAGAATAGTTATCTACAAGTTAAATATTAAATTTAATTTAATATTAAGATAATCAATTTATTGTTAAATTAATAAAATACTATTAAGATAAGTATTAAATTAATTTTAATATTAAAACTATTAAAATAATATTATTTTTGAAATAGTTAATCTAGAATCAAATTACCCGTAGAGTCTCAGTAGGAGTGTGGTTCTTCCATTGCTCAACCTGCAACATCCCAAACTCGGCCTAGACTTTACGATCGAATCTGGCAATGTCACATTGCAGTGTATATCATAAAGTATAATTTTATTGAAAAACCCATTCTATATTTACCCTCTTTGTGATCTTAACGAAGATTTAAGGATATCCCGTTTAGTTTCAAAGCTTAAGTCGTTTAACAAAAAGTTAACCATATTGAATTTGTTATTAATTTTAAAACATTATTTCTTGTGGAAGCTTCAAAAAACATATAGTGTAAACGTGGTGATTTGAAAAATGTTTATCTTTTTGAAAAACCTGCATCCTAATACTAGCAGATCTAAATCAAAATAAATAAAACCCCAAAAATTAAAGATTAAAAATTATAGAGGCCTTATTACATTAAAAACACCCAAAATAAAACTATTTATAATTTAAAACCCTATAAGAAAGTCTGTGCAGTTGTGTGGCCACCTTCGAGTCCCTCGTGGCACCGACCCGCCTAGGCCTGGGGATTATCTGTACAGATAAACAGATGGGTGAGTTATGAAAATTCAGTGTGTAATCCCATATCATATAATCAATCATAGAGCATATACGGTTTGGGCCTAAGCCAAATTTAGTCACGGTTCAGTTTTAATCAGGGCCTTATCCCATTACGGTATCAGTATCAGTGTGGGCCTGAGCCCATCTCAGTAACAGTGCAGTACAAATATGCAATCAATAAATCCTACCCAACCAGCCTCTACACTCCATCTCCGTCCAACCCTACACTCCATGTGGGGATAAGATCAAACCACAGGTAGTACCGGTTGCGGCACTAAACAGTATTTGCAGTAGAGCTGCTAGAAAAGTACACTTCCTCCAATCATAATAAACCCATCCCCATGCAAAATGTCATGCATCATGTCATAATATCATACATGTGATCAATATACATAAAATGACATGCTCAAACATAGTTATACAGCTCATAGAGGCATATCAATCATTTACTATGTAGGGTATTTCAGTCATTTTACTAATTAGGGGGTCTAGGTACACTTACCGACCCAATAGTAGGTCCATAGTTGTCTTGGGAGACCCGTGCAACCTTAACAGTCAAAAAGTGAAAATGGGCCTATGGCCCATATTGCGGGCCCATGTGGGCCCACATAGCCCAGAAATGGCCCTGGCCATGTAGATTACTTAGCCTGGCCCAATATTCTCCACACGTTTGTGTGGTTTACCTGTGTGGGGCCGACGTGCCCGTGGGGCCCACACAGCCGATTTCGACCCAAAACGGCCTATGCCCATGAAATCGTTTATGGTGGCCTCTACGATGAAACGCCTAAGTTTATGCGTTTGGATTACCGCACGAGCGCACGCCCGTGTAGCGTCGACGGTCATTTATTTTGGCTTTTGTCGATATACAATTAGGGGTAGTGTTTTTACACACCTTGTTTATGAAAATGTGCGAATAGCTCACGAGCGCCAAAACCTACATTCAATCAAGGCATTCTATTATACATTAACAATAGGGTTCCGAACTTATCATTACTAATTGCCTTGATTGAACAAATGTGGCTTAGCCCACTTAAACCACTGGCCAAGATTAATCACACGCTCCTTGTTGAATATCTGCATTACCTGCGAAATCCATTAATTATGATTGCTTATACACATGGCTTGAATCAACATATACTAACTTATAGAAAACACAAAACCCAAAACTAGGGGAAAGAAGCATTCGGCCAACACTAAGGAATGCAAGCCAACATACCCCAATTGAATACAATGGCTACAAACAGAATTACCTTCGATCGAGTGATGAGGGAAAGATCGGTTGCTTCACTATCAATGTAAAATCCCCTACTCCTTGAGAAGTTCCAGAAACGAAAAAGAGTACAACATGAAAGAAAGAGGAGTTGAGAATCGGCAATAAGGAAAAGGGAGAGATTGATGGAATAAAAGTAATGTTCGGCTACAAGGGAAGGAGGTATTCAGTCACAACCAAACCGAGGTAGAGAGAGGAACAAGTAAAGAGAATCGACCAAACAATAAGATGCAAAAGAGGAGGTTTGATAAACTCAAAAGAATTGAAAGAGAGGGAAGGAGAGCATTCGACTAAGGAGAGGAGGGGGACAATTGAGAGACCTAAAGAGGAGTGAAAATCCAAAATCAACAAAAACAAAAGGTACTATCAAATTTTCTAGCACTATTCGGCCTTCAGAGAACAAAAGAAAAGAACCAAAATGTTCACAAAACCCGAAATAGAGTACTCAAACTCACCAAAGCTGAAAGTCTAGAGTGTCGCGGTTCAAATTCGGCACACTACTTCTTCTCCCTTCACTTCCCATAATTTCCTCCACAATATCCTCCTAGAATTCAGCTACACGATCCCCATACCCTTCAAACACTCCAACCCCCCACTAGCATTAGAGTTCCACTGACATTCAACTTCTTACACTGACATTCAACTTCTTACATGGCACAGCAGCAAAGTAAAACACTCCATTGCCCCCACCAGGATTCGAACCTCAGACCTCAAGTAACTATCACACGCCACTTATCCCCTAGACCAGCAGACCCATTCTATCATAAAATACTCACGTTTATTTACAAGCCTACTAACTAAAGATAGGGTTTATTCCTTCAAAAACAAAACTCTTTTTGCATATGCCCAGGCTTGAACCCAAGACTTCTCAGACACTTCCCAGATCACATAACCACTGAGGTAGACACACAGTTATGTTACAACATACATAAATAAATATTTAAGATTTGGGGCCTTACACCTTTACCCTCTAAAAGAAACTTCCGACCTCGAAATTTACTTAGTCAGAACAGGTGAGGGTATTGTTGTCGTATCACCTCCTCAGATTCCCACGTGGCCTCCTCAGAATTGTGATTACGCCAAAGTACCTTAACCATTGCGATAGACTTCTTCATTAACACCTTTACATGACGATCCAAAATTTGAACCAGCTCTTCCTCGAAAGTTAGATCCAACCTAACCTCAATCTCTTTCATCGAGATAATATGCATGGGATCAGAGCAATAACACCTCAGCATGGAGGCTTGGAACACATCATGAATCTGGTCCAACCCTGGAGGTAACTCTAGCTGATAAGCAGCTGGTCCCACACGTTTTAGTATGCAGTAAGGTCCAATGAATCTAGGGCTCAACTTGCCCTTCTGTCCGAATCTCAATATCTTCTTCCATGGTGAGACCTTGAGAAAAAGGAAGTCCCCCATAGAATACTCAATCTCCTTACGCTTCAGATATGTATATGACTTATGTCTGTCTGATGCCGCATTCACTATTCAATCCAAAATCTAATGTGTTACCACTCTCAATATCTAGGAATCGAGGACTCAGTGACTCATCCTCCAACTCCTTACCCTTAATCTGCTTAATCCACGTCGTTTTAACTTGGAGCTCAGCCAACAAGCTACCATCGTCAAATAAACTGAGGCGAGCAAACATCGCCCTCAGATCAGTCATAGCCCTACGGCTCAGTGTATCGGCCACCACATTGGCCTTCCCAAGATGGTATTCGATCGTATAGTCATAGTCTTTAAGTAGCTCAATCCATCTACGCTGCCTAAGATTTAGCTCCTCTTGAGTGAGGAGATACTTGAGGCTCTTGTGATCCGTGTAAATGATGCATTTCTCATCGTATAGGTAATGCCTCCAAATTTTCAATGCGAATACCACCGCAGCCAACTCCAAATCATGCATTAGATAATTTGCCTCATGAGTCTTAACCTGATGAAACGCATATGCAACCACCTTTCCCTCTTGCATCAATACACATCCCAACCCCACATGTGATGCATCGCTGTAAACAGTGAACACTTTCCCAGACTCTGGCTGTATAAAGACAGGGACCTCATTCAGAACCTTTTTAAGCTTCTCAAAACTCTCTTGCTGTGCTTTAGTCCAGTTAAACGACACACACTTACGTAACAACTTAGTTAGAGGTGCAGCAATCAATGAAAACCCCTCAACAAATCATCTATAATACCCTGCCAGTCCCAGAAAACTGCGAATTTCTGATACAGTCTTGACGACTTCCAATCTTGAACAGCTTCAATTTTCCAAGGATCAAACCTAATCCCTTCGGCAGATACCACATGACCTAGAAATGTTACCTCTCGCAACCAAAATTTGCACTTACTGAACTTGGTGTACAGTTGTTTCTCCCTCAGAATCTGCAGAACCACTCAGAGATGTGCATCATGTTCATCTTTAGTTCTTGAATACACCAGAATGTCATCAATAAAAACTACTATGAACCGATCCAGATAAGGCTGGAACACTCGGTTCATCAGATCCATAAAAGTCATTGGTGCATTCGTCAGTCCAAATGACACCACTAAGAACTCATAATAACCATAATGAGTCCTAAACACAGTATTGTAAACATCAGTCTCTTTGGCCCTTAGTTGATGGTACCCAGATCGAAGATCAATCTTAAAGAAAACTGAAGCTCCTTGAAATTGGTCGAATAGATCATCAATCTTCGGTAAGGGGTATTTATTCTTAACGGTCAATTTATTCAATTATCAGTAATCAATGCACATGCGCATGGATCCATCCTTCTTTTCACAAACAAAACCGGTGCTCCCCATGGAGACATACTACGTCGGACGAACCCTCGATCTAATAACTCTTGAATCTGAGCTTTAAGCTCCACAAGCTCCTTCGGTGCCATTCTATAAGGGGCGATGGACACCGGAGCTACACCAGACAGGAGCTCAATCCCAAACTCAACTTCATGATTTTGAGATAACCCAAATAGCTCATGTGACAGCCTTAAAATGACCCTAGTCGGAATGTGGTTTTGGGACCACAAAATTGAGGCATAAAAATAATTTAATATTTATTTTATTGCCTATAATATGTGTTAACTCATGTGTGACATTTTTGATGTTTTGATTTAGAGTTATAAATGTGAATTTCACTAGAAAGGACCTAGTAGAAAACTTTGAAAGTATGATGGGGAAATGTGTGATGACTAGTTGATCATGCATGCAAAAATGAGGGGTTTGCATGTCAATTTCCCCTTTTATTTGCTAATGGCAGGCCATGACAAAGAATTATGGGCAAAACATGTCATAAAACATGTTGGGTGAATGCTTGATGTTAGAAATAATAAAATAAAGAGCATGGGCAAAGAAAGAAAAAATGGTCTCATCCATGCCCCCTTGCCGTGAATGAGAGAAAGAAAACAAAGAAAAAAAAAATGTGTGTGTTCATCCTTGAAAATATTTTGGCCGAAAATTGAAGGAAAAAGGAAGAAGGAATGAAGCATTCGGCTATCCTAGGTCACTATTAAGGTAAGTTTGATGTTGTGCCATGAGATTCTTGCATGTGTTAGTTGTTAGCTTGAGCTCTACCTAGCCCATGGTCTAAACCTTGCTATGTGATGGAGATGACACTCGGCCATGGATGTATCATTCTTGCTTGGTGTTGATGTTGTGTTGATGAGATATTAAGTGATTTTTGTAAACCATGTTGAAATTTGATTTGTGGGGTGAGTATGGTTTTCGGCTATAAAAGATTAATAAGGGTGATGGTTGTGTTGTATGCTAAACTTAGATAAATAATGGTAGTTGCTTACATCTTGATATCTATGAGTTCCTTTCTTGGTTCTACCATAGACCCACGAAGTATATGTTTATGTGGTGTTGTTGGAGATTATGATAGAAGCTAATGAGTGAGAGTTTGATAGATACTATGAGGTTAAACTTCATGAGATTGTAAGCTTGTAAGTTGGATGATGAAATTCATGCTTTGTGAAGGTAAATGGTGTGGAAGGAGCATTCGGCCATGATGAAAATATATGAGATAGTTATAATCAACTTGAGATTCGGCCCTTCCACCTACATGTATATATGTTGCACATGATGTATTGGTATGACATATATACTATCTCAAGGTATATATTTGCATATGATGATGTTTCGGTTATGAAATAAATGATGGATGCGTATTGAGTTACAATATGGAATGCGTTAGTTAGTAAAATGTATGCTGTTTTTGTGTGGTATTAAGTGTAACACCCCAAACCCGTGACCGTCACCGGATTTGACCACGAGGTGTTACCGGGCTTACTTTACTTATTCCTCTCTTGGAAATTTTTTTTTATGTTTTCCTTTTTCTGTTCCAGGCAGGCTAGTTAACTGCGTCACTGTCACCTTAAAAATCATATCTCGAGTTCCAGAACTCGAAAATGAGTTCTGTCAATTTTCCCTGAAACTAGACTCATATATCCATCCATGGATTTATTTCTAGAATTTTTGGTCGGGCCAATTGGTACAGTTTATTAGTTAAAGTCACCCCTGTTTCAGGGTTCGACTACACTGACCTTTAAGCATTACGACCTGGATATCATCTCGTACAGAGCATTAATGCTCATGCCGTTTGTTTTTAATGAAACTAGACTCAAAGGGGAATCTATGCATATAAGGCATGACTTCTAATTGTTTCTGGATAATTTATGGTAAATTTTCAAAGTCGGAGCAGGGGATCCAGAAACCGTTCTGGCCCTGTTTCGTGAAAACCTGAATATCTCTTAAAATACAGCTCATACGGTCGTTTCGTTTCGTCCATATGAAAATAGATTCATCAAGGTTCAATTTCATAATTTATTCACTATTTAATTCTACTTCTACTATTTTTAGTGATTTTTCCATCTCACCTCACTGCTGCTGGCAGCATCTGGTACTAAAGCAAACAATGACTATTTCATAATTCTTCCATGGCCAACTATTTCATCATACATAATACAAACTATGGCCACCTTATCAAAATTAAGGTTTCTAAGGCTCGTGCCTATAGGTTTTAGATTCACACTCAACCGACCACATAGGCCATCTTCGCATGGCTTAAAGTTTACAACCCGAGATTCAACAAAACAAAATAGCCTATACATGCCAAATGTTCTCCTAGTTCAACTACGAAGACAATACCAAAAGATTTCCAGCGGTGTGATGACTTCAACGACGGTTCCGAGCACGCAAAACGATACGAGTCCAAGAGACCTAAAATGGGTGACAAGAAAACACCGAGTGAGTTTACAACTCAGTAAGTCATAAGCATTTCACAACCATCCGTTACTAAAATTATCATAAAATGAAATAATGAAACAAGGCCCATTGCGTTCCAACCATACCGAATCGTACCATAGTTCCTTAGACCTTCGGATCAATCTCATACCAAGTCATACATTTACATTTCATATACTATTCAATAGGATATTTGAAGCAATTTCCATACATCATTTCATTTCCGCAACAATCATGCAATTGAAATCATCACATAGATTTAAAACTTACCGACTCAACTCCGAGCATGAACATAGTATCTATTAGCCACGAACTCAAGGTACTTACTCTTTCCGCTGTCCATACTCAACTCGATGAAGACACACCCTCCATATAATTGTTCGATCGGAGATATATCTATATAGAGTACGCACACACAGTGCTTAATACTCGATTTCGCACACTTAGTGCCATGTGATTTAAGCCCGCACACATAGTGCCATACCCTTCGAGCTCGCACACCCAGTGCCGTATATTTCCAGCATGCACACTTAGTGCCATATATTTCCAGCATGCACACTTAGTGCCATATATTTCCAGCATGCACACTTAGTGCCATATATTTCCAGCATGCACACTTAGTGCCAATCTCAGTCACCGTACACACGTATTGCCCAGACACTTAGTGCCGAAAGCAAACTTTCTACACATTTCACTATTTCTTTTACATTCAACAATGTCATCATTCCATACACATACATTTTCATTTACATATCATCTCATTAAACACAATTGCATAGATATTATGATCATTTAAAACAATGCCAAATATATGCTTAATGACTTACCTAGTGTTGGGTAAAATGGTTCCAACTCGGCTATTCGATGTTCTTTCCTTTGCTTTTGCTTGATTCTCCCCCTCTAGCTTCTTGAGCTAATCAATAAATTAACTAGTTTAACCGTCTTGCCAAATATTTATACATATATACATGACATCAACAATACTATCATCATTAATTCATCAATTCACAAAGTTTTATTTCACGAACATTTGACCCATTTTTACCCCATATGGCGAATGCTACATTCATTACCCAACTAGCCATTCAACAATTTTCAGCCTCATTACCACCCTTTTTATGTCTAATCGTCTAAATGAGATCATAAACATGCCTAACTATAGCCGAATGTGCAACATTAATCTAGCATTTCCATTGCATTTAACACTTAAAATTTACCCCATCTAGGCCAAATTTTGCTAGCACACAAGCCTTTGGCCGAATGTCCTTGACCTCTAGTCACCCAAAATTTCTTTGTTCTTTAAAATTCATCCAAGACTACATTCGGCACTTCCAACTAATAATTTAGGTGCTCTCAAGCTCATTCACAAGTACTATTATATATCACATTAAGCATTAAATCATTTTGCAACATAAATTTTATAGCATGGCGAATACTCATGCACATACACACATAACAACAAGAACTCAATGGCACAAAAATCTCCTTTTGTTAAACATTCGAACTCACTCATCTCCATGCTTTCATCACAACAACATCAAAACACTAATTAGGAAATACAACATTCTTGGCGAAATTTAACTCACCTAACAACTTAGTTTCGATCCAAGATTCAAGGAAAAATTTGAACCAATCCTCCAAACTATGCATGCATTTTCAAGAGTGGCATAAAACATACCTTCTTGTATCAAAACACCTTAGTCTAGTAAGCTCCCATGGCTGATTTTCTCAAGCTTCCCCCCCTTTCTTCTTAGTACATTCGGCCATGCAAAGAAAAATGAGAGAATGGACACTTTTTTTTCTTCTTCTCAAGTCATGGCAATTGTAACAAAATGAGAAAGGATGAACAACAAAATTTTTCTCCTTTCTTTTTCCTCAACTCACGGCAACAAGGGGGGGCATCCACACTCTTTTTTTTTCATTTCTTTATTTTCCTTCCATAATGCACTAGGCCAACATGTCTAGGACATGTTTTCTTTGCCCATCATCATGTCATGGCCAGCCACTAACCTTAGGAAATGGGTTATTTGACATGCAACTCCACCCTTGTGTTAACATGCACTAATAAGCCATTTAAAATTAGCCTATCATATTTCACCATGTTTCACATTGATCCCTATTTAATAATTTCTCATAAAATTGGTAAAATTAGAGAATGAAACTTCCACATATGCATGCACACACATAGTAAGCATAGAATATAACAATTAATTATTTTATGACTCGGTTTAGTGGTCCCAAAACCACTTTCCGACTAGGGTCAATTTAGGCTGTCACAACTCTCCCCACTTAAGAAATTTTCGTCCGAAAATCTTACCGTAAATAGGCTCGGTATCGCTCTCTCATAGAGTCCTCAAGTTCCCAAGTGGCTTCTTCAATTCGTGTTTATGCCACAACACCTTCACTAATGGGATTTTCTTATTGCGCAACTCTTTTACTTCAAGCATCGAATGCGAACCGGCTCTTCTTCATAACTCAAATTAGGTGAACCTCGACCTCGGATGGAGTAATTACGTGTGTCGGGTCGACCTATATCGTCAAGCATCGAGACATGGAAAACGTTGTGAATCCTTTCAAGCTCGGGGGTAACATTAATCGATGCGCTCTCGGTCCAACTCGTTCGGATACTTCATACGGACCGATGAACCTCGGACTCAATTTTCCCTTACGGCCAAATCTAAGCACCTTCTTCCGGGTGAGACTTTGAGAAATACCTTGTCTCCAACCCGATATTCAATGTCTTTCCTTTTCAAATCCGCATACGACTTTTGGCGATCCGGCGACCTTCAAACTTTCACGAATTACTCGAACTTTCGCTCGGCATCCTTAATCAAATCAACCTCAAGATTTTACCTTCATAAGTTCACCCGAATAATGGGGTACGGCATTTATGACCGTATAAAGCCTCGTAAGGCGCCATCTTAATACTTGATTGAAAGCTATTGTTGTAGCGAATTCAATCAAAGGCAAATATCTTTCCCATGAACCACTAAACTCAAGGATGCAACATCTCAACATATCCTCAAGGATTTGAATTATCCGTTCGAATTGACCATCGGTTTGGGGATGAAAAGCAGTGCTAAAATGCAGCTTGGTACCCAAAGCCTCTTGCAATTTCTTCCAAAATCGCGATGTAAATCTTGGGTCTCTATCCGATACGATAGAAACAGGTACCCCATGCAATCGAACAATTTGGGAGACGTATAATTCTGCCAATTTATCGAGCGAAAAATCCGTGCGGACAGGGATAAAATGAGCAGACTTGGTCAGTCTATCAACAATGACCCAAATTGCATCTTTCTTACTTGCCGACACTGGTAATCCAGATATAAAATCCATTGTCACTCGATCCCATTTCCATTCAGGTATCATGATTGGCTGAAGTAATCTCGATGGCACTTGATGTTCCGCTTTCACTTGTTGACATATCAGACACCTTGAAACAAACTCAGAAATGTCTCGTTTCATACCGGGCCACCAAAATTGGCGTTTCAAGTCATTGTACATTTTAGTACTACCCGGGTGGATTGACATTCGACTACTGTGAGCCTCGCTCAAAATCATCGAAACAAGTTCCGAATTCCTTGGAATACATAATCGACCCTTGAACGTCAAGCAGTCATTGTCGTCAATCTGAAATTCCGATTCTTCATCCGAAACACATTCGGCTCGCTTAGCGACCAATTCAGCGTCGACCTTCTGAGATTCAAGTATTTGATGAATCAATAACGGTTTGGCCTCTAATTCGACTACTAGCACCTCCTCGGTGAAACGGATAAATGAGCATCCATCGCTCTCAAAGCGATAAAGCCTTGCGACTTAAAGCATCGGCCACCACGTTTGCCTTTCCCGGGTGATAATCAATGATGAGTTCATAGTCTTTCAACAACTCAAGCCAATGTCTTTGTCGCAGGTTTAAATCTCTCTGAGTCATCAAATATTTTAGACTCTTGTGGTCCGAATAAATATGACACCTTTCTCCAAACAAGTAATGCCGCCATATCTTCAAGGCGAACACTATGGCTACTAGTTCAAGGTCATGGGTCGGATAGTTTCTCTCATGCGGCTTTAGTTGTCTCGACGCGTAAGCCACAACTTGACCTTCTTGCATCAACACACAACCTAACCCAAGCAAGGATGCGTCATCAGATATGACAAACTCTTTCTTGGACTCCTTTGTACTAGCACTGGGGCCTCGGTTAAACAAGTTTTTAGTCGATCGAAACTTTCTTGACAAATAGTTCACCACTCGAACTTAACATCTTTTTGGAGTAGTTTCGTCATTGGTACAGCTATCATCGAAAAACCTTTCACAAATCGTCGATAGTATCCGGCAAGCCCCAAAAAGCTCCTAACTTCGGTAACATTCCTTGGAGGTTTCCAATCGACTATGGTCGAAATTTTGTTCGGGTCCACCACGACACCGATCACGGACACCACGTGCCCCAAAAGCTAACCTCTCTTAACCAAAATTCACATTTATTGAACTTTATGACATCGCTTATCTCGTAAAATTTGCAACACTAGCCTCGGTGTTCAAAGATGTTCGATTTCATCTCACGAATAGACCAAAATGTCATCGATAAATACAACTACGAACCAATCCAAGTATGGCCTGAAAATCCTATTCATTAAATCCATAAATACTGCAGGGGCATTAGTGAGCCCAAACGACATCACCAAGAATTCGTAGTGACCGTACCTCGTTCTAAAAGCGGTTTTGGGTATGTCCGATTCTCGGACCTCAACCGATAGTACCACGACCTCAAATCTATCTTTGAAAACACCGAGACTCCTTTAATTGATCAAACAAATCGTCAATTCGTGGCAACGGATATTTATTCTTTATCGTCACTTTATTCAACTGACGATAGTCGATGCACAATCTCATAGTTCCATCCTTCTTCTTCACAAACAATACTGGTGCGCCCCATGGAGAAAAACTCGGTCGAGCGAAACCTCTATCCGTCAATTCTTGCAATTGAACCTTCAATTCCTTTAATTCCGTTAATGCCATACGATACGAGGCTATTGAAGTCGGCGTAGTACCGGGTACAACTTTGATGCCGAATTCCACTTCTCGAACCGGTGGCAATCCCGGTAACTCCTCAAGAAAAACATCTGAATACTCACAAACCACTGGTACCGATTCGAGTTTCCTTTCCGTCTCTTTACTTTCAAACACATACGCAAGGTATGTTTCACACCTTTTTCACATACCTCGAGCGGTCATAGAAGATATTATCACCGCACTCCTTTTGAATCAGAGACTCGACTCGGACTACCTCGTTATTTACACTCCTCAAATCAATGGTTTTCCTTTTGCAATCCACCATCGCATCATGTACGGTCAGCCAATCCATACCAAGAATAACATCGAATTCATCAAATGGTAGAAGCATCGATCGGTAGGAAAGCGATTCTCGAATTATTAGGGGCATCTCTTGCACATTTTATCAACGAGCACGTATTGACCCAAAGGGTTTGACACCGAATTACGAACTCAATGAGACTCAACAGTAGAGTCTTCTCGCATGCTAAGGTTTCACATACATACGAATGAGTAGAGCCGGGTCAATCAATGCAATCACACTAGTATCAAAGAGAGTAAAAGTACCAGTGATAACGTCGGGGAGGATGCCTCCTCTCGCGCGGATGGCATATGCTCTAGCAGAGCACGGGTCTCGGATCGGACAGCCAGTATTAGAGGTTCCTCTCGATTACCACCCCTACCTCCAGAAATTCTGGGGCCTACCTCCACCGTCGTTCCACTAGGTCTTGCACCTTGCGTCTTATTCCTCTCATCTAGCTCCGTGCAATCTCTAATGAAGTGGTCCTCGAACCGCATCCATAATGAGCCCTATTAATGGACTTACCCCAACATTCACCTAGGTGTCGTCTTCCACATTGGGGCATTCAGGTTTCTCTTGACGATTATTGCCCACACTAGCTACCGAAGTAGCTCGAGTCCGTCGATGGTCGGGCTCGATGGAAATTCCCGATCGCCCTCGACTTACTAGTGTCCTCCACGAATTTCTTTACTGATCGAGAACGGAGCTTTACTCACGATCTTTTACGATAATCTCTTGCTTCAAATCTTTTGCACATAGAAACCTCATCAGCCACACACTCTCGAGCATACCGACTAAGTCTTACGAACTCATGTTCGTATTCAGATACTGTCATATGGCCTTGCTTGAGCTCCAAAAATTCCTTATGCTTCTGATCGATGAACCGTTGACTAATATATTTCTTCCGAAATTCCGTTTGAAAGAAATCCTAAGTAACTTGTTCCTTTAGGACTATGGAAATCAAGGTCCTCCACCAATAGTAGGTGAGTCTCATAACAAAGATATAGCACACTTAAGACATTCATCGGTGTGCATGATTTCATCAAACACTCTAATGGTGTTATCAAGCGAACTTCGGCCCTTTCGGCATCATCGGTAACTATGGCCTTAAACTCCTCGCCCCACGCTTCCTAATCAAGTCCACGGTGGTTTACTCAGCCTCACAGGATCGAATCGATGGCATTACGGGCTCTTGGGTGGATTATTTAAATTCGGGAATGGTTGGACAGCCGGATTGGTTCGGGCATATTGCATGACCCACTCATTCATCATGGTGAAGAAGGCTTGTTTCGCCCCTTCATTTTGATTATTCGCGGATGACTGAGGCTCAACAGGTGGTGTCCCTTGCGCAGGAGCAGCCGCTACACTTTCAACGTCATCCGCCAAGGGTCTCTCTACCCCGGGTTCCATTGCTAATCAAAACAAAATTTCAACCGTCAGAAGTCATCACATTATTAAGCACTAACGATTTGGCATGTATAGCTAGACTCACACGCGCTATGGTAGTCCTAGAACCGACTAAACCATAGCTCTGATACCAATTAAATGTAACACCCCAAACCCGTGACCGTCACCGGATTTGACCACGAGGTGTTACCGGGCTTACTTTACTTATTCCTCTCTTGGAATTTTTTTTTTTGTTTTCCTTTTTCTGTTCCAGGCAGGCTAGTTAACTGCGTCACTGTCACCTTAAAAATCATATCTCGATTTCCAGAACTCGAAAATGAGTTCCGTCAATTTTCCCTGAAACTAGACTCATATATCCATCCATGGATTTATTTCTAGAATTTTTGCTCGGGCCAATTAGTACAGTTTATTAGTTAAAATCACCGCTGTTTCAGGGTTCGACTACACTGACCTTTAAGCATTACGACCTGGATATCATCTCGTATAGAGCTCTAATGCTCATACCGTTTGTTTCTAATGAAACTAGACTCAAAGGGGAATCTATGCATATAAGTCATGACTTCTAATTGTTTCTTGATAATTTATGGTAAATTTTCAAAGTCGGAGCAGGGGATCCAGAAACCGTTCTGGCCCTGTTTCGTGAAAACCTGAATATCTCTTAAAATACAGCTCATACGGTCGTTTCGTTTCGTCCATATGAAAATAGATTAATCAAGGTTCAATTTCATAATTTATTCACTATTTAATTCTACTTCTAATATTTTTAGTGATTTTTCCATCTCACCTTACTGCTGCTGGCAGCATCTGGTACTAAAGCAAACAATGACTATTTCATAATTCTTCCATGGCCAACTATTTCATCATACATAATACAAACTATGGCCACCTTATCAAAATTAAGGTTTCTAAGGCTCGTGCCTATAGGTTTTAGATTCACACTCAACCGACCACATAGGCCATCTTCGTATGGCTTAAAGTTTACAACCCGAGATTCAACAAAACAAAATAGCCTATACATGCCAAATGTTCTCCTAGTAACGACGGTTCCGAGCACGCAAACGATACGAGTCCAAGAGACCTAAAATGGGTGACAAGAAAACACCGAGTGAGTTTGTGACAGCCCAAAATTGACCCTAGTCGGAATGTGGTTTCGGGACCACAAAACCGAGGCATAAAAATAATTTAAAATTTATTTTGATGCCTATGATATGTGCTAATTTGTGTGTGACATTTTTGATGTTTCGATTTAGTGTTATAAATGCGAATTTCACTAGAAAGGACCTAGTAGTGAACTTTGAAAGTATGATGGGGAAATGTGTGATGACTAGTTGCTCATGCATGCAAAAATAAGGGATTTGCATGTCAAATTTCCCCCAACATGAAGTGGCCGCCATGGCAAGAGAGGATGGGCAAAACATGTCATGAAACATGTTTTGTTGGTGCATTAGGGAGAAATAATAAACAAAGGTGTATGGGTAAGAAAAGAATGAAAAAAAATGTGTGTGAGTGTGGTATTCCCCCATTGCCGTGAGTTGTAGAGAAAGAAAGAAAATTTTGTTCATCCTTTCTTTGAGCCAAAACTAAGGAAGAAGGAGGATTTTGCTTCATGCTTGGTTTGGAAGAGATCTAGAAGGAGATTTGGCTAAGTTTGCATCAAGATTAAGGTATGTATGAGGTTGTGTTAGGAGTTTCATGCATGTTTTGGTTGCTAACTTGATGTGCATGATAGCCATGGCTCAAATCTTTGTTATGCCATGGAAATGGTATTTGGCCAAAGTTGTTATGGTGATAAAGCCATTGCATGCTAAGTGTGAAGCTTGATGATGATGCATGCAATGATGGATTGTCTACTTTTGAGTAAGATTTTGAGTTTTCTTTTGTTTAATCATGATTGAAGTTGAAAAGGGCATGATTGTCATATTCGCCATGATGCATTCATGAGCATGGTTCATGCTTCTTGCATGTTAGTTAAAATTTGTGTTTTGGATGGCTATGGACACCTTGAAATTCGCCATGCTCATATATGTATATATATGTTTGCACATGATGTTTTGGTTATGAACTAAGTGATGAATATGGTTGTTTAAAGAAGAAGATGTTGAAGAATGATTGTGAAATTGCAAGCACATTCGCCTAGCACACATATGAGTGCTTGATGCTATATTATAAGTTTTGAGCTACAATATGCAAAGCATTAACTAGTAAAATGCATGCTGTTTTTGTGAGGTATTAAGTGCATAATTGGCCTCAACATGTACATGAATATTCGCCTTGGGTAGCCTATTGAAGGCCTTAGCTTTTCCTTGATGCTCGAATAAATTGTATTGAATTGCTTGATGTAGTATAAAATGTGCATGACCATTGTGTATTCAAGCTAAAGAGTGGCCATATGACCATTTAAACTCCTTGTCATATTCGCCATAAGCTAGCACAATGAGGTTTTAATAAATTGAATTTCTTTGAATTAGCTCAAGAGCTAAGAGGGCCACAATTGGACAAGGGAAGGAAAAGTAATCGAATAGCCGTAAAAGCCGTTCGACAACATCCGAGGTAAGTCCTCAAGAAGTGACCTTACTTGAATTATGTGGAATGAAATATGGATGTATTGATTATTGATTTATGTGTGTATGAGTGTTCAATAATACCGGGCTAAGTCCCGAAGGCGATTATGCTAGTGATTAAAATTGTGTTTGAGCCTTAGTAACGAAAATGAAATATGTATGTCCAATGATTATTGATGTATGTGTGCATGAGAAATTGAATGATATCCAGGCTAAGCCCCAAGACAATTATGCTGAAATTATAACCGGTTAAGACCGAAGGTAATTGTGCTAGTAGCTATATCCGGGCTAAGACCCGAAGGCATTCGTGCAAGTTGTTAAATCCGGGCTAAGACCCGAAGGCATTTGTGCAAATCGTGATACCCGGGTTAAGTCTCGTAGGCCTTGGTGCGGGTTACCATAACCGGGCTATGTCCCGAAGGCGATTGAACGAGTAGCGACATCCGGTTAAACTCCGAAGGTATGTGATTTGAAAATTATAAGCTTGCTGGAAAATTTCAGCTAATGCACTTGTGAAATTTCCCAATGACAAGGTAAGTGCGGTGTGTGCTTTGCGCGCTAGGAGTAAGAGCGTATGAATATCTGCTCCTATGATGGAACGAGTTATCGGCCTTAATGATGCCGTTATTTGTGTATGAACATAAGAGTTGGGATGGTGAAGTAAGTATGATTATGTGAATGTGCATTAATGAAATGATGCATTTGGTTATGTGAATGTATTGCTTTAATTAAAGCTGATTATATTCCTTGAGACTTACTAAGCATAAAAATGCTTACCCCGTTACTTTGGCTCTCTGTTTTATAGATTTCGCTCGATAGCAATCGGATTCGGGATCAATAAAGTCGAAGTCATCCACACTATCAACGCCTCTATTTTGGTATAAATTTTGGTTGAACTTTGAAATGGCATGTATAGGACTATCCCTTGTTGGTTTAAAAATGTGGCGATGTATATGTATACGGCCATGCGAAAATGGCTCGTAAAAGGAAGCATGAACTTAGACTATTTGTGGTTTGAATGTATATATATGGTGTCATGATGTGATTGTGGATTGGAAATGGGAGTGTTGGTCACATGATCAGCCATTGGTATGGTTAAAATGATCATATGTGAACCTATGTATGGCAAGACTAGTTGGTTGATGGAGACTACAAAATAGATAAGACCTACCTTAAAACAGATGCTGCCAGCTGCAGTGACGTGAATGTGAAAATCACCAAAATTGTAGGAATGGTATTAAATAGTGAATAAGCTATTTAAATGAACCTTGATGAGTCTATTTTCATATGGAAGAAGCGAAATGGTCATAGGATTTACATGTTAAGAGATATTGAAGCTATTGTGAAACAGGGCCAGAACGGTTTCTGGGTCCCCTGTCGCAACTTTAAAAATTTACTATAAATTATCCAGAGAGAATTAGGAGACATACCTTATATGTACAGATTCAATTTTGAGTCTAGTTTCATTAGAAACAAACGGCACCAGCATTAAAGCCCTGTACAGAGAGATATTCAAGTTATACCGCGTGAAGATCAGAGCAGTCGATCCCTGTAACATGGGTGACTTTAACTAATAAACTGTACCAATTGGCCTGACCAAAAATTCTAGAAATAAATCCATGGATGGATATATGAGTCTAAATTCAGGGAAAATTTACGAAACCAGTTTCCGAGTTTTGAAACTCGAGATATGATTTTTAAGGCGACGGTGACGCAGTCTTCCAGCCTGACTGGAAATGTCAAATTGGTGGGCAAAACATGTGAACTTGGCTTGTTAACCCCTCGTGTCCGACACCGGCGATGGTCTCGGGTTTGGGGTGTTACAGAGTTTATAACTCAGTAAGTCATAAGCATTTCACAACCATCCGTTACTAAAATTATCATAAAATGAAATAATGAAACAAGGCCCAGCGTTCCAGCCATACCGAACTGTACCATAGTTCCTTAGACCTTTCGGATCAATCTCATACCAAGTCATACATTTACATTTCATATACTATTCAATAGGATATTTGAAGCAATTTCCATACATCATTTCATTTCCGCAACAATCATGCAATTGAAATCATCACATAGATTTAAAACTTACCGACTCAACTCCGAGCATGAACATAGTATCTATTAGCCACGAACTCAAGGTACTTACTCTTTCCGCTGTCCATACTCAACTCGATGAAGACACACCCTCCATATAATTGTTCGATCGGAGATATATCTATATAGAGTACGCACACACAGTGCTTAATACTCGATTTCGCACACTTAGTGCCATGTGATTTAAGCCCGCACACATAGTGCCATACCCTTCGAGCTCGCACACCCAGAGGTGCCGTATATTTCCAGCATGCACACTTAGTGCCATATATTTCCAGCATGCACACTTAGTGCCATATATTTCCAGCATGCACACTTAGTGCCATATATTTCCAGCATGCACACTTAGTGCCAATCTCGTCACCGTACACACGTATTGCCCGCACACTTAGTGCCGAAAGCAAACTTTCTACACATTTCACTATTTCTTTTACATTCAACAATGTCATCATTCCATACACATACATTTTCATTTACATATCATCTCATTAAACACAATTGCATAGATATTATGATCATTTAAAACAATGCCAAATATATGCTTAATGACTTACCTAGTGTTGGGTAAAATGGTTCCAACTCGGCTATTCGATGTTCTTTCCTTTGCTTTTGCTTGATTCTCCCCCTCTAGCTTCTTGAGCTAATCAATAAATTAACTAGTTTAACCGTCTTGCCAAATATTTATACATATATACATGACATCAACAATACTATCATCATTAATTCATCAATTCACAAAGTTTTATTTCACGAACATTTGACCCATTTTACCCCATATGGTTGAATGCTACATTCATTACCCAACTAGCCATTCAACAATTTTCAGCCTCATTACCACCCTTTTTATGTCTAATCGTCTAAATGAGATCATAAACATGCCTAACTATAGCCGAATGTGCAACATTAATCTAGCATTTCCATTGCATTTAACACTTAACATTTACCCGATCTAGGCCAAATTTTGCTAGCACACAAGCCTTTGGCGAATGTCCTTGACCTCTAGTCACCCAAAATTTCTTTGTTCTTTAAAATTCATCCAAGACTACATTCGGCACTTCCAACTAATAATTTAGGTGCTCTCAAGCTCATTCACAAGTACTATTATATATCACATTAAGCATTAAATCATTTTGCAACATAAATTTTATAGCATGGCGAATACTCATGCACATACACACATAACAACAAGAACTCAATGGCACAAAATCTCCTTTTGTTAAACATTCGAACTCACTCATCTCCATGCTTTCATCACAACAACATCAAAACACTAATTAGGAAATACAACATTCTTGGCGAAATTTAACTCACCTAACAACTTAGTTTCGATCCAAGATTCAAGGAAAAATTTGAACCAATCCTCCAAACTATGCATGCATTTTCAAGAGTGGCATAAAACATACCTTCTTGTATCAAAACACCTTAGTCTAGTAAGCTCCCATGGCTGATTTTCTCAAGCTTCCCCTTTCTTCTTAGTACATTCGGCCATGCAAAGAAAAATGAGAGAATGGACACTTTTTTTCTTCTTCTCAAGTCATGGCAATTGTAACAAAATGAGAAAGGATGAACAACAAAATTTTTCTCCTTTCTTTTCCTCAACTCACGGCAACAAGGGGGCATCCACACTCTTTTTTTCATCATTTTCCTTTTTTTTCATTTCTTTATTTTCCTTCCATAATGCACTAGGCCAACATGTCTAGGACATGTTTTCTTTGCCCATCATCATGTCATGGCCAGCCACTAACCTTAGGAAATGGGTTATTTGACATGCAACTCCACCCTTGTGTTAACATGCACTAATAAGCCATTTAAAATTAGCCTATCATATTTCACCATGTTTCACATTGATCCCTATTTAATAATTTCTCATAAAATTGGTAAAATAAGAGAATGAAACTTCCACATATGCATGCACACACATAGTAAGCATAGAATATAACAATTAATTATTTTTATGACTCGGTTTAGTGGTCCCGAAACCACTTTCCGACTAGGGTCAATTTAGGGCTGTCACATTAAGTGTATAATTGGCCTCAACATGGACATGCATATTCGGCCACATGAAGGGGGGGTGGTTTGCATGCATTCGGTTAGAGGCAAGCATATTGATGCCTATTCTTGGCTTGGAAAATTCGGCTAAGGAGAGTACTAACTAATGTGTTGAATTCGATTCGTGATTTCGTACACATGTGACTCTAATGTCTAATGTATATAAGGGCTAAGTACCTTGAGCTTCACTTTGATGTTTGAATGAATTGTATTGAATTGCTTGTTGTGATTAAAAATTGTGCATGACCATTGTGTATTTGAGCTAAAGGATGGCCATATGACCATTTAAACTCCTTGTCATATTCGGCCATAAGCTATCATAATGAGATCTTAATAAGTTAAATTTGTGTGAATTAGCTCAAGAGCTTAGAGGACCACAGTTGGATAAGGGAAAGGAAAAAGTGATCGAATAGCCGTCGAAATCGTTCGACCACATCCGAGGTAAGTCTTCGAGTAATGACCCTACTTGAATTATATTGAAATGATTTGTCATATTATGGCGGACAGCCGAATGTGCGTAGGGACTAAGTTATAAAGTCAATTGAAATCATGCTCTTTGTGTGTGGCTATTGAGCCGAAATTGGAAAGGTTTGATAAATGTTTTGTGTTTGAGCCTTAGTAACGAGAATGAAATATGGATGTGTCGTGATTATTGATATATGTGTACATGAGCATTTGAATGATACCCGGCTAAGTCCCAAGGCATTTATGCTAGTGATTCTATCCGGCTAAGACCAAGGCATTCGTGCGAAGTTGTTATATCCGGCTAAGACCAAGGCATTTGTGCAAGTTACCAAATCCGGGTTAAGACCAAGGCAATTGTGCTTGTGGTTATATCCGCTAAATTCAAGAGACTCGGTTTGAAGGTGAGCATTTTGGTGCTGTAATAAATTTAATTAATACGCTCGAAAAACCCATACGATAAGGTATGTTTACATGTGCATCGGAAAAGTCGATCCGTTTGAAATAGTATTCGCTCAATCGACTAACGAACTTTCGGCTCTTAGATAGGTTGATACCTTGTGTGTATATGTTGATGAAGTGTGAAGTAAGTATGATAATGAGAATGTGTATTAATAAAGTGATTCATTTAGCTATGTGAATGTAATACTTTAGTCAAAGCTGATTTCTTTACTTGAGACCCACTAAGCATTAAAATGCTTACCCGTTGCTTTGGCTCTCTGTTTTATAGATTTTGCTCGTTAGCTATCGGATTCGGGATCATCAAGTCAAGTCATCCACACTATCATAGCCCCTTTTGGTACAAATTTTTGTTGAACTTTGAAATGGCATGTATAGGACTACTTTTTCGTTTGTTGGTCATAGACCCCTTTGATTTTGTATAAATTTGGATAGCCATGCGAAAATGGCTTATATACACTTTAGCATGGTATCATAATCATTTTGTATGTTGTTCATTAAGAGGTATGGAAATGTTTGGAAACGATTAGCCATTGGAATGGTTAATCATGATCATTCCTTGTGCCATGTATGCTAAAAGGGCTAGTTGAATCAAAGAAATTATGAAGTAGGTAAAGGTTACCTTGAAAACAGATGGTGACAGCAGTAGTGGTGTGGATGTGAAAAATCACTAAAACTATCAGGAATGGAATTAATTAGTGAATAAATTATGTAAATGAACCTTGATGAATCTACTTTCATATGGAAGAAACGAAACGGTCATATGAGTTGTATGTTAAGAGATATTTAGGTTTTCGTGAGACAGGGCCAGAACGGTTTCTGGATTCCCTGTTCCGAATTTGGAAATTCATTGTAAATTAACCAGAGATAATTAGGAGTCATGACATATATTTATAGATTCCTATTTGAGTCTAGTTTCTAGAGAAACAAACGGCATCAGTATTGAATCCCTGTACAGAGAGATATTCAAGTTGTAACGCACGAAGGTCAGTGTAGTCGACCCTCGTCACATGGGAGACTTTAACTAATAAACTGTACTAATTGGCCCTACCAAAAATTCTAGAAAAAAAATTGTGGATGGACATATGAGTCTAATTTCAGGGAAAAATTACGAAACTGATTTTTGAGCTTTGAAACTCAAGATATGATTTTTAAGGCGACAGTGATGCAGTAACCAGCTTGTCTGGAAAATTTTAAATGGACTGTGAAAATGATTAAGTCAAGTTTGTGTGCACCTTGTGTTCGACTCCGGTAACGGACTCGGGTACGGGGTGTTACAATTTTATTGGTATCAGAGCTACGGTTTAGTCGATTCTAGGACTACCGTAATGCGTTTGGGTCTAGCTATACATGCCATTTTATGTGATTATTTGATAGTGTGGTGATTTTTGACGTTTGAATTTGTGTTTATTTATAGTAATGGATTCCGATCCCAACCGAAGCGATAGCTGATGATGTGGAGAGTGTGGCGCTGCTCCCTTTACAAGGGACAGCCCATGACTCTCAACTTTGTTGCTAGCAATCTGAATGATGAGGCTAGGCAAGCTTTCTATAGCGTGATGAATGATTGGTTCAACCAATACATTCGAACTAACACTACTGTTCCACAACCTCCATTCTCGACTAATACAACCCCGCACCTACAATGCCTCCGAATCGACCAAATAAGGTCCAATAAGCCCCAGTTGATGTAATCCAAAATATGGGGCTATGAATTTAAAGCTACGGATAGCGACGATGCCGAGCAAGCTGAATTTTGGTTGGACAACACTATCCTGCACTCGATGAGCTATCTTGTACACCGATGAATGCCTAAAGTGTACTATCTCCTTGCTACGTGATTACGCCTACTATTGGTGGTGTACTCGACTTCACAGTGCCCCGAGAGCAAGTAACTTGGGAGTTTTTCCAAACCGAGTTTGGAAAAAGTATATCGATCGAGATTTATGGATCAAAATGGAAGGAATTTCTTGAACTTAAACAAGGTTCCATGGCGGTTACCAACTATGAACGAAAATTTGTGAGGCTTAGCCAGACGCTGAGAATGCATTTCTTCGAAGTCGTGATGTAAACGCTCAAGATGGATGAATGATGATATAAAGTCGTATGTTGGCATTTTGGAAATCCGAGAGTTTGTGGCTCTTGTCGAGCGAGCGTGCAAAGCCGAGGAGCTCAAGATGGAGAAAAGAAAAGCTGAAGTGGGAGCAAGGAGTTTCAGAAGAGGTCTTGGGAAGCCCTTCCCACAATCATCAAAGAAATTTAGAGATGGCTTAGGCGGTCTAGAGACACTTCGGGCTTTTCTAGACGAGATCGCGATCGACCCCTGTGACCACACGAGTCACTTCGATCGCCATGGTGGAAATGATCGTCGAGAGAGAACGGAGTGCCGTGATTGTGGCAAATGGCATTCGAAGTTGTAGATTCCGTGACCGCTCTGTTATAAGTGCGGATCGCTTGACCACTTCATTAAAGATTGCCCAAGGTTGTCTCGAGCAGAATGTAGATCGAGTGGGAAACCGGGCGCTACCATCGCCGAGGTAGACCATCTAGAAATACGGGCAATGCTAGTGGTGGTCGAGAGGATCTAGAGATGCTACGACCAGATCCGAGGCTCGCGCTCTGCTAGGGCTTATGCCATACGCCGCGTGAGGATGCTTCCTTGTCGATGTTATTACCGTACTTTCACTCTCTTTGATACTAATGTGATTGCTTTGATTGACCTGGTTCTCCTCATTCTTATATATGCGAAACCTTAGCATCCAAAGAAGACTTTACCTATTGAGTCTCTCGAGTTCGTAATTCGGTGTCAAATCCCTTGGGTCGTTACGTCGTTGGTCGACAAAGTGTGAAAGAAATGTCCCTAATAATTGAGGTTCTGCTTTTCCGCGGACTTGATGCTTTTGCCGTTCGATGAATTTGATGTTATTCTTGGGTTGGATTGGTTGACCGTGCATGATGCGGTTGTGAATTGAAAAAGCAAGACTATTGATTTGAGGTGCGCAAATAACGAGATGATCCGAGTTGAGTCTACGGACTTAAAGGGGTTGCCAGCTGTAATATCATAAATGTTGGCCCAGAAATATGTAAGAAAGGGGTCCGAAGCATACCTTGCGTATGTACTTGATGATAAGGAGTTAGAAATAAAACCCGAATCTGTGCTGGTTGTAACACCCCGAACCCGTGACCGTCGCCGGTGTCGGACAGAGGGGTTAACGGGCCAAATCCTCTCAAAGTACCAACCAATTTGGCATTTCCAGACAGGCTGGAAAACTGCGTCACTGTCGCCTTAAAAATCATATCTCGAGTTCCAAAACTCAGAAACTGATTCTGTAAATTTTCCATGAATTTAGACTCATATATCCATCCATGGATTTATTTCTAGAATTTTTGGTCGGGCCAATTGGTACAGTTTATTAGTTAAAGTCACCCATGTTACAGGGGTTGATTACACTGACCTTCGCACGTTACAACTTCAATATCTCTCTGTAAAGGGCTTTAATACTGGTGCTGATTGTTTCTAATGAAACTAGACTCAAAATTGAATCTGCACATATAAGGCATGACTTCTAATTCTTTCTGGATAATTTATAGTAAATTTTCAAAGTCGCGACAGGGGACCCAGAAACCGTTCTGGCCCTGTCTCACGAGAGCTTTAATATCTCTCAGTATACTGCTCATATGGTCGTTTCGTTTTGTCCATATAAAAATAGATTCATCAAGGTTAAATTTCATAATTTATTCACTATTTAATTCTACTTCTACTATTTTTAGTGATTTTTCAATCTCATCTCACTGCTGCTGTCTGCAACAGTTACTGCAGTAGACTATGCCAATTTCATGAATCTTTCCTTGGCCTTAATCCTCCATCATACATGACACAAATTATGGCCACCTTATCAAAATTAAAGTTTCTAAGACTCGTGGCTATAGGTTCTAGCATCCCACTCGACGACCACATAGGCCATTTTCACATGGCTTAAAGTTTACAACCCACAGTTCAACAAAACATAATAGCCTATACATGCCAAATGTTCTTCAACAACGAAGACAATACCACAAGATTTCCAGCCGGTGTGATGACTTCAACGACGGTTCCGAGCACGCAACAATACGAGTCCAAGAGACCTAAAATGGGTGACAAGAAAACACCGAGTGAGTTTATAACTCAGTAAGTCATAAGCATTCAACAATCATCCATTGATAAAGTTATCACAACATGAACAATAAACGAGGCTAGGTACTCATCCATATTGAAACTATACCATAAATCCTCGGACCTTTCGGTTCAATCTCATACCAAGTCATACATCCACATTTCATATTCTATACAACAAGATATTTGAGGCATTTTCACACACTCACTCATTTCCACCATAATCATACAATTTCAATCATCACATAGATTTAAGGCTTACCAAGTTCAACCCCGAGCATGAACGTATTTTCTATTCGTCATGAGCTCAAGGTACTTACCCGATCCGCTGTCCGGGATTAGCTCGATGATGTCGCACACTCAGTGCCAATTGTAATGCAAGAGCATATAGTGAATCCGCACACTTAGTGCTATATGTATTCAACTCGCACACTTAGTGCTATATAATCAAACTCGCACACTTAGTGTTGTACAATTTTAAACCCGCACACTTAGTGCCATACCCTTCGAGCTCGCACACCCAGTGCCGTATATTTCCACCATGCACACTTAGTGCCATATATTTCCAGCATGCACACTTAGTGCCATATATTTTCAGCATGCACACTTAGTGCCAATCTCATCACCGTACACACGTATTGCCCGCACACTTAGTGCCGAAAGCAACTTTCTACACATTTCACTATTTCTTTTACATTCAACAAATGTCATCACTCCATACACATACATTTCATTTATATATATATCATCCCATTAAACACAATTGCATAGATTTTTACAATCATTTAAGCAATATCAAATATATGCTTAATGACTTACCTTATATTGGATGAAACGATTTCCAATCGACTACTCGATTATCTTTGTTTTGCCTTTGCTTGATTCTCCCCTTTTGTTGTCTTGATCTCCTAGTATAAATACATTTAGTAGTTAAATTTCTTGCTGGATACTTATGTGTATAATTTAATGGTTTTCACTCCATTCACAACTATCCTTGTTCAAAATATCAAAACCTTAGCCAACATTCAATTAATGCATCAAGGCCGAATGTATTATCACTATTAAGGTAATCTAGTCTCAAGTATTTTCAATTCTAATGTACAACATCTCAAATTCCATGACCGATCACACCTATTCTTACTTTCCAATATTCAAATATTCAAAATCACATCTTAAACACAATAGTCATGGACAATGCCGAATCCTCAAGTGTTTGAACATAAATTATTTTACTAATATAAACATTCACGAATCATATTCATAGGAAGACCAATTTCTTTCCATAGCACATTCATCATCCATACTTAGATGAAACAACCAAAATCCCTTCCTTTATACCCTAGCCGATTGCTCCAATCATCCATACAAATTACAAATTTTGCATGGCTAAGTAGGAGCCATTTAACATGCAAGAAAAATAATCATAGGAGAAAAATTTATCATTCTAAGTAAGCTCCTATCTCCAACACTTAATCATTTGGCATTTTGCCTAGACACACACAAGAAATCTCAACTTCCTTGACCTTACCAAGAGTGCATCCACCATTCAACTTAGCATATTACAAAACCAAATCAACAAATTCAATGCTTACCTCCTAGTAGCCAAAGATACTTGCCGAATTGACCTAGGTAATCTTCCTTCCTTTCATTTTTTTTCTCAAGAACAACCAAAAGAATGAACAATGAATGAACAAAACCTTTTTTTTTTTTTTCTTTCTCTCTAGCTACTGCACAATGGGGGCATCCATGCTCTTTTTTTTTTTCATTTCTTTAATGCTAGTTTTTATTTTATGGCTTCCTACATACACCACTAGCAAAACATGTTGGAAACATGTTTCCTTTGCCCATAATCTTGTCATGGCCGGCCACTCACCTTAGGAAAGGGGGTTATTTGACATGCAAGGACAACCATTTTCCCACATGTATTAATAGGCCACCTTACATTTGCCTAGCACATTTTTAAATTTTCTCACATAAGTCCTATTTGATAAAATTCACTTACAATTAACAAAATCCAAACATTCAATTTTTCACACATTCATATTCACATATTCTAGACAATAAATATTACGTTAGAACATTTCGGTGACTCGGTTTAGCGGTCCCGAAACCACTTCCCGACTAGGGTCAATTTTGGGCTGTCACACTGGTGGTTTGTGAATACCCGGATGTTTTTCCCGAAGAATTACCGGGTTTGCCACCTGTTCGAGAGATAGAGTTTGGTATTGAGCTTGTACCGGGGACCACACCGATTTCGATAGCTCCGTATCATATGGCACCAACGGAATTAAAGGAGTTGAAAGCTCAGTTGCAAGAGTTGGTGGATAGAGGTTTTGCTCGCCCGAGTTTTTCACCTTGGGGTGCACCAGTGTTGTTTGTGAAAAAGAAGGACGGAACCATGAGGTTGTGCATCGACTATCGTCGACTTAATAAAGTGACAATAAAGAACAAATATCCGTTATCACAGATCGATGATTTGTTCGATCAACTGAAGGAGCCTCGGTGTTCTCAAAAATAGATTTGAGATCGGGCTATTATCGATTCTGAATCCGAGATTCGGACATACCCAAAACGCCTTGAGCGAGATATGGTCACTACGAGTTCTTAGTGATGCCGTTTGGGCTCACTAATTCCCTATGGTATTTATAGATTTGATGAATCGGATCTTCAGACCATATTTGGATCGGTTCGTAGTTGTGTTCATTGACGACATCTTGGTCTATTCAAGAGATGAGACCGAACATGCGGAGCACTTGAGATTAGTGTTGCAAATATTACAGGATAAGCAGTTATATGCTAAGTTCAGCAAGTGTGAGTTCTAGTTAAGAGAGGTTAGCTTCTTGGGTCATGTGGTATCTGCATCGGGTATTCGAGTCGACCCGAGCATAATTTCAGCCATACTTAATTGGAAGCCTCCAAGAAATATTACGGAGGTTTGGAGCTTTTTCGGACTTGCCGGTTACTACCGACGGTTTGTAAAAGGATTCTCGATGATAGCCACACCCATGACGAAACTGCTCCAGAAAGAGGTCAAGTTTGAATGGACGGAAAAGTGTCAGAAAAGTTTCGATCAATTGAAAACTCATTTGACGGAAGCTCCAGATTAGTGCAAACCGAATCGGCAAAGAGTTTGTCATCTATAGTGACGCCTCCCTACTTGGGTTAGGTTGCGTATTGATGCAAGAAGGTCGAGTTGTGGCCTATGTGTCGAGACAATTAAAGCCACATGAGAAAAATTATCCGACCCATGATCTCGAATTGGCTGCCATCGTATTCGCCTTAAAGATATGGCGACATTACTTATTTGGTGAGAAGTGCCATGTGTATTCAAATCACAAAAGTCTCAAATATTTTATGACTCAAGGAGACTTAAATCTGCGACAAAGACGTTGGCTCGAGTTGTTAAAAGATTATGAGCTTTTCATTGATTATCACCCGGGAAAGGCTAATGTGGTTGCGGACGCCTTAAGCCGAAAATCACTGTTTGCTTTACGAGCTATGAATGTACACTTGTCTATTCTACCCGACAATGTGTTAATAGCCGAATTAAAGGCCAAACCATTATTGACTCATCAAATTCGTGAAGCTCGAAAGTTGACGATGAGTTGGTTGCGAGCGGTGAGTGTGTTCGAACAAGGAATCGGAGTTTCAAATTGATGATGACGATTGTTTGAGGTTCGAAGTCATCTGTATGCGTCCAAAGAATTCGGAACTTATTTCGATAATTCTGAATGAAGCCCATTGTAGCCGAATGGCAATCCACCCGGGGAGTAAGAAGATGTACAACGATTTGAAACGTCGGTTTTGGTGGCATGGTATGAAACGAGACATCTCCGACTTTGTTTTGAGATGTTTAATATGTCAACAAGTGAAAGCGAAACATCAAGTGCCTTCAGGGTTACTTCAGCCGATCACGATACCCGAGTGGAAATGGGATCGAGTCACAATGGACTTTGTGTCCGGACTGCCATTGTCAGCAAGTAAGAAGGATGCGATTTGGGTTGTTGTTGATAGACTGACTAAGTCGGCTCACTTTATCCCCGTGCGTACGAATTTTTCATTGGATAAACTAGCTGAATTGTACGTTTCTCAGATTGTGAGATTACACAGGGTACCGATTTCTATTGTGTCGGATAGAGATCCGAGATTCACCTCGCGATTTTGGAAGAAATTGCAAGAATCTTTGGGTACCAAGTTGCATTTCAGCACCGCCTTTCACCCCCAAACCGATGATCAATCCGAGCGGATAATTCAGATACTTGAGGATATGTTGAGATGTTGCATCCTCGAGTTCGATGGTTCATGGGAACGGTATTTACCTTTGATTGAATTCGCTTACAACAATAGTTTTCAATCAAGTATTAAGATGGCGCTTACGAGGCCTTATGCGAGCGTAAATGCCGTACACCATTGTTTTGGACCGAGCTCGGTGAGAGAAAAATTTTGAGTGGATTTTATTAAAGATGTTTGAGCAGAAAGTAAAAGTAATCCGTGAAAATCAAGATAGCCTCCGATCGTCGAAGTCATAGCGGATCTGAAACGAAAAGACATTGAGTATCGGTGGGAGATAAAGTGTTTTTAAAGTTTTGCCTTGGAAAAGATACTCGATTTGGTCAGTAAGGCAAATTGAGCCCGAGGTTCATCGGGCCATATGAGATATCCGAACGAGTCGGTCCGGTTGTGTATCGTTTGATTTTGCCCCGAACTTGAAAAGATTCACGGCGTCTTTCATGTTTCGATGCTTGACGCTATAGATCGATCCGTCGCACGTAATTAGTCCATCGAGGTTGAAATTCAAGCCGATATGAGTTATGAAGAAGAACCGATTCGTATCTAGCTCGTGAAGTAAAAGAGTTGCGAAACAAAAGGGTTCCGCTAGTGAAAGTGTTATGGCTCAAACACGGGATAGAAGAAGCTACTTGGGAACCGGAGAACTCTATAAAAGAGCGATACCCAAATCTATTTATCGGTAAGATTTTCGGGACGAAAATTTCTTAAGTGGGGAGAGTTGTGACCCTTAAAACGACCCTAGTCGGAATGTGGTTTCGGGACCACAAAACCGAGGCATAAAAATAATTTAATATTTATTTTATTGCCTATAATATGTGTTAACTCATGTGTGACATTTTTGATGTTTTGATTTAGAGTTATAAATGTGAATTTCACTAGAAAGGACCTAGTAGAAAACTTTGAAAGTATGATGGGGAAATGTGTGATGACTAGTTGATCATGCATGCAAAAATGAGGGGTTTGCATGTCAATTTCCCCTTTTATTTGCTAATGGCCGGCCATGACAAAGAATTATGGGCAAAACATGTCATAAAACATGTTGGGTGAATGCTTGATGTTAGAAATAATAAAATAAAGAGCATGGGCAAAGAAAGAAAAAAAAATGGTCTCATCCATGCCCCCCCTTGCCGTGAATGAGAGAAAGAAAACAAAGAAGAAAAAAAAAATGTGTGTGTTCATCCTTGAACATCTTTTGGCCGAAAATTGAAGGAAAAAGGGAAGAAGGGAGTGAAGCATTCGGCTATCCTAGGTCACTATTAAGGTAAGTTTGATGTTGTGCCATGAGATTCTTGCATGTGTTAGTTGTTAGCTTGAGCTCTTCCTAGCCCATGGTCTAAACCTTGCTATGTGATGGAGATGACACTCGGCCATGGATGTATCATTCCTGCTTGGTGTTGATGTTGTGTTGATGAGATATTAAGTGATTTTTGTAAACCATGTTGAAATTTGATTTGTGGGGTGAGTATGGTTTTCGGCTATAAAAGATTAATAAGGGTGATGGTTGTGTTGTATGCTAAACTTAGATAAATAATGGTAGTTGCTTACATCTTGATATCTATGAGTTCCTTTCTTGGTTCTACCATAGACCCACGAAGTATATGTTTATGTGGTGTTGTTGGAGATTATGATAGAAGCTAATGAGTGAGAGTTTGATAGATACTATGAGGTTAAACTTCATGAGATTGTAAGCTTGTAAGTTGGATGATGAAATTCATGCTTTGTGAAGGTAAATGGTGTGGAAGGAGCATTCGGCCATGATGAAAATATATGAGATAGTTATAATCAACTTGAGATTCAGCCCTTGCACCTACATGTATATATGTTGCACATGATGTATTGGTATGACATATATACTATCTCAAGGTATATATTTGCATATGATGATGTTTCAGTTATGAAATAAATGATGGATGTGTATTGAGTTACAATATGGAATCGTTAGTTAGTAAAATGTATGCTGTTTTGTGTGGTATTAAGTGTATAATTGGCCTCAACATGGACATGCATATTCGGCCACATGAAGGGGGTGGTGTGCATGCATTCGGTTAGAGGCAAGCATATTGATGCCTATTCTTGGCTTGGAAAATTCGCTAAGGAGAGTACTAACTAATGTGTTGAATTCGATTCGTGATTTCGCACACATGTGACTCTAATGTCTAATGTATATAAGGGCTAAGTACCTTGAGCTTCACTTTGATGTTTGAATGAATTGTATTGAATTGCTTGTTGTGATTAAAAATTGTGCATGACCATTGTGTATTTGAGCTAAAGGATGGCCATATGACCATTTAAACTCCTTGTCATATTCGGCCATAAGCTATCATAATGAGATCTTAATAAGTTAAATTTGTGTGAATTAGCTCAAGAGCTTAGAGGACCACAGTTGGTTAAGGGAAAGGAAAAAGTGATCGAATAGCCGTCGAAATCGTTCGACAACATCTGAGGTAAGTCTTCGAGTAATGACCCTACTTGAATTATATTGAAATGATTTGTCATATTATGGCGGACAGCCGAATGTGCGTAGGGACTAAGTTATAAAGTCAATTGAAATCATGCTCTTTGTGTGTGGCTATTGAGCCGAAATTGGAAAGGTTTGATAAATGTTTTGTGTTTGAGCCTTAGTAACGAGAATGAAATATGGATGTGTCGTGATTATTGATATATGTGTACATGAGCATTTGAATGATACCCGGGCTAAGTCCCGAAGGCATTTATGCTAGTGATTCTATCCGGGCTAAGACCCGAAGGCATTTGTGCGAGTTGTTATATCCAGGCTAAGACCCGAAGGCATTTGTGCAAGTTACCAAATCCGGGTTAAGACCCGAAGGCAATTGTGCTTGTGGTTATATCCGGCTAAATTCCGAAGAGACTCGGTTTGAAGGTGAGCGTTTTGGTGCTGTAATAAATTCAATTAATAAGCTCGAAAAACCCATACGATAAGGTATGTTTACATGTGCATCGGAAAAGTCGATCCGTTTGAAATAGTATTCGTTCAATCGACTAACGAACTTTCGGCTCTTAGATAGGTTGATACCTTGTGTGTATATGTTGATGAAGTGTGAAGTAAGTATGATTATGAGAATGTGTATTAATAAAGTGATTCATTTAGCTATGTGAATGCAATACTTTAGTCAAAGCTGATTTCTTTACTTGAGACTTACTAAGCATTAAAATGCTTACCCGTTGCTTTGGCTCTCTGTTTTATAGATTTTGCTCGTTAGCTATCGGATTCGGGATCATCGAGTCGAAGTCATCCACACTATCAAAGCCCCTTTTGGTACAAATTTTGGTTGAACTTTGAAATGGCATGTATAGGACTACTTTTTCGTTTGTTGGTCATAGACCCTTTGATTTTGTATAAATTTGGATAGCCATGCGAAAATGGCTTATATACACTTTGGCATGGTATCATAATCATTTTGTATGTTGTTCATTAAGAGGTATGGAAATGTTTGGAAACGATTAGCCATTGGAATGGTTAATCATGATCATTCCTTGTGCCATGTATGCTAAAAGGGCTAGTTGAATCAAAGAAATTATGAAGTAGGTAAAGGTTACCTTGAAAACAGATGCTGACAGCAGCAGTGGTGTGGATGTGAAAAATCACTAAAAATATCAGGAATGGAATTAATTAGTGAATAAATTATGTAAATTAACCTTGATGAATCTACTTTCATATGGAAGAAACGAAACGGTCATATGAGTTGTATGTTAAGAGATATTTAGGTTTTCGTGAGACAGGGCCAGAACGGTTTCTGGATTCCCTGTTCCGAATTTGGAAATTCATTGTAAATTAACCAGAGATAATTAGGAGTCATGCAATATATGTATAGATTCCTCTTCGAGTCTAGTTTCTAGAGAAACAAACGGCATCAGTATTGAAGCCCTGTACAGAGAGATATTCAAGTTGTAACGCGCAAAGGTCAGTGTAGTCGACCCTCGTCACATGGGAGACTTTAACTAATAAACTGTACTAATTGGCCCTACCAAAAATTCTAGAAAAAAATTTGTGGATGGACATATGAGTCTAATTTCAGGGAAAAATTACAAAACTGATTTTTGAGCTTTGAAACTCAAGATATGATTTTTAAGGCGACAGTGATGCAGTAACCAGCTTGTCTGGAAAATTTTAAATGGATTGTGAAAATGATTAAGTCAAGTTTGTATGCACCTTGTGTTCGACTCCGGTAACGGACTCGGGTACGGGGTGTTACAGCTCATCAGGAAAACATCTGGAAAATCTTTAACTGTTCCGATATCCTCAACATAACAAACCTCAGAATCTAAAACACCGATGTAAGCTAGATACGGCTTACAACCCTTACGAACCAATTTTTCGGCCCTTAATGCAGATATGACATTTGACAGGTAATTTCGACGCTCCCTAATTACAACTATAACACCCCATACCCGTATCCTATGCTGGGACAGAGTACAAGGTGTTACCTAACTTAAACTCGTGCTTACAACCAATTCCGAGTCTCCAAGACTTGGATAAATTTAAAAATTTCCCAAGCTTATCAACATGTCCTTAATATAGGCCTACGAGGCCCAAAACACACATCAAAAATCATTCGAAAACAACTCGGGTTCTTTAGTCAACGTTAGAAAAATGAAACTTGACACAAGGGCACACGCCTGTGTGGGAAGGGCAACATGCCGGTGTGACCAATTTGACATGGTCGTGTTGTTGGCCTGTATGGCTCACATGGCCTAGGCAATACAGAGAATGCCCGTGTCCGACACCCGTGTGAAATTAATTCCAAATTCATACCTACAGGGGTTTTCACACGGACTGGCACACGCACGTGTCCTTCACATGGCCATGACACGCCCGTGTCCTAGCCCGTGTGCAAAAACCTGGACATTCTGTTTCTGAAGTCAGCATTTCTTAAGGGTTACATGGCCAAGACACACGCCCGTGAGATAGGCCGAGCCCTTCACACGGATGAGACTCACGGTCGTGTCTCAGCCCGTGTGTTTACTATCATGCATACTGACTTGCAAAATTTACATGCAGGGAACACACAACCAGACAACACACCAATGGGCTGGCGGTGTGTCACACACGGCATAAACACACGCCCGTGTGTCTACCCGTATGGACAAAATAAGGCTATTTACCAAGCCTCTTTGCCAACCTTACTTACATAACCTGCATAAGATCACTCTATACCAATACAAGGGCACATCATATGGTCAAATCAACCACAATAGACAACATTTCAATTGTGCAAATTTACTCATCCATAATAAGTAACATCTACTATACAATATCAAAATGAATATTAACCATTACCCATGGCCTTATACAAAATGAAAGGATTTAATCCAAGCCACACATTTGGCTAATTTCTCAAGGACATAAAACAATAAAGTCTAAGCCATATACATGCCATACTTAAAAACAAGAAGTCTAGCTATACCGAGTGCTCCGGATGATAGTGTGATCGTAGCCTCTGACATCCGTTGAATCCTCGAGCTATTTAAGTATCACTATAAGAAAATGGGAAAAGAGAGGGAGTAAGCATAAAGCTTAGTAAGTTGTACATAAATAAATATACAACAACAATTTTACCATTCTTCAACATGCTCATCACACAAAAAAGGGCATAAGCACAACTTACTCATCACTACCCATATAAATCTCATAGCATATATTGAGCTCATATCTTATGCATGTCAATTAAGTACCTATACCACTCACAACACGGTTATACCTTACTCGTTAGCTTAAACTGCATCTCTCACTATTGAACCCTTCGAAACTTTACCGGATATTCGACAAGCCTCAAACATGGGGTAGGGTGCCAATGCCATATCCCAGATATGGTCTTACACTGACTATCATCTAGTAGCTGATGCATGTCCCAGACATGTCTTACACTGGCTTATGTCACGAGGCCGTTGCATGTCCCGAACATGTCTTACACTAGCACTCGTCTAGATGCCGATGCCATGTCCCAAACATGGTCTTACATAGGCTCTCATAATGTGGCCGATGCATGTCGCAGACACGTCTTACACTAGCCCACAATAACCGATATGTCATGGCATGGATATTCGATTTATTTCCTAAGTTCAAACGGGAACTTTACTATCTCTATTATCATCATACTTTCTCAATTCCACAATCAAGAAATTCATGCTATATTAATTCAAATGCAAATCAACTCACACATTAGCAATGTAGTTGTATTATTTACATACAACTTACCTGAGTTACAAAATATGTTGTCAAGTTGGTCAAATCAATTTGCTTGCCTTTCCACCAGTCTAAGTTCGGAGTTTGAATTTCTTGATCTATAATAACAAAAATTCACAAATTTAATCATTTTATCAATCTAGGTACTCAATAATATATACTTGGGCAAAATGACTATTTTGCCCCTAGACTTTTGTAAACTGACTATTTTACCCCTAGGTTCGAAAATTGATTTTTATCAAATTTCCTCCTATCAAAAGCCTAGCCAAACCATTAATACTCTTATAGTAATCCAAAATTTCCACTATCTTACCCACTTATCGATAAATTTCCAACTTATGCCAAATAGTCCCTATTAGGGTTTTCATGAAGAAACCCTTCACAAAAGTTGTTTATTACACATCTAATACTCATATTATTCCATAAAATTTCAGAAAACTACACATATGCTTTCATGGAAAAACCCTAAACTCTCCACCATTTTGCAAGATAGTCCCCTCATTTGAAAGCTCATGCTTCAAGGGGTCCAAAAATGTAAAAATCATCAACAAAAAGCATGTAAATCACTTAATTGTAAAAGGAATAAGTTGCTGAAATTTTGAAGCTCAAAACCCCCAAAAATGGCTAAATTTTTGGTGGAGAGAAATATTGAAAAAGGATGATATCATCTTTATTTTATTTCATTTTGGTTAAAATAAATCACCAAACTTCACCTAATGCTTGACTATTTTAATTTCTTGTGCCATGGCCAGCCATCACCTATTTAATGGCCTAAATTCACTTTAAAGACCCCCAGTTTATGATACATGGCAAATTTGATATCTTTAGCTATCAATTTAAGACTTTTGCACTTTATGCAATTTAGTCTTTTTTTACAATTGAGCTCACAAACGTCAAAATTAACTCACCAAATTTTTTATGCACTAATATAAACATGCTATAACATATAAATAATTATAAAATAATTTATTTGACTTCGAATTTGTGGTCATGAGATCACTATTTTGACTAAGCCCTAAATCAGGATGTTACATTTCTCGTCCCTTAAGGATTTTTGTCCCACAAAATCTTACCAGCGAATAAGTTTGGGTACTGATCTCTCATAGCCTCCTTGGGTTTCCATGTGGCTTCCTCAACTCCATGTCGTTGCCACAAAACTTTCACAAGTGCTATGCTCTTATTCCTTAACTGTTTGACTTCTCAAGCCAAAATCTTGACTGGCTCTTTGCCATAAGTCATGTCAGGATGAATCTCAACCTCTGTTGGCGTGATCACATGCAAAGGGTCTGATCTATATCGGCGTAGCATGGACACATGAAATACATCGTGAATCTTTTCCAATTCTGGTGGCAAAACTAATCGATAGGCAACCGGCCCTACTCTCTCGGTAACCTCATAAGGTCTTATGAAACAAGGACTCAACTTGCCTCTTCTACCAAATCTGAAAACTTTTCTCCATGGGGATACTTTCAAAAATACTAGATCACCAACTTGAAATTCCATCTCTTTCTGTTTCAAATCTGCGTAGGATTTCTGCCTATCTGAGGTGGCCTTTAAACAATCATGAATCACTTTAACTTTCTCTTCAGTCTCCTTGACTAAATCGACCCCGTGAATCTGACTCTCTTTGAGTTCGCTCAATATAAGGGCATTTGACACTTTCGCCTATATAAAGCCTCATAAGGCGCCATCTTCACGCTTGACTGATAACTATTGTTGTAGGCGAATTCAACCAATGGTAAGTACCTTTCCCAACTACCTTGAAACTCGAGGACACAGCACCATAACATGTCTTCTAAAATCTCAATCACTCTTTCCGACTAGCCGTTGGTTTGTGGGTGAAATGTCGTGCTAAAACTCAACTTTGTACCCAAAGCTTCTTGCAACTTCTTCCAAAACCTCGAGGTAAACCTGGGATCTCTATCTGAAATAATCGATAAGGGTACCCCGTGAAGTCTCACTATCTCCGAAACATACAAATCAACCAATTTCTCAAGGGAGTAGTCGATACACACCGGTATAAAATGTGCCGACTCGATGAGTCTATCAACCACAATCTACAGACCATCTTTCTTTTACGGGGTTACTGGCAAACCCGTCACAAAGTCCATAGTAATTTGGTCCCACTTCCACTCGAGAACCATGATAGGCTGAAGTAAACCCGAAGGTACTTGGTGTTTAGCCTTCACTTGTTGACAAACTAGACATTTAGAAACGAACTCAGAAATTTCTCTTTGTATCCCTGACCACCAGTACATTTTCTTCAAGTCGTTATACATCTTTACACTACCTGGATGGATAGATAAGCAACCACTATGCGCCTATCATAAAATCTTTTGAATAAGCTCATTATCCTTGGGTACACAAACTTTGTCTTGGAACATCAAGCATCCGTCGGTTCTAATCTGAAAATTTGATTCAACACCCAACTCACACTGAGTTCTCTTGGCTTGCAATTCACTGTAGTTATTTTGAGCTTCGCAAATATCTTGTAGGAACAACGATCTAGCTCTCAACTCTGCCAGAATCAAACCACCATTAGTCATAGACAACAGAGCATTCATAGCCCTTAAGGCGAACAATGATTTCCTACTCAAAGCATCGGCGACCACATTCGCCTTTCTCGGATGGTAGTCGATAACTAACTCATAATCCTTTATCAACTCTAGCCACCTTTGTTGTCGTAGATTCAACTCCTTCTGAGTCATCAAATACTTTAGACTTTTATGGTCGGTGAAAAGCTGACATCTCTTACCATACAAATGATGCCTCCAAATTTTCAACGCTAACACTATAGCTGCTAGCTCAAAATCATGGGTTGGGTAATTTCTCTCATGTGGCTTTAGCTATCTCAAGGCATAAGCTATTACCTTGCTTTCTTGCATGAGCATGCACCCTAACCCATTTAAGGATGCATCACTATACAGTACAAACTCTTTTCTCGATTTTGGTTGCACTAAAACTGGAGTTTCGGTCGACAAAGCATTTAGTTTCTCAAAACTCCGTTGGCACTTATCCATCCATTCGAACTTGACATCCTTTTGTAACAACCTTGTCATCGGAGCAGCTATCATAGAGAATCCATTCACAAATCTTCTGTAGTATCCAGCCAAACCCAAAAAGCTTAGAACCTCTGTCACATTCCTCGGTGGTTTCCACTCAACAATGGTCGAGATCTTACTTGGGTCAACTCTGATTCCATCTCTCAACATGATGTGTCCTAGAATCCAAATTCTTTAAGCCAAAATACACTCTTACCGAACTTGGCATATAACTGCTTATCTCTCAAGGTTTGTAAAACCATTCTCAAATACTCTGCGTGCTCACTCTCATCACGTGAGTAAATTAGTATGTCGTTGATAAAGACCACACAAACTTATCCAAATATGACTGAAAAATGCGGTTCATCAAATCCATAAACACTGTAGGGGCATTTGTTAAATCGAAGGGCATAACAAGAAACTCGTAGTGCCCATACCTCATCCTAAATGCAGTTTTCAGTACATCTTGTTCTTTAACCCTTAGCTGGTAGTAGCCAGACCTTAAGTCGATCTTAGAAAACACAGTAGCTCCCTTCAACTGATCGAACAAATCATTGATCCTTGGCAAGGAATACTTATTCTTCATAGTCACCTTGTTGAGCTGCCTGTAGTCTATACATAACCTCATCGACCCATCTTTCTTCTTCACAAAAAGTACCGGTGCCACGAGGAAAAACTCAGTCTCACGAAACCCTTATTAGTTAACTCTTGTAGTTGAACTTTCAACTCCTTCAACTCCATAGGATCCATTCTATATGGAGCAATCAAGATGGGTGCTGTACTGGGGACTAACTCGATTCCAAATTCAACTTCCCTCATGGGAGGCAATCCGGGCAATTCCTCCGGAAATACGTCCGTGAACTCACATACCACTGGCACTGACTTGATCTTCAATTCAGATTCTTGAGTATTCAATACAAGGGCGAGGTAAGCCACGCACCCTTGTCTTAAATATCTCTCTCCCGTCATAGACGATATCACTTCAGGCAATCCACCTAATTTACCTGGTTCAACCCGAAGAAAATTCCCGTCTTCACATTTCAGCTCAATAACTTTTCATCCACAATCCACTACAACCCCATGAAAAGTCAACCAATCCATCCCAAGGATTACATCAAATTCATTAAACAGAAATAACATCAAGTTAGCCAGGAAACAATGACCTCTAATTATCAAAGGGCAATTTCTACATATTAAGTCAACTAACACATGCTTGCATAATGGATTTGACACCTTTACTACACATTCTATAGACACAATTGACATTTTCATACTGGGCACTAATTTCATGCAAACATAAGAATGGGTAGACCCCGGGTCAATTAAAGCAACAACAGAAATATCGTAGATAGAAAAGGTACCCGTGATCACATCGGGAGATTCTACCTCTTCACGGGCATGTATGGCATAAGTCCTTGTAGGTGCATAGCCCTTGGACCTCGCAACTAAATCTCTAGGGGCACCTCTACTGTTAGTTTCACTGCTCGGGTTCTTGTGTGGTCTACCTGTAACATCCCGAATTAGGGCCTAGTCGGAACAGTGGCTTAGGGACCACAAATTCGACGTAAGAAAATTTATTTTTATTATATTTTTATGGTTTATGATTTCACGGAATGATTTTTTGAAAATTTTTTTCGAAAATTTTGACGTTTGGGCACTCAAATTGGTCAAAAGGACTAAATTGTAAAAAGTGAAAAAGTTGAGTTCTACTTGTTAGAGGTATCAAATTCTTATGAAATTTTAAATGGGATGTCCTTAAATGGCAAATAGACCATTTTATAAATTTTTGGAGAAAAATGGCCTTGGATGGATAAAATTTCAAACAAAGGCAAAAAGGGCATTTTGGTCATTTAGGGGTAAAATACATTAAAAAAAAATTTTAAAACCCAAATGTGTCCCTTTCTGCTTGCTTCAGCCGAATTTACCTAGGGAAGCCATGGTTAGGGTTTGGCCAAGCTTCCAAGCTCAATAGTAAGTGATTCCGAGCCCCGTTTTTAATGTTCTTTATATTTTTGAAATCCCGGTAACATGCTCTAGCTATTTCTACCATTATTTTGAGCTAGGGTTTGTGTTTAAAAATTTACCCATGAATGACATGCTTGTATTTTTATGTCTAATAGTAGAAAATGAGTGTTGGGTGTTTAATAAATGAATTTTACTAAGCGATTTTCAATGAAAACGTCCGGAAGGATCGTTTTGTAAAAGTTGTAAAATTGGCCATAAATGGGTGATTTAGTGGAAATTGGGGGCTATCATAGTTATGAAAAATGACCAGCATGTCATAAAACATAAGAAAATAGGATGAAGTTTAATTTCCGAGCATTGGGGAAAAAGTGAAAATATGCAAAAGTTTAGGGGTCAAAATGCAAATTTGTAAAAATATGATTTTTTTTACCCCTATGAATAATGTGACTAATTAGTAGGCTAAATGTGATATTATAGATCAAGGAAAACAAGATTCGAGCTTAGAACGAGGTTGAACAAGGTTAAGCACAAACTCGAAATAAATAGTCGTACTTGAAACCGAGGGAAGTTCATATGTCAATGATAATGCAATGATATTATTATTGTTCATACTTGAACTTAAATTGATGTGTTAACATTGTGTGATAGATATTTATTTAATTGATATGAAGATTATATATTGTAACAAATGCCAAATTATAATTATATGCAATACCATGTTTATCTTATGGACTAATGTCTAAATAAACATGGAAATGTGTTGAATTGGATGTACAATGCATGAGCAGCTATGCATAATGAGATACGTGATGAAAAGAGAAAAATCTCAGTTGAATAAAAAGGGAAAGATGGATAAACCATGGCTTCTATGACTTGAGATCCTGCATGTGTTGCAGAAAAAGATTTAGCCCGGACGGGTAATACATTGATCAAATATAGAAAGGATCTAGCCTGGATGGGTGTACCTTAAGTGATCGAGCCTCCCAAAGAATATGTGTGCATTAAGGATTTAGCCCGGACGGGTAATTTGATTGGGGTCTGAATTTAGCCTGGACTGGTAATTTAGATCCGAGCTCATTGAGAGTGCTTGTCGTTACAAGGGATTTAGCCTGGACTGGTAATCCCGACATCACTCCATGAGTTTATATTAAGGGGGATTTAGCCTGGATTGGTAATCCCGTCGTAAGATGTGAGGTTTGCGAGAGTGCGCATATGAAATGATCACTTGTATGAATTGACGTGAATGGGATATCCATCGAGATTCCAAGAAAGTCAAGGAGATTAACATGAGAAATGAAATAAAAGGTTCTTGCCATGATACATAATGTATGTTATATGATAATATTACGATGCATGTGAGTTGTCATGTGAATGAATGATAGTTATGAGAATAATTTCTATGACAAATTTGTGATGGTTATTATCTTGTTGCACTAAGACAGATTTGGTACAGCAGCATTGGTCCGACTTTGAAAATCCTCCAAAAATTTTGGAAATTGAATTAAAGAATGAATAAAATATGGAATTAAATCTTAATGAGTCTGTTTCACATAAATGAAACAGTGTAAGCAAAAGAATTTTGTGTCATGAGATATTTGAGTTCTTGTGGGACAGAGTTGGAAATCACTAGAAATTGTAAAAAAAATAATTATGAGTTAAAATTCATATGACTAAAATCTTCAATAAGTCTACTTTCAGGATAAAGAGACAAGAACATTATCTGAGTCTTGTACTAGGATATAAATAAATATTTGTGAAGAAACGTCAAAGCTATGAAATAGCGAAACAGGGGAGAATTTGAATAATAAACTGTACTTATTGGCTAAATAAAAAATTCTAAAAATTTTATGATAAGAAGAGATATGAGTCTAGTTTCTGGGAAAATTAATGGATATTAATTTGGAGTTCCTCAACTCAAGTTATAAATAATTTATCGACTATGATCGAGTATACAAGTTGACCAGAATATGAATAAAAGCATAATTATAGTTATTTTACCTAAGGAAACATGTTATTATAATGCTTATTATTTTCATATGGACTTACTAAGCGTAAAACTTACTCCCCCTTTCCATTTTTTTCTAGTTTTGACAGGTCAGCTCGGGGTTGGAGATCGTCGGATGTAGCATACACTATCGAGCCTTTACCCTTAGAGTATTGAAATGTATATGTTAAGCGTGTTCAAGTGAGTGGCATGTATAAGGACTTAGTTTTTCTATGACCGATGTTGTTGTGATTAGCCAAATGTATTGGCTTATAATGATTTGTTGTATGTAGCCATGAGATGTGGCTTATAATGATTTTGGCTTGTAAGCCTATTCATCTATGATATGTGTAAATGTCTTGTGATGTGGGTATGTGTTTATGCTTGTTCACTATGTATAAGAAGTATATGACATATGTACATGGTGAATGCCTTAGGACAATTCGAGGTGGTCATGGCCATGGAATAAATGTGTGATATGGTAATAAGTTGTTAGCGCCCTGAACATGGATGTTTAATTTTAAGTTAGCATAGGACACGGGTAGGTCACATGGGCGTGCCTTATAGCCGTGTCCCAAAGTCAGTATTGAACATGGGCAGGCCACAAGGGCGTGTGCCATGGCTGTGTTTAAAAGTCAGTGTCTCCCAAGGATTAAGTGCATGGGTGTGCCCCAAGCCACACGGGTGTGTGAGTAGACACGGGCGTGTGAGTCCACACGGCCCATCTACACGGGCTTGTGGCACTTTGTGATAAGGAAAATTTTCTGAGGAGCCCAAAGTTTACCAAATGTTTTCGATTTTGTCCCGGACCACCCTAATGTAGGTTATAGGCCTTGATGGCCTATATAAGGGATGATATGCATATGTTCGAAAAGTTTTAATTTTGGGTGAAATTTGGTGACCTAATTTTCTAGGTTTATGAATATTTAAGTCTGGTAATGCCTCGAGCTCTATCTCGGTGTTGGATACGGGTGAGGGGTGTTACATTTAGTGTTATCAGAGCTATGGTTTAGTCGGTTCTTGGACTAACCTAGCATATGTATGAGAGTTCAGCTATACATGCCACCGATCTGTGATAGTGTGATGTCTCCCGACGTGCATGAGAGCCATTTTGTTTAGACAATGGTGCCCTCCAACCTAGCTATACCGACCATGTTTGATGGGAAGCTAAGGCATTCGTGTAAAGTACAGTTATGATGAGCTTAAAATTTGAATAATATGAATAAAAGTTCATGATATGTATGCGATAACATATGAGATGAAAGTTTAAACTGTGATGTATTTGCCCATGTTTGTTTGGCCTTTATAAAAGGTTATATGTCTGATTTGTTGGATTGAATGAATGAGATTAGTAGGCTGTCCAAAATCCATAGAATGCATACCTAAATATACTTGTTTAAATAAGATAATTGAAAAGTTCTTGTTATATGAACGTGAATAAAAGTTTGCCTGAAGTGAATGATATATTTATGAAAATGTTACTTTGATAATGAACTAGTGATATATGTATATGAGTATGAGAAACGAGTTAGGGAGCTTACAACCCCACCCCTTTACCAGAGTGGTGTTTTGTGAAGGAATTTCACAGGAATTGTATTGAATAAGTCCATAAATATGATACCAAAGGGTTCAACTATTAAATGGTTATGAACACGATCAGAGATTAAATCGGGTTGATAAATAACGACAGGACTAGTAAGGTAAAATGTTGGGAAATGTAGTAACTGGAAATTTCTTCAGAACTGAACTTCTTTAATGAAAAGCATAATGTGAGATTTACGATGGCAGAAATAACTGAAGGAATAATGTTGAAAAGTAAGATACCAGATTATTGCAGTCTTTTTCGAGGTATTCTGTATGTTTAACTGTTCTCGAAAATATTTTTATGGTTACTGCGCTACTGATAAAATCCTTGATTTATGAGAGTGCTTCCTAATCACGATGTATAAACGAAAATATTGATAGCCTGACTGGTACATAATCTGTATTGCTCTATGTCTCTCTGGCATATCATTACATTCCATCTAATGGGACTTTATGAAATAATACGCACGACGATATAAATCTATTTCTCCAAATTGATGCTCTATTCAATATACATATATGGGAAGATAAATTATCCTTATTGTATTTAATCCCAGTGGGTTGGATTGATGTATTCTTCTAGACTTCTTTTCTCTGAAGAAGTATCAAGATCCTTCACATCTTTCTTATGAACATTTTTCTGGGTCTTTCATTATGATATGGTATCTTGGATTTCTGTACCTTGGATATCTTTATCTTGGATTCCTCTGTCATGGATTTCTTTATTCTGGTTTTCTTGTTATCTTTATCTCGTAAAATTACCAATGATCACTTATATCCAAGGTATGTTCTTCAACCTATGATGACTATGTCGATTATAAACGTGTTCCTAGTTTGATTATAGTAACGTGATGACCACCGTATCTGGATTTCTCTAAATCTTCGTGTAAAGAACTGATATCAATAAAGGCATACATGATGAAAATCGCTGTTTCAGTTTGTATGGTGGGTTCCTTTCCTCGAGTAAGTTAATCAAAGTTAATGCATTCAATTGAGGCATTTTTTTATCTTGGGCTAATGCAATTGAAATGGACTTTGGTTAGTATGATAAGTGAGTTTGAATGGTTTCATGTCAGACTGTCCTATCAACTGAAAAAGAGGATCTTTTAAAATGTCATTTATTGATGATTAATATCGACTCAGTGGTTCAAGTGGTATTGATTATTATTTGAAAGATTAAATAAAGTATTCGTGTCTGGAAACAATATTTTACCTCTCTTTGGGTAAAGGATAGATAGTCTGAATGAAAGTGCATATATATATATATATATATATATATTAGGAGACCCTGATACGATTTAAAGCTGTTCTGAATGATAAAATTTCCGTCTTGTGAAAGTTAAATGGTCTATTACATGTTAACAAAGCTTTGAATGAGCGAGAATGTTATTGACCAAAGTCTTTGAACCGATGGGGGATGTGATGAATAAAAAAATTTCTTGAATTTCGATAATGTGTTATTGAATAAATTGTGATGTGTCCTAAGTCAGTAAAGCGATGGGATGGCTAATGTATCTACTGTCTTAAAGGAAATTGAGTGTGAGATTGTGCAACTGACTTAAGTCAATTATTGCCTGATTTCTAAGAAGGGAAGAATGTGGTTACAAGTACTTGAAATAAAAATTCTGGGCTTATGCAGAGAGTTTACAAGAAAAATTACAGGAGTAATATATTGATGATCGAGTTTAGAACTTGACATTTCTAATCTTTGTAATTGAATACATGAAAGGTTATCAGGACTACTGCTAAACATCGGGTGATATCAGAACGATCTTCGTCAATAGTGATATTAGAATGGAAATGAAAACGAGATGATTATGGATGTCTTGTCAGGATTATTCTTATATTTGAAAGAGAAAAAAGATGTATGGATTTTTGGTCGACATATGATAAAATTCGCAAATCGTTTTGGTAAATGTTAAATCTACCCAACGGATTAATGGAATCATGTATTAATGAGAGTATCAGATTTCTTGGGAAGCTAGTCCTGGTTAATTGGATTGGGATACGGACTTTCATATATCATGAGTTATTGGGAAAGCTAAATAAGACCCTGGATTTTAATGAAGGCTAAAGGAAAAGGTTCTTTAGCACTAACCCTGGATTTTAATGAAGGCTAAAGGAAAAGGTTCTTTAGCACTAATTATGAGATAGTAAAGATTATGAGGAACTAAACCACTCTTCTGGTAAGATTTTCTGGGACGAAAATCTTTAGAGGGAGAAGTGTAACATCCCGAATTAGGGCCTTATCAGAGCAGTGGTTTTGGGACCACAAATTTGACGTAAGAAAATTTATTTTTATTATATTTTTATGGTCTACGATTTCACAGAATGAATTCGTGAAAATTTCGTTCGAAAATTTGGACGTTTGGGCACTCAATTTGGTCAAACTGACTAAATTGTAAAAAGTGCAAAAGTTGAGTTCTACACGTTAGAGGTATCAAATTGTTATGAAATTTTACATGGGATGTCCTTAAATGGTAATTAGACCATTGTATAACGTTTTGGACAAAAATGGCCTTGGATGTATAAAATTTCAAAGAAAGGCAAATAGGGCATTTTGGTCATTTAGGGGTAAAATACATTAAAAGACAAATTTTAAAACCCAAATGTGTCCCTTTCTTCTTACTTCAGCCGAATTTACCTAGGGCAGCCATGGTTAGGGTTTAGCCAAGCTTCCAAGCTCAATAGTAAGTGATTCTGAGCCCCGTTTTTAATGTTCTTTACATTTTTGAAATCCCGGTAACATGCTCTAGCTATTTCTACCATTATTTTGAGCTAGGGTTTGTGTTTAAAAATTTACCCATGAATACATGCTTGTATTTTGATGTCTAAAGGTAGAAAATGAGTGTTAGGTGTTTAATAAACGAATTTTACTAAGCGGTTTTCGATGAAAACGTCCGAAAGGACCGTTTTGTAAAAGTTGTAAAATTGACCATAAATGGGTGATTTAGTGAAAATTGGGAGCTGTCATAGTTATGAGAAATGATCAGCATGTCATAAAATGTAAGAAAATAGGATGAAGTTTTATTTCCGAGCATTGGGGAAAAAGTGAAAATATGTAAAAGATTTGGGGTCAAAATAAAAATTTGTAAAAATATGATTTTTTTTACCCCAATGAATAATGTGACTAATTAGTAGGCTAAATGTGATATTATATATCAAGGAAAATAAGATTCGAGCTTAGAACGAGGTTGAACAAGGTTAAGTACAAACTCAAAATAAATAGTCGTAGTCGAAATCGAGGTAAGTTCATATGTCAATGATAATGCAATGATATTATTATTGTTCATACTTGAACTTAAATTGATGTGTTAACATTGTGTGATGGATATTTATTTAATTGATATGAAGATTATTTATTGTAACAAATGCCAAATTATAATTATATGCAATACCATGTTTATCTTATGGACTAATGTCTAAATAAACATGGAATGTGTTGAATTGGATGTACAATGCATGAGCAGCTAAGCATAATGAGATACTTGATGAAAAGAGAAAAATCTCAGTTGAATAAAAAGGGAAATGCGATGGATAAACCATGGCTTACATGACTTGAGATCCTGCATGTGTTGCAGAAAAGGATTTAGCCCGGACGGGTAATCCATTGATCTCAAATATAGAAAGGATCTAGCCCGGATGGGTGTTCCTTAAGTGATCGAGCCTCCCGAAGAATATGTGTGCATTAAAGATTTACCCAGACGGCTAATCCGATTGGAGTCTGAATTTAGCCTAGACTGGTAATTCAGATCTGAGCTCATTGAGAGTGCTTGTCGTTATAAGGGATTTAGCCTGGACTGGTAATCCCGCCGTAAGATGTGAGGTTCGCGGGAGTGCGCATATGAAATGATCACTTGTATGAATTGACGTGAATGGGATATCCATCGAGATTCCAAGAAATTCAACAAGATTAATATGAGAAATGAAATAAAAGGTTCTTGCCATGATACATAATGTATGTTATATGATAATATTACGGTGCATGTGAGTTGTCATGTTTGGACGAGTGCAGTGCTAAATGATAGCACAGGTAAGTACTCGAAACCCATGAGCACGTGTTTGACATGTGAAATGAAATGAACTTATGATGATGGTGCAAATGAATGGATGATATTTATGAGAATAATTTCTATGCCAAATTTGTGATGGTTATTATCTTGTTGCACTAAGATAGATTTGGTACAACAGCATTGGTCCGAATTTGAAAATCCTCCAAAAATTGTGGAAATTGAATTAAATATTGAATAAAATATAGAATTAAAGCTTAATGAGTCTAGTTTCACATAAAGGAAATGGTGTAAGCAAAAGAATTCTGTATCATGAGATATTTGAGTTCTTGTGAGATAGAGTCAGAGTGATTCCAGACTCCTCTCTCTCAAATTTGGAAAATCACTAGAAATTGTAAAAAAAATAATTATGATCTTAAATTCATATGAATGAAATCTTTAATGAGTCTAATTTTAGGAGAAAGAGATAGAAACATTATCGGAGTCTCGTACTAGAAGTTAAATAAATTTTAGTGAAAAAAGGTTGAAGCTGTCAAACAGCAAAACAGGGGAGAATTTGAATAATAAACTGTACTTATTGGCTAAACCAAAAATTCTAAAACTTTTATGATAAGAAGAGATATGAGTCTAGTTTCTGGAAAAATTAACGTATATTAATTTTTAGTTTCTCATCTCAAGTTATAAATAATTTATCGACTATGACTCGAGTAGATAGGTTGACCAGAATATGAATAAAAGCATAATTATAGTTATTTTACCTAAGGAAACATGTTATCATAATGCTTATTATTTTCATATGGACTTACTAAGCGTAAAGCTTACACCCCCTTTCCATTTTTTTCTAGTTTTGACAAGTCAGCTCAGGGTTGGAGATCGTCGGATGTAGCATCACACTATCGAGCCTTTACCCTTAGAGTATTGACATGTATTTGTTAAACGTGTTCAAGTGAGTGGCATGTATAGGGACTTAGTTTTTCTGTGACCGATGTTGTTGTTATTAGCCAAATTTATTGTCTTATAATGATTTGTTGTATGTAGCCATGAGATGTGGCTTATAATGATTTTGGCTTGTAAGCCTATTCATCCATGATATGTGTAAATGTCTTGTGATGTGGGTATGTGTTTATGCTTGTTCACTATGTATAAGAATTTTATGACATATGTACATAGTGAATGCCTTAGGACCATTCGAGGTGGTCATGGCCATGGAATAAATGTGTGATATGGTAATAAGTTGTTAGCGCCCTGAACATGGATGTTTAATTTTAAGTTAGCATAGGACACGGGTAGGTCACACGGGCGTGCCCTATAGTCGTGTCTCAAAGTTAGTATTGAACACGGGCAGGCCACACGGGCGTGTGTCATGGCCGTGTTTAAAAGTTAGTGTTACCCACGGATTAAGGGCATGGGCGTGCCCCAAGCCACACGAGCATGTGAGTCCACACGGCCTATCTAACACAGGCATGTGACACTTTGTGATAAGGAAAATTTTCTGTGGAGCCCAAAGTTTACCAAATGTTTTCGGTTTTGTCCCGAACCGCCCTAATGTAGGTTATAGGCCTCGATGGCCTACATAAGGGATGATATGCATATGTTCTAAAAGTTTTAATTTTGGGGGAAATTTGGTGACCCAGTTTTTTAGGTTTATGAATATTTAAGTCTGGTAATGCCTCGAGCCCTGTCCCAGTGTTGGATACTGGTGAGGGGTGTTACACTACCCCTCGAGGGAGCACTACTCACCCTTATTTCTGGCTTTTTCTCTTTCTCATCTAATTCAAGGCAGTCTCGGATGAAGTGGTCTAGTGATCCACATTTAAAGCAACGTCTCTCTTTCGCTCGACATTCATCGAAATGGCGTCTACCACATTGTGAACACTCCAGCCTATTTGGCCGAGCACTATCGACACTCATGATAGAAGTGGTCTGAGCTTTAGAAGCCGTGTTCTGCTTATTCTTGCTCTTATTCGAGAACCCTACTAACGCATTGGATCGGGTAGGAAACTCTCTCGATCTCTTAGATGAGGACTACTGTAATTTCCCCATCTGTCTTTTCCTTGAGTCTTGAGACTCAATATCAGCTTTTCTCTTCTCTTTTCCCAATTCCTTAGCCTTACATGCTCTTTCCACGAGCACCACGAATTCCCTTAATTCTAAGATGCCAACTAACAATCGAATGTCTTCATTCAATCCATCCCCAAATCTTTTGCACATGATGGCTTCGGTAGACACGCACTCCCTAGCGTGCTTGCTGAGCCTCACGAACTCACATTCATACTCTGTTACTATCCTGCGGCCTTGCTTTAGCTCTAAAAGCTCTTTTCTTTTCTGGTCCATATACCTCTGACTAATGTGCTTCTTCCAGAACTCCTCCTGGAAGAAATCCCATCATGTAATCCTTTCCCTTGGTACAACCGACACAAGGGTGTTCCACCATTGATAGGCTGAGTCTCGTAGGAGTGATAGTGCGCACTTCACGCACTCCTCAGGGGTGCACGATAACTCATCAAATACCCTAATGGTATTTTCTAACCAAAATTCTGCTATCTCCTGGTTATCATCAACCTTAGCCCTGAATTCCTCATCCCCTTGCTTTTGTATCTTATCTACTAGGGGTTTCTCTCTCCTAACCAAATACACTCCTTGCAGAGTTATAGGGGCATACTGTGGAATCATAGGAGGTGGGGGAGGTGGGGGAGGTGGAGTATTCAGATTCACACAAATGAACTCCGAATTCCATGCGTCCATCATATGGAGGTAAGCTTCTCTAGCTCCTCCACCCTGACTCGTCATGGGCCCACTATCAACTGGCCCAGTCCCTTCAGCGGGAGCCAGTGCATTACTTTTCACGTCATCTGCCATAACTACGACAGGATCTATCTACTATATGAATAAAGCACAATTTATCTCGTCAGGGGTCATCACACTATCAATATAGAATTATGGCATGTATAGCTAGACTCGTACCTGTGCTAGGTTAGTCTTAGAACCAACTAAACCATGCTTTGATACCACTAAAGGTACCACCCCATACCCGTATCTTACACCGAGATGGAGTACAAGGCGTTACCTAACTTAAACTCGTGCTTACGACCAATTCCAAGTCTTAAAGACTTGGAAAAATTTAAAACTTTCTCAAGCTTATCAACACGTCCTTAATATGGGCCTATAGGCCCAAAACACAAATCAAAAATCATTCGAAAATAACTCGGGTTCTTTAGTCAACATTAGAAAAATCACACTTGACATAGGGGCACACGCCTGTGTGGGAGGGGCAACACGCCCGTGTGGCTCACATGGCCTAGGAATACAGGGACATACCCGTGTTCGACACTCGTGTGGAATTAATTCCAAATTCATACCTGCAGGTGTTTTCACACAGCTTGGCACATGCCCGTGCCCTTGGCTCATGCCCTTCACACGGCCATGACACGCTCGTGTCCTAGCCCGTATACAAAAACCTAGACATTTTGTTTCTGACGTTAGCATTTCTTAAGGATCACATGGCCAAGGTACACGCCCGTATGCTATGCCGTGCCCTTTACACAACTGAGATGCACGGTCGTGTCTCTGCCAGTATGTTTACTATCATGCATACTGACTTGCAAAATTTATGTGCAAGGGACACACGGCCGGACAACACACCCATGGCTAGCTATGTGTCATACACGACCTAGACATATGCTCGTGTGTCTACCCATGTGGACAAAATAAGGCTATTTACCAAGCCTCTTTGCAACTTTACTTACATAACCTGCATAAGATCACTCTATACCAATACAAGGGCACGTCATATGGTCAAATCAACCAAAATAGACAACATTTCAATTGTGCAAATTTACTCATCCATAAAAAGTAACATTTACTATACATTATTAAAATGAATATTGACTATTACCCATGGCCTTATACAAAATGAAAGGATTTAATCCAAGCCAGATATTTGGCTAATTTCTCAAGGACATAAAACAATAAAGTCTAAGCCATTTACATGCCATACTTAAAAACAAGAAGTCTAACTATACCAAGTGCTTCGGATGATAGTGTGATCGTAGCCTCTGACATCCGTTGAATTCTCAAACTATTTAAGCGTCACTGTGAGAAAATGGGACAAGAGAGGGAGTAAGCATAAAGCTTACTAAGTTGTACATAAATAAATATACAACAATAATTTTACCATTCTTCAACATGCTCATCACATAAAAATCGGCATAAGCACAACTTACTCATCACTACCCATATAAATCTCATAGAATATATCGAGCTCATATCTCATGTATGTCAATTAAGTACCTGTAGCACTCATAACAGGGTTATACCTTACTTGTTAGCTTAAACTGCATCTCTCATCGGATATTCGACAAGCCTCAAACATGGGGTAGGGTGCCAATGCCATATCCCAGATATGGTCTTACATTGATTATCATTGATGGCGTGATTTCGTGATAGGTTTTAAATATTTATAATTAATCGTTCTTGAAACTAAATATTATCGTGATGTAGGCAAGTGTGCCTATCGAACAGTAGTATAGTTTTAGTAAGACCGGATTGTCAAACCCAAAGGAACTAAAAGTACTAGTAATGACTGTCTTTTTATTATCTAGCCTAATAATAAAGAGGTTTTTGTTTTAACTAACTAATTATCTAAACTAAGAATTCACAAAGAATAGAATTAGGGAATTGCTTTTGGGAAAATCGATTCAATTAAGACAATACCTAAGTAAAAATCCACCTAGACTGTACTTGTTATTCTGGCTCCGAATCGGAAAATTTATTCATTTAACTAATAATGTCTAATCCCTAGATTGAATAATTGAGACCTTTCTCTAATTAACACCCTAGGGTTGCATTAACTTGATCTATGGATCCCCTTATTAGGTTTCACGCTAATCCGGCAAAATCTTGTCACCCTATGTCTAGGCGTGCAATCAACTCCGCTTAATTATGACAAATGTACTCTTAGACAGGGTCTATTCCTCCTCTGAATAAGAGATTATCTTGAATCAATATCCTGGGATATCAAACAAGAATTAAGAACACATAATTAATAACAAGTTAAATATTTATCATACAATTCAGAAAATAATAACAAGATTCGTCTTAGGTATCATTCCCCTTAGGTATTTAAGGGATTTAGTTCATAACTAAATAAGAAAACGTCTCAGAATAATAAATAATACAAAACATAAAGAAAACCCAAAATTCCTGAAGGGGAAATTGAGGAGAGATCTTCAGTCTTGATGGTGAATCCGGCTTCTGAGATGGATCAATCGACTTTCTTGGAGTAATTCCTTACTCCCTATTCTGTGCCTCATTTTTCTTCCTCATTTAGGGTGTATTTATAGGCTTTGGAATGCCTAAGAGCCCTCAAAATTAACCTTTTTCAAATTGGACTCAACTTGGGCTCGGCAGGGGACGCTCGTGTGACACGCCCGTGTGCGATTACTTCAGACCGTGCTCGAGCCTGCCCAATTGACACGGTCATGTGGTCTGCCTGTGTGAGGAGGTCCAGGCCATGTTGATTTCGTACTTTGGCCCATTTTATCCAGTTTTGGCCCGTTTCTCGTTCGTTTCGCTCTCCTATGCTCTCCTAAGTATAAAACATGAAATTAAAGCATTAGGAGCATCAAATTCACCAATTCTAATAGGAAATCATCCATAAAATGCGTTAAACATAGGGTAAAAATATGTATAAATTATGGTTTATCAAATACCCCCACACTTAAGCATTTGCTTGTCCTCAAGCAAAATCCTCAACTCATAATCAAAATAAATTCTTCTCAAAATATGGAATTACTAATGTGTATACATAGTTTTTTTTTCTTTTTTTTTAAGAACAAGTTAAATAACATAGACTAACTATTAAGAACAAGACATAGCTAAGCAATTTATTCAACTCAAATCTCGACAAAAATAGGGATTAATTTAGGGGATTTGAACAATAATGGGTTAAGGGTTAATATTAAGGGTAATACAAGAAATGGCTTGTTAGGCTCAAGGGGGTTTACTAGGGGTTAATTGTAGAGGTAGGCTTTTCATGGCATGAGTGGGTTAATCCTAAGTGCCTTAATCATTTTGACATGTCAAATCAAATGGTGTGGCCTCGACATGCATAATCAAGCAAGTTCTAGAATAACAGTTCAATACTGACGCCTCAAAAGGCTAAAAAATCTCACAAAAATTATGGCTTTTTATGGCTTTTTGATGTTTAAAACTTGTGAATTCCAACTCAAAGTAATACCTAAACTTTGGGGAAACAACCTAAGATTTTAAATTCTTAAAAATCAACTTATTATGCTTGATTCTCTAATGTCTTAAAGTTTAAATAATCAATGCATAAATCCATATGTTTTAATTCAAGATATATCAATCAAAATAATAAATCAATCAAAATTTATCCTAAATAAGATATGAGAGCTTTTCAAGAGAACAAGGTAGTCATTCAGGGATTTTTTTTATAATGAAATAAATATTCCCCCCACACTTAAGATGTACATTGCTCTCAATGTACAAAGATAGATATAACAATATAAAAATAAGATTAGGAGAGAAGTGAAACTTCCCGAGTTGAAAATGGATGAAATTCTTGGATTAGCGAGAGCGAGTTGCTGGAAATATAACTGGAGGACAAACATGATTCAAAAGGACAAAAGGATAATTGGGGGAATAATTTGATAGTAATCATAAAGATAAGCCGTTTTAAAAACAAAAGAATTTTCAAAAATAAATAAAATAAAATCGATAATCTAAATTTTTTTTTCAAGTGGCACGGCCGATTCACACGCCCGTATGGATCGTGTCCCGCCCGTGTTTGTCGCGAAGTGAGATGTCGTCACACGGCCTTTGGGCACGCCCATGTGTCTAGGCTGTGTGGCTACATGATCATGTTACACGACCGTGTGTGATGTGGTTCACTTCTTCCACGGTCGTGTAGCGCTGCGCACGCCCGTGTTATTTTGGCAGTGTTGTCCACGGGTGATAGACACGGGCATGTCGTACACCCGTGGCCACTTATCGCATCCCGTGTCAGGAAAGATAACTTGTACCCTTGTTTTCGCACGACCGTTTTGCACGCCCGTGTTTCCGTCTGTGGTGGTCATACGTCGTTAAACACGGCCGTGTGATAGGCCATGTGGAGTTAGGAACCTGTGGTTCAAAAACTCTGTTAGTGAACTAGATGTTTGAAATTTTAAATTTAAATAATTTAAAATCGTTAGTACCTGGGTTGCCTCCCGAGAAGTGCTTGTTTATATCCTAAGCTCGACTATTACCTTGTTGGTTTATTCAGGGCGGTTTGTGGAGTCTTAGCTCCTCTCCATCGTTTTTAAAATTCTTCCCGTGATAAAGTTTGAGACGATGTCCATTTACTTTGAAAGTACCGTGTGATTGTGACAACCCGAATTAGGGCCTAATCGGAATAGTGGTTTCATGACCACAAATCCGAGATAGAAATAATTGTTTTATAATTATTTTTGGGTTTATGATATGATTGCATGATTTTGTGAAAATTTCGTGATGAAATTCTATGCCTAAAGTGCTTAAATTGAAAATAGGGACTAAATCGAATAAGTTGCAAAATTTACATCCCTAAGTTTTTTTAGTATGAAATTGTTTTGGAATATTAATTAGGAGGTCTTAAATAGCAATTTGACCAATTTTAAATTCATGGACAAAATTAGGACATGGAAGGAATTTTGAAAGTTTAGTAAGGAGGGCATTTTGGTCATTTGGATATTAAATGAAATAAAATGGGAAAAATAACACAAAATTGATCATCATCCTCCTTAGTTGCTGCCGAATTCTCCTCTCTCCATAGCTAGGGTTTCTTCAATTTTCAAGCTCCATAGTAAGTGATTCCAAGCCCGCTTTTAATGTTCTTTACGTTTTGGAATCCGGAAGCTCGATTAAGCTTATGCTAGTAATAATTTAACCTAGAGTTCACATTTGGAAAAATACCCATAGGTGAAATTTGTGTATTTTGATGTTTTATGATAGAATATGAGGTTTTAAATTATGTTAAATAACTTGTGCTACTCGGTTTTAAGTGAAAACGAGTAAAAGCAAGATAATCGGTAAAAATACCTATTGTTCATAACTATATGATAGAGTGAGAATTTGATGTTGTTGTAGAAGAGAAAATGTTCAGCATATCATAAAACATAAGAATAAGGCCTGAAATTAAATTCCGAGCCTAGGGGCAAAAATGTAATTTTGTAAAAGTTAGGGGCAAAATGTAATTTTTCCATAATGTGATTTTGGATTGAAATAAATAGTATGAGTATTAAATGAGCTAAATGTGTTATTATAGATCAAGAAAGACGCGAATTGATCTCGAACGGGGAAGGAAAAAGTTTTGGACTAAATTGCAAAATTTCCACATTTTGCACCAAGGTAAGTTTGTATGTAAATATTACAATAATTTCATGTACATTCTTATATTTCAGCCTATTATATAAACATACTAGCTGATGATAAAATGTAAATCGACTATTGGAAAAATGGAAATAAATATAGAGAGAGATCCGGTTGAACATTCTGAGAGATCGAATGAAATAGAGGAGCGTAGCTAGGTCACATGTATGATGCCGAGTGCACATCATGTGTACAAGAAAGCTACGAGACACCCTGTAGCAGCTAGGTCACATGCGTGATACGAGATGTATCCCATGTAGACAAGAGAGCTACGTGAAAGATAAATGTAGCTAGGTCGCATGCGTGATTCCAAGTGAAGGACACCATGTAGACAAGAGAGCTACGTGAAAGGTAAATGTAGCTAGGTGCATGCGTGATTCCAAGTGAAGGACACCATGTAGACAAGAGAGCTACGAGACAAATCGGTTAGGTCGCATGAGTGGTACTAAGTGTTCACCATGTGTACAAGAGAGCCGAACTAAACGAAGTATGATGGTGGGTGTGTCTTTGAAACCATTAAATATCGAGGATTGATCCGAATTGTTCAACGGGATGGTTTTGTGGTGATATTGTGGTTTGGACCTACACTTATGGTGAATGAAATGTGGTGAAAATGATTTGTGGTATATACATATATAAGATAAAATGAGGGTAGCATAAAGAATGTGTGAAAGAGTGAAATTAGCATTAAAACTGTTTTTAGATGGTAGCAGTGACGTGATTTTGAAAAATCACCAAAAATAGGAGGAATATAATTAGAGGTTGAATGAGATGTAAAATTAAAGCTTAATGAGTCTACTTTCATATAAAAGAAACAGAGCAAGCAAAGGAATTCTATATTTTGAGATATTTACAATTGTATGTGACTTGCTCAGGATGAATACGTGATCCCCTATTCCAACTTTGAAAAATCATTAAAAATTGTACAAAGAAAATTAAGAAATATAGTTTACATGCCTAAATTCCTTATTGAGACTAGTTTTACATGAAACAGACCTCAGGGTTGTTTGAATTGTGTACTGAGAGATATTCAATTCGTAGTGAACAGAGGTCAGATCAGTCGAGCTGTGTAACAGGGGAAACTTTAACTAATAAACTGTACTAATCGGCTGAACCAAAAATTATAGAAAAAAATTAGCAAAAATCTTTATGAGTCTAGATTCAGGGAAATTTTACGGATTTGAATTTTGAGTTTTGTAACCCGAGTTATGATTTATTTAGTGAATATGATGCAGTAGAGACAGCTAAATCAAAGTGGAATGAATAGTGAAGTTAAAGTAGATAAACTTGAATTGTTGTGTAAACATGTTAGATTCTTTAATTAATATTTACATACTTACTTACTAAGCTATAAGCTTACTTTGTTTCTCTCTTTTGTCTTATAGTGTTCTTCGCTTGCTCAGAGTTAAGGATCGTGAAGATCTACCCGCACTATCATACTTTAGGGTATTTGAACTAAACGTTTTGAATTATGGCATGTATAGTAGGCTTAATTATTTTGTTACGTGTCATATTTGTCTAGGTTAAAATATTAGTTACAGATTTCGACCAGATACTTTGTACAAGCCATTAAAGTGGGCTAATATTGTTCAAGACATATGTTATACGATGCACTATCAAATTGGATGACATATTCATATCTCGATTATGTTTAATGGTATGTGTTATGTTCGGTAATACCTTATATCTGCTCCTACGACAGTAACGGGTAAGGGTGTTACATTTAGTGGTATCGAGCTATGGTTTAGTCGGTTCTCGGACTAATAAAGTGTGTGTAAAGGTCTAGCTATACATGCCATAAAAATATTGTGATAGTGTGGTGACTCTGATTATTCTAAAGCGTGTTTTGTTTTAATATAGTAATGGATCTGAAGGAACTGCAATGATGATCTTTGCTAGTAATGCGCCGGCTCCCGCACAAGGGACCGCGCCTGTGGAAAGTAGACTTGAGACATTGAGACAAGGAGATAAGGCTCGGGATGCCTTTCTCCAAATGATGAACAATTGGTATACTGAATTTATTCGAGCAAATCCAAATGCTCAACCTCCTCCACCCCCTCCTATACCTCAGACGATTCCTGTAGCTGCTCAAGGTATAGATTTGGTAAGAATGAACAAGCCTCCGGTTGACAAGATTCGGAAACAAGGGGTAAGAGTTTAGAGCAAAGGTCGATGATGATCCCGAAAGCGAATTCTAGCTTGAAAATTCTACCCGTGTATTTGATGAGCTCTCATGTACACCCGAGGAATGCTTAAAGTGTGCTGTATCACTTTTGAGAGATTCGGCTTACCACTGGTGGAAGACTTTGGTTGCAGTGGTGCCAAAAGAAAAAGTTACTTGGGATTTCTTCCAAGAAGAATTTAGAAAGAAATACATAAGTCAGCGATTTATTGATCAAAAACGGAAGGAGTTCCTTGAATTGAAGCAGGGGAAAATGTCTGTGGCAGTATGAACGTGAATTTGTAAGACTCAGCAAGTATGCTCAGGAATGTGTGTCTACCGAGGCCATTATGTGTAGAAGATTTGAAGATGGACTGAATGAGGACATTAAAATGCTTGTAGGAATTTTGGAGTTGAAAGAATTTGTAGTATTGGTTGATCGAGCTCTTAAAGCCAAGAATTGAACAAAGAAAGAAGAAAAGCGCTATTGAGGCCCGAGACGTCGAAAAAAGACAGATAAGCAAGCCATTTCAATCTCAACCAAAGAGGTCCAAAGAGACAAACCCTCGAATGACAGGTTTCAATTGGGGATTCACACAGAGATCGTGGTAGAGCATATTCGGGTCTAAAGCTCAAGCTACTTGATGGCAAGTGTGGGTAATGTGCGACCTAGAAAGCCCGAGTGTCGACAATGTGGCGAGCAACATTATGGTGAGTGTTGGGGACCAAGCGAGCTTGTTTCAAAGCTGGTTCTCGTGAGCATTTTATTAGAGATTGTCCGGAGAAAATTAAAGAAGAAAGATTTGAGTGCTAGATGAATACCACCGCTAGTAGAGGTAGACCACCGAGAAATCTTGGAGGTGGGACTAGTAGTAAAGCGTGATGAAAGATTTAACGGCAAGATCGAAGCTAGAGCACTGCTAGAGCTTATGCTATCGTGCAGAGAAGATGCATCATCTCCGATGTCATTCTTGGTACATTTTCTCTCTATGATACTATTGTTATTGCATTGATTGATCCCGGGTCCACTCATTCCTATATTTGCATGAATTTAGTATCCAATAAAAAGTTGCTGTTGAATTCTTGAGTTTACGATTAAAGTGTCGAACCCTTAGGCCAATATGTGCTAGTTGACAAGGTTTGCAAGAATTGCCCATTAATGATTCAAGGTCATTGTTTTCCGCCAACTTGATGTTGTTACCATTTGGTGAGTTTGACGTTATCTTGGGAATGGACCGTTAACATTGTATGATGCTAAGGTAGATTGTAAACAAAAGACACTAGAGTTGAAATGTGAAAATGGAGAAATTCTGTGGGTTGAAACAGATGAATCAAATAAATTGCCTATGGTGATTTCGCACATGTCTGCACAGAAATACATGAGAAAAGGGTGTGAAGCTTATCCGCTTATGTAATGAATATTGAGTTGCCCCAACTGAAATTTGAATCGTCTTAGATAGTCTGTGAGTTTCGGATGTATTTCGGAGGAATTGCCCAGGTTGCCTCCGAATAGAGATAAATTTTGCTATTGATTTGTTGCCAGACGCTTTGCACCGATCTCGATTGCTCCATATAGAATGGCTCCGACTAAATTAAAAGAATTGAAGGCTCAGTTGCAGGAGTTAATAGACAAGGGATTTGTGAGACCGAGTTTCTCTCCCTGGGGTGCTCCTGTATTATTCGTAAAGAAGAAGGATGGTTCAATGAGACTTTGCATTGATTACCGTCAGCTTAATAAGGTGACTATAAAGAACAAGTACCCATTGCCGAGGATTGATGATTTATTCGATCAGTTAAAGGGGGCCACAGTGTTTTCAAAGATTGATTTGAGGTCTGGTTACTACCAGCTGAGAGTTAAGGAGTCGACATGTGCGAAAGCGCCTTTAGGACAAGGTATGGACATTATGAGTTTCTTGTGATGCCTTTCGACAACAAATGCTCCACTATATTTATGGACTTAATGAATTGGATCTTCCTACCATATTTGGATAAGTTTGTAGTAGTGTTTATAGATGACATTTTAATTTATTCTCGAGATGAGTCTGAACATGCGAACACTTGAGAACTATATTGCAAATCTTTAGAGAAAAGAAACTGCTTGCCAAGTTTAGTAAAAGTGAGTTCGCTTCGTGAAGTCGGATTTTTGGGGCATATAGTCTCGGTGATGGTATTCGGTGGATCCAAGTAAGATTTCTGCGATCGTTGATTGGAAACCGCCTAATAATGTATCCGAGGTTAAAAGTTTTTAGGCTTAGCCGGGTATTATAGACGTTTTGTTGAAGGATTTTCGATGATTGCCTCTCCTATGACTAAGTTGTTGCAAAAGAATGTTAAGTTTGAATGGATGATAAATGTCAACAAAGTTTTGAAAAGTTGAAAGCACGATTGATGAAGCACCAATTTTAATACTGACCGAGTCGGAAAGGAGTTCAGTAATTTATAGTGATGCATCATTGATGGGCCTTGGATGTGTGTTGATGCAAGAGGGTAAAGTGGTAGCTTATGCTTGAGATAGTTAAAACCGCATGAGAAGAACTATCCTACACATGATTTGGGCGGCATTGTTGTTTTTGCCTTGAAGATTTGGCGACATTATTTGTACGGTGAAAATGCGAATTTTTACCGATCACAAAAGTTTGAAGTACTTGATGAATCAAAAGGATCTGAATCTGCGACGGCAAGATGGCTTGAATTATTAAAGGATTATGATCTAGTGATTGATTATCATCCGGAAAAGCAAATGTAGTTCTTGGCGCCTTGAGCGAAAATTTCTTTTTACTTTGAGAGCCATGAACACGGGGTTAGCATTGTCGATGATGGGTCAATCTTAGCGAAATGAGAGCTAAACCGTTATTTCTCCAGTTGATTTGTGATTCTCAAAAGAATGATAGTGAGTTGCGGATCAAGAGAACTCAATGCGAATCGAGTTCGACTCGATTTTCGAGTTGGACCGATGATTGTTTGATGTTTCGAGACGGGATATGTGTGAAAAAGCGATAAATTGATTCGAAAAATATTACATGAGGCGCACAATGGTGTTTATCGGTTCATCCTGAAGCACAAAATGTATAATGATTTAAAGAAGTCAGTATTGGTGGCGGTATGAAAAGGGACATTTCGAATTTGTAACCAAGTGTTTGATCATCAACAAGTAAAAGTTTGAACATCAAGTGCCTTGAGGATTACTTCAACCGGTAATGGTGCACGAGTGGAAATGGGACAAGATTACCATGGATTTTGTAACCGTTTGCCTTTAACTCCTAAAAGAAGGATCTTTGTTTGGGTAGTGGTTGATAGATTAACAAAGTCAGCCCACTTTATACCGATGACGTCTGATTACTCACTTGATAAATTAGCCGAATTATATGTTGCTGAAATTGTGAAGTTGCACGAGTACCTATGTCTATAATATCAGATAGAGATCCAAGATTTACCTCGAGATTTTGGAAAAAGTTACAAGAAGCTTTGGGTACAAAATTGAACTTTAGTACCGCATTTCATCCACAAACAGATGGTCAAATAGAAAGAGTAATCCAGGTACTCGAAGATATGCTTAGATGCTGTGTTTTAGAATTTGGAGGTAGTTGGGAGAAATATCTATCTTTGATTGAGTTTGCCTACAATAACAGTTATCAATCAAGTATACAAATGGCACCGTACGAAGCCTTGTATGGTCGTAAGTGTCGGACTCCTTTATATTGGACCGAGCTTAGTGAGAAACAGATTCATGGAGTTGATCTAGTTAAAGAAACCGAAGAGAAAATAAAAGTAATTCGGGATTGCTTAAAAGCTGCTTCAGATCGACAAAAGTCATATGCGATTTAAAAAGAAAAGAGATTGAATTTCGTGGGTGATAAAGTGTTCTTGAAGGTGTCACCATGGAAAAGATTCGAGATTTAGTCGGAAAGGCAAGTTGAGTCCGCGTTTTATTGGGCGTCTGAGATTCTTGAGAGAATTGGACCAATGGCATATCGGTTGGCCTTACCGGCAGAGTTAGAAAGAATTCATAACGTGTTTCATGTATCAATGTTGCGACGTTATCGTTCGATCCTTCACATGTGATTTCTCCAATGAAATTGAGATTCGATCGGATATGACCTATGAGGAGGAACCAATAAAGATTTTGGCTCGAGAGGTTAAGCAGTTAAGAAATAAAAGTATAGCTTTAGTGAAAGTATTGTGGCACGACATGGGATAGAAGAGGCTACGTGGGAACTGAAGAAGCTATGAGGAAACAGTACCCAAACCTCTTTACCGGTAAGATTTTCGAGGTCGAAAATCTCAAAAGGGGGGGAGAATTGTGACAACCCGAATTAGGGCCTAATCGGAATAGTGGTTTCATGACCACAAATCTGAGATAGAAATAATTGTTTTATAATTATTTTTGGGTTTATGATATGATTGCATGATTTTGTGAAAATTTCGTGATGAAATTCTATGCCTAAAGTGCTTAAATTGAAAATAGGGACTAAATCGAATAAGTTGCAAAATTTACATCCCGGAAGTTTTTTTTAGTATGAAATTGTTTTGGAATATTAATTAGGAGGTCTTAAATAGCAATTTGACCAATTTTAAATTCATGGACAAAATTAGGACATGGAAGGAATTTTGAAAGTTTAGTAAGGAGGGCATTTTGGTCATTTGGATATTAAATGAAATAAAATGGGAAAAATAACACAAAATTGATCATCATCCTCCTTAGTTGCTGCGAATTCTCCCTCTCTCCATAGCTAGGGTTTCTTCAATTTTCAAGCTCCATAGTAAGTGATTCCAAGCCCGCTTTTAATGTTCTTTACGTTTTGGAATCCTTAAGCTCGATTAAGCTTATGCTAGTAATAATTTAACCTAGAGTTCACATTTGGAAAAATACCCATAGGTGAAATTTGTGTATTTTGATGTTTTATGATAGAATATGAGGTTTTAAATTATGTTAAATAACTTGTGCTACTCGGTTTTAAGTGAAAGCGAGTAAAAGCAAGATAATCGGTAAAATACCTATTGTTCATAACTATATGATAGAGTGAGAATTTGATGTTGTTGTAGAAGAGAAAATGTTCAGCATATCATAAAACATAAGAATAAGGCCTGAAATTAAATTCCAGAGCCTAGGGGCAAAATGTAATTTTGTAAAAGTTAGGGGCAAAATGTAATTTTTCCATAATGTGATTTTGGATTGAAATAAATAGTATGAGTATTAAATGAGCTAAATATGTTATTATAGATCAAGAAAGACGCGAATTGATCTCGAGCAGGGAAGGAAAAAGTTTTGGACTAAATTGCAAAATTTCCACATTTTGCACCAAGGTAAGTTTGTATGTAAATATTACAATAATTTCATGTACATTCTTATATTTCAGCCTATTATATAAACATACTAGTTGATGATAAAATGTAAATCGACTATTGGAAAAATGGAAATAAATATAGAGAGAGATCCGGTTGAACATTCGAGAGATCGAATGAAATAGAGGGCGTAGCTAGGTCACATGTATGATGCCGAGTGCACATCATGTGTACAAGAAAGCTACTGAGACACCTGTGAGCAGCTAGGTCACATGCGTGATACGAGATGTATCCCATGTAGACAAGAGAGCTACGTGAAAGATAAATGTAGCTAGGTCGCATGCGTGATTCCAAGTGAAGGACACCATGTAGACAAGAGAGCTACGTGAAAGGTAAATGTAGCTAGGTCGCATGCGTGATTCCAAGTGAAGGACACCATGTAGACAAGAGAGCTACTGAGACAAATCGGTTAGGTCGCATGAGTGGTACTAAGTGTTCACCATGTGTACAAGAGAGCCGAACTAAGCGAAGTATGATGGTGGGGTGTGTCTTTGAAACCATTAAATATCGAGGATTGATCCAATTGTTCAACGGGATGGTTTTGTGGTGATATTGTGGTTTGGACCTACACTTATGGTGGATGAAATGTGGTGAAAATGATTTGTGGTATATACATATATAAGATAAAATGAGGGTAGCATAAAGAATGTGTGAAAGAGTGAAATTAGCATTAAAACTGTTTTTAGATGGTAGCAGTGACGTGATTTTGAAAAATCACAAAAATAGGAGGAATATAATTAGAGGTTGAATGAGATGTAAAATTAAAGCTTAATGAGTCTACTTTCATATAAAAGAAACAGAGCAAGCAAAGGAATTCTATATTTTGAGATATTTACAATTGTATGTGACTTGCTCAGGATGAATACGTGATCCCCTGTTCCAACTTTGAAAAATCATTAAAAATTGTACAAAGAAAATTAAGAAATATAGTTTACATGCCTAAATTCCTTATTGAGACTAGTTTTAAATGAAACAGACCTCAGGGTTGTTTGAATTGTGTACTGAGAGATATTCAATTCGTAGTGAACAGAGGTCAGATCAGTCGAGTTTTGTAACCCGAGTTATGATTTATTTAGTGAATATGATGCAGTAGAGACAGCTAAATCAAAGTGGAATGAATAGTGAAGTTAAAGTAGATAAACTTGAATTGTTGTGTAAACATGTTAGATTCTTTAATTAATAATTACATACTTACTTACTAAGCTATAAGCTTACTTTGTTTCTCTCTTTTGTCTTATAGTGTTCTTCGGCTTGCTCAGGAGTTAAGGATCGTGAAGATCTACCCGCACTATCATACTTTAGGGTATTTGAACTAAACGTTTTGAATTATGGCATGTATAATAGGCTTAATTATTTTGTTACGTGTCATATTTGTCTAGGTTAAAATATTAGTTACTGATGCTCGACCGGATACTTTGTACAAGCCATTAAAGTGGGCTAATATTGTTCAAGACATATGTTATACGATGCACTATCAAATTGGATGACATATTCATATCTCGATTATGTTTAATGGTATGTGTTATGTTCTGGTAATACCTTATATCCTGTTCCGGCGACGGTAACGGGTAAGGGGTGTTACAGTGATGGGTGACTTACCTCTATTGTGCCGTATGGAAGAACAGATTGAATTACGAAAGGTCCTGACCATCGCGATTTAAGTTTCCCAAGAAATAATTTGAGTCTTGAGTTGTATAGGAGGACAATATCTCCAACTTCAAATTGTTGTTGTTGCTTTAAACGAGTGTCATGGCACCGCTTTGTTGCTTCCTTGTATAGGCGTGAGTTTTCATATGCATTGGCTGGCCACTCATCAAGTTCGTTCAGCTGCATCAACCTCTTTTTTCCTGCAAGTTCAGGATCAAGGTTTAGAAATTTAATAGCCCAAAAGGCTTTATTCTCTAGTTCGAATGGTAGATGACAACTTTTTCCATAAACAAGTCTATAAGGTGATGTTCCTATGCGTGTCTTAAAAGCAGTTCTGTAAGCCCATAAGACATCATCTACTTTCATTTCCTAATCTTTTCTGTTTGGTTCTACTATTTTTTCAAGGATCCATTTGATTTCTCGGTTTGCCCCTTCAACTTGTCCGTTAGTTTGAGGATGGTATGGGGTCGCTGTTCTATGATGAACTCCATATTTCTTAAGAGTTTTTTCAAATTGGGTATTACAAAAATGAGTGCCCCTGTCACTGATAATTGCTCTAGGTGTTCCCAATCTTGAAAAGAGTTTCTTAAGGAAACTTACTAACACTCTAGCATCATTAGTAGGTAGAGCTTGGGCTTCCACCTATTTGGACATATAATCAACTGCTACTAAGATGTATTTATTCCTAAATGAACCAGGGAATGGGCCAATGAAATTGATATCCCAAATGTCAAATATTTCACATGAAAGCATATAATTTTGAGGCATTTCATCACATTTAGATATGTTAATTGTCAGTTGGCATTTGCCACATGAAGTAACGTACCTGTTAGCGTCTTTGAATAACGAGGGCTAGTAAAAACCTGATTCAAGTATTTTATGTGCGGTCTTAGTTCCACTATAGTGTCCTCTAGTTGGCCCTAAGTGGCAATGTTCCAGTATTTTTGATGTTTCAGATCTTATAACGCATCTTCTAATGACTTGATCTGCACATCTGCGAAAAAGAAAGGGGTCATCCCAAAGGTAGTTTTTCACATCATTAAAGAATCGCTTATTTTGCTGGTGTGTTAACCCTTTTGGGATAATGTTAGCGGCTAAAAAATTTGCAATGTCTGCAAACCAAGGTACATCAGAGTCAGATATAGCGAAAAATTTTTCTTCAGGAAACGAATCATTTATTTCAACTTCATCTAGTTCCTTGGTATTGGATTTCTCAAGCCTGGATAGATGATCAACCACGAGATTTTCAACTCCTTTCTTATCCTGAATTTCCAAATCAAATTCCTGCAATAGGAGAATCCATCGAATGAGTCGAGGTTTTGCATCAGTTTTAGTTAAAAGGTAGCACAGGGCGGAATGGTCAGTGTAAACAACGACTTTAGACAATATGAGATATGATCGAAATCTATCGAATGCAAAAACCACAACTAGCAATTCTTTTTCTGTAGTAGTATAATTCTCTTGTGCAGCTGTCAAAGTTTTGCTAGCATAATAGCTAGGTTGAAAATGCTTGTCTCTTGGCTGTCCCAATACTGCACCTACTGCAAAGTCACTCGCATCACACATTAATTCAAATGGTAAGGTCCAATCAGGTGCAATGATAATTGGAGCATTAATTAATTTATCTTTTAAAGTATTAAATGCTTCTAAGCACTCATGATTGAAATTAAAAGGTATATCTTTTTCTAGCAATTTAGTCAAAGGCTTAACTATTTTAGAAAAATCCTTAATAAATCTTCTATAAAAACCAGCATGTCCTAAAAAGCTTCTAATAGCCTTAACTGAACTAGGAGGGGGTAACTTTTCGATTGTTTCTATTTTAGATTTGTCCACCTGAATCCCTTTACCAGAAATTTTATACCCTAATACAATACCTTCTTGAACATGAAGTGACATTTCTCCCAGTTAAGCACAAGATTCGTTTCCTCACATCTTATTAAAACTTGTTTTAAATTTTTAAGGCAGGGATGGAAAGAGTTACTGAATACTGAGAAATCATCCATAAATACTTCCATGATATCTTCCACAAGTTCGTCAAAGATGGCCATCATACAGCGTTGAAAAGTGGTAGGAGCATTACATAATCCAAAAGGCATTCTATGATAAGTGAAAGTACCATATGGCATGTGGATGTTGTCTTTTCTTGATCTTCAGGAGCTATTGGGATTTGGAAGTAACCAGAGAGTCCGTCTAGAAAGCAGTAGTACATGTGCCCGGATAATCTTTCCAACATTTGGTCAATGAATGGTAAGGGGAAGTGATCTTTTCTTGTGGCATCATTCAGTTTCCTGTAGTCAATGCAAACTCTCCATCCTGTGACTGTCCTTGTTGGGATTAATTCGTTCTTCTCGTTGGTCACAACCATCATGCCTCCTTTCTTAGGGATAGCCTGCACTGGACTTACCCAAGAACTGTCAGAAATAGGATAAATAATTCCAGCATCTAGAAGTTTAATTACCTTGGTTTTAACAACTTCCTTCATGTTGGGGTTCAGTCGTCTTTGAGCTTGCACACATGGTTTGTATTCATCTTCCATCAAAATTTTGTTGGTGCAAAAAGAAGGGCTGATTCCTTTAATGTCAAAAATTTTCCAAGCTATGGCCTTTTTATATTCTTTTAACACTTGGATTAATTCCTCTTTCTCGTTGGGTTGCAAGTTAGAAGCAATGATAACTGGCAATGTAGAATTATTTCCAAAGAATGCGTATTCCAAGTGGTTTGGTAATTGTTTAAGTTCCAGTTTAGGAGGCTCTTCAATAGAGGGTTTTTGCTTAAGTTCATCGTTTATCTTTGTGACAGCCCAAAATTGACCCTAGTCGGAATGTGCTTTCGGGACCACAAAACCGAGGCATAAAAATAATTTAAAATTTATTTTGATGCCTATAATATGTGTATGCTCATGTATGACATTTTTTGATGATTGATTTAGTGTTATAAAGGTGAATTTCACTAGAAAGGACTTAGTAGTGAACTTTGAAAGTACGATAGGGAAATGTGTGATGACTAATTAAAGCATGCATGCAAAACAATGGACTTGCATGTCAAATTCCCTTTTATAGGTGGTGGCCATGACCAAGAAATATGGGCTAAACATGTCATGAAACATGTTTTGTTGGGCATTAGGGAGAAATAATAAACAAATAAGCATGGGTAAGAAAAGAATGAAAAAAAAATGTGTGTGTGAGTGTGGTATCTCCCCCATTGCCGTGAGTTGTAAAGGAAGAAAGAAAAAATTTGTTCATCCTTTCTTTGAGCCAAAACTAAGGGGGAAGAAGAGATTTTTGCTTCATTTTATTTGTTTAGAAGAGATCTAGAAGGAGATTTGGCTAAACTTGCACCAAGATTAAGGTATGTATGAGGTTGTGTCATGAGATTCATGCATGCTTTAGTTGCCAACTTGATGTTCATGTTAGCCATGGTTCATATCCTTGTTATGCCATGGAAGTGGTATTTGGTCAAAGTTGATATTGTGATAAAGCCATTGCATGCTAAGTGTGAAGCTTGATGATGATGCATGCAATGATGGATTGTCTACTCTTGAAATTTCTTTGTAGCCATCTTGAGTAAGACATTGAGTTTTCTTTTTGTTTAACCATGATTGAAGTTGAAAGGGCATGATTGTGATGTATTCTACCATGATGCATTCATGAGCATGGTTCATGCTTCTTGCATGTTAGTTAAAATTTGTGTTTTGGATGGCTAGGGACACCTTGAAATTGACCATGCACATATATGTATATATATGTTTGCACATGATGTTTTGGTTATGAAGTAAGTGATGAATATGTTTGTTTAAAGAAGAAAATGTTGAAGAATGCTTGTGAAATTGCAAGTACATTCGGCCTAGTACACATATGATGTGGAAATCTTGGAATTTGTTGTTGAATTGGTGCAAGTATGACTAAGTATATTCAGCCTTAGGTAGCCTATTGATGGCCTTAGCTTTTCCTTGATGCTTGAATGAATTGTATTGAATTGCTTGATGTAGTATAAAATGTGCATGACCATTGTGTATTCAAGCTAAAGGGTGGCCATATGACCATTTAAACTCCTTGTCATATTCGCCATAAGCTAGCATAATGAGGTTTTAATAAATTGAATTTGTTTGAATTAGCTCAAGAGCTTAGAAGGCCACAATTGGACAAGGGAAGGAAAAGTGATCGAATAGCCGTAAAAGCCGTTCGACAACATCTCGAGGTAAGTCCTCAAGAAGTGACCCTACTTGAATTATGTGAAATGAAATATGGATGTGTAATGATTATCGATTTATGTGTGTATGAGTATTTGAATGATACCCGCTAAGTCCCAAGGCGATTATGCTAGTGATTACCTTTGTGTTTGAGCCTTAGTAACGAAAATGAAACATGAATGTCTAATGATTATTGATGTATGTGTGCATGAGCAATTGAATGATATCCGGCTAAGTCCCAAGACATTTATGCTTGAAATTATATCCGGTTAAGACCAAGGCAATTGTGCTAGTGGCTACATCCGGCTAAGACCAAGGCATTCGTATGAGTCGTTCTATCCGGGCTAAGACCAAGGCATTCGTGCACGTGGTTATATCCGGTTGTATTTCGAAGAAGCTTGGGCTGGAGGTGAGTGTTGGCTGCTGTAATAAATTCCATTAGTACGCTCGAAAAGCCCAAAGAATAAGGTATGATTATATGTGCATTGGAAAAGTCGACATGCTTGAGCAACATTCGCTCAATCGACTAACGAATTTCAGCTATTGAATTGGTTGATACCTTGTGAAAGTATATAATGATGAAGTGTGAAGTAAGAATGATTATGTGAACGTGTATTAATGAAATGATGCATTTGGCTATGTGAATGTATTGCTTTAATTAAAGCTGATTTTATTCCTTGAGACTTACTAAGCATAAAAATGCTTACCCCGTTGCTTTGGCTCTCTGTTTTATAGATTTTGCTCGATAGCAATCGGATTCGGGATCATTAAAGTCAAGTCATCTACACTATCAAAGCCTCCATTTTGGTATAATTTTTGGTTGAACTTTGAAATGGCATGTATAGGACTACCCCTTGTCGGTTCAATTGTGTTGTGATGTATATGTGTACGGCCATGTGAAAATGGCTCGTAAAAGTGAAGTACGAACTTAGACTATTTGCGGTTTGTATATATATATATATATATATATATATGGTGTCATGATGTGATTATGGATTGGAAATGGGAGTGTTGGTCACATGATCAGCCATTGGTATGGTTAAAATGATCATATGTGAACCTATGTATGGCAAGACTAGTTGGTTCATGGAGACTACAAAATAGGTAAGACCTACCTTAAAAACAGATGCTTCCAGCTGCAGTGATGTGAATGTGAAAAATCACCAAAATTTGTAGGAATGGTATTAAATAGTGAATAAGCTATGTAAATGAACCTTGATGAGTCTACTTTCATATGGAAGAAACGAAACGGTCATAGGAGTCACATGTTAGGAGATATTAAAGCTTTCGTGAGACAGGGCCAGAACGGTTTCTGGGTCCCCTGTCGCAACTTTAAAAATTTACTATAAATTATCCAGAAAGAATTAGGAGTCATGCCTTATATGTACAGATTCCATTTTGAGTCTAGTTTCATTAGAAATAAACCGAACCAGTATTAAAGCCCTGTACAGTGAGATATTCAAGTTGTAACGCGGGAGGTCGAGCAGTCGATCCTCGTAACATGGGTGACTTTAACTAATAAACTGTACCAATTGGCGAGCAAAATTCTAGAAATAAATCCATGGATGGATATATTCAGGAAAATTCTGAAACCAGTTTCCGAGTTTTGAAACTCGAGATATGATTTTAAGGTGACGAGGACGCAGTTTTTCCAACTGACCGAAATGTCAATTGGTGGGCGAAATATGTGGATTTGGCTTGTTAACCCATCGTGTCCGATAATCGACGATGGTCTCGGGTTCGGGTGTTACAATTTTATTGGTATCGAGCCACGTTTTAGTCGATTCTAGGACTACCGTGATGTGTTTGGGGTCTAGCTATACATGCCATTAAATAATGAATCGATAGTGTGGTGATTTCGACAATTTGACTTTGTGTTGTTTATAGTAATGGATCCCGATCCCAACCGAAGCGATAGTGATGATGTGGAGAGTGTGGCGCTTGCCTCGCGCAAGGGACAACAATGCGGACTCTCAACCTATGGCCGACAATCTGAGTGATGAGGCTAGGCAAGCCTTTTATAGTGTGATGAATGAATGGTTTAACCAATACATTCGAACTAACACTACTGCTCCACAACCTCCATTCCCGACAAATGCAACCCCGCACCTACAATACCTCCCAGAATCGACCAAATAAGGTCAAGTAAGCCCTAGTCGATAGGATTCAAAACATGGGGCCACTTGAATTCAAAGCTACGGATGATGATGATGCCGAAGCGAGCTGAATTTTGGTTGGACAACACTATCCGGTGCTCGATGAGCTATCTTGTACACCGATGAGTGCCTAAAGTGTACCATCTCCTTGCTACGCGATTCCGCCTACTATTGGTGGAGTACTCGACTTCGTGGTGCCTAGAGAGCAAGTGACTTGGGAATTCTTTCAAACCGAGTTCAAAAAAGTATATCATCGAGATTCATCGACCAAAAGCGAAGGAATTTCTTGATCTTAAGCAAGGTTCTATGTCGTTGACCGACTCTGAACGAAAATTTGTGAGGCTTAGCCAGACGCGAGAATGCATTTCGTCTGAAGCTATTATGTGTAAACGCTTCAAGGATGGGCTGAATGATGATATAAGGATGTTCGTTGGCATTCTCAAAATACGAGAGTTCGTAGTACTTGTTGAGCGAGCTTGTAAAGTCAAGAGCTTAGAAAGGAGAAACAAAAAGGCGATGTGGAACCGGAGAATTCGAAAGAGGTCCTCGGAAAGTCTCTTCAACAGCATCGAAGAGATTTCGAGATGATGTGAGCCGGTCTAGAGGCGCCGGGCTTTTCTAGACGAGGACGCGATCGACCCCTGTGACCACACGAGTCACTTGATCGCCATGGTGGAAATGATCACCGAGAGAGGGCGAGTGTCGCATTGTGGCAAATGGCATTCGGGAGTGTTGGTTCCGTGATCGCTCCTGCTATAAGTGTGGATCGGCCACCACTTTATGAAGGATTGCCCGAGGATGCTTGAACAAAATGTAAGTCGAGTGGAAACCCGGGTGCTACCATTTGCTCGAGGTAGGCCACCTAGAAATTTGGGCAATGTTAGTGGCGGTCGAGAGGATCTAGAGATGCTACCATCGATCCGAGGCTCGGGCTCCTGCTAGGACTTATGCCATACGCAGCACGCCGAGGATGTCTGCCTCTCGGATGTCATTACCAGTACTTTCACTCTTTTCAATACTAATGTGATTGCTTTGATTGACCCCGGTTCTACTCATTCTTATATATGTGAAACCTTAGCATCCAAAGAAGACTTTGCCTATTGAGTCTCTTGAGTTTGTAATTCGGTGTCAAACCCTTGGGTCATTACGTGCTTGTCAACAAAGTGTGCAAGAAAAGTCCCCTAGTGTTCCGAGGTTCTTGTTTTTCTACGGACTTGATGCTTTTGCCGTTCGATGAATTCGACGTTATTCTTGGTTTGGATTGGTTGACCATGCACGATGCGCTTGTAAATTGCAAAAGCAAGACTATCGATTTGAGGTGTGTGAATAACGAGATAATTCGGGTTGAGTCTACGGACTTAAAGGGTTGTCACCGTAATATCGCAATGTTGGCCCGAAATATGTAAGAAAAGGGTGCGGCGTACCTTGCGTATGTGCTCGATGACAAGAAATCGAAAAGAAACCCGAATCTGTGCGTGGTTTGTGAATACCCGGATGTTTTCCTCGAAGAATTGCGGGTTTACCACTGTTCGGAAGCAATTTGGCATCGAATTGGTACCGGTACCACTCCAATTTCGATAGCTCCGTATCGTATGGCGCCAACGAATTAAAGGAGTTGAAAGCTCGATTGCAAGAATTGGTGGATAGAGGTTTTGCTCGCTTGAAGTTTTTCGCCTTGGGGTGCGCCGGTGTTGTTTGTGAAAAGAAGGATGGAACCATGCGGTTGTGCATCGACTATCATCGACTTAATAAAGCGATGATAAAGAACAAATATCCGTTACCACGTATCGATGACTTGTTCGATCAAGCTGAAGGAGCCTCGGTGTTCTCGAAAATAGATTTGAGATCGGGCTATTATCAATTGCGAATCCGAGATTCGGACGTGCCCAAGACCGCCTTGAAATGAGATATGGTCACTATGAGTTCCTAGTGATGCCGTTTGGGCTTACTAATGCCCTGCGGTATTTATGGATTTAATGAATCGGATCTTGGACCATATTTGGATCGATTAGTAGTCGTGTTCATTGATGACATCTTGGTCTATTCAAGAAATGAGACCGAACATCTTTGAACACCGAGGTTAGTCTTGCAAATCTTACGGGATAAGCAATTATATGCTAAGTTCAGCAAGTGTGAGTTACGGTTAAGAGAGGTTAGCTTCTTGGGTCATGTGGTATCTGCAGACGGTATTCGAGTCGACAGAATAAAATTTCAGCCATACTTAATTGGAAGCCTCAGAAATATTCTTGAGGTTCGAGCTTTTTGGGGCTTGTCGGTTATTACCGACGATTTGTAAAGGTTTCTCAATGATAGCCACGCCGATGACGGCTTACTCCAAAAGGATGTTAAGTTCGAATGGACGGAGAAATGTCGAAAAGTTTCGATCAATGAAAACTTATTTGACGGAGCCCCAATTCTAGTGCAACCCGAATCGGCAAAGAGTTTGTCATCTATAGTGACGCCTCCCTCCTTGGGTTAGGTTGCGTATTGATGCAAGAAGGTCGAGTTGTGGCCTGCGCGTCGAGGCAATTAAAGCCACACGAGAAAAATTATCCGACCCATGATCTCGAATTAGTCGCCATCGTATTCGCTTTAAAGATTTGGCGACATTACTTATTTGGTTAGAAGTGCCATGTGTACTCGGATCACAAAAGTCTCAAATATTTGATGACCCAAAGAGACTTAAATCTGCGACAAAGACGTTGGCTCGAGTGTTAAAGGATTATGAGCTGGTCATTGACTATCACCCGGAAAGGCGAATGTGGTTGCGGATGCCTTGAGTCGTAAATCATTATTCACTTTACGAGCGATGAGCGTGCACTTGTCCGTTCGATCCGACGATGTGTTAGTAGTGAATTAAAAGCCAAACCACTATTGATGCATCAAATTCGAGAAGCTCGAAAGTCGACGACGAGTTGGTCGCAAAACGAAATGAGTGTGTTCGAACAAGGACTCGGAGTTTCAAATCGATGATGACGATTGTTTGAGGTTCAAAGGTCGTCTGTGTGTTCCAAAGAATTCGGAACTCATTTCGATAATTTTGAACGAAGCCCATTGTAGCCGAATGGCAATCCACCCGGGGAGTACGAAGATGTACAACGATTTGAAACGTCGGTTTAGGTGGCATGGTATGAAACGAGACATCTCCAACTTTGTTTCGAGATGCTTAATATGTCAACAAGTGAAAGCAGAACATCAAGTGCCTTCAGGATTACTTCAGCAAATCACGATACCCGAGTGGAAATGGGATCGAGTCACAATGGACTTTGTATCCGAACTGCCATTGTCAGCGAGTAAGAAAGATGCGATTTGGGTCGTTGTAGATAGATTGACTAAGACGGCTCACTTTGTCCCCGTACGTACGGATTTTTCAATGGACAAACTAGCCGAATTGTACGTTTCTCGGATTGTGAGATTACACGGGGTGCCTATTTCCATCGTGTCGGATAGAGATCCGAGATTTACCTCGCGATTTTGGAAGAAGTTACGAGAGGCTCTGGGTACGAAGTTGCATTTCAGCACCGCCTTTCACCCCCAAACCGATGGTCAATCCGAGCGGATGATTCAGATACTTGAGGATATGTTAAGATGTTGCATCCTCGAGTTTAGTGGTTCATGGGAACGGTATTTGCCGATGATTGAATTCGCACAACAACGACTTTCAATCAAGTATTAAGATGGCACCCTACGAGGCTTTGTGCGATCGTAAATGCCGTACACCATTGTTTTGGACCGAGCTCGGTGAAAGCAAAATTTTCGGTGGATTTGATTAGAGATCTTTGAAAGTGAAAGTAATCCTTGAAAGTCGAAGATAGCCTCCGATCGTCGTAAGTCGACGCGGATCTGAAGCGTAAGGACATCGAGTATCGGTGGGAGATAAAGTGTTTCTCAAGGTATCGCTTGGAAAAAGATACTCAAATTTGGCCGTAAGGGCAAGTTGAGCCGAGGTTCATTGGGCCATATGAGATATCCGAGCGAGTCGGTCCGGTGGCATATCGTTTGATTTTGCCCCGAACTCGAAAAGATTCACGATGTCTTTCATGTTTGATGCTTGACGCTATAGATCGATCCATCGCACGTGATTAGTCCATCGAAGTTGAAATTCAAGCCAATATGAGTTATGAGGAAGAACCGATTCGTATCCTATCACGGAAGTGAAAGAGTTATGAAACAAGCGGGTTCCGCTAGTGAAGGTGTTATGGCTCAAGCACGGGATAGAAGAAGCTACTTGGGAAACCGAGAACTCTATGAAAGAGCGATACCCAACCCTATTTACGGTAAGATTTTCGGGACGAAAATTTCTTAAGTGGGGAGAGTTATGATGCCCAAAATTGACCCTAGTCGGAATGTGGTTTGGGACCTCAAAACCGAGGCATAAAAATAATTTAAAATTTATTTTGATGCCTATAATATGTGTATGCTCATGTATGACATTTTTGATGATTGATTTAGTGTTATAAAGGTGAATTTCACTAGAAAGGACTTAGTAGTGAACTTTGAAAGTACGATAGGAAATGTGTGATGACTAATTAAAGCATGCATGCAAAACAATGGACTTGCATGTCAAATTCCCCTTTTATAGGTGGTGGCGGCCATGACCAAGAAATATGGGCTAAACATGTCATGAAACATGTTTTGTTGGGCATTAGGGAGAAATAATAAACAAATAAGCATGGGTAAGAAAAGAATGAAAAAAATGTGTGTGTGAGTGTGGTATCTCCCCATTGCCGTGAGTTGTAAAGGAAGAAAGAAAAAATTTGTTCATCCTTTCTTTGAGCCAAAACTAAGGGGAAGAAGAGATTTTGCTTCATTTTATTTGTTTAGAAGAGATCTAGAAGGAGATTTGGCTAAACTTGCACCAAGATTAAGGTATGTATGAGGTTGTGTCATGAGATTCATGCATGCTTTAGTTGCCAACTTGATGTTCATGTTAGCCATGGTTCAAATCCTTGTTATGCCATGGAAGTGGTATTTGGTCAAAGTTGATATTGTGATAAAGCCATTGCATGCTAAGTGTGAAGCTTGATGATGATGCATGCAATGATGGATTGTCTACTCTTGAAATTTCTTTGTAGCCATCTTGAGTAAGACATTGAGTTTTCTTTTGTTTAACCATGATTGAAGTTGAAAGGGGCATGATTGTGATGTATTCGCCATGATGCATTCATGAGCATGGTTCATGCTTCTTGCATGTTAGTTAAAATTTGTGTTTTGGATGGCTAGGGACACCTTGAAATTGACCATGCACATATATGTATATATATGTTTGCACATGATGTTTTGGTTATGAAGTAAGTGATGAATATGTTTGTTTAAAGAAGAAAATGTTGAAGAATGCTTGTGAAATTGCAAGTACATTCGGCCTAGTACACATATGATGTGGAAATCTTGGAATTTGTTGTTGAATTGGTGCAAGTATGGCTAAGTATATTCGGCCTTAGGTAGCCTATTGATGGCCTTAGCTTTTCCTTGATGCTTGAATGAATTGTATTGAATTGCTTGATGTAGTATAAAATGTGCATGACCATTGTGTATTCAAGATAAAGGGTGGCCATATGACCATTTAAACTCCTTGTCATATTCGGCCATAAGCTAGCATAATGAGGTTTTAATAAATTGAATTTGTTTGAATTAGCTCAAGAGCTTAGAGAGCCACAATTGGACAAGGGGAAGGAAAAAGTGATCGAATAGCCGTAAAAGCCGTTCGACAACATCCGAGATAAGTCCTCAAGAAGTGACCCTACTTGAATTATGTGAAATGAAATATGGATGTGTAATGATTATCGATTTATGTGTGTATGAGTATTTGAATGATACCGGGCTAAGTCCCAAGGCGATTATGCTAGTGATTACCTTTGTGTTTGAGCCTTAGTAACGAAAATGAAACATGAATGTCTAATGATTATTGATGTATGTGTGCATGAGCAATTGAATGATATCCGGCTAAGTCCCGAAGGCATTTATGCTGGAAATTATATCCGGTTAAGACCAAGGCAATTGTGCTAGTGGCTACATCCGGCTAAGACCAAGGCATTCGTGCGAGTCGTTCTATCCGGGCTAAGACCAAGGCATTCGTGCGTGGTTATATCCGGTTGTATTTCAAGAAGCTTGGGCTGGAGGTGAGTGTTGGCTGCTGTAATAAATTCCATTAGTACGCTCGAAAAGCCCAAAGAATAAGGTATGATTATATGTGCATTGGAAAAGTCGACATGCTTGAGCAACATTCGCTCAATCGACTAACAATTTCAGCTATTGAATTGGTTGATACCTTGTGAAAGTATATAATGATGAAGTGTGAAGTAAGAATGATTATGTGAGCGTGTATTAATGAAATGATGCATTTGGCTATGTGAATGTATTGCTTTAATTAAAGCTGATTTTATTCCTTGAGACTTACTAAGCATAAAAATGCTTACCCGTTGCTTTGGCTCTCTTTTATAGATTTTCCTCGATAGCAATCGGATTCGGGATCATTAAAGTAGAAGTCATCTACACTATCAAAGCCTCCATTTTGGTATAATTTTTGGTTGAACTTTGAAATGGCATGTATAGGACTACCCTTGTCGGTTCAATTGTGTTGTGATGTATATGTATGCGGCCATGCGAAAATGGCTCGTAAAAGTGAAGTCTGAACTTAGACTATTTGCGGTTTGTATATATATATATATATGGTGTCATGATGTGATTATGGATTGGAAATGGGAGTGTTGGTCACATGATCAGCCATTGGTATGGTTAAAATGATCATATGTGAACCTATGTATGGCAAGACTAGTTGGTTCATGGAGACTACAAAATAGGTAAGACCTACCTTAAAAACAGATGCTGCCAGCTGCAGTGACGTGAATGTGAAAAATCACCAAAATTTGTAGGAATGGTATTAAATAGTGAATAAGCTATGTAAATGAACCTTGATGAGTCTACTTTCATATGGAATAAACGAAACGGTCATAGGAGTCACATGTTAAGAGATATTAAAGCTTTCGTGAGACAGGGCCAGAACGGTTTCTGGGTCCCCTGTCGCAACTTTAAAAATTTACTATAAATTATCCAGAAAGAATTAGGAGTCATGCCATATATGTAAAGATTCCATTTTGAGTCTAGTTTCATTAGAAACAAACAGAACCAGTATTAAATCCCTGTACAGAGAGATATTCAAGTTGGAATGCGCGGAGGTCAGAGCAGTCGATCCCTGTAACATGGGTGAATTTAACTAATAAACTGTACCAATTGGCCCAACCAAAAATTCTAGAAATAAATCCATGGATGGATATATGAGTCTAAATTCAGGGAAAATTTATGAAACCAGTTTCCGAGTTTTGAAACTCGAGATATGATTTTTAAGGCGACAGTGACGCAGTTTTCCTGCCTGACTGGAAATGTCAATTGGTGGGCGAAATATGTGGATTTGGCTTGTTAACCCCTCGTGTCCGACACCAGCGATGGTATCGGGTTCGGGGTGTTACAATCTTAATGCCCTCATATTCTACTTGTCTTAAGAATGCTCATTAGGTTCATTATCTATCTTCTTTTCTTGAGCTGGATACAGTTTCGTCGTGTCCTTTTGTATAATTTCCTGAAAAGAGTCTTGAGTAGTATGATCAATAGAGTCAATAAAATAACAAGAGTCATCCTGTTCCCTAGAAAACTTTATAGCATCATAAGTTTTAAAGATAATCTCCTCGTCACCTACTCTAAGTACCAATTTACCGTCATCCACATCGATTACAACCCTAGTAGTGGCTAAAAATGGGCGCCCTAAAATTAAAGGCACTTCCACATCTTCATCCATGTTAAGCACAACAAAATCAACAGGAAATATGAATTTATCTAATTTCACAAGTATGTCTTCTATAATGCCCCTAAGATATTTAAGAGATCTATCAGCTAATTAAATACTCATCCTAGTAGGTCTAGGTTCCCCAAGACCAAGTTGTTTGAACATTTTATATGGCATCAAATTAATGCTAGCGCCTAACTCAGCTAATGCTTTCTCAACATTCAGACTACCGATTAAGCAAGGGATAGTAAAACTTCCTGGATCTTTCAGTTTGGTTGACAGCTTGTTTTGGAGTATGGCTGAGCATTCCTCGTTAAGTTCTACTGTAGATAAGTCCTCGAATTTCCTTTTATTTGTTAGAAGCTCTTTCAAAAATTTTGCGTATGTAGGCATCTGCGAGATAGCTTCAACAAAAGGTAAGTTTATATGTAATTACTTAAAAAGTTCAAGAAACTTACCGAATTGTGCATCAATGCGGTCTTTTTTCAATTTTGCTAGGTATGGAACTGGAGGTTTATATTCCTTCGGCACTAGTTTGTCACTATTTTTGGGTTTTTCTTCCCCCCTTCCGCTTACCACGGCTTCTTGTGTTAGCTTCTTTTCAAATTCCGCTAACACTTTCCCACTCCTTAATGTAACTACTTTCACATGTTCTTTTGATTTGGTGTTACTAGGTAAACTTCCTAGTGGTCTTTCTGAGATTAGTTTGGAAAGCTGGCCTATCTGAGTTTCGAGCCCTTAGATCGACGCTTGTTGATTTTTAAGTGTTGTCTCGGTGCTCTGGAAACAGGTTTCTGACACAGAGATAAACTTTGTGAGCATCTCTTCAAGGTTCGGTTTCTTTTCCTGTTGGTAGGGTGGTTGTTGGTAGCCTGAAGGTGGTTTTGGTCTTTGATTTCCTTGACTGCCCCAAGAGAAATTGGGGTGGTTCCTCCAACCTGCATTGTAAGTGTTACTATATGGATTGTTTCAAGGTCGAGGATTATTACCCATGTACTTTAATTGCTCGTTATCCATGTTGTGGCCATAAGGTTGGTATTTCGAATGGCTTGTTCCACCTCTACTTGCTTCGCATTGCATTACTAGGTGAACCTGTGAAGAACTAAGAAAACCATCAATTTTCTTATTCAAGAGTTCTACCTGATTAGAGAGCATGGTGACTGAATCGACGTTATAAACACCGGCTGTTTTTGTTGGCTTTGTCCTCATGACTTGCCACTGATAGTTATTTAATGACATCTCCTCTATAAACTCATAATCATCTTCAGGTGTTTATTATTGATGGTTCCGTCAGCAACTGGGTCAACCATTTGCTGAGTCGAAGGATTCAGGCTATTATGGAATGTTTGAACCTGAAGCCAAAGCGGTAACCCATAGTGAGGGCACATTTTCAAAAGGTCTTTGTATCTCTCCCATGCATCGTAGAGTGTTTCTAAATCCATCTGCCCAAAAGAAGAGATATCATTACGTAATTTAGCCGTTTTAGCCGGCGAAAAATATTTTAGTAAAAATTTTTTGGTCATTTGTTCTCAAGTAGTAATTGACCCTCGTGGTAACAAGTTCAACCACTATTTAGCTTTGTTCCTCAATGAGAAAGGGAATAACCGAAGACGAATGGCATCATCAGAAACGCCATTAATTTTAAATGTATCGCATAGTTCCAAAAAGTTTGCTAAGTGAGTGTTGGGATCTTCATCCTGCAAACCATCAAACTAAACAAATTGTTGTATCATTTGAATAGTGTTAGGTTTTAGTTCAAAAGTATTTGCAGCTACAGCAGGTCTAACTATGCTCGATTCAGTTTCTGTTAAAGAAGGTTTAGAATAATCATACATAGTGCATGGAGTAGGATTTTGATTAGCTGCAATTGTAGGAGGTAGCTGATTGTCTTGGTTTTCAGCCATCTCTGCGGTTCGGGTTTGAATATCGTTCTCTATCTCATTCTCTGTGTCTCTTAACCTTCGCCTTATTTCTCTTTGGTTTCTGTGAACTGTGCGATCGATTTCTTCGTCAAAAAGTAGTGGTCCTGACGGGTTTCTTCTAGTCATAAACTATAAAAATCTGTCAGAAGAAAGAAAAAGAAAATTTATAAATTAGAATAAAATTAAAAATAAAATTAGATTGCAAGAAAAATAAATGGCTAAAGTAATAAAAATTGAGTGTTCCTAATATTTTAGTTCCCCGGTAACGGTGCCAAAAACTTGATCGCGTGATTTCGTGATAGGTTTTAAATATTTATAATTAATCGTTCTTAAAACTAACTATTATCGCAGTGTAGGCAAGTGTACCTATCGAACAGTAGTATAGTTTTAGCAAGACCGGATTGTTGAGCCTAAAGGAACTAAAAGTACTAGTAATGACTGTCTTTTTCTTATCTAGCCTAATAATAAAGAGGTTTTTGTTTTAACTAACTAATTATCTAAACTAAGAATTCACAGAGAATAGAATTGGGGAATTGCTTTTGGGAAAATCGATTGAATTAAGACAATACCTAAGGAAAAATCCACCTAGACTGTACTTGTTATTCTAGCTCCGAATCGGAAGATTTATTCATTTAACTTATTCCGTAAAGATCCATAAGTTATGTTATTATCCCTATTCAAGACTAATAATGTCTAATCCCTAGATTGAATAATTGAGACCTTTCTCTAATTAACACCTTAGGGTTGCATTAACTTGATCTATGGATCCCCTTGTTAGGTTTCACGCTAATCCGGCAAAATCTTGTCACCCTATGTCTAGGCGCGCAATCAACTCCACTTAATTATGACAAATGGACTCTTAGACAGGGTCTATTCCTCCTCTGAATAAAAGATTATCTTGAATCAGTATCCTGGGATATCAAAACAAGAATTAAGAACACATAATTAAGAACAAGTTAAATATTTATCATACAATTCAGAAAATAATAACAAGATTCGTCTTAGGTATCATTCCCCTTGGGCATTTAGGGGATTTAGTTCATAACTAAATAAAAAAACATCTTAGAATAATAAATAATACAAAACATAAAGAAAACCCAAAACTAGGAGAGATCTTCAGTCTTGATGGTGAATCCGGCTTCTAAGATGGACCAATCGGCTTCCTTGGAGTAATTCCTTACTCCTTATTCTATGCCTCATTTTTCTTCCTCATTTAGGGTGTACTTATAGGCTTTGGAATTCCTAAGAGCCCTCAAAATTAGCCTTTTCCGAATTGGACTCAACTTGGGCTCGGTAGGGACACACCCGTGTGCTATTACTTCAGGCCGTGCTCGAGCCTGTCAAATTGACACGGTCGTGTGGTTTGCCCGTGTGAGGAGGTCCAGGCCGTGTTGGTTTCGTACTTTGGCCCATTTTCTCCGGTTTTGGCCCGTTTCTCGTTCGTTTCACTCTCTTATGCTCTCCTAAGTATAATACATGAAATTAAAGCATTAGGAGCATCGAATTCACCAATTCTAATAGGAAATCATCCATAAAATGGGTTAAACATGGGGTAAAAATATGTATAAATTACGGTTGATTAACTATCACCCAGGAAAGGCAAATGTAGTCGCCGACACCTTGAGTAGAAAGTTATTATTCACCTTGAGAGCCATGAATACTCAGTTGGCTATGTCTAGTGATGGTTCGGTCCTAGAAGAGTTGAGAGCTAGACCAACACTTCTACAAGAGATCCGTGAAGCTCAGAAAGATGATAAGGAGTTGCAAGCTAAGATGACTCAGTGTGAGATGGAATATGAATCTGAGTGTCGTATTGGTGTTGATGGATGTTTAATGTTCAAAAATAGAGTTTGTGTACCCAAGTTCAATGAGCTTATTTAGAAGATTATGTGAGAGGCACATAGTGGTTGTTTTTCCGTCCACCTGGGCAGTTTAAAAATGTACAACGACCTAGAGAAATGTATTGGTGGTCGGTTTATCAATCATCTCGTAGCCGATGCATGTCCCAGACATGTCTTACACTGGCTTACGTCTTGAGGTCGATGCATGTCCCGGACATGTCTTACACTAGCAGTCATCTCGATACCGATGCAATGTCCCAGGCATGGTCTTACACAGGCTCTCATAATATGGTCGATGCATGTCCCAAACACGCCTTACACTAGCCCACAATAACCCATATGTCATGGCATGGATATCCGATTTATTTCCTAGGTTCAAACGGGAACTCTACTATCTCTACTATCATCATACTTTCTCAATTCCAAAATCAAGCAATTCATGTTATAGTAATTCAAATACAAATCAACACACACATTAGCAATGTAGTTGTATTATTTACATACAACTTACCTCGGTTACAAAATACGGTGTCAATTCGGTCTAATCAATTTGCTTGGCTTTCCCCCGGTCTAAGTTCGGAGTTTGAATTTCTTGATCTATAATAACAAAAATTCACAAATTTAATCATTTTATCAATCTAGGCACTCAATAATCTATACTTGGGAAAAATGACTATTTTACCCCTAGACTTTTGTAAAATGACTATTTTACCCCTAGGTTCGAAAATCAATTTTTATCAAATTTCCTCCTATCAAAAGCCTAGCCAAACCATTAATACTCTTATGGCAATCCAAAATTTCCACTATCTCACCCATTTATAAACAAATTTCCAACTTATGCCAAATAGTCCCTATTAGGGTTTTCATAAAGAAACCATTCACAAAAGTTGTTTATTACACATCTAATACTCATATTCTTCCATAAAATTCAGAAAAATACACATATGCTTTCATGGAAAAATTTGAAACTCTCCATCATTTTTCAAGATAGTCCCCTCATTTGAAAGCTCATGCTTCAAGGGGTCCAAAATGTAAAATCATCAACAAAAATTATGTAAATCACCTACTTGTAAGAGGAATAAGTTGCTGAAATTTTGAAGCTAAAACCCCCTAAAAAAGGATGAATTTTTGATGGAGAGAAATAGTGAAAAAGGATGATATCATCTTTCTTTTATTTTATGTCATTTTGGTCAAAATAAATCACCAAACTTCACCTAATGCTTGACTATTTTAATTTCTTGTCCCATGGCCGGCCACCACCTATTTAATGGCCTAATTTTACTTTAAAGACCCCCAATTTATGATACATGGCAGATTTGACACTCTTAGCTTTCAATTTAAGACATTTTCACTTTATGTGATTTAGTCCTTTTTCGCAATTGGGCTAAAAAATGTCAAAATTAACTCACCAAAATTTTTATGCACTAATATAAACATGCTATAACATCTAAATAATTATAAAATAATTTATTTTACTCCGGGTTTATGGTGTCGAGGCCACTATTCTGACTAGGCCCTAAATCGAGTTGTTACAACAACTACCTCGTCCTCCTCCGCAATTCTTAGTACCATCCGTTTAGCAGCACAGTCCAAGTTTGGCCGATGTTTCACCAGCCAATCCATTCCCAGAATTAAGTCAAATTCTCCAAAAGGAAGTTCCATCAAATCTGCCAAAAAGATAACTCATTAAACCTCTAAAGGCACATCTCTGAACAGTTTATCTACCCTTATAGAATGCCCTAATGGACTAAACACAGTAACCTCGCTTGTAGTACTCTCAACCAAGATATCCAAAGTCTCAGACACATTACAGGCGATATAGGAATGAGTAGATCCTATATCTATCAGTGCAGTATAAGGTAAGTATAAGGTACATTATAAATAAAGAGCGTACCCATGATAACATCTAGGGCACCACCATCCTCTCGGCAAGGTGCAGCATAAACCAGAGCTGGCTACCTCACCTTAGTGCGACCAACAAATCTACCCGGTGCCTTCTAACCACGGCCCATACCATTACCACCTCTGGCCTGACCACAGCCTCTTGGTGGCTGAACAGTACCCATACCAGTAGCTTGCATCTGATCAGGCCTCTGTGGATAATCTCTGATACGATGCTCCAAAGATCCGCATCTCATACATGCCCCAATCCTTTTCTAGCACTCGTCCTAATGGCATCTCCTATAATCTGCACAGAGCTGCGGTCCAATAACAGCAATAGGGGGCCCAACTTTGATCAGCCTATCAACTCTGGCCTTTTTCTTAGGCCTCAGAACTGAACTTGAGGGCTCTGAATCCCTTTTGTTCCTACCTCTTTCCTTCTCACGATTCTGGCACTCAGCGCGTTTCACATCCTCGGCGATCTTCGCCTTATCCACTAAAGCAACAAAATCTCACTCCCTCTATGGAGCTATCAGAACCCTTAAACCATCTCTAAGGCCATCCTCAAATCGAATACAACACTCATATTCAGTTGCCACCATCCCACGTGCATAGCAGCTTAATCCAAAGAATTTAGCCTCATATTTGGCCCTTGATTTATCCCCCTGTGTCAGATTTAGAAACTCCCTCCTCCGTGCATTCACATAACTAACGCCCACATATTTTCCTTGGAAAGCGGTCTTGACGAATTCTTATGTCAATCAATCGGGCTGGGTGCCATCTTTAACTGTAAGCCACCACTGGTAGGCCTCATCTCGTTGTAGTGACACTGTCCCCTTTAGTTTTTGCTCGGAGGTACAGTCAAGGTCATCCATTATCCTCTCCATTGCTTCAATTGATATTTAGCTCTATTAGACCAGAGTTGTTCCATAACCGACCCACGGCCCACAGTACCAGTTTGGTCCCAGGGACCCTCTCAAGAATCCGTAACATAGCTTGGGACAGTGCGTTGTCCCCAGCTGCATGATCATGAGACCCAGTCTCAGTCACAGATGAAGCCGATGCCTCTCTAGCTTCAAAGTTAGGCATGTGGCCAAATATCGAAGACCTAGCCTGTGCACCTCTACGGCCTCCACCGCAGCCTCTTGTACCCCTTCCACGAGTACCTCTGGTGCTCATTATCAAATTTTGCTTTATCTGTATTAACAATTTATGCATCAGTTTACAGTTTCAGTGTTTATTAATGAATATTTTATGGAAAACAGTAATTCAGAGTCATTCTCGAAGATCGGTAGTCTTACTATAGTTTTAGTTTACCCTAAATAGAGCATTTCAGTACAGTCTACTACCTATAGTAGTCTCAGCATTTCAGTTTAAAACAAGCAACAGTTTTAGAAGACTTACAGAATCGGCACCGGAGACTTGGTGTACCACACATTCAATAAAACTTTTCAAACTACTTTCAAATCATTTAAAACAGAGAGATTTCATGCTTTAGAGAAGACCCAAATCCACAGTCGAGTTTTGTAACATGGCTCTGATACCACTAAATGTAATACTCCAAACCCCACCCAAACATTACGGCCAAATCTGGCAATGTCACATTGCAGTGTTTATCACAAAGTATAATTTCATTGAAAAACCCATTCTATATTTAACCTCTTTGTTATCTTAGCGAAGATTTAAAAATATCTCGTTTAGTTTCAAAGCTTAAGTCATTTGACAAAAAGTTAACCACATTGAATTTGTTATTAATTTTAAAACATTATTTCTTGTGAAAGCTTCTAAAAACATGCAGCGTAAACATGGTGATTTGAAAAATGTTTATCTTTTTGAAAAAACCCGCATCCTAATACTAGCAGATATAAATCAAAATAAATAGAACCCCAAAAATTAAAGATTAAAAATTATAGAGGCCTTATTTCATCAAAAACACACAAAATAAAACTATATATAATTTAAAACCCAATAAGAAAGTGCATGCGCCAGGTGGCCACCTTGAGTCCTCGCAAAGACCGAAACCCGCCTAAGCACAGGGATTACCTCTACAGATAAACAAATGGGTGAGTTATGAAAACTCAATGTGTAATCCCATATCATATAATCAATCATAGAGCATATACGGTCTGGGCCTAGGCCCAATTCAGTCACGGTTCAGTTTCAGTTATGGCCTTATCTCATTATAGTATTAGTATCAGTGTGGGCTTGAGCCCATCTCAGTAACAGTACAGTACAGATATGCAATCAATAAATCCTACCCAATCAGCCTCTACACTCCATCTCTGTCCAACCCTACACTCCATGTGGGGATAAGATCAACCCACCCATCCTTACACACTAAGTAGTACCGGTTGCGACACTAAATAGTATTTGCAGCAAAGCTGCCAGTACAGTACACTTCCTCCAATCATAATAAACCCATCCCCATGCAAAATGTCAAGCATCATGTGATAATGTCATACGTGTGATCAATATACATAAAATGGCATGTTCAAACATACTCATACATCTCAAAGGGGCATATCAGTCATTTACCATGTAGGGGCATTTCAATCATTTTACTAATTAGGGGGTCTAGGTACACTTACCGACCCAACAGTAGGTCCACAGTCATCTTGGGCAACATGTGCAACCTTAACAGTTAAATAGTAAAAATGGGCCTATGGCCCATATTACGGGCCCATGGGGGCCCACACTCCCGTGTGGCCCACATAGCCCAGAAATTGCCTTGGCCATGTAGATTACATGGCCTAACCCAATATTCTCCACACATTCGTGTGGTTTACCTGTGTGGGGCCCACGTGCCCGTGGAGCACACACAACCCATTTCGGCCAAACACGGCCCAAAACAGCTTATGCCCATGAAATCGCTTATGGTACGATCAAACGCCTAAGTTTATTTGTTCGAATTACCACATGAGCGAACGCATGCCCGTGTAGCATCAACAATCACTTATTTCAGCTTTTGCCGATCTACGATTAAGGGTAGTGTTTTTACACACCTTGTTTACGAAAATGTGCGAATAACCCATGAGCGGCCAAACCTATATTCAATCAAGGCATTTTATTAGACGTTAAAAATAGGGTTAACAACCTCTCTTAATACCAAACCCAACTTGTCATTAATGTAACAGCCTATACCCATAACCCACGTCGGGGCGGAGTACAAAGCGTTACCTAACCTAGTCTCATGCATACAACCGATCTTAAAGTCATGGAGACTCGGTGCAAATTTAAAACTTTTTCAATTTCTATTATAAACTTCTTATTATGGGCTTGCGAGCCCCAAATCGATCGTTGAAAACTATTCGTAACCATTCCGGGTCCTTAAACCAACCTTAAGAAATTTGCCTTTAAAATAAGGCACACGCCTATGTGGAAGAGTAACACGCCCGTGTGATCATTTTGACATGGTCATGCTGATGGCTCATGTGATTCACAAGGCCTAAGCACCCTGGGACACGCCCGTGTCCCACACCTGTGTAGAATTAATTCTAACTCACACCTACTGGGGTATTCACACGGCCAGATACATGCCGGTGTCAATGGCCCATGTCCCTCACACGGCCACGACACGCCCGTGTCCTAGCCCGTCTGTAAAAACATGGACATTCTATTTCTAACATCAACATGCTTATGATGTCACACGGCCAAGGGACATGCCCATGTGCTAGGCCGTGCCCTCCATACGCCCGTGTGTTTACTACCATACATACTGACTTAAAATTTTTACCTGCAGGGGACACACGGCCAAACTACACTCTCATGGGGCAGACCGTGTGTCACACACGGCCTAGACACACGCCCATGTGTCTGTCCGTGTGGACAATATAAGGCTATTTACCAAGCTTCATTGCCACCCTTACTTGTTTGTTTCCATACAAATTCCAACCAATACTAAAATGAGCACAATTTCTAAAATCAAATCAACCACAATAGACATTCATTCCACCATGATAATGCATCTTTTATAAATTCAAAATGAATGTTAGCCATCATTCAAGGCATAATACAAATTGAAAGGCTTCCAACCCAAGCCAGCACATTTGGCCAAATCTCAAAGACACAAAATAATAAAGTCTAAGTCCTATAAATGCCAGAATCAAAATATAAATCCACCAATACTGAATGCTTCGGTTGATAGTATGATCAATATCTCTAACTTCCGGTGATCCTTAAGCTAGATAGGAGGCACTGTAAGGAAATGGAAAGGAAAGGAAGTAAGCATAAAAGCTTAGTAAGTTACATATAAGTAAATATACAACAACAATATATCAATGATCAACATGCTCATAATACTGAGGTAGGCATAAGTATAACTTACTCATTACCATCCATAACAATCACAAGTTATATATATAGGGCTCATATCTCATACCTACCAATTAGGTATCTGTACCACCCACAACACGGTTATACTTTCCTTATTAACGTAAGAAGATAACTCTCATCGTTGAACCATTTAGAATACTACTGAATATTCATTAAGCTTTAAACGTAGACAAGGTGCCGATGCCATGTCCCAGACACGAACTTACACTGACAATCATCTCGTAGTCGGTACCTGTCCCAGACATGTCTTACACTGGCCTACGTCTCGAGGCCGATGCATGTCCCAGACATGTCTTACACTAGCTCTCATCTCAATGCCGATGCCATATCCCAGACATGGTTTTACACTAGCTCTCATAATGTGGGCGATGCATGTCTCAGACATGTCTTACATTAGCTCACAAACAAATGACCCAAATGTCATGGCATGAATCTCCGATTTACTTCCTAAGGTTACAACGAAATTTCCACTATCTCAATTATCAATATACATTCTCAATTTCACAACCAAAAAATTCATGCTATATTGACTGAATACAAATCAATACATACAATAAAAATGTAGTTGTATTATTTACATACAACTTACCTCGGATTACAAAACGTACAAGACTAGTCAGTTTAGTCAATTTGGTTGGCTTTTCCTCGGTCTAGGTTTGGATTTGGAAATTCTTGATCTAAAATAGAAAAATGCACTCATTTAATCACTAAATAAAATTAAGTAATTAAAAATTCACATCTTTGGTAAAATGACTGTTTTACCCCTAAACTTTGCCAAAATGACCATTTTACCCCTATGCTCAAAAATCGATTTTTATCGAATTTCTTCACATATTAAGCTTACTTGAACTCCTTTTGCTCTTATAGCAACCCCAAATTCTCTCTATTTCACACATTTATCACTTATTTTACAACTTGTGCAAAATAGTCCATTTAGGTGTTTTCATGATAACACCTTTCACAAAAGTTGTCTATTACACAACTAAGACTCATATTCTTCCATAAAATTTCAGAAAACACCCTAAATTCTCTCATAGAAAGACACTATACCTTCAACCATTTTGCAAGATAGTACCCTCATTTGAAAGCTCATGCTTCAAGGGTCTTAAAAATGCAAAAATCATCAACAAAGGGTATGGAAATCACTTACTTGTGAGAGCTTCAAGTTGCTGAAAATTTTTAAGCTCTCAAACCCCTTCCATGGCTAACTTTTAGTCGAGAAAAGAGATGAGTAAGGGATGATATCATCCTTCGTTTATTTTATTTCTATTTTAGTCAAAATTGGTCACCTAACCCAACAAATTTTGAAATTTTGACCACATATGTCTCCTATGGCCGGCCACTCTATTTATAAGGGTCTAATTGCCCTTTAAAATCCCTAAATTTTGATTCTCTAATAAAATAACACCTTTAGCTATCAAAATAGAACTTTTGCACTTTATGCAATTTAGTTTTTCGCAATTAGACTCATAAACGTCAAAATTAACTCACCAAATTTTTCATGTACTAATATAAACATGCTATGACTCCAAAATAATAATAAAATAATTTCTCTAACTTTAGATTTGTGGTCTCGAGACCACTATTCTGACTAGCCCCAAAATTGAGATATTACATTTCTCCCCCTTAGGGGTTTTCGTCCTCGAAAATCTTACTTGTGAATAAGTTTGGGTACTGAACTATCAAAGTCTCCTTGAGTTCCCATGTGGCTTCCTCGACTCCATGTCTACACTACAAAACTTTTACAAGTGCAATACTCTTATTTCACAATTATTTAACTTCTCGGGCTAAAATTTTGACCGGCTCTTCACCATATGTCATGTCCGGAAGAATCTCAACCTCTGTCGGCTCAATCACATGCGAAGGGTCTAAACTATATCGACGTAACGTAGACACATGAAACACATCGTGAACATTTTCCAACTCTAGTGGTAAAGCCAATCGATAAGCAACCGATCCTACTCTCTCAATAATCTCATAAGGCCCTATGAAACGAGGACTTAACTTGCCTTGTCTACCAAATCTGAGGACTTCTATCTATTTGAGGCAGCTTTCAATCAGTCACGAATTACTTTAACTTTCTCTTCAGTAACTTTAACTAAATCGACCCTATGAATCTGACTCTCTCTTAGCTCAGTCCAATATAAAGGCGTTCGACACTTTCGCCCATACAAAGCCTCATAAGGCGCCATTTTCAAACTTGTCTAATAACTGTTATTATAACCCAAATAGCATCCTCTTTCTTTAATGTCAATGGCAAACCTGATACAAAATCCATAGTGACACGATACCACTTCCACTCGGGGACCATGATGGGTTGAAGTAGACCCGAAGGTACTTGGTGTTCAGCCTTCACTTGCTGACACACTAGGCACTTAGACACAAACTCTGAAATGTCTCTTTTCATACCTGACCACCAATACATTTCCTTAAAGTCGTTGTACATTTTCAGACTACCCTGGTGGATAGACAAACAACCGCTATGCACTTCTCATAGAATCTTCTGAATAAGCTCATTATCCTTAGGTACACAAACTCTGTCTTTGAACATTATACATCCATCAGTACTAATACGAAAATCTAATTCAACTCCTGATTCACACTGAGTTTTCTTGGCTTGTAGCTTCTCATCACTTTTCTGAGCTTCGTAGATCTCTTGAAGAAACGTCGATCTAGCTTCCAACTCTGCTAGAACTGAACCTTCATCAGACAAAGCCATACTGACATTCATTGCTTTCAGTGCAACTAATGATTTTCTACTCAATGCATCGGCGATGACATTCGCCTTTCTCGAATGATAGTCGATAATCAACTCGTAATCCTTTAACAGCTCTAACCACTGGCGTTGCCGCAAATTCAACTCCTTTTGAGTCATCAATTACTTTAAGCTCTTATTGTCAGTGAATATCCTACATTTCTCGCCATACAGATGGTGTCTCCAAATTTTTTACGCGAATACGATGGCATCCAACTCTAAATCTTTCGTTGGGTAATTTTTCTAATGTGGATTCAGTTGCCTTGAAGCGTAAGCTATGACCTTACCTTCTTGCATAAGCACACACACCAAACCATTCAAGGATGCATCACTATATACCACAAACTCCTTGCCCAACTCTAGTTGCACTAATACTAGGATTCGGTCAACAAAGCCTTTAATTTCTCGAAACTCTGTTGACACTTTTCTGTCCAATCAAACTTGACATCCTTGTGCAGTAGCCTTGTCATTGGCGTAGCTATCATAGAGAATCCATTTACAAACCGTCTGTAGTATCCAGCAAAACCCAAAAAGCTTCAGACTTCTGTTATGTTCCTCAGCGGTTTCCACTCCACAATAGTCGAGATCTTGCTTAAGTCAACTCAGATCCCATCTCTCGACACAATGTTTCCTAGGAATTCAACCTCCTTAAGCCAAAATTCACTATTACTGAACTTGGCATATAGTTTCTTGTTTCTCAAGGTTTGCAGCACAACTCTCAGATACTCTGCATTCTCACTCTCATCACGCGAATAAACCAATATGTCATCGATAAAGACGATGACAAACTTATCTAGATACGATCAGAAAATATGGTTCATCAAATCCATAAACACCACTAGGGCATTAGTCAAACCAAAGATCATGACGATGAACTCATAATATCTGTATCTTGTCTGAAACACAGTCTTCGGTACATCTTGCTCTTTCACTCTTAATTGGTATCCAGATCTCAAGTCAATCTTAGAAAATACAATGGCTCCCTTTAACTAATCAAACAGGTCATTAAAGACGATATTACTACAGGCAGACTCATTTGGTCCAACTTGAAAAACATTCCCGTCTTTACATTTCGACTCAATTATCTTTTTCCCACAGTCGACTATAACACTATGACCAGTCAACCAATCTATCCCAAGGATTATATCGAACTCATTAAATGACAATAACATCAAGTTAGTCAAAAAACAATGACCTTTAATTGTCAAAGGGCAATTTCTACATACTTGATCCACTAGTGCATGTTTGCCTAAGGGATTGGACACTTTTATTACAAACTCAGTGGACTTGGTGCAAATTTAAAACTTTTTTCAATTTCTACTATAAACTTCTTATTATGGGCCTACGAGCCCCAAACCGATCGTTCAAAACTATTCAGAACCATTCCGGGTCCTTAAACCAACCATAAGACATTTTCCTTTAAAACAGGGCACACGCTCGTTCGGAAGAGTAACATGCTTGTGTGATTATTTTGACATGGTTGTGCTGATGGCGTGTGTGACTCACACGGCCTAAGCACTCTGGGACAAGCCCGTGTCCCATACCCGTGTAGAATTAATTCTAATTCACACCTATAGGGGTTTTCACATGGCCAGACACACATCTGTGTCAATGGCCCGTGTCCCTCACACGGCCACGACACACCCGTGTCCTAGCCCATGTGCAAAAACATGGAAATTTTGTTTCTGACGTCAACATGCTCATGATGTCACATGGCCAAGGCATAAGCTCGTGTGCTAGGCTATGCCCTCCTTTCGGCTAAGACACATGGCCGTGTCTCTGCCCGTGTGTTTATTACAATGTATACTAACTTAAAATTTTTACCTGCAAGGGACACACGGCCGAACTACACACCCATGGGGCAGACCGTGTTTCACACACGGCCTAGACACACGCCTGTGTGTCTACCCATATGGACAATATAAGGCTATTTACCAAGCGCCATTGCCATCCTTACTTGCCTGTTTCCATACAAATTCCAACCACTACTAAAATGAGCACAATTTCTAAAATCAAATTAGCCACAATAGACATTCATCCCACCATGATAATGCATCTTTTATAAATTCAAAATGAATGTTAGCCATCATTAAAGGTATAATACAAATTGAAAGGCTTCCAACCCAAGCTAGCACATTTGGCCAAATCTCAAAGACACAAAATAATAAAGTCTAAGTCCTATACATGGCATAATCAAAATATAAATCCAACTATACCAAATGCTTCGGTTGATAGTGTGATAGGTATCTCTGACTTTCGGTGATCCTTGAGCTAGATAGGCGGCACTGTAAGGAAATGGAAAAGAAAGGGAGTAAGCATAAAAGCTTAGTAAGTTGCATATAAGTAAATATACAACAACAATATATCAATGATCAACATGCTCATAATACCGAGGTAGGCATAAGTATAACTTACTCATTACCATCCATACAAATCACAAGTTATATATATAGGGCTCATATCTCATATGTACCAATTAGGCATCTGTACCACCCACAACACGACTATACTTTCCTTATTAACATAAGAAGATAACTCTCACAGTTGAACCATTCGGAATACTACTGGATATTCATTAAGCCTTAAATATGGGTAAAGTGCCGATGCCATGTCCCAGACACGGTCTTACACTGACTATCATCTTGTAGCCGATGCATGTCCCAGACATGTCTTACACTAGCTCTCGTCTCAATACCGATGCCATGTCCTAGACATGGTCTTACACTAGCTCTCATAATGTGGCCGATGCATGTCCCAGACATGTCTTACACTAGCTCAGAAACAAATGACCTAAATGTCATGGCATGAATATCTAATTTACTTCCTAAGGTTATAACGGAATTTCCACTATCTCAATTATCAGTATACATTCTCAATTTTACAACCAAACAATTCATGTTATATTGACTCAATACAACTCAATACATACAATAACAATGTAATTGTATTATTAACATACAATTTACCTCGGATTACAAAACGTACACGACTAGTCAGTTTAGTCGATTTGCTTGGCTTTTCCTCGATCTAGGTTCGGATTTGGCAGTTCTTGATCTAAAATAGCAAAATGCACTCATTTAATCACTAAATAAAATTAAGCAATTAAAAATTCACATTTTCAGTAAAATGACCGTTTTCCCCCTAAACTTTGGAAAAATAACCATTTTACCCCTATGCTCGAAAATTTATTTTTATCAAATTTATTCATATCTTAAGCTTACTTGAACTCTTTTTGCTCTTATAGCAACCCCAAATTCCCTCTATTTCACACATTTATCACTTATTTTACAACTTGTGCAAAATAGTCCCTTTAGGTGTTTTCATGGTAACACATTTCACAAAAGTTGTCTATTACACAACTAAGACTCATATTCTTCCATAAAATTTCAGAAAACACCCTAAATGGTTTCATGGAAAAACCCTAGACCTTCAACCGTTTTGCAAGATAATACCCTCATTTGAAAGCTCATGGTTCAAGGGTCTCAAAAATGCAAAAATCATCAACAAAAGGTATGGAAATCAATTACTTGTGAGTGCTTCAAGTTGCTGAAAATTTTTAAGCTCTCAAACCCCCTTCCATGGCTAATTTTTGGTGGAGAAAAGAGATGAGTAAGGGATGATATCATCCTTCTTTTATTTTATTTCTATTTTAGTCAAAATTTGTCACCTAACCCAACAAATTTTGAATTTTTGACCACATATGTCTCCTCTGGCTGGCCACTGTATTTCTAAGGGTCTAATTGCCCTTTAAAATCCCCTAATTTTGCTTCTTTAATAAAATAACACCTTTATCTATCAAAATAGAACTTTTTTTACTTTATGCGATTTAGTCCTTTTTATGCGATTTATTCCTTTTTCGCAATTGGACTCACAAACGTCAATATTAACTCGCCAAATTTTTCATGTACTAATATAAACATGCTATGAATCCAATATAATAAAAAATAATAATTTCTTCTACTTCAGATTTGTGGTCTTAAGACCACTATTCTTACTAGCCCCAAAATCGGATTGTTACAATTAATACTTGCCTTGATTGAACAAATGTGGCTTAGCCCACTTAAATCGCTGACCAAGATTAATCACACGCTCCTTGTCGAATATCTACATTACCAGTGAAATCCATTAATTATGATTGCTTATACACATGGCTTGAATCAACATATACTAACTTAAAGAAAACACAAAACCCAAAAGTAGGGGAAAGAAGCATTTGGCCAACACCAAGGAATGCAAGCCAAGATACCCCAGTTGAACATAATGACTACAAACAGAGTTACCTTCAATCAAGTGATGAGGGAAAGATTTTGGTCACTTCACTATCAATGTAAAATCCCTTACTCCTTGATAAGTTTCAGAAACCGAAAGGAGTACAACACGAAAGAAAGAGGAGATGAGAATCAGTAATAAAAGGGAGAGGTTGATGGAATAAAAGTAATGTTCGGCTACAAGGGGAGGAGGTATTCGATCACAACCAAGCCGAGCCAGAGAAAGGAAGAAGTAAGGAGAATAGGCCAAACAATAAGATATAAAAGAGGAAGTTTAATAAACTCAAAAGAATTGAGAGAGAAGGAAGGAGAGCATTCGACTAAGGAGAGGAGGGGAAGAAGAGCAAAGATGACAATTGAGAGACCTGAAGAGGAGTGAAAATCCAAAATCAGCAAAAACAAAAGGTACTATCAAATGTTCCTAGAACTATTCAGCCTCTAGAGAACAAAAGCAAAGAACAAAAATGTTCACAAAACTTGAATACTCAAACTCACCAAAGCCGAAAGTCTAGAGTGCCACAGTTCAAATTCGACACACTACTCCTTCTCCCCTTACTTCCCATAATTTCCTCACAGTATCCTCCTAGAATTTGGCTATGTAATCCCCACACCCTTCAAACACTCCAACTGCCCACTAGCATTAGAGTTTCACTGACATTCAACCACTTACACGGCACAGTAGCAAACTAAAACACTCCCTGCCCCCACCAGGATTTGAACCTCAAACCTCAAGTAACTACCACACGCCACTTATCCCCTAGACCAGTAGGCCCATTCTGTCATAAAATGCTCACATTTATTTAAAAGCCTACTAGCTAAAGATAGGGTTTATTCCTTTCAAAATAAAACTTTTTTTGCACATGCCCAGGCTTGAACCCAAGGCTTCTCAGACACTTCCCAGATCATATAACCATTGAGGTAGACACACAGTTATGTCACAACATACGTAAATAAATATTTAAGATTTGGGGCGTGACGCAACCACTGAAGGACCACCCATTGGCCACTGGAATGTCACCGTCTGTAACAGCCCAGTTTTAACTAAATCTGAATAGTGATTTTGGAACCACAAATCTGAGGTCGTAAAATTATTTTAATATTATTTTTAGTGTTTACAACATGTGAATATATATGTGTGAAAATTTCGTGAGTTAATTTTACTGTTTAATAACTCAATTTGAAAAAAAGGACTTAATCGCGTAAAATGCAAAAGTAGCATGCTATAAGTTAAAAGTGTTTAATTGCTATGACTTATTATATGAAAGGTCCTTATGTTGTAATTAGACCATTGATAGTGGAGATGGACATTAATGGCCTTATATTTGATGTTTTAAATGTTTAATAATCAAGGGTAAAATGGTAAAATATGTATTAAGTTATAATAAATAAAAGAAAAATAATTTTAAGCCTAATTTTCATCATCCTTAGCTGAATATTAGAGAAAAAAAAGAGGGTTTTGAGCTTTCATCCATTCAGCCCCGGTTAAGCTTGATTAAGGTACAGTTTTAGCTCAGTTTTTTATATTTTTATGTTTTTGTGATCGTTGCTTTGAGTACTAGCTAGCCCATGCCTTAATTTTTGAAAGTGTTGATGATTTTGAAAGTTTCCATTGATGAATTCATGTATTTTTGAATATTTAATGATGAAATATGAAAGCTTGGTGTTTGATATACATGTTTTGTAAAGTGATTTCGAGTAAAAATGTCAACTAGGGATTAAATTGAGAAAATGTGAAATGTTATGGTTAAAAGTGTGAAATAAATGAAAATATGGGCTTTTATGAAGCTATAGAGAATTCGGCTAAGCATGGGCCATATTGAATTTTGTGAATTTTATGTATTTATGAAATAGGGACTAAATTGTAAAAATGTGAAACTTTAGTGGATAAAGTGCAAAAAATCCCAAATATGTGTTTGTGGACTAGATTGAATGTGTTGATGAATAAAGGAGTTAATTTTGAATGTATATAGATCAAGAACGAAAGAAATCGGATTTAGATTAGGGGAAGTCGAAAGTTATTGAATAATCGATTCGGCCCTTTATTACGACTACGAGGTAAGTTCATATACAAATGAATGCCTTTAAATTGAATTATATGTTTATATTTATCATTGAAAGCTTATAAATGTTGAATGAACAATTACGAGAAAGAATCGACAGAGTTACGATATTCGAAAGTCCCGTACAAACCTTAGGAATAGTATAGGATACGAATGTCATGACACTAGGTTATCGATATTTGATTACATGTAAGACCATGTCTATGACATCATCATTGTATTGTGATTATGTGTAAGACCATGCCTGGGACATTGGCATCATTACTCGATTTCGTGTAAGACCCTGTCCGGGACAGTGACATCGATATGTGATAACATGTAAGACCATATCCGGGATATGGCATTGTACGAGCTATATGTGATTTCCAAGTATCCTTAATGATTCCGAACAGTTCAACGGGAAAATTTAAGTCAAGAAAAAATATATGAATGAACTAAGTGACTCAAGTACGTACAAAATTCATACGAGTATTGAAAAGGGAAAGTAATTGATGAACTCGATTAAGACATTGAATATACGTACAATGAGAAAGGTTTGTGAATTTGAATGTGATTAAATATGTTTAGCATATTTGAATTGATATGCAAATGTTTATGTGATGACTTTATTTGTATATGGATTACTAAGCTTTTAAAGCTTCCTTTGTGTGCTTTTTCCCTGTTTTATAGATTATCGAAGCTAGCTCGGACTCGGGGTGTAACACCCCTTACCCATGTCTGAGGCCGGGATAGGATACGAGGCGTTACCGGACTTAAACATACAAAATCACATAAAATTGGGCCATAAAATTTCATTCAAATAAAAAACATTCATACATATGTATAACGTCCCTTAAACGGGCTTACGAGGCCTCAAACACGCATCAAAGATTATTTGGGACTAACCAGGAAACTTTGAAAACTTTTGGGAAAACTTAGAAAATTTCATCATGAAACAGGGTCACACGCCCGTGTGGACAAATGCTAGGCTATGTTCCAAGCCATTTTGCCACCCTTACAACACACGCACACTCACATATCTCAATGGCATCCAACATGGCATAAATGAACACTTAATAATCGTAAATATAGCTTATGCATGACATTCTCATAACAACTTACGCATACACAAGGCATCATACTTTATCAATGATTAATCATAACAACTTTCATACCGAGATTATCATTAATACATTTTCACATTTCACACTTATGCTACAATCTATCCATATGCCAATTATGCCAAAATCAATCATCGAGTACTTAAGTCGTATGCACACAGTCATCCATTTCAAACAACATGATCACTGTAGCACCCCAAACCTGGCCCGGACGTTATGGCTGAATCTGGCGTGTCACATTAAAGTGTTTTAGCGAAAACATTGTTTTCATTGAAAACCCTTCTTTAAAATGATATACCTCAATTGCTTTGTAAAATCTCTTTTCAGTTGCAGAAGTTTTGTTTAAAACATTTAATTTAAATGTAACTTGCCATTTAAAAATTTATTTGTGGAAATGTAGTATTTAAAAAAAATAGTTATGGTTTAATGTTCTACTATTAATAAATATAAAGCATAAAAATGATAGTAATCCTAATTTGAAATATTAGCCAGAGGAAAGACCTTATTACAACACAAATCAAATAGAAATAATTTAAAATCAAATTATTAAAAATTACATAAAGACTAAGTCTAAACTTTTTATGCTAGTTGGCCACCTCCGAGTCCCTCCATTCATCGAACCGCCTACTAAGGATCACCTAAAAAATTTAAAATGAGGGGGTGAGTTTCAAAACCTCAGTGTGTACAACCCTCAATAAGTATAAAGCAATCATCAGTCATTTTGGACCTGAGCCCAATTTAATAACAGTGGCCTTTAGGCCTTAGCCCATGTTAGCCTCAATTGGGTCAAAGCCCACATCGCAATAATATCACAATAATATCATACGTGCAATGCTGTGCAACCCACCCCAATAATCCAACCGGTACACACCAACTCTATCCCCTGGTACACATCATGTGGGGATATAAATATCGACTCACCCAACAGATACACATCAACGGTAGCCCGATTGTGGTACTATCTTCATTGCAGCAAGCTGCCAATCATATATTGGGCTTAATAGCCGTCGGTGGATCCACGATTGTCAAGCAACCATGCGATCCTCATATACTTCCTCCGTTCCATAATTCCCAACCCATATGCAACCTAAACATAATATCATATGAATGCAGCAGGTATACATGTAACATTCATAAATCTTACACTCCACACATAGGGGTATTTTAGTCATTTTTTCCCTTAGGGGCATTTCGGTAATTTTCCTTTATTACGGGTTTTTACTTACCTTGGCCCATTAACAAATCCCAATTAGCTAAGATGAACGGATACTATGCACCAGGTAGGATTCTAGAGAAGAGGAGGTGAGTCATTAAGACTGCTTAAGTACCAAGCTCTCCCTAGATCCAATCCTAGACATGCATATACTCGATGCCACACCATAACCCTATGACTTATCCACGGTCTCAATAAATTAATTAATTTTTATGCAGTCATCATATACTAGGCCCAAAACCCCTTACAAACCCAAACAAGTCCACATACATGCTTGTGGCCTACTAGGCCCAATCTCATTCATATGGCCCATTAGGCCCAAATCACATCTATGTGGCCCACTAGGCCCAATCACTTTTACAGTCATGCTCACATACAAGTTTCCATCACATAGCATCAATTATCAATTTTTGCCTATTATGGGCCCAACAGCCCATCGGGCCCATTTAGCCCATGCTGGCCCGGTTGGCCATTTCATAGCCCAAGTCCATGGAATCGCCCATGGGGCCTCAGATAACCTATCGGTTTCCCCCTTACGAGTGTTCGTACACTCGCAAGACTACCGTAGCCAAACTTTTGGCTTTTTGGCAGTTCAGCAATTCGGCATTTCGACTTTTCATGACTTGCCGATCTATTTATGTGTGTGCAGTGTATGTACATACCTTCGGCTTTATCTCAAGCTATCATAGGGTAAAAGTACACACCTTATCACCTGGAGTACTAAGTACTCATAATCGCCCGAACCTATATTCAACATTATACTCCATCAGTCACATCCCATTAATTCAACATAAATCCACTACTTAACGAAGAACAACCTATACTTGCCTTGACTAGATTGATCAGCTACGATCTGCCTATGTAACTCAAAATCTAATGTAGTCCCCCTACTGCATCCAGGCAGAAAGTCCCGAATGACTGACACCTTATGTCGCTTAAACTTGGGAGCCTCTATCCCAACCTCTCTACTAGAACCCCTTTTTTCCATCAACTAATACTTAGCTAGCGATCACACTCTTGAATGAGAGGGAAAAAGAGAATTAAATGGAGAAACCATGGGTTAACGAAAGTAATGGAAAGGATAAAGAAAAATTGGCTTTTAAGAGTGTAGAAATGAATGAACTTAGAAATTTTAACAAAAGCCGAAAAAGATCTAATTCACTTACCGATTGTGAGATCGTTTGCCAACAAAAAATAAACCCCACAAAGTGTATGACTCAACTTTTAAATGAAAAAGAAACAGTCAGATAAGTTGAAGAGGGGTGAGGTTGATTCGATTAAAATAGGGAAGAAAAGATCAAGAGTTTAGCTGAAAGAAAAGAGGAGATGATATGCGACTGAAGCACACAAAAACAAAAATGCTCTTACTTGCCCATATGACACACATATATTTACTAAAAAAAATTAAATAAATAAATAAATAAAAATACAAACCTACACTCCCCAATCGAGTTAAACTCATCCAGTTAAATTCCTTTCAATTTCTCCACTTTTTATCATCATCATATCCACACATAATCCTCATCCTAATCCCCTTGACTTTAGCCAAGAATTCCAATTTGAATTGCATTCAAATTGCTTCCACTGAATAGCAACCCTTCCCTGCGTTGAGTAGAAAAATTAAACTCCCTTTTGCGCATGCCACTACTCAAACTCTAGCCCTCCAACTTCCCAACACACTGCTAGCCACTACACCACATCCTATCTTATGCTACCATTCGGTCACAATTAGCTATAAGGCTTATATGCCTAAGCCTCAGTTTTCTTAAAGAATAAAAATTTAAACTTTGCCAGGCCTGGGATTTGAACCTGCAACCTCTCAAATCCATAGCATGCTTCTCGCCACTGCAGCGCAAGCGCTCTTGTGCCATATTCCATCGCTAACTATTTTTAAGGCCTATTAACTCGCAACCAGGTTATCCTAAAAATATGTGCTACCATTCAAATTTGAACCGCTAATCTTTTGGCTATGCTATATGTCCCTTGCCACTACGGCACCTACCTTATTTGTGTCACTCTTCCTCCCTAATTAATTATAAAGTCTTTCTGCGGACCTCTAGGTTGTTTAAAAAAAAACCCACAACTTTTGCTCATTCCGTGACTTGAAACCAGCACCTCTCCTTACTCCTAATGCCATCATACCACTGGGCCAAGCGCATCCTTTGTGTCAAATTTCCACCAAACATATTTATAAGGCCTAAACGCTTGCTTCTTTACTAATCATATGTGCAATAAAAAATTTCGCCAAGGCCAAGACTCGAACCCTAGACTTCTTGCTTGCTACCAACGCCTTTTGCCACTAGGCCAAATGTTTCTACAACAGCCCCTTACCCGAGACCGTCACCAGAGTCGAACACAAGGCGTTAACAGACTTAAATTATCACTTAAACAATTTCAAACAATTTATTTCACCTTTTGTAATAAACTGCCATCTGCGTCATAGTCACTAAAAAAAATCATATCTTGAGTTATGAAACATGAAAATAAAATCTGTAAATATTTCCTGAAACTAGACTCATATATCTATTTAATAATTTTTTTCCAGAATTTTTGGTCAGGCCAATTAGTACAGTTTATTAGCTAAAGTTTTCCCTGTTTCAATGTTCGACTGCTCTAACCTCTGTTCACTACGAATCATTTTTCTTTCTATACAAAATTCATATGACTATGTCATTTGTTTCTCTTAAAAGTAGACTTAATAAGAAATCTATACATATAAAGTATGACTCCTAATTATTGTTTTAAAATTTTTAGTGAATTTATAAAGTCAGAATAGGGGATTCAAAAATCGCTCTGACTCTATTCCACCAAAACTCAAATTTCTTATAAAATACAACTTATTTACCTGTTTTGTTTCTCCATATAAAAATAGACTCAATAAGCTTCAATTTAATATTTTATTCATCATTTAATTCTATCTCTACTATTTTTAGTGATTTTTCAAACTCACATCATTGCTGTTGTATGATACTGTTTTATAGCAAATTTCACCTTTTTATGAATTTCCATGGATTCGATAGCACATTAAGTATACATAACACCAAATATGATCTTGATTAGCCATTCCAATGGCTAATCATTACCAAACATTTCCTTACCGCCCAATAGCCATATCATAAGATCATATACACAAAAGGATTATAATGCTATACATGCCATACTCAAAATATACAAGCCACTATACCAAAATGGTCTACGGATAGTGTGAGCGAGCCTTTGACCGTTCCAAATTTTCGAGCTGGGTTGTCAAAACTATAAAGAATGGAAAGGAGGGAGTAAGCATAAATGCTTAGTAAGTTCACATGTAAATAGCAAGTAACATAATCATGCAATCCAACATAAAACATCATTTGTATAAATATCACCAAGACATTCATGTTACATTTGCATTTATTATCTTACCACGATTTCATCATACCAAGTTCTCAAACAGAGGGTTTAGCGCATACCTGTCCAAATTTTCTCATTCACCACACTTACCAACATGTCTCCTTCTTCTTAAGTATTCTCCTTATTCACTTAAGATTCACCTGTTGAACACATTGGAATATAATTTGGATATAGGATTGCATGCACATAAGTGCCATACCCGCAGCTAGACAAACTCAATAGCTTGCGGAAATTATGTAGCCAAGCTACCATGTAACCTGCCCATAAGCGAACTCGAACTCAACTCAACGAGCTCGGGAGTTCGCATCCATAAGTGAACTCAGACTCAACTCAACGAGCTCGGGCGTTCGCATCCATAAGTGAACTCGAACTCAACTCAATGAGCTCAATACTCAAATATCCTAGTGACATGTCACTTGTATCCTAATCTATTCCCGAGGTTCAAACGGGATTTTCCTCAATCACACATCTTTGCCGTCTTCCACAGAATGTCGGAACCGATACTTGGTAGCATTTCATATTTATCAAGTAGCTTACATAATTTGCATATTACTAAATAATAATCCAAAAAGCATAATATTTCATGATAATAATCATCATATCATATAAATAACATTAAATTACTTAAAATGACAATTATGTTACTACATTTACACATGAACTTACCTCGGTACAAAATGTTAGAAATCGAGCCTATTCCTCGTAAACTTTATTTTTCCCTCGATCACGACTCGAATCTTGTTTCTCTTGATCTAAAATAAAAAATTTAGCTTATTTAATACTCACATTTATTAAAATATTCCTTAACTCAAACTTTTGCAAAATTATATTTTTGCCCCCAAACTTTTACATATTTACACTTTTTCCCGAAGGCTCAGAAATTAAATTTCATCCTATTTTATTATGTTTTATGACATGCTGATAATTTTTCCCCTCTATAGCAACATCAAATTCTCACTCTAACATGTACTTATGAATATTAGGTATTTTTACCGATTACGTCGTTTTACTCGTTTTCACGTAAAATCGCTTAGCAAAAGTTGTTTAACACAATTTCAAGCTTCATATTCTACCATAAAACATAAAAATAAACACATTTCACCTATGGGTATTTTTCCAAATATAAACCCTAGGTTAAATTATTTCTAGAATAAGCTTAATCAAGTTACCGGGACTCCAAAAACGTAAAGAACATTAAAAACGGGGCTAAAATGGACTTTCAATCGAGCTTGGAAGCTTGAAAAACCCTAGCTATGTCTTCCTCATGTGATATTCGGCCAAGGGGTTGAAGATGGACAAAAATTGGCTTTTAATTTTGTTTTTAATTCATTTTAATAACTAAATGACCAAAATACCATTAATTAAAAACTATGGTGTTTTATCTTCCTTTAGGTATTTTTGTCCAAACTAGTATAATGGTCTAATTACTATCCAAAGACCTCCACTTTAAAAACCCATTACTCACAAGTACTTAGTACCTTTGTGAACTAGAACACACATTTTACAACTTTTGCAATTTAGTCCTAAATACCAAATTGGACCCTCTATCGATAAAATTTCTAAACAAAATTTTCACACAATCATGAAATCATGCCATGGACCTTAAAATGATAATAAAATAATTATTTCTATCTCAAATTTGTGGTCCCAAAACCACTATTCTGATTATGCCCTAATTCGGGATATTACAGTTTCCTTAGTCAGATTTTACCAGGCCTTGTTAATAAGCCTTCCAGCTAATGCTCAGGGTCCATTAGAAAAAAACACGCAAAATTTTGCTAAAGCCCTAGATCGAACCCAGGACTTTTTCCACACTACCAACCCTTCCTAAATCACTTAACAATTAGACTAAACATGCAATTGTAAAATATTTAAACACATTTCATTTATTTAAGCCGCCTTCTAACCGAACCCAAACTCAAGGCCCATTACTTCTAGGCCCAAAATTTAGGGTGTTATAATCACGCCATAAAACATTGGCAAATACACATGAATAATCATATGATCAGCATAAGCCATCATTCATGGCTATATATAAATTAGACTATAACCATTATAGGCCAACACATTTGGCCACATTAACATTGACATAATTACAAAGATAGAGCCCCTATACATGCCATAGGCTTAAGTATTTGAATACTTATACCCCAAATGATAGCTTGATAGTGTGATTGAATCTCCGGCGATCTCCAACCCGAGCTAGCTATATAAACCTATAAGAGATGAAAAGGGAGGGGGTAAGCTATAAAACTTAGTAAGTTCATATGAAAATAATAAGTAATTTATTAATATGCTTTTTCCAAATTCTTTCAACATGTTCTCAAGGTATCACAATTATAATTGCATATTATTCCACTATTTGTTCAAATTTCAGTCAAGCTGTCTACTCGAGTTATAGTCGTTAAAATATTTATTTCTGGAGCTATGGAGCTCCAAATTAAGATTCGTTAATTTTACCTGAAACAAGACTCATATATCTTCTTACTATAAAATTTAAAAAAAAATTGGTTTATCTATTAAGTACAGTTTATTCTTCAAAGTTACCCCTTTTTCGCTGTCCGACAGTTCTGACCCCTCTTCACTAAAAATTAATTATATCCTCATACATAATTTGAATGATGTTAACATTTGTTTCTTTAGAAAATAGACTCATAAAAGATTCTAAGTATAAAAATTATAACCCTTAATTATTTTTTTCACAATTTTTAATGATTTTTCAGCATCAGAATAAGGGATTCCGAGATCATTCTGACCCTTTCTCACAAAAATTCAAATATCTCATAATCTGAAATTCTTTTGCGTACACCGTTTCTTCTATGTAAAAATAGACTCAATATAATTTCATATTTTATTCATCCTCTAACTCGATTTCCACAATTTTTTGTGAATTTACAAAGTTGGACTACAGCTACTGTCCAAAACAGTTTTCGTACAAAAATGATGATAAATAAGCTCATCACATCTTCACCAATCATTCCCATGGTATAAATACATATTTATAAAACATTAGTATGGACCCATAATCACAAGGTCATCACAAAATCATTCTCATAAACATGACTTACTTATTTACTTCGTTACAAAGATGCATCATAACTCATGTACATACCTGTACTGATCCTTACCATTTCATACATACACGTAATGCCGTTGCATCTTCGATGTCTTGTACATTAAATGCCATACTCAATATCTCGCACATCAAGTGCCATTCTTAATATTTTGGAAACTAAGTGCTATATACATATATAGCCAAAGCTATCTCCAATCGCACATCAAGTGCCACATTTAGCCGAAGCTATTTCGAACCGCACACTAAGTGCCTTTTTTTTTAGTCGATATGTCGTTAAACATAACAATAGTCACGTATATAAAATTTATATAGTATCAAAGCATTAAAAGCATAAATTTAACAATACTTATTACATACAAACTTACCTCAATCGTTAAAACGACGGAACAGATCAATTAGTCCGGTACTTTATTTTTCCCCCGTTCTAGATCCTATTCTCGATTATCTCAATCTATATAATATCAAATTTACTTATTTAATCAACATTTCATTCAATTTAACACAATTTACACATTTTGGAAAAATTATATTTTTGCCCCTATTATTTCACATTTTTGCAATTTAGTCCTTATCACTTAAAATCACAATTTCATGAAATTAAACACAAACTCAAGCTAGCCGAATTTTCCATATATTACTATTAGCCCATATTTTCAATTTATTTCACATTTTAACCACTAAATTTCCACCTTATATAATTTGGTCCAAAATTGACATTTTTACTCAAAATCACTTTATAAAACTTGTTAATCTAACAACAATGATTTATTTTCCATCATCAACACTCAAAAACATCAAGCTATCATCAATGGCAACTCACAAATTCATCAACAAATTTAGAAATTAGGGTACGGGCTAGCTAGAACAGGAAGCAACAATCACAAAAATATAAAAATCATCAAAAACCGAGCTCAAAACACTTACAAATTGAGCCATGAAGATGCCGAACCCTAAAACCCAACCATGGATGTTTCTTTTCTCTATATTCGGTGGAAGATGAAGAAATATAACATGGTTTTGGCTTTTAATTTATTTATTATTAACTTTAATTACCTATTTACCTTTTTACCCTTTAAAAATATTACTAAATACACTAAATGCCACTCCACTAACATCCACTATCTCATAAATGGGATATTTACTACATAAGGTCCATAGCCATTTAATACTTTTAACTTACAGAATTCAACTTTTACGCTTTACGCGATTTAGTCCTTTTTACCGAATTAACCACTCAAACAGTAAAATTTCTTTACAAAATTTTCACACGAACATTATATCATACTGTAAACCTTATTAAAACAATAAAATAAATATTTTTTACTTCGGATTTGTGGTCTCGAAACACTGTTTTGATCTGACCCAAAAACGGGCTGTTACAATTCTCCCTTCCTTTAGGGATTTTTGCCCCCGAAAATCTTACCAAAAGAAGTTGCGTCCAAATTTTATGAATCACTTTCACTAATTTCTCAGGGTCACAAATTGATTTCAGCCTCGCATACCTTTTTCCCCTAGCCTTTTAACTTTAACACATAGTGCTGGAGCATATTGTTAAAATTTTGAATTACTCACTCAAAACACATAGCTCAGTTGATCTGTCAAATAGGAACTCTGTATATACTAAATCAATCATGCGGATTTTTGGCCAAACGATCAACCACAATACAAATAACATCTCTTTTATTGGTGATAATGACAACCCCAATACGAAGTCTATAGTGACTCGATCTGTTTATCACACCTTTACCATCACTGACTGCATTAGACCTGAATACACTTGATCTTCGGATTAAACCTATTGGCAATTCAACATCTGAGCACAGAATTAGAAATATCGGGTTTCATACCCGTACTCCAAAACATTTACTTTATATAACTATACATTTTGTTACTCTTGGATGAACAGACGAGCTACTACTGAACCTCATACAAAAACTTCTAAAATTCAGAATCGAAAGTCGTTTCACATTGTACCCGTTTAGCTTGCAATTCACTAACATGTTTCTGAGTTTTTCAAACTCGCAAGGAAAACATCACTTTAGCTTTTTATTTAGCTAACATCAGACCATCATCAAATAAGATCGATCGAGTAATCATTTGCACAAAATAAGCAAAGATCTTTCCATTCGGCATCTGTAACTATATCTGTTTTCTCAGAGATCAATCAACAACTATTTAGAGTCTTTCAATATCTCAAATCATTGATACTGTCTTAATTCCAGATCTTTTTCAGTAACATTAGATACTTTAATCCTGGAAGCATATGACATTTTCTGTCGAACACATGATATCATCAAAGTCACAACACAGTCAAAAAAGTGGTCGTCTTTAAATTGCTAATCGAACAGTTCTCTTTTATTGTGACTTTAACCGTCTGGAAGAACAAACTGCTTGTTGACATTCTCATAATGAAACATATTTCAATCAGTTCAATAGTATATTGCTAAAAATCATAAATTCTTTACTTAATTCAAGCTGAATTCAGCACTAAAGCTTCAGTTAATAATACTTTCAACTGTTTCCAACTTTGCTAACTTGCATCGATCATTCAACTTTCATGAATATGGTAATCTCATTAACTAGAACAACTTTAACTCATAACAACATCATTCGGTTAGAACAATTCAATAAGCATAGTTCCGTATCATACTCTCGAGAATATAATTTCTTTATTCAGATTATCCATATATCTATATACTCATGATTGCTCAAAAATTCATTACCATACCAGAGAATCCTTTAAATACACATAACTTAATTCACATCTCAACAAATTAGTTCACGCCAATATAAACAACTGAGTTGATTTCCACTATCAAATAATAACATATCAAGGTACTTTTCTTTTTCATTCTGCTACTACAACCCAAGTACATGCACTCATTCATAATTCTCTTATCGTGCAAATCAAAGATCTCACAACCATATTTGCTCAAGGAAACGGAGATATTCTGATTAAACTCACTAACCTTAGTCAAGCTTACCCGAGAAAAGAAAACCACTACACATTTCAAGCTTGGGTTTCCATCATTTATGCCTTTTCCAATGATAATTCTTTACATTGAAAATTAGGGAAATCCAGATACTAGAATTTTCCACATTCCTGATATCGAATCCTGAAATACCATCACAATAAACATAATCATCATAGATAAAAAATTTAACAACGTAGTATTCCAGTCATTAATGAAAACCAATTCGGAGGAAATTTCAGCAAACATATCTTTAGACCCCATACCCGATTGAATCAAATAACCGAGACTAATTTTCTTCTTTAACCATAGCATTACATAATCCGTATAATCCTTAAAACATTCCGATATTTCACCCAAACTATTTTTACTTTCCAAACTATTCTCATCTCTATATGCATTACTAATTATTTCACCACCGAACTCTTTAGTTTTCACACTTATGAACTTATTCGACATAATTCTCATAAATTTTTCGTCACAAAAGCAACACTGGTAATGGGGAGTTGTAAAGCCTCTAACTTGACTCTTATAAATACACACATATGACTCAACATTCTTCGTCAATATAATATCATCATAATCACATAATTTACTCCAAGCAAATTAACATACTTATTTATTTTACAAATGTTTCTGTCATCCACAATTTCAAACATCAAATTTACTTACTTGAGCCCAATATCAGTATCTAATTAAATTTCAACATTTAACTTTAATTTTACTTACCAACATTTGTCAAATTAGAGAACGTCTTACGGGTCTAAGTACGTCATTTACTTGATGCCATAGTCCAACCATGGTCTTACACAAAGTCTCACGTCAATGCCATATCCCAAACATGGTCTTATACGAAATCACGTATCAATGCTGCATCCCAGGCACGGTCTTACACGAAATCTCATACTGAAGTCATATCCCAGATATGGTCTTACACGTAATCTCATATCGATGCTAATGTCATATCCCAGATATGGTCTTACACAAGATCTCATATCGATGCTGATCCCATATCTCAGATATGGTCTTACACAGGATCTCATATCGATGCCATGTCTCAGTCATGGTCTTACACGTATCACAATGCCATAGCCCAGCTATGGTCTTACATGTCATCATGATGCCATAGCCCAGCTATGGTCTTACACGCTATTACGATGCCATAGCCCAGTTATGGTCTTACACGTACTACATGTATTGCCATGGTCCAACCATGGTCTTATCCGTTAATTCATCATCGAACGATCGTACTCATTTCTTGCGTTCTACTCAATTTGATCTTTCAACTCAATTTCATATTATCATATTATTTATGATTCCATATCAAAACCATAAAACATAACATTATAATACCTTTAATTTAGCAATTTAAACATAAGAGTCAACCATCTGAACATACTGATTATACATTATTCGATAAGTGTACATTTATTCGATAAGTGTACATAAACACACATTCCGTCAACTTGAGTAAATTAGCTTATCATATTCACTTAATCAGATAGGCTCGGTACACAACATCATACAAATACCAAAACACATGGATAAACTTATCACAACATAAACTTCCATTTCATTCCATGTTTCCACATTTCTCAACTTATAGTTATCTCATTTCGTATATTAACACATAAAGATCATGAACTTATATTCATACATTTCTAAATTTCGACACATCATAGGCACATTTCAATCATCTCAATATCATTTCCAGTATTATCGAAAAATAGCTCGGTTGGAGGTCATCTCTGTCTTACAAAATAATTTCGTTAGAGCCGGGAGATGTCACACTATCAAGAGTAGTAATATGACATGTATAGCTAGACTCACATATGCTAGGTTAGTCTGAGAATTGACTAACCCATAGCTCTAATACCACTAAATGTAACACCCCTTACCCATGTCTGAGGCCGGGACAGTATACGAGGCATTATCGGACTTAAACATACACAATCACATAAAATCAGACCATAAAATTTCATTCAAATAAAAAACATTCATACATATGTATAACGTCCCTTAAACGTGTGGGCTTTGTTTTATTTTAATATTAAAACTAGTCAAAATTGGTGACCAAAAACTCACCTAATTTTGACTTTCTCATCAATTTGTCTCTTATGGCCGGCCAAGCTATCTCTATCTAATTACCCTTTAAAGACTCCTAATTTATAAACTCTAACTATTTGACACTTCTAGCAATTAATTAAGGACTTTTTAACTTTATGCGATTTAGTCCTTTTTCTGCAATTGGGCTCACAAATGTCAAAATTAACTCACCAAATTTTTCATACACTAATATAAACATGCAATGACTCCAAAATAAAATTAAAATAATTTATTCAACTTCAAATTTGTGATCCTGTGACAGCCCAAAATTGACCCTAGTCGGAATGTGGTTTCGGGACCACAAAACCGAGGCATAAAAATAATTAAAAATTTATTTTGATGCCTATAATATGTGTGTGCTCATGTATGACATTTTATGATGATTGATTTAGTGTTATAAAGGCGAATTCCACAAGAAAGGACTTAGTAGTGAACTTTGAAAGTACGATAGGGAAATGTGTGATGACTAATTAAAGCATGCATGCAAAATAATGGACTTGCATGTCAAATTCCCTTTTACAAGTGATGGCCGCCATGACAAAGAGATATGGGCTAAACATGTCATGAAACATGTTTTGTTGGGCATTAGGGAGAAATAATAAACAAATAAGCATGGGTAAGAAAAGAATGAAAAAAAAAATGTGTGTGAGAGAGTAGCATTCCCCATTGCCGTGCAACCAAGAAGAGAAAAAAAAAATTTGTTCATCCTTGTTCTCTCCTTTTGGCCAAAAATACTAAGAGGAAGAAGAGATTTTGCTTCATTTCCTTTGTTTAGAAGAGATCTAGAAGGATATTTGGCTAAACTTGCATCAAGATTGAGGTATGTATGAGGTTGTGTCATCGATTCATGCATGTTTTAGTTGCCAACTTGATGTTCATGTTAGCCATGGTTCAAATCCTTGTTATGCCATGGAAGTGGTATTTGGTCAAGGTTGGTATTGTGATAAAGCCATTGCATGTTAAGTGTGAAGCTTGATGATGATGCATGCAATGATAGATTGTCTACTCTTGAAATTTCTTTGTAGCCATCTTGAGTAAGACGTTGAGTTTTCTTTTGTTTAACCATGATTGAAGATAAAAGGGCATGATTATGATGTATTCGGCCATGATGCATTCATGAGCATGGTTCATGCTTCTTGCATGTTAGTTAAAATTTGTGTTTTAGATGGCTATGGACACCTTGAAATTCGCCATGCTCATATATGTATATATATGTTTGCACATGATGTTTTGGCTATGAAGTAAGTGATGAATATGTTTGTTTAAAGAAGAAGATGTTGAAGAATGCTTGTGAAATTGCAAGCACATTCGGCCTAGCACACATATGAGTGCTTGATGCTATATTATAAGTTTTGAGCTACAACATGCAAAGCATTAACTAGTAAAATGCATGCTGTTTTTGTGTGGTATTAAGTGCATAATTGGCCTCAACATGGACATGTATTGAATTGCTTGATGTAGTATAAAATGTGCATGACCATTGTGTATTCAAGCTAAAGGGTGGCCATTTGACCATTTAAACTCCTTGTCATATTCGGCCATAAGCTAGCACAATGAGGTTTTAATAAATTGAATTTGTTTAAATTAGCTCAAGAGCTTAGAGGGCCACAATTGGACAAGGGGAAGGAAAAAGTGATCGAATAGCCGTAAAAGCCGTTCGACAACATCCGAGGTAAGTCCTCAAGAAGTGACCTTAATTGAATTATGTGGAATGAAATATGGATGTATTGATTATTGATTTATGTGTGTATGAGTATTCGAATGATACCCGGCTAAGTCCCAAGGCGATTATGCTAGTGATTATAATTGTGTTTGAGCCTTAGTAACGAAAATGAAATATGTATGTCCAATGATTATTGATGTATGTGTGCATGAGAAATTGAATGATACCGGGCTAAGCCCGAAGACAATTATGCTGGAAATTATATCCGGTTAAGACCAAGGCAATTGTGCTAGTGGCTACATCCGGCTAAGACCAAGGCATTCGTGCGAGTCATTCTATCCGGCTAAGACCAAGGCATTCGTGCACGTGGTTATATCCGGTTGTATTCAAGAAGCTTGGGCTGGAGGTGAGTGTTGGTTGCTGTAATAAATTCAATTAGTACGCTCGAAAAGCCCAAAGAATAAGGTACGTTTATATGTGCATTGGAAAGTCGACATATTTGAGCAACATTCGCTCAATCGACTAACAATTTCAGCTATTGGAATGGTTGATACTTTGTGAAAGTATATAATGATGAAGTGTGAAGTAAGAATGATTATGAGAATGTGTATTAATGAAATGATGCATTTGGTTATGTGAATGTATTGCCTAAATTAAAGCTGATTTTATTCCTTGAGACTTACTAAGCATAAAAATGCTTACCCGTTGCTTTGGCTCTCTGTTATATAGATTACGCCGATAGCAATCGGATTCGGGATCATTAAAGTCAAGTCATCCACACTATCAACGCCTCTATTTTGGTATAAATTTTGGTTGAACTTTGAAATGGCATGTATAGGACTACCCTTGTTGGTTTAAATATGCTGTGATGTATATGTGTACGGCCATGCGAAAATGGCTCGTAAAAGTGAAGTACGAACTTAGACTATTTGCGGTTTGTATATATATATATATATATGGTGTCATGATGTGATTATGGATTGGAGATGGGAATGTTGGTCACATGATCAGCCATTGGTATGGTTAAAATGATCATATATGAACCTATGTATGGCAAGACTAGTTGGTTCATGGAGACTACAAAATAGGTAAGACCTACCTTAAAACAGATGCTGCCAGCTGCAGTGACGTGAATGTGAAAAATCACCAAAATTTGTAGGAATGGTATTAAATAGTGAATAAGCTATGTAAATTAACCTTGATGAGTCTATTTTCATATGGAAGAAACGAAATGGTCATAGGAGTTACATGTTAAGAGATATTAAAGCTATTGTGAGACAGGGCCAGAACGGTTTCTGGGTCCCCTGTCGCAACTTTAAAAATTTACTATAAATTATCCAGAAAGAATTATGAGTCATGCCTTATATGTACAGATTCCATTTTGAGTCTAGTTTCATTAGAAACAAACGGCACCAGTATTAAAGCCCTGTACAGAGAGATATTCAAGTTATAACGCGCAAAGGTCCGAGCAGTCGATCCCTGTAACATGGGTGACTTTAACTAATAAACTGTACCAATTGGCCCGACCAAAAATTCTAGAAATAAATACATGGATGGATATATGAGTCTAAATTCAGGGAAAATTTACAAAACCAGTTTCCGAGTTTTGAAACTCGAGATATGATTTTTAAGGCGACGGTGATGCAGTTTTCCAGCCTGACTGGAAATGTCAAATTGGGGTCAAAATATGTGAACTTGGCTTGTTAACCCCTCGTGTCCGACACCGGCGATGGTCTCGGGTTCGGGGTGTTACAGATCCCAAGACCACTAATCTGACTAGGCCCTACATCGAGCTGTTACATACACAATTTCTTTCATGCATTGAATTAGAATGAATGAATAATAATAAATTCAAGCATTCATGTCTCTACGACTATCTATAAGACTTATATCTCATATGGCATCATCAAACATTCTTACCTAGGTACTTTTAATCTATTATGTAATTTAACTAAGTCACCTAATCAATTTCCTTTAAAAATAATCAAATTCTCTCATATTAATAAAAAATTGTACTTGACAAAAATCATTACATGCTTTACTATTTTTAACCACTATTCATAGTATTAATATAATCCAAGAACCATGCAACAATTTTTTTAGTAAATAAATAATTAACCAAAGTAATCACACAAATAAAAACACACAAATTAATCCTATATACTTCCTCCCACAATTTAGAACGTACATTATCCCTGAAGTAAAATAATGAAAGTGCAAATAAGAAAACTTCCTTAAGTAGGTTGAATCCTTGTTGTTATGATAATCTCGAGATTTGTAAGCTCCAAGCTGATGAAAAAGTACCTAAAAAATACAACGACAAGAATTACGAAATATAAAATAAAAGAAATTAAAATTCAAAGAAAAAGAAAAAGTGTCGATAATGGAGGACAAAACGTCTAAAAATATTTAGATGAACTGGCTCTTCAATGTTGTAAGGTGGCGTTGTGTTGGATGTCACGACTGTAATACCCCTAGCCATATCCATTGCCAGAATAGAGCTACGGAGCATTACCAGAAGTTTACATATCACAACGAACAAATATTCAATATATTCAAACATAACATAAATCATAGTAAAATTATTCAAACTCAAACATATAGTCCCTTATACGAGCCCTCAAGGCCCAAAAATTACCTTAGAAATGAATCAGGACTAAATTAGAAACATATAGAAGTTTGGGGAGAAAGTTCAAAAATTTCATACAGCAGAGCTCACATGGTCGTGTGGCTAGGTCGTGTGACTCACACAGTTGAAACACACACTCATGTATCAGGCTGTGTGGGTATTCAAAAAAGGGACATATGACCATGTCCCGGCCCGTGTAACTCTTTAACTTGGGTTACACGGCCAAGCCACACGCCCGTGTGCCAAGTCATGTACCCCACGAAACGGCCTCACACGCCTGTATGCTAGGCTGTGTAACTGCCTAACTTGCAAAACGTTGTAAGCTACAATGGACACACGGCTAAGACACACGCTCATTTCTTTGGCTGTATGAACGATAAAAAGGCCATTTCCAAGCCATTTTTCTCACCCAAAGCCTAGTTAATTACACCAACCAAAAGCACCTATTTTCATGCATTCAAGATACACCTAAAACATGTATAAACATGCTAAAACATCATGGTACTTAGCTATACAACCAATACGCCTTAAAGGCACCTCAAACACAACAATCAAAATTGACTAAACATTTGCTAAATTAAGCCATAATCAATCAACCAATTGAACAACTTATATACTACATTTAACATAATATTCACATATCATTTTCGTACTCATAACCACTAATATGACCATTCACACAACTCAATCAATACCTTAGCAACTTAGCCATATGCCAACCACAAACAAAACTACCAAAACTAGCCATTTAATAACTCAATGCACTATCTCATTCCATACCAAGCCAACATTTCATAGCATACCTTTATATTCATCATTTTAACTACCATCATGTAAGTACTTAGATACCAAACTAACAACCATTAAAGTACCATACATACATGTCAACATAAAAACTATTTCATCACTTAAAATAGCAAATTTACAAGCCAAATATAATGGCTAATTTCATCAAACAAAGACACCTATACATGCTATTATAACCATGACTCAAAATCATGAAAATCTATCGATATAGCCGATGGATAGTGTGATGGATATCCGGCTAGCTTCTAACTCGATTGAGCTTTGGAATAATCTGTAAAATAAGAAAGACAACCACATAAGCAATGAATGCTTAGTAAGCTCGTATAAATTTAAACATAATATTCCATTTTAAATATGAACTTTATAAGTCATAAATAAACCTATAACAATGCTTCAAGATTTATCAAACTATATAACTATCATCTCACAAATGAATATGTTCATTAACATCCCGAATACTTTCCATTTATAACATAATAAAGTCTTTTACGCTGAACTACATAATCATCAACCTTTTCTTAAAATGGCGAATCATTTTATTTAGTTACTTACCATTCCATTTACTTAGTATAAGCTTAATTATGTTATCATAATCGATGTATCTATTCATAACATAAGTAAATATCTTCCTTATAAGTAAGTCCTTTAACTCAACAATTCTTTTTTATTTCATCATATTTTGTTACATCTATGAACTTATCATTTCAATATCTATTCTCACCCATTTCATTTGAAAAACTCATTAGAAATAAGCATAAACATCAACCATAACCACAAGCTAGTGCATTTTGACATAGCTCTTTCGCATTTAACTAATAATCATTCTATAATTCATTCATCTCAAACTTTCTTATAAAAATGTCATTCTAGAATCACTTACCTTCACTAAACAAGATTAAAGCTAAATGAATAAATTAATCATTCCTATTATACATTTACGAAGCACTTATAAGCTTAGTATTGAAAATGATTCATCGTATGCTTCCTGTACTATAATAATTCAACCCAAACTCTATATAAACATATATCTTTAACCGAATAATCATCAATATAACGATACTCACATATGATCAAGTAATTTATTAAACATTTAACATTTACTAATATCTTGACTATACATTAGCCTTTAACATTAAAATAATTTTATAAATTCCATTCACAATTAGCCCGACGAACTAGTAACTTGTCTCGGATACTCAGGTAACTACACTACACCAAAGGCATCATAGATGCATAACAGGGGCTCCAAAGTGCAAACAAGGGCACAAATGTGCAAACAGGGGCACCGTAGTGTGAACAGAGACACCAAAGTGCAAACAGGGGCATCGAAGTGCAAATCCCGTACAAGCACACATTCTAACCCTATTGGCATGCCAATCGTATCCTAGTGATTACTACGTTCAACCAGGCATTTCATGTAATCCATTTCCTTTAAACATATTTATCATTCAAGGGCACTTCATCGTTTCCGTACACATTAGATAACATCAATACATATATTCATACTATCAATGTGTCATCACAATGATTAACATCATCTATTAATCACTATCATATTTCTCGATACACATGATGTAACAATTCATAATCATATTGAAATAGCATATATATCATATCTCATAAATATTCAATAGTTTTCTAATAAATCATTTCTCACATTATGTTCAGTCATAATATTTCGAGTTTCACTTACATTTTAAGCATCATATATATAAGAATATACATTCATGAATCAACATTAACAATATTTATATTTATAGGTATGTACAATTCTATACGCATAAGCTTACCTAGGTAAATTGTAGAAATGTCAAAGTACATGGCCATTTTGATCATTTTCTATTCTCTTCGATTTTCCACTTGATCTTGATCTAAATTAATAATTTCATTCAATTTATATATTTAGACAGTAAAACAATGTATTTTATGCACTTTAGTAATTTTGACATTTTTACAAAATTACCCCTAAAATGTTACTTTTATTCAATTTAGTCTCTGAGCCCAAAACATGCAAATTAACCATTTTTAATGCCAATCTATAATAGCCAAATATTCATGGTACCCATATTAGCCCATATTTGCAACAATTTCATATCAAATCCTTGAACTTTTATTATTTTAACAAATTAGTCCCTAATCGATAAATTCATCAAAAAATCACTTAACAAAATACTTTTAATTATCAATCAACATTCCAAATTCATCATTTAACATAAAAAAATTACAAGATTCATCAATGGAAACATTCAAAATCTTTAACAGTTTCAAAATTGAAGGTACGGACTAGCTAGACCAGTTCCAATAATCTCAAAAACATAAAAATTATGAGAAACTAATAAAAAACGGCTTACCAGTTGTTGCTTGAAACTAGACGTGGGTTAGGTTTCTTCTCCCGCTTTTAGTTTCGGCTAAGTGATGAAGAAGATGAATGAATCATCTTTCTTTCTTTCTTTCTTTCTTTCTTTCTTTTTTATTCTTTTACTTATTTAATTAACATATATTATAATGTACTATAATTTAATAAACATATATTTTTTTAACTATAACTCCACTAATCGTCCAACACATTTTAAAAATGGTATATTTACCATGCAAGTCCATATAATTTCATTCATTAAGCCATTTAATCACTCAAATCAAATAGCGATCAAATTTTACATCTTTTACGATCTAGTCTTTTTTAATTAATTAACTATCGAAACGTTAAAATTTTTCAACGAAACTTTAATACCACCTTAATGACACTCCGTAAATATTTATAAAAATATTTACAGCTCGATTTATAGAAATGAGGTCCTGATACCTCATTTTCTAAAACCACTTGATCTTAGAGTCTTACCACTTGAACTTAATAAATCGCTTATATAACAAAAATAACTATATCAACGACCTTTTTTTAATCCATGTTTGACTCGTAAATATTAAATAATAATATTTACGAACTTACTCGTCAGATTTGGTGGCCCCAAAACCATTATGTTTGTCACCACTGAAAAACGAGCTGTTACAGTGACATTAGGGTGTAATGTCACAACATCGAGCCTAGTTTCTACTTCTTCACTTTTTTTTTCAGTTTTGTCACTTTATGATATCTACACCTACTATAGGGAAAAAAACTAAGCACAACCAAGATTAATAAAAATAAAATAAACGAATAAAAAAACTAACAAAATTTAAAGCAGGAAATATAAATTCTTTAAAAATCGAGACGATCTATGTTGCCACCATAGAAGAACTTTCAATTGGTTTTCAACACTTTGATCCATCATTTGTTCCATTGTCAATGTATATGAACCAGCCCCTTCAGTCGATTCCATTAATATTGCCTTATTTTCGATTGACGCGACATCCATATTATGAGCCATTTGGTACGGAATCAGAGCCATCCCCAAATTATTTTTTGAGGTATTATTTCCTTGAACTTTCTCCCCTCTGAGGTTTTGGTAACTCAAGATTTGTTGCCGTTTTTGGATGAGAATAGGTAGAACTCATCGATCTCTTTGACTGGTACATTCTCTGCTATGGCAAGAAAGTGTATTGGCTCTTTTACACTTTTATTCAGAATCAGTTTAAGCTTCATGTTAGTGGTTACTTCTACTTTTACATCAATGGCCACATCTACTTTTATGTTTGTTTCTACATTAATTAGATCGGAGACCACTTTGGACATATTCAATTCGTCCCCATGATCGTCAGTTGCCAACTCTTGTTGACTACTATTGTTTGATTCAGGGTGGTCAACGATAATGTAAGGGTCCTCCAAATCAAGGTTGGGAACATCCTGCACGAATTCTTCCTTTGGAGGAAGTGCCTCATAAATTTCTTGGAGCATTTTCCTCATCTGTTCCATCATGCCCAACATGTTTGATAATATTTCAGAGTTGGACGGCTTAGTAGTTTCACATGAAAGTATCTTATACAAATCACAAGGAGGCTCATTTGAGTGTTTCAGCATATCATTATCTTTGTCATACGGCTCAAAGAGAGGTTTGTCTGAGTACTCATTGTCCTCACACCCGTTATTACCACTCCATTTGTTTGTCCCAGCTATGTTCGACCAACTTGTTATGTAGTTCCATTCATCGTCGCAATAACTTTTTTCAACTTTAAACCACTTATAATCAAATTTCTCCATGATTAAATCTTCTAGTCAACAAGGTAAATAAAAAATAATTGAGAATAAAAATAACACAATTAATAAATATAAAATTAGTACACTATCTATCTCGTTCGTCTTTCGATTATTATTTTACAAAGTAATTAAAAAAATAATTTTCATTATCGTAATCCCCAAAAATGACACAAACAACTTGAACGCCTCCGGACGTTGGCCAAAGCCCTCTTCATGGCCATTGTTTCCTCTTTTAAAGCCATCACCATGGCCTTGAGAGCATCATTCCTCTCTGTCAGCTTATTCCTTATAGAATTGAGTGGCCCTTGCATCTTTCCCATATTGGTCTCGTGAGATTCTAACACAAACTCTCTGAGCTAATCCTCTATTAAATCAAACCCATCAGTGCGTCCCACAACCACCTTGAGCGTCTCACTCATGTCTCATATGGACTCCTTGAGATTGACCTCTCATTCCTCTAAAGCCAACAACAAGCCCCTCAATAAGAATATTTTTCTAGCCTTACCTCAGGTTTCCATTGGCTCAATATGATCAACAATTTCTTTCGACATCTCGAAGAGTGCCTTCCTAACCTAAGCTCTGATACCAACTGTAACTGATCTAAACTTTTGGTCTCACAATCTGTGTGGCCATAAGAAATTCTATCATTTCAAATACACCTAAGCCAGCCTAACTCCCATGAAGTAAAGATTCTTGCAGAATTCCTCCAAGGTACCAATTTATATATCGGAAACAACTCAAGCCAAAAGAATGTTCAAAAGAACAGAATAGTGGCAAAAAAAATGCACGAGAGGTATTTGAGTAAATGCTCTCAATTTAATATTCACTATCAAAGAATATAGAAACAATGAATGATTTACAACCAAGGGAAAAGCTCTCTATTTATATTTGAGCTCCCCCAAATCCAACTGTCTAGCTAAATTTACATCGACAAACGAGATGAAGCCTATCCCTACAATTAAAGGATTTACAAGATTTACAACAATCAAATCAAATCTAATCTTATCAGATTTTATTCTCTTCAATCATATAAAATTAGTTTCCCTATTTACCAAGGTAACCTAATTTTCCATATATGCTTCATTGGGCCTCCCAGACTTAAAACAGACAAGCTTCTCCATCAGTTTTTTGAATCAGGCCAGCTCTCACAGGTCAAATGAGTCCCATCTAACTGATAGACCACCATGGAACACATTTTGCGCAATGGTCACGGGTTTTGAATTACGGACTATGACACTTACTTATGCATAATTAATGCAAGGAAGTATATGAACTACGTATTCAATACAAACAAGATGATAATTAGTAGACGCAATATTTGAATGGTGCATGTTGATTTCTTAATGATTGAATTAGTAATGATATTTAGCAATATTGTTACATTGCGTAACCCCTAAATATGATGTCTGATTATGAAACATTGAAATGAATTAAACATAGAAGTATGCCAAAGGAACTTAAAGGTTAAAAAGTATGACTTCATATGTAACACCTCATACCTGACCCGATCGTTGGATCAAGACTATAGAGTGCTATACTTCATAATCAAACCTAACTAAGACATTTATTTAATACATTTTGGCTATCAGGTTAATTAATTTCCCATAATATTTATATCTCATATCAATAATGAAGTTTTCCAGTTACAAGAAATTAATAGATTTATATTAAACAAAGTAACTTTACTATACAGACAGTTTATTGAGACTTAGGAATATATCTTACAGACCTATGAAATTTTGATTTGTGCCTGACCCTGAAACTCCGCCTCTAGATCACCCCGCAATATGCATATTACACCTAAAGAGCAAGTTCGTCAGAGTCCAGTGGATTCTTGCCTAGTCCCTCATTGAATCCTCACAATTTTCTTTCTACTTGCAATAATACAAAATGACAAAAATGCAAGTTCAACCGAACCTAGTAAGTTATGCATACCTTACAATAGCAGAATGTTAATCAAACTAGCATTCTATGGTATAGAATTTAAGTCTAACTATCGATACTAGAATGGTTCATCATTCTCATTAGCGCATTATTTACATCCTACAAACTATCATACTTGTACTGGGTACATTATCTTCAATGACACCATTACTTATTTACTCACACATCCAGAAGAACATTTCAACTGAATTCCATTTGATCTACTACTGGTGCCTTGAACATAGAAGATTGCATATTCAGTTATACAGAGTCCTATACACAAAAAGCTTTCAATAAGAAGATTTTATAGATGTAATATCAAGATACAGATTAGATAATGTTTAACCTCTTGATGGATTATTTTTGCAAACTTTATCTTCATCAATTACCTATGCGGATCCATATGTACCCATTCCTTGAGGGGAAATCCTCACAAATTATTACTTGCAGGATTATAAAAGTAAACTTATCTCACCCTTTTGCTCAATCATATATTGACAACCAGATAAGATAGATATTGGTGGATAGTTCCTGTTGTGGACTAACATAAATGGCTTGTCCTAATAGACTCATATATGCATATTTATGCTTTACTAAACATACTGGCAGATTTATAAGAAAGATTCCCATAACGATTAATAAAAAGGACCAACACATCTTACTCAAGCAGACAAATCTGACAGATCGTTGTATCCTGCCTCGATCTTATAATAACAAATAATCTTTCATTTACAACTCACATAACTGATAGCTCATACTTGACAGAGACATAACTGATAGCTCATACTTGAAAGACTTATTAAGAGCAGATCCCTTCTTCGTAGAATCCTGTTTGTACAATAGCTCTGACAGATTTCCACTTATAATATAGTTCCAATGAACTTTCACATATAAGATAGTCCCAATGGTCTTCCACATATAAGATAGCCTTGACGGACTTCCACATATCTTTCATAACTTTCATATGCCATGGCCATCAACTTGTTTACACATATGAAGCTTAAAGCATTAGACTCTACAGAGTCACAAATGTTCATAGAACCCACATTGGGTTATCATATTCGTTTGTGCATATATCTTCATACAATCCAACCGAACCTCTGAAAAACTGAAACCATGCATATTCATTCTCTATACTATTCGCTCGAGCTTTCGCAAAGCTAGAAAACACATGTGGCACAAAGTGCACAACGTCATATTTTTTCATCTGTCATCCACTGAAACCACCCTGTACACTCCACATATCATAAACATGCATTTCATACACAGACATTCTATCAACACTACTGTTGATGCATGACACACATTACACCAAACATTTCATGCATTTTTCACATCAACATAACAAGCCTACAATACATCAATATTCAACTATGGAGTAACTCATTATTTATATAACACCCAACCATAGGATGACATATCATTTGCTCAATACTCAACCAACATATCCAGCGAACATCATGCCAACATCTCATTTACCTTATAAATAGACTTACAACCATCCATATACTTTCATATCTACACATAGCATACATCTCGACATATCATCACTCAACCATAAAATTCATCAACTTAGGGCAGGAATTATAGGCCCAACAACAATACCAAAGCGTAAACATCCATTTAAGGCTTGAGTTTTGGAACTCACCTGGAAGTTGATGCTAAAACCTTCTACTTACCTTTTTTCTATGCTACTCGAGCTTTCAGCTTACAAAACATAACACTATTTCAGAATCTTCAATGAATATATCTCATCATCATAAAAACTAAAATTTGTTTACATGCAGAGGCCATTAAAATTATTATCCACAAATTAATCCCATACAGAGCAAAATTGATGGAAAATTGAAATTGTAACAGCAAGTTTTTGGGTCAAATCAAAACAGTGGTTTTGAGACCACAAATCTGAAGTAAAAATATTTATTTTATTATTTCTTTAAGGTCTACAGCATGATAGAATAATTGTGTGAAAATTTTTTTAAGAAATTTTATTATTTGAGTACTCAATTTGACTAGAAGGACTAAATTGTAATTGGTACAAAACTTGAGTTCTATAAGTCAAAGGTGTCTAATTGCTATGAAATTTTAAATTGGATGTCCTTAAATGGTAATTAGACCATTATACTTTAGGACGAACAAAAATAAACATGGTTAGGTAAAATTTTAAAGTTATGCATTGAGGATATTTTAGTAAATTGGTAAATAAAGACAAATTAACCAAATAAGAAGTCATAGCTAAGGTTTTCGACCAAGCTTTCAAGCTCGATTGTAAGTCCGTTCTTGCCCCGTTTTTAATATTTTTATATTTTTGATATCGTTGTAACTTGATTTTGCTATTCCAATGACTAATCTGAAAGAAAGTTAAAAGTCTAAAATTTCACCCATGTTGAATTTGTTTGTATTTTGATGTTAGATGGTAGAAAATGCATGTTTGTTGTTAGCTAAACAATATTTATAAAGTGATTTTCAGTAAAAACGTAAAATAGGGATTTATTTATAAAAAGTTATAAAATGAGTAGAAAAGTGTGAATAAATGAAAATTGTGGGCTAATATGAGTACTTGTAATATTAGGCTAGGCTTGGGTTATGATGAAATTGAAAAAAATTCATTTTACGATCCTAGGGACTAAATCATAAAATGTTAAAATGTTAAGGGCAAAAATGTATTTTTTCCATAATGTGTTTTGGCTTATATTGACTAATGTGATGATTAAATAAGTTAAATTTGACATTATAGATTAAGAAAAACAAAGTTCAGGTCTAGATCGGGGGGAAAACAAAATAATTGACGAATAGATCCTTTTGCCATTTTAGGAACCGAGGTAAGTTTATATGTTAATAAGCTTTGTTATAATTGTATTTTAAATGCTTTAATTTATGTATGAATTGTGATATCGACTCTACGGACACATTTGATGATGTTCTGGCAAGCGAGAAATCCCAATTGAACCTTAGGAATAGATTAGGATACAAGTGTCATGTCACTACAGTTTTATGTTATGTGATCTGGGTGCTGGTCCTGTACGTCCTACCAGTTGCTGAGTATACCGACATATGTTGCTGTTACTTTACAGATTGTGTTAGCAGCACCGGGTATCTACGTCTTGACTGACGGCTAGTGTGAGCAGTCCCGTTGATGGCTCGAGAGTGAGCATATATGTGTTATGAGATAGAGGTAGCAATGGCTACATATGTGACACCTTATGTGTAATATTTCCCGAGTATCCGACATTATTATTCTAAGTGGTTCATTATGTATGTTAAAGATGAGAATAAGTATGAAATTATTATGAGATGGTACAGGTATGTGCATAAAACTTATGATCCCATAGCTCCTCAAGGTATGGAATTGTTAAGACTGAACAAGCCTCCATTTGATAAGATTAGAAAGCAAGGGGCTGAAGAATTTAGAGCCAATGTTGACGATGATCCCGAGAGAGCAGAGTTTTGGCTTGATAACTCTATAAGGGTTTTTTATGAGCTTTCTAGCACACCAGATGAGTGCTTGAAATATGCTATATCACTTCTGAGGTACTCGGCATATCAGTAGTGGAATACTCTTGTATCCGTGGTACCGAGAGAAAAGGTTACCTGGGAATTCTTTCAAGATGAGTTCAGAAAGAAATATATCAGTTAGCGGTTCATTGATAAAAAACACAAAGAGCTTTTAAATCTGAAACAGGGTCATATGTCTATGACTGAATATGATCGAGAGTTTCTTAAGGTCAGTAAGTACGCTGGAGAATGTGTTTCAAGAGAGGCTATCATGTACAAGAGATTCAAAGATGGGTTGAATGAGGATATCAAACTACTAGTTGGGATTTTAAAGTTGAAAGAATTTGTGGTGCTGGTTGACCGAGCTTGCAAAGCCGAAGAGCTAAGCAAAGAAAAGAGAAAAGCTAAGTTTGAGTTAGAGATTCGAAAACAAGGCCAATGAATAAGTTATTTCAATCTTTGTCAAAGAAATCGAGGGTTCTGTATACTCATTTGAATGTTTCAACTGGGTATCCCAATAGAGATCGTGGGAGGCAATATTCGGGTTCTAAGGCTCAAACTACGTCAATAGCGAGCATTGGTAATGCTAGGTCTAATAGGCTTGAATGTCAACACTGTGGTAGACGACATCCCAGTGAATGCAGAATGAATAACCAGGCTTGCTTTAAATGTGGTTCCTCAGATCACTTTATTCGAGATTGCCTAGAAATGGTCGAGAAAGATAATTTTCAGAATGCAAGGCCGAGTAACACTGCCACTAAAAGGAGGCCACCGAGAAATAGGGAACTGAGATGAGATCAAAAGTCAGAATACCTGCTAGAACTTGCACTATCACGCTCGCAAAGATGCGTCATCCCCTAATGTTATTGCTGGGCACATTTTCTCTTTATGATACTAATGTAGTTGCATTGATTGACCCTGGATCGACTCATTCTTATATTTGTATGAATTTGGTATCTAGTAAGAATTTCCTGTTGAGTTCACTGAGTTTGTGATTAAAATGTCGAACCCCTTAGGCAAATATGTTTTAGTCGATAAAGTTTGCAAGAATTGTCCTTTAACGATTCGAGGTCATTATTTTCCGACTGACTTAATACTTTTACCGTTTGATGAGTTCGATGTAATTCTTGGAATGGATTGGTTGACTCTACATGATGTCGTAGTGAATTGTAGACGAAAGATTATTGAATTGAAATGTCAAAATAATGAAATCCTTCGGATTAAACCGGATGAGTCGTGTGAGTTGCCTATTATGATTTGTTGATGTTAGCTTAAAGATATGTAAGAAAAGGTTATGAAACTTATCTTGCATATGTACTGAATATGAACGTGTCTGAATTAAAAATCGAATCCATGCTGGTAGTTTGTGAATGCCCAGATGTGTTTCCAGAAGAGTTGCCTGGGTTGTCACCGATTAGAGAAGTCGAGTTTGCTATTGATTTAGTACAGGGAACTTCACAGATATCGATAGCTTCGTATAGAATGTCTCCGTCTGAATTGAAAGAATTGAAATCTCAGTTGCAAGAATTGACAAATAAGGGTTTTACGAGACCGATTTTTTCACCTTGGGGTGCACCAATGTTATTCGTCAAGAAGAAAGATGGGTCCATGAGACTTTGTATTGATTATGTCAGCTAAATAAGGTTACAACAAAGAACAAGTATCCCTTACCGAAAATTGATGATTAGTTCGATTAGTTGAAAGGGGCAACAGTGTTTTCGAAGATAGACTTGAGATCAGGCTATTACCAATTGAGAGTTAAAGATTAAGATGTGCTGAAGACCGCGTTCAGAACAAGGTACGAGCATTATGAATTCCTTGTTATGCCGTTTGGATTAGGAAATGCTCCTGCAGTTTTTATGGACTTGACGAATAAAATCTTCAGACTGTATTTAGATAAGTTTGTGGTTGTATTTATTAATGACATCCTGATTTGTTCATGAGATGAGTCTGAACATGCTGGGCATTTAAGAATTGTATTACAGACTTTGAGAGATAAGAAACTGTTTGCTAAATTCAGCAAAAGTGAGTTTTGGCTCTGAGAAGTCAAATTTTTGGAACACATTACGAGTTGATCAAAGTAAGATTTCGATAGTTGTTGATTGGTAACCATAAAGAAATGTATCCTAAGTCAAAAGCTTTCTGGTTTGGCTGGTTATTATCGACGTTTTGTTAAAGGATTTTTGATGATTGCTACACCTATGACCAGATTGTTATAAAAAGATGTGAAATTTGAGTGGTCTGAGAAATGTCAAAAGAGTTTTGAGTAGCTGAAAGCGTTGTTGATTGAGGCACCAGTGTTACTGCAACCTGAGTCAGGGAAAGAGTTTGTGATTTTCAGTGTCGCGTCATTGAACGGTTTAGGTTGTGTGTTGATGCAAGAGGGTAAAATGATAGCTTATGCCTCAAGACAGTTGAAACTGCATGAAAAAAATTATTCGATGCACGACTTGGAATTAGCCGCTATTATGTTTGCATTAAAAATTTGGAAACATCATTTATTTAGTGAGAAGTGTCACATCTTACAGATCACAAGAGTATAAAGTATTTGATGACTCAGAAAGATTTGAACTTGCGACAACAGAGATGGCTCGAACTATTGAAAGATTATGAGTTAGTGATCGATTATCACCTAAGGAAAGCGAACGTAGTCGCATATGCTTTAAGTAGAAAGTCTTTGTTTGCTTTGAGAATGATGAATACGCGTTACCTTATCCAATGATGGATCGATTTTGGCCGAGTTGAAAGCTAAATCGGTATTTCTTCAATAAATTTTCAAAGCTCTGAAAGGTGACAATAGTTACAAGCTAAAAGAGTTCAGTGCAAATCGAATAGTGATTCAAAATATTAGATTGGACCAGATGATTGTTTGGGGTTCTGAGGTAGGATTTCTGTACCAAGAAATACTGAATTGATTCTAAAAATTCTTCATGAAGAACATAATGGTTGTCTATCTATTCGTCCTGGAAGTACAAAGATGTATAATGATTTGAAGGAATTGTATTGGTGGTCAGGTATGAAATGAGACATTTCAGAGTTTGTAATGAGATGTTTGATTTGTCAACAAGTGAAAGCCGAACATCAAGTGACTTCGGGTTTACTTCAGCCCGTGACTATGCCCGAGTGGAAATGGGATAGAGTTACGATGCATTTCATATCGGGGTTACCTATGACTCCGAATAAGAAAGATGTTGTTTAGGTAGTTGTTGATAGATTGACGAAATCAACTTATTTCATTCCAGTACGTACCGATTATTCACTTGATAAACTAGTCGAATTGTACATTGCTGAGATTGTTAGATTGCACGGAGTGCCTACTTCTATTATTTCAGATAGAGATTCGAGGTTCACGTCGCGATTTTGGAAGAAATTGCAAGAAGCTTTGGGTACAAAGTTGAATTTTAGCACCTCATTTTATCCACAAACCGACGGTCAATCTGAGAGAGTGATTCAAATTCTTGAAGATATGCTTCATTGTTGTGTTTTAGAATTCGAAGGTAGTTGGGAGAAATACCGTTGGTTGAAATTCGAAGGCAGTTGGGAGAAATACCGTTGGTTGAATTTGCTTATAACAACAGTTTCCAATTGAATATAAAGATGGCACCATATGAAGCATTGTATAGTCGCAAGTGTCGAACTCCACTATACTAGACCGAGATTAGTGAGAAACAGATTCACAGGGTTGATTTGGTTAGAGAAATAAAAAAAAAAGTAAAAGTAATTCGTGATTGTTTAAAAGCAACTTTGAATTGATAGAATCTTATACAGATTTGAAATGGAAGAATATCGAATTTCAGGTTAGTGATAAGGTGTTTCTAAAAGTGTCTCCGTGGAAGAAGATTCTTAGATTTGGTCGTAAAGGCAAATTGAGTCCACATTTCATCGGGCTGTATGAGATTATTGAAAGAATAAGGCCAGTAGCATATCGACTAGTCTTGCCATCAAAGTTAGAAAGGATCCACAATGTATTTCATGTGTCGATGTTAGAAAGGATCCACAATGTATTTCATGTGTCGATGTTGCAACGATGTCAATCAAATCCATTGCATATAACCTCACCATCAGAGATTGAGATTCGACCCGATATGACATACGATGAAGAACCGATCAAAGTGTTAGCTCGAGAGATAAAACAGTTGAGAAACAAAAGCATAGCTCTAGTGAAAGTTTTGTGGCAACGACCAAGGTCGAAGAGGCTACGTGGGAACCCAAGGAAGCTATGAGAAAATAGTACCCAAACCTCTTTTTTGGTAAGATTTTCGTGGACAAAAATCCCTAAAGGGGGAGAGTTGTAACAACTCGTTTTTGAGTCAAATTGGATCAGTGGTTTTGGGACCAGAAATTCGAAGTAGAAATATTTATTCTATTATTTCTTTAAGGTCTACAGCATGATAGAATAATTGTGTGAAAATTTCGTCAAGAAATTTTATCGTTTGAGTGCTCCATTTGACTAGAAGGACTAAATTGTAATAGGTGCAAAACTTGTGTTCTATAAGTTAAAGGCATCTAATTGCTATGAAATTTTAAATTGGAGGTCTTTAAATGGTAATTAGACCATTATTCTTTTGGATAGACAAAAATGGATATGGTTAGGTAAAATTTTAAAGTGATGCATTAAGGGTATTTTAGTAAATTGGTAACTAAAGACAAACTAACTAAATAAAAGTGTTCATCTTCTTCAATGTAGTCCCCCATAATAGAAATTCTCAAGAAGCCATAGCTAGGGTTTGTGGCCAAGCTTTCAAACTCGATTGTAAGTCCGTTCTTGCCCAGTTTTTAATGATTTTTATATTTTTAAGATCATTGTAACTTGATTTAGCTATTCCAAGGACTAATTTGAAAGAAAATTAAAGTATAAAGTTTTACCCATTTTGAATATGTTTGTATTTTTATGTTCGATGATAGAAAATGTACGTTTGTTGTTAGTTAAACAACATTTGTAAAGTGATTTTCGATAAAAACGTCAAATAGGGATTTATTTGTAAAAAGTTATAAAATGAGTAGAAAAGTGTGAATAAATGAAAAATGTGGGCTGATATGAGTACTTGTAATATTTGGCTAGGCTTGGGTTGTGATGAAATTGAAAGAAATTCATTTTACGAGCATAGGGACTAAATTGTAAAATGTTAAAATGTTAGGGTAAAAATTTAATTTTTGCCATAATGTGTTTTTGGGCTATATTTAATAGATGATTAAATAAGCTAAATTTGACATTATAGATCAAGAAAAACAAAGTTTGGGTCTAGATCGGGGGAAAAACAAAATAATTGACGAATAGATCCTTTTGCCATTTTTGGAACCAAGGTAAGTTCGTATGTTAATAAGCTTTGTTAGAATTGTATTTTAAATGCTTTAATTTATGTATGAATTGTGAAATCGACTCTACGAACACATTTGATGATGTTCTGACAACCGAGAAATCCCAATTGAACCTTAGGAATAGATTAGGATACAAGTGCCATGTCACTAGGGTTTTATGTTATGTGATCTGGGCGCTGGTCCTGTACTTCCTACCGATGGCTGAGTATACTGGCATATGTTTCGATTACTTGATAGCTTGTGTGAGCAGCACCGGGTAGCTATGTCTTGACTGACAACTTTTATGAGCAGGCCCGTTGATGGCTCGAGAGTGAACATATATGTGTTATGAGATAGAGGTAGCAATGGCTACATATGTGACACCTTGTGTGTAATATTTCCCGAGTATCTGACATTAATATTCCAAGTGGTTCATTGGGTATGTCAAAGATGAGAATAAGTATGAAATTATTATGAGATGGTACTGGTATGTGCATAAAACTTATGACTATTAAATTCGTGGAATGATGAATCCAATTAAGTTGTGATGGAATGAACTATGGTTATGAGATTATGGTAAATTACATCGTATAATATTTATTACCTAAATGTTAAATGTATGGTAAGATTTGCTTATTTCTTTCATACGAGCTTACTAAGCTATATAGCTTACTCCGTTTTATTTTCCATGTTTTATAGTGTCACCAAGCTAGCTCGGATTGGGAATCGTCGGAGATCGCATCACACTACCAAACTATCATTTTTGGGTATCGATGATTTTAAACATTTTGAGTATATGGCATGTATGGGAACTTGGTAATTTTTTTATATCTATTTTCATGATTTTAGCCAAATGTATTGGCTTGTAATTGTCAAAGGCTTGATTTGGTATTTGACCATGTAAATTGGCTCATTTTGGTTAAATTGGTTGTGAGCTTAAGTATATTCGTACATGTGCAAATATCTCCTTTACGATGTGGTTTATATATGATTGGTGAATAGTTGAATGTGACTTAATGGTTTTGTTGTTGAATTGTTGAGATTGGCTCATTGGTATGCTAGGAAATCTAAGAAGAATTATGCATGATAAAAGTATTTGTGTTGGTACTTGTGGATGTGAGTTTGGTATGATTTGGTTTGGTAGAAAAAGATGTTGTAAGTATGTTATGTGTGATAATGAAATGATATGGTCTAATCTTGATTATGAATGTTTTGGTTGCCAAGTATACCATGATTTATGCCATTCAACTTGTCTGTGAGTAAGTTTAAATGAGGGTTACAAATGGCTTGGTAAATAGCCTTTATTTTTCCCACACGGGTAGACACACGGGCATGTGTCTAGACCGTGTGTGACACACGGCCTGTCTCATGGGCATGTGTTTTGGCAGTGTGTCCCCTGCATCTTAATTTTGAGAAATAGAATGCTTAAAATTGAGCACACGGACAGAGACACGGGCGTGTGTCTCAGCCATGTGAGGGACACGGCCTCAAGCACAGGTGTATGTCCCGACCGTGTGAAGTCTGCACCTACTTTATGAAAATTAAATTAACCACACAACCCAGCACATGGGCGTGTGACTTGGCCATGTGATTTCAATTTGTTCATGACTTGCAAAATAGAAAGTTACACGGGTTAAGGACATGGGCGTGTGTGACAACACGGCCTGCGCACACGGGCGTGTCCCAAACCACACAAGAGTGTGACCCCTGTTTATGGCAAAAATTTTCTAAGTTTTGTAAAAATTCCCTGAGTTATCGGTTTAGTCCTGAACCACTTTCAAAGTATGTTTTGGGCCTCTTAGGCTCGTATTAGGGACTTTATGATTGAATACAAATAGTTTTAATTTGGATGCAAATTTATGACTCGATTTGTATGTTTACTTGTGATGTAAGTCCGATGATGCCTCGTATCCTATTCCGGCATTGAATACGGGTAAGGGGTGTTACAAAAATCCTTAACTTTATTTCCTTTACTTGAATCCGTAACATAGAAAAGTTAAGAAGCTTACCAACTTAATAATTTATCAACTTTTTATGCATAACTTTAGCTTCTTTCCTCCATGCATACCGCTCTTAATCTTTCTTTTCTTTAATTAGACCAATGATGAAGGTGAAGGAAGAATAGAAAAAATGAAGGAATTCCACCGAAAAATAACATTTCTCCCTTATATACTACTCATCAATTTCCTACACAGACCCCAAACTCAATAGGCAAGTGTCCACGTCCATAACCATCATGTCTCCCACTAAAATTTTCCTATTTTAAACTCAACGGAACCAAGGTCGAAATCTGACCTTTACACATCTAGCCTATCATTTCTTCTTATTTCTACTAGAACCCGCAGAAATTGTAAGCTTGTAACAGCCTGATTTAGACCCTAATCGGAACAGTGGTTTTGAGACCACGAATCTGATCAGAAAAATATTTAAAATTTATTTTTTGTATTTATTATATGTGAATTTATATGTGTAAAATTTTCGTGATTTAATTTTATCGTTTGAGTGCCTGATTTAATAAAAGGGCTTAATCGCATAAAGTGAAAATTTGATGGTTATTTTTAAAAGGGCCAAATTGATGATGTCTTTCTTATATGGGGTATTTATGTTTCAATTTGACCATATGGAATATTGATGGACGGTTGTGACCTTAGAATATGTGTTTTAGTTATTAATTTTTAAAGGTTAAATATGTAAAATAATAAATAACATATATATGATATAATATACCATAATTAAAAGCCATGTTCTTCATATTTTCTCATGACCGAAACTAAAGAAAAGAAAAAGAAATAAAGAAAGCTTAGGTTCGACCATTGTCCAAGCTTGATTCAAGGTAAGTTCTAGCTCGGCTTTTGATAATTTTTACGTTTTTGAGATCGTTGTTATGTTATCTACAAAGCCTATGCTCGAATTTCTGATTTTGGTGAATATTTTGAGTTATGTCATTGATGAATATTTGAGTTTTGTGATGTTAGTTGGTGAAATATGAAAGATATGATTTGGATTGATATGTTTTGTATTGGAATTTTTGATAATTTTGAGTAATTAGGACTAAATTGCAAAAATAATAAATTGAGGGACTAAATTGTGAAATAAATAAAATTTATGGACTTGTATGAACACTAGGAACATTCGGCCTAAGCATGATGTGTGCAAATTTTGCATGTTTTGTGTTTTATGCAATTTGGATTAAATTGTAAAAAGTATGAAATGTTAAGGGTAAAATGATAATTTGCCCATTTATGTGTTTTTGGACTAAATTGAGTGAAAATATGTTTGAATGAGTTTAATTTGAATATGTTTAGATCAAGAACCAAAGAAATTGAATTTGGATCGAGGGAAAACTAAAGTTGTCGACTAGTCGTTTCGTTTCGTTTTTCATCGTCCGAGGTAAGTTTATAAGCAAGTAAATGTTGTTAATTTTGAATAATTTAAACTAAAATGTTGAATTGAATTTTATTAGTATTTATATATTATGACCGAATGTGTATATGCTTGGGATTTAAATTTATGAGTTCGATTCGACTGAGTTATAATGTCCGAAAGCCTTGTACAAACCGTAGGATTCTGATATGTTTTTTCGTGTAAGACCCCATCTAGGACGTTGGCATCGATATATGTGTTTTGGTGTAAGACCACGTCTGGGACGTTGGCATCGATATATGTGTTTTCGTGTAAGACCACGTTTGGGACGTTGGCATCGATATATGTGGTTACGTGTAAGACCATGTCTGGGACATCGACATTGTATTGATTCGTGTAAGACCCTGTCTGGGACAGTGGCATTGATATGAGATAGCATGTAAGACCACGTCTGGGACGTTGGCATTGTTCATATATGTGGTTAACGGGCTTAATCCACTTACTTGCACAGTTCATTTTAAAAATTTCCAGACAGCCGGCTAACTGTGTCACTGTCACCTTAAAAATCATATCTTGAGTTACACAACTCAAAAATCTGTTTCGTGATTTTTCTCTGAAACTAGACTCATATATGCATCTACAAATTTTTTTTCTAGAATTTTTGGTCACGCCAATTAGTACAGTTTATTAGTTAAAATCTCCCCTGTTACAGGGTATGACTACACTGACCTTCCTGCATTACGATTTGGATATCTCCCTGTACAGGGCTTCAATACTGATGCTGTTTGTTTATACGGAAACTAGACTCGAAAAGGAATCTGTACATATATGGCATGACTTCTAATTATCTCTGGTAAATTTATAATGAATTTCCAAAGTCGGAACATGGAATCCAGAAACCATTCTGGCCCTGTTTCACAAAAACCTAAATATCTCTTAACATACAACTCATATGACCGTTTTGTTTCTTCCATATGAAAGTAGATTCATCAAGGTTCATTTACATAATTTATTCACTATTTAATTTCATTCCTACTATTTTTAGTGATTTTTCACATCCACATCACTGCTGCTGTCAGCATCTGCCTTTAAGGTAGACTTTACCTATTTCATAGTTTCCATGATTCAATTAGCCCTTTTTGCATACATAGCACAAAGTATAATCATGATTAACCATTCCAATGGCTAATTGTTTCCAAACATTTCCATACCTCTTAGTGATCAACATACAAAACGATTATAGTACTATGCTAAAAACGTATAAAAGCCATTTTCGCATGGCTATCCAAATTTACACAAAATCCATGGGTACATGACCAACAACAAAAAGGGTAGTCCTATACATGCCATTTCAAAGTTCAACCAAAATTGTACCAAAAGGGGGCTTTGATAGTGTGGGAGACTTTGACTTCCAAAAATCCCGAGTCCGATAGCTGAAGAACCAAAATCTATAAAACAGAGAATCAAAGAAACGGAGTAAGCATTTAATGCTTAGTAAGTTTGAGCCATGAATTTAAACACAACCAAAGTATAGCATTCATGTAGCTAAACAGATAATTTCATATGCACAAATTCTCAATATCATACTTACTTCACATTACCAACCCTTATATTCATACACAAAGATCAACTTAGCCAAAGGCTGGTAGCTCATTTATCAACTGAGCGAATACTTATTTGTAAGGGCTCAACTAATTCAAAGCGCATACGAAACATACCTCAATGTTGGGATGTTACAAGCGTATTAACTGAAATTTTTACAGCAAGATCGTTCATTCCCGAATCACGTACCTTCGGAATTTAACCAGATATAGCTACTCATTCAAATGCCTTCGGGACATAGCCCGGTTATAGTAACTCGCACAAATGCCTTCGGGACTTAACCCGGATTTAGTAACTCGCACAAATGCCTTCGGATCTTAGTCCGGATTTAGTAACTCGCACGAATGCCTTCGGATCTTAGTCCGGATATAGTCACTTAGCACAAAGCCTTCGGGACTTAGCCCGGACATCATTCGAATAACCATGCACATTTAACAATAAATCATGACACATTCGTATTTCATTTTCATTAGCAAAACTCAAACACAAGACACTTATCACACTTGCAATTTCGGCTCAATAGCCACACACAAAGAGCATGATTTTGATTTTCTTAAAACATGATCTAATCAAATCATAATTTAAGCTCTATTACTCAAGAACTTACCTCGGATGTTGTCGAACGATTCCGATGGCTATTCGACCACTTTTTCCTTCCCTTTATCGGATTTAGTTCCCCTTTGCTCTTGAGCTTAATTTAACAAATAAATTGATTTAATCATTTGAGCATCGAAAAGAGGAACTCAAGGTACTTAGCCCACATATATTCATTAGACATTAAAGTCACATATGTACGGAATCATGAATCAAACTCAACACATTAGTTAGTACTCTCCTTAGCCGAATTTTCTAAGTCAAGATAAAGCCTTCAACATGCTTACCTATGGCCGAACAACACATCAACCTATGTACTCATTCATATGGCCGATTATGCATGTCTATGTTGAGGCCAATTATATACTCAATACCACACACAAATGGCATACCTTTTACTAACTAATGCATTACATATTATAACTCAATATGCATCCATCATGTACTCCATAACCGAAACACCATCATATGTAAGTATATACCTTGAGATATCGTATATGTCATACCAATACGTCATGTGCAAACATATATATATATGTGCAAGAGCCGAATCTCAAAGTTGATTATAACTAAACATGAACATAAATCCAAAACACAAATCTTACCTACCATGCAATAAGCATAAATCATACTTATGGATATACCATGGCCAAATACATCACAACACCATACCATTTCAATTTTGGTCATGGTTAAACAAAGAACTTAATGTCTCACTCAAAAATGCTAAAAAGAAAATCCAAGAGTCATCAATCCACCATCACATGTATCATTATCAAGCTTCATATTTAGCATGCAATGGCATTAACACAAAATCCACCTTGGCCGAATATCATCCCCATGATATAGCAAAGATTTGAACCATGGGCTAATTAGAACTCAAGCTAGCAACTAAAAACATGCATGAATCTCATGGCACAACCTCAAACATACCTTAATCTAGATACAAGTATGGCCAAACCTCTTCCTAATCCTCTTCCAAACCAAACATGAGCAAGAACTCCTTCCTTCTTCCTTAGAATTTTCGGCCAAAAGAAATGAAAAAGGATGAACAAATTTTTTTTCTCTTTTCTTCAACTCACGGCAATGGGGGGGGGAAACACTCACACCATTCTTTTTTTTTTCCCATTTCTTTATTACCCATACTCCTTATTTTATTTTTTTCCTAACATACACCATTGTCACAACATGTTTTATGACATGTTTTGCCCATCACTCTTTGTCATGGCCGGCCACTAGCAATTAGAGGGGGAAATTTGACATGCAAGTCCTCCCATTTGATTACATGCACTATTAGGTCCTTATAGATTAGCCTATCGCATTTCAAAAGTGTCACACAAGTCCTACTAACTGAATTCACATGCAATCGACTAAATCGAAGCTTGAAATTTTAACACATTCATAATTACATATTCTAGACAATAAATATTACGTTCAAACATTTCGGTGACTCGGTTTAGCGGTCTCGAAACCACTCCCTGACTAGGGTCAATTTTGGGCTGTCACAATCCGAGTATCCTATTCAATTCCAAATAGTTCAACGAGCAATGATAAGTTGTGTTCGAAGGTGTAAAACGAACTAAATGATCGGGTATGAGTTAGTTGATCACTTCTTTGAAATTAAGGTAAGTTGGCCATTTGATATGTTATGTTAAATTTTACTAGTTATTAATGTGAACATATGTGTATTTTAGTCGTATATTCAACCATATACTATGAATATGTATATTAAGTTATATTTTGATTCATGAGTATTTGTGTACGAGAGTAAATGTACTTTGTTAATATATGTATGTACATTCGGTTCCAACTAATTCTATATGTGAAAGTATATGATATACATGAAATTGTAAGTTTGTGATTTAATGTGAATATGATAGTATAGTTTGAGTTGATTATGTTATTGAGATGTTTATTTGCTTATGACTTACTAAGCTTAAATAACTTACTGTGTGTGTTCTTGTTTACCTCTGTTTTATAGATTTTGGATTCAAGTTACAAGCTTCGGGATCGTCAGCAAAGTCTATCACACTATCGACCATTTTTGGTACATTATAAGTTAGAACTTGACTTTATGGCATGTGTAAGCTAGGTTATGTTTAATAAGTTTAAAGTTGTGTATATATATTAAGCCATGCGAAAATGGCTAATATGTTAAGTGATTATATGAAACTTTAGTCATGTTTATATGTGTTATATGCTTTGAAAATGGTTGGTGATTTTGGATGTGTATATGAGGTTGATTTGGCTATGGTTTATGCATGGATAAAAGTATATGTGAATTTTGTTAATATGTTTTGTTAAGATGTTATTATGTGATTTGGTGATAAGGAATATTCAGTTAAATCCAAACATGGTTGGAGATTAATTTGGTATGTATATTATATGATATGTTTTATATTTATGATTAATTTAATAATTTATAAATATATATATGTATATTAGAATGTGCAATAATCTTTATGTTCAGTTTGTAATGGAAATGTATAAGTATAATTTGTCTAGTGAATTGAGCATGACTTGGTAATAAGGTAAATTGATGAACACATGGTTGATTGTGTAATGGCTAGTTTGATACGATTTGTTATGGCAAGATGGAAATATGTTTTATGAATGAATGGTTGGTTAATTGAGCTAGCATAATGTGTATAATATTTAAGGTTAAATAACTATAAAATGGTATATTTAGTTAAGGTATCATTACATGTGGTATAATCTTATGTGATTAAATTGATAGTGAATAGATGTGAAGTGAATTGGTCATGTATATGTAATTTAGTATAATGTTTAAATATAATTCTTAGTTTGTGAATTATAATATGAAATAAATTGTTATTTGTGTCCAAATATGGTTAATGATGATATGGTGATTTGTGTTTGAACTTGGTGAAATATGGTTGTGCTTAATATATGTTAGGTTGAATATTAATCCGTAAATGTGACTTGCCATAATGCTTTATTTGGATATGCTTATATATATATATATACACATACATACATCTGAATAGGTGTTTTTAATTTGCATTAATGTACAAAACAGGTAAATTCATATTGACTATTATATTAATGCCGCATAAATGATTGATAAGTTAAATTTTGAAATTTGTTTTGTTTGATGTATAATTTATACCTATGCTAAAGCCATATAATGATTGGTTACTATTTCAATTAATGAAATAGATGATTTGTTATATGTTCTGTATATATATAATTTGTTCTGATATATGTTAGATTAAATTTTGAATTGTGAAATGTAATGAATATCTGTATGAACTGGGATATGACCGGTAATACCTCAAATCTTAATCCGGTGACAGATACAGGTTAAGGGTGTTACAAAGCTTGTCAAATTAGTCCCCAAATTCACTTTTCTAACTTAACTTTGACAATTCGGGGTGTGACATCATAACTTAAAAATTCTAGGGCAATAAATAGCCAAATTGCCATGCTTCTGTTGTAACATAATTTACTTTGTTTTTTAATAATTTTAAGTTAAGGAAAGAAATTATTTTAGCTCATTCATGTCATAGTAATTTAATCTTGTGGTTTGCTGCTTATTATTTTGTGTTAACACTTACATTTTTTTTTTGCTTACTTAGTAATTTTATTTAGGTTAATTAAGTAACTCAATTCATATTTCAATATTTCTATAACTAACTTGCCATTTGAAAAGTTTCACAATATTTTCCTTTCATATACAGTCCCTGTGGAGACGATACTCTATACTTACTACTTTATTACTTCTTAACGACTGTGTACACTTGCACATCATTCAATAATCTCGCGATAGATACCTTCTTCAGCTCGTCTTTCAATATGGTGTTGGCTTTCTTCTAAATAACTTTGTCGTCCATGATTTATCCTACACAAACAAAGAAAGTCAGAAAGAAATTAGTAACCTAACGGAGACCACAAAGTGAGAAGATATTTTACGACATTTTCTTTTCCTCAAATGAAGGAGAGGAAAAACATAACCCACATTCTTTAGGAATTGTTCAGTCCTATATCAAATGGTTCAATAGGGGCCCCTACCCAGGGGTAATAGAGGCAAAGGGTCCACCACTACTGATCTAGTTACATTTGGGCTATGTGAGAATTACAATAGAAGGGATAAGATTCAGTTCGTGCTTTCCAACACCCTTCAAGATCAAACCCTTCCACAAGATCTACCAAAGTATACCTACAACCTTCTACATAAAAAAAGAGTATTTGAAAACCTTTCAAAGAGAGATATTGTGACACTCCATGCCAAACCGACCCTTAGTTCCAGGTATGGAGCATTACAGGTTGACCCCTTCTAAAACACATCTATTTACTTTTCCTTTCTAGAAGAGAACGTTAACCATTTTGGCAGATATCCTCTCTATCGGGGAGATATTCCTTTAGTCTAAGTTCACATTTATTTGGAAGTACAATTTTTAGTGTAATAGTCCGCCATATTTAAGTACTTAAATATACTTGGGTTACTCTATTTTAGCTACTAGATTTACATTCAGTACAAGTTAAAAATTCCAAAGTGACGGTATTTAACAAAAAACCTACACCCCTAGAAATTACATGTTAACCCTAAAAATTTAGAAGGCTCACAAATAGCCATAGACCTGACTATATCCCTTCAATCACCACGCTTAACCATAATTAGCCATGTATGCATTGACTCTTTGAATGAGACTTATCATACATGAACATCTAAAACAAATGACTAAACCACTCACCTGGTTGTATAGAGTTTAGGAGTAAATGATTATAACATAGATACCACACACAGGCTACAGAGGAACTCACCAAAATACTTTACTTAGAGCTCTATCTACTCTATCGATTCTTTTCTTTTAGTATTGGGACCTTCTCTCATTTCTTTAGCTAAATGACCACCTTCGGATGTACTAACATCTAGAGTATAATTCCTACAACCAAATAAGAGTTAGTTAGTTTTCGGAAGTATACGGGTCATGATGTAATATTGTTTTTATAATAAAGTATGGAAGTTCTTCGAGGATTGTACCCAATGGAGGTGAATACTAAATTAATAATAAGTCTGGCATTAATAGATCTCATTAGGATTTTAATTCAATTATATTAGATAAAACATAAAGTGAAGAGAAATTATTTTATAATAAAAATAAATAAATCTAAGCATGGAAGACTAACTTGATACAGAGGTCTTAACTAATTCCTATAACAGGTTATACTCAATCAATTAGTCGCTAACCTAGCAGGATCTCTCGATCTTCCACTAAACAAATGAGCCGGCAAGACCTACTTATCTCTTAACCTCACAATCCAGATTGGGGTAAAGGGTTCGTGGATAGGCAATACCAATTTTAGGTTTGTTCCCACCTAGATGACTTCCTAGGGCTGTCAGGCCTATGGCTTAAGTTCTTTCTATCCCAACCAGCTGACCCACTAAGAAACCCTACATAGAAATTAATTACTCCCACATTTACTTGCTAAGAAACCCTAGTTCGGCTATCATTTTTATGTTAAAGTTCATTGTGCAGACCAAAATGCCCTCAGCTCATTAATTCTTCACGTCAAGGTGATGTCGCAACATCCTCCTCCCTATGTCGACACTGGTGATAGTTTGCTTGGCTCAGGCTCAGATTCAGGGCTGTGTCGCGACATCATTTGGCTAGGTCACAACATCAAAGGCAGTCTTGTTATTTTGGGTATCCTACTTACTATGTTGTGAAATCGAACCTCCGTGTTGTAACAAGGCAACCAGTCTCATGTTCTCATACCTTTGAATGATGTCGTACACACTCACATAACACATTAGTCTTCCTTTTGGACTACTTTGGCCTCTAAAGTCATATAAATTTCTCAAATTACACTTTTTATTATTTGAGAACTAAAAGTGAAAAACTAAATAAAACATGATGGAATTGATTTTATTCAAGTTCCTTGCATACAAAAAATGGTTTAATCTGCTACAACGAATTGCGGTAGATCACTAAATAGAAAAAATTCTTTAATCATCAAAAATAAAAAAAAAAACTTAAGATATAATAAGAATCTATATACAGGTAAATGATTTCTAGTTAGGAATTTCCTTCCTACTCAATAGTTAAGGAAATCCTACCAATCTTGTTCTTAAGTTAGTCTCTATCTATCAGGTAAAACTTAAAGGAAGGATTAAGAATTTACCAGTAGGCAACTAGTAACAAAGTTCTCCTAACTTTATAGTTAATACCCTTGCTAGCAGCGAAGAACTTTCTTGGTTTCTTCAATGATAACAAAATCTGGTAGAGGAGATAAATCAGAAATCTTTTCTCTACAACCATACTATCTTATTTATAGCTAAAGCATATCCAAACCCAAATCAGGATTATCTCTAGTCATTACTTGTTCTCGCATGCTTCCACTAATTAATTGCAATCCTATAAGCCTCTACAAATGTCCTAATTATTGACACATATCCTCTACTAGGATGTTAGGTTACTTAAACGTGTCCTACAAGCCATCGATCTTAAAACACGATTGGTGATCTTTTTAGAGGGAAAGTCTGCCTAGTAAGGTATTCGCCCTTCTATAGCATGCTTATTAATAGGACTAGTACTTAAAAAAATTAGTGAAGTTCTTTATAGCTCTCTACCATGAAGTTACCACCCTCACCCATTCTATGTTTTGCAACTTAGGCTGTCTCCACTGTCGTAGTCTCTCAAATCGATCTGATTTGCATAACCAGGGTGTGACAACTCCCCCACCATAAAAATAAATTTCGTCCCCAAAATTTCGTACCAAAGAAAATATGTGGGTATTGTTCCCTTATGGTGCTTTTTCTTTCCAATGTAGCTTCTTCTACCTTATGGTTCCACCACAACACCTTGACTAAAGGAATCTATTTGTTTCGGAGCATCTTAATTTCCCTATCCAGGATACATACAGGCTCTTCTTCATATGACAAATTTGGTTCCACCTCCAACATTTCCACTTGAACCACATCAATAGGATCTAAGCGATACCTTTACAAAATTGACACATAGATATGTTGTGGATTTTGGATAGTTCTAGTGGAAGGGCTAAATGATATGCCATCAGCCTAATACACTCTAGTATCTTGTAATGACCAATAAATTGTGAGCTAAGTTTCCCCTTTAATCCAAAGCAAACGATCTTTTTCCAAAGTGAAACTTAAAGAATACTTTGTCACCAACTTCATAAGATATATCATTCCTCCTTTCTGTTCGCGTATGCCTTTTGGCCATCTTGAGCAGCCTTCAAGTGGTTTTTAATGGCCATTACTTTTTCTTCTGTCTCACAAACTAAGTTCGGCCCTACTAGCTTCCTCTCATTAAGCTCTATCCAACATATCGGTGACCTATATTTTCTCTCATATAATGCTTTAAAAAGTGACATGCCCAAGCTGACGTGATAACTATTCTTGTAGGTAAATTCAGCCAAAGGTAGATACTTCTCCAATTTATCCCAATGTCGATCACACAACTTCGAAACATATCTTTCAACACTTGGATCACTCTCTCCGTTTGCCCATCGATTTATGGATGGAAAGCAGTACTAAACCAGAGCTTGGTTCCTAGAGATATCTGTTACTATTTCCAAAACCTCAATGTAAATCTAGGATCTCGTTCAGACACAATTGTAGAGGTTATGCTGTGCAGGTGAACTATTTTTGGGATGTATAACTTTGCTAACTTTTCCAACTTGTAGTTTGCTCGTATTGCCACAAAATGATTTGATTTCATCAATCGATCTACAATCACCCAAACAATATTTTCCTTGGATGCACTAATAGGCAAACCCAAGACAAAATCCATCGTGATTCTATCTCACTTCCATTCCGAAGTTACCAATTAGCACAATTACTAAAAGGAACCTGATGTTCTACCTTGACCCTCTAGCAAGTTAGGCACTTCAGTACAAACTCCGATATCTTTACTTTCATTCCTAACCACTAAAATAGCTATTCCAAATCTGTATACATTTTTACACTTCAAAGATGAAGGGAATAGTGTCCTTGATGAGCTTCATCCAAAATTTCTTACCTCAACTTTTATTCGTTGGGGACATACAACCTTCCCATGAAGTGTAATTCACCTTCTTTACCTAGGCTAAAATTATTAGCACTCCCAAACTTAATGCACTCTTTTATTTATTCACATCGTCTGTCTCTTAGCTGTGACTCTAGGATTTGAGATAGGAACACGATTCATGCCCTTAACTTAGCGAGAATCGAATCATCACTCTCCAAACATACATTTGCTCTTAAAGAGGCTAAAGTTGTTACAATATTCCTGCTCAAGGCATCAGCAACCACATTCACTTTTCCTGGATGGTATTCAATGGTCAAGTCGTAATCCTTTAGTAGCTCGATCCATCTTCATTGACATATATTCAGCTCTATTTGAGAGAGCAAATACTTTTGGCTCTTACGATCGAATAATATAAGGCACTTCTACCCATAGTGATAATGCCTCTAAATCTTCAGAGGTAACACCATAACAACTAACTCCAAATCATGAGTTGGGTAGTTCCACTCATGCGATTTGAGTTGGCGTGACACGTAAGTAATCATCTTCCCTTTCTGCATGAGTACACACCCTAACCCATTCAAGGATGCATCCATAAATACAACATATTACACTCTTGATTTTTCTTGACTCAACACTAAAGCTTCAATCAACACTTTCTTCAACTCATCAAAACTACGCTGACATTCCTTAGTCCAATGGAACTTCACATCTTTCATTAGTAATCGTGTTAATGGCATCACTATTGTAGATAACCCTTTCACAAACCTCTTGTAATATATTTCCAATCCAAGGAAACTACGCACCTTAGTAACATTTTTCGGTAGATTCTAGTCAAGTACAACCTGTATCTTCTCGAGATCTACTTTGAATTCTTCACCAAAGTTTATGTGGCCTAAGAAATGGACTTCTCGAAGCCCAAAATCACACTTGATAAATTTAGCATACAACCTAATCTCTCGAAGGATACTTAGAACTATCTATAAGTGTTCCTTATGATCCTCTTCACTCTTTGAGTAGACCAAAATGTCATCTATGAGGACAATGACACAAAGATCTAGATAAGGCTAGAATACTTTATTCATTAGATCCATGAATACGGCTAGTGGGTTGATTAAACCAAAGGGCATTACCAAAAATTCATAACGACTATAGCAAGTACAGAACTTAGTCTTCTGAATATCATCCCATTTTATCTTCACCTAATAATATCTAGATCGTAGATAATATCTGAAAATACCTTAGCTCCACTAAGTTGTTCAAACAAGTCCTCAATCCTAAACAACAAGTACTTGTTCTTTATGATCACTTTGTTTAGTTGCCTATAATTGATACATAGCCAAAGGGTTCTATCGTTTTTCTTGATGAATAGTATTGGAACACCCCAAGGTGAACACTTGGTCTAGTAAACCCTTTGTCCAATTCTTGCAACTAAGTTTTCAACTCTTTTAACTCCACTAGGGTCATTCTATAAGTCACACTTGATATGGGAGCAATTTTTGGTGTCACATCAGTAGAGAATCTCATATTTCTGTTCAGTAAAATCCTTGGTAATTCTTCTAGAAAGGCATTGGGAAATTCATTCACAATTGGTACTCATATGGAGTCTCCCCTCACCGTATTAGAATCTAAGATATATGCCAAATAAGATTCTTCACCCTTAACCAACAACTTCTGGGCTAAAATTGCAGAAACTAAAATGTTCCTAACATCCCGCTTTTTCCAGAGACAAACATATTATCACCATTAACGATTATTAACCATACCCCTCGGGACTTGCACTCAACTACAGCACTATGCCTAGTCTGCCAATCTAGTCCCAATATAACGTCGAACTCATGAATATATCCACCAGAAACATATATCCACTATAACTTAGTGAACAATCCTTTACCACTATGTTCACTACGGTACTTTGGCCTAGGGGGTTGGTAGCTAACATACTGACCTCTTTGGGGGTAACTCTGAGACTCCGCCCAATCACAATTGAATTCTAAAACTCATACATTTGAATAAAAAGATAAAGCATTCTTCTTAAGCCCACTGTAATTTCTTACCACCAACTACAAAATTCAAATTATTAGAAATAAAATATAGCTTTATAAATAGAGGTGTGCATAGGCCAGGCCAAGCTAGGTTCGGGCCAGGCTCAACTAAAAATTTAGGCCCATTTGCTAGACCCGGGCCCGGCCCGACCCAAAAAATGGGCCTAAAAGTTTTCCCAAGCCCAACTCGGATAAGAATGTTAAAACACAGTCCGACCCTATTACCCATATTAATTTTATATTATTTTTATATAATTTTAAAATATATATAATACATCAAAATACTAAAAACATTAAAATAAATATTTCAACAAATTGAAAATAAATTTTAATAAATATGTATACTTAGATAACACTAAGATAGATGCAATTTAACAAGCAAATGCCTCTAAAATAATAACATAATTAACAAATGTCTTTAAAATAATAACAAAATTTACAATAAAATAAGTTTTATACAATATCCAAACAATAACAACAAATAGTAGCAACATAATAGTAAAATGGTAGCAAAATAGGGAGAAAATAATAAGAAAATAATATTAAAAAACAAAAAAAAATTGTCCTTTAGTGAATTTGGCCCCGGGCCAAAAATGCCTTACCTGAAGCCCAGCCCATTTTTTAAACGGGCCTTATTTTTTTATCCAAGCCCATTTTTTGGGACTATATTTTTGCCCAAACCCTCCTACATTTCGAGCGAGCCTTCGGGCTAGGCCGGGTGGCCCGACCCATGAACAAGTCTACTTGTAAACTAGTCCATATAAAGAAATGTTATCATAACAAACATTGAATAATAGTGACAAATCCTACCATAATCTACAAAATCTGGACAAATGGGTTTTTTAACAATTGTTGAATTAATTTAAAAAAATCTTCAAGCTAGCCATGAAATACGTAGTATTCCAGCTTAGCCATTAAATTGTCTTATCTCCCTCAATATATAAGCGATTTATTAGCAAATTCATTAAAGCAACCTAACCTCTTCTTCAACCCCTATTAAATAGATAGAGAGTGTAAAAGGAAGAAGGATAGGTCGCCAAACAAAAACCATTGAAGTCAAAAAGACTTAGACATGCATGGATTTCCAGTGAAAATTCATGTAGTCAATGTACCTCGTCAGGGAATGGCCACACCATTGGCTCTGTGACAGCCCTAAATTGACCCTAGTCGAAAAGTGGTTTCGGGACCGCTAAACCGAGTCATCGAAGTATTTGAATATGATATTTATTGTCTAAAATATGTGAATATGAATGTGTGAAAGTTTTAAGCTTCGATTTAGTCGATTGCATGTGAATTTAATTAATAGGACTTATGTGTGGCACTTTTAAAAGGTGATAGGTTAATCTATAAGGACCTATTAATGCATGTTATATAAATGAGGGGTTTGCATGTCAAATTTCCATTTATAATAGCTAGTGGCCGGCCATGGTATGGGTCATGAATGATAATATGTATTTTCTATTAGCATTATTAGTTTACAAAATAAAATAAGGAATTAAGAATAATAAAACATGTGGTAATGGGAGGAGAAACCAAAGTTGTCATCTTTGCTCCTCATTGCCGTGACTAGAAGAGAAAAAGCTTGGAAAAAAATCAGCTATGGTGGTTAGCTAAATCAAGGTAAGTTCAAGGATGATTCTTGGATTTCTAGCATTTTTTTTTTTTGAGTTAGTCATTAAGCTCTTTGCTTAACTCATGACCAAACTTGAAATGGTAGGGTGTCTTGAGCATTCGGAAATATGGTTGTTGTTCATGTTATTTGGATGAAAAAAAAAATTGGTAGTTAGATGGAGAGGATATGATTTTGGATATTATTGGGCAATGTATGTGCTTTGAATTGAAGGAATGGAGAGGATGCTTTAATTGTGTTATGAACAATTATATGTTAAATTAAGGTTTGCTAAGCTAGCTATTAAGGTGATTTTGGAAAATCGCCATAAATTTGAAGAGTCTAGTTTCTTAGAAAAGAAACCATAAAAACAAAAGAGTTACCGATCTTGAGATATTTGAAGTATTGTGGGGCTGAGTCAAAATGACTACTAGATTCCCTGTTCTGTATTTATAAAATAAGTATAAATTGTACAAAAATGGCCCTAAGATAAAATTTATATGCTTAGACTCCTTAATGAGTCTAGTTTCAAATGAAATAAACGAGAACATATTTTGAATTATGTACAATGAGAAATTTGATTCGTAGTGAAGAGTAGTCATTTAGTCAAATAGTGAAACAAGGTGAGCTTTAAGAAAAATCTGGTATTGTTGGGCTAAACTAAAATTTTGAAAATTTTATGGATAATAGATAAATGAGTCTTCTATCAAGAAAAATTTATGGCAATTGATTTGGAGTTTTGTAGCTCCAATTATAAAAACTTTAGTGATGTTGTTCAGAAGTCACTTATAAGGAAATTGTAATTATATTGTAAACATTAATGAAAATTTGCTAATGAATTAATTATTCATTTTATAAAGCTTACTATAAACTATATGTGTGAAAGTTGAATCCATATGTATTATATTCTGAAAGTAATGCTTGAATAGTCGATTAATGACTAGTTAAAATTTGTTGAACTTAAGCTCAAGAGCTTGGAGGATCAAAGTTGGATAAGGAAAGGAAAAAGTGATCGAATAGCCGTTGAAATCATTCGACAACATCCGAGGTAAGTCGTCGAGTAATGAAACTTAGTTTATGATTTGATTAAGTCATGACATACAAGCATAACAAATAAACGGTGATATAATGATTCTACTTGAATTATATATTGAGGTGATTAGTTTATGCCTATGACGGGTAGCCGAATGTGTATAGAGATCATGTTATAAAGCCAATCAAAATCATGCTCTTTGTATGTGGCTATTGAGCCGAAATTGGTAAGTGTGATAAGTGTCTTGTGTTTGAGCTTTAGTAATGAAAATGAAATATGGATGTGTCATGATTTATTGATATATGTGCATGGTTATTCGAATGATATCCGGGCTAAGTCCCGAAGGCATTTATGTTAGTGACTATATCCGGGCTAAGACCCGAAGGCATTTGTGCGAGTTGTTATATCCGGCTAAATCTCGAAGATACTTGGGTTTGGAAGTGAGCGATCTTGCTGTAATAATTTCAATTAATACGCTCGTAAAATCCCAACGATGAGGTATGTTTCGTATATGCATTGGAATAGTTGATTCCTTTTAAATAGTATTCGCCACCGATTAATAAGCTTCCTACTTTGGTTAAGTTGATCCCTTATGTATGAATATAAGGGTTGGAAATGTGAAGTAGGTATGATTTTGAGAATATGTATATGAAATTATCCGTTTAGTCATATGAATGCAATACTTGCTTGTGCCTAATTTCATTGCTCAAAACTTACTAAGCATTAAATGCTTATTCCGCTTTTTGATTCTCTGTTTTATAGATTTTGGTTCGTCACTATCGGACTCGGAGTGTCAAAGTCGAAGTCGCCCACACTATCAAAGCCCTTTTGGTACTCTTTTAGTTGAACTCGATAATGGCATGTATAGGGCTTCCTTTGTTGTTAGTCAAGTACTTTGGTATTGTATATATTTGGATAGCCATGCGAAAATGGCTTATATATTTTGAGCATAGCGTTATAATCATTTTGTATATATATGGTTATTGAGAGGTGTGGAATGCTTGGCAATGATTAGCCATTGGAATGGTTAATCACGATCATATTTTTGTGCTATGTATGTTAAAGGGCTAGTTGAATCATGGAAATTATGAAATAGGTAAAGTCTACCTTAAAAACAGATGCCAACAGCAGCAGTGATGTGAATTTGAAAAATCACTAAAAATAGTAGGAATAGAATTAAATAGTGAATAAATTATTTAATCGAACCTTGATGAGTCTATTTTCATATGGATGAAACGAAACGATCATATGAGTCGTAATTTAAGAGATGTTTAAGTTTTCGTGAAATAGGGCCAGAGCAATTTCTGGATCCACTGATCTGACTTTGGAAATTCACTATAAATTAACCAGAGATAATTAGAAGTCATGCCCTATATTTACAGATTCCTCTTCGAGTCTAGTTTTATTAGAAACAAATGACATAAGTATTAAAGCTCTGTACAGGGAGATATCTAAGTGGTAATGCATGAAGGTCAGAGTAGTTGAACTCTGAAACAGGGGAGACTTTAACTAATAAACTGTACTAATTGGCCCAACCAAAAATCCTAGAAAAACATTTGTAGATAGATATATGAGTCTAGTTTCAGGAAAAATTTACGGAATTGGTTTTCGAGCTTCGGAACTCGAGATATGATTTTTAAAGTTACTGTGATGCAGTTAACCAGCATGTCTGGAAATTTAAAAATGAACTGTGTAAGTAAATGAAATAAGTCCGTAAATACCTAGTGTTCGACTCCGGCAACGGTCTCGGGTACGGGGCGTTACAATTTTAATGGTATCAGAGCTACGGTTTAGTCGATTCTAAGACTACCGTGATACGTTTGGGTCTAGCTATACATGCCATTATGTGATTATTTGATAGTGTGGTGATTTCTGACAATTGAAAATGTGTTTATTTATAGTAATGGATCCCGATCCCAACCGAGCGGTAGCTGATGATCTTGAGAGTGTAGCGCCTGCTCCCGCACAATGGACGTCACCGGCGGACTCTCAACCTATTGCTAGTAATCCGAATGATGAAGCTAGACAAGCTTTCTATAGCGTGATGAATGATTGGTTCAACCAATACATTCGAACTAATACGGCTGTTCCACAACCCCCATTGCCGACTAATACAACCCCCGCACCTGCAATACCTCCGGTAACTGACCAAATAAGGTCAAATAAGCCTCCAGTTGATAGAATCCGAAAACACGGGGCTACTGAATTTAAAGCTACGGACAGCGACGATGCCAAGCAAGCTGAATTTTGGTTGGACAACACTATTCGGGTACTTGACAAACTATCTTGCACACCCGATGAATGCCTAAAGTGTGCTATCTCCTTGCTAAGTGATTCTGCCTACTATTGGTGGAATACGTTGATTTCTGTTGTGCCCAGAGAGCAAGTAACTTGGGAGTTTTTCCAAACCGAGTTTCAAAAAAAGTATATCAGTCAGAGATTCATTGATCAAAAATGGAAGGAATTTCTTGAACTTAAACAAGGTTCCATGTCGGTTACCGACTATGAACGAAAGTTTGTAAGGCTTAGCCGGTACGCGCGAGAATGCATTTCTTCAGAAGCTGTGATGTGTAAACATTTCGAAGATGGACTAAACGATGATATAAAGCTGTATGTTGGCATTTTAGAAATCCGAGAATTTGTGGTACTTGTCGAGCGAGCTTGCAAAGCCGAGGAGCTCAGTAAGGAGAAAAGAAAAGCTGATATGGGAGCAAAGGAGTTTCATAAGAGATCTTCGGGGAAGCCCTTTCAACAGTTATCGAAGAAATTTAGAGATGGTTTAGGCCGATGTAGAGACACTTCGGGCTTTTCTAGACGAGATCATGATCGACCCCTTGTGAGTGCACGAGTCACTTCGGTCGCCAGTGTTGGAAATGATTGTCGAGACGAATCTGAGTGTCGATTTGTGGTAAATGGCATTCAGGGAGTTGTAGATTCCATGACCGCTCCTGTTACAAGTGCGGATCAGCTGATCACTTTATTAAAGATTGCCCGAGATTGTCTGAACAAAATGTAAATCAGAGTGGGAAACCTGGTGCTACTACTTTGTTGGGTAGACCATCTAGAAATACGGCAATACTAGTGGCGGTCGAGAGGATCTAGAGATGCTACAACCAGATCTCGAGGCTCGTGCTCTGCTAGAGCTTATGCTATACGCAAGACGCCGAGGATGCTTCCTCTCCGGATGTTATTACCGGTACTTTTACTCTCTTTGATACTAATGTGATTGCTTTGATTGACCCCGGTTCTACTCATTCTTATATATGTGAAACCTTAACATCCAAAGAAGACTTTACTGTTGAGTCTCATCGAGTTCGGTGTCAAATCCCTTGGGTCGTTCGTGCTTGTCGACAAAGTGTGTAAGAAATGTCCCCTAGTAATCCGAGGTTCTGTTTCCTACCGATTTGATGCTTTTACCGCTTGATGAATTTGATGTTATCCTCGGTATGGATTGGTTGATCGTACATGATGCAATTGTAAATTGCAAAAGAAAACCATCGATTTGAGGTGTGTAAATAACGAGATAATCCGAGTTGAGTCTCATCGACTTGAATAGGTTGCCACCGTAATATCATCGATGTTGGCTCGTAAATATGTAAGAAAGGGGTGTGAAGCATACCTTGCGTATGTACTTGATGACAAAGAGTTAGAAAAGAAGCTGAATCTGCTTGGTGGTTTGTGAATATCTAGATGTTTTTCCCAAAGAATTACCAGGTTTACCGCCTGTTCGGGAGGTAGAGTTTGGCATCGAGCTTGTACCTGGGACTACACCGATTTCGATAGCTCCATATCATATGGCACCAACGGAATTAAAGGAATTGAAAGCTCAGTTGCAAGAGTTGATGGATAGAGGTTTCGTTCGACCAAGTTTCTCACCTTGGGGTTCACCAGTATTGTTTGTGAAAAGAAGGACGGAACCATGAGGTTGTGCATCGACTATCGTCACCGAATAAGGTGACAATAAAGAATAAATATCCGATACCGCGCATTGACGATTTGTTTGATCAACTAAAGGGAGCCTCGGTGTTTTCAAAGATAGATTTGAGATCGGGTTATTATCGATTCATGAATTCGAGATTCGGATATACCCAAAACAAATTTTCGAATCGAGATACGGTCACTACGAGTTCTTAGTGATGCCATTTGGGCTCACTAATGCCCCTGCGGTATTTATGGATCTGATGAATCGGGTCTTCAGACAGTATTTGGACCGGTTTGTAGTTGTGTTTATTGATGACATCTTGGTTTATTCAAGAGATGAAACCGAGCATGCTGAGCACCTGAGATTAGTGTTGCAGATTTTACGAGATAAGCAGTTATATGCTAAGTTCAGTAAGTGTGAGTTCTGGTTAAGAGAGGTGAGCTTCTTAGGTCATGTGGTATCCGCATCGGGTATTCGAGTTGATCCGAGCAAAATTTCAGCCATACTTTACTGGAAGCCCCCGAGAAATATTACTGAGGTTCGGAGCTTTTTGGGACTTGCCGGTTACTACAGACGGTTTGTAAAGGGTTTCTCGATGATAGCCACACCAATGACGAAGCTACTTGAAAAGATGTTAAGTTCGAATGGTCGAAAAATGTCGAAAAGTTTCGATCAACTAAAAACTTACTTGATCGAAGCTCGATGCTAGTGCAAATTTGAATCGAGCAAAGAGTTTGTCATTTACAAAGGACGTATCCTTACTTGGGCTGGATTGTGTATTGATGCAAGAAGGTCGAGTTGTAGCTTATGCGTCGAGACAATTGAAGCCACATGAGAAAAATTATCCAGCCCATGATCTCGAACTAGCTGCCATCGTATTCGCTTTGAAAATATGGCGACATTACTTATTTGGTGAGAAGTGCCATGTATATTCGGATCATAAAAGTCTCAAATATTTGATGACTCAAAGAGACTTGAATCTGTGACAAAGACGTTGGCTCGAGTTGTTAAAAGATTATGAGCTTGTCATTGACTATCACCCGGGAAAGGCTAATGTGGTTGCGGATGCTTTAAGTCATAAATCACTATTTTCTTTACGAGCGATGAATGTACACTTGTCTGTTCTATCCGACAATGTGTTAGTAGCGGAATTAAAGGCTAGACCATCGTTGATTCATCAAATTCGTGAAGCTCATAAAGTCGATGATGAATTAGTTGCAAAACGGGCTGAATGTGTTTCGAATATGGAATCAGAGTTTCAAATTGATGATGACAATTGTTTGAGGTTCAGAAGTCGTTTGTGTGTTCCAAGAAATTCGGAACTTATTTCGATGATTCTGAACGAAGCTCATTGTAGCCGAATATCAAGTCACCCGGGGAGTACGAAAATGTACAACGATCTGAGACGTCAGTTTTGGTGGCATGGTATGAAACGAGACATTTTCGATTTCGTTTCGAAGTGTTTAATATGCCAACAAGTGAAAGCGGAACATCAAGTGCCTACAAGTTTACTTCAGCCGATCATGATACCTGAATGGAAATGGGAACGAATCACGATGGACTTTGTATCTGGGTTACCATTGTCGGCGAGTAAGAAAGATGCAATTTGGGTTGTTGTTGATAGACTGACTAAGTCGGCTCATTTTATTCCCGTACGTACGGATATTCATTGGATAAACTAGCTGAATTGTATGTTTCTCAGATTGTGAGATTACACGGGGTACCCATTTCTATTGTGTCGGATAGAGATCCGAGATTCACCTCGCGATTTTGGAAGAAATTGCAAGAAGCTTTGGGTACCAAGTTGCATTTTAGCACCGCTTTTCATCCCCAAACCAATGGTTAATCCGAGCGGATAATTCAGATACTCGAGGATATGTTGAGATGTTGCATCCTTGAGTTTAGTGGTTCATGGGAACGGTATTTACCTTTGATCGAATTCGCTTACAACAATAGTTTTCAATCAAGTATTAAGATGGCACCTTACGAGGCTTTGTACGATCGTAAATGCCATACACCATTGTTTTGGACCGAGCTCGGTGAAAGTAAAATTTTCGGAGTTGATTTGATTAAAGATGCCGAGCGAAAGTAAAAATAATTCGTGAAAGTCCGAAGGCGAGATCGGATCGTCGAAGTCGACGCAGATTTGAAACGAAAAGACATTGAGTATCAGGTGGGAGATAAAGTGTTTCTTAAAGTTTCGCCTTGGAAAAAGATACTCAGATTTGGCCGTAAGGGCAAACTGAGTCCGAGGTTCATAGGGCCGTATGAAATATCCGAACGAGTTGGCCCAGTGGCATATAGATTGATTTTACCCCCTGACCTCGAGAAGATTCACAACGTTTTTCATGTTTCGATGCTTCGACGTTACAGATCCGACCCTTCGCACATAATAAATCCCTCCGAGGTTGAAATTCAAGCTGATATGAGTTATGAAGAAGAACTGATTCGTATCCTAGCTCGTGAAGTGAAAGAGTTGCGAAACAAAAGGGTTCCGTTAGTAAAGGTGTTATGGCTCAAACACGGGATCGAAGAAGATACTTGGGAAACCGAGAACTCTATGAAAGAACGATACCCAAACCTATTTACCGTAAGATTTTCGGGACAAAAATTTCTTAAGTGGGGAGAGTTGTGACAGCCCTAAATTGACCCTAGTCGGAAAGTGGTTTCGGACCGCTAAACCGAAGTCACCAAGTATTTGAATATGATATTTATTGTCTAAAATATGTGAATATGAATGTGTGAAAGTTTTAAGCTTGATTTAGTCGATTGCATGTGAATTTAATTAATAGGACTTATGTGTGGCACTTTTAAAAGGTGATAGGTTAATCTATAAGGACCTATTAATGCATGTTATATAAATGAGGGGTTTGCATGTCAAATTTCCATTTATAATAGCTAGTGGCCGCCATGGTATGGGTCATGAATGATAATATGTATTTTCTATTAGCATTATTAGTTTACAAAATAAAATAAGGAATTAAGAATAATAAAACATGTGGTAATGGGAGGAGAAACCAAAGTTGTCATCTTTGCTCCTCATTGTCGTGACTAGAAGAGAAAAGCTTGGAAAAATTCAGCTATGGTGGTTAGCTAAATCAAGGTAAGTTCAAGGATGATTCTTGGATTTCTAGCATTTTTTTTTGAGTTAGTCATTAAGCTCTTTGCTTAACCCATGACCAAACTTGAAATGGTAGGGTGTCTTGAGCATTCGGAAATATGGTTGTTGTTCATGTTATTTGGACGAAAAAAAAATTGGTAGTTAGATGGAGAGGATATGATTTTGGATATTATTGGGCAATGTATGTGCTTTGAATTGAAGGAATGGAGAGGATGCTTTAATTATGTTATGAACAATTATATGTTAAATTAAGGTTTGCTAAGCTAGCTATTAAGGTGATTTTGGAAAATCGCCATAAATTGTAGGAGTTGAGTTAGAGGCTGAATGAATTATGTCATTAAATCTTGAAGAGTCTAGTTTCTTAGAAAAGAAACCATAAAAACAAAAGAGTTACCAATCTTGAGATATTTGAAGTATTGTAGGGCTGAGGCAAAATGACTACTAGATTCCCTGTTCTGTTTTTATAAAATCAGTATAAATTGTACAAAAATGGCCCTAAGATAAAATTTATATGCTTAGACTCCTTAATGAGTCTAGTTTCAAATGAAATAAACGAGAACATATTTTGAATTCTGTACAATGAGAAATTTGATTCGTAGTGAAGAGTAGTCAATTTAGTCAAACAGTGAAACAAGGTGAGCTTTAAGAAAAATCTGGTATTGTTGGGCTAAACTAAAAATTTTGAAAATTTTATGGATAATAGATAAATGAGTCTTCTATCAAGAAAAATTTACGGCAATTGATTTGGAGTTTTGTATCTCCAGTTATAAAAAATTTAGTGACTGTTGTTCAGGAAGTCAGCTTATAAGGAAATTGTAATTATATTGTAAACATTAATGAAAATTTGCTAATGAATTAATTATTGATTTTTATAAAGCTTACTATAAACTATATGTGTGAAAGTCGAATCCATATGTATTATATTCTGAAAGTAATGCTTGAATTGTAACGCCCCCACGCCCGAGACTGTCACCGGAGTCGAGTATGAGGTGTTACTAAGCTTAGTTTAACATTTTTAGAACTTTGGATTATTTGTTTCTACATTCACAGCTTTTAAGCTACTTGCATCACAGTCACAAGAAAAATCATATCTCTAGTTACGAAACTCAAAATCAAGATCCGTAAATTTTCCCTGAATCTAGACTCATATACCTATCTAATAATTTTTTTATAAAATTTTTGGTTGTGCCAATTAGTACAGTTTATTAGTTAAAGTTACCCCTGTTTCAGGACTTGGCTGGTCTGACCTCTGTTTACTACGAACCACATTTCTCTCTGTAAAAAATTCATATGACTATGAGGTTTGTTTCTCCTAAAACTAGACTCAATAAGGATTCTGAGGATATAAAATACACTACATAATTATATCTTTACAATTTATGGTGAATTTCTAAAGTAGGAACAGGGGATTCAGAAACTGCTATGAACCTGTTTCACTAAAATTCAAATATCTTCTAACATATAATTCCTTTACCTGTTTCATTTGTTTCATGTGAAACTAGACATAATAAGATTCAATTTTATATGTATTCCATCACCAAATTCAATTGCTATGATTTTTAGTAAATTTTCAAACTCACGTCAATGTTGCTGCAGTATTCTGTTTATGGCAAATTTCATCCCTCTTATGAGTTTTTATGCACTAAGTATCTTAATAATTTTCCTTAACATCAAACATAATCTAAACTTACCATTTTCATAATTTATCATTATCAAATATTTTCTCAACCATTCTATCACCATATCATAAAATCATTTACACAAAATAAGTATATTGGTATACATGTTATACTTAAATTTACAAGCCATTTACCAAAAATCTTCCTGATAGTGTGACTGAGCCTTCGACCTATCCCGACTCCTGAACTGGCTTGTCCAAAACTACAATGAGTAATAAGGAGGGAGTAAGCATAAATGCTTAGTAAGTTCATATGTAAATAATAAATAACATAACAAACAATCAAACTAATCAACATTAGCATATATCATCAACACACTTATCACATTTTTAATCATTTTCATCATCTTATTACCTTATCGTGGTTGTAATCAACACTCAACCCGAGGGTTAAATACATACCTGTCCAAAATATCCATTTCTCATCACTTACCAATACGTCTCTTTTCATCTCGAGTATTCCTCCATTTGAGTAAAACTTTACCGTTGAACACATCGAATATAATTCGGATACATGGATAATTTGCATATAAGTGCCACATATTCAATCAAGCAATCATGTAACCCGCCCATAAGCGAACTCGGACTCAACTCAACGAGCTCGGGCGTTCACATCCATAAGTGAACTCGGACTCAACTCAACGAGTTCGGATGCCTAGTTACATCTCACGAACTCGGACTCAACTCAACGAGTTCGGACATTCGCATCCATAAGTGAACACGGACTCAACTCAACGAGTTCGGATGCTCAACCATCCTAGTGACATGTCACTTGTATCCTAATCTATTCCTAAGGTTCAAACGGTATTTTTCTCGAACACTTATCCTTGCCGTCTTCCGTAGAATGCCGAAATCAATACTCGGTAATAATTATATTTAACAAGTAGCTCACATAATTTACATATTATTTGAAATTAACCACAAAGCATACATTTCATAATGAAATTCAGCATAACACATAATTAATATCAATAACTTAAAAATAACAATTATGCTACATTATTTACACATGAACTTACCTTGGTACCAAAATACAAAGATTTTGCAATTTAGTCCACAATCTTTTCTTTTCCTCGATTGAGGTCGATTCCACGTCTTTCTTGATCTAAAATAACACATTTAGCTCATTTAATACTCACATTATCAAATTAATCCTTAACTCAAATTTTGGCAAAATTACAATTTTGCACTTTTGCATATTTACATTTTTGCCCCTAGGCTCGGGATTAAACTTTATTCCTTATTCTTATATTTTACAACATGCTGATCACTTTTCTCTTCTATGGCAACATCAAATTCTCACTCTAGCATGTACTTGTGACTATTAGGTATTTTTACCGATTAAGCCCTTTTACTCGTTTTTGCTTAAAATCGAGTAGTACAAGTTGTCTAACATAATTTAAAACCCCATATTCTATCATAAAACATCAAAATACACAAATTTCACCTATGGGTATTTTTCCAAATACAAACCCTAGGTTGAATTATTGCTAACATAAGCTTAATCGAGCTACTAGGATTCCAAAAACGTAAAGAACATTAAAAACGGGGCTTGGAATCACTTACTATGGAGCTTGGAAGCTTGAAACAAACCCTAGCTATGGAGAACCCTTGAAATTTCGGCCTAATGAAGAAGATGGACAAAAATTGGCTTTTAATTTTGTTTTTAATTCATTTTAATAACTAAATGACCAAAATACCCTTACTACTAAACTTTCCAAAAATTCCTTCCATGTCCTAATTTTGTCCATGAACTTAAAATTGGTCAAATTTCTATTTAAGACCTCCTCATTAATATTCCAAAACAATTTCAAACTAAAAATTTCTAGAATGCAAGTTTTGCAACTTATTCGATTTAGTCCCTTCTTTCAATTTAAGCACTTTAGGCATAGAATTTCATCACGAAATTTTCACACAATCATGCAATCATATCATAATCATTAAAATAATTATAAAATAATTATTTCTATCTCGGATTTGTGGTCGCGAAACCACTATTCCGATTAGGCCCTAATTCGGGATATTACATGAATAGTCGATTAATGACTAGTTAAAATTTGTTGAACTTAAGCTCAAGAGCTTGGAGGATCAAAGTTGGATAAGGGAAAGGAAAAAGTGATCGAATAGCCGTTGAAATCATTCGACAACATCCGAGGTAAGTCGTCGAGTAATGAAACTTAGTTTATGATTTGATTAAGTCATGACGTACAAGCATAACAAATAAACGGTGATATAATGATTCTACTTGAATTATATATTGAGGTGATTAGTTTATGCCTATGACGGGTAGCCGAATGTGTATAGAGATCATGTTATAAAGCCAATCAAAATCATGCTCTTTGTATGTGGCTATTGAGCCGAAATTGGTAAGTGTGATAAGTGTCTTGTGTTTGAGCTTTAGTAATGAAAATGAAATATGGATGTGTCATGATTTATTGATATATGTGCATGGTTATTCGAATGATATCCGGGCTAAGCCCCGAAGGCATTTATGCTAGTGACTATATCCGGGCTAAGACCCGAAGGCATTTGTGCGAGTTGTTATATCCGCTAAATCTCAAGATACTTGGGTTTGGAAGTGAGCGATCTTGCTGTAATAATTTCAATTAATACGCTCGTAAAATCCCAACGATGAGGTATGTTTCGTATATGCATTAGAATAGTTGATTCCTTTTAAATAGTATTCGCTCATCGATTAATAAGCTTCCCTTTGGTTAAGTTGATCCCTTATGTATGAATATAAGGGTTGGAAATGTGAAGTAGGTATGATTTTGAGAATATGTGTATATGAAATTATCCGTTTAGTCATATGAATGCTATACTTGCTTGTGCCTAATTTCATTGCTCAAAACTTACTAAGCATTAAATGCTTATTCCGTTTCTTTGATTCTCTGCTTTATAGATTTTGGTTCGTCACCATCGGACTCGAGAGTGTCAAAGTCGAAGTCGCCCACACTATCAAAGCCCTTTTGGTACTCTTTTAGTTGAACTCTGATAATGGCATGTATAGGGCTGCCCTTTTGTTGTTAGTCAAGTACTTTGGTATTGTATATATTTGGATAGCCATGCGAAAATGGCTTATATATTTTGAGCATAGAGTTATAATCATTTTGTATATATATGGTTATTGAAAGGTGTGGAAATGCTTGGCAATGATTAGCCATTGGAATGGTTAATCACGATCATATTTTTGTGCTATGTATGTTAAAGGGCTAGTTGAATCGTGGAAATTATGAAATAGGTAAAGTCTACCTTAAAAACAGATGCCGACAGCAGCAGTGATGTGAATTTGAAAAATCACTAAAAATAGTAGGAATAGAATTGAATAGTGAATAAATTATTTAATCGAACCTTGATGAGTCTATTTTCATATGGATGAAATGAAACGATCATATGAGTCGTAATTTAAGATATGTTTAAGTTTTCGTGAAACAGGGCTAGAGCAATTTCTGGATCCCCTGATCTGACTTTGGAAATTCACTATAAATTAACCAGAGATAAGTAGAAGTCATGCCCTTTATGTACTGATTTCTCTTCGAGTCTAGTTTCATTAGAAATAAACGGAATAACTATTGAAGCCCTGTACAGGGAGATATCTAAGTGGTAATGCATGAAGGTCAGAGTAGTCGAACCCTGAAACAGGGGAGACTTTAACTAATAAAATGTACTAATTGGCCCAACCAAAAATCCTAGAAAAACATTTGTAGATAGAATTATGAGTCTAGTTTTAGGAAAAATTTACAGAATTGGTTTTCGAGCTTCGGAACTCGAGATATGATTTTTAAAGTGACTGTGATGCAGTTAACCAGCATGTCTGGAAATTTAAAAATGAACTGTGTAAGTAAATAAAATAAGTCCGTAAATACCTCGTGTTCGACTCCAGCAACGGTCTCGGGTACGGGGCGTTACAGGCTCATTGTTTTCCAGGCTATACACGATAACACCATCTTTAAAACTTCATTGAATGCTCAACTCTCTGATTTTTTTTCAATAACTCAAACCTCTTTTTTAGCTCGATTCTTGTAAAACTTCCATTAATAATCGATGCAAGTTTCACCTTATTCATTCATGGTGTCACACAAGTATTAGAGTATTCGTTGCACCATTGCGTGTGATGAGCACATCGCCAACTCATTGTGAAGCTACTATAGATGATAAAATCGACCTTGATTCTACGAAGATTGGTAAGCTCACTAACTTTCTTCCATAGTCCAAACCTCATTTTCTTGAGACTAGCTCTTCCACCACTATCATTTGCCATGGAAGTAAACTTTACCTTCTTTCTTCGATTGGTAATGAAGTGCTAGAAGATCTAGTCTCAAAAAAAGAAGTTAGGCATCTTGAAGAAAGCCAATGAGTTGACCACTCTTTACAGTGTCAATGTTGGTTTCATAATCCATGCCCAGATTACAAGTCAGAGGTGCAACCGTCACATGCTATGGAGTAATAAAAGGTGCAGTCATCAGTTGGTTTAAAATTACAATTTTTTGTGGCAAATTAAATCCTTTTTAACATTTCGTGACCTTATTTTCTAGCCGTTATGTATTGTTTTAGTGTATTTTCTATTTTAGCATGGTTTTTGTTAAAACTAATAAAATAAGAATTTTTGGAGTGCTTTATGACCTTGTAGGATAATTCGGGTATAAGGGAAGACTATCGTATTGAATAAGTGTGTAGGACATTAATCTAGGCCAACGAGTCGGTGGAACGCCTCCGATGTCGTGACACCAAGCTTTGTTGCTGCAACACCTACTCCAAACCCTCCAATGAAGCAGTCTACCACCAATGTCATGACACCAGTCATGTGATGTCTCGACACTAGCCATGGGATGTCACGACACCCAACCTAGACGAGGAAATGAGTATCTTTCCCACAATGTAGTGACATGAACTTGAAGATGTCACAACACCGCTGCGACGAGGCCAATTAATTCACTAAGGGTGTTTCTGTCTGCACAAATTAAATTGAACATGTTTAGTCATTTGTATTAAGCCTAATATGGTCATTTAAATAAGAACTCTATAAATAGAAATGCTCTGGACATTAAAAGAGACTATTTCTCTTCATTTTAGTTTACTTTTTAAATTAGGTTTTTCATTATTAGTAAACTTTCAACTTTAGTTTTAGTTTTAGTTTGCTTATCCAATTGTTTGTGTTTTTTGATGGATTGCTAGGGAAAGCATTTGAACTCCAGTCTATAAGTCAATTACACTATATCCTTATTCATTCTTAACCATTAAACCAATAGCTTATCCTTGAAATAATTTTACAACATTTGTTTTTACGACAAGGCATGACACTTTTTAAGGTTTGAAGCAAACTTTTCAAAATAATAAAAATGATGTGATGAAGGGGATTTGAACTTGGGTTTCATGGGAAATTTCACTATCACTGAACCATCAGATCAAAAACTTATTTTTTTAATAGTACAAAGATAACCCTAAAAGTCGAGGGCGTGACAACTCTCAGTTCACCAACCCAATTCTACTAACCCAATTTTTGGGATGTGACAACTACCATGTTTGCAAATTGTAATTTAACGAATATACACCTTAACTCAAATGGCTCACCAACTTTCTTAAGAAAGTGGATTTCTGCAATGCTCGGCCTTTTTTTTTTGTACAACAATGCCATAAACTAGCAAAGGAAAAAGTGGTGAGATTTGAATTTTATACTTGTTAAATGTTGTCCTTTAATATAAATGTTGTCCTTTAAAAGTTATTATGATTTTATGCATCAAAAATCAAAATAATTTCTTTCATTAATACCAAAATGAAAGCAAGTTAAATTCTACAAAAATTGAACTAAAACCAAATAACATGTTTATTCAGAATCATTTTGATTTTTTTTAAAAATTTTTAACCTTAGTTGCTTGAACTAATCAAATTAAATCTTGAATTCTAAAATTCATCCTATTTGAATGAAAACATTATGCATTACTCTTGAGTCTACTGTAATTTTTTACCATCAACCACAAAATTCAAATTATTCGAAGCAAAATATAGCCTTGTAAACTAGTACATATAAAGAAATGTTATCATAAAAAACATTGAATAATAGTGACAAATCCTACCATAATCTACAGAATCTGGACAAATGGAATTTTTAACCTATAATTGCTGAATTAATTTAAAAAATCTTCAAGCTAGCCGTGAAATACTTAGTTTTCCAGCTTAGACATTAAATCCCTTGTCTTATCTCCCTCAATATATAAACGATTCATTGGAAAATTCATTAAAGCAACCTAAACTCACTTCTTTAACCCTTATCAAATATATAGAGAGTGTAAAGGGAAGAAGGATATGTCCCCAAACAAAAACCATGAAAGTCAAAAGCATGGATTTTCAGTGAAAATTCATGTAGTCATTGTACCTCATCGGGCGATGGCCACACCATTGGCTCATTATTTTCCAGGCTATAAATGATAACACCATCTTGAAGATTTTCTTCAATAACTCGAACTTCTTTTTTTTTAAACCAATTCTTCTAAAACTTATATTGATAATCATGCAAGTTTCACTTTTTTCATTCATGGTTTCACACAAGTATTAGAGTAGTCGTTGCACCATTGCGTGTGATGAGCACATCGCCAACCTATTATGAAGTTGCTATAGATGATAAAATTGACCTTGATTCTCCGAAGATTGGTAAGCTCAGTAACTTTCTTCTATAGTCCAAACCTCATTTTCTTGATACTAGCTCTTCCACCGTGGTCATTTGCAATGGAAGCAAGCTTTACCTTCTTTCTTCAATTGGTAATGAAGTGCTAGAAGATCTAGTCTCAAAAAAAGAAGTTAGCCATCTTGAAGAAAGCCAATGAGTTGACCACTCTTTGTAATGTCAATGTCGGTTTCATAATCCATGCCCAGATTACAAGTCAGAGGTGCAATCGTCACATGCTATGGAGTAATAAAAGGTGCAGTCGTCAGTTGGTTTAAAATTACAATTTGTTGTGGCAAATTAAATCCTTTTTAACATTTCGTGACCTTATTTTCTAGTTGTTATGTATTGTTTTAGTGTATTTTCCATTTTAGTATGTTTTTGTTAAAAGTAATAAAATAAGAATTTTTAGAGTGTTTTATGACCTTGTAGGATAATTAGATGAGAAAAAGAAAAAACAAGACGTGAGGACGAATAGTACTTATAATAGGGGTAGACCACAGAAGAACCCGAGTAGTGGGGCTAGCAGTAGAGATGCCCCTAGAGATTCAGCTGTGAGGTTCGAAGGTCGTGTGCCTGCAAGGACTTATGCCATTCGCGCTCGCAAAAAGGCATCTTCACCAGATGTGATTACGGGTACTTTTTCTTTTCACGATATCTCTGTTATTGCCTTAATTGATCCAGGGTCTACTCATTCCTATGTATGCATGAAATTAGTACCCAGTATGAATATGTCTATTGAGTCCACCGAATTTGTGATAAAAGTGTCAAACCCATTAGGCAGGCATGTGATAATTGATAAAGTGTGTAGAAATTGCCTTTTGATGGTTAGAGGTTATTGTTTTCCGGCTAACCTCATGCTATTACCGTTTGATAAATTTGACCTAATTCTTGTCGTGGATTGGTTAACTGCTCATGATATGATAGTGAATTGTGGTAGTAAGTTCATTGAAATGAAATGTGAGAATAGGGATATTATTCAAGTTGAATCAGGTGAACCGGATAACTCATCAGTACTGATCTCGGCTTTGACTGCCGAGAAATATTTGAAAAAAGGGTATGAGTCCTACCTAGCATTTGTGTTGAACACCAAAGAGTCTGAAGTGAAAATTGAGACAGTGCTTATAGTACGTGAGTTCACAGATGTGTTTCCAGACGGCTTCTACGTGATCCAAATGTCCCTGTACATGAAAGATATGTTTTGTAGGCCAATTAGGAGTCTTTTTCCTAGTTGAACTTTAAGTACTTCAATGATAGTTTAGGCACATATTCCAATTTTAGCCTATATAAAGGTTATTATAATCAGTTTAAACACATAATTTGAAAGGATTGATTCTTAAGTTTTTATTTCGTTCTTATTTTTTACTTAGTTTATTTTATGTTCCTGTAATTGAAAGATCCTATTCCAAAGTGAAACTTTCGCAAGCGAAGATTGTTTAGGAGCCACGCTTTCATTGATAAATCCACGAGCATCTCTTTTCTTTATTCTATTCTTTATATTTCTCTCTTTAACATTATTAATTGAATGTTTGTCTAAAGATTAGAATCATTTTATGCTTTATACATAGTTCGCATGTTTTGACTATTTTAATTTAATCAATTGATTGACAGTAGAGTTTGATTTGGATTGGTTGGATCTAGTTGAGTGCAATTAGACCCTAGGATTGACGACCCTAAAAAGTTATCTGTGTAGGAATTAACCCGAAATCGGTATTGCCTACCAAGCATCAATTAACAGATCAGTGATTAGGGAAGGAAGAACTTAAACCCTAGGCATGACGACCATAGGAAGTCATATAGGAATTAATTAACCCGAAATTGGTATTTTCTATCTGTGAAAACCTTACTCTACCCCGATCTTAACTGTGTCATCAAGAAGTGAGTAGTTCTTACCGACTAGTGAGGTTAGTAGAAGACTGAGAAGCCCTGCTAGGTTAATTAGTAACAAACTATTTAGAACTCTACATCAATAGTTGATCAAGTAAAACAATTAGATCTAGGCTAAAGGAACTCGCATAGTCGAAACAAGGCATAGGAGAAACTGGTACATGAACTTAGGAGTAGATTTAGATTTAATTCAATTTATTTGGTCATTATTATTATCATTTCACTTCCAAATTAACACTACTAATTCATAGATTGATTAGATTAGTTGTTACTTTCGGTAATTAACTTAATAGCAGTTTTCCCAAACTAAAATTCCTAAGGTACAATCATTGGAATACTTACCAAGTGTTTTGTTGTAAACAAACTATATTACAATCTGACCCATAAACTTGCAAACACAATCTTAATTCATATCTTCTAGTTGTAATATTAACACTCTGAACATTAGTACATCTGAAGGCGGTCAGCCTACCAAAGGCTACACAAACAGATCTCCTCATCTCCATCACCTCATATCAATTCATATCATATCATACATATCAGAAGCAGATGGTAGTGGCTTAAGTATGAAGAATGATGCTTACTTTATATCACAAACAAATTAAACTTAAACTAAAGACTTTGGATAACCATTATCCACACTACACCATACAACATCTGTCATCCATTACAAATGAGGAATACTTACCTTACATGAATTATAAAATAAAGAAAAGTACAACACATGGAAATAAAAAGGAACTTACCAGAAATTGTAGCACAAATCCATAAAGTAGGTTTTTTGTCTTTATCACTTGGACCTTCATTAACTTCTTAAGCTAAAATAAAGATAATTAATCATATCAGATCATTAATTGATCAAATCTGATCATGCATGCAAAAATCAACAACGCTCAATCCAGAATTAAAAAGTTTCTTTCCTCACACGTTATTCTAACATCTATGCATGCAGAACGAGAAACATGTAAATAACTTAGAGGGTAACCTAGGGCATCAGTAATTACCAGTGAGCTGGTACTAACGTAGAAGTTAGCTGAATACTGTGAACCTTACTTCAAACTGGTTTTCTAAACTTAGGTTTTTAAATATTTTTTAGAGGAAATCAAGGAACAAGAAGAAAACATAAGAGTATTTAGAAAGACCACTGCTATCCTTATATACTTAAGCTTGGAGACAAAGATTAATGGAAAATTAGATAATTCCACTAACAATAATTTAAATATTATCATAAAATTAGATAATTCAGGTTTCTTGGTTCCCGTGATTAAGTGCACTTAACATAATTTAAGTATTATTATCAACAGTAGTCTAGTTCCTTTCTAACTAAATCTCAACTTAGCTAACCAAATTACCATACTTAAATACTAAACATTTGGGTTGGGTGAATACTTAACAGAAGAGTTCGCCAAATCACAGAGCTCGCCAAACTAAGAGTTCTCCAAATGGTGCATTACACATAATTATATACTTAGCCAAGACAAACATTTTACTTGCTCATATATATCCTTATTTTTCCAACTATACGCCAAATAGTAACCAGATGCAGAGACTTCGTCGAGTAAGCTAATACAGTAGGTGGAAAAACTTAATAATATAGTAGATAGTCTCTGAGGTCACCCCCTGAAGACACTTGGCTATCCCATACTTGATGTAAAAAGGAGAAGCATAGGACGATAAGGGCATATTCCTATTGTTTTGAAAACCATCTTGAAGACACTTTTGAAAGTGATCTCAAGAGGGATCACCAATATCCCCTTCCAGTTTATCATTTTATGCTCGCATGAACCCCCAAGGACATCTTGTAAATGCGGGTGGTAATAGCATTTCCTAGTAGAATGGCGTGTCCACTCAATAGGAAAATCAATTGTCCTCTCAAACTTCAACTCTATGAAGATGTACTTGTTGTAGTCCACATTCATTGTTACCTCTTTGCCATAAAACAAGTTCTCTATCTAGGGAGAAGTTGTTCAAGAGGCAATCAAACAACCCAAGAAGCCTCTCTTCATTCATTTCCCGTAAGAAATACATATATCGAAACAATCGATGGGACTTCCATACTCATTGGTTATTTTGTTTCAACTTCTAAATGAAAGGAATTTTGATTTACATTACATACTAAAAATGCAAAGATACATTAAGAACAGGGGCGAAGCTAGAAAATTTTTTTAGGGGGCGAAATTAAATTGTAATTTTTATGATAGTAAAAATACAATTTCACCATTTGAATAATTTATATTTTTATAATTTTTAAATGATTAAATTAAAATTTTATCATTTTTAGGGGGGCAAAGTGTAATTTTACCTTTACTAATTTAAAATTTTAAAAATTTTAAAGGCCCTAAATAGAAAATTTTCTATTTTAGGGGGGATCGGGGCCCCTACCAGCCCCCTGAATTTGCCCCTAATCAAGACACAACACAAACTCATAAACAAAAAGTTTTTATTCCCTTCCATCTTTTAATTTTCAAAGTTTATTCTGTAAAGAATTACTGCAAAAATTCCTTATAGAACTTGATACTTTTGTTATTCCCCCACTCAATGTTCGATGAATTATTTTCATCAATACAAAATATTAACAATCATTAGATTTTATTGTATCATCGAAATTCATTTACCATTATTTCTTTTATAAACTGAAATATAAACGGGATGAATACAACTGTTCCATAAGTACATCTTTATCCAATGGAACTCATGAAAAAAAACAAAATATGGTGAAGAATATCATGTAGGATACTTAGTCTGTGAATTTGGCAGTTTGTTGCATGTTTCATTTCAGTAGAATTTTGTCAAACGAAAGGATTTAATGTTTGCACGGACAAATGCAACCGCCCGAAAGAGACAAGACATGCAAGAAAACCATCGGATTCTTCATCATAACTAAAGTCGCAAACAATTAATTTCTGGTGGACCTCAGCCTTCATCATTGTAGCCCAATATTAGGTCAGCTCACAAATAGTTAATTACGCTAACACTTGCTTTTGCTTTTCTCTTCTCTTCTCTTTTCTTTTTGTTAATGCCACAAACCACTAAGTTTGTATAGTATTAGAATTTGTATTATTAATTGTAACCAGTCTACTAGGTTTGAATTTTTTTTTTCTTTGATAGAGAAAAAGAACAATGTTAAATAATTCAAAACACTAAAACTTTCGAGTGTGGAGTTTAAAACTTAAATGAAGCAAGCAAGTGTCGAATTTTTTAGCTTTTGTGTTCTACGCTTCTATTTTGACATACAGTATATATACTGAATGTTGAATACAAAGTTAAAATAAAATAATAATAATAATAATAATAATAATAAGAGAACGGTGAGAAAATTTTGAATGGGGAAAAGGAAAATTTTAATAAATGGAAAAGAGGAATATAATGGAGCCGAGCAGACTTTTAATGCTTTTCCAGAAGTATAGCAAGAAAGAGAAGATACCAATCAAACAAAGATAAACAGTATGCAAAGTAGTAAATAAAGGGGTCATTGAATATGGACCCATGCCTGCAAGTGCCATTACTTTGCTCTCAAGACCAATCAACTCCCAAGTCCCCCCTTACAATTTGGTTGAGTGAATGAATTCAAGCTTAAAGCTTAATATTAAAACCCATTTCCTTGTTTCCTTGCATCGAAGGAAACAGCTTAGTTAAAGTGCTCTCTTTTGTCTCATGATTGAGTAGAGGAAGAGAAAAAAAAAAGACATGGGGAATTGTGTTACAGTTTACAAGAATAAAGATCCTGCAGACATTGATCTTAGTGCCCGAATTCAATCACCCATTAAGGAGAACAATGTTAGAAGGGAGCCCTCAATTGTTGGATACGATTCCAGGCTTCAGCCTTCATCTATGGAACAAGAAACTAGTTTACAAGAGATGGGTATGTTTCTAACTTGCCTTTCTTCATTCCTTTATCATCATGGGTTACCCTCACTTCAGGTTTTAAATTACTGCATTTGTTTGATCTCATTTGTCAGATATATATAAAATAAAAGTTGGAAACTCTATTTGTTCTTGGGTCATTGGACTGACTGCAATCTGCTTGATTGATCGGGACAGTCCTTTACTATTTCGCTCAGAACCCTTTGGCTTTGGACCACTCACATTAGCCAAATTAGATATTTTGGTGTTTTTTCTCATTACAAACAAGGGAAACAGTGTTTATTCATGGCATCTTCCTATTTTTGTGTCTTTTTTCAGAGTTGAAAGTTACTGTCCTAACAGCTAACCAAGAAATAGAGGAGTGATATGAAGTTGAGAATCCCAAGTCCTCACCTACTTGTCCCTTTGCTCTTAAGTAAATACTCAAACAAGATTATCTTATGTAAATCATCTCTAATTTTGTCAGCAACTATAGTATGTTCTGTGATCTTTCAGTCAAATGGCCCTTTTTTTTCTTATTGTATACGTTATCACTGGAATATCAAATATTCTCCTGCAGGCACATGTTCCTAGAATAATGAACTATTTGAGGTTTACTCATTTTACAAGATATGCTGATGTATGAAGCAAAGTGTAATGGCATGATTAATCAAAAACCTAATTCAGTGCTGCATGATTAATCATGCATGCAATGGCAATTTCTTTGCAGGATTCAAGATGGTGTGGATATTTTGCTCCATAAATGCATTATGTAAAATTGGGTCATGTTTAGCATGTGTAATTAAGTGTGCCTATAATTTCTCTCCAGGTAACACAGAGGAGAGCTTTTTTGATTCACAACCTTCGTTAGAATCTGACTTTGAAGATTTCTTCAGTGCCAATGGTGGTGAGAGTCTCCCCTAACTATGTTTCCCCTCTATAGTTGAATCAAACATTGCATATGGATATGAAGTATGATCCTCAAAATATATGAAAAAACTACACACGCTCGTGTCAGACACTCACATTGGACTCTCACAGTCCGAGTAACATAGTGGCGGCAGGGTTTTTGTAAGTGGTTTTGAGTTGGAGTAATGCTTGTTTTCATACAGATTCCGCCTCTTCTTCGGGGAACAGTCCAAACCACCAGAAAAGCAACCATTCGATGGAGGGTGCGGTGGATGCACATGGGGAGTCTCCAACTGATACAAAGAAGCAACTAATCGAGTTATTTCGTGAGAGCTTGGATAGTGATGATGATGGAAACTCAGCTGCTGGAAGTAGTAAAGCGACACCATACAGGAGACACCTCCCAAGGAAAGACGTGAAAGCAGCGGAGTCTGCGCAGTGCTGCCTTCCAAGTTTGGTGCGGAACATGAGCTTTGGTGAAAGAAAGAAACGGCTACCAAGCCCTGCTGCCCAATATTAATGGATGGGTTGGATTTGGTAAGGTAAGCTACATATTTACTTTGTATAAATCTCTTCACAAGTTATCAAGATTAGCATGTTTGAAAAAGGTACAATCTTAAACAAACACTAGTTATTTACAACCACCACAATCCTATGCTTTTGTTACCCAAACTCGGGTGTAAATGTATTCTATAATGAAAAGTGAAAAGTTGAACTAATATTTACCCGTGGGGGCATTGATAGGGATATATATATATATACACTTCGATTGTTTGTATTTCTTTTTCTTCTCCCAACAATATCATTTTAAGATTTGAACCAATGCCTCTCTTTAAGGATACAATATTGCAATGTGTTTTACCATTGCACCTAACATTTATAGATGATTATTAAGGACATTAAATTAAATTATATAATAAATTATTAAACTATATGTAAATTTAAATTAAATTTATTTTTATTAAATTATAAGTAAGAATATATATATTTATATTAAAATTATATTTATTAAAAATACTTATCTATACTATTATTTAAGCACCTAATTGGGTTGGTATTACTAGTCAATCGAGCACCAACTTAGTTAGAAAAATTATAGAAATATCCTTTCGTAATTAAAATGAATTATATTATTTGATGGTATGTTAATCTTTTTATTTTAAAAAATCCAATAAAATTACGCATAAAGTGAGATTTGAGCCCATGCCAACTAAGTTATTAAAATCTTAAATTTACCAATCAAACATTTTTTATGTTATTTATACATTTTTATTTTAGGCTTAATGGTTTAAAAAGCCCTCAAACTTTTTTGAAAAATCAATTAAGCCCTTGCGACCTTTTTGCACCCAATTGAGCTCTTGAACTAACAAAATTGGCCAAATAGGCCCTGTGACTAACGTTGACCGTTACAGCACTAACGTGGCCGTTAACGGTGCTAACATATTCAAAACTTTTTTAAAAAAATTTCATTTTTTTTGGAATGACCTGGACATATGGTTAATGGTTGTTCAGTTAATTTGTTTCAAAGCTTAGGTTTTTTAATTAAAATATATAATTTTTATTTTATAAATTTTAAAACAATATTAAAATTTATAAAAATACTAAATAAATTTCAAAAAAATTAATTAAAAAATCATTTAAAAGTTAAGTCCAGAATGATTCTGGACAAATGGTTGTCCAGAGTCACTTTGAATCAAGACAAACATATGTTCAAATTCATTCAACACAATTTTTCTAAATTATATAAAGTTTAAAAATATTAAAATTAATTTTCTTTAAAAAATTATATGTGTATCAATATTTTAATTCTATTATTACCTTTTAGGATGTATAAAAATAAAATATTTATAAAATAAATATAAATAATTTTAATATTATTAATTGCAGGTATAAATTTTTTAATGTATGAATATATTGAATTACAAAAGTGTACCAGTTATTTTATTACATGTGTAGCCTAAAAAGTGTATCAGCCTAAAATGTTTAAATAATTGGATTTATTCATACATTAAAAAAAAACTGTACACATATGATTAATAAATTTAAAATTATTTATAGTTATTTATTTTATAAAAGATTATATTTTATATATCTTTTAGAGTACCGATAGAATTAAAACAATGATACACATCATTGAAATCTTAGAGCGTAGGAAATTCTCTCTATCGGCAACAGATTGAAAATATTTGGAGAACTTCAAACGGTGGATGGATTCCACGGAGCATGAATGTAGTGATGGTGGAGAAGTTGCAAATCGATTCACAAAAAAAGTACGCTTAAGAGAGACGGAGGAAGAGTCGAATGTTGTTATGGAATCGACACTGACTACAGAAAAGCCTCTTTCTTGGAAGGATCGATTCGTGGGAACTGGTATTCGAGCTAATAGGCAAACAGCAACATTGGATGATCTTCATGAGGGAGGAGATTTCGAGCTTTCGGAGGATGACGTTGTACGATCTATGATAGATGGAAATCCGTCGATCAATTTCTCTAAGCGTGTGATTCAGATCCTTATCAAGGGCATGGCACACACAGTGGTAATTAAGCTCCTAGGGAGAAATATTGAGTATTCCGCGCTCCAGAACGAAGTTTATTCTCTTTGGAAACCATCTCAATCGTTTCGCCTAATGGACGTTGAGAATGGTTATTTTTGGCTAAATTCAAGAATTCGGAGGACTTCGAGAAGGTCTTGTGTCAAGGCCCCTGGATTGTCTACGGGCAGTACCTAACACTTCAGCCATGAACCATGAATTTCAACCCTGCTCAACCTTACCCGAGCATGGTCACGGCGTGGATTCAGCTTCCTGGGTTGCTTGGACACATGTATAATCAAAAAATCATATGGGAAATCGGAGGGTTGATAGGGAAAGTCGCGAAACTAGATTTTAACACCGACACTGGGGTCAGGGGAAGATTCGCCAGAATGGTGGTGTATGTGAACCTTGATAGGGCACTGATTTCTTAGGTGTTAGTTAATGGAGTACTTCAGAAGATAGAATAGGAGTACCTGCCCACCGTTTGCTTTTCGTGCTGCCATTATGGGCATATGAAAGAAATTTGCCCTAAGGTGCAATTGGCAGAAAGAATCAGAGGGAAGCCCTTTGAGGGAAGGAGAATAGATGCAAGGTGCGGCTTCGAATACATATGATTCATTAAAAAAATATGGAAATTTGGGTCCTTGGATGTTAGTTGAAAGGAAAGGAAGACGCGCGACAAAGACTAGAAAGGATAACGACGGTAAAGTTCAGGGTGGGACGGTGAGCAGTTCATGATATCAGGCCTTGGAAACCCTAGGTGAAGAAAGAAACACTCCAGAACAAAGGGTTGACTTCAAGGCTGATGTGGGCCAAAGACGCCCAGGCCCTTCGCTCTTGGGCGCAGGTAAAGAAGGAGCTATGTCACAAATGGGCCTGCATCAGCATCCTACTGCTGGGGTCAGCCTGTCTCATAATGGAATAGGCCGAAACAGGGTAACTGCTAGATTTGGGCTGGAAAAGGAAGCAGGTCAAAAAGGAACTGGTCCTTTGATTCTGGACAAAGGAAAGGAAGTGGTTATACCACATAAAGGCCAGATTTAGCATGGGACCACTGCAGCAAGGCCGACAACAAGAGGATTAGGCCAAGTCAGCCTATTGAGGGAAATGGTCCTAACAAAGAAAAGACGGAAGGGTGTGGTGGATCCAGAGTAGAGAGGGCTAGCTGGGCATTGAAAGGCCCAAACAAGACAACACCTAGGGTTTACGAGGAGGAGGACTTGAACCTAGCAGATGACAGTGGAAATCTTAGAGGGCCACAATGTTCACCCGGACCGATGGAACTTGGAATTGATGAGCAGAGGGGCTGGAATATTGAAGATCGCGCGATGAGTATGGATTTTGTTGGGGAGCAATAGGGAGATGATTCAGGTAAAGAGGGTTCCGCGGAGACTGCCTTAGGTTCTCTTGTCCACCATAGCCACCGTTCAGATTTAGAGGGCATATAGGAAGAGTCGGTGCTCCCGACGGAAGGAATATTGGACTCGAAGAAGCATTTCATGGTGGTGTTTAAAGAGAACATACACCCAGGAAATATGGGGTTTTCGCAAATGGAAAATTAGGGACGAAATGACACAGAATAAAAAATGCTTCCCTGCGTGTTGGTGGGGGAAAACTTGGGGGTAACCGAAAAGGCAAGAAAATAAATAAATAAGGAAAAGGGTAGCCCTTTCTAAGGCCTTTTCCCCAAAAGCCCCATTAGTTGATTCAATTAATCACATATTTGAGCTCTTACAGACTCAATTTCAACAAGGGTTAGCAAATGAGGTTTCCAAAGAAGTGGGTAAGAGTCCATAAGGCCCGCAAGATGTATGAGGGTAATTGAGAGAAGTTTTTATTTTATCTTTATTTTATTTTCCATTAATAATGAATTCCAAATTATCTGTATTTACTTGGAACTGTTAAGGATGTGCAAATGTAAAGTTTTCTCGAATTTTCAAAGAATATAACCTGTAACACAAGCATGAGATTGTAAGCTTGTTGGAGCCAAGAGTCAGTGGAAGTAAAGCTAACGAAATAATTGTGAAACTTGGGTTTCAATACTCCCACCAAGTAGAAGCAATGGGATTTTTAGGGGTAATCTGGATTAGATGGAAGAATTTAGTCAACCTTGAAATTATCCAAAATCACTTTCAATTTTTCCTAACTCAAGTTTCTTTTGGGATTCCCAAGTAGGTCATTCTAATTGCTTTTATGTATAGCAGTTTAAATAGAGCAAGAAGAAGAGTGCTATGGGAAACAGTAAAAAGGACCATACTTACTACCATTGTCCCTTAGATGGCAGTTGGTGATTTTAATGTTATTCTTTTTGAGAACGATAAAAAAGAAAGAGGCGGTGTTGGGAGACAATGTCCTCACTTTGATGAATTTGTTGAGTCAAACAACCAACATGATTTTGGGTTTTGAGGGCCATCATTTACATGACAAAGAGGAGGGATCTTGGAAAGACTGGATCGAGCGTTGGGTAATATTGCTTGGATCCAAACCTTCCCAAAGTGCTTAGTAACACACCTTGTTAGAATTAAACTAGACCATCGACCTCTACTTCTCAATATTTTCCTAGAACTTAATCTTCAAGGAGGGCGCCCTTTTTGGTTTTTGGCCGGATGAACTCAACATTAAAGTTTCTTAAGCACTATTAATGATTTATGGAGGTATAGTGGGGACATGTAAGATACATTAAAAAATCTCACTGTTGGTCTCAAAGAATGGAATATTGATGTGCACAAGCGAAAATTATTACAATCTCTTGTTAGGACTCAACAAGAGATGGAAAGGTCAAACTCAAAATCGCTTTATAAGAGAGAAATGAAAACGAGGGGGGAGCTTGAAGAGGTACTTATTCATGAAGAAATGCTTTAGAAACAGAAATCAAGAAATATATTTGGGTTCAAATTTAGTAGTCCCACTATTTCACAAAAGAATTACCAATTCTACCTTACGATTTGTGGTTGAAAAGGTTAGAGAAAAGTTATGTAATTGGGATGCAAAACAACTCTCTATGGCAGGCAGATTCACCCTGGCACAGTCATTTCTTATCTCTATCCCGAACTGTTTTATGCAGTCCATGAAAATGTCGAAAGGGGTTTGTGACGAGATTGAAAGGCTGGCAAGGCAATTCATCTAGGGGTCTAATACAGGGAAACAAAAAATGGCATTAGTTGATTGAGGCTCTATATGTCAACATTGTACTTGTGGAGGCTTGGGCCTCCTACATTTGGAGGATCAAACCGCTTCTTTCCTATTAAAATTAGGATTTAACCTAGTTTCCAAAAAGAGTGCCTTATGGGTTCATATATTGCGGTCAAAATATGGAATGAAAGAAATAACTCCTGAAAGCATAATAAAAGGGAATTGCTCAGTTATTTGGAGATGAATTGTGAAAGTGTGGCCTTTATTAAAAAGAGAACGTATGTTGGTTTATTGATAAAGGAACTTTGGTCAGCTGTTAGGAAGGCCCTTGGATTCCAAGAATAGGACTACTAAAGAAACATATGTTCTCGATGGAGAATCCAAGACCAGATTGTTTAGTGAGAAATATGGTAACAAAAGAAGGTATATGGAATCTGGAGACACTTAGAGAACGGTTGTCTGAAGAAGTTGTTAAAAATATTGCAAACATCTCACCTTCAAATCTTCTAGCTTCCATCGACAACATATTTTGGGTACGCACATCAAATAGAGACTTTTTGGTTAAGAGTGCCTATCAAATGATAAAAAAAAACAGATGAAATGTGAAAGATACAAAGTGAAAAGCTATTTGAAAATATCAAGGATCGCATCGTGTTCGTATCATCCTATGGCTTGTTTATAAGCAATGTTTATTTAATAATCTTGAATGTGTTCGACGAGGTGTAGGCCAAAGCATGTCTTGCCCATCATGTCATTACAAAATTGAAGATATCATACATGTCCTTAGAGATTGCTCAATAGCTAGGGATGTCTGAAGGTATCTTGTACCAGGAAATTGCCAATCTCAATTCTTCTCTAGTAGTCTCTTAGACCGGATCAAGACAAATATGGGAAATTCTAGATGGTCACTGAGGATAGAAGTTGCAACACCTCAAGTTTTGAAAATGTGTTTTAGTGCTTGAGTGACACAAATCTATGTCTGCTTCAGTGGTTAAGTGTTCTGGGTGTGTGTGTGAGGTCCCAAGTTCAAGCCTTGCTTTTGGCAAAATTTGGCTTTTTTCTTGAAATAAGCCTTAACTTCTAGTCAGCAGGCTTATATTAAATTATTTGTAATTTCATATCAGAATGGGCTTACTAGTCTGCTGGTTAAGGTGTGTGATGGAGTGTGGGAGGTCTAGAGTTCAAATTACCGTGTAAGCAAGGGAATTTATTTTTACCTCGGTTGATTGGGAGTGTTTGAGTGGAGTTGAAATTCTGATGATAGTGGAAGTAATGGGCAGTTTTGGGAGATTGAGGGGTAGTGGGAGTGTTTTGTGGGATAGAGGAGTAATCTAAGGGATTTAGGGGTTATCTGCACATCAAGCTTTTATTTTAATTTTCTTTTTCTTTTTCTTGAAAATTTCTTTCTTTTCTGACGTTTTGTACTCCCCAGCATCCTGCCAAAATTTCAATTGCATTTTTCCCTCTTTTCCCTTCTTTTGTCTTTCTATCCATCTTGTTCTTCTGCAAAGTGATTTGCACTAGTACTGGTTCGGTAAGTCCTCTTTTCTTTTCCTTTGTAATCGTGTAACAATTGAGCATGAACCTAATTTTTTTGCAATTGATGGTGTAAGAGAAGACTTTGGCAGTAAGTTTCGCTCCGGTTGTTTTAGTGGTGGTAGCGTAGGTTTTCGTGGGTGGTAAGTCACGTTTCTGTTAAGTTATCATTTTTGAGTTCAGTTGTTAATCTACTAAATCGGTAATGGAAACTGTGGTTTTAGGTTGCAGAAGTCTCGGGTGTGTGTTTCTTCAGTGAATTGGTTTTAGATGTGTACTTGAAAACACAGAAAATGAGAAACGATGAAAGCCAAAAAATGGTTTTGTCGACGCCACACGGGCGTGTGGTCGCCCGTGTCAATAACGAAGCCAGGCCGTGCACGAAGGACACGAACGTGTGGTGGTTAGGTGAGGCCGTATGTGACACACGGGCTCGACTAACTGGGCCGTGTAGGCCATACGAGTGAACCACGCGGACGTGTGGGATTCTGGGCAAATTGGGCTGTGTGGGGTGTGGGCAGGCCACATGGCCATGTGAGCCCATTTTTCTAAAATGATCTGTAAGGTTTCACGAGTCGCCTAAGTCGATTGTAGACCTACTATAGGTTCGGTAAGCGTTACTTAGACCCCTAAATGAGTATTCTGACTGTCGGATTTCGGTACTGAGCATGAACTGTGATATCTAAATTGATTATATGATCTGATAAATTGCATATTAGTATATTATATTTGTATGTTGCATTGTACTGGGTTTGGGTTGATGTTTTGGAGGAAGTATTTTAAAAGGCTCTTAAGCCCCGATATCTGGTAGCTCAATTGCAATTATTTGATTATGTGTCGCATTCAGTACAGCATGGTGTGTAGAGATAGGTGGGTCGATTTTATCCTCACATAGTGTGCAAGGTTAGACGGAGTTGGTGTGTTGAGGCTGGTGGGTAGGACTCTGTTATTTTGTTCTATTCTGCATGTTATATCTGAGATGGGTTAAAACCCTAATTCATATCTAATTCTGTATCTAAGTGGGCTAAGGTCTACACTGATCCTGTAAAGGGCTCAGGGCTGGACTATATATAAATATATGACTAATTTCAGATATTGTGCTGTATGTTTTTCTATGGGGATTACACACTGAGTTTGCAAAAACTCACCCTTTTCTATTTAATCTGTTCAAGTAATCCCCAACGTTAAACGGATCAGTGCTGCGGAGGATTCGACAGTGACCACTACTTCTGCCTCACGATAAATTTATAGTTTTATGCTTATCATGGTTTTAATTTTTATTTGGGGAATTTTGATGTAATTATGGCCATTACAGGTTTTTGTTTAAATTTGGGTTTTGCAACATTTTATGGTTTTACTACTAGTAGTAGGAAAACTCAGGTTTTCAAAATAAACAAACGTTTTATCAAAATATTCACGACCACTCAACAATTTCGATAGCTTCTGCGTAGGTTAACGTTTTGAAAATGATAAACTAAATAGGTGACTCAGTTTGAAAACTAGTGTTAACATAATGTAGTGTTTCAAAACGAGAAATAAGGTGATAGCATCAATACAAATTCAAAAGCACTATCATGTGACATCACCAGATTTGGCCATAACGTCCAGGCCGGGTTTGGGGTGTTACATTTAGTGGTATTAGAGCTAGGTTACAAAATTCGACTGTGGATTTGGGTTTTAAGGTTGGTTTTAAAGCAATGATTTTAAATGGTTTGAAATATTTTGAGAATTAAGTATGTGGTATATCGAGTCACCGGCGTCGATCCAGTAAGTGTTCTGAAACTCTTTTTAGAATTGTCTGAAAATACTACTAGCATGTTTTAAACAGCCATAGGTAGTATACTGTACGGAAAACACTTTAGTTAGTGTAAACTGAAAACAGTAGTGAAACTAAAATTGTAGTTAGACTGCGATTTTCGAAAACAACTTGAAATTACTGATACTGTTCTGCATAAAACTTTTGGTTAATAAGTATCAAAACTATAATTGATGCATAAAACTGTTAATATAGATAAATTTTGAAATTTACAATGAGCGCACAAAGTATCCGCAGATGGAGTACCAGAGGTCGAGGTAGAAGCCATAGAATGGCTCAAGCTAGGTCCTTATCATCTGGAAATTTGCCTAATCTGGATACCAGCGAGACACCGGTATCACCTGCGATAAATATTGGGTCTCAAGATCGCATGGCTAGGGACAACACACTGTCCCAGGCTATGCTGAGGATATTAGAGAGGGTTGTTGGGCCCAACACCGGATCTGTGACCCGTGGGTATATTACAGAATGACTCCGGTCCAATGGGGCTGAGTTATTCAGGAGTGTCACTGGAGTCGCTCCTAACGTGGCCGAATATTGAATGGAGGCCACGGAAAGAATTATGGACGACCTGGACTTTATCGCTGAGCAGAAGTTTAAGGGGGCTATTTCGCTGTTTCGCGACGAAGCATACCAGTGGTGGCTGACGATTAAGGAAGGCACTCAGCTCGATCAATTAACTTGGGATTACTTTAAATCGACTTTTCGGAGTAAGTATGTGGGAGCCAGTTACATTGATTCTAAGATATGTGAATTCTTAAATCTCACTCAGGGAAATCGTACAATGACCGAGTATGAGGCTGAGTTTCTGAGACTGAGCTGTTATATGCGAGGCATGGTAGCGTCGGAATATGAGAGACGTGTCCGCTTCGAGGATGGCCTCAGAGACAGTTTGTGAGTTCTGATAGCTCCACAGAGGGAGCGTAAGTTTGCTACACTGGTTGAAAATGCAAAGATCGCTGAGGAGGTTAAGCGTGCTGAGTACCAAAATCGAGAGAGAGAAAATAATAAAAGGGAATCGGAGCCCTCTAGTTCTGTAATGAGACCTAAGAAAAAGTCAAATCTAATGGGCTGGTGAGAGTTGGGCCTCCTGTTGCACCTACTGGGGTGGCACTTTTTGGGCACTGTGGTAGACGCCATCCGGGTGAGTGTTGTAGGACTACTGAGGTGTGCTTAAGATGTGGGCCGATTCAGCACCGAGTTCAAAATTTTTTGTTGAGAACCGATCAGGTGCAAACTCCTATTTTTGGCATTGCACAGCCGCTGAGGGTAGTCCAGTAGCCACTTAGGGCCGAGGTCAGGCTAGGGGCAGTGATGACATGGGTCGAGGGCAGAGAGCACCGAGCAGAGGTGGTAGACCAACTAAGGTGAGGTAGCTTGCACTGGTTTACGCTCCTCATTGTCGTAAGGACTGAGATGCTCCGGACATCATCGCAGGTACGTTTTTAATTTTCGACGTACGCTACTTTGCACTAATAGACATAGGCTCTACACACTCATACGTAGCTAGTATTATGTCTAAAACCTTAAACATTTCGGTTGAGAGTACTTCTAGCGAGGTAACTATTGTGAGTCCGTTAGGACAGTCCATCCGGGTGAGTAAACTATTTAGAGACGTTTCGTTAGAGGTTCAAGGGATAGTATTTCTAGCTGATTTGATGGAGCTTCCATTTGGGGAGTTTGATTTGATTTGGGCATGGACTGGCTGGTTAAACATCGATTGAGTCTGGATTGTGCGACAAAAAGGATTGCCTTGAGGACCGAGAAGGACAACGAGGTAGTTGTGATTAGGGAGCGACGAGACTATCTGACTAATGTGATTTTTACATTGGTGGCAAAAAAGTTGGTTCAGAAAGGATGTGAGGCATTCTTAGCCTACATTAGTGTTATGGATTCTCGAGACTCTTCGGTTAAGGACATCAGAATTGTGAGGGACTTTCCAGGTGTTTTTCTTGATGAACTACTAGGTTTGCCTCCAAGCCGAGAAGTGGAATTTTGGATTGAGCTTATTCCGAGTACAACTCTGGTGTCTATCGCGCCCTATCTAATAGCACCGAAAGAGCTGACGGAACTTAAGGCTCAAATTTAGGAGTTGTTGGATCATGGGTTCATTCGTCCCAGTGTGTCTTCGTGGAGAGCACCGGTGCTATTTGTAAAAAAGAAAGATAGGATGATGAGGATGTGTATCGACTACCCACAACTAAACAAGCTAACAATTAAGAACAAGTACCTACTTTCGAGGATAGATGATCTATTCTAGCAGTTTAGAGGGCTTTTGTGTTCTCCAAGATTGACCTATGTTTAGGATACAATCAGTTGAGAGTTAAAGTGGCCTATGTGCATAAGACAACATTTAGGACTCGATATGGACATTACGAGTTCCTGATTATGCCTTTTCGATTGACTAATGCAGCAACAGTATTTATGGACTTGATGAATCGTGTGTTCCAGCCTTATCTGGACCAATTTGTGGCGGTATTCATCAATGATATTTTTTTGTATTCTAAGACTGAAGACGAGCACAATAAGCATCTCAGGGTGGTACTACAGACTCTTCGGGAGAAACAATTGTATGCGAAGTTCAGTAAGTGCTAGTTCTGGCTTCGAGAAGTAGCCTTTTTAGGTCATGTGGTTTCTGCTGAGGGGATTCATGTTGATCCTCGTAAGATTGAGGCTGTGTTGGATTGGAAACAGCCAAGAAATGTGTCTAAAATCCGTAGCTTTCTGGGGCTGGCAGGGTATTATCGACGTTTTGTGGAAGGGTTCTTCTTGATCGCAACTCCGATAACAAAGCTTCTGCATAAGGGAGTTCCTTTCGTTTGGACTGATGCACAGCAGGAGAGCTTTGATAAGCTCAAGACCGTTTTAACTCAGGCTCCTGTTCTGATACAACCTGAGCCTGGTAAAGATTTAGTGGTATACAGTGATGCATCGCATGTGGGTCTGGGTTGCATTCTGATGCAAGACAAAAAGGTGATTACTTATGCGTCTCGTCATCTCAAGACTCATGAGGCTAATTATCCAACGCACGATTTGGAATTGGCAGTGGTAGTCTTCGCTCTAAAAATCTAGAGGCACTACTTGTACGGTGAGAAGTGTACTATCTACATTGATAATAAGAGCCTCAAGTACCTCCTCACTCAGAATGAGTTAAATCTTAGGCAGCGTAGATGGGTGGAGCTGCTTAAAGATTATAATTGTACCATTGAGTACCATCTTGGTAAGGCCAATGTGGTGGCCGATGCGTTGAGCCGTAGAGTCATAACCGATCCGAGAGCGATATTTGCTTGACTTAGTCTATTCGACGATGGGAGTCTGTTGCAGAACTTTAGGTTAAACCGACATGGATTGATCAAATCAGAGATAAATAGTTGGGGATAAGTCTCTTGAGTTGTGTTCCTGTTAGGTTGAGAATGGGGCTATGAAAACACAAAAATTTACACACTTTTTCATATCCTTTTTAACTTAAATTTATGCGAATTCGGTTAAATTCTTGTCGAAAAATAATTAATTTTTATAAAATGATTAAAGTGCACTTAAAATATGAACATGTTGAATTTTAACTGATTTTATAATTATTTTTTATGAATTTTGGTTATTTTCGATAGATTTGCACAAATGGCGAAAAATAGCTCGGCAGACACTGCTAGAAGCACAAAACCAAGAAGCAATTTGAAGTATCGAGGCGAATTAATTTCCAACCTAAGACGATCTAAAATTATATTTTAATTCATAATATAATTAATTTTAATTTATATCCAAGTTAATTTGGATTAATAAATTATTATTAATTAATTATGAAAAAATGGTCCAATTGAACCAAATCGAGTGAACCGAATTGGCCAAGAAGAGGAAAGCCCAAAACCATCCAAGTACTGACCCAATTCAGCTCATTAGTTGATTATTTAAGCTGCAAAGAAGCCCTTGAAGACTTGTTAAAATTGCAAATCAGCCCCTCCACAATTAATGGCTTTGAAAATTTGCCCCAAGCCATATTTAGCAAAGTTGAAGCCATCAACTTTGCCACATAGATGGCCGGCCAAGGGGTGGCTTTTTGGCTACTACTTTTAGCAAATTTTAGCTGCCACATTCAGCTATAAAGACCCCATTGCCTGATCATTCAAGGCATCCCTCATTCATTCACATCTCTTATCTCCTCTCTCACTTTCTCCTCTTATTTTCCCATTCCAAGCCCTTGATCTCTTGTCGATTTCTCCTCTTGGAAAAAGGGGTATTCATCAGCCATTTTGGAGCAACATTGAAATGTTCATAGCAGCCTTGATCGGCGAGGACAATAGAGAATGAAGATAGAGCAAACTAGTCAAGCCATGGAGAAACACCGGATTTGATTCTTGTTCCCTATCTCTTTAATTTTTGTTGTTGTTATGATGAACATATCTATGAATATTTATGTTGTTGGAATGGTTAATTTAATCGGTTTAGCTTGAATTTAATTCGTGTTTGTTTGGTTGCATTTCATCTGCTTAAATTATTAAAATTGTGTTTATGCTGTTATAGACATCGGTAAAATGCTTGATTAAGTAAAATCATGCCTAAGTTATTCTTGCATTACGATTGTGAGGTAACTAATGAATTAATTATTTAAATGGATTGAAATTGTAATTAATTGACACAATACTTAATCAGTGCATGTTTATTCTTCTAAGGTAGCTGAAGGTTAAATTAGCAATGTATCTGGCGATACACTTGCCTTGCATAACTTGCAAGATTTTTGTGATTAAATTGTTTCGAGGTAAGAATACCTTGTTACCTCACATAGTCTTTTATATGCTCATTAGATTTAATTAATCGTTTGAATTGACATAGGAATATGCAAGAGAATAGTTCGATTTAATAAGTATGTATGTGCAATAACATGTTTGCTTATTAAAATTTGTTTAATTGTTTAAATTAACATAGGGATATGTTAAGAGATGAATAGATTTGTGTAGGTGAATATGTAACACCTCCTACCCATATTCGTTGCTGGAATAGGGTACGATGCATTACCGGAGTTTACGGATTAATTTTTTTTTTAAACTCAATATAACTCCTTTATAGATATCTAACCTTCCCTACAATTTTAAACCGAGACCAATCCATATCAACCAATCCAATTCAACATATTTTCAAGACAGATTCATGTACATTCATAAGATAACCTCATCACATACCAAAACCAGGATTTGTTAGCCATACCAATGGCTTACTTTACATTCATTACACCTTAACTTTTACTTTATTAACTTATACACGCCATTGATTTCCAAAATAAAGTTTCTTGATATACCAAAATATTGAGGTTGATAGTGTGATGCGTCTCCGACCGAATCCAACCTCCGAGCTCTTAACACTATAAAACAGGGGAAAAGGAAACAGGGTAAGCACTTTGTGCTTAGTAAGCTCATGTAACAAGAATTATACTTGCCTAATATTTTCAATACAATGCAATAAACATTCAAATATCCATTCAATGCATTATTACCCTAACATGCACAAACTCAACATTCAAGTTAGTCCAATAATTTCCATGGATCAATAATATATACAGTGATTGATGAGCTGATCAATACCATAATTTCCATTCCCTTGTTATTTTTCCATATTTATCCCATTAAATTTTTTGAAATTTCAATGGATTTTCAGAGGTATACTTTTAGCGTACAATTCCGGGTCCGTCAATTTATATTTATATGGGCACATTTCCATTTCAGAGAGCACACTCCCGCGAACTTCATCCTTACAGCGGGATTACCAGTCCAGACTAAATCCCCTATAATATAAACTCATAGAGTATTGTCGGGATTACCAGTCCAGGCTAAATCCCCTGCAACGACAATTACTCTAATGAGCTTGGATCTGAATTACCAGTCCAAGCTAAATTCAGACCCTAAGTCAGACTACTCATCCGGGCAAAATCCATTTTACACATATTCTTTGGGAGGGCTATATCAGGATAGGATCACCCGTCCGGGCTAGATCCTTTTCACCGTCAATCCTTGTTCGTATACAAAAATCTACTAATCCCGAACTTTTTCTTTTCCTCGATCTAGCTTTATATTTGAATTTTTTGGATCTAAATAAATAAATTTAATCATCAATTTAATACAATTCATCTTCATATGTAACATTCTCTACAATTCCACTGCTATTTATAGTTCATTCAAAGCTAGCTACTTGAGTCGTAGTCACTAAATTATTTATGTTTTAAACTACAGAACTCCAAATTAAGATCCGCTAATTTTCCCTAAAACTAGACTCACGTATCTTCTTACCATAAAATTTTCAGAATTTTTGGTATAACCAATAAGTACATTTTATTATTTAAAGTCACCCCTATTCTTCTATCTGATAGTTCAGACCCTTCTTCACTAAAAATTAATTATCTCCTCATACAAGATTCAAATGATGTTTCTGTTTATTTATCTTGAAAATGGACTCATTCAGGATTTTAAACATATAAATTTGAGCTCCTAATTATTTTATTCAATTTTTGATGATTTTTCAAAGTTAGAACAGGGGAACCCGAATTCATTCTGACTTGTCTCACAAAATTTATTATATCTCATGATTTACAATTCTATTGTTACACCGTTTCTTTTATGAGAAACTAGACTCAATAATCTTTAATTCCATATTTTTTTCATCTTCTAATTATATTTCCAAAATTTATGATGATTTTTCAAAGTTAACCTACTGCTGCTGTCCAAAACTGTTTTAGTGCAAGACGTTTATGACTATTTTTCCCCTAAGCTTTTAATAAATGATAATTTTGTCCCTACTCAATTAACCTCTCAATTGAGATGATTTTTATCAATTAAAACTTTATTTTTTATCAATTAAAACTTTATTCTATCACCTTAAACTATTTTATAACCTTTGGGAATCAGAATTTCAACACTAGATTTTAATTCCAAACTTTTTCACAATTAGGTCCTAAAAATCAATTTCTATTGAAATTACCTAATAAAATCATCTCATAAACAAATTAAAGCTTCAATTTCATGCTATTTCATCATAAAATTATAGCACTCAACCATGGCGACTTTCAATTTCATCCATGAAATAAAAAACTAATGAATTTAATAGTAGGACCTAGTTGTAAAAGTCTTAAAAACACAAAAATTATAAGAAATAGGCAAGGATTAACTCACTTGGTGCAAAGATTATGAAATACCAGCTTAAATAACCCCTCCTATGGCGTTTTGATTGATGAGAATGAAGAGAAATCATAAGAAATCTAGATATTTTCATACTAGTCCTAATTTCATTTAGTTAATTATGCAATATTTCAATTTTGCCCTTAAATCATCCATTTTCTTGCTGATTTCATGCCCTTGCCGTCCAGCCCAAATAAATTTTGAGTCTAATTGCCTTTTAAATCCTCTCTCATTAGACACTTAAGCTATTTAATCATCCTAGCCACTTTTACTCCTTTTCCAATTTAGTCATTTTCATTTAATTAACTACCCAAACATTAAAATTTCCTAACAGAATTTTAATACCACATTACTAAAATTTCATAAATATTTATAAAAATATTTCCAACTCAGTTTTACGAGATCGAGGCCTCGATACCTTATTTTTATCCAATTTCTTCAATAATTTCTTTTTCTAACTAACCACTAAATCGGTAAAATTTTTCTATCGATATTTTTATACAATTTTCCTATCATATCAATATTCATGCAAAAATATTAAAATAAATTTCTCTTTAAATCAGATTTGTGGTTACGAAACCACTGTTCCGATAACCTTGAATTTAGGCCATTACAGAATATGTTCATAAGTTAGGAAATTACCGAGTTGCCGTGAATTTATTCGTAACGGCATAAGCATGAGTTTAATAATTCTAAGTTAAAGAAATTTAATTAATCCAACACAATTATGTCATCTTGATTAAATCATATTTTGAAATTGTGCATTAGAACTTTTATTTTTATTTAGTTTAAAATATCATTTTTTGTTATCACCCTTTTCAAATATTTTATTTTTCTTCACCAAAGTGTTTAAAATAGCATTCATAAATAATTCTTTTCACAGTCCCTATGGGTACAATAACTCAAAATTTACTTGTCATTTTATTACTTGTTGCGATTGTGTACACTTGCACATTACTGTCGTTCTAAGTTTTTGGCGCCGTTGTCGGGGACTGTTTTAAAAAGTCATTATTTGTGAATTTGTTAGTTTTGCATTTTGGTTTAATTTTCTATTTAATTTTTAAATTAATTAATTTTTCTGTGATCATTTCAGGCATTTATGAGTATTGACCGAATTATTGACCTACTCCCTGTAGACCCTGAGATTGAACGAACTTTTCGAAAGTGAAGAAGACAAGCAAGTCAGAGAAGGACCGAAGAAATGAACTTTGAAAATCCAAATCAAAGAAAAGGAGCAAACCTTACTCAAAATCCTATCGTTATTGCTGATGATAGGGATAGAGCTTTAAGGCAGTATGCCGTGCTAGTATTTAATGATCTTAATCCGAGTATTAGGTGTAACACCCTGAAAATTTCTACAGTAAGATATTATCCTTAATATAGTAAAATAAGGAAATAAAGTGACAAGAAGAGGAAAATTAAGTTATGTCACTGGGAAGTATATTATGACATACTGATTCAAGAAAGGACTAAATTGTCAAAGTGAGAAAAGTTTTGTGGCCCAAGAGTAAATACTCAAAATTTGAGAGATTAAAGTGTAAATATGAAAAGTTAAAGGACTAATAGTGCAAATATTTTAAGGATGGAATGATCTAGAGACCAAAGAAAATTGATGAATTAGGACCAAATTGAATAGGTAAAGAATTATGAGGGACTAAATTGCAATTTTACTAAATTAAGTGATGACTCAAGAATGAAATTTTAAAAGATCATAAAAGGAAAAATGGTCAATTAGAAGAGAGAAATCTAGAAAGTAATGATGATGTTGGTGATATTTTATAATTATTTTATTAGATAATTATTATTTATTTAATTTTTTAATAAGATATTTTATTATTTTATTATTTTATTTAGTCTATATATATATATGTGTGTGTGTGAAAAAAAAAATACACACATACACCATCCATCATCTTTCCCATGGACTAACGTGAGAGGAAGAGAGAAAGAAAGAAAGTTTTACTTTCTTTACAATTTGGTCCTTATATAAAAAATTCTCCATTTTCACCCAAAAATCAAAAGAATTTCCATGGCTACCAGGAGAGAAAAATGTTAAGGAGACTATGGGAAGTTAGAATATCAAGTTGGATTCAAGAAAAGGAAGCTGAAGGAGAGAGAAAATCAAGTTAAAGATTGAAATCAATGGAACAAGGTAAGAACATCAAGATTTCAATACATTTTTAAGATTAATATTATTGAAAAAGCATGGAATTGATGTTAATGTAGAGTTTTCTTATATAAGAGAAAGTAATGAGAAATAGTGTAGAGAAAGAAAATAAGGGTGTTTTAAACATGGTAAATAAACATCTTGCACTAAAATAGTTTTGGACAGCAGCATTAGGCTAACTTTGAAAAATCACCGTAAATTGTGGAAATCGAATTAGAGGATGAAAAACATATGGAATTAAAGCTTATTGAGTTTAGTTTTTTATATGTTTAAAATCCTTAATGATTCTATTTTCAATAGAAACAAACTAGAGCATCATCCAAATCCTTTACAATGAGATAATTAATTTTTAGTAAAGAAGGGTCGGAACTGTCAGATAGCAGAATAAGGTTAACTTTAAAGAATAAACTGTACTTATTGGCTAAACAAAAAATTCTGAAAATTTTATGGTAAGAATATACATAAGTATAGTTTCATAGAAAATTAGTGGATCTTAATTTCGAGTTCTGTAGCTCAAGATATAAATAATTTAGTGACTATGACGCAAATGGACAGTTTTGAATATACATATAAGTAAATAATGAAATTATTGGTAATGTTACCTATAGCATGTTATATAAGTATAGGATGTGGAATGGAGAGGAGGAGGAGGACAATATGTATGAATATTCAGCTAGCATGGCCAATTTGCATGTTTTAGGCGCAGGGACTAAATTGAATAAAAGTAAAACTTTATGGGTAATTTTGTAAAAATGTTAGAAATGACCAATTTGCATGAAATTGATTATTTTATTATTTAAAATTGCAAAATTGAATGAAATTATTAACTTAGTTCAATATCGGGGAAAAACATGTTTTAAAGATTAAATTGAAAAGTGTTGAAATTATGGAAAATTATGATATTTTATAGAATTCATGGGTTGTTATCAATTTGTATGAGAATAACATCTGGAAATAAGGATTAAATTGCAAGAATTTTATTTTTTGAGCCTAAGGATGAAATCGTCATTAATTTAAAAGTTTAGGGGCAAAATGGTAATTTTGTTTAGAGCATTAATTGAATGTATTAGAACATGAAATAAATGAAAACGAAAATCAAATTTATTTATAAAGATCCGAATGACTCGAATACGAGAATTGAACGTAGAGAAGAAAAGATATCAGATTAATGAAATTATAAACATGAACAAGCAACGAGGTAAGTTAGTGTAACTTGAATTGTATTTTTAAATGCATGAAATATCGATATAATAAATCATCTGATTTATGTTTATGAAGAAATGGCAAGAGAATGATATTTATCATGACATGTAAATATATGATTATCTTTGATACGTTGATACAATGAAATTAAGTATATTGAGACGAGTAATAAATTCAAATAAAACATGTCGAGAAAAATAAGCACGTTCAAGGGACAATATGTTTGATTTTAATTGGTTTCAAATATGAACGTTAGATGAAATAAAATATCTGATAAATAAATCTGTAACTCCGATAATGCTCCGTAACTCTATTCCGGTGATGGATTCAGGTTAGGGGCGTTACATTAGGAGACCCAAAATTGAGGCACAACAGTTCGAGCTGAAGCCAGTCATGTTCCAGATGCTACAGATAGTGGGCCAATTCAGTGGATTGCTTACCGAGGATCCTCACCTACACTTAAGATTATTTATGGAGGTGAGTGATTCTTTCAAGTTAGCTGGAGTACCCGAAGATGCATTACAATTGAAGTTGTTCCCGTATTCGCTAAGGGACAGAGCTCGAGCCTAGTTGAACTCATTGCCACCAAACTCAATTTCCACATGGCAAGAGTTAGCAGAAAGATTCCTTATGAAGTATTTACCGCCTAGCAAGAATGCTAAGTTGAGGAACGAGATCACTGCTTTCCAACAAATGGATGACGAGTCCTTATATGAGGCATGGGAAAGGTATAAAGAATTATTACGAAAATGCCATCATCATGGAATCCCACATTGCATCCAAATTGAGACATTTTATAATGGTCTCAATGCTCACATGAGGATGGTAATGGACACTTCTGCTAACAGTGCTCTCATTTCTAAGTCTTATAATGAGGCTTATGAAAGCATTGAGAGGATTGCCAGCAACAATTGTCAATGGCCAACCAATCGAGCAGCGTTAGGAAGACGAGTTGCCAAAATACATGAAGTAGACGCTCTCACTTCACTCGCATCTCAGATGTCCTCAATAGCCTCAATGCTTAAAAATTTTACTACTAATGGGTCTAACAGTTTTACAGCACAGTCACCTAACCAATTTGAAAATATAGCTTGTGTCTATTGTGCGGAAGGACATTTGTTTGAAGAATATAGGACATTTGTTCGAAGAATATCCATCAAATCTAGAATCTATGTACTACATAAGTAACCAGAACCAAAATCAAGAAAGGCAAGGACTGCTATCTAATTTCTATAACCCATCGTGGAGAAACCACCCGAATTTTTCCTAGAGTAACCAAGGGGTTGGAATCAGTAATACTTACGCCCAACCTAGATCGACCCAACCACCTAGTTTTCCCCCAACAAGTTCAGAAACCAACCTAATCTGAACCATCCAATGGCTTAGAAAATTTGTTGAAGGCATACATGGCCAAGAATGATGCCTTAATCCAAAGCCAAGTAGCTACATTGAAAAACCTGGAAACTAAATGGGCTAGCTTGCAACTGAACTCAGGAACCGACCACAAAGTGCTTTACCTAGTGATATGGAGAATTTGAGGAATTCGGGGAAGGAGCATTGCAAAGCGTTGACATTGAGGAGTGGAAAAATAGTAGAGCCCAACACCATCGAAGCTGAAAAGGAGCAAGCTGATGCTCAAGATTCAGAGGAAGTTCAATCTAGTGTTGAAATTCCAATTTCACAAGAACCAGACTCTACAAAACCCGACAAGGTAATTTCAGAACCAGCTAATTCTGATAAACTAATAACTCCGTTAGATGCAGAATTGCCACAGAAGACGAATCAACCAGTTCCAGTAAAGAAACCACCACCACCCTACCCTCAAAGACTTCGAAAGCAGAAGCAGGAGATTTAATTTAAAAAGTTCCTAGACGTACTCAAGAACTTCATATCAACATCCCATTGGTTGAAGCACTTGAGAAAATGCCAAACTACATCAAATTCATGAAGGATATTCTGTCCAAAAAATAAAGACTTAGAGAATTTGAGAAGGTAGCTCTGACGAAGGAATGCAGTGCATATCTTTAAGACAAATTACCCCCAAAGTTGAAAGATCCTGAATGTTTTACCATACCTTGCAACATTGGAGCAACATATTGTGGTAAGGCATTATGTGACTTAGGTGCAAGTATTAACTTGATGCCTATGTCAATATTTAGAAAGTTGGGGATAGGTGAAGTTAGACCTACTACGATTACACTTCAATTAGTGGATCAATCCTTAGCACATCTAGAAGGAAAAATCGAGGATGTATTGGTATGTATAGATAAATTTTTCTTCCCTGCTGATTTTGTTATTCTAGACTTTGAAGCAGATAAAGAAGTGTCAATTATCTTAGAAAGACCATTCTTACCAACCAGAAGAACCCTTATTGATGTGCAAAAGTGCGAGCTTACTATGCGTGTTTAGGATGATTAGGTAACATTTAACATTTTTAAATCTATGCGATTTCCTAACACAATTGATGATTATTTTACAGTATCTAATTTAAAGGATTTAATAGTAGAGAAGGAGCTCAACTTCGTTGAGGATCCGTTGGAACAAATTTTGACATTAGATCCTCCGAATGATGAAGAGGAGGATGAATACTTGCGTTGTTAGAAGCTAATCAAAAGGGATTTAATTTTCAATCCCGTTTTGAATATTTGGAATTAGAGAAAAGGGATTATCCACAGCCAAAAGCGTCAATCGAGGAGCCACCTAAATTAGAACTAAAGGTACTTCCCTCACATCTAAAATATGTTTATTTAGGTAACGCTTCTACTCTGCCTGTGATTGTTTCAGCAGAATTAACTAGTGAGCAAGAAGAGAAACTCATCCTGGTGTTGAAACAATTCAAGAAGGCTATCGGATGGACCATAGCAGATATTCGTGGAATTAGTCCATCTGTATGCATGCACAAGATTATCCTAGAAGATGGCAAAAAAGGGACGATCGATGGACAACGAAGACTGAAGCCCATCATGAAGGACGTAGTCAAGAAAGAAATCATCAAGTGGTTAGATGTAGGTATAATCTACCCCATCTCAGACAGTTCATGGGTAAGTCCGGTCCAGTGCGTGCCAAAGAAAATAGGTATCATGGTCATTGAAAATGAGAATAATGAGTTGATACCAACTAGAACGACTACAGGATAGAGAATTTACATCGATTACCAGAAGCTGAACAAGGCGACTAGGAAAGATCACTTTCCTTTTTCATTTTTGGATCAGATGCTGGATAGACTCACAAGGCGAGACTATTACTATTTTCTCGATAGATACTCAAGGTATAATTAGATTACAGTAGCACCAGAAGATCAACACAAGACAACATTCACTTGCACATACAGTACATTTGCATTTAGACACATGCCATTTGGTTTATGTAATGCGCCTGCTACATTTCGAAGATATATGATGTCTATTTTTACTGACATGGTTGAAAAGTATTTGGAAGTTTTTATGGATGATTTTTGAGTATTTGGAGATACTTATGATGATTTCTTAGCCAATCTAGCGAAGGTACTAAGGCGATGCGAAGAAACAAACTTGGTACTCAGCTGGGAAAAGTGCCATTTCATGGTACGAGAAGAGATTGTTCTAGGGCATTGGATAACAAGACATGTAATAGAGGTTGATAAAGCAAAGGTAGATGTTATTGAGAAACTCCCACCTCGAACATCTATAAAGGGTGTTAGGAGCTTTTTGGGCCACACTGGTTTCTATCGAAGATTCATCAAGGACTTCTCCAAATTTGCTAAACCTTTATGCAAATTATTGGAGAAGGACACAATGTTCAAATTTAATGAAGAGTGTTTAAGAGCTTTTAAAGATTTGAAGAGTCGATTAGTTACGGCATTTATAATCGTCACACCAAACTAGGATTTGCCATTTAAATTGATGTGTGACATAAGTGACTTTGCGATAGGGGCTGTTATGGGTCAGCGAAGGAACAAATTTTTTCATCCCATCTACTATGCAAGTCGAACTCTGACAGGAGCTCAACTGAATTATACGGTAACAGAGAAAGAGTTACTTGCTATTGTGTTTTCTTTTGACAAGTTTCGATCTTATCTTGTAGGTACCAAGGTGACTGTCTATACAGATCACTCAGCAATTAAGTATTACTTTTCAAGAAAGACACTAAGCCGAGACTGATCCAATGGGTACTTCTACTCCACGAGTTCGATCTAGAAATTCAAGATTGAAAGGAAGTAGAAAACCAAGTAGCAGACCACTTGTCTAGATTAGAGCCACAAGAAGGGAACTCTCCTCTTATACCAATTCGAGAGATGTTTCTAGATGAATATATACTAAAGGTAAATCATGTTCATAATACCCCTTAGTTTGCTAATATTGTGACAGCCCAAAATTGACCCTAGTCGGAAGGTGGTCTCGGGACCACAAAACCGAGGCATAAAAATAATTAAAAATTTATTTTGATGCCTATAATATGTGTGTGCTCATGTATGACATTTTATGATGATTGATTTAGTGTTATAAGGGTGAATTCCACAAGAAAGGACTTAGTAATGAACTTTGAAAGTATGATAGGAAATGTGTGATGACTAATTAAAGCATGCATGCAAAATAATGGACTTGCATGTCAAATTCCCCTTTATAGGTGGTGGCCGGCCATGACAAGGAGGATGGGCTAAACATGTCATGAAACATGTTTTGTTGGTGCATTAGGGTGAAATAATAAACAAAGGTGTATGGGTGATAAAAAAATGAAAAAAAAAATGTGTGTGAGTGTGGTAATCCCCCATTTCCGTGAGTTGTAGAGAAGGAAAGAAAAAATTTTGTTCATCCTTTCTTTGAGCCAAAACTAAGGAAGAAGGAGGATTTTTGCTTCATGCTTGGTTTGGAAGAGATCTAGAAGGAGATTTGGCCAAGTTTGCATCAAGATTAAGGTATGTATGAGGTTGTGTTAGGAGTTTCATGCATGTTTTGGTTGCTAACTTGATGTGCATGTTAGCCATGGCTCAAATCTTTGTTAAGCCATGGAAATGGTATTTGGCCAAAGTTGTTATGGTGATAAAGCCATTGCATGCTAAGTGTGAAGCTTGATGATGATGCATGCAATGATGGATTGTCTACTCTTGAGCAAGATTTTGAGCCTTCTTTTGATTTATCATGATTGAAGTTGAAAAGGAGCATGATTGTCATATTCGGCCATTCATGAGCATGGTTCATGCTTCTTGCATGTTAGTTAAAATTTGTATTTTGGATGGCTATGGACACCTTGAAAATTCGCCATGCTCATATTGTATATATATGTTTGCACATGATGTTTTGGCTATGAAGTAAGTGATGAATAAGTTGGTTTAAAGAAGAAGATGTTGAAGAATAATTGTGAAATTTCAAGCCCAATTCGCCTAGCACACATATAAGTGCTTGATGCTATATTATAAGTTTTGAGCCACAATATGCAAAGCATTAACTAGTAAAATGCATGCTGTTTTTGTGAGATATTAAGTGCATAATTGGCCTCAACATGTACATGAATATTCGCCTTGGGTAGCCTATTGAAGGCCTTAGCATTTCCTTGATGCTCAAATAAATTGTATTGAATTGCTTGATGTAGTATAAAATGTGCATGACCATTGTGTATTCAAGCTAAAGAGTGGCCATATGACCATTTAAAATCCTTGTCATATTCGCCATAAGCAAGCACAATGAGGTTTTAATAAATTGAATTTGTTTGAATTAGCTCAAGAGCTAAGAGGGCCACAATTGGACAAGGGAAGGAAAAGGTGATCGAATAGCCGAAAAAGCCGTTCGACAACATCCGAGGTAAGTCCTCAAGAAGTGATCTTACTTGAATTATGTAAGATGAAACATGGATGTGTATGATTATTGATCATGTGTGTATGAGTATTTGAATTCCACCCGGCTAAGTCCCAAGGCGAATATGCTAATGATTATAATTGTGTTTGAGCCTTAGTAACGAAAATGAAATATGTATGTCCAATGATTATTGATGTATGTGTGCATGAGAAATTGAATGATATCCGGCTAAGCCCCAAGACAATTATGCTGAAATTTATATCCGGTTAAGACCAAGGCAATTGTGCTAGTAGCTATATCCGGCTAAGACCAAGGCATTCGTGCAAGTTGTTAAATCCGCTAAGACCAAGGCATTTGTGCAAATCGTGATATCCGGTAAAGTCCCGCTGGCCTTGGTGCGGGTTACCATAACCGGCTATGTCCCGGGCGATTGAACGAGTACCGACATCCGGATAAACTCCGAAGGTATGTGATTTGAAAATTATGAGCTTGCTGGAAAATTTCAGCTAATGCACTTGTGAAATTTCCCAATGATAAGGTAAGTGCGGTGTGTGCTTTGCGTGCTAGGAGTAAGAGCGATGAATATCCGCTCCTATGATGGAGCGAGTTATCGGCCTTAATGAAGCCGTTATTTGTGTATGAACATAAGAGTTGGGATGGTAAAGTAAGTATGATTATGTGAATGCGCATTAATGAAATGATGCATTTAACTATGTGAATGTATTGCTGTAATTAGAGTTGATTATATTCCTTGAGACTTACTAAGCATAAAAATGCTTACTCACCGCTTTGGCTCTCGCTTTCTAGATTTCGCCGATAGCAATCGGATTCGGGATCGTTGAAGTCAAGTCATCCACACTATCAAGCCCCATTTTGGTATAAATTCTTGGTTGAACTTGAAATGGCATGTATAGGACTACCCTTGTTTGTTAAATATGTGGTGATGTAAGTATGTACGGCCATGCGAAAATGGCTCGAAAAGGAACATGAACTTAGAATAATTGTGGTTTGTATGTATATATTTGGTGTCATGATGTGGCTATGGCTTGAAATGGGAATGTTGGTCATATGATCAGCCATTGGCATGGTTAAAATGATCATATATGAACCTATGTATGGCAAAGACTAGTTGGTTCATGGAGACTACCAAATAGGTAAGACCTACCTTAAAAACAGATGCTGCCAGCTGCAGTGACGTGAATGTGAAAAATCACCAAAATTCGTAGAAATGGAATTAAATAGTGAATAAGCTATGTAAATGAACCTTGATGAGTCTATTTTCATATGGAAGAAACGAAATGGTCATAGGAGTTACATGTTAAGAGATATTAATGCTATTGTGAGACAGGGCCAGAACGGTTTCTGGGTTCCCTGTCGCAACTTTAAAAATTTACTATAAATTATACAGAAAGAATTAGGCAACATACCTTATATGTACAGATTCCATTTTGAGTCTAGTTTCATTAGAAACAAACGAAACAAGCATTAAATCCCTGTACAGAGAGATATTCAAGTTATACCGCGTGAAGGTCAGAGCAGTCGATCCCTGTAACATGGGTGACTTTAACTAATAAACTGTACCAATTGGCCCATCCAAAAATTCTAGAAATAAATCCATGGATGGATATATGAGTCTAAATTCAGGGAAAATTTACGAAACCAGTTTCCGAGTTTTGAAACTCGAGATATGATTTTTAAGGCGACGGTGATGCAGTCTTCCAGCCTGACTGGAAATGTCAAATTGGTGGGCAAACCATGTGAACTTGGCTTGTTAACCCTCGTGTCCGACACGGCAATGGTCTCGGGTTCGGGTGTTACAATTTTATGGTATCGAGCCACGGTTTAGTCGATTCTAGGACTACCGTGAGGTGTTTGGGGTCTAGCTATACATGCCATTTAATGATGAATCGATAGTGTGGTGATTTCGACAATTTGACTTTGAGTTTGTTTATAGCAATGGGTCCCGATCCCAACCGAGCAATAGCTGATGATGTGGAGAGTGTGGCGCCTGCTCCCTTTAAGGGACAGCACCGCGGACTCTCAACCTATGGCCAGCAATCCGAATGATGAGGCTAGGCAAGCCTTTTATAGTGTGATGAACGAATGGTTTAATCAATACATTCGAACTAACACGGCTGTCCCACGACCTCCATTCCCGACAAATGCAACCCCAAGACCTACAATACCTCCGTGAATCGACCAAATAAGGTCAAGTAAGCCCCAAATCGATAGGATTCAAAACATGGGGCCACTGAATTTAAAGCTACGGATGATGATGATGCCGAACGAGCTGAATTTCGGATGGACAACACTATCCGGTGCTCGATGAGCTATCTTGTACACCGATGAATGCTTAAAGTGTACCATCTCCTTGCTACGTGATTCCACCTACTATTGGTGGAGTACTCGACTTCGTGGTACCTAGAGAGCAAGTGACTTGGGAATTTCTTGATCTTAAGCAAGGTTCTATGTCGGTTACCGACTATGAACGAAAATTTGTGAGGCTTAGCCGATACACGCGAGAATGCATTTCGTCCGGCTATCATGTGTAAATGCTTCGAGGATGGGCTGAATGATGATATAAGGATGTTCGTTGGCATTCTCGAAATACGAGATCGTAGTACTTGTTGAGCGAGCTTGTAAAGTCGAAGAGCTTAGAAAGGAGAAACAAAAAGTGATGTGGGAACCGGAGAATTTCGAAGAGGTCCTCGGAAAGTCTCTTCAACAGCAATCAAGAGATTTCGAGATGATGTGAACCGGTCTAGAGGCGCTTTGGGCTTTTTAGACGAGGACGCGATCGACCCCGTGACCACACGAGTCACTTCGATCGCCATGGTGGAAATGATCGCGAGAGAGGGCGGAGTGTCAACATTGTGGCAAATGGCATTCGGGAGCTGTTGGTTTCGTGATCACTCCTGCTATAAGTGTGGATCGGCCGACCACTTTAGGAAGGATTGCCCGAGGAAGCTTGAATGAATGTGAGTCGAGTGGAAACTCGGGTGCTACCATCGCCGAGGTAGGCCACCTAGAAATATGGGCAATGTCGATGGCGGTCGAGAGGATCTAGAGATGCTACCATCGATCCGAGGCTCGTGCTCCTGCGAGGACTTATGCCATACGCCAAGCACGCGAGGATGCTGCCTCTCCGGATGTCATTACCGGTGCTTTCACCCTTTTCAATACTAAAGTGATTGCGTTGATTGACCTGGTTCTACTCAATCTTATATATGTGAAACCTTAGCATCCAAAGAAGACTTTGCCTATTGAGTCTCATCGAGTTTGTAATTCGGTGTCAAACCCTTGGGTCATTACGTGCTTGTCAACAAAGTGTGCAAGAAAAGTCTCCTAGTGTTCCGAGGTTCTTGTTTCCGGCGGACTTGATGCTTTTGCCGCTCGATGAATTCGACGTTATTCTTGGTTTGGATGGGTTGACCATGCACGATGCGGTCGTAAATTGCAAAAGCAAGACTATCGATTTGAGGTGCGCGAATAACGAGATAATTCGGGTTAAGTCTACGGACTTAAAGGGGTTGCCACCGTAATATCGCAATGTTGGCCCAAAATATGTAAGAAAAGAGTGCGGCGCGACTCGCGACGTGCTTTCGATGACAAGGAATCGAAAAAGAAACCCGAATCTGTGCCGTGGTTTGTGAATACCGGATGTTTTCCTGAAGAATTGCCGGGTTTACCACCTGTTCGGAAATAGAATTTGGCATCGAATTGGTACCTGGTACCACTCCAATTTCGATAGCTCCGTATCGTATGGCACCAACGAATTAAAGGAGTTGGAAGCTCAGTTGCAAGAATTGGTGGATAGAGGTTTTGCTCGCCCGAGTTTTTCGCCTTAGGGTGTGCCAGTGTTGTTCGTGAAAAGAAGGATGGAACCATGCGGTTGTGCATCGACTATCGTCGACTTAATAAAGCGACGATAAAGAACAAATATCCGCTGCCACGTATTGACGACTTGTTCGATCAATCAAGGAGCCTCGGTGTTCTCGAAAATAGATTTGAGATCGGGCTACTATCAATTGCGAATCCGAGATTCGACGTGCCCAAGACCGCCTTCGAGCGAGATATGGTCACTATGAGTTCCTAGTGATGCCGCTTTGGGCTCACTAATGCCCTCGCAGTATTTATGGATTTAATGAATCGGATCTTTAGACCATATTTGGATCGATTCAGTAGTCATGTTCATTGATGACATCTTGGTCTATTCAAGAAATGAGACCGAACATCTTTGAACACCTGCGGTTAGTGTGCAAATTTTACGGACAAGCAATTATATGCTAAGTCCAAAGAAGTGTGAGTTCTGTTAAGAGAGGTTAGCTTCTTGGGTCATGTGGTATCTCAGACGGGTATTCGAGTCGATTCAATAAAATTTCAGCCATACTTAATTGGAAGCCTCCAGAAATATTACCGAGGTTCGAGCTTTTGGGGCTTGCTTGGTTATTACCGACGATTTGTAAAGGCTTCTCAACGATAGCCACGCCGATGACGGCTTACTCCAAAAGGACGTTAAGTTCGAATGGACGGAGAAATGCCAAAAAGTTTCGATCAATGAAAACTTATTTGACCGAAGCCCCAATTCTAGTGCAACCCGAGTCCGGCAAGGAGTTTGTCATCTATAGCGACGCCTCTCTACTTGGGTTAGGTTGCGACATTAATGCAAGAAGGTCGAGTTGTGGCCTATCGTCGAGGCAATTAAATCCACATGAGAAAAATTATCCGACTCATGATCTCGAGTGGCCGCCATCGTATTCGCTTTAAAGATTTGGCGACATTACTTATTTGGTGAAAGGTGCCATGTATACTCGGATCACAAAAGTCTCAAATATTTGATGACCCAAAGAGACTTAAATCTGCGACAAAGACGTTGGCTCGAGCTGTTAAAGGATTATGAGCTGATCATTGACTATCACCCGGAAAGGCGAATATGGTTGCGGATGCCTTGAGTCGTAAATCGTTATTCACTTTACTGACGATGAATGTGCACTTGTCCGTCCGATCCGACAAAGTGTGTTAGTGGCTGAATTGAAAGCCAAACCATTATTGACACACCAAATTCGAGAAGCTCGAAAAGTCGACAACGAGTTGGTTGCAAAACGGGCTGCGTGTGTTCAACAAGGACTCGGAGTTTCAAATCGACGATGACGATTGTTTGAGGTTCAAAAGTCGTCGGTGTGTCCCAAAGAATTGAACTCATTTCGATAATTCAATGAAGCCCATTGTAGCCGAATGGCAATCCACCCGGGAGTACGAAGATGTACAATGATTTGAAACGCTCGGTTTTGGTGGCATGGTATGAAGCGAGACATCTCCGACTTTGTTTCAAGATGTTTAATATGTCAACAAGTGAAAGCGGAACATCAGGTGCCTTCAGGATTACTTCAGCCAATCACGATACCCGAGTGGAAATGGGATCGAGTCACAATGGACTTTGTATCCGGACTGCCATTGTCAGCAAGTAAGAAGGATGCGGTTTGGGTCGTGGTAGATCGATTGACTAAGTCGACCCACTTTGTCCTCGTACGTACGGATTTTTCAATGGACAAATTAGCGGAATTGTACGTTTCTCGATTGTGAGATTACATGGGTGCCTATTTCCATCGTGTTTTGATAGAGATCCGAGATTTACCTCGCGATTTTGGAAAAAGTTGCAAGAAGCTTTGGGTACCAAGTTGCATTTCAAGACCGCCTTTCACCCCCAAACCGATGGTCAATCCGAGCGATAATTCAGATACTTGAGGATATGTTAAGATGTTGCGTCCTCGAGTTTAGTGGTTCATGGAACGGTATTTACCGTTGATTGAATTCGCTTACAACAACAACTTTCAATCAAGTATTAAATGGCACCCTACGAGGCCTTGTACGGTCGTAAATGCCGTACACCATTGTTTTGGACCGAGCTCGGTGAAAGTAAGATTTTCGGTGGATTTGATTAGGGATGCTGAACAGAAGTGAAAGTAATCCGTGAAAGTCTCAAGATAACCTCCGATCGTCGAAGTCGACGCGGATCTGAAGCGTAAGGATATCGAGTATCGTGGGTGATAAAGTGTTCCTCAAGGTATCGCCTTGGAAAAGATACTCGATTCTACCGTAAGGGCAAGTTGAGCCCGAGGTTCGTTGGGCCATATGAGATATCCGGCGAGTCGATCCAAAGGCATATCGTTTGACTTTGCCCCTAAACTCGAAAAGGTTCACGATGTCTTTCACGCTTCGATGCTTGACGCTATAGATCCGATCCATCGCACGTGATTAGTCCATCGAAATTGAAATTCAAGCTAATATGAGTTATGAGGAAGAACCGATTCGTATCCTATCACGAGAAGTGAAAGAGTTGTGAAACAAGCGGGTTCCGCTAGTAAAAGTGTTATGGCTCAAGCACGGGATAGAAGAAGCTACTTGGGAGACCGAGAACTCTATGAAAGACCGATATCCAAACCTATTTACGGTAAGATTTTCGGGACGAAAATTTCTTAAGTGGGGAGAGTTGTGACAGCCCAAAATTGACCCTAGTCGGAAGGTGGTCTCGGGACCACAAAACCGAGGCATAAAAATAATTAAAATTTATTTTGATGCCTATAATATGTGTGTGCTCATGTATGACATTTTATGATGATTGATTTAGTGTTATAAGGGTGAATTCCACAAGAAAGGACTTAGTAATGAACTTTGAAAGTATGATAGGAAATGTGTGATGACTAATTAAAGCATGCATGCAAAATAATGGACTTGCATGTCAAATTCCCCTTTATAGGTGGTGGCCGGCCATGACAAGGAGGATGGGCTAAACATGTCATGAAACATGTTTTGTTGGTGCATTAGGGTGAAATAATAAACAAAGGTGTATGGGTGATAAAAAATGAAAAAAAAAATGTGTGTGAGTGTGGTAATCCCCCATTGCCGTGAGTTGTAGAGAAGGAAAGAAAAAATTTTGTTCATCCTTTCTTTGAGCCAAAACTAAGGAAGAAGGAGGATTTTTGCTTCATGCTTGGTTTGGAAGAGATCTAGAAGGAGATTTGGCCAAGTTTGCATCAAGATTAAGGTATGTATGAGGTTGTGTTAGGAGTTTCATGCATGTTTTGGTTGCTAACTTGATGTGCATGTTAGCCATGGCTCAAATCTTTGTTAAGCCATGGAAATGGTATTTGGCCAAAGTTGTTATGGTGATAAAGCCATTGCATGCTAAGTGTGAAGCTTGATGATGATGCATGCAATGATGGATTGTCTACTCTTGAGCAAGATTTTGAGCCTTCTTTTGATTTATCATGATTGAAGTTGAAAAGGAGCATGATTGTCATATTCGCCATTCATGAGCATGGTTCATGCTTCTTGCATGTTAGTTAAAATTTGTATTTTGGATGGCTATGGACACCTTGAAAATTCGCCATGCTCATATTGTATATATATGTTTGCACATGATGTTTTGGCTATGAAGTAAGTGATGAATAAGTTGGTTTAAAGAAGAAGATGTTGAAGAATAATTGTGAAATTTCAAGCCCAATTCGCCTAGCACACATATAAGTGCTTGATGCTATATTATAAGTTTTGAGCCACAATATGCAAAGCATTAACTAGTAAAATGCATGCTGTTTTTGTGAGGTATTAAGTGCATAATTGGCCTCAACATGTACATGAATATTCGCCTTGGGTAGCCTATTGAAGGCCTTAGCATTTCCTTGATGCTCAAATAAATTGTATTGAATTGCTTGATGTAGTATAAAATGTGCATGACCATTGTGTATTCAAGCTAAAGAGTGGCCATATGACCATTTAAAATCCTTGTCATATTCGCCATAAGCAAGCACAATGAGGTTTTAATAAATTGAATTTGTTTGAATTAGCTCAAGAGCTAAGAGGGCCACAATTGGACAAGGGAAGGAAAAGGTGATCGAATAGCCGAAAAAGCCGTTCGACAACATCCGAGGTAAGTCCTCAAGAAGTGATCTTACTTGAATTATGTAAGATGAAACATGGATGTGTATGATTATTGATCATGTGTGTATGAGTATTTGAATTCCACCGGGCTAAGTCCCAAGGCGAATATGCTAATGATTATAATTGTGTTTGAGCCTTAGTAACGAAAATGAAATATGTATGTCCAATGATTATTGATGTATGTGTGCATGAGAAATTGAATGATATCCGGCTAAGCCCAAGACAATTATGCTGAAATTTATATCCGGTTAAGACCAAGGCAATTGTGCTAGTAGCTATATCCGGCTAAGACCAAGGCATTCGTGCAAGTTGTTAAATCCGGGCTAAGACCAAGGCATTTGTGCAAATCGTGATATCCGGTAAAGTCCCGTTGGCCTTGGTGCGGGTTACCATAACCGGGCTATGTCCCGGCGATTGAACGAGTACCGACATCCGGATAAACTCAAGGTATGTGATTTGAAAATTATGAGCTTGCTGGAAAATTTCAGCTAATGCACTTGTGAAATTTCCCAATGATAAGGTAAGTGCGGTGTGTGCTTATGCTAGGAGTAAGAGCGTATGAATATCCGCTCCTATGATGGAGCGAGTTATCGGCCTTAATGAAGCCGTTATTTGTGTATGAACATAAGAGTTGGGATGGTAAAGTAAGTATGATTATGTGAATGCGCATTAATGAAATGATGCATTTAACTATGTGAATGTATTGCTGTAATTAGAGTTGATTATATTCCTTGAGACTTACTAAGCATAAAAATGCTTACTCACCGCTTTGGCTCTCGCTTTTCTAGATTTCGCCGATAGCAATCGGATTCGGGATCGTTGAAGTCAAGTCATCCACACTATCAAGCCCCCATTTTGGTATAAATTCTTGGTTGAACTTGAAATGGCATGTATAGGACTACCCTTGTTTGTTAAATATGTGGTGATGTAAGTATGTACGGCCATGCGAAAATGGCTCGAAAAGGAACATGAACTTAGAATAATTGTGGTTTGTATGTATATATTTGGTGTCATGATGTGGCTATGGCTTGAAATGGGAATGTTGGTCATATGATCAGCCATTGGCATGGTTAAAATGATCATATATGAACCTATGTATGGCAAAGACTAGTTGGTTCATGGAGACTACCAAATAGGTAAGACCTACCTTAAAACAGATGCTGCCAGCTGCAGTGACGTGAATGTGAAAAATCACCAAAATTCGTAGAAATGGAATTAAATAGTGAATAAGCTATGTAAATGAACCTTGATGAGTCTATTTTCATATGGAAGAAACGAAATGGTCATAGGAGTTACATGTTAAGAGATATTAATGCTATTGTGAGACAGGGCCAGAACGGTTTCTGGGTTCCCTGTCGCAACTTTAAAATTTACTATAAATTATCCAGAAAGAATTAGGCAACATACCTTATATGTACAGATTCCATTTTGAGTCTAGTTTCATTAGAAACAAACGAAACAAGCATTAAATCCCTGTACAGAGAGATATTCAAGTTATACCGCGTGAAGGTCAGAGCAGTCGATCCCTGTAACATGGGTGACTTTAACTAATAAACTGTACCAATTGGCCCATCCAAAATTCTAGAAATAAATCCATGGATGGATATATGAGTCTAAATTCAGGAAAATTTACGAAACCAGTTTCCGAGTTTTGAAACTCGAGATATGATTTTTAAGGCGACGGTGATGCAGTCTTCCAGCCTGACTGGAAATGTCAAATTGGTGGGCAAACCATGTGAACTTGGCTTGTTAACCCCTCGTGTCCGACACCGGCAATGGTCTCGGGTTCGGGGTGTTACAAATATTGCTAACTATTTAGCTTTTGGTTTGATGCTGATTGATAAGATATATCATCAAAGGAAAAACTTTCTTTACGATGTGAAGTACTATTTCTGGGAATAGCCATATTTGTTTAAAAAGTGCACAGATCAAATAATCAGGAGATGCGTGGTAGAAGAAGAAGTATAAAAGATTCTATATCATTGTCACTCAGCGCCGAGTGGGGGACACTTCGGAGGTACTCGTACTGTGGCAAAAGTATTGCAAGCCGGATTCTTTTGGCCAACACTATTCAAGGATGCATATGCTTACGTAAAGAGTTGTGATCGATGTTAAAGGGTTGGAAATGTCACCAACAGATATAAGATGCCTCGAACAAATATCATTGAGGTAGAATTGTTTGATGTATAGGGTATTGAATTTTTTGTTCCTTTCCCTCCATCCTTTGGTCACAAGTATATATTGGTAGCAATAGACTATGTGTCTAAGTGGATCGAGGCTGAAGCTTATCCGAAAAATGATGCTAGGGTTGTGATGAAGTTTTTGCAGAAATACGTATTCAGAAGGTTTGGAACCCCAAGAGCTATTATCAGCAATGAAGGGTCTTATTTTGTGAACAAATGGTTGAAATGGTTATTAGATAAACATGGAGTGAAACACAAGGTCGCTACAGCTTACAATCCGCAGACAAATGGGCAAGCTAAGCTGGAAAAAAAGGAGATCAAAGGCATACTTGAGAAGGTAGTTTGCCTGAACCGACGAGATTGGTCCAAAAGAATGGATGATGCTTTATGGGCTTACAGAACAACAAACAAGACACCTTTAGGGATGTCACCCTATAGGTTGGTCTTTGGGAAAGCCTGTCATCTGCCTTTGGAGTTAGAGCATAAAGCTTACTGGGCCCTTCGACAACTCAACTTGGATCTTAAGCTTGCTAGAGAGAAACAGATGATCCAACTCAATGAGCTAGAGGCATTCCGAATGTTCTCGCATGAAAATGCCAAATTACTTAAGGAGAGACTTAAGAAATGGCATGACAAGCACATTCGAGTTCGAGAATTTGAAGCAGGTTAGCAAGTTTTCTTATTTAATTCCAGATTAAGGTTCTTTCCAGGTAAACTAAAATCACGTTAGTCCAGTCCATTTAAGATTCATCGCCTCTATCCATACAAAGTTGTTGAACTCCAAGGTAAGGGAGGTAATTTTCAAGTTAATGCTCAGAGCCTGAAACATTACTGGGGAGACAAGATTGAACGGAATCAAATTTCATTCATTTTATCAGATGTTTAAATTTTCTTATTTTCCTTTTTACTAAATGGTTTAGGGTATATTTTTGGGATTAGTATGTTTAAATAAATTCTGTCTAGGAGATTGGAACTTAAGCGGGACCGCTTGTGACCCCTCCAATCTTTCTTAGGAATTGATTTTAACATAATTTTTCGAGAAATTATTCCCTTAAATGGAAAAATAAATTTTTAGTTTTTCAAATAAAAAGGTCAATTTTGATCCAAGTTTTAAATTGCAACTCAATTTCAAATTTTCATTAAGTTTAGGGACTTAATTGAAGTATTTTTAAAATTTGGTTGCTCTTTTGTAAATAATAAAAATTTGATGCCTCTTTTGTAAATATTTTCAAAAGTATTCTAGAATAAATGTTTTAGTTTAATAAAAAGATGATAATTATTAATATATAATTATATCCATTATAATATATATTAATTATTATCAACTTTATACTGAGTTAGATTAGTTTTAATTTAATCATATTTTATTTGATAAGTTTTATCTTAATAATTAATAGCAATTAATAATTTAAAATGCATATATTTAATTATTAATTGTTGTTAACTTTGAGTAGAATTAGAATTAGAATATTTTAATTGTTAAATTACTCTAAGAATTCTACTCTACTTCCTACTCTTTCCATTATAAATTCCACCCATCTATTCTTATTTTCATTCATTCACCATTCTTTCCAAAAATGCCCAAACCCTTAAGTACCGAAACCTCCTAGCTAAATGCCTAGCAGCAGAAGATTGCCCAAATTGATCGGCCAAGACACGCCCAAAATTTCAACTCTATTGCATGTCCAAGCGCCAAAGCCTTTCAGATACAAAGGCCAGATGGCCTCCCATGCTACTACACTTGTTGCTCCAGCCCAACTGCCCAGGCCGTGTCTCGTACCTGCGCTTAGTGCCTTACCGGGCCTACTCGACGAGGCTCTACGTGCTGCTCACACACCAAGCCCAGTTCCCGCGTGCGTTGTTGCCTGCTTACATGCCCTTCCACCCACACACCTAACAATGTTCCAACACCTGAGCGGCACACATGTTCACCCATCCTTAGCTAAATCCTCCAACCTACCTTAATTCGATCTCTTTTTCTTTTTAATTGTTTTTAGGAGTTCTTAAAAAAAGGTTAATCATGCCTCGCAGGAGAACTCATGCCAACCCCCAAATTGATGAAACACAAAACAAGTTCCATTGTGAAGAAGCCAAAGCAAGATACGAGAGTATATCCAAAAACCAACAAATGCATCCAGAGAAAGGCTTTACGTTGAAAGAGAGCAATTACAAAGACTTTATGGTGCGTATTCGTCAAGTTGCTGAAGCCCTCAATTGGGAATTGTTTTATAAGAGGAGACCTAGTGTGGATGAGGAGTTAGTTCAAGAATTCTTTGCGAATTTAACCTCAAGCGAGTTGACGGAAGTTTCAGTTCACGAAATCAAGGTACTAATAACTTCAAACGCTATTAATGAGTTCTTTGAATTTCCTGATTTCGAAAACGACAAATATTCTTCCTTGATGAGCAATATAGAGCTTGAAAATTTGCAAGAAATTCTCAAGGAACTTACCGTTCCTGGTTCTAAGTGGACTATGTCAAAGCAAGGAATCCACATTTGTCGAAGAGAATACTTGACACCACTCGCAAAGGTGTGGTTCTATTTCATCCGATTCAGCCTTATGCCTAGTTCACATGGAACTACAATTTCATTAGAGCGAATGGTCTTATTATACTCGATTTTAACTGGAAAGACCATTGATGTGGGAAAAATTATCCTGAGAGAAATGCAGAATTGTACCGTTAGACGTTCTGGCCCAGCCTGCTTTCCCTTTGCGATAACAATTATGTGCTTGAAAGCTAAAATTCTTGCAAACATAAAGAAGACAGGGTATAGCCAGGGCACAATCACAGATTGGTACCTCTACCAAATAGCTGGAGATTCTGTTCTACAGCAGCGAACTGCAAAAAGTGAGGATCCTGAAGAAGAAGAAGATCCCACAGAGACCGAGCCAATGCAATCGGCTGAAGTCCAGGATAAGGTGGAACCAATGGAAACAAAAGTTGAACCTGATGACGAAACTTTAATGTTCAGAGCTCAACCGCCTAGCCTAGATCTTCAAGATAAGCTATCAAAGTTGATGGACGTAATGCAACATATGCAATAATAGCAACAAGCTTACTGGAGATACTAAAAAATAAGGGATGACTCAATGAGAAGTGCTCTTAAGAAAATTTACAATGACCCATTTATTTTTGTGTCTGAATTTCTAGATTTTATATTTGAACCATGGAGTCCATTATCGAAGAAGGAGCGAAGTGATTCATGCAAAGGCAATAATGGTAGAGCAAAAGATTAGTCAAATTCTGAAGGATCTGCAAATAAATAAAAGGGGAGATCTTGACTTTATTTTATTTCTGTTCTTAGGCCATTTTAGGATTAAGTTTAATTAGGAATTTTTATTTTTCGCATAATAAAGCAAGAGATGGAAATCATGAATAATGAACAAGTCGCAAAGTATAAAGTGTGGCAATAGGTATATACATGTCTAGGACTTGATCTAGAGAAAGCTTGGTACATAAGCAGTCAATTTGACTCACCTTCTCTTTTCTAGAATCCTACATGGTGTATAGTATCTATTCACTTTAAACAATGATGACATTGTTCATCTTAAGTAGGGGGACCAAAAAATTGAATTTGAATTACTTCCACTCAGAATAAAATTTTCTTTTAATTATGATTAAGATATATTTTGCTCAATAATTGGAAATTTTGTTAAGTATGCTAAACTTTGGTATAAATAAAGTTCTATTATTTCAATAAATTATTATGTTAGCTTAATAATGATATGAATGTATTTTTAATAAAGCATGCAACTCGTACCATAAATTTTTTGTTTCGTACGAAAGTTAGGCATGCATGAAAGTTTAAGTCAATTGACTTAGTAGTTTCTTGAGGTGAAATCCTAAGAAGCATGAAACATTGAAAATGATTTAGGCAACTTTTGTTTGGACTGTTTGAGCCTTTCAAGCCAACCATGATGAAATTTTTATCCTTTGAAACCCAAATTTGAGACTATATGGCCTAATTTTGTTTAAACCCTTGCAAATTTAGCAATCACTTCTCTCTTAACTGTTTTAAAATTATCCAAAACACGAGACTCAGTACTATTCAAAGTATTCATTAAAAATAAGTTTGGGGGAGTTGAAAAGAAATATCAAATGCTCTAAAATGGTAGTACATTCAGTAAAATGCTCGAATTTAAAAAAAAAAAAAGAGCATGAGTTCTTAAAATAAAATGTACAAAGGAGCATATGAAAGCAAAGTAAGTTGGTGTATTGAGGGAAATTATTCCAAAGGTTCAATTGAAGCTGAGTTTAGCGTTTAGAAGCCTAAATTTATCTATATTTTACCTACCTCTAAGCCCAGCCACGTTACAACCTTGTTAAAGACCTATTGATTCAAAGTTCCAATGCTACCTACATTAGTGGAGAGAAACTGCTACGTACAAGATATGAAGACATGAGTTAAACTTAATGATTGTAGCTTAATCTTGAATAAAGGGAATAAAATTACATTGGTAAGGTTTAACATGACTTTATTAGGAAGCATTTAGTCTAATTTTTGCTATCATAATAGTTGTTGAGATTAATTTGAATAATATGTATACTTAAGTAGCATAACTATCAAATTTCTTGTCTTTGAGCATAAGCATATTAAATTCATAATTTAGAGAAAAATATTGTTCTAAAGGAATTTTTCGAAGGTCTTTCTGAGAAATTCTTTTCAAAATTCATGCATTACTTGGGGCGAGCAATGAATTAAGTTTGGGGGTGTGGAAACACAAAAATTTGCACACTTTTTCATACCATTTTTAACTTAAATTCATGCGAATTCGGTTAAATTCTTGTCGAAAAATAACTAATTTTTATAAAATAATTAAAGTGCACTTATAATATGAACATGTTGAATTTTAGTCAATTTTATAATTATTTTTGATGAATTTTGGTTATTTTCAACAAATTTGCACAAAGGGCGAAAATTAACTCGACAGACACTGCTAGAAGCACAAAACCGAGAAGCAATTTGAAGTATTGAGGTGAATTAATTTCCAGCCTAAGAAGGTCCAAAATTATATTTTAATTCATAATATAATTAATTTTAATTTATATCCAAGTTTATTTGGATTAATAAATTATTATTAATTAATTATGAAAAAATGGTCCGATTGAACCAAACCGAGTGAACCGAATCGGCCAAGAAGAGGACAGCACAAAACCATCCAAGTACTGACCCAATTCAGCTCATTAGCTAATTATTTAAGCTGCAAAGAAGCCCTTGAAGACTTGTTCAAATTGCAAATCAGCCCCTCCACAATTGATGGCTTTGAAGATTTGCCTCAAGTCATATTTAGCAAAGTTGAAGCCATCAACTTTGCCACATAGATGGCCGGCCAAGGGGTGGCTCTTTGGCTGCTATTTTTAGCAAATTTTATCTGCCACATTCAGCTATAAAACCCCCCATGGCTGATCATTCAAGGCATCCCTCATTCATTCACATTTCTTTTCTCCTCTCTCACTTTCTCCTCTCATTTTCCCATTCCAGGCCCTTGCTCTCTTGCCAATTTATTCTCTTGGAAAAGGGGTATTCATTAGCCATTTTGGAGCAACATTGAAGTGTTCATGACATGAAACACCCCTTACCCGTATTCGACGCCGGAACAGGGTACGAGGTATTACTGGACTTGAGTTGTAATAGCCCAAAATTGGGTCTAGTTGGAACAGAGGTTTCAGGACCACAAAATCTGAGATATAAATAATTATTTTATGATTATTTTGAGGTCTATGATATTATTGCATGATTTTGTGAAAATTTCGTGAAGAAATTCTATGCATAAAGTGCTTAATTCGAAGTTAGGGACTAAATTGAAGAAGTTGCAAAACTTGCATTCTAGAAGTTTCTAGTATGAAATTGATTTGAAATATTAAATAGGAGGTATTAAATATAAATTTTACCAATTTCTAAGTTATGGACAAAAATTGGACATGGATGGAATTTTTGGAAAGTTTAGTAGTAAAAGTATTTTGGTCATTTAGGGGTAAAATGAATTAAAATACAAAATTAAAAGCCAATTTTTCTCATCTTCTTCACCATGGACGTGTATACCAAGGGAGACTCTATGGATAGGGTTTTCAAGCTTCCTAAGATCAATTGTAAGTCCGTTCTAACCCCGTTTTTCAAGTTCTTTACGTTTTTGGAGTCCCGGTAACTTGATTTAGCTTATGCTAGCAATAATTCAACCTAGGGTTCATATTTGGAAAAATAACCATAGGTAAAATTTGTGTATTCTGGTGTTTTATGATACAATATGAGGTTTTAAATTATGTTAGACAACTTGTGCTACTCGGTTTTAAGTGAAAACGAGCAAAATGGCTTAATCGGTAAAAATACCTAATAGTCATAATTATATGTTAGAGTGAGAATTTGATGTTGCCATAGAAGGGAAAAGTGATCATCATGTCATAAAACATAAGAATAAGGGATGAAGTTTAATTCCCGAGCCTAGGGGCAAAAGTGTAAATATGCAAAAGTTTAGGGCAAAATTGTAATTTTTCCAAAGTTTGAGTTAAGGACTGTTTTGAATAGTACATTAATTAAATAAGTAAAATATGATGTTTTAGATCCCGGAAAACTAGATTTGAACCTAGAATGAGAGAAAAATCAAAATTGGGAAAGTTGGTAAAATGGCCGTTTTAATGTCAAGGTAAGTTCATATGTATAATAAGCATTAATTTATGCATGTTTCAATGTAAAATTGATATATTTACTATGATCTCCGAGGTGTTGAAAGTATGTAAGTTGGTATGATAATAATACAACAATAATGTCAGTAATTTATATTTGAAAGTTAAATTTAGTGAATTAATTGAATTATGTTAAATTAAATGATTATGGTGCCAAGTTTATGAATTGATTTAAAATATGTCTATGGTACATGAAGTGCATTGAATGATATACATAAATGTGATTTCTATGATTATGGATATTATGGGAAATTGTAAGTTCATATGATTTTTAATAAGACAATGTGTAATTTAATGTTATTGCGTTGATATTAAATGAGATGTAAGTTTATATGTAAGTAATACATCACTATTACTTGTATTATGATATTTTATAAAAATACTAGAAATATGTTTGTGGATAATTACTTGATTGGTGAAATTGTTGGAAAAGAGAGAGAAATCCCGGTTGAACCTTCGGAAAGATTGGGTGATACAGATGGTATGTAGCTAGGCCACATGTATAGTGCTGAGTGCACATCATGTGTACAAGAGAGCTACAAGACATTATGATGTAGCTAGGTCGCATGGTTGATACCATGTGTACACCATGTAGACAAGAGAGCTACGGGATATATGTAGCTAGGTCGCATGCGTGGTTCCAAGTGAAGGACACCATGTAGACAAGAGAGCTACGAGATAAACTGGCTAGGCCACATGGGGGGTACTAAGTGTTCACCATGTGTACAAGAGAGCCGAACTATATGATGGGTGGAGCTATGTGCTGAAACCACCAAGTATCGAGGATTGATCCGAAGTGTTCAACGGGAGACTCTCTATGTATTGCTTTGTGAGTTTTGTGATGAATATGTGCAGGAACTTGGTTATGTGAATGATGTGTTCATTAAGTGACCAGGATGTGGTAAGGTTATAAACAAGTAAGTTATACATGAGGATGATTTTATGGTGACCTTGTGATCATGGGCCTATACTTGTGATGTATGAAATATGGTGAAAATGATTTGTGATATGTATGTTAAAATGAGGTTAATACAAAGAAAGTGTGAAAGAGTGAATTAGCAATAAAACTGTTTTGGACAGTAGCAGTGATGTGATTTTAAAAAATCACAAAAAATATTATAAATTTAATCAGAGACTTACTGAGATATCAAATTAAAGCTTAATGAGTCTATTTTCATATAAAATAAACATAGAAAGCAAAGGAGTTCTATATTTTGAGATATTTATGTTTTTGTGAGACTGATTCAGAATGATTACGTGATCCCCTGTTCTGAATTTGGAAAATCACAAAAATTTGGAGAAAAATAATTAGAGGCTCAAAATTATATTTTTAAAATCCATAATGAGTCTATTTTCAAGATAAATCAACAATAACATTATCCGAGTTCTGTACTATGAGATAATTATTTTTTAGTGAAGAGAGGTCAGAACTGTCAGAAAGTGAAACAGGGGAAATTTTAATGAATAAACTGTACTAATTGGCTAAACCAAAAATTATGAAAATTTTATGGTAGAACGATATGTGAGTCTAGTTTCAGGGGAAATTTACAGATCTTAATTTGGATCTCTGTAGCTCGAATTATAAATAATTAAGTGACTATGACTCGTGTGGACAGTTTGATGTGAACATTTATTAGTAAATTGTGAAATCGTACTTACAAGAATGCTATATACATTAAGGATGTGGAATGGAGAGGAGGAGGAGGAAAATAAATATATGTGGAATACATGGAAACTATGGTATATGAAATATTGATATAATGAAATAAATGATATGTGTTTATAAGAAAACAAAAAGAGAATGTTATGTATCATGACATGTATATATATATATATATATATATATATATATATATGACTAGTCTCAATGTAATGCTTGTTGGGTATGGAATTGAATTGAAATGTTTCAGGCAAACATGTTATTCTGCGCATCTGAATCGTGGTATTTTATAAAGATATGATCTAGCTTTAAATATGAATGCTTGATGATTAAGCTGAAGATATTTGGTAAGATGATAATCTTGGTATAAATGTATAAGTGGTACTATAATAAACAAGGTAAAATGAGTATGAGAGACACATGTATGATGACATACAAATGCTATGTTTGTGGTTTAATTCAGGATGTTTAATCATTAAATGAATACCATGTTATATGCTTTTGATTTTGTATAAGTGTGTAAGAGATCAAGGTTGACCAAAGCTTGGAAAATAGCCTAGGTATATTCCACACAGGCAGAGACACGACCATGTGTCTCAGCCGTGTATGGAACACGACTTTGGGACACGGGCATGTGTAGCCTTAAAGCATGAAATTTCCAAGATTTTCGTAAGTTCTCGGTTTAGTCCCAAACCCTTTCTAAAGTATGTTTTGGGCTCCGTAGACTCAAATAAGGGACTATGTGTAAGAGAATGAACGCTTTGAAATATGAATAAAATTTTATGGCTCGTATTTTAGTTTAATGTTTGTATGTTTGTCTGGTAACGCCTCGTACCTTAGCCCGGCCTCGGATACGGGTAAGGGGTGTTACATGATTACTTGTAATCATTAAAAACCAAGACATAAAATTTCATCAATTTTAAACTTTTCAAACATATTCAAGACTATCTACATTAAATGACTTTATACAATAGAGACCTTCAAATAACATAGGTCAGTATTTTAGGCCAACTCCTAGCAACTTAATAATAATTAAACGAGTCCCCATACATGCCAAAGACTTATAAATACATTAAAACCTTTATATATTGATCAATAGTTTGATAGTGTGATTTAACCTCCAGCAACCTCCAACTCGAGCTAACATCTGCGACACTATAGGAAAAACGAAAGGAAGAGAGTAAGCATTATAGCTTAGTAAGTAAATATGTAAATATTAATAAACAATACATTATCATACATTAAACAAAGTCACAATATGTTCCCGGAACATTACCATCACAAACACACATACTTTCACTATTACAATTATAAACTGGTTCAAAATAAGCTATCTAGCAGAGTACCAGAAACTAAATTATTTATTTTTGGAGCTACAAAACTCCAAATTACAAACCGTTAATTTTCCTTGAAACTAGATTCACGTATATTCTTACCATAAAATTTTCATAATTTTTGGTCTAGCCAATTAGTACATTTTATTCATTGAAGTTACCCCTATTTCACTGCTCAATTGCCCTGATCACTCTTCACTACAAATAAATTTTCTCTTCGTACAGAACTCATATGATGTTGTCATTTATTTTTTTTAAAAATCAGAATAGGGGATCACATAGTCATTCTGAACCAGTCTCATAGAAACTTAAATATCTCAGAATATAGAATTTCTTTGCTTGCTTTGTTTCTGTTATATGAAAATAGACTCATTAATATTTAATTTGATATCTCATTCAGTCTCTGATTCGATTTCTACTATTTTTGGTAAATTTTTAGATTCTCGTCACTGCAACTATCTAGAACAGTTTTATTGTCAATTTTGATCTTTCACACTTCAATTGTATTCACCACTTACCCATAACAATCTTTCCAATTTCCAATCACATATCAAGCATATTACTCATAAGTTACACACGTATATACTTACACTTATCTTCACAAAGTCATGCACAATTTCATTTAATCAATTTCCCAGTTGAACACTTCAGAATAATAACAGATACACGATGGTATCGCACATAGTCCACCTTTAAAATCGAAGCTCTCTTGTACACATAGTGGCCTTCACTTAGCACCACTCATGTGACCTAGCTTGATTGTACACATAATTTTGGCTCTCTTGTACACATGGTGTACACATAGTATCACCGATGTGACCTAGCCACTTTATCTCGTAGCTCTCTTGTTTACACGGTGTCCTTCACCTGGAACCACACATGCAACCTAGCTACATCTATCTCGTAGCTCTCTTGTTTACACGGTGTCCTTCACCTGGAACCACACATGCAACCTAGCTACATCTATCTCGTAGCTCTCTTGTCTACATGGTGTACACATAGTATCACCCATGCGACCTAGCTACCTCATAATGTCTCGTAGCTCTCTTGTACACATGGTATACATCACGTATTACACATGTGACCTAGCTACATACCATCTGTATCTTTCGATTCCGAAGGTTCAAACGGGAAGTATCTCACTTTCTAAAACTTTATTCCATTCTTCCAATAGTCGATTATGATTCAAAAATCAGCTACAATACATAAAATATGCTGAAATATAAAAACGTAATAAAGATAATGTATTATTTACATACAAACTTACATACTTTCTCATCTCCATGCCGAATTAATATTGAACATTTAAATCATCATAATTATACTTACCAAATTAATATTGAACATTTAAATCATCATAATTATACTTGCTTTCAACACCTCAGAAATCATAGTAAATATATTAATTTTACATTGAAACATGCATAAATTAATGCTTATTATACATATGAACCTACCTCGATACTAAAACGGCCATTTTACCAACTTTCTCTATTTTCAATTTTTCTCCCATTCTAGGTTCAAATCTCATTTTTCGGGATCTAAAACATCATATTTTACTTATTTAATTAATGTACTGCTCAAAACAGTCCTTAACTCAAACTTTAAAAAATTACAATTTTACCCCTAAACTTTTGCATATTTACACTTTTGTCCCTAGGCTCGGGAATTAAAATTCATCCCTTATTCTTATGTTTTATGACATGCTGATCATTTTTCCCTTCTATGGAAATATCAAATTCTCACTCTAACACAGTTATGAACAATAACAACTTTTACCGATTAAGCCGTTTTACTCATTTTTGCTTAAAACCGCTTAGCAAAAGTTGTTTAACATAATTTCAGCCTTCATATTCTACCATAAAACATCAAAATAAACACATTTCACCTATGGGAATTTTTCCAAATATGAACCCTAGCTTAAATTATTGCTAGAATAAGCTTAATCAAGTTACCGAGATTCCAAAAACATAAAGAACTTGAAAAACGGGGCTAGAACGGACTTACTATTGAGCTTCGAAAGCTTGAAAGCCATAGCCATAGCTTCCCCCATGCTAATTTTGGCCTCCATGAAAAAGATGAGTCAATTTTGGCTTTATTTTCCCTTTTTATTTCTTTTAATTACCAAATGACTAAAATGCCCTTAAGGCCTTTCTTTAAAATTTTGTCCTATTCATGTCCATTTTTGTCCAAACGAAATATAATAGTCTAATTAATATTTAAGGACCTCCTTTTAAAACCCCATTTCAATCAAGTACTTATGAATTAGAACACATATTTTGCAACTTTTGCAATTTAGTCCTAAAAGTCCAATTAAGCACTTTATCAGTAAAATTTCTTAACGATATTTTTACACAATATTTTAATCAATAAATAAACCTTAAAACTTAATCGGAATAAATTTTTTGACTTCAAATTCGTGGTTCTAAAACCATTGTTCCATTTAGGCCCTAAATCGGGTTATTACAGTAACTTCTACAAATAAGCCCTAATAGGCAAATTAAACATGCAATCTATAAAATTTCTTATCAATACTCTAACACATACATCTAATCACTCGGTAAATCATAAAAAAATTAATCAAAATAAACTTTTTTATCTCAAATTTGTGGTTTCGCAACCACTATTCCATTTAGGCCCTATTTCAAGATGTTACATAACAGCCTTGATCGGCGAGGACAACAGAGAATGAAGACAGAGCAAATTAGTCAAGCTATGGAAAAACACCAGACTTGATTCTTGTTCCCTATCTCTTTAATTTTTGTTGTTGTTATGATGAACATATCTAGGAATATTTATGTTTTTGGAATGGTTAATTTAATCAGCTTAACTTGAATTTAATTCGTGTTGGTTTGATTACATTTCATCTGCTTAAATTATTAAAATTGTGTTTATGCTGTTATAAGCCTCGATAAAATGCTTGATTAAGTAAAATCATGCCTAAGTTATTCTTGCATTACGATTGTGAGGTAACTAATGAATTAATTATTTAAACGGATTGAAATTGTAATTAATTGACACAATACTTAATCACTGCTTGTTTATCCTTCTAAGGTAGCTGAAGGTTAAATTAGCAATGTATTTGGCGATACACTTCCCTTGCATAACTTGTAAGATTTTTGTGATTAAACTGTTTCAAGGTAAGAATACATTTTTACCTCACATAGTCTTTTATATGCTCATTAGATTTAATTAATCGTTTGAATTGACATAGGAATTTGCAAGAGAATAGTTCAATTTAATGAGTATGTATGTGCAATATGTTTTCTTATTAAAATTTGTTTAATCGTTTGAATTAACATAGGGATATGTTAAGAGATGAATGGATTTGTATAGGTGAATATGTTCATAAGTTAGCAAATTATCGAGTTGCCGTGAATTTATTCATAACAGCATAAGCATGAGTTTAATAATTCTAAGTTAAAGAAATGTAATTAATCCAACACAATCATGTCATCTTGATTAAATCATATTTTGAAATCGTGCATTAGAACTTTTATTTTTATTTAGTTTAAAATCTCATTTTTTGTTATCACCTTTTCAAAACAAAATATTTTATTTTTCTTCACCAAAGTGTTTAAAATAGCATTCATAAAAAATTCTTTTCACAGTCCCTGTGGGCACGATAACTCAACATTTACTTGTCACTTTATTACTTGTTGCAATTGTGTACACTTACACATTTCCATCGTTCCAGGCTACTACTGATTTTGAGGTTAACAATGATGGGGTACTATGTTTCCGCGATTGGATTTGTGTACAAATGATGAGGATCTGAGACTGTCAATTCTGAGGGAGGCGCATAGTAGCCCTTATGCTATACATGTTGGAACGCCGGTGCCTCCAAGGCTCAGCGGAAAAATAAAATAATTAAAAACATTCTGGCGATCCAAACCATGAATCCATGTGTAAGGAACGTATCGCGGTGATAAAAGGTTTCGAAATTACTGAAACTTCAATCTGAGTACACTGCGACGCCTAGGCAATGGGAATCCTGAACCACTATCGAACCAAGCCGCAACCTTTCCGATGTCGGCCTCTACATAGTCCACCCAATTGACAATGAACGGTAGAAAAATCTCAGAAACTATTTCATGATTTTTATGCTTGACTACCGCTAGACCCTTTAGCATAGTTTCGGCTTATTTATATATTATCTCTTTAGGGTTTTTACCCTTGCCATATATAACACCCTTTTAATTGGTATATCTTTTAATGAATATTAATTCATTAAAATTAATCTGAACATAATAGTCATCATTAAAATAAATATAATAATGTTTAATGGAAATTATAATTACATTAATTATAATAAAGGTTTTGGTAAACTATATTTATTTAAACTTATATACTGAACCAAATTCATATACTAATGAAATTATGTTCTGAGTATGTGTACAACATCCTTGTACATATAGTATGTTCAACAATTTGATTGCCCAATTAAATTAATTCTATAATTAATTTAATTCATCTAACAATCAGAATACAATACTAACTATGTTTTTACTCCGTTCATTTCAACCATAGGGTGTGACCCTATAGGTTCTTGTAACGTTAGCAGTAATATTAGAATGATTCTAATGTTACAAACAATGAGTGGCATTGCTACCTAAGTTACGAGAAGTCATGATTCGACATAACCTTTTGTGATTGACTTTTCATGCATTAATCCTTAAGTCCTGTATCTTTGGAATGGACACAAGTCATGGTATAATCACACTTGCATAGTCCATCCCATGTTTCTTGATACCTTAAGTGAACTATGATACACAAATAAGTATGACATCTCATATCAACTTATTTGAGCATGGCCATGCATTTCTAGTCTCACTCAATCAAGTGGCCTAAGATATTACTCCCATTATGTAGGAGGGACTTATCCTATATTGATCAACCATATACCTCTACATAGATTGTGGTATATCCAACATTAGTCTTTATAGAACAACCAATTACGATGTTCGTTTGACTATATCAAAATATACAACTCACAATGTTGGGATAATGATGATTTCAAGTATGAGGATTATATACATATTAATCACTATGAGTAATGTTGTGACAATTACATAGTAATCCAAGAAACATACTCATAGCAGGTCAGTCCAATATGTTGTTCTCTAACACACATATTCATGCATTGATTTTGACACTCCATATCAATGACAACTCTTTATCATCAATCAACTACATGTTAGTCTTAATGCATTATTGTTGTCCTAGCCAACAATAATACTTGACTAAGGATCTTTTAAGAATAATCATATTATTCTCAGGACATTATATAAAACAGTTTATTTATGTACACAGAAAAGAAACTGAAATAATAATGGCAACGCCTTATATCAATAAACATGATAAATTAAGTATGTTATTACAACCATCTCGTGATTGATCTTTGGGCATACTCTTACAATACATCCTAGCGGGAATAAAATGTACCGAGATCTCCGAGAGTTATACTAGTGGCCAGGGTTGAAGCGTGAGGTTACTGACTTCATTGCTTGCTGTTTGACTTGTCAATAGGTTAAGGCTGAGCATCAGTTACCTTCTGGTTTGTTACAACCGGTTAAGATACCGATGAGGAAATAGGAGCGAGTAACGATTGACTTCGTTAGTAGGTTGCCTCTAATGTCCACTAAGAAGGATTCTGTCTAGGTCATCATGGATCGATTGACCAAGACTGCTCACTTCATCCCAGTTAGGATAGACTTCTCTCTACAGAAATTGTCTAAACTCTACATCTCTGAAATAGTGAGGCTATATGGGGTACCCGTCTCGATCATTTCTGATAGGGATCCACGTTTCACGTCTCGATTTTGGAAGAAGCTTCATGAGGCTCTGGGTTCAAGATTAGACTTTAGTACTGCTTTCAATCCTCAGACAAATGGTCAGTCGGAGAAGGTGATTCAGATGCTGGAGGACATGTTGAGGAGCTGTGTTATCAATTTTCGAGGCAGTTGGGAGGAATACTTGCCATTAGCGGAGTTCACTTACAATAATAGCTACCAGTATAGTATACAGATGGCACCTTACGAGGCCTTGTATGGTCGTAAGTGTCGCATTCCCTTATGCTGGACTAAGTTGGGTGAGCGACGTGTTTTGGGTCTAGAATTGGTTTCTGAAATTGAGGATAAAGTTAAATTGATTCGAGATCGACTAAAAGCGGCTTCTGATAGGCAAAATTCCTATACAGATCTAAAATGTCGAGAGATAGAGTATTCTATAGGAGACTTCGTTTTTCTTAAGGTCTCGCCATGGAAGAAGATGCTGAGGTTCGGTCGCAAGGGCAAGCTAAGCACTTGGTTTATTGGGTCGTACAGGATTCTGAGACGAGTGGGACCAGTCGCTTATTAGTTGGAACTACCTTCGGAGTTGGATTGTATTCATGATATTTTTCATGTCTCGATGTTAAGACGCTACCGCTCTGATCCCACGCACATTGTTCTTGTGGAGGAAATTGAGGTTAGGCCAGATCTAACGTTTGAGGATGAGCCAGTTTAGATTCTAGATGGCGATGTTAAGGTTCTGCGAAAAAAGTCTATCCCCTTAGTGAAAGTGCTGTGGCGGAATCATAGCACTGAGGAGGCCACTTGGGAGCCGAAGGATTCGATGCATCAGCAGTATCCTTACCTTTTCTGATCAGGTAAAATTTTGAGGCCGAAATTTTCTTTTAGGGGGTAGAGTTGGAATGCCCCAAGTTTTAAAAATGTGTTTTAGTGCTTGAGTGGCACAAATCTGTGTCTGCTTTAGTGGTTAAGTGTTCTGGGTGTGTGTGTGAGGCCCAAGTTCAAGCCTTGCTTTTGGAAAAAATTGGCTTTTTCCTGAAATAAGCCTTAACTTCTAGTCAGGAGGCTTATATTAAATTATTTGTAATTTCATATCAGAATGAGCTTGCTGGTCTGGTAGATAAGGTGTGTGTTGAAGTGTGGGAGGTTTGGAGTTCAAATCACCATGTAAGTAAGGGAATTTATTTTTACCTCGGTTGATTGGGAATGTTTGAGTGGAGTTGAAATTCTGATGATGGTGGAAGTAGTGGGCGATTTTGAGAGATTGAGGGGTAGTGGGAGTGTTTTGTGGGATTGAGGAGTAATCTAGGGGATTTGGGGGTTATTTGTACATTAAGCTTTTATTTTAATTTTCTTTTTCTTTTTCCCAAAAATCCATTTCTTTTCTGACGTTTTGCACCCCCAGCATCCTGCTAAAATTTCAATTGTATTTTTCCCTCTTTTCCCTTCTTTTGTCTTTCTATCCATCTTGTTCTTTTGCAAATTGATTTGCACTAGTGCGGGTTCGGTAAGTCCTCTTTTCTTTTCCATTGTAACCGTGTAACAATTGAGTAGGAACCTAATTTTTCTACAATTGATGGTGTAGGAGAAGACTTTGGGCAGTAAGTGTCGTTCTGGTTGTTTTAAAGGTGGTAGCGTAGGTTTTCGTGGGCGATAAGTCACGTTTCTATTAAGTTATCAATTTCGAGTTCGCTTGTTCATCCGCTAAATCAGTAATGGATACTATGGTTTTAGGTTGCAGAAGTCTGAGGTGTGTGTTTCTTCGATGAATCGATATCAAGTGTGTATTCGAAAATACAGAAAACGAGAAATGGCAAAAGTCAAAAAATGATTCTGTCGATGTTACACTGGCGTGTGGTCGCCCGTGTGGTAGTACATGGCCGTGTCAATGACAAGGCCAGGCCGTGCGCGAAGGATACAGCCGTGTGGTGGCCGGGTGAGGCTGTATGCGACACATGGGCTCGACCAACTGGGCCATGTGGGCCACACAGGTGAACCACACGGGAGTGTGAGATTTTAGGCCAGGCCGTGATCCTCACGGCTGAGTTCAAATTGCCCGTGTGGCCCATACGGGTAGGCCACATGGGCGTGTGAGCCCATTTTTCTAAAATGATCTGTAGGGTTGCACGGGTCGCCCAAGTCGACTGTGAACCTATTGTAGGGTCGGTAAGCGTTACTTAGACCCCTAAACGAGTATTCTGACTGTCTGATTTCGGTACTGAACATGAACTGTGATATCTGAATTAATTATATGATCTGATAAATTGCATATTAGCATGTCATATTTGTATGTTGCATTGCATCGGGGTTGGGTTGATGTTTTGGAGGAAGTATTCTAAAAGGCTCTTAAGCTTGATATCTGGTAGCTCAGCTGCAATTATCTGATTATGTGCCACATTCGGTACAGCATGGTGTGTAGAGATGGGTGGGTCGATTTTATCCCCACATGGTGTGCAGGGTTGGATGGAGTTGGTGTTAAGAAGCTGGTGGGTAGGACTGTTATTCTGTTCTATTTTGCATGTTATATCTGAGATGAGTTAAGGCCCTAATTCGTATTTGATTCTGTATCGAAGTGGGCTAAGGTCTACACTAATCCTGTAAAGGGCTCAGGCCCGAACTATATATAAATATATGACTGATTTCGGATATTGTGCTGTGTGTATATTTTTCTGTGGGGATTACACACTGAGTTTACAAAAACTCACCTTTTCTGTTTACTCTGTTCAGGTAATCCCTAGCATTAGGTGCAGCGAAGGACTTGACAGTGACCACTGCTTTTGCCTCACGATAAATTTACGGTTTTATGCTTATCAAGGTTTTAATTTTTATTTAGGGAATTTTGATGTAATTATGGTCATTACGGGTTTTTGTTGAAATTTGGGTTTTGCAACATGGTATGGTTTTACTGCTAGTAGTAGGAAAACTTGGGTTTTCAAAATAAACAAACGTTTTATCAAAATATTCATGACCACTCAGCAATTTCGAAAGCTTCCGCGTAGGTTAATGTTTTGAAAATGATAAACTAAATAGGTGACTCAGTTTGAAAATCAGTGTTAACATAATGTAGTGTTTCAAAAGGGGAAATGAGGTGATAGCATCGATACAAATTCAAAAGCACTATCATGTGACATCGCCAGATTCGGCCATAACGTCCAGGCCGGGTTTGGGGTGTTACAGGGGTTCCTTGGCCAACTATTTTTGGTCTGGTAACTTGGCGTATATGGAAGAATAGAAATCTTTTTTTATTTCAAGGAGTATCTTGGAGCATGCTGGAAACTATCAAGGTATCAGTAAAATGGGCAAAACAGTAGATAGCAATGTTTAATTAGGACTTGTCTAGTAAACGTAGGTTGGATTTAAAGCAACTCTTAGGAAATTGTATGAATGGTAGGGTAGCAGAATGTTAGCTTTAGTTGCTTAACTTAGTTAGGATTTTATCACAAAAAAAAAAATGATAAACATCAATTTTTTAAAGAATATTATTTTTTAATAATTTTAATGTAAATCTGGACAACTGTAAGTCTAGATTCATTCTGGACTTAACTTTTAAATGGTTTTTATTAATTATTAATTATTTTAAAATTTATTTAATATTTTTATAAATTTTAATAATTTTACAAAATTTAAAAATTGATAAAATAATTTAAAATATTTTTAAAAATTAAGCTTTGAAATGAATGAACTTGGACAACAATATGTCTTGGTTCATTCTAGCAAAAAAAATTAAACATTCCTTTAAAAAAATTTTTGTTGATGTGGCACTTGGTATTAGCAACTATTTCTGGCGTGGAGCACCATGTCAATGATGTTGATGATTACATCAATTCTGTAACGGCCAACATTAGTCAAATGGCCTGTTTGGTCATTTTTGTTAGTTTAGAGGCTCAATTGGGTGCAAAAAAATCGTAAAGGCTTAATTGATTTTTTCAAAAAAAGTTAGAGGGCCTTTTAAAGCATTAAGCCTTTATTTTAATATGCACATTTTATTACCTTCATAAATCAACCAAAGCTTTACTTTGATGCTATTTATACATTTTTATTTTAATATCATACACATTTAATATATTATTATTAATTAGCTTCTAAACTACTTTTCATTATTTATTGTATGTTATTTTTATTTTTAATCACACATTTGTGTTATAAATACGCGGTTTCAACACACATACATTTTTTTATAGAATTTCTAGTACTAATAATGTTGTTGATTGAATTGATATCAAAGTTAAATCAACATCAACTCAAGATTGATGATAACACAATGATAAATAATTATACTTATTTTGTATTCTTAATCGATGTATTTATCTGTTAAATTTCGTTTTACTTACAATTTAATCTTTTTCATTTTAATATTGTACTTTTTCATTTGTTATTATTAATTAGTTTCAAACTATACATTTAATTATTTATTGTATTCTATTTGCAAACGCACCTCTGCGTATGAAATACGTGATTTTTACACGCATACACGATATAATAGAAATTCTAGTATTATATTAAATAAAAATTAAAAAACATTATTATACTAAAATAATAATAAGATTAAGAGGGCTAACGCAAAAATTGCTTCTACCAAGTGAAGTGGGTTTAAATTAAAACTAATTTTTGCCTAAAAAACACTACCACAATGGCAGAGTAACTAATCATCCGCATTTTGTAGGGCTATTAAAGGGGTAGATGCTGACCACAAGTTTTAAAATTGCTCTATACGCAAGACAAAGATTGAACCTTTGATCGTTGAATAAGGTAGGAAAAGCCATTACCATCTCACTTAACTCTGTGGTTAGAGATGCAACAGTTTTAACTTTTAATAAATAAACTTTTTTTTTTATCTTTCTAATGAGTTAGAGTTACCAATGAACTAGTATTAATCTTTTTCCAATTAAATTATACCCAATTATTAATCCATGATACTAATTTAATAAAAGATTTTATAATCAAAACAAATAACACTAATAAAAAAAGTTTATAATATAAACAAACACAAATACAAAAGTTATCTAATTAAATCAACGTGTACCTCAACTTCATAGATATTTTTTATTTGGGTTGCCTTAATTTGGGAGATTCTAAAAAGGTTTGGAAGTAATAGGCTTTTGGATTCAATGTATGCATCTTGCATTTTTACTTTTATTCTCAAAATTTTAATTATTGGTTTGATTTGAAAATTAAAGTTGAAATTGATAATAATTTTTTTGTTGAATTTGAATGGTTTAATCTTTTTTGACTCTATATTATATTACAGATTTTTAATTTGGTCCCTGACAAAAAATTCCATTCCTTTAGTGTTTATACCTTCTTTCTGTGTATCACTTTATTCAGTTGACATTTTTATTAAAAGAACAAAAAAAAGCTACCTTAATCAATCAAAACGATGCTACGTGTAAAAATTCTTAAAATAAATAAAAAAATCAAATATATATAATTACAAATTTTCCTTCAAAAATATGAAAATATCAAAATTCTAAAACAAATGGTAAAAATCTGAAAATTTTCTAAAAGGACCTAGAATTTTTCTAAAACAATCGGTTTTATAATTATTATTTTTAAAATTATAAAAATATAAAATCATTAAAAATCTAAAATGAATATGGATAAATACACATACAAGTTTATCAGGAAATTGGATGTCACTTCATCTAGATTCATTATCGTTTATGATTAGAGGATTATTTGTAATTTTAATAATTTCATTTATTTCTTATAAGTTTAAAAAATTGGAATTTTATTTTTAAATTTTTTTAGAATTTTATTATTGTTTTTTCAAAATGTTAAGAATTTTTATGTAATTATAATCTTTAAAATTACTTTTTAAATTTTTAAAAGAAATTATGAACTTTCTGTTTTTTATTTCTATTTATTTTTATAGTTTTGAGATTTTTTGTTTTTATTCTCTAATATCCTTTTGGAGTTTTCAAAGGAATTCTCAACTTTTTCTTCACATGTCATATCTATTTGTCACATTTCGTCATTATCTACATAATTTTTTTTGAATTGACTGGTTATTATTTAATGTTCTTTGTATAGATGTCTTTAATATTTTTTTAGATAAAAGTAAAATGTATAAGTAAATATTAGTTCACTAATTATCTACTTTTAACTAATACTAAGTTACATTATATGGTCGGATTGTAATACTGAAAAGACAATTTATATAAATATATAATTTAAACTGTCTATAACCTATAAGGTTAAATTAAACAAATAATTCATGTTAAGACTATTATATTATGTATAAATCCCATAAGAGAGAGTTTGTATTCGTAATTAAAAGTCGGTTGACTTCCACAAATAAAGACATAGTTATAATTATCTAAACTAACAATATATTCAACATGGCCAAGCTACTATGAACAATTACTAGGTTTGCCTATCCATTGTAAATGTATTTGGATCAAGTGAGCTTGTTTCATCTGCACCACAAACACCAAACTTTTGTAACAATCAATTTTTTTCTTACATGAAATTATACTACTTTTAACAGTTTTATTACATGTACGCAACATACAATAATAATAGGATAGATTCAGACTCCTCCTAAGTAAATAAACTCAACTTCGCAATCCAAAAATGAGAGAATACTATTTTAACAGATCTGATCCTGAGATTAACATTATGTTATAACATCATTTTAATATGGTTATATATGTCTAATCAACCTCTTCACTAGATCACTATAACCTAGATCACTATAACTTTAGATAGGTTTCATGAAAGTCCTTTGAATAAATGGACAAAAGAATGAATGAGAAATAGATTTCCCGGATTACTATCCCCGATAATTTTATTTTTTGAGAAGGAAAGAGATGATTTGGAATTAATTTAATTTCTTTCTACCATAATTTAATTAGATGAATAAATTAAATAATTGAGTCTAAAGTGAAAGACAAATTATGTAGTAATCATAGTTTAATTTTATTCGGATAATTGTATAAGTTGTACGTAAATTTTAATATGGTAAAATTATCATGATTTTATCAAAATTAAAATTGGATTATGCAAAATATTTAGTTAGAATTAATTAATAGTTAATTTGAATGAATATTTAATAATTTAGTTAATTAAATATTTAGGCTTAGCTTTTAATTAAATATTTAGGCTTAGATTTCATTTAAATCAAGAGAAGTAAGCTCAAAAAATTGGACCGGATAAAGACTGGCTCAACTTGCCTAATTAGGTTAAAGGGTGGGGACATGGGAATCCCTCTCTCATTGTATGTGACCAATTACACCCCCTGAAAAGTTCTATTTGGAATATGACTCCTCCACTTTAATTAATTTAAAACTCAAATTGAGAATTAAACCCTTAAATAAATTCCTCTATAAATACATAAGCATAGTTGAAACTCAAGCGTATTTTATTTGAGTAATTTTTCCTTATACTCAAATAAATTCTATTTTTCTTAAGTTTGGATTCTATATTTGGGGTAATTATAATTGCAATCATTTGGCAATTAGAATTCGAATGTAGAGAGTTGAAAATGTTTAGTTTGCTTGTAAAGGATCATGCAAGGCTCTTTTCCAGGGAGAGTCTCGATTTTGTCCCATGTTCTATTCTTCAAGTTAGATCTTACTCTCTAAGAAACTACGAGTTCAATAGTATCTGAGAAGATCAATTGGTTAAAAGTTTGAAGAGCTCAGACTTTAGTTTGAGTTGATTGGGAAGTTTGAGCACCTTCCTAAAGGGTATTACGACATTGGCTCCTCTCTGCAGCATTGACATTATAGCCAAATTCTGAAGGCTACATTGACCACCGAAATGGCCTAGTAAAACTAATTAGAGTTGAAACATTCCTTTTTATAACCTTTGGAAAACTTACTATAACTGCCTTGGGATTATCAAAACATCATATTATTAAATCAAGTTACTTTAAGAGTCCAATTTAATAAGTGTCGTGACATTTGAGAAAAAACTTAGTTGATTTCTTCAGTTTGATTTTTTTTTTTGAAAAACTCTCATTTCATTATTACGCAGCAATAAATGTGATGCCTCTTAATTTTAAATTTAAATATGCCAAATTTAGTTTTATTGCTCATTTGACCAGTTTATACAATGTTTAATGATATGTAAATAAAATACCAAAAATAAACTCATGCCATAGTTCAAAATTAACAGAATTACAATATCAAAAACCATACTAAAAATTAAGTTAAATCTAAAAGTACTTTATTAAATAAAACCGAGACAAGACCTTCGAATGTCGTGGTCAATCCTAACCTCAAGGATTATTTGTAAGGATAAAATTACAGGGATGAGTTTTAAAAAACTCAGTGTGAGTCTTAAACATAGTAAACAGTGTATATGCATACAGAAAATTATATAGCCAACAACATTTCTGAGATCATAGTACAACATAGCATCATAAAAATACAATATATATACAGGGGCATGCTCATATGAAAACAATGTATATTTCCTACTTATTCGTCTGCTATATACCATGAGTTCCCCATAACTCATCATTCGAACACCAAAAAAATAAGAGCTGTAGCTTAATGTGGATAAACCACCAGTAAAAATTTTTGCAGTTAGATTACCATTCATTTGTGGATAAATTATCAGTAATTTGTGGATAAACTGCCAGTACTCTAAACAATACTCCAGGGTTGCAGATTAACTACCAGTATAAAATTACAGATAAATTGTCAATACTCCACGGAACTCTTCTATCTCCAATCAGTTCCAATCTCCATGCAATGCAATATGTCATATCAATCATGTTGCATATCGTGCTTATCAATATCAATTTCAATAAAAATGGCATGTTCAACATGCATTCAATAGTAACAATATCAATCAATGGTATGTTTTTAATACAAGTAATAAACAGTGTAACAATCAGTGGTATGCAATATATGCAATCAATTATACAATAACAATCAACATACTTAACAGCACAAGACATGTAATAACATGCAATCAGCCAATCAATCAATAAGCATACAATGGGTTAACCCTTATAGCACTTACACATTTGGTTAATTATTCTTTAAGGCCCTAGAACATTCGACCAATGCAATAAAGTACATACATGCTTTCAGCAATCACCAAACATACAAAGTTAGGACCCACACCTATATAATGAAAATTTGAAGCACTAAACTTAAATCCGTGACTCCTATATTCAAATTTGACTAGATCTCAATTAGATCTCTACATAACATACACAAAACACGAGTAAAAATCAATCTTTAGATCACCACATAGGTTTGGCTTGATAAGAGAGAAATAATGGCCATTCAAATCTGATTTTTGGAGTCACTATTTATACTATTTCAGCTTAATACGGAGATGTGTATAACCTCTAATGTCAATAGTGATCCGAGTGATTCAGATTTGAACTTTCAATAAAAAAAACACAAAAAGAACACGTGTGAGAATCGACCATGGACTCTTGATAGATTCAGCCATTGTAGAGGAAATAAAAAAGAAATATGTGACCAAATCTAACTAATAAACAACTCACACTTCTCGGGTCTTAGATTTGTGATAACAGATAATCAAAAATCAAATGATCACTTGCAAAGGGCAAAAAAAGATTCAGCCAAAGATAAATGATGGTTTCAGTAGCAAAACAATGAGAAGAAAAAAAGAAAAAGAAAGAAGGAATAATAGGAGAAACAAATGGGCGGTAACAACAATGGTGGTTGGTCACTAGGGTGATGGCAATGGAAGAGAGAATACAAGGTTCCAAGGGGCGAAAATGGTGAAAAATATGGCAGAAGTATTCAGCCAAAATAATAAGAAAACAATAAGAAAAGAAGTAAACTAAAATAGAATAGTGAGAGGAGAATGAAGCAATAGTGGTGTGGCGGCCACAAGTAGAAGAGGAAGTAGGAGAGGGGTGGCACAACAATGGTCAAAACTAGGGTTTTAGGGGGTGGCACAATGAAGAAGATGGAAGAACAATTGAGAGAATAAGGGGAGAAGGAAGAGAGGTGCGACAAAGAGAAAAAGAAAATAAAAAAAGACTAAACAAAAAAATAAAATACAATATATACCTAAGGTTACAACATGAGCAGCAACAGCTAAGGTAAGGAGAAAAAATACTAAAATGAAAAATTACACGAGGGAAGGAAATTGAGCTTGAGTTTTAAGGAAAAATTCCCTTGAGTTCCAAGGAAAAATTCACTAACTCTTAACCATCAAACCAGAGTACTCATTTTATTAACTAACGCGCAAATATAACAATAAACCAAGACACGGCACTACATGTAATTATTGGATGAAATTTATTTCTTTAGATGTCGAAACAAAGGTCCATTTTAGAATATTTCTAAATTTTCACTTCACCAAATCTAGAAGATTTTCTAGATGATTTTCAAACACTATTTGGCTACAAATACTGACCATAGTAATTCACTACATGCAAATCTTTCTTCCATGGATTGGCTTCTTAAACCCAAAAACCCTTGGCTTGGGAGATTTGGCTTCAGCACAATTCCATTATTTTTTTTAAAGAATCTTCAATAGAATATTATATTCCAAAGATAATGGCAAGGTTTAGCAAATTATTTGCACTTGACCTCCCTTAGAAGATAGCCTCTATGCTCCTTTGTACTAGTCTCTTGGAAAGCCTTAAGACACGAAATCTTTAAACTCAAAATAGACAAATCATCAATGAGAAACTTGGGTAGTGCAAGAATTGGTATCATCATTAATAATCATCATAAAAATTGGGTTATCAATTCATATAGACATATTCCAAAAGCAACAAATGTAAAAGTTAAGTAATGGGCTATAAAGGATGGACTTGAATTAGCTAAAACTTTGACAAAAGATTGAACATTACTAACATTAAGGCTAAAGTTGATGCTACTATAGTGACAAATTCCATGATTAACAATTCCAACTCTAATATTGCATTATCCACTTTGACTGATGAATGCAAAATATCCTTGACTAATGCAGAGTTAAGTCTATCAAGCACACCTTCAAAAAAGGAAATAGATGCACAGATGTTTTAGTACGATTAAGAAGCAATTTTTTTGTAATAGCCCATTTTTCAGTGGTGTTGAAAATTGTGGTTTCAGGGCCACCAAATCTGACAACTAAGTTCATAAATATTATTATTTAATATTTACTAGTCAAATGTGATTTAAAATAAAAAAAGGTTTTTGATTTGATAATTTATGTTATATAAGTGATTTATTAAGTTCAAGTGGTTTTAGAAAATGAGGTATCGGAGCCTTGTTTTTATAAAACGAGTCATAAATATTTATATAAATATTTACAGAGTGTCATTAAGGTGGTATTAAAGTTTCGTTAAGAAATTTTAACGTTTCGATAGTTAATTAATTAAAAATAACCAAATTAAAAAAGAAAGTGCAGTCCCGGGACTCTGTTCCCGTAAATTGGAGTCGTAAATATTTTTAATAATTATATACGAAGCTAGTTGTGTAGTTAGTTAGGTTTCGATTAAGTGAATTTGCTTGAATTAAAAGTAATTAGGTATAAGGACTAGATTGCATATAGGGTAAAAGTTGAGTTGTAGATTAAAGAAAACGTAAAAGGACTAAAGAAGCAATTATGCCATTGCTTAAAATTGAGGCGGCATAAGATAGATATTTATAAGCTTATTTTATATATATTCTTAATGTTTAAGTGTTGATGTGAGTAATTGACATTTTGATAATTGATTGAATGATTTGAATTGATAGATATATTATATTGAATGAATTGATTTTTGAATTGAAATGAATATATGTGTAATTATGTGATTATATGAAAAATCAGTATTGGATATCGATTATATTTGAAACGTGAAATTAAACCTTATTAACTGTATCGGGCTGAGTCGGATATAGATGGCATGCCATAGGATTGAAAGAGTTCAGGGATTTCTTTAACTTCGAGTCGATGAGACACTAGGTGTCAATTTATTACTTCAGATTAATTCGATGAGTCATTGGGTGTTAATTTACTTCGGTTTAGCTGATGAGACATTGGGTGTCAACTTAGTCCTATTCGATGAGGCACTGGGTGCCAAACTGGTGTGTTTTGGTTGGATTCGTGTATCCGTCCGAGTTCGAGTCGTGTTAATAGGGGTAAATGAATAATAAAATTTTATAATTGATATTGAAATGGTATGGTATGAGAAATGGAAGTGAAATACTGAATAGAAAATAAAATGTGAAATATGTTGCAAATATATGGAATATATGAGTTATATACTCATGAAAATTGCAGTTGTATAATGAAATGTGAAATAAATTGTGAAAAACTATTTATATAGCAAGTATGAGAATTGAGATATTTGTGAAACAAATGAAATATGATATGGTTGTTGTAATAATTAAATATTAATATGTGTTTATATTTCAATTGTATATTTGTAATTTCTTATCTTTAAATATTCGGATTATAGAAATACCACTGAGTTTATACTCAACGTACGGTTTTGTTTCCCATACGTAGGTTAGGTACCTAACTTTTGATTGCTGATTCAGCATCCAACAATGATCCCGAACTCAAATGTGGTGATGTTTATCCTTTGTGCCGGCGTGTACCTAGGGTGTCTAAATAATAGTTATTTTGTGGTTTGATTGTAAATGAGGTTATAAGTTTAATTTTGGTTGGTTTTATAAATATAAATATGTGTTTGTTTTTGAAGTCATATTATGGCACGATAAATTGAACTAAATCTAGATAGGTGCATGTGAATTTAATTCTATGTTTAAGTGCTCATGAACTAGGCATTTGGATTTGGTATGTTTATAATTTGGATTAAAATGATGCTTTGATGACTTGTTTTGATGATATAAAATGTTTGAAATTTCTGTTTGTTTGATCTGTAAACTCCGGTAATACTCCATAACCCGGTTCCAGCGAGGGATACGGGTTGGGGTGTTACATTTTTAACTTCCTCAGACTAGTTATGTTCTAGTGCTTTATTTTGTATTTGTAGCACTCCTCTAAAGATTTTATTTCCCTACTGCCAGATGCTAAGGGGTTTGTTTGTACTGAACCATTGATTATTTTTCTTAATATAATGTTGGTTCCTACCAAAAAGAAAAAGAAATCGTATACAAGGTTTTCTGTAATATATGTTTATATATATATAAACAAGAGTTTGTGAAACTTTTGAATTAATGATAACACCATTTATTTTCATACTAAATTGGTATTATAATAATTTATTCATATATTACTAATTATTATGTGATAATGATAAAAATAAAATTAATTAACTACGAGTTCATTGAATATAATTAGATAAATTAAAATAATAAAACCCGTAAAATAAATTACATATATTACATATATGATTAATTATTATAAAAGTAATCTAATCATGGATGTAATTTTTAGTTCCGCTTTCATTTCAAATAAAAATGATAAAAGATTATTAATATAAGATAACAATAATTGTAATTATTTTATTAATAGTGTTTCTACATAAAACATAAAATAATATTAATTGAATTTAGTTTATTAAGAATTTTTATTATTAATGTTACATATAATATCACTTAATTAGACTTTGGGTTCACATTAAGTGGCACTTATTATTTTAAATTGGACCATTATGCTTTTTATTTTATTTTTATCACTTTATTGTTGTCTACCATTAATGTTTGTGGACAAATTAGTTACTAAATAAACTTTATACCCAATTTTTTATGTTATGATTGGTTAAAAAATGTAGGGGAAGGTGAATATCAACCTGAAGTTGATGAAGAAGTTATTGATAATGATGAGGTAGATGTTCAGTTTGAAGATGAGGGAGAAACTAAGGTAACTTTTGACATTGAAGCTTCTTCTTATGATACTTTTGAATTAAAGTTTGTAGGAAGTGAATTTGAAGTTGGTGATGATAAAGAGGACACATCTGGGATGAATGTAGGTGAATGGGTTGTAGGAACTTAGATGGAATGAACATGGATGATATTACTATATATCATTTGTTTGACAGTAATGAATCTAAGGATTTACATTATGCACATGACTTGGGCTTAGATGGCCAAAGTTGGCCTGATTTTAACATTAAACACATGGTAAATCCCAAACTTGAAAAGGGTTTAATATTTCCTAACAAAGGAATTATCGAAAAGGTTGTTAGGTAGTATGGTAGGGTTAATAAGTATTTCATTAAGTTCTCAAAATATGATAATAGGAGGCTGAAGATTGTTTCTAAGGACTAGTGCACATGGTACTTATGGGCCTCCAAATTCTACCCTAATTACCTTGTTAAGCAGACAGCAAGTAAAGACCTTTGCCCCTCAACACACCTTCTCAAAAGTTTATAAAAAAATAATAGCAAAATGGTTGGCAAAATATTATAAAAGATAAGTTTATTGTTAGCCCTAAATATGCCTGGACATGTTCGCAACAATATGTAAAAAGAGACTTTATTACAATTGTGTCACTTACCAAATATCTTAAGGCTAAGATTAGGGCACTAGAAATGCTTGGGGTCATAAAAGAAATATGCTATAGCGACCAGGTTTTCATAGTGCCAGAAATTATTGTTTCGGGACCCCATTTCTATAAATCGAGCATGTAAATATTAAATAAAGATATTTATGGAGTTATTATATAGGTTAATTGAATTTTGGATAAGTAATTTAGTCAAATTAGTGATTAATTAAGGTTTAAGGACTAAATTGTAAAGTCTAATCGCTATAGATTTTTAATTAGAAAATGACTTGAAGACTTAAATTTCAATTAAGCCAAGGCTTAAAACACAAATATACCATGTCAGATCTTAAGTTAGTGGACGGTAAGATTATGGAATTAATAATTTAATAATAAGGTTTTTTAAGTAAATTAAGATTAATTATGTTAATTAACCATTTGATTATAGTATATAAACAAAATTTTGGTGGAAAGAAAGAGAAGATTCATCTTTTCATCTTTCCCATGCCCGAGTGTCCAAGTCAGAAAATAAAGAAAACCATCCCAAGGGTTTCAAAGTTTCCATCCTTATTTGGTGAGTTCAATTAAGTCCTTTTCTTGTAATTTTTATGTTTTTAAGGTCATGGAAGTTTGATTTAGCTAGCCCATGTACCAATTTGTAAAACTACTAAATTTTTGATGAGATGTCATTGTTGATGTCTTGAAGTTTTAGGTGTTAAATTAATAGAAATTAAGCTTAGTTTAAGAAAAAAGACTAAATTGTAAAGCTTTAATGATAGTTTTGTATATTAGGGACCAAATTTACAGTAGGATTAAGAAATATGAGGTCTTTAATGAGTAATAGTGAAATCAGATTTCAATCTGGAGCTTTAATTGGAAGATATGTTAGTCCCTATTTTAGGGATTAAATTAAATAAATTGCAAAACTTGTAAGAATTGATAATTAATTTTGAATTTCTTGATAATTGATAATGATATATGTTTTATTTCAATTTGTAGCTAACGTCAATCCAGATTCTCGAGAGAGAAAGGAAAATCCAAAGTCGTTAACGAATAGCTCAGAATTTCGATTTGTATTTCTATGATTTGATAACCATTTATTTTTTGCATGTTTATATCATTATGCACTGTATGGAGTTTGAGGTGAGTTATTGATGATTTCTTAAGCTTAAATGATGTGATTTAGATTGATTATTGAGGTAGGGACTAAATTGAATAGAATAAAAATGTCATGATCTGAATGATATCTAAAAATTGCTATGAAATTGAATTGAAGTATATTATGCTATATAATAAATTGATGATTAGTGATAAATTGGGAATTGAAAGGATGTGAAATGATACAATTATAATAAATCAGAAATTGGTTACCCTATTAGTTGTACTGGTCGAATCGAATATAGTTGGCATGTCATAGGGTCAGGATATTGATTAAAAATCATCGTTGATAGACAACCCAAGGTGGTAGATTATATACTTTGAGTCATTGCTGTTGGGAAAATCGGGGTGACAATTTATTTTGATTGAGAAAACCATCGTTGTCAGGCAATCCGAGGTGGTAGTATGTACTTGTATAGCATCATCATTGCCGAGCAACCCGAGGTGATGGGCCCGTATATCCATTCCAAGTCTGTGTCAAGTTAATAGGGTTAAGATTTTGTGAATTGGCTAAATGGTAAATGAATGAAATGAAATGTGATTGAAATGTAAAATACAACAACATACGAAATGAGCCGAAAATGAGCCTTGAAGGGCCAAATGAGTAAATAAGCTAATAAGCTCGAAAATGATTGAAAGAAATGAAAAGAAATTGAGTACTTACGCATATAATTGATGTATTAATTGATTAAAGATATGTTAATATTGTGGTAGGATATTGAATAAGTAAATGTGTATAAATATGGTAAGAAATGATAATGTAACTTGTGAAACATAATGTGAATCGGTATAACAAGTATAAAAAGTGTGTTAATGGAAGGAATCGGTATAATGTTGTATATGAATTAGATTGTAAATTTATTTTCAACTAAATGTGTGCATTGTATAAATTCGTTATTATTGTCTTGAATTATATATTTACCACTAAGCACTTTGTTTAGCATACGATTTTGTTTTCTCCGTTCACAGGTACAATAGATTCTCGGTAGATCGAGTGGTTATCTTAGGATCCAAGAGTCGAATCATGACTCAACAATGTTTGTGGATTTTGATCTTGTTATTAGTGTGGCATGTACCTAATTAAGTCACTTTTGGTATATATTTATACCTATGTGAACTTCTAGTAGAAATTGGTACATGTGAAATTAATTACTTGAGTTGTTATATATATATATATATATATATATATATATATATATATATAAGTAAACTAAATGGTTGTGATGTGTTAAATGCCAAAAATGTAAATGTTTTGGTGAATTTGGTATGGTTGTAATGTGTAATGGACTTAGGTGAAATATATTGAATAACTAACTTTTGGGTGTTATGTAACAGTCAGATTCCTAATAACCTAGAAATTTGAGATAATAGGAGGACTAAATTGCAAGAGACTGCAAGTTGGTAGCCTCTATTGGAAGAAACAGGAAAACTAGAAACTGAATTGGACATAGTTGAGGACCAATTATGGTTCAGTTAGGATGGAACTCATCAGTTCCTTAGTGAGATACATAATAATTAGCTACAGATGGTTCTCATGAGGTTGGTAATAGCGCGGGAAGGGTTATAAATAGTTGGGAGATGGCTCTCATGGATGATTTTCTTCCCGATTCTACTTCTTTTTCTCTCTTCTTCATTATCTTCTTTGGTTGCTTTGAAGAAAAGAAGGCAAGGAAAGGTTCTGTATAGAGCAGACTTCATAAGGATTAAGATGGAAAAGTAAGGAAACTAGCAAGCGGGGAAGGTTCTTAACCTTTTTGTGTACGTAAAATTTAAGAAAAGAGGTTATGGATCTTCAGATTTGTTTTAAGGGTTCTATATGTTATGGAAGTCTAAGTCTAAGCCTTTAAGATGAAGTCCAAGTTTAATTAGTAGTTTTTTTGTTATAATGTTTAGCTAGCAAGAGAGTGGAAGCTCCGACGTTCGAGGAAGCTAAGCTGTGGAAATGATGAGGTTTTAGGTAAGTTCTAAACTCGAAACCTATTGTATGATGTACGCTATTTGAATATGCCATGTTTGCATAAACATGAGATATAATGATATGTGCATGCATTGCATGATTGTGGGGTAAAGCTTCATGGGATAGATAAAGTTAGGATAGGAAATGGGGAATGAACCTATTATTTATTGCCTCGGGTGAAGATCCGACTTTGTAGAGGGAACATTGCAGTGTTCGAGAATCAATGTTAAGTGGTGTAAAGGAGGTAATGAGAGGAGGATTCGAGAAATGAAATCATGGAAAGGTATTTACTGTGACGATGGTATTGACTAGTCCTTCGGGACAACACTGTAACAATGATATATGGCATAAGACCATCGATGAAGGACACTGTGGCAGTCTAGTATGAGATATGTAGCGTAAGACCATGGATGAAAGACGTCATGGTACAAGGTAACAAGTATAAGTGTAAGACCATAGATGAAAGATGATATGACAACCACGTATGATAAATAAGACCATGGATGAAAGACTCCACGACATCATGAGGTAGTATGCCAGGATGGAAAAGTGGTATCAGACAATGGATGAAAAATTCCATGGCATCTACAAAGATAGCCTGTTGGAATAGTAAACACAAAACAAATAGTCTCCTGGGATAGTAAGCACAAAAAAGATAGTCCATTGGGACAGTAAAAACAAATAAATTCTGCCGAGACAGTAAAAACAAGGTAAGTCCTCTGAGACAATAAACACGAGGTAAGTTTGTTGGGACAAGGGAAATGAGGTAAGAAGGGTGTAAGACCATAGCTTGGCTACGATACCCGATAAAGAGTCCACCAAAGAAGCAAGGGCAAAATAGTTTACCAAGATGTTCCTATGATGCCAATCACCAATACAATAAGTGCAAGATATGATACCTCGAATGGCAAGCAGAACTCAAAGAGTCCACCAAAAAGGGGAAGCGAAGTAAGAAAGGGAAAGTCTGTCAAAGGATAGACATGGATGCTGCTAAGGCATAGGCAAGAGCCCGACAAGAATTAGAGGAAGACAGGTCATGCGGGAGTTGGCCTAACTATGGAATAGTATTTGAGGATCACAACCAAGCATCTGTCATGAAGAGCTACCAGGGGTAGCTCAAAAAAGATGTACACGAGAAGTAGATCTCATGGAAGGAATAAAGATTACACTTCTGATATAAGAATTTTGTTTGGGGACCAAAATGTTTGTCAAGACTATTATTTATGGAAGAAAGTCTACTGTAGGTATACTGTCATAAGGATAGCTCTGTAGGGAGGAAACGAACAAGTAAAATGGCAGGCTTACATAACTACATAGCCAATAACCTTTGGAACTTGTGTAAATAAAGAGAAAGTCCGCTAAGAACTAGTTCCACCATGGATGTCCGCCAAAGAAGGTAAGCCGTAAGAATCCTTTGGCAAGTAGCTGAAAAAGCTATCATAAGGGTTCATGATAGGAAGCCGATGAACAACCAAGTCCATTTAAGGTCAACGAACACCCCGTGTTAGGGGAAAGTGGAAGGAAGGAAAGTTAAAAGGTAAGAATAGGTTTTGCTGGTATGGCGAAGTATCTGAGATATGGCTGTATAGAGAGTCCGACTAGAGGAAAGTCTTATAGAGAGAGCCATGTAGCTCGGATGATTAGGTGGAGTCCACCACCTTGATAAAGAAAGATCACCTTAAATTAGAAGGGTGTTAAATTTATGTTTAGTTTATCTTACATTTGTTACCCTCGTGTGATGGGGCTTAAATGAAATGCAGTGAAGGAACTCACTAAATTCATTTGAACTTACAGTGGTGTGGCTGTTGTTCGCAGGATTGTGAGGTTGATTGAGGACTCAAAGGAGGGACCAAGCCAGATAAAGCGGAGATCGAGGATCATTGTTGGATCAATTCATGCACATAGGAAGAGGGTACCATTGGAGGCTTCGCCTCAAGTTCAATAACAACGAAGCCAAATAACATTTCTAAAATTTAGATTTTTAGGGGAGATAGGCCTTAGTCAAATTTTAAATGTTATTTTGTAAACAAATAAACTAATTAGAAATAGAGACTGAGGATCTAAATATTTAGTTGCTTAAGGCCTTGGATGTAATAATTTCTATTGATTTTATTTTATTCTGATTCATAATAGTTTAGCTAAAGAAATTTTAGGTTAAGTTAGTTCGGTTCATTCGTGATGCTCTATACCTGGATCTGGCAAACGGGTCAGGCATGGGGTGTTACATAATAAGACTTTAGGTTATGGGTAAATAGGGTTGTGAAATTTATGATTTGTGTATTAATTACATAGGTTAATTAGACAATGAGAAGGATGTACAGAAGTGTTGGATGGAAAATTGCAAGTCAAGGTTCTTTAGAAATTGCAAAAACAATATGTGGTGTCGCAACATCGTATGAGTGTCGTCTCGACAAGATTAAGGCTCTAGGCTATGGCGCGATGAGGAACCCTATCCTCGTGATGAAGCCAATTTAGTATATCACATCGCGATGAGGAACTACCTCATGTTGCAATTTCAATCTTGTAATTTGAAACTTTTACAATTTGATCCTTATTCGACCTCGGGTTAGTAATTGAGCTTTCCTAGGCTTGTATTGTCACATTCCAAAGATCAGGTTAGTCGAAATTTGGTTTAATAATCGATAGCGGTCACGTCCAAAATTTTGTTAGGTTGACTTTTGCGCATTTGATAATATATAAGTATCAAATATAGTGATTAAGTAGTGGTGGAGTTGTCCTTAAAGACCTAAGTTTAAATCCCTTCCCTTACATTATTTTCTAATTTGTGCAATTTTGCTTCAAACCTTAGTAAATGTCACACCATGTTTTTAAATAAATGTTGTTGGATTGTTAACAAGCAAGGTGGTTTACCTAGTGGTTAAGAGCATAAATAAATTTCATTAGGTCCCATGTTCAATTCCTCATATCCCCATTATTTTTATTTAATTTTGGCTCATAAAACCTAGGTCAAAGTTTCCATTGCCATCCCTTCCTAATTACCATGCGAGGGAAGATTCTTTCCTCTTTTAACTAGTCAATTTTCCCCTATAAGCCCCCTTTTCACTCCACATGTTCCCCATGATCCACTTTTCATGCCATTTTCCCCCAAAGCTTCCATTTTCTCCCATTTACCAAGCTTGAACCGTCTTTCCCACCTAAGGTAGTCACTATTCCCATTTTCTTTTCATTTTGTTTTCTTCTCATCCCCTTTTGGCCGTTCCTCCTCCTTACTCCTCCCTTTCTCACTTTTTGTTTTATTTTAGCCTCTAAACCTCCTCTTTGCACCACATATTTCCATTCTTTTCACCACCACTTGATATCATTCTCCACCACCAAACCACTATTTCACCATCGCCACACCACCGCTAGACCACCATTTTCTCTATTCTTCTTTTCTCTTCTCAAAAACTCACGACTTCCACCTTAATATTTATCATTTTATTTTGATAGAATAATGCTAGAATTTTATTTTATTTTTATCCCAAATAGATCTTTTTCTATAAACTATTCCTTTGATTTATCCTTGCTGTCCTCTTGATTGATGGATTCAAGAAAGTTTTGATTAAGGAATAACGTAAGTATGAATGATTTATCATCACTTCTTTCCATTATTTTTATTAAGAGTCAAATATAATAGTAGTTTTAGATATCGCTCTTTTTCGAAATTAACATCTTGTATAGTGTTTTTATGATGAAGGATTAAGTACGGCTGTTTTGGAATGTCAGTAATTTCGGAAGTGATTCATATCTCTGATTTAAATATCACAAAAGTATGTATTCTCATTGAAGCCAAAGTGTAACCTCTTATCAAATATTTATTAAGGGTGTTTTAATGGCGGATTATTCGTTTTAAGATAGATTTAATTAAATCTGGAAGTAAGCGTTAGAAGGATTTTCGCATTGGATTTGTTTAGATCAGGTATGGGTTTGATTTAATATTAAATAAATGAATGTGATTCATTTTTAAATAAATTATTTACATTTATTAATAATGAAAACACTGTTGAGTTTTTTCATAATGCGAAATAATATGAATACACTATGTATTCAAAAAGAGATGCTAAACCCATAAAAAGGCTGATTCTCAAGTAAGTACCCCGGACTGATTATTTTTTTACTGTATAATTATGTTGACGTGATTCAATGTTGATTGTAAGAATATGTTTACATTCTAATACTCATGATGTATGATATGTTATGATATGCATGATATATAAAACATTCCACTGATATTGAAATTGAGATATATGATGCGCATGTTAAGCATGCTCATTGAAAATATTGTTCGTATGCCATATCACAAGCATAGGGTTGGGATGAATGAAAGGAGGAAGACTTTGGTAGTTTTACTGCAATATTGAATGGCTTGGCCACAATTTTATTGAGTAGCTTGACCGCAACGTCCAGCTTGTCTGCGATATTGAGTGGCTTGGCCACAACGTGGAGTGTTACTGGATGGACGAGTGATCGCATGATTCGTAACAAGTAATAAATATTTATAATGAAGATCAAACCTAGACTGACTATTATCATGACGAAAAGGTAAGCGCACCTATCGAACAATAGTATAGTAATGGCAATACCAGGATATCGTACCCAAGGGAACCAAAAGTACTAGTAATAACTATCTTTTTATTATCTAACCTAGAAATAAAGAGGGGTTGTTTATTAAACTAATTAACTAATTAAACTAAAGTAAAGAGAAGAGTTGGAAAAAGACTTGAAGAAAATTAATTTGATAAAGACGACACCCAAGGAGGAATCCACCTAGATTTCACTTGTTATCTGACTCTGAACCAGACGATTTATTCAATTGACTTGATCCGTGAGACTCCCTAACCTATGTTATTATCCCTTTTGAGAATAATAACGTCTAACCCTCAGTTGAATTAATCGAAATTTCTTAAAACCCCTAGGGAAGCAGTAAATCGATTTATGGACTCCCATATTAGGTTTCACCCTAATCCGACAAAATCTCGTAACCCTATTTTTAGGCATTCGATCAACTCCGCTTAATTATGCCAAATCTACTCTTAGACAGGGACTTTTGCTCCTCTGCATAGGCATATCAAATCATGAATTAATACCCGAAATATTAACTCAAGCATTAAGACACATAATTAAGAACAAATCAAGTATTTATCATACAATTCAGATAATAATAACAAGATCCATCATAGGGGGTTAAATTCTGTAGTGCCTTTTTATGGAGTAAATGGGTTAAATTCTAAGTGCCTTTATCATCTCAGTATATCAAATCATACGTGTGATCTCGACATGTTTAATCGAAGCAAGTTCTAAAATAACAGTTCAATGTTGACACACTCAAACCACAAAAGAAGTGAACAAGAAAGAAAGCTATATGCTCAAAAAGGCTCAAAAATCTTACCAAAAATTTGGGTTTTTTATGTCATTCCTGTATATTTAAGATTTCAAGATAATACTTTAATTTAGGAAAATAGTCTAAAAATTTTAGTTCTCAAAATATCAACTTATCATGCTCGATTCTCTAATGTCCAATGCATAATTCCCATGGTCTAATTCATGACATATCAACAATAATTATAGATCAATCAGAATTCATTCGATCAAGATTATGAGAAAATCACTTAAGCACAAGATCAAATTCAGGGATTTGAGAATAATGCAAAAGTTAGGTTTCATGTTCATGTTCACCCCCCACACTTAAGATGTACATTGTCCTCAATGTACAAAGATAGATTATTCAAAATAAAGAAAATCATAAGAGGGAAACAGGTGAAACTCCCTGTTATATGGATGCAGAGCTTGACTCTGAGGCTGGAGTTTTGGGGAAAGTGGTAGCTGCCACTGTTCTTGGCTAGATGAAGAAATTGGGTCGTTGAACATGACACTCGTTGGGATTGTCTCCTATTTGTTTCCTCAGTTCGTAAAATATTCCTAGCAGCTTTGCTTGGAAGTCTGTAGAATCATGAAGAGCTTATTAAGAGTTGGTGTGGAAGAGAGTGTAGTGGGATTACTTGTTAGAGATACCAGAAAAATGAAGAAAGTAAAATTTACTAATATAGATATGTCTTTCAAAAGAAAATAATGAAATTGAAATGAAAATAAAAATAAAAATAAAAAAATAAAAAAAAAAGATAAAAGGATTCAATGATCCTCGTCAATGGGGCCCTCAGGTGGTGGCGCTGGAGTGGCGATGTGGAAATGCTAGCACAGCTGCTACATCATGGCCTACATGTCATCCATCTGTCTATCATGTCGCCGATCTCACTCGTGAATCATCTCGAACTGTGTAGTGCAATACTGCTCGAAGTGAACGAGTCGGTTGGAAAGATGTGCCAATGAAGCAGCCGCGTGAACTGGTCACTCCCTAGGTGACGTGGTAGAAGGCTCTTTGTGCTGTGGGGGGACATCATTAGGAATGTCCTCAAAATCCTCCTCGCCAATGGCATGAGTGAGATAGTACTGAGGCGGATCGATCCCACATCGGCGCTCAATCATCCTCATGTGTAACATAGTCGTGATGCCCTGTGGGGACACCTGTCTTATCAGTGTAAGTGCTGATGATTGGGCTACGGTGTTGAGGAGGCCGAAATGTCTGGCAAGGCGCGTCACATAGGGGCCGATAGTGTGACAGCCTTAAAACGACCCTAGTCGAAATGTGGTTTCGGGACCACAAAACCAAGGCATAAAAATAATTTAATATTTATTTTATTGCCTATAATGTGTGTTAACTCATGTGTGATATTTTTTATGCTTTGATTTAGAATTATAGATGTGAATTTCACTAGAAAGGACCTAGTAATAAACTTTGAAAGTATGAGGGAAATGTGTGATGACTAATTAAAGGATGCATGCAAAACAATGGACTTGCATGTCAAATTTCCCCCATAGCTAGTGGCCGCCATGACAAGGATTTATGGGCAAAAATCATGTCATGAAACATGTTTGGTAAATGGGTTATGATGGAAAGAATAAAATAAGGGGTATGGAATAAACAATTAATGTTAGTAGATGAGAAACAAAAAAAAAAGTGTCCATCTTCCTCCATAGCTTGGCCGAATGTCCTAAAGGAAGAAAGAAAAAATTTTGTTCATCTCTTTTCACTCTCTTGTTGGCCGAAAATACTAAGGTTAAGGAAGGAGTTTTGCTTCATACTTGGTTTGGAAGAGGATTAGGAAGAGGTTGGCTAAACTTGCATCAAGATTAAGGTATGTTTGAGGTTCATGCATGTTTTAGTTGCTAGCTTAATGTTCTTGTTAGCCCATGGTTCAAATCCTTGTTATGTCATGGGAATGAAATTCGGCCAAAGTGAATGTGGTGTTAATGCCATTGCATGTTAAATAACAAGCTTGAAAGTGATACATGTGATGGAGGATTGAAGATTCTTAGATTTTCTTTTAGCATTTTTTTGAATGAGATACTAAGTTCTTTGTTTCACCATGACCAAATTGAAATGGTGTGGTGTTGTGGTATTCGCCATGATATATCCATAAGTATAATTCATGCATGTTGCATGGTAAGTAAGATTTAAGCTTTGGAAATGTGTATATATTTGGATATAAGCCACTTGAGAATTCGCCCTTGCACCTACATGAATATATGTTTGCACATGATGGATTGGTATGACATATATACTAATTCAAAGTGTATATTTGCTTGTGATGATGTGTTGATTATGAAGTAAATAAGAGATGTGCAATGAATTACGATATGTAATGTGTTAGTAGTAAAATGTATGCTGTTTTTTTTTGTGTGGTATTAAGTGTATATTCGCCACATGAGGGTAATTAGTGTGCATGCATTCGGTTTGAGGCAAGCATATTGATGCCTATTCTTGGCTTAGAAAATTCGCTAAGAGGAATATTAACTAATGTGTTGAGTTCGATTTATGATTTCGTACATATACAACTTTGATGCCTAATGTATATAAGGGCCAAGTACTTTGAACTTCACGTTGATGTTTGAATGTATTGAATTGCTTGTTGTGATGTAAAATGTGCATGACCATTGCGTATTTGAGCTAAAGGATGGCCATATGACCATTTACACTCCTTGTCATATTCGCCATAAGCTATCATGATGAGATTTTAATAAGTTAAATTTGTGTAAATTAGCTCAAGAGCAAAGGGAGCTAAATCCGATAAAGGAAGGAAAAAGTAGTTGAATAGCCGTTAAATCGCTCGACAACATCCAAGGTAAGTCTTCGAGTGATGACCCTACTTGAATTATATCAAAATTATGCTCCTTGTTTGTGTGGCCATTGAGCCGAAATAGTAAAGGTTGATAGATATTTTGTGTTAGAGCTTTAGTAACGAAAATGAACTATGGACGTGTCTTGAATATTGATATATATGTAAGTGAACATTGGAAATATATCCGGCTAAGACCAAGGCATTCGTGCGAGTTGATATATCCGGCTAAGACCAAGGCATTCGTATGCGAGTTGATATATCCGGCTAAGACCAAGGCCTTTGTGCAAGTCACCAAATCCGGTTATGACCAAGGCAATCGTATGAAGTCGCTATATCCGTTAAATCCGAAAGTATGTGATTCGAAGTGAGCAATCTTGCTGTGAAAATTTCAGCTTATACACTTGTGAAAATTCCAGCAATGAGGTATGTTTGTATGTGCTTGTACTAATTGAATTCTTACAAGTAAGTATGCGCTAAGTTGATAAACGAGCTACCGGCCTTGGGCTAAGTTGTTCTTTTGTGTATGAACATAAGGGTCGGTGATGTGAAATAAGTATGAGTATGGGAATGTGAATTAGTAAAGTGGTTTAATTAGCCATGTGAATAAAATACCTTAGTCAAAGCTGATTTCATTGCTTGAGACTTACTAAGCATTAAAATGCTTACCCGCTGCTTTGGCTCTCTGTTTTATAGGTTTCGCCGTTAGCTGTCGGATTCGGGATCAAAGAAGTCGAAGTCATCCACACTATCGAAGCCCCATTTTGGTACAAATTTTGGTTGAACTTTGAAATGGCATGTATAGGACCATCCTTTGTTGAAGGTCATGTACCTTCCGGTTTGTGTAAACTTGGATAGCCATGCGAAAATGGCTTATATATGCTTTTAGCATAGAACTATAATCGTTTGTATGTTGACCCTTATGAGGTATGGAATTATTTTGAAACGATTAGCCATTGGAATGGTTAATCATGATCACGCTTTGTGCTATGTATGTAAAAAAGGGCCAATTGAATCATGGAAAGTATGAAATAGGTAAAGCCTACTAAAGGCAGATGCTGACAGCAGCAGTGACGTGGATGTGAAAAATCACTAAAAATAGTAGGAATGGTATTAAATAGCAAATAAATTATGTAAGTGTACCTTGATGAATCTACTTTCATATGGAAGAAACGAAATGGTCATATGAGTTATAAGTTAACAGATTTTAAAGTTCTTGTGAAATAGGGCCAGAACGGTTTCTGGATCCCCTGTTCCAACTTTGGAAAATCATTGTAAATTAACCAGAGATAATTAGGAGTCATTCCATATATGTGTAGATTCCTCTCTGAGTCTAGTTTCTATAGAAACAAACGGCATTAGTATTGAAGCCCTGTACAGGAGATATCCAATTCGTAACGCACAAAGGTCAGTGTAGTCGATCCCTACAACAGGCGAGACTTTAACTAATAAACTGTACTAATTGGCTCGACCAAAATTCTAGAAAAAATATGTAGATGGACATATGAGTCTAGTTTCAGGAAAAATTTACGGAACTGATTTTCGAGTTGTAAAACTCAAGTTATGAATTTTGGAGCGACTAGTACTCAGATTGGCAGCTTGTCTGAAAATTGTCAATAAGTGGGTTGAAGTCTGTTAACACCTCGCGTTCGACTCCGGCGACGGTCTCGGGTTCGGGGTGTTACAGATAGAGATTACTCCCTTCCGATGCCGCTCGATTTGATGGTGAATGGCGAAAGCAATGAAATATGCCAAGTCAGTCACGTGTGCATTCGTCATGCACCATAAATAGTAGGCATCATGGGTGGTGACGACTCTGGTGCTCTCTCTCCTTCCGATCAAGGTGTGTGCCAATATGGCATGGAGATATCATAGGGAAGGGGGGAGAGCTGAGGTCTTCGAGTGGCTGGGGTCGTAGGTGGAAGAGAGTGGCGCCAAAGCCTTCCAGCACAAGGAAGGAGAAATGTGGATATTGCGTGGTAGTGTATTCATGTCCTCCTCCTCCATAAACTCATCGGTGTGAAGTCTCAGAGCGACTCCAAACTCTGGGAACCCATCGTGCGAACTAGACCGCCTAATCGAAAGTGAATGGTGCCGGGGTTGTCATTGTTCATCATCACCACCTGTAAATGAAAAGTAGGGCATAATTCTAAAGTTAGCTGTAAATAAGTGGGCTCGGTAATAGCGAAAAACCATTCCCATGGGTCTGTGGACAGGAAAGCGCGGATGGCATCAGCTAGCTGGACTTGCTCTACGGTAGCCCAATCGATGCAGTGACCTGTAGTGAGGGGTCGTGCGCATAGTATTTGAAATAGCTCCTCCTGCGAAGCTTGCAGAAACTCAAGGAATAGGTGCTAAACTTCGGCTGTAGCACGTACCGAGGAAAAACCCGGTCCCCTACGTCTCTTTGAGGATGGGACCATGACCTTCTTGCCCCTCGATGATCACGTAATGTACCTGAAATTGTGTAAGCATTGATATAGTAGTTTCAAGATGTGTTAACATTTATCGATATCAAGCAAGAGGTGAAAATTTTATATGATTATTCAGAAACATGTTCTAAATATCAAAAATGCAGCATCGGGTAAGCATGAATCCTAGAACTAGTATAGGCTATTTAGTAGTTTAAACAATTCAAATATAGAAAATACTAAAGCAAATTCCTAACTTAGTTAGAAAAAATCGGTAATATTAATGATATATTTGTAAAGCATATAGAATACTAATATAGCAACATAAATTGGAAAAACAAGGTTGAGAAAGTGAACCAACAACTGCTGTAAGGCGGCGCACGGGCGTGTTAATGGCGAGCACGGGTGTGGGGCATGAGTGTACAGCCATTTGGAGGAAAAATTAAGGGAAAAGAGAGGGGAAAGTAAGGATTGATGCAAGGAGAGTGCATTTGAGGGTGGTTTGGGGGTTGGGGAAGTGAGAATCTGGGGAATAGTGGCCGGAATAGGGATTAGGGATTGGGGAGGGGTAGATTTCAGCTAGGGTTTTGAAAGGAGGAAGAAGATGAACAGTGGTTTGCTTATACAGGGGAGGGTTACACGGCCTAGGGCCACGCCCATGTACTCTGAAGGTAAGCTCGTGTTTTTTGAATTTTGCGATTTAGGTCGTGCCCGACTACTATCCCACGCCTGTGTGTCTTGGGCGTGTGTAGCACACGGCCATGTCACACAGCCGTGCCTAGATTTGTTCGCTTCTCTCACGCCCGTGTGTTAGGGTACCACGCCCGTGTATTATTGTCCACGGCTTGAAGGCACGGGCGTGTCTCACGCCCGTGTCGAAGAAACAGAATCGATCCTTGCCCCTGGCACGCCCGTGTTGTTCCATTCCCATACCCGTGTTCACCTATGAAGTTCATCCACGGCCATGTAGCACGACCGTGGGGATTTATCGCATTCCGTGTTTTAGGAAAATCATGTCCTGCTTTTACACGGTCGTATCGCACGGCCGTGTCTCTTCCCCTGTTTGGCCATGGCTTTAGGAACGCCCGTGTGCCTGGCCGTGTGTGCTGAAAAACTTTGCAATTCAAAGATAAAGTTAATGATTTAAAGTGTTAGAAATTAAAAATAAAGAAATCAGAATATGTTAGTGCTCGATTTGCCTCCCGAGAAGCGCTTATTTATAGTCTAAGCTTGACTTACCTCTCTAGTGAATGGTCAAGGTGGTTCGAGGAGTTTATACTCCTCATTCCTGCTATCAACCTCATCAAAATAGGGTTTTAATCGGGTGTTGTTTGCCTTAAAAGTGCCAAACTTTGGGTGATTCACCTCTACCGTACCGAATGGAAAAATACTGAGTACCGTAAGAGGGATTTCCTCATTCGGTGTGGTAGTGACAATGTGGGGATCTGTGACATCTAGTAAGACTTTATCGCCAACCTTAAGTTAATTAGGAGAGGTATCGGGCTTGTTTTGGCATAGTTTCGGTTTATCATGTGTTCTTGGTTTGTGTGCTTGCCAGTCGTCTAGCTCCTCTATCCGTAGCCTTCGTTCTTTATGAATGTGTCCTCTATCATCCTTGGAACAAGGCTCGTGAACTTATTTAAAACTCAATTCCTGCAAAGTAGGTTGTGTCATATTGTCAGTTTCAGTAGACTGGTGTAGACCATTACCTTCACTATTCAATGTGATGCCAGAAGTACGAGCTTGAAGGGTGATCATTTCGTCTCCCACACGAAGTGTAAGCTCACCTGTGCCAACATCAATAATTGTTTTAACAGTTGCTAAAAAGGGTCTCCTTAAAATCAAAGGGGTGCTATTATCCTCCTCTATGTCTAGAACAACGAAATCAACGGGAAATATGAACTTATCTACTTTCACGAGTACATCTTTAATAATACCCCTAGGGAATCTTATAGTTTTATCTACCAATTGAATGCTCATCCTAGTTTGTTTAGGTTTCCCAAGACCTAGTTGCTTAAACACTTTGTAAGGCATTACGTTAATACTAGCCCCTAAATCAGCTAATGCATGACTTATATCTAAACTACCAATTAAACAAGGAATTGTAAAACTCCTTGGATCTTTCAATTTGTGGGGCAGCTTATTCTATAGAATAGCTGAGCAGACTGCGTTTAGCTCCACATGCAACGCTTTGTCCAACTTCTGCTTATTTACTAAAAGCTCTTTTAAAAATTTCATTGCATTTGGCATCTGCGACAAAGCCTCAATAAATGGTAAGTTAATATGTAATTTTTTCAACAGTTTAAGGAATTTACCGAATTGTTTGTCTGAGCGGTCTTTCCTTGTCGTGTTAGGGTATCACACACGAGGTTTATATTTGACAATCACTGGTTTGTTTGTATTTTGATCTATCTCATCTCTTCTTTTGCTTACCACTATTTCTTGCCTTGGTTCTGTTTCAGGCTCCACGACTCCTTCGTTATCTTGAGTACTAATTGCGTTGAGGTGTTCCCTTGGGTTAGGTTCAGTATTACTTGGTAAGATACCTTGTGGTCGTTCGGAGATTAGTTTGGATAGCTGGCCTATCTGAGTTTCGAGCCCTCGGATCAATGCTTGTTGATTCTTAAGTGCTGTCACGGTATTTTAGAAACGGGTTTCTGATACCGAGATGAATTTAGAGAGTATCTCTTCAAGGTTCGGTTTCTTCTCTTTTTGATAAGGTGGCTGTTGAAAACCCTGAGGATTTTGTGGCTTTTGATTTCCTTGACCACCCCATGAGAAATTTGGGTGGTTCCTCCAACTTGCATTATGAGTATTACTGTATGGGTTATTTTGAGATCTAAAGTTATTATTACCCATATAGTTGACTTATTCCTCTTTGGTTGGAGTGTTGAAGGATTGAGATTCTGTATGCACACCTCTGCCACTTGAATCACACCTCATTACTGGATATACCTGCGTAGAACCAAGTAAACCATCAATTTTTTCATTGAGAAGTTCTACCTGATTAGAGAGCATGGTAACTGAGTCAATGTTATAAATGCCGGCTATTTTCGTTGGCTTAGTCCTCATGACTTGCCACTGATAGTTATTCAGCGACATCTCCTCTATAACCTTATAGGCATCTTTCGGTGTTTTATTGTTGATGGTTCTGCCAGCAGTTGCGTCAGCCATTTGCCGAGTCGAGGGATTCAGACCATTGTGAAATGTTTGTACTTGCAGCCAAAGTGGTAACTCATGGTGAGGGCACCTTCTCAGTAAGTCCTTGTATCTCTCCCATGCATCGTAAAGTGTTTCTAAATCCATCTGCACAAAAAAAGGGATATCATTACATAATTTAGCCGTTTTAGCCAACGGAAAATATTTTAGTAAAAATTTCTCGGTCATTTGTTCCCAAGTAGTAATTGACCCTCGTGGTAACGAGTTCAACCACTGTTTAGCTTTGTTCCTCAATGAAAAAGGGAATAACCAAAGACGAATGGCATCATCAGATACGCCATTAATTTTGAATGTATCGTAAAATTCCAGGAAATTTGTGAAGTGAGCATTGGGATCTTCATCCTGCAAACCATCAAACTGAACAAACTGTTGTATCATCTGAATAGTGTTAGGTTTTAATTCAAAAGTATTTGTAGCTATAGTAGGTCTAACCATGCTAGATTCAGTTCCTCTTAGAGAAGGTTTAGCATAATCATACATAGTACGTGGAGTAGGATTTTGATTAGCTGCAATTGCAGGAGGTAGCTGATTGTCTTGGTTTTCAGCCATCTCTTCAGTTGGGGGTTGAGTATCGTCTTTTTGCTAGTTCTTCGTGTATCTTAAGCTACGCTTTATTTCTCTTTGATTTCTACGAACTGTACGATCGATTTCTTCGTCAAAAAGTAATGGTCCCGACGGGTTTTTTCTAGTCATAAACTATAAAAAAAAACTGCCAAGAGAAAGAAAAAGTAAATTAATAATAATAAAAAAATAAAATAAAATTAATATTGCAAGAAAAATAAATGGCTAAAGTAATAAAAATTTAACGTTCCTAATATCTTAGTTCCCCGGCAACGGCGCCAAAAACTTGATCGCGTGATTTGTAACAAGTAATAAATATTTATAATGAAGATCAAACCTAGACTAACTATTATCACGACGAAAAGGTAAGCGCACCTATCGAACAATAGTATAGTAATGTCAAGACCGGGATATCGTACCCAAGGGAACCAAAAGTACTAGTAATAACTATCTTTTTATTATCTAACCTAGAAATAAAGAGGGGTTGTTTATTAAACTAATTAACTAATTAAACTAAAGTAAAGAGAAGAGTTGGAAAAAGACTTGAAGAAAATTAATTTGATAAAGACGACACCTAAGGAGGAATCCACCTAGATTTCACTTGTTATCTGACTCTGAACCAGACGATTTATTCAATTGACTTGATCCGTGAGACTCCCTAACCTATGTTATTACCCCTTTCGAGACTAATAACGTCTAACCCTCAGTTGAATTAATCGAAATTTCTTTCTTAATTAAAACCCCTAGAAAAGCAGTAAATCGATCTATGGACTCCCATATTAGGTTTCACCCTAATCTGGCAAAATCTCGTAACCTTATTTCTAGGCATTCGATTAAATCCGCTTAATTATGTCAAATCTACTCTTAGACAGGGACTTTTGCTCCTCTGCATAAGCACACCAAATCATGAATTAATACCCAGAATATTAACTCAAGCATTAAGACACATAATTAAGAACAAATCAAGTATTTATCATACAGTTCAAATAATAATAACAAGATCCATCATAGGTTTCAACCCCTTTAGGTATCTAAGGGGTTTAGTTCATAATAAGATATCAAAAGTATGAAAATAAGAAAACATAAAGAAAACTTTAAAACCCCTAAAGGAATTCTAAGAGAGATCTTCAGTCTTGGAGTAGCTTCGGATTTTGGGATGGATCGTCTGGCTTCCTTTAAGTAATTCCTGGCGTGTGGTTCTGTATTCCAGAAAAGTTTTGGAAGAGGGCCCTTTTATAAGTCATACTTAGGGTGTTTATATAGGCTTTGGATTGGCTTTTTTCCTCCCTAAGTATCCTTTTCCGTGTAAAATACAACTCTTTGAAAAAGGGACACGCCTGTGTGCCACGACAGTGTGACGTGATTACCAGGCCGTGTTCGATCCATTAATTTGCACACAACCGTGTGGGTCAATGGCCAGGCCGTGTGAATCGTGAAAACTTTGGTCGACACCCTCGAAAGACATGGGCGTGTGACCAGCCCGTGTGGCAAGGCTTAGGCCGTGTCATCTTCTCAATTTGGTCCGTTTTGTCCCTTTTTGGCTCGTTTTTGGCTCCTTTTGACTCTTGGTGCTCTCCTGAGTACAAAACATGAAATAACCGGATTAAGAGCACCGAAATCCACAAATCTAGTGATAAACATCCATAAATATGCTAAGTATGGTAAAAATATGTATAATTTGGCGTTTATCAACGAGTTCTAGGGAACTCTTTATTGGTGTGTAATGGAGATGGGTAGGGATGTTTTTGAAAAACTTGCACTAATTTCTAAAAAAGCTCTGTATTGACATCCTCATACATACTGTTATATGAGAAATTGTGTTGATATATACATTCTGCTATTTTTATGAAATGTGTGTTTAAATTATTGGTTGTTACGTAAGTTAAGACTCTATAGAATTAAATTGTATGAATTCTCTGTAATATTTTGATTTGTATACTAAATTCTTGTTTCCTACTTGAGTTAAGTCTCACACTGGGCTTAAATAGTTCACCCCTTTAATTTTCTGACATTTTAGATAACCCCCGAGGTTAGGACATGGCACGGCAGATGAAAGAGTACATGATTTTCAAATAAATGTTTTATGCTTTAATATTTTGTATCTAAACTGCTTAATTATTATTTTTGGATTGTGGCATGGGACATTATTTTGGGGATTTTTATTCTGGTTTGCATGACTTGATTACATGACATTAAGTTTTAAAAACTGTATAAATTAGTTTTTGATAAGATTACGCATGAAACTTGGTCTTTAAATAAAACCTGAAAATATCTCTCTTTTCGGCTGCGACAAAGAAAATAAGTTCTAGTCAAAAATACAACTTCGTTTATAAATGTTTTATCGAATTTACATGAAATATTGATTTTTGACAAGATATGGTTTTAACAAAAAAAATTGTTGTGATTTTTATAATAATCTGTCAATATTACATTTTTTTGCTTCAATTCTAAGAAACAAGTTTTTAATAAAGTTAGACTTAGTTTTCAAAATTACTAATGTTTACAAATGAGATTTCTAAAGATATTTGATTTCTGAAGTTAACATGTTTTTGACGAATAATGATGATTAACCAAGTTCTCTAGTTTTGAAGAAAAAGATGAATCATTTTGAAATGTGATTGAAATTATGAAAGTTTTGAATAGTAATCAAGTTTTTTACAAATGAAATACCGAAATCATTGATTTCTATAATTTTCATGTTTCTACGAGATTAACTTAAATATTCAATTTCACTAGTTTTGAACTATTCATGCAAATGGATTAAAAAGTATGTTTGAAAACTACGAAAGTTTTTCTGGGCCATTCCGTTGGCCAATGTAGCTTTTTGAATTTGGTCGTAATGATTGGCTCGAGTTTGGGAGGTTACAATTTTAAATTTAGATGAAAATTTTCGTAGTTGCTCTAGAAACAAATGTGGCATTTGTATCTCGAACCCGATGATTGATTTAGGTATAGGGAGTTACATATAGGAACATATATGATTACTTATTGGAGCTCAGGACTACTAACCTTGGCATTACAACAATATGCTCCCTACATGCTAGGTTATTTCAAAAATTAAAGATGGTTATAAGGTTAGATTTAGAAGTATTTTATGTCTAGATAGGTGCTTTTTGAAGGGGTATTATGGAGGTTACATCTTGTCAGTCGTTGGGATAGATGCAAATGATGAATATATCCAATTGCATATGCTACAATTGAAAGTGAAAACCATGCATCTTAGTGTTGGTTCTTGGAGCTACTATCAGGGGATTGACATTGTCAACTCACATCACATCACTTTTATGTCTGACAAACAAAAGGTACCTCAGCTTAAATACCTTGTTCATAATTTTCTTTTCTTTTTTTTTTTTTTTTGTTAATAGGAACTTGACTTTTGAATTGGAATTTGTTGATGCTTTGTATGAGGGGTTTACCGAAGCATTATTAGATCTATTTCCTAATGTTAAGGTAAGAAATTGTGTTAAACACTTGTACACAAATTTCAAGAATATTAAAGGCCATAAAAGAAAGGCTCTGTAATACTTGCCATGGAAAATTGCCTGAGCAACATTTCAAAAGGAATATGTAACAGTCCGGTTTAGACCTAGTCAGAATAGTGATTTCGGACCACAAATCTGAGTCAAAAAAATATTTAATATTATTTTCCATGTTTAAAAATATGTGAATTAACATGTGTGAAAGTTTCGTATGAAAATTCGATAAATTGTGTGCTTACTTTGATAAAATGACTAAATCAGGTAAAATGTAAAAGTGACCTTCTATTTGTTAAAGTGCTTATTTGACATGTCTTTGTAAATGAAAGGTCCTTATGTTGGTCTTTGACCATTGTAAGCTTGATTGGACAATTATGGCCTTTTATATTATTGTTATAAATGTTTATTATTAAGGGCAAATTTGGTATTTGGTAATTAAAGCCATATTAATAAAATAAAAAACTTGAAATTAGCCATTTTTTCATGATATTGCCAAAGATAAAAAAGTAAAAGAATAGAAAATACAAGCTAGGGTTCGACTACTTATTTTGGTGATTAAGGTACGGTTTTTGATTCGTCTTCGATAATTTCTACGTTTTTGTGATCGTTGCTTTGTATACTATCAAGCCCATGTCTCAATTTCTGATTTTTTGGATGATTTTGAGTTGAGTCATTGATAAAATTATAAGCTTTGTGAAGTTAGTTATTGGTAAATGAAAGATATGTTTTGGGTTAATGTAACACCCCGAACCCGAGACCATCGCCGGTGTCGGACACGAGGGGTTAGCAAGCCAAGTTCACTTGTTTTGCCCATCCATTGGACATTTCCAGTCAGGCTGGAAAAACTGCGTCACTGTCACCTTAAAAATCATATCTCGAGTTTCAAAACTCAGAAACTGGTTTCGTAAATTTTCCCTGAATTTAGACTCATATATCCATCCATGGATTTATTTCTAGAATTTTTTGTTGGGCCAATTGGTACAGTTTATTAGTTAAAGTCACCCATGTTACAGGGACCGACTGCTCTGACCTTCGCGCGGTATAACTTGAATATCTCTCTGTACAGGGCTTTAATGCTGGTACCGTTTGTTTCTAATGAAACTAGACTCAAAATGGAATCTGTACATATAAGGTATGTCTCCTAATTCTTTCTGGATAATTTATAGTAAATTTTTAAAGTTGCGACAGGGAACCCAGAAACCGTTCTGGCCCTGTCTTACAATAGCTTTAATATCTCTTAACATGTAACTCCTATGACCATTTCGTTTCTTCCATATGAAAATAGACTCATCAATGTTCATTTACATAGCTGATTCACTATTTAATACCATTCCTACAAATTTTGGTGATTTTTCACATTCACGTTACTGCAGCTGGCAGCATCTGTTTTAAGGTAGGTCTTACCTATTTTGTAGTCTCCATGAACCAACTAGTCTTGCCTTACATAGGTCCACATATGATCATTTTAACCATGCCAATGGCTGATCATGTGACCAACATTCCCATTTCCAATTCATAGTCACATCATGACACCATATATATATATACAAACCGCAAATAGTTTAAGTTGATACTTCACTATTACGAGCCATTTTCGCATGGCCGCATACACATATACATCATAACATATTTAAACCAACAAGGGTAGTCCTATACATGCCATTTCAAGTTCAACCAAGAATTTATACCAAAATGGGGGCTTGATAGTGTGGATGACTTCGACTTCAACGATCCCGAATCCGATTGCTATCGAGCGAAATCTAGAAAACCGAGAGCCAAAGCAATGAGTAAGCATTTTTATGCTTAGTAAGTCTCAAGGAATATAATCAACTCTAGTTACAGCAATACATTCACATAGTTAAATGCATCATTTCATTAATGCACATTCACATAATCATACTTACTTCACCATCCCAACTCTTATGTTCATACACAAATAACGGCTTCATTAAGGCCGATAACTCGCTCCATCATAGGAGCGGATATTCACACGCCTTACTCCTAGCGCAAAAGCATACACCGCACTTACGTTGTCATTGGGAAATTTCACAAGTGCATTAGCTGAAATTTTCCAGCAAGCTTATAATTTTCAAATCACATACCTTCGAGTTTAACCGGATGTCGCTACTCGATCAATCGCCGGGACATAGCCCGGTTATGGTAACCCGCACCAAGGCCTACGGGACTTAACCCGGATATCACGATTTGCACAAATGCCTTCGGGTCTTAGCCTGGATAGAATGACTCGCACGAATGCCTTCGGGTCTTAGCCCGGATGTAGCCACTAGCACAATTGCCTTCGGTCTTAACCGGTTATAATTTCCAGCATAATTGTCTTCTGGCTTAGCCCGATATCATTCAATTTCTCATGCACACATACATCAATAATCATTGGACATACATATTTATTTTCGTTACTAAGGCTCAAACACAATTATAATCACTAACATAATCGCCTTCGGACTTAGCCCGGGTATCATTCAATACTCATACACACATAAATCAATAATCAATACATCCATATTTCATTCCACATAATTCAAGTAAGGTCACTTCTTGAGGACTTACCTCGGATGTTGTCGAACGGCTTTTACGGCTATTCGATTACTTTTTCCTTCCCCTTGTCCAATTGTGGCCCTCTTAGCTCTTGAGCTAATTCAAGCAAATTCAATTTATCAAAACCTCATTGTGCTAGCTTATGGCCGAATATGACAAGGAATTTAAATGGTCATATGGCCACCCTTTAGCTTGAATACACAATGGTCATGCACATTTTATACTACATCAAGCAATTCAATACAATTTATTCGAGCATCAAGGAAAAGCTAAGGCCTTCAATAGGCTACCCAAGGCCGAATATACTTGTCCATGTTGAGGCCAATTATGCACTTAATACCACACAAAACAGCATGCATTTTACTAGTTAATGCTTTGCATATTGTAGCTCAAAACTTACAATATAGCATCAAGCACTCATATGTGTGCTAGGCCGAATGTGCTTACAATTTCACAATTATTCTTCAACATCTTCTTCTTTAAACAAACTTATTCATCACTTCCTTCATAACCAAAACATCATGTGCAAACATATATATACATATATGAGCATGGCCAATTTCAAGGTGTCCATAGCCATCCAAAACACAAATTTTAACTAACATGCAAGAAGCATGAACCATGCTCATGAATGCATCATGGCGAATATGACAATCATGCTCCTTTTCAACTTCAATCATGATAAAACAAAAGAAAGCTCAAAATCTTACTCAAGAGTAGACAATCCATCATTGCATGCATCATCATCAAGCTTCACACTTAGCATGCAATGGCTTTATCACCATAACAACTTTGGCCAAATACCATTTCCATGGCTTAACAAAGATTTGAGCCATGGCTAACATGCACATCAAGTTAGCAACCAAAACATGCATGAAACTCCTAACACAACCTCATACATACCTTAATCTTGATGCAAACTTAGCCAAATCTCCTTCTAGATCTCTTCCAAACCAAGCATGAAGTAAAAATCCTCCTTCTTCCTTAGTTTTGGCTCAAAGAAAGGATGAACAAAATTTTTTCTTTCCTTCTCTACAACTCACGGCAATGGGGGATTACCACACTCACACACATTTTTTTTCATTTTTTATCACCCATACACCTTTGTTTATTATTTCACCCTAATGCACCAACAAAACATGTTTCATGACATGTTTAGCCCATCCTCCTTGTCATGGCCGCCACCACCTATAAAGGGGAATTTGACATGCAAGTCCATTATTTTGCATGCATGCTTTAATTAGTCATCACACATTTCCTATCATACTTTCAAAGTTCATTACTAAGTCCTTTCTTGTGGAATTCACCCTTATAACACTAAATCAATCATCATAAAATGTCATACATGAGCACACATATTATAGGCATCAAAATAAATTTTAATTATTTTTATGCCTCGGTTTTGTGGTCCCGAGACCACCTTCCGACTAGGGTCAATTTTGGGTGTCACAACTCTCCCCACTTAAGAAATTTTCGTCCCTCAAAATCTTACCGTAAATAGGTTTGATATCGCTCTTTCATAGAGTTCTCGGTCTCCCAAGTAGCTTCTTCTATCCCGTGCTTGAGCCATAACACTTTTACTAGCGGAACCCGCTTGTTTCACAACTCTTTCACTTCGTGATAGGATACGAATCGGTTCTTCCTCATAACTCATATTAGCTTGAATTTCAATTTCGATGGACTAATCACGTGCGATGGATCGGATCTATAGCGTCAAAGCATCGAAACGTGAAAGACATCGTGAACCTTTTCGAGTTCGGGGCAAAATCAAACGATATGCCACCGGATCGACTCGCCGGATATCTCATATGGCCCAACGAACCTCGGCTCAACTTGCCCTTACGGCCGAATCGAGTATCTTTTTCCAAGCGATACCTTGAGAAACACTTTATCACCCACCGATACTCGATATCCTTACGCTTCAGTCCGCGTACAACTTCCAACGATCGGAGGCTATCTTCGACTTTCACGGATTACTTTCACTTTCTTTCAAAGCATCCCTAATCAAATCCACCGAAAATCTTGCTTTCACCGAGCTCACCAAAACAATGGTGTACGGCATTTACGACCGTACATAAGGCCTCGTAGGGTGCCATCTTAATACTTGATTGAAAGTCGTTGTTGTGCGAATTCAATCAACGGCAAATACCGCTCCCATAAACCACTAAACTCGAGGACGCAACATCTTAACATATCCTCAAGTATCCGAATTATCCGCCGGATTGACCATCGGTTTGGGGGTGAAAGGCGGTCTGAAATGCAACTTGGTACCCAAAGCTTCTTGCAACTTTTTCCAAAATCGCGAGGTAAATCTCGGATCTCTATCCGACACGATGGAAATAGGCACCCGTGTAATCTCACAACCGAGAAACGTACAATTCAGCTAATTTGTCAATTGAAAATCCGTGACGACGGGGACAAAGTGGGCCGACTTAGTCAATCGATCTACCACGACCCAAACCGCATCCTTCTTACTTAGTCGACAATGGCGGTCCGGATACAAAGTCCATTGTGACTCGATCCCATTTCCACTCGGGTATCGTGATTGGTGAAGTAATCCTCAAGGCACTGATGTTTCGCTTTCACTTGTTGACATATTAAACATCTCAAACAAAGTCGGAGATGTCTCGCTTCATACCATGCCACCAAAATCGACGTTTCAAATCATTGTACATCTTCATACTCCGGGTGGATTGCCATTCGGCTACAATGGGCTTCATTCAGAATTATCGAAATGAGTTCAATTCTTTGGAACACACAGACGACTTTTGAACCTCAAACAATCGTCATCATCGATTTGAAACTCAATCCTTGTTTGGAACACACTCGGCCGTTTTGCGCCCAACTCGTCGTCGACTTTCTCGAGCTTCTCGAATTTGATGTATCAATAGTGGTTTGGCTTTCAATTCAGCTACTAACACACTATCGGATCGAATGACAAGTGCACGTTCATCGCTCAGAAAAGCGAATAATGATTTACGACTCAAGGCATCCGCAACCACATTCGCCTTTCCCGTGATAGTCAATGACCACTCGTAATCCTTTAACACTCGAGCCAACGTCTTTGTCGCAGATTTAAGTCTCTTTGGATCATCAAATATTTGAGACTTTTGTGATCCGAGTATACATGGCACCTTTCACCAAATAAGTAATGTCACCAAATCTTTAAGGCGAATACGATGGCGGCCAATTCGAGATCATGAGTCGGATAATTTTTCTCATGTGGCTTTAATTGCCTCGACGATAGGCCACAACTCGACCTTCTTGCATTAATACGCCCTAACCCAAGTAGAGAGGCGTCGCTATAGATGACAAGCTCTTTGCTGGACTCGGGTTGCACTAGAATTGGGGCTTCATCAAATAAGTTTTCAGTTGATCGAAACTTTTTGGCATTTCTCCATCCATTCGAACTTAACATCCTTTTGAAGTAGTTTCGTCATCGGCGTGGCTATCGTTGAGAAGCCTTTACAAATCGTCGGTAATAACCTAAGCCCCAAAAAGCTCCGAACCTCGTAATATTTCTGAGGCTTCCAATTAAGTATGGCTGAAATTTTATTCGGTCGACTCGAATACCGATGCAGATACCACATGGCCCAAGAAGCTAACCTCTCTTAACCGAACTCACACTTGTGAACTTAGCATATAATTGCTTATCCCGTAAAATTTGCAAAGACTAACCGCGGTGTTCAAATGTGTTCGGTCTCATTTCTTGAATAGACCAAGATGTCATCAATGAACACGACTACGAATCGATCCAAATATGGTCTAAAGATCCGATTCATTAAATCTATAAATACCGCAGGGGCATTAGTGAGCCCAAACGGCATCACTAGGAACTCATAGTGACCATATCTCGCTCAAGGCGCCTTGGGTACGTCTCAATCTCGGATTCGCAATTGATAATAGCTCGATCTCAAATCTATTTTCGAGAACACTGAGGCTCCCTTTAGTTGATCGAACAAGTCATCGATACGTGGCAACGAATATTTGTTCTTTATTATCGCTTTATTGTCGACGATAATCGATGCACACCGCATGGTTCCATCCTTCTTTTCACGAACAACACCGGCGCACCTCTAAGGCGAAAAACTCAAGGCGAGCAAAACCTCTATCCACCAATTCTTGCAACCGAGCTTCCAACTCCTTTAATTCCATTGGTGCCATATGATACGGAGCTATCGAAATTGGAGTGGTACCGGTACCAATTCGATGCCAAATTCTATTTCCGAACAGTGGTAAACCCGCAATTCTTCGTGGAAAACATCCGGTATTCACAAACCACGAGCACAGATTCGGGTTTCTTTTCGATTCCTTGTCATCGAGCACGTGACGCAAGGTACGCTTCGCACTCTTTTCTTACATATTTTCGGCCAACATTGCGATATTACACCGGCAACCCTTTAAGTCCGTAGACTTAACCCGAATTATCTCGTTATTCGCGCACCTCAAATCGATAGTCTTGCTTTTGCAATTTACGACCGCATCGTGCATGGTCAACCCATTCAAACCAAGAATAACGTCGAATTCATCGAACGGCAAAAGCATCAAGTCCGCCGGGAAACAAGAACCTCGGAACACTAGGGGACTTTTCTTGCACACTTTGTTGACAAGCACGTAATGACCCAAGGGTTTGACACCGAATTACAAACTCGATAGACTCAATAGGCAAAGTCTTCTTGGATGCTAAGGTTTCACATATATAAGGTTGAGTAGAACCAGGGTCAATCAAAGCAATCACATTAGTATTGAAAAGAGTGAAAGCACCGGTAATGACATCTGGAGAGGCAGCATCCTCGCATGCGCGTATGGCATAAGTCCTCGCAGGAGCACAAGCCTCGATCCGATGGTAGCATCTCTAGATCCTCTCTGACCGCCAACGACATTGCCCATATTTCTAGGTGGCCTACCTCGGCGATGGTAGCACCCGAGTTTCCACTCGACTCACATTCTGCTCAAGCATCCTCGGGCAATCCTTCCTAAAGTGGTCGGCCGATCCACACTTATAGCGAGAGCGATCACGAAACCAACAGCTCCCGAATGCCATTTGCCACAATGTTGACACTCGCCCTCTCTCGGCGATCATTTCCACCATGGCGATCGAAGTGACTTGTGTGGTCACAGGGTCGATCGCGTCCTCGTCTAGAAAAGCCCAAAGCGCCTCTAGACCGGTTCACATCATCTCGAAATCTCTTGATTGCTGTTGAAGAGACTTTCCGAGGACCTCTTCGAATTCTCCGGTTCCCACATTAGCTTTTTGTTTCTCCTTTCTAAGCTCTTCGACTTTACAAGCTCGCTCAACAAGTACTACGATCTCGTATTTCGAGAATGCCAACGAACATCCTTATATCATCATTCAGCCCATCCTCGGCGTTTACACATAATAGCTTCGGACGAAATGCATTCTCGCGTGTATCGGCTAAGCCTCACAAATTTTCGTTCATAGTCGGTAACCGACATAGAACCTTGCTTAAGATCAAGAAATTCCTTCGCTTTTGGTCGATGAATCTCGATCGATATACTTTTTTTTTTTTTCGAACTTGGTTTGAAAGAATTCCCAAGTCACTTGCTCTCTAGGTACCACGAAGTCGAGTACTCCACCAATAGTAGGTGGAATCACGTAGCAAGGAGATGGTACACTTTAAGCACTCATCGGTGTACAAGATAGCTCATCGAGCACCGGATAGTGTTGTCCAACCAAAATTCAGCTCGTTCGGCATCATCATCATCCGTAGCTTTAAATTCAGTGGCCCCATGTTTTCAATCCTATCGATTGGGGCTTACTTGACCTTATTTGGTCGATTCATCGGAGGTATTGTAGGTCTGGGGTTGCATTTGTCGGGAATGGAGGTTGTGGGACAGTAGTGTTAGTTCAAATGTATTGATTAAACCATTCGTTCATCACACTATAAAAGGCTTGCCTAGCCTCATCATTCGGATTGCTGGCCATAGGTTGAGAGTCCGCGGCGCTGTCCCTTGTCGGGAGCAAGCGCCACACTCTCCACATCATCAGCTATTGCTCGGTTGGGATCGGGATCCATTGCTATAAACAAACTCAAAGTCAAATTGTCAGAAATCACCACACTATCGATTCATCATTTAATGGCATGTATAGCTAGACCCCAAACACCTCACGGTAGTCCTAGAATTGACTAAACCGTGGCTCTGATACCAATAAAATTGTAACACCCCGAACCCGAGACCATCGCCGGTGTCGGACACGAGGGGTTAGCAAGCCAAGTTCACTTGTTTTGCCCATCCATTGGACATTTCCAGTCAGGCTGGAAAAACTGCGTCACTGTCGCCTTAAAAATCATATCTCGAGTTTCAAAACTCAGAAACTGGTTTCGTAAATTTTCCCTGAATTTAGACTCATATATCCATCCATGGATTTATTTCTAGAATTTTTGGTCGGGCCAATTGGTACAGTTTATTAGTTAAAGTCACCCATGTTATAGGGACCGACTGCTCTGACCTTCGCGCGGTATAACTTGAATATCTCTCTGTACAGGGCTTTAATGCTGGTACCGTTTGTTTCTAATGAAACTAGACTCAAAATGGAATCTGTACATATAAGGTATGTCTCCTAATTCTTTCTGGATAATTTATAGTAAATTTTTAAAGTTGCGACAGGGAACCCAGAAACCGTTCTGGCCCTGTCTTACAATAGCTTTAATATCTCTTAACATGTAACTCCTATGACCATTTCGTTTCTTCCATATGAAAATAGACTCATCAATGTTCATTTACATAGCTGATTCACTATTTAATACCATTCCTACAAATTTTGGTGATTTTTCACATTCACGTTACTGCAGCTGGCAGCATCTGTTTTAAAGTAGGTCTTACCTATTTTGTAGTCTCCATGAACCAACTAGTCTTGCCTTACATAGGTCCACATATGATCATTTTAACCATGCCAATGGCTGATCATGTGACCAACATTCCCATTTCCAATTCATAGTCACATCATGACACCATATATATATATACAAACCGCAAATAGTTTAAGTTGATACTTCACTATTACGAGCCATTTTCGCATGGCCGTACACATATACATCATAACATATTTAAACCAACAAGGGGTAGTCCTATACATGCCATTTCAAGTTCAACCAAGAATTTATACCAAAATGGGGGCTTGATAGTGTGGATGACTTCGACTTCAACGATCCCGAATCCGATTGCTATCGAGCGAAATCTAGAAAACTGAGAGCCAAAGCAATGAGTAAGCATTTTTATGCTTAGTAAGTCTCAAGGAATATAATCAACTCTAGTTACAGCAATACATTCACATAGTTAAATGCATCATTTCATTAATGCACATTCACATAATCATACTTACTTCACCATCCCAACTCTTATGTTCATACACAAATAACGGCTTCATTAAGGCCGATAACTCGTTCCATCATAGGAGCGGATATTCACACGCTCTTACTCCTAGCGCAAAGCATACACCGCACTTACCTTGTCATTGGGAAATTTCACAAGTGCATTAGCTGAAATTTTCCAGCAAGCTTATAATTTTCAAATCACATACCTTGAGTTTAACCGGATGTCGCTACTCGATCAATCGCCTTCGGGACATAGCCGGTTATGGTAACCCGCACCAAGGCCTACGGGACTTAACCCGGATATCACGATTTGCACAAATGCCTTCGGTCTTAGCCGGATAGAATGACTCAGACGAATGCCTTGGGCCTTAGCCCGGATGTAGCCACTAGCACAATTGCCTTCGGTCTTAACCCGTTATAATTTCCAGCATAATTGTCTTGGGCTTAGCCCGATATCATTCAATTTCTCATGCACACATACATCAATAATCATTGGACATACATATTTATTTTCGTTACTAAGGCTCAAACACAATTATAATCACTAACATAATCGCCTTCGGACTTAGCCCGTATCATTCAATACTCATACACACATAAATCAATAATCAATACATCCATATTTCATTCCACATAATTCAAGTAAGGTCACTTCTTGAGGACTTACCTCGGATGTTGTCGAACGGCTTTACGGCTATTCGATTACTTTTTCCTTCCCTTGTCCAATTGTGGCCCTCTTAGCTCTTGAGCTAATTCAAACAAATTCAATTTATCAAAACCTCATTGTGCTAGCTTATGGCGAATATGACAAGGAATTTAAATGGTCATATGGCCACCCTTTAGCTTGAATACACAATGGTCATGCACATTTTATACTACATCAACTAATTCAATACAATTTATTCGAGCATCAAGGAAAAGCTAAGGCCTTCAATAGGCTACCCAAGGCCGAATATACTTGTCCATGTTGAGGCCAATTATGCACTTAATACCACACAAAACAGCATGCATTTTACTAGTTAATGCTTTGCATATTGTAGCTCAAAACTTACAATATAGCATCAAGCACTCATATGTGTGCTAGGCCGAATGTGCTTACAATTTCACAATTATTCTTCAACATCTTCTTCTTTAAACAAACTTATTCATCACTTCCTTCATAACCAAAACATCATGTGCAAACATATATATACATATATGAGCATGGCCGAATTTCAAGGTGTCCATAGCCATCCAAAACACAAATTTTAACTAACATGCAAGAAGCATGAACCATGCTCATGAATGCATCATGGCCGAATATGACAATCATGCTCCTTTTCAACTTCAATCATGATAAAACAAAAAGAAAGCTCAAAATCTTACTCAAGAGTAGACAATCCATCATTGCATGCATCATCATCAAGCTTCACACTTAGCATGCAATGGCTTTATCACCATAACAACTTTGGCCAAATACCATTTCCATGGCTTAACAAAGATTTGAGCCATGGCTAACATGCACATCAAGTTAGCAACCAAAACATGCATGAAACTCCTAACACAACCTCATACATACCTTAATCTTGATGCAAACTTAGCCAAATCTCCTTCTAGATCTCTTCCAAACCAAGCATGAAGCAAAAATCCTCCTTCTTCCTTAGTTTTGGCTCAAAGAAAGGATGAACAAAATTTTTTTCTTTCCTTCTCTACAACTCACGGCAATGGGGGGATTACCACACTCACACACATTTTTTTCATTTTTTATCACCCATACACCTTTGTTTATTATTTCACCCTAATGCACCAACAAAACATGTTTCATGACATGTTTAGCCCATCCTCCCTTGTCATGGCCGCCACCACCTATAAAGGGGGAATTTGACATGCAAGTCCATTATTTTGCATGCATGCTTTAATTAGTCATCACACATTTCCCTATCATACTTTCAAAGTTCATTACTAAGTCCTTTCTTGTGGAATTCACCCTTATAACACTAAATCAATCATCATAAAATGTCATACATGAGCACACACATATTATAGGCATCAAAATAAATTTTTAATTATTTTTATGCCTCGGTTTTGTGGTCCCGAGACCACCTTCCGACTAGGGTCAATTTTGGGCTGTCACAGTTAACATATTTTGTATTTGAATTTTTGATGAATTTGAGTAATTTGGACTAAATTGTGAAATTTATAAATTGAGGGACTAACATGTAAAATAAATGAAACATATGGGCTTATATGAATACTATGAGAATTCGGCCTAACATGGGTGTATGCAAATTTTATGTATTTTGTGATTTTTGTGATTAGGGACTAAATTGTCAAAATATGAAAATGTGAGGGTTAATTTGTAAAATACCCTAAATGTGTGTTTGTGGATTGATTTGAATGATTTGGTGAATAAAAGAGTTAAATTTGAATTTATATAGATTAAGAACTAAAGAGAACGGAATTAGATCGAGGAAAGTCGAAAGTTGTCGAATAGTCGATTCCGTCTATCCAAATCCGTGTAGGTAAGTCTATGTACAAATAAATGTGTTTTGAATTGAATTATTATTGATTATATGTTATTGAACTATGATGAATGAATATATGAGTTGAGAAAAATGAGATATCCAAAAAAGTATCGACAAAGTTCCGACATCCGTAAAGTCTCGTACGAACCTTAGGAATACCCAGGATACATATGTCATGACATAGGATCCGATATGTGTTGTTATGTAAGACCACATCTGGGATGTTGGCATCGACTTATGATTTATCTGTAAGACCACATCTGGGACATTGGCATCGTATTTGATTTCAAGTAAGCCCCTATCTGGGACAGTGGCATTGATATTTGATTACATGTAAGACCACGTCTGGAACGTTGGCTTTGTACGAGCTTTTCGAGCTATTCACGTATCCTAATGATTCTGAACGGTTCAATGGGCATTCCAAGATAATAGATGACTACGTGAATTTGTATTCGATTCAGGTACGTTTGAATTGTATACCATGTTTGAGAATGAAAGGTAAGTATAGATGTATATGTGAATTATGTTCAAATGAAATATAAGAGATATATGGTTAAGTGAATGTATTTTGCCTTAAATCATATGAATGAATTGATGTTATTTGTTAAGTTTATTTGTATATGGCTTACTAAGTTTTTGAAAGCTTACTTTGTGTGTGTTTGCATTGTTTTATAGATATTGTAGCTATCGGGAGCTCAGGGATCGTTAAGGATCGTCAACACACTATTGAGCCTTATTTTGGTATCTTTTGACATTGTGAATATAAAATTATGGCATGTATAGGCTAGAAGTATTTGGATATGTTCTGTAATTTTTATATTATGCCATGTGATGTGGCTAGTTTGTGTTTGAATTTATGGTTTGATTTTGATATATGATATGTGGTGCAAATGCGCCTTTATGATGTACATTTAGTTGACCAAATGAAATGGTCAATTTTGGTAACTTTTGGGTATGTGTATATTTGAGAAATTGGTAAGTTTATAATATGTGATTGAATGAAGTAAAATGAGGTTATGAAAAAAATGTTTAGATATGATTTTGTCGTATGTTTTGGCATAATCTGGTATAACTATTAAGCATGAAATTGGTTGATAATGTTATTGCATGATTGGTGTATGTATTGGTTGTGAAATGTGTAACACCCCTCTCCGTATTCGACGCCGGGATAGGGTTCGAGGCGTTACCAGTACTTTACGTTTATATCACACTATTTGGGATCGTAAATTTTTGCTCAAATTTAAAACCTTTTAACCATGAATATCTCATCCTTTACATAGGCCTTCGAGGCCTATAACATACTTAGAGGCAGTGCGGGACTAATTCGTGCACATTCGAAAAACCCTGGGCTCCTTAGAAAATTTTCTTATCTTAAAGTGTCACACGCCCGTGTAGATGGGCTGTGTGGTCACATACGCCTGTGTGACTTGGGACACACCCATGCCCTTCGGCCGTGGGCAACACTGACTTATCAACACGACCATAGCACACGCCCTTGCTGCCTGCTCATGGACAACACTGTCTTTTAGACACGGCAAGTACACACGCCCGTGCGGCCTACTCGTGTGCACTATTGATTTAGAATTTTAAGTGCAAGGGACACACGGCCATAGCCCACACCCATGGGAAGGAACCGTGTGTCACACACGGCCTAAACACACGCCCGTGTGTCTAACCATGTGCATCTTAATAGGCTATTTTCCAAGCCTTTGGTTACCCTTTCTACCATCTATACTTAATGATTATCAATTTTTGAAACCAATCATGACTACGCATTTGTAAATCTTTGATAAATCTTATTGTATGGGAACTTCATATCATAGGTTTCATACATGAAAGGTTATTTCCCATTTAGTGTTTATGAGTTTCAATGTCACTTTAATTCATCCAAAATTGGTTCGTTCATGCGACTCATTGCCAATTGGTAACAACCCATCACATGTAAATAAAATCATGCATAGATTCGTAGGTTATAGCCTACTTCAATTAAGCCAATTTCCATGTCCATATACAAAGAAATAGACATATTTCTACATGCCTTCATTTGGCAAAGCAAATGACACATATAACAAAATATTCAAAACCATATACATGCCATTGAACAAAATAGAAATGTATATATACCAAAGCTGGGCTTGTTGATAGTGTGCTGACTCTCCTATTGTCTTCCAATCTTTACGAGCCCTTGAGCTCTAAAAAACAGGGAAAAGTAAGGGGATAAGCATTTACATGCTTAGTAAGCTCGAATAACAAGAAAGTAGACTTACCAAAGATTTAACATGCATCCATGATAGATAAAGAAACCAACAATTATGAAATGGTTTCCTATTACATGCACTCTATCAATAAGTTAGTAACATAATCAAACATCATATAATTTAACTAGATGAGCTCATCATTCAACATCTCATTTACACAAACATCTCATGTTAATCTCGTTGAGTTTCTAGGAAATCTCGATGGAATACCCATTAACCGTCAATTCATACGAATGATCATTTCACATATATGCACTCCCGTGAACCTCAAATCCTATGGCGGGATTACTAGTCCAGGCTAAATCCCCCATTTTATGAACTCATAAGGTGATGTCAGGATTACCAGTCCAGGCTAAATCCCTTATAAACATACACCCTTACTGAGCTCGGATCTGAATTACCAGTCCAGGCTAAATTCAGACCCTAATTGGATTACCCTCCGGGCTAAATCCTTACTGCAACACATGTAGGATCTCAATTCACATGTCAATCGGGGTTATCCATCGAATTCCCCTTTTTAACCTCAACCGAGACATTTTTCACATGTTACCATCAAATATACATTTCTATGATATCTCATGCCAATAATAAATGCAATCATCATGCCTTCAAAAATCATACAATTATGCATATTAGGGGTTTACTTTAAGTTATCCGAACTTACCTGGTATTTGTTTCGGAGCTTTGTTTTGGTTATTCTGAAACATTGCGTTTACCTCGATCGACCTCCGAAATTTGTTCCTCGGGGTCTATAACAACAAAATTATATCATTAATACCCCAAATTATACATTACAAATCTAATTCTCACCCCCGGTCCAAATGACCGTTTTGCCCTTAACCTTTGACATTTTTACGATTTAGTCCCTAGGCTCATATAATGAAACACATGCACTTTCTATCTTACGCAAGACTACCCGAATACTTTTCTCTCTTATGGCAGCCCACATTTCCCATTATTTTCTCATTTCTACCACACATTTTACAACTTTTGCTAAATGGTCCCTACAAGGGTTTTTCACGAAAATCACCTACGAAAATATGTTTAGCACACATTCAACTTTCATATTCCTCCATAATCCATCAAAATACAAGCAACTCATGCATGGATAAATTTTTAAACATGAACCCTAGCATGAAATATGGGTAGAAATGAAGAGACCAAGCTACCGAGATTCCAAAAATACAAAAAACATTAAAAGCGGGGCTTGGGAGTATTTACTATTGAGCTTGAAATGTTTGAAAACCCTAGATATGGTGACAAGAGAATTTCGTCAGCTATGGGGAATAAGATGGCTGATTTTGGCTTGATTTTTCCCATTTTATTTCATTAAAAAGCCAAATGACCAAAATGCCCTCATGCCCTTTCTTTAAAATTTCATCCATGCAAGCCTATTTTTCTCCAAAAATTTAGAAATTGGGCAAATTACTCTCCAAGACCTTATAATTCATAACCCAAAGAAATTTCATACAAATTGCTTCTAGATTTCAATTTTGTAATTTATTCAATTTAGTCCCTAATTTCCAATTAAACACTTTACTCAAAGAATTTCTTCATGAAACTTTAACACATGTATATACTCATATTCTAGGCCTCATAATTACCATAAAATAAATATTTTGATGTCGGATTTTTGGTCCCAAAACCACTATTCCGACTAGGCCCTATTTCGGGATGTTACATTTCTCCCCCCTTAGGGGCTTTCGTCCTTGAAAGTCTTACCAGAAAATAGATTCGGATATTGACTTCTCATGATTTCTTCCGGCTCCCAAGTAGCCTCTTCCACACCATGTCGATTCCATAAAACTTTTACTAAAGCCATGTTTTTGTTCCTCAATTGTTTAACTTCACGAGCCAAAATCTTGACCGGTTCCTCTCCATAAGTCATGTCCGGTCAAATTTCAAGCTCAGTCGGTGAAATCACATGGGAGCGATCTGATTAGTATCGCCTTAACATAAATACATGGAACACATCGTGAATCTTTTCCAGTTCCAATGGCAACGCCAAACGATAAGCTAACGGTCCAATTCTTTCGATGATCTCGTACGGTCCGATAAATCGTGGACTCAGTTTACCTTTCTAACCAAATCTTAATACCTTTTTCCATGGAGATACTTTCAAGAATACTCTATCTCCAATTTGGAACTCAATTTCCTTTTTTTTCAGATCTGCATAAGACTTTTGCCTATCCGATGTCACTTTTAAACAGTCTCGTATCACTTCAACTTTCTCTTCAGTTTCTTTAATCAGATCAACTCCGTGAATCTGATTTTCCTTGAGTTCTGTCCAGTACAATGGAGTTCGGCACTTCCTACCATACAAGGCCTCATAAAGCACCATCTTCAAACATGTTTGAAAACTATTGTTATAGGCAAATTCTACTAAAAGCAGGTATTTTTCCCAGTTACCCTGAAATTCGAAGATGCAACATAGCAACATATTATCAAGAATCTGAATCATCTGCTCAGATTGACCATCAGTATAAGGGTGAAAAGTTGTGCTAAAGCTTAACTTCGTACCCAAGGCTTCTTGTAACTTTTTCTAGAATCTCGAAGTGAACCTCGGGTCTCTGTCCGAAATAATCGACAGTGGTACTCCATGTAATCTTACTATCTCAGAAACATACAAGTCAACCAACTTATCAAGAGAGTAATCTGTTCTTACCGGAATAAAATGAGCTAACTTCCTCAACTTATCCACTACAACCCATATGGCATCTTTCTTTTTTGGAGTTAATGGCAATCCTGTAGTAACTCTGTCCAACTTCCATTTGGGGACCATCACAGGTTGTAACAAACCTGAAGGTACTTGGTGTTCAGCTTTAACTTGCTGACACATCAGCATCTCGATACAAACTCAGAAATATCTCTTTTCATACCGTTCTACCAGTATATTTTCTTCAAATCGTTGTACATCTTAGTACTTCCCGGGTGAATAGACAAACGACTACTATGTGCTTCTTGCAGAAGCTTCCAAATAAGTTTATTGTCCTTGGGCACACAAACCCTATCTCTGAACATTAAACATCCATCAGGACTAATTTGGAAATCTGACTCAACACTAGACCACATTGAGCCCTTTTTGATTGCAAGTCATCATCATTTAGCTAAGCATCATGAATTTCCTGCAGAAATGTCGGCATAGCCTCTAGGTCTGCCAAGACTGAACCATCATCAAGAAATGTCAAACGAGTATCCATGGCTCTCAAAGAAGAAAGGGATTTTTTACTCAATGCATCGGCGACTACATTCGCCTTTCCCGGGTGATAGTCGATAATCAGATCATAATCCTTAATTAATTCTAACCATCTCATTTGTCTCAAATTTAATTCTTTCTGAGTCATCAAGTATTTCAAACTCTTTTGGTCTGTGAAGATGCTGCAAGTCTCACCATACAAATAATGTCGCCAAATCTTTAAGGCAAAAACAATAGCAACAAGTTCTAGGTCATGGGTCGGATAATTTTCTCATGAGGCTTCAATTTCCATGAAACGTAGGCTATCACCTTGCCATCTTGCATAAGCACACAACCCAACCCGTTTAAGGATGCATCACTAAAGACCACAAACTCTTTTCTCAGTTTAGGTAGTACTGAAACAAGAGCTTTGGTCAGTAATGTCTTTAACTTCTCAAAACTTTGCTGACACTTCTCTGTCCATTCGAATTTAACATCTTTCTGTAGCAACCTCGTCATTGGAGTCACTATCATGGAAAATTATTTCACAAACCTTCGATTGTAACCGGTGAAAACCAAAAAACTTCTAACCTCAGTTACATTCTTAGGCAGTTTCCATTCGACAATTGCAGAAATCTTACTTGGATCAACTCGAATGCCTTCATCCGAAACAATATGACCCAAAAATCTGACTTCTTGGAGCCAAAGCTCACTCTTGCTAAACTTGGCATACAGCTGCTTTTCCCTCAAGGTCTGTAGTATAATCCTCAAGTGTTTCGCATGCTCTGTCTCATCCTTAGAGTAGATCAAAATGTTGTCAATGAACACAATGACAAACTTATCCAGATATGTCGAAAGATCCTATTCATTAGGTCCATAAAAATGGCTGGTGCATTCGTTAGCCCAAACGGCATGACAAGAAATTCATAATGGCCATACCTCGTTCTGAAAGTTGTCTTGGGTATATCTGAGTCTTTAACTCGTAGCTGATAATAGCCAGATCTCAAGTCTATTTTGGAGAACACTGTGGCTCCTCTCAACTGGTCAAACAAGTCATCTATCATTGGTAAAGGATACTTATTCTTGATGGTTACCTTATTCAGTTGCCGATAATCGATACATAATCTCATTGAACCATTTTTCTTCTTTACAAACAATATGGGGGCACCCTAAGGTGAAAAACTTGGCCTCGCAAATCCTTTATCCGTCAGCTCTTGCAACTGTGATTTCAACTCCTTCAGCTCGGTAGGTGCCATTCTGTAAGGAGCAATAGAAATAGGAGTTTTCCCTGGCATCAATTAAATACCGAACTCTATCTCTCTTTCAGGAGGTAATCCGGGTAATTCCTCCGGAAACATATCTGGATACTCACCTACTATCGGCACTAACTCAATCTTCAATTCAGTTTCCTTAGTGTTCTTCACAAATGCAAGGTAAGCTTCGTATCCTTTCCTCATATATCTCTGGGCAGCCATTACCGTGATTACAACCGGCGACGAACCCAATTCTCTTGATTCGACCCATAGAATCTCACCATCCGGGCATTTCAATTTAATATACTTACTACCATAATTTACAATTACATCATGCAGGGCTAACCAATCCATACCAAGTATTACATCAAATTCATCAAATGGTAACAACATAAGGTTAGCCGGGAAACAATGACCTTGAATCGTCAAAAGACAATTCTTACAGACTTTGTCAACTATGACTGACCAGCCTAGTGGGTTTGACACTCTAATGATGAATTCCGTAGGTTCCATAGGTACGTTCATACTAGACGCCACTCTCATGTAGATATATGAATGCGTCGACCCCGGGTCAATTAAAGCAACAACACTTATATTAAAAAGAAAAAAAGTACCCATAATAACATCAGGAGTAGAGGCTTCTCTCGAGCACATATCGCATACATTCTTGCCGGGGCTCGAACCTCTAATTTTGCAGCGCTTTTAGTCACAACTCGACTGCCACTAGCACTCCCAGGGTATCTCAAAGGTTTACCCCGAGGAATAGGAGTACAAAATTTCGGGGTTACATCCACTTCTTTTTCAACTCGCTCTGGGCAGTCTCTGAGGAAGTGGTCAAAAGAACCACACCTAAAACATGCGCCACTCTTTATTCGGCACTCTCCAAAATGAAATTCGTTACAGATCGTACATTTCAGTTTTTGGTCATCTACACTCCCCACACTAGTCACTATCGGGGAGGAAGACTTTTGACCTCGTCACTTAGAGCTTCTTGCTTTACCTGAATATCCCACTGACAAAGTGGAGCATTCATGCTGGCTCCTGGCTTTGTTCATAGAGAATGAAAGTGTTTTGCCGCTAAACCTTTTTCTTGCAACTCAAGCCTCTCTTTTAGCTTGTTTTCTTTCATTATTAAGTTCCTCAGCCTTCTTAGCTCGATCGGCCAATGCGGCAAATTCCTATATTTCCAAGATCCTAATCAACAACTTGATGTCCTCATTCAGACCTTCCTCGAAGCGTTTACACATTTTCAATTCTGTTTGGACCCATTCAATTGCATACTGACTTAGTCGTACGAACTCTCTTTCGTATTCCACTACAGTTTTATTCCCTTGTTTGAGTTCCAGGAACTCCTTTCGCTTCGAGTCTAGAAACCATTGGCTAATATATTTCTTCCTAAACTCTGCTTGGAAGAAATCCCAAGTAATATTTTCTTTCGGCACTACCGAGGATACAGTCTTCCACCAATGGTATGCAGTGTCCTTCAAAAGAGACACAGCACACTTCAAACATTCCTCAAGTGTGCACGACAAATCATCTAGCACCCGCGTAGTATTCTCGAGCTAGAACTCAGCTCTTTCAGTGTCATCATCAACTTTCGCTCTGAATTACTCAGCCTCATACTTTCTAAGCTTATCAACAGGGGCTTTACCAATTCTCACCCGTGCTAAACCTCGTGGCACATCTTCATCAGGTTAGTTAGGGGGCGGGGCAGGTCTTGGTATATTAGGGTGATTTCTTAAATAATCTCCAAACCATTCATCCATCATATTAAATAAGGCAGCTCGAGCCTCTTCCCGGCCTTTAGACATAAGCCTTCTAATACTACTAGATACAGCTCGTTGTACGGAAGCTGGAGCATAGCTCTCGGCTTCCTCGGACTCATCTTGTGCTTGATTGGAAGACATTTACTATATTCAAAACAATTTAAACAATTAAGAGATGTCACACTATTAACATTCAAATAATGGCATGTATAGACAACTTTATCATCCTCCATGGTAGTCCTAAACCCGACTAAACTTTAGCTCTAGTACCACTAACATCCCTCTCTCGTATCCAACGCCAGGATACGGTTCGAGGCATTACCAAGACTTTACATTTGTATCACACTATTTGGGATCGTAAATTTTTGCTTAAATTTAAAACCTTGTAACCATGAATATCTCATCCCTTGCATAGGCCTTCAAGGCCTATAACATACTTAGAAGCAATGCGGGACTAATTCGTGCACATTGAAAAAAACCTTGGGCTCCTTAGAAAATTTTCTTATCTTAAAGTGTCACACGCCCGTGTAAATGGACCGTGTGGTCACATACGGCCGTGTGACTTGAGACACGCCCATGCCCTTCGGCCATGGGCAACACTGACTTATCATCACGGCCATAGCACACACCCGTGCTACCTGAACGTGAACAACACTATCTTTTAGACACGGCAAGTACATACGCCCGTGCGGCCTACCTGTGTGCACTATTAATTTAGAATTTTAAGTGCAGGGGACACACGGCCATAGCCCACACCCATGGGAAGGAACCGTATGTCACACACAGCCTAGACACACGCCCGTATGTCTAACCATGTGCATCCTAATAGGCTATTTTCCAAGCCTTTGGTCACCCTTTCTACCATCTATACTTAATGGTTATCAATTTTAGAAACCAATCATGACTACGTATTTGTAAATCTTTGATAAATCTTATTGTATGGGAACCTCATATCATAGGTTTCATACATGAAAGGTTATTTCCCATTTAGTGTTTATAGGTTTCCATGTCACTTTAATTCGTCCGAAATTGGCTCGTTCATGCGACTCATTGCCAATTGGTAACAACCCATCACACGTAAATAAAATCATGCATAGATTCGTAGGTTATAGCCTACTTCAATTAAGCCAATTTCCATGGCCATATACAAAGAAATAAACATATTTTTACATGCTTTCATTTGGCAAAGCAAATGACACATATAACAAAATACTCAAAACCCTATACATGCCATTGAACAAAATAGAAATGTCTATATACCAAAGCTGGGCTTGTTGATAGTGTGTTGACTCTCCTATTGTCTTCCAATCTTTACGAGCCCTTGAGCTATGAAAAACAGGGAAAAGTAAGGGGGTAAGCATTTACATGCTTAGTAAGCTCGAATAACAGGAAAGTAGACTTACCAAACATTTAACATGCATCCATGATAGATAAGGAAACCAACAATTATGAAATGGTTCCCTATTACATGCACTCAATCAATAAGTTAGTAACATAATCAAGCATTATATAATTTAACTAGATGAGCTCATCATTCAACATCTCATTTACACAAACATCTCAAGTTAATCTCGTTGAGTTTCTAGGAAATCTCGATGGAATACCCATTAACCGTCAATTCATACGAATGATCATTTCACATGTATGCACTCCCGCGAACCTCACATCCTATGGCGGGATTACTAGTCTAGGCTAAATCCCTTATAGACTGTAACACCCCGTACCCGAGTCCGTTACCGGAGTCGAACACAAGGTGCACACAGACTTAACTTAATTATTTTCACAGTCCATAAAAAAAAATTTCCAGGCAAGCTGGTTACTGCATCACTGTCGCCTTAAAAATCATATCTTGAGTTTCAAAGCTCGAAAATCAGTTTCATAATTTTTCCCTGAAACTAGACTCATATTTCCATCTACACATTTTTTTCTAGAATTTTTGGTCAGGCCAATTAGTACAGTTTATTAGTTAAAGTCTCCCCTGTTACAGGGTGCGACTACACTGACCTTCATGCATTACGACCTGGATATCTCCCTGTACAGGGCTTCAATACTGATTTCGTTTGTTTCTATAGAAACTAGACTCAAAGAGGAATCTATACATATATGCCATGACTCCTAATTATCTCTAGTTAATTTATAGTGAATTTTCAAAGTCGGAACAGGGATTCCAGAAACCGTTCTGACCCTGTTTCACGAAAACCTAAACATCTCTTAATATAAAACTCATATGACCGTTTCGTTTCTTCCATATGAAAGTAGATTCATCAAGGTTCATTTACATAATTTATTCACTATTTAATTCCATTCCTGCTATTTTTAGTGATTTTTCACATCCACACCACTGCTGCTGTCAGCATCTGTTTTCAAGGTAACTTTACCTATTTCGTGGTTTCCATGGACCAACTAGAGTTTTGTCATACACAGGTCCACATATGATCATATTTAGCCATTCCAAGGGCTGATCATTGCCCAACACTTCCATTCCAGTCCATAGTCACATCATGAAACCATATATATATACATAAACACAAATGGTCTAATGCCATACTCCACTTCTACGAGCCATTTTCGCATGGCTGTACACACATACATCACAAAACGTACTTGAAAAATAGCAAAGGGTAGTCCTATACATGCCATTTCAAAGCTCAACCAAAATTGTACCAAAAGGGGGTTTTGATAGTGTGGGAGACTTTGACTTCCAAAAATCCCGAGTCCGATAGCTGACGAGCCAAAATCTATAAAACAGAGAACAAAGAAACGGAGTAAGCAATTTATGCTTAGTAAGTTTTGAGCAAGGGATTCCAGCACAACAAAAGCATAGCATTCATATAGCTAAACGCATAATTTCATATGCACACATTCTCAATATCATACTTACTTCACATTACCAACCCTTATGTTCATACACAAAAGATCAACTTAGCCAAAGGCCGGTAGCTCGTTTATCAACTGAGCGAATACTTATTTGTAAGGGCTCAACTAATTCAAAGCACATACAAAACATACCTCATTGCTGGAATTTTGCAAGCATATTAACTGAAATTTTTACAGCAAGATTGCTCATTCCCGAATCACGTACCTTCGGAATTTAACCGGATATAGCGACTCGCTCGAAAGCCTTCGGGACATAGCCCGGTTATAATAGCTCGCACAAATGCCTTTGGGACTTAACCCGGATTTAGGAACTCGCACAAATGCCTTCGGATCTTAGTCCGGATATGGTCACTTAGCACAAAGCCTTCGAGACTTAGCCCGGACATCATTCGAATATCCATGCACATTCAACACTAAATCATGACACATTCGTATTTCATTTTCATTAGCAAAACTCAAACACAAGACACTTATCACACTTGCAAATTTCGGCTCAATATCCACACACAAGGAGCATGATTTCGATTTGCTTAAAACATTATCTAATCAAATCATAATTTAAGCTCTATTACTCAAGAACTTACCTTGGATGTTGTCGAACGATTTCGATGGCTATTCGACCACTTTTTCCTTCCCTTTATCGGATTTGGATCCCCTTTGCTCTTGAGCTTAATTAAATAAATAAATCGATTTAATCATTTGAGCATCGAAAAGAGGAACACAAGGCACTTAGCCCACACTTATACATTAGACATTAAAGTCACATACATGTGAAATCATGCACCAAACTCAACACATTAGTTAGTACTCTCCTTAGCCGAATTTTTCTAGGTCGAGATAAAGCCTTCAACATGCTTACTTATGGCCGAACAACACATCAACCTATGTACTCATTCATGTGGCCGATTATACATGTTGATGTTGAGGCCAATTACATGTTTAATACCACACATGAACGGCATACATTTTACTAACTAATGCATTACATATTGTAGTTCAATACACATCTATCATTTACTTCATAACCAAACATCATCATAAGTAAATATATACCTTGAGATAGTATATATGTCATACCAATACATCATGTGCAAACATATATACATATAGGTGCAAGGGTCGAATCTCAAGTTGCTTATATCCAAATATAAACATATATCCAAAGCTCAAATCTTACCTACCATGCAATATGCATAAATCATACTTATGGATATACCATGGCGAATACACCACAACACCATACCGCTTCAATTTTGGTCATGGTTAAACAAAGAACTTAATGTCTCACTCAAAATGCTAAAAGAAAATCCAAGAGTCCTCAATCCACCATCACATGTATCATTATCAAGCTTCATATTTAGCATGCAATGGCATTAACACAACATCCACCTTGGCGAATATCATCCCCATGACATAGCAAAGATTTGAACCATGGGCTAATAAGAACATCAAGCTAGCAACTAAAAACATGCATGAATCTCATGGCACAACCTCAAACATACCTTAATCTAGACACAAGTATGGCCAAACCTCCTCCTAATCCTCTTCCAAACCAAGCATGAAGCAAGAACCCCTTCCTTCTTCCTTAGAATTTTCGGCTCCAAGAAATGAAAAAAAAGATGAACAACAAATTTTTTTCTTCTCTTTTCTTCAACTCACGGCAATGGGGGGGATCACACACCTTCTCTCTTTTTTTTTTCTTCCCATTTCTTTATTCCTAACCTTAGTTTATTGTTTCCTCCCATAATGCACCAACAAAACATGTCTATGACATGTTTTGCCCATCCTTCTTTGTCATGGCCGGCCACCACTTATAAAAAGAGGGGTATTTGACATGCAAAACCATTGTTTTGCATGCATGATTCAATTAGTCATCACATATTTCCCCATCCTACTTTCAAAGTTTACTACTAGGTCCTTTTTAGTGAAATTCACATTTATAACCCTAAATCAAAACATCAAAAATGTCACACACGAATTAACACATATTATAGACATCAAAATGAATATTAAATTATTTTTATGCCTCGGTTTTGTGGTCCCGAAACCACATTCCGACTAGGGTCGTTTTAAGGCTGTCACATAGACATACACTCTTACTGAGCTCGGATCTAAATTACCAATCTAGACTAAATTCAGACCCTAATCGAATTACCCATCTGGGATAAATCCATAATGCACACATATTCTTCGGGAGGCTCGAACATTCAAGGAACACCCGTCCGGGCTAGATCCTTTTCATAATTGAGATCACGAATTACCCGTCCAGGCTAAATCCTTACTGCAACACATGCAGGATCTCAATTCACATGTCAATCGGGGTTATCCATCGAATTCCCCTTTTTAACCTCAACCGAGACATTTTTCACATGTTACCATCAAATATGTATTTCTATGATATCTCATGCCAATAATAAATACAATCATCATGCCTTCAAAAATCATACAATTATGCATATTAGGGGTTTACTTTAAGTTATCCGAACTTACAGGTATTTGTTTGAATGTGTTTTGATTATTCAAAACCTTGCGTTTACCTCGATTGACCTCCGGAATTTGTTCCTCGGGGTCTATAACAAAAAAGTTATATCATTAATACCCCACATTATACATTAAAAATCTAATTCTCACCCCCAGTCCAAATGACCATTTTGCCCCTAACCTTTGACATTTTTACGATTTAGTCCCTAGGTTCATATTATAAACACATGTACTTTCTATCTTACCCAAGCCTAGTCGAACACTTTTCTCTCTTACGGCAGCCCACATTTCCCATTATTTTCTCATTTATACAACATATTTTACAACTTTTGCAAAATGGTCCTTACAAGGGTTTTTCATGAAAATCACTTAGGAAAAGATGTTTAACACATATTCAACTTTCATATTCCTCCATAATCCATCAAAATAAAAGCAACTCATGTATGGGTAAATTTTTAAACATGAACCCTAGCATGAAATATGGGTAGAAATGAAGAGAACAAGCTACCGGGATTCCAAAAATACAAAGAACATTAAAAACGGGGCTTAGGAGCACTTACTATTGAGCTTGAAATGTTTGAAAACCCTAGCTATGGTGACAAGAGAATTTCAGCAGCTATGGGGAAGAAGATGGCTGATTTTGGCTTGATTTTTCCCATTTTATTTCATTAAAAAGCCAAATGACCAAAATGCCCTCATGCCCTTTCTTTAAAATTTCATTCATGCAAGCCCATTTTTGTCCAAAAATTTAGAAATTGGGAAAATTACTCTCCAAGACCTTCTAATTCATAACCCAAAGCAGTTTCATACAAATTGCTTCTAGATTTCAAGTTTTGTAATTTATTCAATTTAGTCCCTAATTTCTAATTGAAAACCTTACTCAAAGAATTTCTTCATGAAACTTTAACACATGCATATAATCATATTCTAGGCCTCATAATAACCATAAAATAAATATTTTTATGTTATATTCGTGGTCCCGAAACCACTATTCTGACTAGGCCCTATTTCTGGATGTTACAAAATAGATGAACATTTGGTATGTAATTGATGCTTATTTGTTGCTTGTAGGGAGGACCCTTAATGGGTGGCATTGTGGCCTTGTAAATGGCCTATTTTTGCCCACACGGGCAGGGACACCTGCGTGTGTCTCAGCTGTGTTGCGCGAGGGCCATTTCGAAATGAGCCTGAGCAGGCCACACAATCGCACACACGTGCTAAGCCGTGTGGCCAAGTCAGTTTCGACCATGAGCTAGACACACAGGCGTGTGACTGGACGTGTGATCTAAGTCAATAGCCTTCCTAATTTTCACACGGCCTGGCACACAGGCGTGTCTTATGGCCATGTGGACAAGTCAGTATGTATGCCCTGTTTTGACACAGCCTAGACACACAGGCATGCCTAAAGCCGTGTGAGGCACACGTTTGTTCACACGGCATGTGGCCTATATAACTTGGAAAAATGTTTAAGTTTGGAAAAAAATTTTGTATGAGCTCGGTTTAGTCCCGACCCTTTTCTTATGCATGTTTAAGGTCTCGATGACCTATATATGGGACTTTACGGTAATGTTTGATTATGATTGTGAATGATGTATATGAATTGTTCATAAAATGTTTTGATTTGTCTGGTAATGCCTTTAACCCTAGTTTGGCGACGGATACAGTTTAGGGGTGTTACATTTAGTTAGTATTAGAGCTACGGTTTAGTCGATTCTAGGACTAACGTAGCGTACGTGAGTCTAGCTAAACATGTCATATTTATGAAATGCGATAATGTGATGAATCCTGACAATGAAAATGTGTTTTTATATAGTAAATGGATCCCGAATGAGTCGTAGCTGACAATGTCAAGAGTAATGTGCCTGCTCCCGCACAAAGGACAGTGCCATCCAATTCTAGATCAGTTACGAGTAGCCATGATGGAAAGGCTAGACAAGCCTTCTATCAGATGATGAATGATTGGTTCAGTCAGTACATTAGAACTCATCTGGCTTTAAAACAACCCCTAATCCCGCCTAATCCTCCATAAGTCCCTGTTATGCCACAAGCTAATCTGACTCAATTAAATAAGCCTCCGGTTGATAAAATTACAAAATATGGGGTAGAAGAATTCTGTGCTACAACTAATGATGATGCTTAGAAAGCCGAGTTCTGGTTACAAAATACAATATGAGTATTCATGAATGGTCTTTGAATCCGGATGAATGCATAAAATGTGTCGTTTCACTTCTAAGAGATACGGCGTATCACTAGTAGAAGACTTTGATATCAGTGGTTCAGAGAGAGCGAGTCACCTGGGATTTCTTCCAATTTGAATTCCGAAAGAAATACATTAGTCAAAGAATTATTGATCAGAAACGTAAAGATTTTCTTGAGCTTAAACAAGGCCGTATGTCTGTTACAGAATATGAGCAAGAATTTGTGGGATTGAGTCAGTATGCTAGAGAATGTGTTTCGACTGAAGCTATAATGTGTAAAAGATTCGAGGATGGCTTGAACGAGGATATCCGTTTGTTAGTCAGAATTCTTGAGATCAAAGAATTCGTTATGCTTGTTGAACGAGCATGTAAAGCCGGAAAACTGGAAAAGAGAAAAGAAAAGCTGATTTAAAAGCTAGAAAAGTGTGAAAGAGATCATCGAGCAAGCCATTTCAGTCTATGTCAAAGAATTTTCGAGATGATTATAGCCGTTCAAAGTCTAATATGGGACATTCGAGTAGAGATCGTGCTAGATCACATTCAAGCTTTAGAGCTCCAATTACATCTATTGCTAGTGTTGGAAATGTTCGATCTGATAGACCTGAGTGTAAACATTGTGGTAAAAGACATTCAGGAATTATAGACTGTATGATAGGGCCTGTTTTAAATGTGAATCTTTAGATCATTTTATCCGAGACTATCCCGAGTCTGTTGAGTAAAAAATTGTGCAAAATTTGAGATCGAGTAATACTTTAACTAGAGGTACTCCCAGAAATACGGGAAACATGAGTGGTAGTCAAAGAGGGACTAAAGAAACTACTGTTAGATCGGAGGCTCGTGCACCTTCCAGAGCCTACTCTATTCGAGCTCATGAGGAAGCTTCGTCTCCCAATGTGATAACTGGTACTTTTACTCTTTACAATACTTTTGTGATTGCTTTGATAAATCCTGGATCAACGCATTCATATATATATGCATGAATTTAGTATCCAGTAAGACTTTTCCTGTAGAGTCTACTAAATTTGTGATTAGAGTATCGAACCCCCTAGGCAGATGTGTTTTGGTTGATAAAGTCTACAAGAAATGCCCTTTAATATTTAGATACATTTTTTTTCTGGCCGATCTGATGTTATTACCTTTTGATGAGTTTGAAATAATTTTGGGTATGGATTGGCTAACGTTGCATGATGCTATTGTGAATTGCAAACGGAAAACTATTGATTTGATATGTAAGAATGATGAAATAGTTCGAATTGAATCCAGTTATTTAAATGGGTTACCGGCTGTGATTTCGTCAATGAAAGCTTTGAGTATTGTGAGAAAAGGTTGTGAAACCTATTTTGCCTATGTGATTGATTTGAAAATGTTAGAAAAGAAAGTTGAATTAGTGCCTGTTGTCCGTGAATTTCCTGATGTATTTCCTGAAGAACTTTTGGGATTACCTTCGATACTAGAAGTTGAATTTGACATTGAGTTAGTACCGAGAACTACTCCAATTTCGATAGTTCCGTATAGAATGGATCCGACTGAACTAAAAGAATTAAAGTCTCGGTTGCAAGAATTGACCGATAGAAGGTTTGTTAGACCGATTTTTTCAACTTGGGGTACTCCTTTTTTGTTTGTGAAAAAGAAAGACGGCATGATGAGAATGTGTATTGATTATCGTCAGTTGAACAAAGTGACTATCAGGAACAAATATCCACTGCCTCAAATTGACGATTTGTTTGATCAGTTGAAAGGAGATATTGTATTTTCAAAGATAGATCTCAGATCAGGATACTATCAGTTAAGAGTAAAAGATTTAGATATTCTAAAAACTGCTTTTCAAACGAGGTACGGCCACTATGAGTTTCTAGTTATGCCTTTTGGATTATCAAATGCACCTGCTGTTTTTATGGATTTGATGAACAGAATTTTCAGACCCTATTTAGATCGATTTTTTGTTGTATTCATTGACGACATATTGATTTATTCGCGTGATGAATCCGAGCATGCCGAGCCTCTTACAATAGTATTATAGACTTTGCGTGATAAGCAATTATATACGAAGTTTAGCAAATATGAATTCTAGTTACGAGAAGTCATTTTCCTGGGCCATATTGTATCATTATCAGGTATCCGAGTTGATCCGAGTAAAATTTTAGCTATTTTGGATTGGAAGCCTCCGAGGAATGTCTCCGAAGTCTGCAGTTTTCTGGGACTTGCAGGTTATTATAGACGGTTCATAAAAGGTTTTTCTCTGATTGCAACTCCGTTAAATAAACTGCTTCAAAAAGATGTGAAATTTGAATGATCTGAAAAGTGTCAGAAAAGCTTTGACCAATTGAAAGCCTTATTGACTGAAGCTCTAGTATTACTACAACCCGAATCGGGTAAAGAATTTGTGATCTATAGTGATGCTTCATTGAACGGTCTGGGTTGTGTTTTGATGTAGGAAGGCAAAGTCATTGCTTATGCTTCGAGACAGTTAAAGCCGCACGAAAAGAACTACCCGGCGCATGACCTTGAGTTAGTTGCGATTGTATTTGCTTTGAAAATTTGGCGCCACTATTTGTTCGGTGAGAAATGTCACATTTATTCTGATCATAAGAGTTTGAAATATCTGATGACTCAGAAAGATTTGAATCTACAAAAGAGATGGTTAGAACTATTAAAAGACTATGAGCTTGTTATTGATTATCATCCAGGAAAAGTAAATATTGTTGCTGATGCTTTGAGTCGAAAATCACTATTTGCTCTGCGTGCAATGAATGCTCATTTGGTTGTGTCCGATGATAGTTCGGTTTTAACTAAATTGAAAGCGAGACCATTATTCATTCAACAGATTATTGAAACTTAGAAGATTGATAATGAGATTTTAACAAAACAAGCTCAGTGTAATTTAGATTTTGATTCAGAATTCAGAGTTGATAAAGATAATTGTCTGAGATTCTAAGATCGAATTTGTGTTCCGAGAAATTCAAAATTGATTCAGATGATTTTGAATGAAGCTCACAACATTCGTTTATCTGTTCATCCGAATAGTACAAAAATGTATAATGATATGAAATAGCTTCATTAATGGTCTGGTATGAAGCGTGATATCTCTGAATTTGTTGCGAAATGCTTAATTTATTAGCATGTTAAAGCTGAACATCAAGTTCCCTCTGGTTTGTTACAACCAAATATGATTCCGGGATGGAAATAGGATAGAGTGACAATGGACTTTGTTTCAGGTTTGCCCTTATTTCTGAGAAAGAAGGATGCAATCTGGGTTGTAGTTGATCGATTGATGAAATCAGCCCATTTTATTCCGGTACAATCCGATTACTCACTTGATAAGTTAGCTGAGTTATACATTTCTGACATTGTGAGATTGCATGGTGTGCCATTATATATTGTGTCCAACAGAGATTCGAGATTCACCTCGCGATTTTGGAAGAAATTGCAAGATGCTCTAGGTACAAAATTGCACTTCAGTACTGCTTTTCACCCGCAGAGAGATGGTCAACCCGAGCGGATCATTCAGATACTCGAGGATATGTTGAGATGTTGCATTGTGATAGCCCTAAATTGACCCTAGTCGGGAAGTGGTTTCGGGACTGCTAAACCGAGTCATCGAAGTATTTGAATGTGATATTTATTGTCTAGAATATGTGAATATGAATGTGTGAAAGTTTTAAGCTTCGATTTGGTTGATTGCATGTGAATTTAGTTAATAGGACTTATGTGAGAAAATTTAGAAATGTGCTAGGCAAATGTAAGTGGCCTATTAATGCATGTTATAAGAATGAAGGGTTTGCATGTCAAATATCCATTTATTTTGAGTAGTGGCCGGCCATGGATGGGTCATAGATGATAATATGAATTTCCTATTAGCATTATGGGTTTAGAAAATAAAATAGTGAATTAAGAATGATAAAACATGAGGTGAGTGGGAGGAGAAACCAAAGTTGTCCCCCTTACTCCCCATTGCCGTGACTAGACAAGAAAAAAAAATGTTCATCCTTGGCCGAAAATTCTAAGGAGGAAGGAAGAAGAAAGGTTGAAGAGGTTCGGCCATGCATGTAACTAGGCCAAGGTATGTTTGATGTTGCTCCATAAGATTCATGTATATTTTTAGTTGTTAGCTTGAGTTCTACCTAGCCCATGGTTTAAATCTTTGCTATATGAGGGAGATGATACTAGGCCATGGGTGTTGTCTTCTTGGTTGGTGTGATGTTGTGTTGATGAGGTATGAAGATGATAGAGTTTGAGTGCTCAACAAAAAGGATTGGATGTGAGTGTGTGTGAGGATTTGAAAAAGGTAGGTCTTAGCAACTTCATGAAGCATTCGGCCATGGTAGGAAGTGGAAGAGAAATAAAGTTGTTGTTCATGTTAGATGAAGTAGAGAAGTTGTGTGCTAAGGCCGAATGTGACTTTGAATATTATTGTGTAATGTATGTGTTTTGAATTGATGGAATGGAGAGGATGCTCTAATTTTGTTATGAACAATTATATGTTAAAATAAGGGTTGCTAAGTTAGCTATTAAGGTGAAGTGCAAAAGTTAGTATTTGATTACTAGTGTATATAGGTGTTTTAGCCGAGCTTTGAACTTGAGACAAAATGGTAATTAGTCAATACAAGTGACCATATTTGTAGAATGTATTAAGCATATAATCGGCCTCAACATAGACATGCATATTCGGCCACATGAGGTAGATTGGTGTTGCATGTATTCGGCTAGAGGCAAGCATATTGATGCTTTTATCTTGGCTTAGATAATCGGCTAAAAGAGAGTGTGGGCTAATATGTTGAGTTGATTCATGATTTCATATATATGTGACTCTAATGTCTAATGTATATATGGGTTAAGTACCTTGAGTTTCTCTTTTGATGTTCAAATGATTAAATCAATTTATTTGTTAAATTAAGCTCAAGAGCAAAGGGAACTAAATCCGATAAAGGGAAGGAAAAGTGATCGAATAGTCAATCGAAATCATTCGACAACATCCGAGGTAAGTTTTCGAGTAATGAAACTTAGTTTACGATTTGATTAAGTCATGACGTATAATCATAACAATATACGGTGATATAATGATTCTACTTGAATTATATGTGAGTTAATTAGTCTATACGTATGATGGGTAGCCGTATGTGCATAGAAATCATGTCATGAAGCAAACCAAATCATGCTGTTCGTATGTGGCTATTGAGTCGAAAATGGGAATGCTTAATAATTGATTTGTGTTTGAATTCTAGTTATGAAAACGAAATAAAGATGTGTCATGATTTACCGATATGTGCATGAATATTCGGATACTAACGGGGTTAAGTCCCGAAGACATTTGTGCTAGTGATTAATTCCGGGCTAAGTCCCGAAGGCATTTGTGCGAGTTACTAATTCCGGGCTAAGTCCCGAAGGCATTGGTGCGAGTTACTAATTCCGGGCTAAGTCCCAAGGCATTTTTATGAAGTTGCTATATCCGGCTAAGACCAAGGCATTTATGCTAGTGACCATATCCGGGCTAAGACCAAGGCCTTGTGCGAGTGGTTATATCCGCTAAATCTCAAGATACTTGGGTTTGGGAATGAGCGATCTTGCTGTAATAATTTCAATTAATACTCGTAAAATCCCAACGATGAGGTATGTTTCAGTATGTGCATTGAGATAATTGATTCCTTCTAAATAGTATTTGCTCAATCGATTAACAAGTTTCCGGCTTTTAGTCAGGTTGATTCCTTATGTATGAATATAAGGGTTGGAAATGTGAAGTAGGTATGATTGTGAGAATATGTGTATATGAAATTATTTGTTTAGTCGTATGAATGCTACACTTCAGTTGTGCATGATTTCATTGCTCAAAACTTACTAAGCATTAAATGCTTACTCCGTTTCTTTGATTCTCTGCTTTTATAGATTTTGGTTAAATCACCATCGGGCTCGTGGATTGTCGAAGTCAAGTCGTCCACACTATCAAAGCCCTTTTGGTACACTTTTGGTTGAACTATGAAAATGGCATGTATAGGACCGCCTTGTGTTATTAGTCAAGTACTTGATGTTGTATATATTTGGATAGCCATGCGAAAATGGCTTATATATTTTAAGCATAGTGTTATAATCATTTTGTATGTATATGGTTATTGAGAGGTGTGGATATGCTTGGCAATGATTGGCCATTGGAATGGTTAATCATGATCATAATTTGTGCTATATATGCTAAAAGGGCTAGTTGAATCATGGAAACTATGAAATAGGTAAAGTCTACCTTAAAGGCAGATGCAGACAGCAGCAGTGGCGTAAATTTGAAAAATCACTAAAAATAGTGGGAATGGAATTAAATAGTGAATAAATTATGTAATCGAACCTTGATGAATCTACTTTCATACGGAATAAACGAAATGATCATATGAGTCGTATTTTAAGGGATATTTAAGTTTTCGTGGAACAGGGCCAGAGTGATTTCTGGATCCCCTGATCTGACTTTGGAAATTCACTATAAATTAACCAGAGATAATTAGAAGTCATTCCATATATGTATAGATTCTTTTTGGAGTCTAGTTTCCTTAGAAACAAACGGCATAAGTATTGAAGCCCTGTACAGGGAGATATATGAGTCGTAATGCATGAAGGTCAGAGCAGTCGAACCCTGAAACAAGGGAGATTTTAACTAATAAACTGTACTAATTGGCCCAACCAAAAATTCTAGAAAAACATTCGTAGATGGACTTATGGGTCTAGTTTCAGAAAAAATTTACGGAGCTGATTTTTGAGTTTTGGAACTCGAGATATGATTTTTAAGGTGACAGTGACGCAGTTAGCCAGCTTGTCTGGAATTTTTAAATGAACTGTGTTTTACAATGAAATAAGTCTGTTAGCACCTCGTGTTCGACTCCGGCAAGGGTCTCGGGTACAAGGTGTTACAATTTTATTGGTATCAGAGCCACGGTTTAGTCGATTCTATGACTACCGTAATACGTTTGGGTCTAGCTATACATGCCATTATGCGATTATTTGATAGTGTGGTGATTTCTGACAATTGAAAATGTGTTTATTTATAGTAATGGATCCCGATCCCAACCAAGCGGTAGCTGATGATCTTGAGAGTGTAGCGCCTGCTCCCGCGCAAGTGACAGCACCGGCGGACTCTCAACCTATTACTAGTAATCCGAACGATGAAGCTAGACAAGCTTTTTATAGCGTGATGAATGATTGGTTCAACCAATACATTCGAACTAATACGGCTGTTCCACAACCTCCATTCCCGAATAATACCACCCCCGCACCTACAATACCTCTGGCAACTGACCAAATAAGGTCAAATAAGCCCCCAGTTGACAGAATCCAAAAACACGGGGCTACTGAATTTAAAGCTACGGACAGCGATGATGCCAAGCAAGCTGAATTTTGGTTGGACAACACTATTCGGGAACTCGATGAGCTATCTTGCACACCCGATAAGTGCCTAAAGTGTACTATCCCCTTGCTACGTGATTTTGCCTACTATTGGTGGAATACGTTGACTTCGGTTGTGCCCAGAGAGCAAGTAACTTGGGAGTTTTTCCAAACCGAAGTTTGAAAAAGTATATCGATCGAGATTCATGGATCAAAACGGAAGGAATTTCTTGAACTTAAACAAGGTTCCATGTCGGTTACCGACTATGAACGAAAGTTTGTAAGGCTTAGCCGGTACACTCGAGAATGTATTTCTTCAGAAGCCGTGATGTGTAAACGTTTCGAGGATGGATTGAATGATGATATAAAGCTGTATGTTGGCATTTTGGAAATCCGAGAATTTGTGGTGCTTGTCGAGCGAGCCCGCAGCCGAGGAGCTCAAGATGGAGAAAAGAAAAGTGAGGTGGGAGCAAAGGAGTTTCAGAAGAGGTCTTGTGGAAGCCCTTCCAACGATCATCGAAGAAATTTAGAGATGACTTAGGCCGGTCTAGATACACTTCGGGTTTTTCTAGACGAGATAGCGATCGACCCCCTGTGAGTGCACGAGTCACTTCGGTCGCCAGTGGTGGAAATGATCGTCGAGACAGAACGGAGTGTCAATATTGTGGTAAATGGCATTCGGGGAGTTGTAGATTCCATGACCGCTCCTGTTACAAGTGCGGATCAACTGACCACTTTATTAAAGACTGCCCGAGATTGTCTGAACAGAATGTAGATCAGAGTGGGAAACCGGGTGCTACTACTGCTCGGGGTAGACCATCTAGAAATATGGGTAATGCTAGTGGTGGTCAGAGAGGATCTAGAGATGCTACAACCAGATCTGAGGCTCGTGCTTCTGCTAGAGCTTACGCTATACGCGCACGCGAGGATGCTTCCTCACCAGATGTTATTACCGGTACTTTTACTCTCTTTGATACTAATGTGATTGCTTTGATTGACCCTGGTTCTACTCATTCTTATATATGTGAAACCTTAGCATCCAGTAAGACTTTACCTATTGATTCTACTGAGTTTGTAATTCGGGTGTCAAATCCCTTGGGTTGTTACGTGCTTGTCGATAAAGTGTGCAAGAAATGTCCCCTAGTAATCCGAGGTTCCTATTTTTCGGCCGATTTGATGCTTTTACCGTTTGACGAATTTGATGTTATCCTCGGTATGGATTGGTTGACCGTACACGATGCAATTGTAAATTGCAAAAGAAAAACCATCGATTTAAGGTGTGTAAATAATGAGAAAATCCGAGTTGAGTCTACTGACTTGAATAGGTTGCCAGCTGTAATATCATCGATGTTGGCTCAGAAATATGTAAGAAAGGGGTGTGAAGCATACCTTGCGTATGTTCTTGATGACGAAGAGTTAGAAAAGAAGCCTGAATCCGTGCCAGTGGTTTGTGAATACCCGGGTGTTTTTCCCAAAGAATTACTGGGTTTACCACCTGTTCGGGAAGTAGAGTTTGGTATTGAGCTTGTACCTGGGATTACACCGATTTTGATAGCTCCGTATCGTATGGCACCAACCGAGTTAAAAGAGTTGAAAGCTCAGTTGCAAGAGTTGATGGATAGGGGTTTCGCTCGACCAAGTTTCTCACCTTGGGGTGCACCAGTATTGTTTGTGAAAAAGAAGGACGGAACCATGAGGTTGTGCATTGACTATCGTCAGCTGAATAAAGTGACAATAAAGAATAAATATCCATTACCGCGTATTGATGATTTGTTTGATCAACTAAAGGGAGCCTCGGTGTTTTCAAAGATAGATTTGAGATCGGGTTATTATCGATTCTGAATCGAGATTCGGATATACCCAAAACTGCTTTCAGAACGAGATACGGTCACTATGAATTCTTAGTGATGCCGTTTGGGCTCACTAATGCCCTCACGGTATTTATGGATTTGATGAATCGGATCTTCAAACCGTATTTGGATCGGTTTGTAGTTGTGTTTATCGATGATATTTTGGTCTATTCGAGAAATGAAACCGATCATGCTGAACACCTGGGATTAGTGTTGCAAATTTTACGGGATAAGCAGTTATATGCTAAGTTCAGTAAGTGTGAGTTCTGGTTAAGAGAGGTTAGCTTCTTGGGTCATGTGGTGTCTGCATCGGGTATTTGAGTTTATCCGAACAAAATTTCAGCCATACTTAACTAGAAGCCTCCGAGAAATATTACTGAAGTTCGGAGCTTTTTGGGACTTGCTAGTTACTACAGATGCTTTGTAAAGGGTTTCTCGATGATAGCCACACCAATGACGAAACTACTTCAGAAAGATGTTAAGTTTGAATGGACAGAAAAGTGTCAGAAAAGTTTCGATCAACTCGAAAACTTGTTTGATCGAAGCTCGAAGATTAGTGCAAATTGACGAATCGTGCAAAGAGTTTGTCATTTTAGTGATGCATCCCTACTTGGGTTGGGTTGCGTATTGATGCAAGAGGGTCGAGTTGTAGCTTATGCGTCGAGATAACTGAAGCCACACGAGAAAAATTATCTGACCCATGATCTTGAACTAGCTGCCATCGTGTTCGCTTTGAAAATATGGCGACATTACTTATTTGGCGAGAAGTGTCATGTATATTCGGATCACAAAAGTCTCAAATATTTGATGACTCAAAGAGACTTGAATCTGCGACAAAGACGTTGGCTCGAGTTGTTGAAAGATTATGAGCTTGTCATTGACTATCACCCGAGAAAGGCTAATGTGGTTGCGGATGCCTTAAGTCGTAAATCACCGCTTGCTTTACTGACGATGAATGTACACTTATGCATTCTATCCGACAATGTGTTAGTGGCGAAATTAAAGGCCAAACCATTGCTGATTCATCAAATTCGTGAAGCTCAGAAAGTCGATGATGAACTGGTTGCAAAACGGGTTGAATGTGTTTCGAATATGGAATCAGAGTTTCAAATTGATGATGACGATTGTTTGAGGTTCAGAAATCGTTTGTGTGTTCCAAGAAGTTCAGAACTTATTTCGATGATTCTGAACAAAGCTCATTGTAGCCGAATGTCAATTCACCCAGGGAGTATGAAAATGTACAACGATCTGAGACGTCAGTTTTGGTGGCATGGTATGAAACGAGACATTTCTGATTTTGTTTCGAAGTGCTTAGTATGTCAGCAAGTGAAGGCGGAACATCAAGTGCCTACGGGCTTACTTCAGCCGATCATGATACCTGAATGGAAATGGGATCGAGTCACGATGGATTTTGTATCTGGGTTGCCAGTGTCGGCAAGTAAGAAAGATGCGATTTGGGTTGTTGTTGATAGACTGACTAAATCGGCTCACTTTATCCCCGTACGCACGGATTTTTCATTGGATAAACTAGCTGAATTGTATGTTTCTCAGATTGTGAGATTACACGGGGTACCTATTTCTATTGTGTCGGATAGAGATCGGAGATTCACCTCACGATTTTGGAAGAAATTGCAAGAAGCTTTGGGTACCAAGTTGCATTTTAGCACCGCTTTTCACCCCCAAACCGATGGTCAATCCAAGCGGATAATTCAGATACTTGAGGATATGTTGAGATGTTGCATCCTCGAGTTTAGTGGTTCATGGGAGCAGTATTTACCTTTGATTGAATTCGCTTACAACAATAGTTTTCAATCAAGTATTAAGATGGCGCCTTACGAGGCTTTGTATGGTCGAAAATGTCGTACACCGTTGTTTTGGATCGAGCTCGGTGAAAGTAAAATTTTCGGAGTTGATTCGATTAAAGATGCTGAGCAGAAAGTAAAAATAATTCGTGAAAGTCCAAGGCGACATCGATCGTCGAAGTCGTACGCAGATTTGAAACGAAAAGACATTAAGTATCAGGTGGGAGACAAAGTGTTTCTTAAAGTTTCATCTTGGAAAAAGATACTCAGATTTGGCCGTAAGGGCAAATTGAGTCCGAGATTCATTGGGCCGTATGAAATCTCCGAACGAATGGGTCCAGTTGCATATAGGTTGCTTTTACCCCCTGAACTTGAAAGGATCCACAACGTTTTTCATGTTTCGATGCTTCAACGTTACAGATCTGATCCTTCGCACATAATAAGTCTCTCCGAGGTTGAAATTCAAGCCGATATGAGTTATAAAGAAGAACCAATTCGTATCCTAGCTCGTGAAGTGAAAGAGTTGCGAAACAAAAAGGTTCCTTTAGTAAAAGTGTTATGGCTCAAACACGGGATGGAAGAAGCTACTTGGGAACCCGAGAACTCTATGAAAGAACGATACCCAAACCTATTTATGGTAAGATTTTCGGGACGAAAATTTCTTAAAGTGGGGAGAGTTGTGACGATTCTAAATTGACCCTAGTCGGAAAGTGGTTTCGGGACCGCTAAACTGAGTCACCGAAGTATTTGAATGTGATATTTATTGTCTAGAATATGTGAATAAGAATGTGTGAAATTTTTAAGCTTCGATTTGGTCGATTGCATGTGAATTTAGTTAATAGGACTTATGTGAGAAAATTTAGAAATGTGCTAGGCAAATGTAAGTGGCCTATTAATGCATGTTATAAGAATGAAGGGTTTGCATGTCAAATATCCATTTATTTTGAGTAGTGGCTAGGCCATGGATGGGTCATAGATGATAATATGAATTTCCTATTAGCATTATGGGTTTAGAAAATAAAATAGTGAATTAAGAATGAAAAACATGAGGTGAGTGGGAGGAGAAACCAAAGTTGTCCCCTTACTCCCCATTGCCGTGACTAGACAAGAAAAAAAATGTTCATCCTTGGCGAAAATTCTAAGGAGGAAGGAAGAAGAAAGGTTGAAGAGGTTCGCCATGCATGTAACTAGGCTAAGGTATGTTTGATGTTGCTCCATGAGATTCATGTATATTTTTAGTTGTTAGCTTGAGTTCTACCTAGCCCATGGTTTAAATCTTTGCTATATGAGGGAGATGATACTCGGCCATGGGTGTTGTCTTCTTGGTTGGTGTGACATTGTGTTGATGAGGTATGAAGATGATAGAGTTTGAGTGCTCAACAAAAAGGATTGGATGTGAGTGTGTGTGAGGATTTGAAAAAGGTAGGTCTTAGCAACTTCATGAAGCATTCGGCCATGGTAGGAAGTGGAAGAGAAATATAGTTGTTGTTCATGTTAGATGAAGTAGAGAAGTTGTGTGCTAAGGCCGAATGTGACTTTGAATATTATTGAGTAATGTATGTGTTTTGAATTGATGGAATGGAGAGGATGCTCTAATTTTGTTATGAACAATTATATGTTAAAATAAGGGTTGCTAAGTTAGCTATTAAGGTGAAGTGCAAAAGTTAGTATTTGATTACTAGTGTATATAGGTGTTTTAGCCGAGCTTTGAACTTGAGACAAAATGGTAATTAGTCAATACAAGTGACCATATTTGTAGAATGTATTAAGCATATAATCGGCCTCAACATAGACATGCATATTCGGCCACATGAGGTAGATTGGTGTTGCATGTATTCGGTTAGAGGCAAGCATATTGATGCTTTTATCTTGGCTTAGATAATCGGCTAAAAGAGAGTGTGGGCTAATATGTTGAGTTGATTCATGATTTCATATATATGTGACTCTAATGTCTAATGTATATATGGGTTAAGTACCTTGAGTTTCTCTTTTGATGTTCAAATGATTAAATCAATTTATTTGTTAAATTAAGCTCAAGAGCAAAGGGGAACTAAATCCGATAAAGGGAAGGAAAAAGTGATCGAATAGCCGTCGAAATCGTTCGACAACATCCGAGGTAAGTTTTCGAGTAATGAAACTTAGTTTACGATTTGATTAAGTCATGACGTATAATCATAACAATATACGGTGATATAATGATTCTACTTGAATTATATGTGAGTTAATTAGTCTATACGTATGATGGGTAGCCGTATGTGCATAGAAATCATGTCATGAAGCAAACCGAATCATGCTGTTCGTATGTGGCTATTGAGCTGAAAATGGGAATGCTTAATAATTGATTTGTGTTTGAATTCTAGTTATGAAAACGAAATAGAGATGTGTCATGATTTACTGATATGTGCATGAATATTCGGATACTAACGGGGTTAAGTCCCGAAGACATTTGTGCTAGTGATTAATTCCGGGCTAAGTCCCGAAGGCATTTGTGCGAAGTTACTAATTCCTGCTAAGTCCCAAGGCATTGGTGCGAGTTACTAATTTCGAGCTAAGTCCCGAAGGCATTTTTATGAAGTTGCTATATCCTGCTAAGACCAAGGCATTTATGCTAGTGACCATATTCGGCTAAGACCCGAAGGCCTTGTGCGAGTGGTTATATCCGGCTAAATCCCGAAGATACTTGGGTTTGGGAATGAGCGATCTTGCTGTAATAATTTCAATTAATACACTCGTAAAATCCCAACGATGAGGTATGTTTCGTATGTGCATTGAGATAATTGATTCCTTCTAAATAGTATTTGCTCAATCGATTAACAAGCTTCCGGCTTTTAGTCAGGTTGATTCCTTATGTATGAATATAAGGGTTGGAAATGTGAAGTAGGTATGATTGTGAGAATATGTGTATATGCAATTATTCGTTTAGTCGTATGAATGCTACACTTCAGTTGTGCATGATTTCATTGCTCAAAACTTACTAAGCATTAAATGCTTACTCCGTTTCTTTGATTCTCTGTTTCATAGATTTTGGTTAAATCACCATCGGGCTCGGATTGTCGAAGTCGAAGTCGTCCACACTATCAAAGCCCTTTTTGGTACACTTTTGGTTGAACTATGAAAATGGCATGTATAGGACTGCCCTTGTGTTATTAGTCAAGTACTTCGGTGTTGTATATATTTGGATAGCCATGCGAAAATGGCTTATATATTTTAAGCATAGTGTTATAATCATTTTGTATGTATATGGTTATTGAGAGGTGTGGATATGCTTGGCAATGATTGGCCATTGGAATGGTTAATCATGATCATAATTTGTGCTATATATGCTAAAAGGGCTAGTTGAATCATGGAAACTATGAAATAGGTAAAGTCTACCCTAAAGGCAGATGCTGACAGCAGCAGTGGCGTAAATTTTAAAAATCACTAAAAATAGTGGGAATGAAATTAAATAGTGAATAAATTATGTAATCGAACCTTGATGAATCTACTTTCATACGGAAGAAACGAAATGATCATATGAGTCGTATTTTAAGGGATATTTAAGTTTTCGTGGAACAGGGCCAGAGCGATTTCTGGATCCCCTGATCTGACTTTGGAAATTCACTATAAATTAACCAGAGATAATTAGAAGTCATGCAATATATGTATAGATTCCTTTTTGAGTCTAGTTTCCTTATAAACAAACGGAATAAGTATTGAAGCCCTGTACAGGGAGATATATGAGTCGTAATGCATGAAGGTCAGAGCAGTCGAACCCTGAAACAAGGGAGACTTTAACTAATAAACTGTACTAATTGGCCTGACCAAAAATTCTATAAAAAAATTTGTAGATGGACTTATGGGTCTAGTTTCAGAAAAAATTTACTGAGCTAATTTTCGAGTTTTTGAACTCTAGATATGATTTTTAAGGTGACAGTGACGCAATTAGCCAGCTTGTCTAGAATTTTTAAATGAACTGTGTTTTACAATGAAATAAGTCTGTTAGCACCTCGTGTTCGAATACGGAAATGGTCTCGGGTACAGGGTGTTACATGCATTCTTGAGTTTGAAGGTACATGGGAACAGTATTTACCTTTGATTGAATTCGCTTATAATAACAATTTTCAATCAAGTATGAAATGGCACCATACGAAGCCTTATATGGTCGCAAATGCCATACACCTTTGTATTAGACTGAGCTCAGTGAGAATAAGATTCACGGGATTGACTTGATAAAAGAGACTGAACAGAAAGTAAAAGTGATTCGAGATGGTCTGAAAACAGCTTCCGATCGTCAGAAATCATATGCAGATTTGAAACGAAAAGACATTGAACTTGAGATCGGAGACGAAGTGTTTTTGAAAGTCTCACAGTGGAAGAAAGTACTCTGATTTGGCAGAAAAGGCAAATTGAGTCTGAGGTTCATCGGACTGTATGAGATTATCAAGCGTATCGGACCGGTTACATATAGATTGCCGTTACCACTAGAGCTAGAAAAGATTCACAATGTATTTCATGTATCGATGCTTCGATGATACAAATCTGATCCTTCACATGTGATTCCTCCGTCTGAGATTGAGATTCATTCTGATATGACCTACGACGACTAACCGATCTGTATTTTAGCTCGTGAGGTTAAAAAAATGCAAAATAAGAAAATTTCGTTAGTTAAAGTGATGTGCCATCGACACGGTGTTGAAGAGGCTACGTGGGAGCCTGAGAATTCTATGAGACAACAATATTCGAATCTGTTCAACAGTAAGATTTTCGAAGACGAAAATCCCTAAGGAGGGAATTGTAACAGTCCGGTTTAGACCCTTGTCAGAATAGTGGTTTCAAGACCACAAATTCGAGTCAAAAAATACTTAATATTATTTTCTGTGTTTAAAAATATGTGAATTGACATGTGTGAAAGTTTCATATGAAAATTCGATAAATTGTGTGCTTAATTTGATAAAAGGACCTAATCTCGTAAAATGTAAAAGTGACCTTCTATTTGTTAAAGTGCTTTTTTGACATGTCTTTGTAAATGAAAGGTCCTTATGTTTATATTTGACCATTGTAAGCTTGAGTGAACAATTACGGCCTTTTATATTAATGTTATAAATGTTTATTATTAAGGGCAAATTTGGTATTTGGTAATTAAAGCCATATTAATAAAATAAAAACCATGAAATTAGCCATTTGTTCATGCTATTGCCGAAAATAAAAAAGGAAAAGAAAATAAAATAAAAGCTAGGGTTCGGCTACTTATTTTGGTGATTAAGGTATGGTTTTTGATCCGTCTTTGATAATTTCTACGTTTTTGTGATCGTTGTTTTGTATACTATCAAGCCCATGTCTCAATTTTTGATTTTGTTGATGATTTTGAGTTGATACATTGATGAAATTATAAGCTTTCTAAAGTTAGTTGTTGGTAAATGAAAGATATATTTTGGGTTAACATATTTTGTATTTGAATTTTTGATGAATTTGAGTAATTTGGACTAAATTATGAAATTTATAAATTCAGGGACTAAAATGTGAAATAAATGAAACATATAGGCTTATATGAATACTATAAGAATTCGGCCTAACATGGGTATATGCAAATTTTGTGTATTTTGTGATTTTTGTGATTAAGGACTAAATTGTCAAAATGTGAAAATGTGAGGGTTGATTTGTAAAATGCCCTAAATGTGTGTTTGTGGATTGATTTGAATGATTTGGTGAATAAAAGAGTTAAATTTGAATTTATATAGATCAAGAACTAAAGAAAACGGAATTAGATCAGAGAAAATCGAAAGTTGTCGAATAGCCGATTCCGTCTATCCAAATCTGTACGAGGTAAGTCTATATACAAATAAATCTGTTTTGAATTGAATTATTATCGATTATATGTGATTGAACTATGATGAATGAATATATGAGTTGAGAAAAATGAGACATCCGAGAAAGTATCGACAAAGTTCCGACGTCCGTAAAGTCCCGTACGAACCTTAGGAATACCTAGGATACATATGTCATGACATAGGATCCGATATGTGTTGTCGTGTAAGACCACATCTGGTACATTGGCATCGACTTATGATTTATGTGTAAGACCACGTTTGGGATGTTAGCATCGTATTTGATTTCGTGTAAGACCCTGTCTAGGACAGTGGCATCGATATTTGATTACATGTAAGACCATGTCTGGGACGTTGGCATTGTATGAGTTTTTCGAGCTATTCGCGTATCCTTATGATTCTGAACGGTTCAACAGGCATTTCGAGATAATAGATGACTACGAGAATGTGTATATGATTCAGGTATGTTTGAATTGTATACCATGTTTGAGAATGAAAGGTAAGTATATATGTATATGTGAATTATGTTCAAATGAAATATAAGAGATATATGGTTAAGTGAATGTATTTTGCCTTAAATCATATGAATGAATTGATGTTATTTGTTAAGTTTATGTGTATATGGCTTACTAAGCTTTTGAAAGCTTACTTTGTATGTGTTTGCATTGTTTATAAATATCGTAGCTATCGGGAGCTTGGGGATTGTTAAGGATCGTCAACACACTATCGAGCCTTATTTTGTTATCTTTTAACATTGTGAATATAAAAGTATGGCATGTATAGGCCAGAAGTATTTGAATATGTTTTGTCATGTATATATTATGCCATGTGATATGGCTAGTTTGTGTTTGAATTTATGGTTTGATTTTGATATATGATATATGGTGCAAATGTGCCTTTATGATGTGCATTTAGTTGACCAAATGAAATGGTCAATTTTGGTAAGTTTTGGAAATGTGTATATTTGAGAAATTGGTAAGTTTATGGTATGTGATTGAATAAAGTAAAATGAGGTTATGAAACAAATCTTTAGATATAATTTTCTCATATGTTTTGGCATAATCTGGTATGACTATTAAGCATGAAATTGGTTGATAATGTTATGGCATGATTGCTGTATGTGTTGGTTGTGAAATGGATGAACATTTGGTATGTAATTGATGCTTATTTGTTTCTTGTAGAGAGGACCCTTAATGGGTGGCATTGTGGCCTTGTAAATGGCCTATTTTTACCCACAGGGGTAAGGACACAGGCGTGTGTCTCAGCCGTGTTGCTCGAGGGCCATTTTGACATGATCCTGAGCAGATCACACGGTCGCACACACGGGCGTGTGCTAGGCCATGTGGCCAAATCAGTTTTGGCCACGGGCTAAACACACGGGCGTGTGACTGGCCGCGTGATCCAAGTCATTAGCCTTCCTAATTTTTACATGGCCTGGCACACAGATGTGTCTTGTGGCCGTGTGGACAAGTCAATATGTATTCCCTGTTTTGACACGGCCTAGACAAACAGGCGTGTCTAAAGCTGTGTAAGGCACACGGCTTGTTCACATGGGTGTGTGGCCTGTATAACTTGGAAAAATGTTTTAAGTGTAAAAATTTTTTTGTATGAGCACGGTTTAGTCCCGACCCCTTTCTAATGCATGTTTAAGGTCTCGATGACCTATATAAGGGACTTTACGGTAATGTTTGATTATGATTGTGAATGATGTATATGAACTATTTGTAAAATGTTCTGATTTTTTTGGTAACGCCTTTAACCCTAGTCTGGCGACGGATACGGGTTAGGGGTGTTACAGAATATGAGAAAGCCATGGATGAAGTGAAGGCTCTCTCAATACCAACTGATGACTGGTTGAATGGAAGGGACATGTTCAGTGGTCAAGGTTCGCATACTCCTTAAAAATGTCTAAAAGCTTTAACAAGGTACTGATTTTTTTTTCAAATATTGTTTGGTTATTATCCATATCCACCCATATATGATTTTTTTGATATTTTACTCTTGCTCATTTAGGAAGCTAGGGGGAAGCCCATACTCACCATGTTAGAGATAATCAAGATAAAGATGATACAGAGATTGGTAAAAAACATAGAAGTAGCTGAGAAGTACATTGGACACTTGTGTCCAAAAATTGAAAAGAAGTTGGAAGCCAATATTCAACAATCCATAAGGTATTTAATATGCTTATAAATTATGCTTAAATAAAGGTCGTACTTTTTTATAGTTGCTTATAATTTATTATGTTTTTATAATGGTGACTAACATTGTTAGTGATATTAATGGTCAATTAATATTCATGTCCATATTCAGCCAACATGTGGTGGACTTAGGGAACCATTCTTGCTCTTATAGGAAATGGGGCCTAACAAGAATCCCTTGTCAGCATGTTTTAGTTATTCAATTGAAGAATGAAAATCCCAAAACCTATATGAATATAGGGGACGTAACTCAGCATATACTCCAATTTCATAAAGTCTATTAGGGTGCTAAGGAGCGAGCTAAAGTGCCAAAGATGGAGCCAATCTGGCCTCCATCTACAAAAAGGCTGCCAAGTAGACCAACTAAGAATAAGAATAAAAGTTAGCCAAAAAAAAAGGTTAAAATGAAGTTCACAAAATGTGGAAAGTTTAGGCACAACAAGTGGACATATAGAATAAAAGTTTGCCAGAACTCACCTGTAAATATGATCTTTATTTCAACAATAGTTCTACTTTATTTATTTTTCTATAACTAATTCTAGTGACCTTAATTATAACGTCCCCTAACCCTATACCGTCGCCGGAACAGGGTTACAAGACATTATCAGTTAGTACAGTCCAATTCCGGTCATTAATTAAAATAAATATTCACACTCATCCTAGTTTTAAGATGTTGTCCCTTTAATGGGCCCTCGCGGTCCAATATGAACAGTAAATTCAATTCCGGACTAATTTAGAATCACTACGAATTTTTAATAAATTTCAAAATTCATATTATATACCGTTGCCAACCATAATTTACTTATTTCATCAATACTTCTACAACCTAAATGACTCTCATAAAACATCCTAGGTACATGCCATTACCAATACTCAACATACTTTACCTCATTGAATTCGAGATTGGCCTGGGATGCTGATTCAACAGTCTAGCCTTAACTTAACTCAAAGACGAAAACAAGCCAGACACGAGTATACACTCATGGTATTTCTATAATCAACACTTAAACAATTATAAAACATATTAATTTATATATATTGAACTATTCAAACTCAATGAGAATTCAAACATTCACTTTCCAACCAATGTTTTGGTCTACTTTAAATTTCAAATCATTTATTATTTTTCAATAGCAATTAATCAATTAGTAATGCTCATTAACACTCAGAACAATTATTTATTCAGTAACACTCAATTATTCGGTAACAATCAATTATTCAATAATAACCAGTTATTCAAGATTTAATCGATTGATTGGTTATCTAGTAACGATCAATTATTCAAGAAAATCAAATATTCAAGAATAATTAAGTTATTCAAGAATGATAATTCATTCAAAGGACAATCGCTTATTCAAGAATGATCAATTATTCAAGAATATTCAGTTATTCAAGAATACCAATTATCCGTAACAATAGAAATTATTCAAGAATAATCGGTTATTTTATACCTTTATTTACCCTTATTAACACGACTCGGACTTAGACGGATACACGATCCAACCAACACACCAAGACGGCACATAGTGCCTCATCTACCGGCCGAACGAATAAGAATAACGAGTAGTACGGCGGTACGAGTACCTCATCGGAACAAATCGAACAAGAATAAAGACGCTACACGAGTACCTCATCGAACAAATCCAAACAATAACGAATCAGAATAAGAATAATATCCGACACACAAAGTGTCGAATCGAATAAAGAATTCGTGAATAAGAATAAATGAGTCGGCACATAAGTGCCTCGATCGAAGTCGGCAAAAACCCGTACTCTTTCATATCCTATGGCATGCCAACTATATCTGACTAGCCCGACTAGTTAATAGGGTATTTAATTCACTTTTCGGTTTCCAATTAATTCATATTTTAATTAATTAACTATATTTTTTTCAATTCAATATAATTCCATTCACTTTTCACTAATAAATATTCAATTTCACAATAATCACAATTTTCTATCAATTTCATCACACTTCCAACTACATATATTTTCCAATATAACAAATATTTATTATTCAATTTCCACATCAATATTCATTTCAATTCAAACATTCACATATATTCATAAATTAATTCAATATAATCAATATTCAATCCAATTCAAATAATCACATCAAAACACCTACTACATATATATATATTAAATAATAAATCCAACAATTTAAGTATTAAGTTCGGATTATAGAAATACAAACCGTAATTTTCGAGTTAACTCCCTTTGACTTTGTCTTGTCCTTTCTTAGCCGAGATTTCTGGTACCACATTGACTACAAAATTAATACAATTCATAATCATTAATACATTACTAATTTATATCTTGAGTTACAGAATTCTAAATTAAGATCCGCTAATTTCTCCTGAAACTAGACTCACAAATCTTCATATCATAAAATATTCAGAATTTTTCATTTAGCCATTAAGTACATTTTATTCTTTAAATTCACCCTTGTTCTGCTGTCTGACAGTTCTAACCCTTCTTCACTAAAAATTAATTATCTCGCAGTACAGAACTCAGATAATATTCCGTTCATTTCTCCTAAAAATAGACTCATTAGGGATTCTAAACATATAACTTTAAGCCTCTAATTATTTTTCTCCATTTTTTTGTGATTTTCCAAAGTCAGAACAGGGGAACCCAAATTCATTCTAACCTTGTCTCACTAAACTTATTATATCTCATAATTTACAATTCAATTGCTTACACCGTTTCTTCTATAAGAAATTAGACTCAATAAGCTTTAATTCTATATTTTATTCATCCTATAATTCAATTTCTACAATTTTTGGTGATTTTTCAAACTTAAACTACTGCTGCTATCCCAAATAGTCTTATTGCAAAATGTTGATTTTCTACTTTAATTTCAATTTAATCCTAACTAAATTCACTTACTTTTCTATCTTAATTCATACTTTATTTCTACTCAATTTTTAACCGAACTTAGACATAATTATCTATTTTTCATCATAAAACCATAATTTTAAAATTCTTTCAATTTAGTCCTTAAAGCATAAAACTTATGAATCACTTTACAATTCAATCCTTATTTCATTTCTAACTTGAATTTCTATCAATTTAGCCCTTAGTTCATCTTTTTGTTCAACAAGAACAATGTCTTATAATCAACTATCTTACAATATATCAACTTAACTTCATCAAAACCTTGTTCTAAAGTTTCTAAAACATAAAAATTAAGTAAAAAGGGCTAAATTGACTTACCTATTTAAGCTTCAAGCATCAAACCCCAAATTTTCCCTTTTTCTTTCTTTCCTTCCCTTATTTCGTCCTTGCTCTCTGTTCTTTCTCCTTTCTTTTACTTTTGTTTCTTTTGTTTCTTTATTTCGTTTACTTTACTATTATATATATATATATATATATATATATATATATATATAATAATAATTCTTATATTATAAGTAATTATATAATTGTATTAGACATATATATTTTATTACCATACATTTGTCAACTTGTAATTTATTTCATAATAAATATCAATTTAATAAAATAACATTAATAAATATTAAATGTAAAACCATAATAAATATTAATAATAATAATAATAATTTAATATACATATTTATGCATAGAAATCAAAGATTTTTATGCATTTGCCGCCTCACTTAGGACAAATGGCATAATTGCCATTTTGGTCCTCTTTATTTTCTTTTAATCTACAATTAAACTTTCACACTTTATTCAATTTGGTCCTTTTACTTAATTACTCTTAATTAAATTAAATTCACTTAATTAAACTCTAATTAACCACTCATTTTACTTCGTAAATATTTTTAATAAATATTTACAAATTCGTTTTTCAAAAACAGAGACCCGAAAATATACTTTTCCGGTAACAGTAAAATTTGGGTCGTTACATTTCTCCTCTCCTTTAATAAATTTTGTCCTCGAAATTTACATGGAAAGAGGTAGGGGTACAGAAATTTCACTGTTTCTTTCGGTTCCCGCATTGCTTCCTCAATATCATGAATTCATCATGCAAGCTAGTATCTCATCTAGCTTTTCTTCATACGATAGATCAGATTGAATCTCAATATCCTCTATCGATATAACATGTAAGAGATCTTATCTATATCATCTTCTGAGCTTCAAATCATGAAAAATTATCATAACTTTATGTAACTTCAGAAGCAAAAAGAAACAATATTTTACCGATCCGACTTTTCTACAGCTTCATATAGCCCAACAGAACAAGAACTCAATTTCTCTTTCAACCCGATCTTCAAAATTTTCTTCCAAGGTGAATCTTTAAGAAATACCATATCGCTAACAAAATACTCAATATTCCATTGTTTCAAGTCTATATATGATTTCTGTCTGTCAAAACTACTTTCAGTCTATCTCGAATCACTTCCACTTTTCTTCAATTTCACGAATCAAATAGCTCCGCATATTTTTTTTCACTGTATTCAATCATTTTCCATGCAGTTTTACATTTATAATCATTCAGAACTTCATACAGTGTTGAAAACTATTATCGCACACCCAGAACTTCTTGTACTTGCTCTAGATTCAGAAAGTAAACCATGTGTCTTAATCAGAAATAACAAAAACTAACATATCATATGATCTAACAATCTCAGAAACCCATATTTCATACCATTTTTAAGTAATAAACTTATTCATACCATAGTAGAATATACAAACTTCACCATACCTTCGACGATTACTCAACTATCATCTTTCTTTTTCAAAAATAGAGATAATTCCAACTTAAGTTTCATAAAAATTCTATCCCATTTTCTTTCTGATGTCACCACTGTTTGTAACAGTTCTGAAGACATCTGTATCTGATATAAATATTTATATGCAAATTCAAAGTATTGCTTTTCTTTTCCTAGTTTTCAATACATCTGTCTCAAATCACTGTACATCTTATTCTTCCAGAATGCATAGACATAGTACTACTACAATTTCATGCAAATTCTCCTATACTAGTTTTGAATCCCTCTGTTCAACTTTTATTTCTAAATGGCAAACAACCATCATATCCAATCTGAAATGTTTAATCAGAAATCATCTATACACTATACCCGTTTAACCGATAACTCATTACCACATTTCTGAGCTTCGTAGTTCTGCTGTAAATAAGTCGGTTTAACTTTTATCTCTACCAAAATTGATCCATCTTTAGATGATAACAGTCGGATATTCACAACTTGTAACACAAAACAAAACTCTTAATTATGAATATACCTAACTTCATTTACTTTTCCCGGATGATAATCAATTATCAAATCATAATCCTTTAGTACAAGGACAATAGCTACCACTTTCGAATCATGTGTCAAATAATTCTTCTCATGTAATTCTAACTTTTCAAAACATAACCCATTAGTTTACTTTCTTATATCAAAACACTATTATCCTTGTAAATCACAAGTTTCTTTATCTGATTTCAAACTAAACTAGAACTAGTGCTTTAGTTAACTAAGCTTTCAACTAATCAAAACATTATTGACATTTATCAGACCATTCCAATTCCACATCTTTCTGTAATAACCATATCATCTATAGATTCTTTTTCAAATTTCGGTAATAACCGATTAGTCTCAGAAAACCCCCGATTTCAGATATACCTTTCAATATCATTTCAAGCACAAAATCTACAGCAAATTCAGCTTCTTTAACCAATAGTAATTCAGATAACTCTTCTGAAAACACATCAGAATTGCCACTGATTTAAACTTTAACTTAGATACTTCTATATCCAATACATAAGCAAAGTAAGTACCATAACCCCTTTTCCGGCACACTTCTGTGTTAACATAATTAATATCACAATAAACAAATCATTCAATCTTCTTTTGTTCAAAACAAAACATTTCATCGTCTTGATCTTGCAACATATTATACTTCTACTTATAATTTATCACAAACATCGTGCAAAATTAATCATTCCATTCTCAGAATCATATCAAACAATAATAACATCAAATCGATTAAAAAACAGTACCTTAATGTCGTTATTAGATAGTTCATGTAGATTTTTTTTTCAACCAATAAATACTGATCCGAAAAAATATGATACATCAACCAAACACTTAGCAAACTCAACAGACAAATCTTTAATAGATATTGGATTCATGAAACAAGTCAAATCAAGATCAATTTAAAATAATCATATTAGTGTCATAAAGAAGGAAATACCTTTAATGACATTTGGTAGAGAAATATCTTCTTATATACGTTCAACACATGTCTTGGCTGATGTTCATGCTCCAGATTTTACAGTGAAGTCCTTTGTCACACCTTGACTGTCACTTGTATTTCCGAAGTTACAGGGTAGTCTGTCTCTGATAACTGTGTTACTTGGTTTTGAATTCTGAATAATATCTTTTTCAACTTTTCTTCAAGCAATCTCTAAGATAATAGTCAGGAGAATCATGTCTAACACATATTCCATTCCTTATTCTATATTCTTCAGCTTCTGGCTTCATTTAAACTATCTTCAAACCATTTGTATCATACAGTTTCTATCGGAATACACCCCCTGATATACTTATTCAATCAAACAAATTCCCTTCATACACAATTGCAGTCATATGATCCTGTTTAAGCTTCAAGAATTCTGTACATTTCTGATCAAGAAATCTCTAACTGTTATATATATCTTTCAGGACTCATCTCAGGAAATTTCCAAATAACCCTTTCTTAATCACAACAGAAATTAATATTTTTCACCGCTGGCAAGCTGAATCAATATCATATCTTTCTAACATTTAATCGGTGAACAGAACAATTCATTTACAATCCCGATAATATTCTCTAACAAGATTTTAGTTCTTTTAAAATCATTTTCAGCTATAATTCTCAATTCATCCACACTATATTTATGGAGTATTAGCAATAGATAACTTACCCGTTTACACAAACTCTATACCTTGAAGCACTTCGGGAACCAATTGAGAAACATAAGGGGTAGATGTCGTAGCAGATATAGTTTCTTCTATTCATTGTACAGCATCAGTTATAATTCTAAACAGTTATATATTATCTCTTTCTCTATTATTTCATCAGTCAATATTCAATAATTAATTACTTATTGAGTTAATACTCAATATTACTGATTCAGTTTTCATTTAATTCACGAAACTATTCATCTCCAGTATACATTTCCTAATCAATGCCATCGATATGTTCATCTAATATTTCAACTATAAAACAGTACCAAACAAATATATCAACATCCAATCCTGACTCAATTTCGACTTAATCATGGCATGTACCTCCAGACCCTTTTCAGTATTTAACTTAATCCTAGAATCGGTTAAACCTGGTTAACTCTGATATCACTAGATGTAACGTCCCCTAACCTTATACCGTCGCCGAAACAAGGTTACGAGACATTACCAGTTAGTATAGTCCAATTCCGGTCATTAATTAAAATAAATATTCACACTCATCCTAGTTTTAAGATGTCGTCCCTTTAATGGGCCCTCGTTGTCCAATATAAACAGTAAATTCAATTCGGGACTAATTTAGAATCACTACGAAATTTTAGTAAATTTCAAAATTTATATTATATACTGTTGCCAACCATAATTTACTCATTTCATCAATACTTCTACAACCTAAATGACTCTCATAAAACATCCTAGGTACATGCCATTACCAATACTCAACATACTTTACCTCATTGAATTCGGGATTGGCCTAGGATGCTGATTCAACAGTTTAGCCTTAACTTAACCTGCACACGGAAACAAACCGTACGCTGAGTATACACTCAGTGGTATTTCTATAATCTGAACACTTAAACAATTATAAAACATATTAATTTATATATATTGAACTATTCAAACTCAATGAGAATTCAAACATTCACTTTCCAACCAATGTTTTGGTCTACTTTAAATTTCAAATCATTTATTATTTTTCAATAGCAATTAATCAATCAAGAATGCTCATTAACACTCGTAACAATTATTTATTCAAGAATAGTCAATTATTCTAGTAACAATCAATTATTCAATAATAACCATTATTCAAGATCGATCAATTGATCGGTTATCCAAGAATATCAATTATTCAAAGAAAATCGATATTCAAGAATAATTAAGTTATTCAAGAATGATAATTCATTTAGTGACAATCAATTATTCAAGAATGATCAATTATTCAAGAATATTCATTATTCAAGAATGACTAATATCCAAGAATACCAATTATCCAAGAATAAAGAAATTATTCAGTAATAATCAGTTATTTTATACCTTTATTTACCCCTAATAACACGACTCGGACTTAGACGGATACACGGATCCAACCAACACACCAGTACGGCACATAGTACCTCATCGGTGGCCGAACGAATAAAGAATAACGATGGATTGCGGTACACGAGTACCTCATCGAACAAATCCGAACGATAATATCGCTACACAGAGTACCTCATCGGAACAAATCCAAACAAGAATTGAGAACGGTAATAAGAACAATATCCGACACACAAGTGTCGAAGCGGTAACAGTAACAGTAGTCGGCACATAAGTGCTTGATCGGTAAGCCAGAAAAAACCCATACTCTTTCATATCCTATGGCATGCCAACTATATCCGACTAGCCCGACTAGTTAATAGGGTATTTAATTCACTTTTCAGTTTCCAATTAATTCATATTTTAATTAATTAACTATATTTTTTCAATTCAATATAATTCCATTCACTTTTCACTAATAAATATTAAATTTCACAATAATCACAATTTTCTATCAATTTCATCACACTTCCAACTACATATATTTTCCAATATAACAAATATTTATTATTCAATTTCCACATCAATATTCATTTCAATTCAAACATTCACATATATTCATAAATTAATTCAATATAATCAATATTCAATCCAATTCAAATAATCATCTCAAAACACCTACTACATATATATATATATATATATATATATATATATATATAAAATAATAAATCCAACAATTTAAGCATTAAGTTCGGATTATAGAAATACAAACCGTAATTTTCGAGTTAACTCCCGTTGACTTTGTCTTGTCCTTTCTTAGCCGATATTTCCGGTACCACATTGACTACAAAATTAATACAATTCATAATCATTAATACATTACTAATTTATATCTTGAGTTACAGAATTCTAAATTAAGATCCGCTAATTTCTCCTGAAACTAGACTCACAAATCTTCATATCATAAAATTTTTAGAATTTTTCATTTAGCCATTAAGTACATTTTATTCTTTAAATTCACCCCTATTCTGCTGTCTGACAGTTCTAACCCTTCTTCACTAAAAATTAATTATCTCGCAGTACAGAACTCAGATAATATTCCGTTCATTTCTCCTGAAAATAGACTCATTAGGGATTCTAAACATAAAACTTTAAGCCTCTAATTATTTTTCTCCAATTTTTTGTGATTTTCCAAAGTCAGAACAGGGGAACCCGAATTCATTCTGACCTTGTCTCACCAAACATATTATATCTCATAATTTACAATTCAATTGCTTACATTGTTTCTTCTATAAGAAATTAGACTCAATAAGATTTAATTCTATATTTTATTCATCCTATAATTCAATTTCTACAATTTTTGGTGATTTTTCAAACTTAAACTACTGCTGCTATCCCAAACAGTCTTATTGCAAAATGTTGATTTTCTACTTTAATTTCAATTTAATCCTAACTAAATTCACTTACTTTTCTATCTTAATTCATACTTTATTTCTACTCAATTTTTAACCGAACTTAAACATAATTATCTATTTTTCATCATAAAACCATAATTTCAAAATTCTTTCAATTTAGTCCTTAAAGCATAAAACTTATGAATCACTTTACAATTCCATCCTTATTTCATTTCTAACTTGAATTTCTATCAATTTAGCCCTTAGTTCATCTTTTTGTTCAACAAGAACAATGTCTTATAATCAACTATCTTACAATATATCAACTTAACTTCATCAAAACCTTGTTCTAAAGTTTCTAAAACATAAAAATTAAGTAAAAAGGGCTAAATTGACTTACCTATTTAAGCTTCAAGCATCAAACCCCAAATTTTCCCTTTTTCTTTCTGTCCTTTCTTTTCCTTCTTTCCTTCCCTTATTTCGTCCTTGCTCTCTGTTCTTTCTCCTTTCCTTTACTTTTGTTTCTTTTGTTTCTTTATTTCGTTTACTTTACTATTATATATATATATATAATATAATAATAATTCTTATATTATAAGTAATTATATAATTGTATTACACATGTATATTTTATTACCATACATTTGTCAACTTGTAATTTATTTCATAATAAATATCAATTTAATAAAAATAACATTAATAAATATTAAATGTAAAACCATAATAAATATTAATAATAATAATAATTTAATATACATATTTATGCATTTGCCACCTCACTTAGGACAAATGGCATAATTGCCATTTTGTTCCTCTTTATTTTCTTTTAATCTACAATTAAACTTTCACACTTTATTCAATTTGGTCCTTTTACTTAATTACTCTTAATTAAATTAAATTCACTTAATTAAACTCTAATTAACCACTCATTTTACTTCGTAAATATTTTTAATAAATAATTACGAATCCGTTTTTCAAAAACGGAGACCCGAAAATATACTTTTCTGGTAACAGTAAAATTTGGGTCGTTACATTATTCCTACAAATCAGGCCAAAAGATTTACAACTAACTAGGCATCTATTAGGCAACTTATCAACCTCTCCCTACTGAGCAATAAAGTTCGTAACCCAACCCAGCAACTAACTATTACTCCATTAAAATATCAGCCACCATACCAACAATCAACTCTAAGTCAGCAACAACTTTCAAGCCAGACAAAAATAATCAACCTCCCAACTACAAGGGCAATCCAACCTCCAATGGAAAAGTTGCCATTCAAGAGAAATGATGTTGGGGAGCCTAGGACAGTTAGATGGATGCTCTTTTCACAAGACTCTTTTGTCTCTAACCCTACTACACCTGATGGAATACAACAGCAACACTTCGATTGAATGCAAGCTGGTTGTTATTTTGTACAAACTCTTAATATGTTATGGCTTTTTTATAGGGTTTATGAGTTTAGGTCCAATTTTGTATAGCTGAAGATAAATTCGATCACATATGGTATTCTATTTTGCGTTTAATTTCTGAAACAATTTTAAGCATAGGTGGTTTAGTTGAAATACCTGAATTGTAGGCAACTTTTTTCATTCAACTTAGTTGAAATACCTAAATTGTAGGCAGCTTTCTTCATTCATACAGGTGACCTTAAGTGCACATTAATTGCTTATTTCATCAAACTCAACTCCTATTTTGTTAAACCTTAAACAAAAAGAAGAATTAAGTCAATATTTTTTTTAATAATTTGACTACTCTTGAATGTTGTATAGTTTTTCAAGTTCCTTTTTTCTCATAATATGGGGTCAAACTCCAATGTGATACAAATCTAATGTTGGAGATTTTCACTCTATATAATCATTAAAACTTGTTGAATTTTACAGTATCAGTTTCAAACTAATATTATACTTCTATTTTTCTCTTTCATGCCTTTGTTTCTTAACATACCATATTTAACTTCATCATTCCATTTCATAAACAAAAAATGGGGTTACAAACCCTAAACTTTTATACCCTTAATGTAACATCCCATACCCAACCCGATCACTAGGTTTGAGCTACAGGATGTCACATTCGTTACTAAAGTACCTATAAATGATTACATTTCAATACAAAAATTCATGCATGTTATTAAAATCATTACACATTTACAACATGCTTCATAATCATATCCAAGGTTTAAATGACTTACGGAAGTCATTTTGATAACCTAAATTCGAATAATGATTAAATTGTAAAGTTTTTAATTTTTTTCGAGTTGACATCACGACATGAATTTTGGTTTCAATTACGTCAAACTTAAATATTAAACAACTAGACACTTTATATATTACTTCATTAATTCACCTATGTACATGTCATACTCTATACCATGAAATTTATTTCGTGCCCCTTTTATCCCAAGCTTTGGTGATGTGATGAGATTGTCGAGGTCACCACTTGGTACAAAAACTTCAATTCGATTTTTCACCTACGTGTTTAAAACACGTGTTAAGCCCTGAAAGCTTAGTAAGTATCCATGAACTCAAAGCTTAAAATTTCTTTAATTTATTTAATAGTGAAAATATTAATAATATAATTTCATGAACATGTCATTATTTTCAAGAGATTATTCACTACTATATAACACTTCATTCAAGCTCACTAATCAATTTTTTTATAATCATTCTTCTAGCTTTACTTAACAATTATCCCTTCATATTCATTTTCAAGTTCACTTAGTCACTATATTTTCACTTCTCATGTACTTACGATTAATTATGATATTCACTTGTTATCACTTATGTTTACATTTATTCATACTTGTAAAGTCACTTACCATGCTACATTTTACCAATAATTTGGATCATTATATTATCACTTCACGATTTAATAAAAATTGTTATCAGAATTCACTTGCCTAGATTTCTTAGCCCATTTTAGACACGTTTGAACTAGTTGGATACTCAGAACAAATCACAATACAAGAGCACCGATGTGCGACATCAAAACAGAACAAAGAGCACTGTAGTGCTTTATCAAAACAAAGGCATCGAAGTACATGTCACAATTAACACGGGAGCGCTCGAGTTCTTATGGCATGCCAACTATATCCATAAAGTTCAACGCTAGTCTACATGGGCATTCAAATATGATTGACTTCACAATAATTAAGCATGAATACTTTATTCCACAATTTTTACGATTTTATTATATTTTCTCATTCCTTTCATTTGAGTTTACCATTTAACATTGCACAAACATATAATTTTAAAAATTAAGACTTTAAAAAAATTAGATTTTCATTTCCATTATAGAACTATCCACATTATTTATTCATACTAGTATTTATTTCACGATTTTCACAATTTAACTACATTTTTGCACTTATTCAATTTAGTCCTCATTTTCCAATTTAAAGAATAATTGTAATTTCAATTACCATAATCATGATATTTTATTCACTAAATTCTTGGTCCATAATACATCATATATTTCGTACTCTCTACATCTTTTTCAATTGTAAAAAATAACACATAAACTTTCACATAATTTTCAATTTAGTCCTTTTTGCCACAAAATTCAATACACAATATGCACACACTTTAAATAAGTTCTCTTCCATGTAACTCTTTACTTGAATAATTCTTTCAACATTTTTAACATTTATAGTCATTTCTAAACATCTTACAATTTAGTCCTTAACATTATAAAATTCAATAATTGTTATAATACTTCATTCAAATTCACTATCACATAACACTTTAATAAAAAATTCTTCATAATGTCATATTTCACATATCTAATTAATATTCTTTTTCAATCATAAATTTCACAAAGAGCACAATTTAGTCTTTAACATCATGAACATACAATATTTATTATAATCTCACTTCAACATCATTTTATATCTATTTAATTACCGTATTTCACTTCAATTAAGCTTTCTTTTAACATTTTCTATTTTATCAAATTATTTTACTATTTTCAACAACTTTCACAAAGTTTACTTTTTAATCCTTAAATAATAAGAGAATTCAAGGGTGCTTACCTATCACTAACCTCAAATCACTTGTTTTTCCCTTCTCCTTATCACTTGATTCACTTTCTCAATTTATTTCTTCAACATGTCGAGAACATAAATGAGTAATCTTTACTTTAACATCATTTCTATACTTTTCTAACAAGTTTAAACTTGAAAGCATGATAAAGCCTTGATATTTATACATTGTTCTCTTGGTTTCAAACCTTAGTTTGACTTTCTCTCTCCTTCAATTCTGTCTTTCTTGAATCCAAATTGATATTCATTTTCACCATAGTCTTCTTATCATTTTTTCCTTTTTGGTAGCTATGAAAATTCTTTTTTTTTTCCCAAATTATAAAGAAAGCAAAACTTTATTTTCTTCAATATAGTCGACATGAGCTTGAAAGAAAGATGGAGAAATTTTCATCATCTTTTCTTTTTATTTTCTTAACCATTAATTAAATAATAAAATATTTTATATTAAAATAATCTTAACCAATCAAAATATAACACCGATATTTATAAATATCATGATGTTTCATGATAATTATCTTAATTAAGAAATGATTATTTTACCCTTCAACATTCTCTATAATTCCTTTAATGAATCATCACTTAATTTGATAAATTTATAATTTAGTCCTCATATTCCTCCACTTATTCAATTTGATCCCTACTTACCAATTTCATGTCACAATATATTGGGTTATTTTCACTTTTGACCTTTAACTTTCTCATATTTATATTTCAACCTCTCAAATTTTAGATATTCACACTTGAGTCTCAAAACTTTCACATCTTTATGGTTTGCTCCCTGCCTTAAATTAATATATATCATGACTACTTTGTAACACTCAAATTCCTAATAACATATAAATTTTAGGTAATAGGAGGACTAAATGGTAAGAGACCACAAGTTGGCAGCCTATATTAGAAGACATGGGAAAACTAGAAACTGAATTAGACATATTTGAGGACCAATCCTGGTTCAATTAGAATCGAATCAGTCGCTTCCTTAGTAGGAGACACAATGATTATAATGCACAGTTATCATAAGGTAGGTATTAGAGATGGAAGGGTAATAAATAGCTAGAAGATGGCTCCCAGGGATGATTTTCTTCTCGATTCTATTTCCTTTCCTTCTTCATCATCATTTTCTTCGATTGCTTTGAAGAAGAAGAGGCCATAAAAGGTTCTGCATGGAGCAGACTTCATGAGGGTTAAGTTGGAATAATAGGGAAACCAGCAAGTTGCTGCCAAGAGAATGGAAGCTCTAGCGTTTGAGGAAGCTAAGCTGTGGAAACGATTAGGTTTCAAGTGAGTTTTAAACCCTAAACCCAATATTATGGTCTACGCTATTCGAGTATGCCATGTCTACATAAACATGTGATATGATGATATGTGAATGCATTGCACGACTGGGGAAAAACTTGCATGGGATAAACAAAGTTAGGAAGGGAAACATGGAGTAACCCTGTTAGTTACCGCCTCGGGCAAAGCTCCAGGCCTTGTAAAGGGAACAATGTGGTATTCATGCGTCAAGGTTAAGTGGTTAACAGGGTAAATAGGAGGAGGATTCGAGAAATAAAATCATGAAAAGGTATTTACCGTGATGGTGGTATCGACTGGTTCTTCGGGGTGACACCGTAACAAAGGTATATGGTGTAAGACCATAGATGAAATATGTTATAGCAGCTAGGTATAATGAGTAAGACCATAGATAAAAAAAACTCCATGGCATCATATGATAGTGCGCCAAGATGGTGAATCGATGTAAGACCATGGATGAAAGACTTTATAGCATCTGTAGAGATAGTTCGCTAGGATAATATACATAGAACAAAGATTACCCAATGGGACAGTAAACACATAATAAAGATAAAGCCCGCTGAGATAGTAAACATGAGGTAAGTTTATCGGAACAATAAACATAGGGTAAGTCCGAGAGGACGTGGAAAAATGAGGTAAATAGGGTGTAAGACCACAGCTCAGTTATGGCAACCAACAGTGAGAGTCTGTCAAAGTAGTAAACGTGGAGTAGTCGACCAAGACATTCCAATAATGCAAATCATTAAAATGGTAAGGGCAAGGTATGTTGCATAAGGTGACAAGAGTCATGGCTAGGAGTCTGCCAAAAGGTAAGTAGAATAAGGAGAAGGGTATAAAACCATAGCTCAACTATGGCAACCCATAGAGTCCGCTAGGAGACAAGCACGAAAAGCCCGTCAAGACCTCAAGTGAAGGGTATAGGCTAGTGCGTCAAGTATGGGAAACCACGTAGGTGGAAGAAGAGTTGAAAGAAAGTGTAAGTGGTGGCAAACGATTTTGAAGGAATCCTCCAAAAGTGATAAAAGAAATAAAGGTAGATGTGAAAGCGATTAGGCATGGACGAAGACCTGACAAGAATTAAAGAATGATAGATCGAATGGAAACTGGCCCAATTATAGAAATGTAAGAGGGGAAGCAGACTCATGTAGTCTTATGAGTGATGGCCTGTTTATCACATGGGACAGGTAAGGTCCTAGGTTAGCCTTGTACCTAAGGCAGATTACTGAAAGTGATCTTATTGTTGTACCAATAGGAAGGAACGAGAATGAGTTCATTAGAGTGGCAAGGTTTGTTGAAGGTCAAAATAATACGAAAATGTCAATGAGTTTTTTAGGATTATGGTTGCAAAGAGGGAGTCCGCTAAGGACTAATTTGACAAAAGGAAGTGCGCCAAGGAAAGGGATGACCTAAGGATCTTTAGGAAGGAATTCAAGATAGTTACCATAAAGGCCATCAAACACCTTATATGTGGGGTGTATGAAAGGAAGGAAAAACGAGAAGTATGGATAGGTTTAGCTGAAATGCGAGGTATCTAGTGTACAATCGAGTGGAGAGTTTGACCAGAAGAAAGTATTATAGTGAGCTGAGTAGCTCAAAGGAACTGGTGGAGCCTACCACTCTGATAAAAAACATCCACCTAGAGCTACTTGGGAGTTAATTTAAGTTTAAATTTATCTTACATTGTTTACCCTTGTGTAATAGGATTTATTTATGTGCGACCTAGTGAAGGAACTCACTAAATTCAATTGAACTTACAAGATTTTATCTAATATTCATAGGACTTGGAAGGATGATCGAGGATTTCGAGGAGAGGCCAAGCCAGATAGAGATGAGATCGATGATCGCAGGTAATTAGAGTCATGCACATAGGAAGAGGGTACCATTAGAGGCTTCATCTTAGAATCAATTATGTAATAGCCAGATAACATCCTCCAATTTTGGATTTTAGATAGCAAACAGTAGTTAATTGTTAAGAGTTTCTTTGTACCCAGATAGATGGATTTGAAACCAACTTTGAGGGACCCAACACTTAATGGCTCAAGGCCTTAGTTGTAAGAATTATTGTTTTTAATTTCATTATTAGAAACTTTTATTCTTAAGTTGTTTTATAGCAATTAAGTTAGCATAATTATGAATAGGTGAACCCGGTCCATTTGTGACGCACCATACTCGGATCCGACAAATGGGTCGGGCGTGAGGTGTTACATACTTATTAATTAAACTTTCTTTGGCATCCTTCAACCTTATCTTTTGTCAATTATATTCCTTATTTCATTTTATCGAGGAATCCATTATGCACGGTTTTTACTTTATGCTACTTTTATAACATAACAATTTTATGGGTGTTACACTCAACTAAAGCTTTTAACATTTTCCCTTCAATAAAAAAAAAAAACTCTCTAAATTTCAACCCCATTTTCATACTTGAACAATAGAAAACCCTACATTTAACCCTAATCATAATTCAACAATAATTATTTTCTTCATTTCATAGTCCACATTATAATACAAATAATCACAACTATTAACCATATGATTATCTCATTCCTTCTCCATTGTTTTCACTTTTTTCAACATCCTTAATAAAACAATTCTTGAATGAACTGTCAATGGTGGATCATACTAAGAAAAAAAACAACAACAAATTTAGTTTCCATTACCATAGTTCATACAACAAAAAAATCCCTACATGAGTTGTCATTTTATTGGGGAGTTGTTAATTTTGCTAGGTTTCCATAATAGTGCATTGGATTCAAAGTAGGCTACTCCATTCTTTCTTTTTTTATTGGGATAAATACCAAAATTATGTATGAATTATAATTTAATATGCAATAGTATACATGAATTTTGATTTTGTGTAATTTTATACATAAAATTTAATTTGATCCAATTCTTGTAAATTATTAACACAACTATTGATATAACATCATTTTATATTTATCTATTACATACATAAATGATTATATTTATCTAATATAAAAATATATTGATGTATTTATTTCTTTAAATATGTATGATTAAATCAAAATTAAAGTTTTAAGTATACATTTGAACTACAATTAAAGTTTCACGTGTATAATTACACCAAATTAAAATTTATGTATACAATTACACTTAAATCAAATCCATAAATAATTTTAAGATTTATTTATTCTTCCTCTTATCTTCTTCTCTTCATGGTTGGTGAATGTAAAAAAAAAAAAAATAGCTGAGTATAACACAAATTAGCTTAGGGTTTATATAGAAAACTATTCCTTTTCTTTTTCCAAAATAAATATTTAACTTCTTTTTATTGAAAATATTATTTTTTATTTCCCTAAATTTATGTGGCAATTCACGTGGAACCTATATGAAAAACTAACGTGCCACAGAAGACAACAGTTACCCACTAATAGATGATAACGGTTGGATGATCGTTTTGTTCAAACTCGAAATGTTAGTAGCAATTTTAAAAGTTTTGAAAATTCAGTGACAAAAACGTAATTTCAACCAAAGTTGAGGGGAAACCGGGATTATTTACTCAAAAAATAAAATCGTATTTAATTGGATCGTGTGACGTGCCAACATGTGATCTATGATACGGAATCATTACTCGTTAGTCGTCACAGGCGACGGGAGCCGTGATGGGCTGGGCCGAATCCTAAGCTGCCCGCCATTTTTGGCTGCGTTGCTCCATTCCTCCATCTATCAGTGCAAGAAACGCCTATTTCCCTAATCTCAAAAACTCTCCGACCCTAATCTGAGAATGACCGGAGGTGGTCGACGGAGCGCTCGAAGCAGAACCAAACCCTCCACCGATGTCAACGAAGACGATGATGCTTTCAATAAAGCTAAACCAATCTCCAAACTCCGCAGAGTTAAAACCAAAGATCACGGCACCGCACTTCGAATCCTCAACGCTGATCTTAAAATCATTTTAGGTTTCGGCATAATCGCCGCCTTAATTATATTCTTTTTAGTCCATCATCTCATTAGCACAGCTGAAGAAGTTCGTAGACCTAGAGTCGTCACTCCATTTCCAGCTCCCAGAATCATGGACTTACCTCAGGTACTCCAAATGTGAATTTCTATCCCTTTCTCACTTTTTTCCTTCAAATTTTTTTAAGACAAGTTTTTAAATCGCGAATATAAATGTAAGTATATTGGAGTATAGATTTTTTTATACGTATATGTACGTATTTGGTAATGGAGCACTCGATTTGTGACAGTTTCAAGGCGAGCATAAGGAGAGCTTATACTGGGGAACTTATCGTCCTCATGTTTATTTTGGGATTCGTGCAAGGTAATATCATATTTTTACATTCGTAGAGCTTGATATGTTTTTCCCTTTAGGTTTATAATTTTGAACAGAGGAGATAAAGTTCATGTGAATAATTGCATGGTAATTCCTTTTTGGCTAAAAAGTCATTGTAATTGGAGGTTGTTAATTAGCAAACTGTATCTGGCAGGACTCCTCTGTCACTAGTTGCTGGATTAATGTGGCTCGGTGTAAAGGATGGGAGGTATTTTATTCGTCACATTTGCCAAGATTCCGATGATCTGAGCACATATGGTTGGACAAGTCATAATGGACGGGATTTTGGACATCAAGTTCTGGTTGACCAGGATATGACTTTAGCAACAAGTTTCTTGAAATATAAGGAGGATGACAGTGGCTATGGAGGAGACTGGGCAGTTCGAATTAACGTACAAAATCAAGGGTATGTTGCTTGATCTGTTATTTTACTTGTGTTGTTGATTGGATATGTTTAACCTGGTGCTTTCTTGAAGATAGGTCAGAGGAAAATATTGAAGTTGATTTTATGACCGTCCGAGAAAAAAGATTGAATAACTGAAGAATACATTTGTAAATGTACAATTAATGCATATTTCAATTTTATGACTGTCTGTGGCTTAACATTTTTAGTGCCATGCATGTTTCAATTTTAGGTGTAGAATTCTTTGAGTCAATTAATGTATTGAGGTATTATATTTTCCTATATAGCTAGCCTGGCCCTTGGGGAATGATTTTTAAATTCATAATGCAGTAGTGTGAATGGAAAGCCTGATGAACTATAGCTATTAGAAATATTGCTTGCTCTCTACATTCCTGCATACACTCATAATTGCATGTTTATTTTCAAGCTAGAATAACAAGGTGTGTCTGAAAATATCTATAGAATGCATTTACTTGCATGTGGAGCAGAATGTTCAATTCTGAGTGTGTACTTGGCTCACTATTCAATTTCCCTATGGGATCAAGTTTATCATGTTCCATTTTACACCTCTAGGTGGAATGAGGAGATGCAGAAAAATGTGCACCTTTTTTTCTATTTGGCTGAGGAAGATGGAAATGCTCTAAGTTTAGGTGGAGATACCTTAGACATTCACGAGAATTCTCTCCTGGCATCAGGGTTACGAACAGGCATTGGAGAGTGGCAGCTACATCTAAAATCGAAGGTAAAGGGAAATTGAATGAGAATTAGAAATTACAATACTTATATTTGAATGAAAATTTGATACTGATGAGGAAAATTAGTTCATATAGTAGAAAGCTCTCTTGGCCTACTTGCCATTCACACTACCAAAGTAACTCAAATAATGTTCATTTATCTATTTATTGCTGGTTAGCATTTAGGAAAGAGACTGAAATTTGCCACTAATATTTACAGAATCACATGTGCACTTCTTAGTTATGTTACAATTTGAGCATCCTAGATTCAAACAGGAAAGTATCTAAATTATAATAGTCAACTAGCCTAACCTCTTGCTAAATCTTAGCATCAAATAGCTTATATGCTCCCATACTATTTCTTGCAAATTTCGGCCTAAACCTCTCACTAATTGCTTTTAAGGGTTCAATATTTGGATTTTGTTCAATAAAATAACAGGACTTAAATGTGTTTTTGTTTTTCTATAGTTTTATTTGGTAATTGATACTAATTTGGAGCTAACTTTTTTTGTTCTTAATTTGTAGGCTGATCTGGAAGTTCATTATTCTGGTTTAAGGACACCTCATATCCACAATTTGTCTGATCTTGTCCAAGAAAACCTTGCATCCCAAGTTTGTTGGATTTTCATATGCATCATATATTTTTTCAGTTGTTAGAGACTTAGATGAGTTTTTCTTTTCCCCCTTATAACTTCTCTTTACTCTTGTTTCTTTTGCCTTTTAACAGTTAATAAGATTTAATCGGCTTCAGCTACCTGATATCTACCAGAGTTCTTCTAACATTTTAGTTTTTCAGGTAATTTTATGTACACACAATGGATAATACTACTCTTGAAATATTTGCATTCTTGAAGTTAACTTTGGTTCGCCTTTCTTGCCTACCTCCTCCTTGGTTTTCAATTTTGATGCAGATTTCTGGGAGGATTCCACTGGAAACAGATATCGTTTTTGTATCTGGAGCTGGTGAGAATTCAAGAGTAGAAGAACGCATAAGCAATCTTGCCGGTGTCTCATTGACCAATCAACTAAACAAGAAACAAAGAGAATTTGATGTTAAATTTGAGAGTTGCTTTCAGCTTGCTGACAAGGTATACATTTTTGTGAAGTAATTTATTCTTCCGCGTGTGCTTTGGTTCTTCACATTTTATTCTTATTCTTAGCTCTGCATCATGTTCTTTTCTAATTTTTCTTGCTGCCAGTTCAGTATCCCTTCTAATCACTTTTGATAATTTATGGGAAGAAATATAGTTGTTCTTTCCCCATGTATTGGGTTATGAATGAAGTTGTTTGGAATCTTTGGCCTTGATCAAAGTTGCTTTCAATCTAAGTTACTAAATCATGTACTAAATTGGTTTTTATGTATGTTGTTGAATAAGGAGACTCAATTTTCCGGTCTCAATCATTTATGCTTTCTAGAAACGACAATTGTTTTGCCTTATACATAAGCTTGTTGGTTTACTTGGGAAGGAAAGTCTAAGTAGTTGATAGCTTTCTTTGGCAATCATTTTGGAACTCAACTAAGCAAACTATTATATCCTCTCTTTTTGAAGACAAGTTGATTTTGCATGGTGTCATGATGGCTATTAAGGGTTCAAAACTGCTTGATGAGATACTCTTTCCTTGGCATTTAAGATGATATTAGTAGCCATTAGGACTTATTTTCTTTTCCTCCTTTTTTCTGTTTTGTCTACGTTGTGGTGTTAAATTTACTCTACTAGGAACTCTGATGCTGTAGCATTGCACTTGCAGCTTGATTCTAATTCCATTCATGTGGGCAAGGCTGCTATTGCAAATATGTTGGGTGGCATTGGCTACTTTTATGGCCAATCAAAAATCTCGATTCCCAAAAATTCTAATGTGAGTGACTTGCAATTTGTTTTGTTGTTCTTTTGTTAAATTGATCTAAGGTTTTTTCGAGGTACATATTACTTTTTGCCAATCACTCCAACCATTATATTTCAGTTTTGGCATGATTCACGTTTTGCTTTGTCCCTAACTCTCTAATTCATGCCCTAAGAATATAGTTTAGATTATTGGATATTATTCAGTTGACTTTTCAGTTCTTTAATAATTTTGTAAGAGCCAGCTGTTCCAATAAGCATCTGAGAGTAGGGATTCTGAGAGCTCAAAAATGTATGTTTGCTTGGCTCCAAGTACAACCTTTTGGCAGCAGTTTCTTTTTCTGAACGCTTCCTGAAGCAGCAGCACTCATATAATGTCTTTCTCTGTTATGTCCTTTAACAATAAATTTAAATTCAGTCCTATATGGACATATATCATTTGGCTAATCTTCCTTTAGAATATCCCCTGTTCTTATTTGAGTAACTATAGCGGATTTATTGTCCTAGATAAAGGAATAACCTAGACCATGAAAATTTAGCGATCAGAATCTAGATTCTTGCTGCTTGTTAACATGGTCCATGTTGTTTGCTTGTAAGAGTCTATTTGTATGTTGTTTCCCGCCTTCTATTCCTTTATTCTAACTCTATTAAGAAAAAGAAAAATTTACTAGAACTTGTACTCATCATAAACAGACTTCTCTGTCTGACAGTGCGCTAACATCTCTTGCAGGTTAAAAGTCATGATGATTTTCTTCTATATTGGCCAGCTGAGCTATACACTGCTGTTCCAAGTCGGCCATTCTTTCCAAGGGGATTTCTCTGGGATGAAGGTTTTCATCAGCTACTAATCTGGTTAGTTGTGCATTTGTCTAAGAGATAAATTTCTTGATAGTTGTAAGTTCATTTCTTCAGTGTGCCACACAATCTATAGTTGGTTAGGATGTATCATGCTTATCATACTTGGGGCATGTGCCTGCACATATGTCCACAAATGTTGAGCAGGCGTTGGGATCTTCATATAAGCTTGGATATTGTAGGACACTGGTTAGATCTAATAAATATTGATGGCTGGATTCCTCGTGAGCAAATTTTGGGTGCTGAAGCACTAAGGTAACTTGCAGTAAATTCAAAGTTCCAAGTTATATCTGGTGATAAAACTCTAATTTTTCTATGATTTAAGCAGTAAGGTTCCTGCAGAATTTGTTCTACAGCATTCAAGTAATGGAAATCCACCAACACTATTTTTGGTTTTACGAGGTATGTTGTTTTCAAATTTAATTTGCGTTCTAATGCTGTTGGGAGGGTGATTTTAAGTCAAACAACTTGTATGAAAGGGAAGAGATTATTTCAGTATCATGGAAAGGGTTGCTGCAATGATGCTAATGATTTGACTAATTCATTAATGTAGTAGTATTTGGTCCTAGGTTCTCTTGTAATGTTATGCTGTTCAGCCCAGTGTATAGCTGGAGGGTAATGTACCAGAACTGGTTCAATGACTATAAATGATTGTTCTTAAGTAAATGGGAGACGTTTTCATCTAAATTCAACTGATTATTTTCTGATAGAGGAACTATTTTGACTGTTAAATATTCCTGGTAGAAAGACTGCACACTTCACTCATGAATATGATAAAAGATTGGATTAGATCTGTGGATTAAAAAGCCTGTCTACTAGTGTATGATTTTCTTTGCGAATTTGACTATCATGCTTGGGTGAGGTTATTAATTTAGATTAAGCTCCACAACTGGAAATCATTTGGATAAAGTGCTTGCAGATGAACGTGAATATAAACAATTTGATTATGAAGAATGTATGTCTGAAGTGTTGGAGATATCCTTCCAAACAAGCAGAAATGTTATGGTCCCTTATGATCAATAAATGTGCAGGCAACTAGAAAAAGCAAGTAAACTGATGGACATGAAATTAGACTATTATGTTGCTTGTGTTTCTTATTTTTCAGGAGTCTTTCTTTTTTATACAATTATGATTGCCAGATATTAGATCTTGTTTTCTTTTCTTTTATCTGATTTCATTGTTTTTCCTGGATTAAGATTCTATACACATGATGTGAAATATGAACTTGTCTCTTCCAGATCTTGTTAATGGTATAAAGAAGAACAAGTTTACAGCCTCTGAAAGCAATGACATCATTTCCTTCCTACAACAGGCTTTTGTTCGGCTTGAAGCATGGTTCCAGTGGTTCAATACTACCCAGTTAGGTATGTTACTAATAGTTTATCTTTAGGAGGGTGTTCACAGAAAGAATTGATGTCATATCAATTTACTTATTTTCTTCTGCAATGGCATTATGACATAATGTAAAGCAGGTAGAGCCAGACGAAACTTTCATAGATTCTAACACATACTCACGGATTGCTCCCTTGTATGTTGTGTCCTGTTTCTGGTCATAACTTTCCTAAAGCAACAAGTTCAGGGTAAATGACAATATGGTGGCCTTTTGAGCAATGCTATTGAGCATGTAGCTCAAAATCAAACAGATATAAGCAACTATAATTCTTGCATTTGTTTCAGATATACGCTCAACTTTTTGGAAGCACATTTTCTGAACTGATATTTTATAGAAATTATTACTAGATAGTTATCATTCTTTTCTAATTTTCTGAAACCTTCAGCAGGGATACTTGGAGAAGGCATTTTGAATTGTTTAGAACTTGAAATAATGGTTTTGGCTGTTTCTAACATTCCCTCTTCAATTCTGCTTTAATGTTATGACATCAGGGAAGGATGTTGGTAGCTATTACTGGCATGGGAGAGACAATTTGACAATTCGTGAACTAAACCCGAAGGTTCTATGTTTCAGCACTTCTAAGAGATTGATAGTCCTATGAAAACATAACTTCTGCTTTCTTTTCAAGCTTTTCAATAGTAAATGATATATATGTTTATACTGAAAATGCCACGGTAGCTGTGCTTCTTGGAAAATACTTATTTTTCTCATTGAGCTTGGGCCTGAGGTCAAAGCAGTATAATTTTGTCAGGATATATTGCTGACCATAAGCGTGAGAAACTTGGTTTGCAAAAGTGAACTGTTTACCAAAAAAATTGGGATTTCGGGCTACTGTTTTCATGTTTTAGCCTTTTAGGTGCCGTTGGATTCTGACCTTGTCTAAGGCCTAAAAGGCTTTTTATATCCTGGTTTTTGAAACAAGTCGACTTAATTAAGCTTTTCTTTGTGGAGCTTTGGTTAGAACAGATAATTTATCTTTTCATTTAATATCATATAAGTTGGATTTTTCAAAAAGAAAGGAATAAAGCTTGTTTTGGAAGACATCTGTAGTAAATGGAGTGGTTTCGGCTATTTCCAGACACTTTCCTCTGGACTGGATGATTATCCTCGTGCATCACACCCAACTGAAGATGAGCGTCACTTGGATCTTAGATGTTGGATGCTTCTTGCAGCAGATTGCATGAATTCCGTTGCAGAATTGATTTGGAAGGAAAACAAACCTGAAAAGGTTAGAAATGCAGCAATGAGAAAACTAGATCCTCAAATGTATCACTTAACTATTAACAATAGATCTTGAAAATGAATTGGTGCAGGACTATTCTTCTACATCCAATCTGCTTTCGGACTTCGATACTCTGAATCAGGTTTGTCTTTCATCATGATGTTGTTCAAATTGCTTTCTTATTACTTTCTGATTCTTTAAAATTATAATATACTATGTTCATTTCCTAAGCTACCCCTTTAATTCATTTCCTAAGCTACCCCTTTAATTCATTTCCTAAGCTACCCCTTTAAACCTCTCCAAACCCTCTAACTAGTTATACTCATTTGAAAGTGTTACAATGTTTTTTCAATTTACATGAGATTGTCCTACTAACTGTTCTTAGAATTCAGCCTTTTCATGTCTCATTTGTCTTGATGTTTTACCAGATGCACTTTGACCATGCCTCAGGAGCTTATTTTGACTTCGGGAATCATACGGAAAAGGTATGCTGCCTGCATCTTGCTATTTTTTAGATAAAGTATACTAATCTGGTAATATTATTCATGAATGAATCATAAGTGCTACATGTTGTCCATTTTATACTGCACTATATGCTAATGAGACATAGATTAATTGCACATGCTTTTTCAACTGTTGTAAGTGATATATATATATGTATGTATGTATATATATAGAGAGAGAGAGAGTTTCTGTCCCTTGTGCTGCTCTTTAGTTGGTGTTTTGGACAAGGTTCACTTAATGCACATTCAAAACTTTAAGCAAACAATACTCTTTTGGGCATTGACATTCTTGTGCTGTTCATTCTTTTTAATGGAGTGTGTCAGGCTTTTACATTCAACATGTTAAAATACCACTACATTGTAATATGAAGCTGGATTTTCTTCTGTTAAATAGGTTGTCGTGCCATTTGCTTAAGATCTCAGGTTGTGGACTTGAGTTACCTTTTTTTAAAGCTCTCTGCTGATATGTATGACAGGTCCGTTTAAGTTGGAAAGAAAATATGATAGGCAATAATTATGTGAACCGAGAGCTTGTGCGGGAAGTATTGGAAAGGCCAGAGCTGAAATTGGTTCCTCATGTTGGTTATGTCAGCCTTTTCCCATTTATGACGAGAATTATTCCATCTGTAAGTTTCCAAATTAATATGTTATCAGTTAACAGATGCTTTTACCGTGTTGTCTTTTAAACGGTTGGAAGCTTTTATTTTTTAACTTTTCATCCATCATTTAGATTTGTCATGTTTCTCTTTCTTTTCTGGATAGAATTCTGATTTTATACTTTTCTGCACAGGAATCGTGGATTCTGGAAAAGCAGTTAGATCTCATTTCAAACCGGAGCATCTTGTGGACTAATTATGGACTTCGTTCGCTTGCCAAAACTAGGTAATCCTGAACAATATACTAGTTTTTTCTGTTAGGTATAATGCTAGGTTTGCTCCTTTAATTTTCTTTAATCAATCTGAATATATTATTAAACATGTGCTTGCATGCCCTAGCTCCATGTACATGAAACGCAACACAGAGCATGACGCACCTTATTGGAGAGGTCCAATTTGGATGAATATGAACTACATGATTCTTTCTTCACTCCGGCATTACTCATTAGGTAAACAGTTTTTGCCTTACCTTTCTTCCCTTTTCTTCCCATTACTACCACAAAATTAAAAACAGGAAAATTAAAATAAAATAAAATAAGGAAAAAATGGGGGAAGAAAGTTGATAGTTTTCATTTTAGCTTCAATGTCTCTGTTCCTGCTGATCTACTGAGCAATTGTGTACAGAAAATGGACCGTACAGAGACAAAGCTAGAGCCATTTATGAGGAGTTGAGAGACAATTTGATAAGGTACACAGTAAACATTATAGGTTAGGTCTATTTACTATCCTTGGCCGTTTCTGAAGTTCAATTCAAATTTTGTTTGGTATGTGGCAGAAACGTAGTTCAAAACTATCACCGGACAGGGTTCTTGTGGGAACAATATGATCAAAAGCAGGGTAAGGGAAAAGGTGCACGCGTATTTACTGGTTGGACATCGCTTGTGCTATTAATCATGGCAGAAGCATACAATGAAATGTAGCAGATTTTGATGTAAGTTTTCTTATCTTAGGTAAGAGAATATGAATACTTATGGGAGCCCAACTAAAACACAAAAAAATAGTTTTATTTTAGTTTTAGATATGCGTTTTCTTGTCTTTAGTTCAGTTTAGTTTCTTAGAAAATTACTGAATCCAACTTTTATACGAGTTCTTCAAATATATACGTATAACGCAGTTGCATTTTTAGCTCTATGGAAATGTCTAACGGATCGAGCTTGGTCAGCTTGGGCTAATTCTTACCATGCGTGCTCCTTACCAGGGGGAAGTCAAAAAAATTTTTTAGGTCGAAATTAAATTGTAATTTTTACGATAGTAAAAATACAATTTTACTATTTTAATAGTCGTTTATCTTTATAATTTTTAAAGAATTAAATTAAAATTTTATCATTTTTAAGGGGTTAAAGTGTAATTTTATCTTTATTAATTTAAAATTTTAAAAATTCCAAATACTTAAATGAATTTTTTATCATTTTAGGGGTTGGGCGCTTCCGAACCCCCTGATTTAGCCTGCTCCTTACTGTAGAGACTGAAGCTTGAGTCCTTGCAGTCTTAGTCGTATTCGTATGCACAAGAATTTATTAATTTATATCTATGCGCATGATGAAAAAGGTAACAATGTTCATTGGAATTATTAAATTGCCACAGAAAATATTAAAAGGTTTATAGGTTATTTCTGTTTTCAAATTTCCTTTGAATATTGCTAAGTTACCATGTTATTAGAAAGATTTAATTTCTAAAATGTATTTTTATTTTAAGAATTTAATCTTTATACTTTTTAAATTTTAAAATTTAATTCTAATTGTTAGCATTATCTTAAAAATTTCTATTAAATTTACTGGCGATACATTTTAAAATTAAAATAATATTTATTTGGAAAAAAAACATTGTAATGAATCTAATTTAATAGAAAATTTTGACGGTGTCAATAATTAAATTTATGTTTTTAAATTAAAATTAGAGAGATTAAATTCTTTTAAATAAAAATTGATGAATTAAGTACTAAATTTACTTGGATTTAGATCATATTTTATTTTATTTTTCCTTTTCATGTATAATTTAACATATTTTGCGTTACTTTTTTCAAACAACTTATAGTATTCCTGTTTTAAGATGGAATTAAGGTCTGATTGTTATACAAAAATGATTTTCTAAAACTAAATTACTTTACAAAAAAGTAATTTCTTTATTGTTTGAATGGTTGTGCAAAATCTTTTGTTATTTTGTGAATTGATATAAAAAAATTATATTACATTTAAAAGTGTTGATCCTTTTAGCTTTAAATGTATTGATCAAGAAAGGGATGTCTCTATTCTTGATCCTTAAATTAAGATATATACCTTTTGTTTTATTTCAATAATTTTCAAAAAAACTTGTGTTTTTAAAATAAAAATAGATTTTCATTAGTCAATTATTGTTTGCCAAACTTTTTCTTGCAAAATAAGCGCGGGGTTATGGCAAAACAACTCTTAGTTTTAGTTACAAGCAGTATTTGTATAAATTATAAACAGATGAAGCATTAGAAGGTATAATTAGATAAATAAATTGAAAAGTTAAATCAAAATAGCTTTGGAGATAATTCGCAGGTAAGATTAAGTTAAGACATGATTTGAACTTGGGACATGAAGTATGTTTCTAAAAGAAAATAGATGGTGAGGGGTGGGCCCATCCTTTTTTACACTGAGGCTTTGTAGGCTGGGGGTAACCCAGCTTATAGGCGGAAGTGAGAATTGAGAAATATGAGTTGAGGGTTTGGTAACTTATTAAGCAAGGACCTGAAAAGGGCAATATCATTGGCCTCGAAGACCAATGATCAATGAATGAACGAAGTAAGGAGCTCTGAAGAAGCCTTGATCAAGGACAATATGGAATTTGTTGGCTAAAACTTGATCCTGCTGATTGATGCTGCCTTCAATTGCGTGCATCAGCCACTCTACATCTGTTTCTTGAGCCATTATTATCTCCTCCCCACATCCCTGATATTAAACTCATTTCCCACCCTTCCTCTCTGCTCTATATTTGCATATTCAATCCTGCTTATATCGCTAATCCATGTAAACAAGCCAGCCAGCTTTAGTTTTGTGCCACTTCCCAACCACCAAAAAAACACGACGAAAGATATAAAGCATTATCACCCAGGATATTTTGAAAAAAGAAATGATAAAACAGAAATCCAATTAACAAGTTCAACCTCAACAACATAGGTTTTGGGTTCTGACATGTTCCCAGTCCAAATCAGCTTAACACAATCAAATTTAACTTAAATGAGAATACATAGGTCATTGGTCACTGAAGATCCTTAAATTATCAGGGCATGCTTCTTTCAAGCTTTAATAGTCACACTGCATAGGCACAGACCAGAAGGCTTTATTTCAGAAGTTTGCCATTCTGAACCCGGGGCTGCATTTGGATCATACAAAAGTGTGTGGTAACCAGGGTCCCCTTCCACTGAGAATAGTAGCAGTTTTCCATCCAATATCCCAAAACGGAACCCTATACTTGTGCTCCCTGTCAATGGCACCGAAACCATCTTCCAGCTATTGTCGTCTGGGTTGAATATTGCCAGCTTCCGCTGGTTCTTCCACTCCATGCAGAAAAGCTGCTTCTCCAGCACAGCATGGGCAGTGACCATCACACACCCATTTTTCATCTCACACCAAGTCTGCTTCTCAGGGTTGTACACATCAACAAACCTCGAGTTTCCAATAGTGAAGCTTGACCTACCACCTAAGACATAAAGCTTTCCGTTCAATCCACAGGCAAAACAACCCCAGCGAGGTCGACGTAGACTTTCAATGAGTGTCCACTTATCTGTGTCAGGGTCATACACCTCTGCAGTGGAGAGGCTCTCGCCTTCAACCCCATAGCCTCCAACGACGTAAACCACACCATTTACCTCCGCACAAGCAAAATCATAGCGAGCAACATTTAAGTTTGCTAGTTTGCTCCAGCTGCAATTATGATGATGTGTTAAAACCAATAAGAAGTCCAAGACAAAATATTAAGCGTCATATAAAAAGTGAAAATGGAAAACAAACCAGTTGAGGCAAGAATCATATTGATAAACGTCTGCAGAGGCAGAAGCAGTTCCGTTGATGACTGAATAGCCAGCAAGTACAAGAAGCTTTCCATTGAGGACAGTTGTCCCAAATCCAACTTTTTCTGGACCAGGCATTGGTGGAAGAAGCCTATGTTTCTGGCCCAAACAATCCAAAACCTCCCAGTGGCTTTCCTTTCCTTCAGAATCCATAGTTAGAACATAAAGCCACTCTTCAAGCATTCCAGCTATCTTTCGTTCCATTAAGAATTCTTTGCTTTGAATGAATGATCTCCACCTCTTACATACACCACCCATGGAAGGGAAGCTAGAACGAGGAACTAGAGCAAGGCAATACTTGGCCACATCATCCGGTAGCCCTGGAAGCAACGGGCTTTCTATTTCATCAGTAGCCTGAGAGGGTGAACGGTGATTGCCTTTTGAATGATCTGGCATAAGCGGGGAGCTGAGACACATATTGGGTTCTGTGATTCTCTTCTTTTCTCTCACAAAACCAGGCATTTTTTTCTAGATGGTTCTCGTATGCGGTACAAATATATTTTCCCAAAAGAATGCGTCAATATTTATAAATGCTAGTCAACTAATTAAAGAAACTCATGAAATCCATCACCTATAGGGATTTTACAACTCCAAGGCATAAGTGATGTAGCAGAACGGATGACTTGAGCTGTAAATGCCGATGAAACTCTATTCTTAGTCCAATCTGATTCATATTCCATGCCAAAAGCCCTCTTTCCTGTTGAACTCTGCAAAGCTTTTCCCACACCTCTGTATCCGTTCCGTTGCCCACACATTGCCCAAATAACTAAATGCAAGATTGTAAAACCATAACCAATTAGTATGAAGACAGGAAACCAAAGAAACAATAGCTTACCGACAGGAAACCAAAGAAACAATAGCTTATCTCTACGGTCATTGTCAAATCAATACCTTTTAAGGCCATAAAATTCAGAAGTTTTAGCCCCCAATAACTTCCATTATGATGAAACCAGTAATCACCTGAATATATAAATTAAAATGAAGAAAGGTCAATTCAACCAATACATATCCAGTTCATATAACAGCGATTCTGTCTTCAAATAGACAACTTGTTTTGATCATGATTCTCCAGGCCGGCAGCAGTGACTTATGTACTGCTGGGAAACACCCAAAGCCAAACAAAAATACAAAATAATAATAATAATGGTGGTGGTGGTGGTGGTGGTAGTGGTGAAGTAAGTGTTCCTTTCTATTATTCTAAACCTAAAACTCTAACATGTTGCAAAAAGAAGGTATTAATTTATTTGCGGTGGTAGATACACAAAAGGGGCGAACAACTCAAGGGGCTTATTATATATCTCTTAACTTGTAAAACCCAGATCTTGACTTGACCTACCCAACCACCCTAACTTAAATTAAAATAACTACAACTAAAATTAACAGATGAGTTCTTAAGATGAAATGTATGATATCATAGAATCAAAAGAATTAAAGCAAAAGGCAGCAGACCAACAAATCATCTATCAACAACCAGAAAACCCAGATTCCTGGAAAGTAAAGTTGGGGGGGGGGGGGTGGGAAGAATGTTCTTATCCAAAATCCTAACAGTCTGGCAATAATACTATTGAAACACGTTAGATCTGAAGATAAACACTAAAAAGATCCCCAAGTTCACGTCTCAACAGGTTCTCTAACCTGGTAAGAAATTTTTTTTTTTTTTTGGTTTAAAATTTTTAAAGGAAAAAAAAAACCTAAATGAACATAAATTTTAAAAGAAAGGAGAAAGGAGGCAATGTATATAGAGGTGTGAGGAAAGGGGGATTTACCTTTGAAGATCCTGGAAAAGAGGAGAATGAAAAAGGGTTGGTGTTGAAAAGAAAGGCGTAAAAGGGGATGAGAGTGTTTTGAGGCAAAGCAGCCATGAATAAGGGAAAGAATTTATAAGCATAGAAAAAGCAAGGCAGAAACGGGCGAGAGGGTTCCACCACTCACTAATCATCTCATTATCATTATTATCATCATCATTGTTTATTCATTTATTTCTTTCATTTTAAGCCTCCGTTTATTTCGTGACATCAGACAAATAATTCTTTTTCTGGTAAAAAGAAAAAAAAGAAGTCAAATCTAATATAGGAGAATGATTTGGCTTTACTTTTTTATATTTTCACTCTAATTTTTAAAATTAAAAAATACACTTTTAATATACTAAATATTAATATATATTTTAATTTAAAATTAAAATATAAATATTAAATTTATAATTTACACAAAATATAGGGTCTAATAATAGAATTTGACCAAACATATCTATTTGGTTTCATCAAAGGTTTGTATTTGAGAGTTTATTTTTGTGTAGTGCTCTTATTTTTGAAAAACTAAAAATAATAATATTTTGGTTTAGTTTTACTGCATAATTTTTTTATATTGGTTTTACTTTTGTTGTTGATTTTATTATTAAATTATTACGTGTTATTTTTAAATGGTGGATGAGTATATTAAAATATTTTTCAGGATGATATATATATATATATATATATATATATATATAAAGGTTACATATATTTATTCAAGAATAAAAAAAATCCAACTGATTTGAATAAAAAAAATCCAACTGATTTGAGCTTTAGATAAATAACAAACATAATTTGTATTTAAACTGATAAAATAATTGTTGATTAACATAATAAAAATATCAAGGACGAAAGAATTGATAAATATATATATATATATATATATATATATATAAAAGTAATAGAAAGAAAAACATGAAACCATTATTGTATTTCTCCTAAAAGTATTCTACTTTTAACAGTTTGGTCAGTAATTGGAGATTTTTAGGTTCCCATTAATGGGAGTTTGTGATTCTTCTATGCAATTTCTTTGTGGTTTTAATTTTCCTTCTTGGTGGATCCCACTTTAGTAAGAATTTTCCTTTCTCTTTTTCTTAATTCGTAACTATTATTTATATAGAAAATAGATATTCTCTATTTTAAGATAATACTCATATTAAAAATACAGTATAAATAATTAAAATTAATATGTTAGGAAGCCATAAACTGAATTAACATGTAAAGTTTATGTTAGTTAAAAAAAATATTAAATAAACATGTTACATGCCTTTAATGGAACTGTGCTACATGTCCATCCCACTCAAACTTCAACTCACCAATGACAATGAGTTCGCCCATATTTCTGAACAGCTAAAGTATAAATATTTCATAACTGTTATGAAAAAGCAGATAAATTTGTAAAGTGAAAAAAACATAATGGCTAAAGTATAAATATTTCATAACCGTTATGAAATCTTTGTAATTATGGACAGTAGAGGGTCTTAAAAGGATGTAATTGAGATTGATTTCGAAATCAAAGCTCAAATTTGAGAGATATTGCAATTTTGATTTTAGAGGCTAAATTGAATAATGAAAAACTTTAGGGGGCATTCATATAGTGAAATTGAGCCGATATATGCTTATAATAGGATGAAATAAGAGGGTTGGAATTTATAAATTCAACTAAATTATTGTATACATCGAAAATTGAACCAAACCAGGGATAATCGAGAAAAAAAGGCAAAATTGTTGATTAGTCCTTGAAGATTTGGTTGTTTGCTGTTTTGACTAGGTAAGTTTATATGGTATGATTTTATTTGATTTATTATATACTTGAATTATGTATTTTATATGTTTGATAGTAATTTAAATTATTTGCAATTTGGTACAAAAGGTGATATAGGTGATATATGTACTAAATCGTAAAGAAATGATAAATTGAATATGATGAATTGTAATTTAAGAAATTTGAGGAATTAATAGTTGATAATGATTGATCGATTTATATTGGAGTGAAATTGATTGATTATTGAGATAAATGATTGAATTGAATTGAATTAAAAATAGTGTAACTCAATGAAATTGCAAAAGTGGCTTTGAATTGTGTTGACTTATTTTATGTTATATATTAATTGATGAATTGGGCAATGAATCGAAAATGATGATGTAACACCCCTAGTGACACATTACAATTCGAAACATTTATTCCATTTAAATTCTAACATTCACTTACACATTTTATTTATAGTAAAAAATACACTTAAGGGTCTTAAATCGAGCCTAGGGGCCCTAAAAATAGTTTGAGAATATTCAAGGACTAGTTTGAAACAAATCAAAAAAATTTTAAAAAATTATAAAATTTTGAAAACAGGAGTCACACGATTGTGTGGCCAAGCCATGTGGCTTGAAAACATGGTCGTGTGGCCAACCGTGTACAATTTGAAGTATGGAACACATGGTCGTGTCCAACTCGTGTGTCCACCCGTGTGCCTATTCGAAATAAGGACACATGACCGTGTCGCCGGGTCGTGTAACTCTCTGTGATCGTGTGTTTCATCCTATACTTAAAATTTAATGGACACATGGTTGCGTGACAGCCCATGTGCTCTCTAAAGAACCCCTAATGCAAGCTATTTCAAACACCATTTCTTACACACCAAGCCAAACCATTTCAAGATACTTTCACATGATTAAAACACATTCAAGGAAACCAAAAACATGCCAAGAATCATCCATTCTATGTCTAACCACTATGCCATCAATAGGCACCACAATTCACACATCAAATTTGATTCAATTCAACATTTCAAGTTCACTCATTAAGCATATATCAAACATACCAAATAACCATTTCAAAAGCATACCATTCAACAATAAATTACCGACTTTCAAAAGGGTATGTATAAGTGTCTAACACTACATATTTACACCTTCATTTACAAACCATCAACTAAGGATATTAACACACAAATAAGCTTAGCACGAACTCAAAAAAAACCAAGTAGCCAAGATAACATTCAAGCCCAATTACATGCCATTTATAACCATTAACCAAAGTAACCAAAAACTACCAAAATGATGGATGGATAGTGTAATTATGCTTCGACGAGATTGTAACAGCCCGTTTTTCGTTATGTCAGAAACAGTGATTTTAGAACCACAATTACGATGAGTAAATTATTATTTTAATATTTATTTAATGTTTACGAGATTATATTAAGGTCGTATTCAAATTTCATTAATAAATTTTGATGTTTGCATGATTAATTAAGTAAAAAAGATTAAATCGTAAAAAGTGTGAAAGTTGAGTTCTATTTGCTAAAAGGTCTAATGGAAAATCTTAAAATAAAGGACTTGAATGGTAAATAGACCATTTAATGAGTTAGTGGATAGTTATGGATAAGGTTTTAGTGAAAATTTTGATTATCATTAAGGGTAAAATGGTAAATTGATAAATAAAACTAAATTAAATTATGAAAAATCTATCATTTTCCCCATTTCTCTTTTATTGGCTGAAATCACCATTTTTGAAAAGGGGAAGCATTCAGTTTCTTCTTCTACCTTGCATGGTATGATTTTGTGTCCCATTTTTAATGATTTTTATGTTTTTGAGTCTGTTTTAGCTTAATATAGCTAGCCCGGGGATTAATTTGCAAAATTATTAAAGGTTGAGGGACTTTCCATGAATGTTTTTGAATGATTTTTTATGTTAGTTGATAGATTATGAATCCTTGTTGAAAAATAAATAAGTTTTGTTAAGTGATTTTTGATGAATTGTGGAATTAGGGATTAAATTGTTAAAGGTGTAAATCTATAGGTTTTATTGTGAAATGATAGTAAATATGGATTATTTCAAGGTTCTTTGTAACATTGGTTAAATTGGATTTTTGTTGAAATAGTTAAATTTAAAGTTATGAGCTTAATGACTAAATTGTGAAAAATTATAATTTTAGGAGTAATTTTGTAATTTTTCATAAAAATGAATTATGGATTAAATAAAGTTTAGAAGTACTTAATTGAATGAAACTATTGTTTTAGATTAAAAGCGTGTTGACAATCGGGGAAAAGAAAAGATTTTGGAGTAGTTCATGTGCTTTTGCGATTACTGCAAACTACTCCTGTAAGTTTGTTTTATGTTTATGTATAGTTGAATTCAATTCCTTGTTAGTGATTTAATCTTTAAATTCTATTATGTATTGATATTTAAATGTTGAACCGTACTATTATTCAGGCTTAGTGCCTAGCAGGTTTAGTGCTGGTGTTATTTAGGCTTAGTGCCTAGCAGGCTTAGTACTGGTGTTTTTCAGGCTTAGTGCCTACCAGGCTTAGTGCCGATGTTATTCAAGCTTATTTCTAGTGTAAATGAATGTTAACGTCCCTTGGAAATTAAGAAATTTGTAGTAAATGAGTTGACTTATCGAACTTACTAAGCTTCTTCGTGCTTATTCATTTAATTTGATTTTGTAGGACTCTTGGAATTGTGGCATCGATTGGATTGGCTTGAAAGCTCACACACTATCATCTATACCTTGGTAGTCATTTTGTACTTGTTGTAAGTTGGTTAAAGTGGCATGTACTAGGAGAAGTCTTTAGTATTATGATGTTTTGTGAATGTGAAAATGGTGAATTGGTATGTTCATAGTTGTGAAATTTCAAGTTTGAACTTGATGAACTTTTAATGCTTGTTTAAAGTTAGGTCATTTTGGCCATCCTTAAATACTTGTATATATAGCTCTTTTGGTATGTAAATGATGGTTTGGATTTGGTCTTTTATGGTCATGTAATGTTCATTTATGATATGTTTTGGTAAGTAATTGAATTAAGTTATAATACTTGAAATAATGAATTGTTGACTTGTTTTGGAATGTAATGTGTGGTATAATTGTGGTGTCTTTGAATGGCATATTGGTTAGGTGATTTAGGATGTTTGAAATGGCATGTTTATGCATGTTTAAATGGTGTTTGAAACCCTTGATTGTGTGCTTAAATAGGTTGAATGGTTATGCATGATTTATGTATGAAATGGTTTGGTTTTAGGTAAATTTTGTTCACACAGCTTGGGACACGGGCGTGTGACACGGTCGTCTATCATCTGAGGATTTCTTAGGGTTCAAGTTAGTGAGTTACACGGCCTAACACACGGCATGGCACACGGGTGTGTGGGGCTACTCAGAGAGTTACACGGTCTGACACACAGGCGTGTGACATGGTCGTGTGACCCTACTCAGTGAGTTACACCGGTGAGGACATGGGTTAGGACACGATCGTGTGTCCCTTGTTCTAATGTTACAGGACCTGGGGTGATGTCACACGACCATGTGACCCCTGTATCCAATTTTTACAAACTTTTCCTAATCTTTCTGTTTTGTTTCAAATTAGTCCCATATTGCCTAAAAGCTATTTTTAGTGGCTTGAGGGCCCGATTTAGGAATAGAATGCTTATGTTTGTTTGGATTTATGATTTGTTTAATGTATTTAAATATTATGATGTTAAATGTTTTTGATTATTTGGTAATGCTCCGTAACCCTAATCCAGCGATAGAGACGGGTTAGGGGTGTTACAGAGATTTCAATTGATCGAGGTTTCCAATGATCTGTAGAAAAGAAAAAACAACTAAATAAGCTACTAGTGTAACACCCTTCACCTGTATCCGACATTGGGATAGGGCTCGAGGTGTTACCGGGATTTCATGTTCATAAACATATTAAATCAAGTCACTAAGTTGCGCTCTAATTTAAAAATTTTCAAATATGTATATCCTTTCCCTTAAACAGGCCTTCGAGACCTAAAACATGCCTAGAGGCGGTACGGGATAAAATCGAGAATGTTTGATAAACTTTAGACACCTTGGAAAATTTCTTTTAACTTGAAGTGTCACAAGCCCGTGTGACTTGGGACACGCCCGTGTCCAAGACTTGAGCATTCTATTAAATTCACATGGCTAAGACACACGCCCATGTGTCTAGCCCGTGTTCATTTAACAGACTTACCATTTTAGATGCAGGGGACACACGACCATGCCACACGCCCACGAATGTGGCCCGTGTGTCACACACGGCCTAGGCACACGCCCGTGTACTCAACAGTGTAGACCCTATTAGGCTATTTTCCAAGCCTATGGTCACCCCTTTTTAACACTTATACTTAATGAATATTAAAAACAAAGTAAAACATAATTATGCTATCATAAATGATCTTTGCAAAAACTCACACTTATACTTAATGAATGTTAAAAACAAAGTAAAACATAATTATGCTCTCATAAATGATCTTTGCAAAAACTCATTGCATGGAAACCTCATATCATTGGTTTCGTGCATGCTAGGTTATTTCCCGTCTTGTTTTTATGTGTTGTCATACCACTTTAATACATTCAAGATTGGCTCGTCCTTATGACTCATGGCTAATTGGAATTTAACCATCGCACATGATTATAAACTTGCATGGCAATTTTGTAGATCGTAGCCTACTTCAAAGTAAGCCAATCTCTATGGCCATAAACAAAAAGATAGATTTATCTTTACAAGCCTTCATTTGGAAAATCAAATGACACATATAAAAAAATACTCAAAAGACCTATACATGCCATTGAACAATTTAGAAATGTCTTTATACCAAAGCTAGTCTATCTGATAGTATGCTGACTCTCCAACTGTCTTCCAATCTTTACGAGTCCTTGAGCTCTGTGAGAGACAACGAAAAGAGAGGGGTAAGTATTTTCATGCTTAGTAAGCTTGAATAACCGAAAAGTAAACTTACCAAGTATTTAGCATGCAATGAAATTGGGTAATAAATTCAATGAGCATAGGTTGGCTTCCCTATCACTTACACTCAATCAATGAGTTAGATACATAATAATGCACCATGAAAGTTATCTTAGATGAGCTCATCATTCAACATCTCATTTGTATACATATGTCACATTAATCTCGTTGAGTTTCTAGGAAATCTCGATGGAATATCCATTTACCGTTAATTCGTACAATAATCATTTCAGATATGCATTCCCGTGAACCTCACATCTTATGGAAGGATTACTAGTCTAGGCTAAATCCCTTATAACGACAAACATTGTTATTGAGCTCAGATCTGAATTACCATTCCAGGCTAAATTCAGATCCTAATCGGATTACCCGTCCTGGCTAAATCCATAATGCACACATATTCTTCGGGAGGCTCGACCATTCAAATGAACACCTGTCCGGGCTAGATCCTTTTACAAATGAGATCAATAGATTACCCGTCAGGGGCTAAATCCTTTCTGCAACACCCGCAGGACCTTATTACACATGTCAATCATGGTTTATCCATCGAATTCCCTTTTTAACCGCGACTGAGACATTTATCACAATTCATACTTAAATATGCATTTCATAGAATTTCATGTTATTAATAAATGCAATCATAATGCATTCATAAATCATATAATTAGGCACATTGAGTGTTTACTTTAAGTTATCCAAACTTACCTGGTATTCGTTTCGGTGTCGTGTTTCGGTTATTCCGAAACCTTTCGTTTTCCTCGATTGACCTTCGAAATTTGTTCCTCGGGGTCTATAACAATAAAAATAGATCATTAACACTCCACATTATACATTTCAAGTCTAAATTCCACCCCGGTCCAAATGACCATTTTGCCCCTAACCTTTCATATTTTTACGATTTAGTCCCTAGGCTCGTATAATGAAACGCATGCAATTTCTACCTTACTCAAGCCTAGCCGAACACTTTTCCCTCTTATGGTAGCCCACATTTTCCTTTATTTTCACATTTCTACCTCACATTTTACAACTTTTGCAAATAGATCTCTTTAGGGGTTTTTCATGGAAATCACCTAGGAAAAGTTGTTTAACACACCTTAAACTTTCATATTCCTCCATAAAACATCAAAATAAAAGTAAATCATGCATGGGTAAATTTTTAAACGTGAATCATAGCATGAAATATGGGTAGAAATGGAGAGAGTAAGCTACCGGGATCTCAAAATTACAAAGAACATTAAAAACGGGGTTTGGGAGCACTTACTAATGAGCTTGAAAAGCTTAGAAACCCTAGCTATCGTGGCTTAGGAATTTTGGCTGGACGAGGGAGAAGAATGACTGATTTTTGCCTTCTTTTTCTCATTTTATTTCATTAATATGCCAAATGACCAAAATGCCCTTAAGCCCTTTCTTTGAAATTTCATCAATGTAAGCCCATTTTTGTCCAAAAACTTAGAAATTGGGAAAATTTCTCCCCAAGGCCTTCTATTTTATATTCTAAAGCAATTTCATGCAAATTTCTTCTAGAATCCAAGTTTTGCAATTTATTCAATTTAGTCCCTAATTTTCCAATTGGGCACTTACTCAAAGAATTCCTTTATAAAATTTTAACACATGCATATTCTCATATTCCAAGCCTCGTAATAATCATAAAATATATATTTTGATGACGAATTTGTGGTCCCGAAACTACTATTCTGACTATTTTGGGGTGTTACAACTAGTTCTTAGTAAGTTAATATAAAACTCAAACGTAAACTTACCCATTTAACTCAATTCATATAATTCATGAAAAGTTCCATAATCATGCTCATATATTTAATTGATTTCTATTTCCAATCACCAAACTCAAAAGTTAGTGAACTTGTACATAGGCATTCAATTCAACCATATTAGGAAACACATATTTGAAACATATCTACTTATAAGCCATTCAACACTTTTCAAATGTAACATTTATACAACCCAAAGCTTTTACACAAATAATTTCCATTTTGTCCATCTATCATATAATTACCATGAAATCATGTTCACTTAGTTTAAACCTTTAATACCCGTTGAACCAAATGAAACGTCGGATACATGGGAATCATGCTCACACACAGTGTGCCTATAACTTTAATTGTAACCATATCTGTAATGTTCACACGAGTTGTGAAATAGGGCTACTCACATGAGCTGTGGGTCGGGATGTTGAGCTACACGATACTGCTGAGAATCTGCAATAAATGCAAGACCTCAACCATTAATAAGACATCCAATACCAACATCCGAAACCGTATAATCCCTAATGACATGTCATTGGTATCTTAAATATTCAAAAGGTTAAAAATGGGATTTATTATACATCCAAACTCTTTCATTTCATTCCATTATACCATTCAATAAACTTTCATGAAATACACATTTCTCATACATAAACTTTAATTTGACTAGCTTCACAAATAGATCCATAATATCAAATTATCATACAATTATCCACTTAAATTATAAATAGCATAAATATTCATTTACATTTAATCCAAAATAGAAAATAACTAATTTAATCATTATACAAACTTACCTATACCAAAAACGATTCCTAACACAAACTGACGATTACTCCGCTACTTTGGTCTTTCTGTGGTTTGTGTCTGTTTGAGTTGTTTATTGATCTAGATAAATTTTTTTATTCAGTTAATCCAATTCAAGCATGTAAAATAATTAATTCAAGCTTATATCACATTTTAATATGAAATTATAAATTTATCCCCTAATTTTTTAACCTTTATGCAAACTAGTCCCTAGCCTAAAACTTACAAATTAATCACCTTTAAAGAAAAACTATGCTAGCTGATTTTTCCTAGGGTCCATTACAACCTATATTTCTCATTATTTCATAATATTTTATTTAAATTTTACTATTTAAACAATTTAATCCCTAAACTTTGAAATGACCAAAAATCACTTAACAAAATACTCATTTTTAGCTACCAACCTTAATAATCTATCAACTAAATTCAAAATCTCTTCAATTTCATCAATGGTACAATTTAAAACATTTAAAAATTTTGAGAATTAAGCCTAAAAACATAAAAATCAAGAAAAACGGTGAAAGAAACATATCATGCATGTGAATTTTACAATAGCTGAAATCTTCCTAATGCCTACAATGGTGTTTCGGTTTTGGTGTTATACAAATGAGGAAGATGATGATTATTCTAAGCTTTGTTTTGTTTAATATCTTATTAATTTATCAATTTACATTTTTACCCTTTAGAAACTTAATTAAATTTCATGCTTCCTAACATCAAAACTGTCTACTAAAATTCAAAATGGTGTATTTACCATTTGAATCCACCTATCTACTTTTCCATAACCATTTAACACATATATCTACTAGAAACTAACTTTTGCAGCTTTTGTGATTTAGTATTTTTACTTAATTAACTAATTAAACGTTAAAATTTCTTAACCAAATTTTAATATGAATTTAATAAATACATGTAAATATTAAATAAATAATATTTACTAACTTGCTCAAAGAAATCGTGGTCCCGAAACCACTATTTCCAACACCACTGAAAAGGGTTGTTACAGATAAGTTATAATTTGAAGTATATAATGAATCGAACAATTGGTTTCTTTATTAACTATTTGGCTAAAGTCAGATATCGTTGGCAAGTCATAGGATAGATAGAGTACAGGTTAGTTTGACTACATGTAGATGAGTGTTGGGCATAACTTTTACTTCGGTTATACCAATGAGCATGGGGCACAAAGTATTTACTTCAGCATTGTACACTGAGGCGCTGGGTGCCAAATTGGTGTTTTGGTTTGATTCGTGTATCTATTCGAGTCTGAGTTAGATTAATAGGAATATAAAATGTAAATTGGATAAATTATATTCAAATTGAGTTGATATTATAATTTTATGATACAAATACATATTGCGATATACAAATATCAGTAGCATGTGAAAGTTCATGCGAGCTTATTATACAAGCCCAGAGGGCTGATGTGAAAATGTGACAAATCAATGAATTTGACTCAGAATTTGAAAAATGAAATGAAATAGTGATTAAAATTTAATTGAAATTGAATGTATTGTTGATAAATAGGTGGAATGATATGAATATGATAGTGAATTGATTAAATGTTGATTGAATAAGTGAATTGAAATGTTATCTGTTTGAATTACTATATTATATGATAAATGTTGAACTCACTTTGTTGATATGTGGTTGCCATGTTAAGAAAAATTGGGAAGCTAGTAGTTTATCGTATTAAATTGTAAATTGAGGTAAGTTGTTGTTTAATGCCTATGAACTTACTAAGCATTTGATATGCTTAACTCATTGTTTTTCCCTTTCCTTATAAATTACCTACTTATGAAACGTGTCAAGCAGATCGTCGAAAAGCTCACACTATCTTGATATCGATTCAGTAGTCTATTAATTATTTTGAAGCTTGGTTTTGTGGCATATATATAAGTGTTATGTGTAATAGCTTGCTCAGTGAAGACTCCATATTAGATTACTATTTGACGTATAGTTGGCAAAGTTAAGGGTAGAATTGAGTAAGTTAAGTAATTATTTTAGCTCAGTAGAGAACTTTTTAGGATTCGCCATTTGGTGAACTCCTAGTTTTGGCGAGCTCTAGAGCTTGGTGGGCTCTTCTATTAAGTATCTGCCCACTTTAGATGTATTGGGTGAACTCGTTAAGTTCACAGTTTATTTAAACTTGTTTTATATTTAAGTATGATGATTAAGTTAATCAAATTAGGATTTAGTTGAGACTTAGTTAGAACCAAATTGGAGTTCTGTAGATGAAAATACCAAAAATTTTTAAAGTGCACTTAATCATGGGAATCAAAGATGTTAGTGGAATTATTTAATTTTTCCACTAATTATTGTCTCTATTGTTTAAGCATATAAGGATATCGGTGGCCTTTACGAATCACTTTTACATATTTTTCTTTCTTGATTTTCTCTATAAGTTTCTAAAAACTTAAGCATAGAAAGTATCTCCGAGAGGGTTTGCAGTATTTAGTTAACATCTAATATTGTACCAGCCTATTGGTAATTCCTTATAAACCCTTACGTTATTATGGAAGAAGTTTTGTGTTTATAGTATTGCATGCATAGACCTTAGAGTTGTTTGTGAGGAAGGAAACTTCTTGATTCTAAATTGTTTGATTATTATTATTGCATGCATGTTAAGTTCTATTAGTTTAATGACATGATAAGAATAATTATCTTTCTTTTAGCTCAAGAAGTTAATGAGGGTCCCAACAATAAAGGCAAATGACATGTTGTGTAGATCACTGTAGTAGAGTTTCAAGTGAGTTTCTTTTTACTTCTATGTGTTGTAAATTCCTTTTTTGTATAAACTGTATGAGGTAAATAATCCCTATCAATGTCAGATGAATGGTGTCTGTGTTGGTGGTGAAAATCCAGTATTATTAGTTGAGACTAGTTTGTCTGTGTTGTGAAGTTAGTAAATCCTTCATGCTCAAGCCAGTACCACAATATGTGTTATGTAATGTATGATATGAGAAATGTATGATAAAGGAAGAGATTATGTTTGTGATGCCTCCAGTAAGGCAACTATATTGCAAATCGGATTGGCAGATCACAATAAAACATACTTGGCTAAACATAAATGATGTGAGGAGTTAATGGAGTATATGATGATGAATACGATTCTATGATATGCATTTGATTCTGGGTACATGGCTGACATGAAGATGGGTTGTGTACATGTTATGTTGAAGTTAGCGTATAGTGACAACCCTTACATCGTAATAAGTTTATATCTCAAGTTCATCTATATGTAGTCTATGCCATTTGACGTATTATGATCTTACTATTCAAATTCTGCTGACAGGTTTGGTAGTTCCTTGGTTATTATGGTGGATTATTTACATGTGCTTTCTCTGTCTTTGGAACTCACTAAGTTCGTTAGAACTTACTCTATTATCTATTCTTTCTTAGGAGTGCTGATTGAAGGAAGGAATCTGTTAAGGGACTATGCTAGATCATTATTGATTATGAGGCTTCTGCTAAGTTTTGTATCATGCATATTATGGGCAAAATGGCGTATAGAAATGTTTTGTAACAATCTTATGTAACGACTTACAATTTTACTATGCTCTGATATTTGAAATATTTCTTCAGTATTATGTATAAGTGATTTGATTCAAGAGATGGTTATGATATTATATTTTAGGTGTGTATGCCAAATTGTTTAAACATAGTTTTTAACTGCCAACGGTGTACATTGAAAGGGAAATACATTATTATGTTTCATAAGACTTTCACTAAATGTTTTATCTTAAAGTGTATATTATTGGTGTATAAAGATTTTGAATGTTTTTTCATTGTTATATCAAGTACTATGCCAATATCATGAATTTAAAGGAGTTTCAAATGCCTTTGTTAAAAACTTTTAAGATTAAGTTGTAGCATATCATGCTTGGATCCAATCATCAAGTCGGGTAAGGTGTGTTACATTATGCTTTTGTTTACTTAGAAATTGATATGGTTGAACCTTATCTAATGATTGATATTTAGAAAGGTTAATGCCAACATGTATATTTATGTTTTGGTGACTTGCTGTGACATTGTGAATGGCTTTGAAATGGTATGTTTGAGAATGAAATGGTATAGGTAAAATCATGGTATTAAATGGAAAAAAGAATGGTTGAATAGAATTGAAACTGAACAAATTGGATTGGTATGTTTTTGGTGTCAATTAGAAGTTATATTGGAATGAATATTGGAAATGAATAAAAACAAAGTTTTGGCATGTAGTTGTTTAGATTTTATGCAGGTTTATTATGCAATATTGCACCAAACTTAAGGTTTGATAGGTAAACATGAAATAGGTATTAAATGGCCTAATTTGTACCAAAACAGAGTCCACGTCTTGACGTTGGATGATGGTCATCGCGACGAGCTCTAGACTTTAGGTCACGGCGTAATGAGAAAACTCATCGTCACAACGAGACCAAGTAAGTATGTCATGTCACTACGAAGAACTCCCTCACGTCACGACGTTAACTCAATTTTATAATCTTTACAATTTGGCCCTATTTTGTGCTCGAGTCAAAAAATGAGCTTTTGTAAACTTGATTAAGGATGGAATCTAATTATGTGTCATTTTGTAAATGTGTTTATGACATGTTTGTATGCTTGAATAATCATTTTATTGTATAATTGATTGTAGTTGCTCTAGCAATAAATGTGACATCCTGTTACGACCTAACGATCGGGCCAGGTAAGGGGTATTACATTTAGGCTACGTATGCGTGACTCATATACTTTGATGTAAGTAAAAGCTTGAGTTCAGATAGATAAAGAACCAAAAGTCACTGCGTTGGGTATGCAACTTCTATAATATGTAGCATTATTCACAATAGTGAAATTCATAGCCCAATTAATGGATAAATGATATCCTCTCATTAGCATTACATGATAGATGAAAAGTAAACGTGACTACGAGTCGTTTTTCTTTGTGCTAAATGGCTTAATTACTATTTGATAGTAATTGACTTTTCATGAAAGAAGGTGTAATTGTTACCACGAGATAAAATAGGACCATATTGGGAGAATGGATTTATCTCAAAGAGATTAAGGATATCTTATGAAGGTAACAAACTTATGACAAGGTCATTGGACGAGCACTGATTGAGTAGCTTTCGTAATGATATGTAATTAAAAAGAGCTCAACCATACTATTATAATGGAATGACTTTGTGACTAAATAAGTTTATAATTAATAGGCAAAAAGCTAGAACTTAATTATAAGTTATTTAAGCCTTAATTACATATGTCCAATCGGTCCCTCCACTATCTTGTTAAAATCATAAATAAATTGCATGTAGAATCAAATGAACAAAAATGATAAAATTAGAGAAATGGATCACTTTCGCAAATGAATGTTTTTTCTCACTGAGTATAGAAATGACTTGATTAATTTAAGTTTTTCAAATTATTATTTAATTAAATAATTGAAGTTTGAAAATGAAACTAAATTAATTAGTCATTGTGAATCCGTTGAATATATAAATTAAATATGTTTTATCATAGATTCTTTTATGCTAAAGTTGTCATGAGTTAATAAAATTAGAATTGGGGTAAGAAAATTATTTAATTGAAAAATTAATTTATCTAATTGAATTAATTAATAAATAATGTTTATTTTGGGAAATAGAAAAACATATATTGGGTTGGATTAAATGATAAAGTGTTGGGTTCAAAGTCTAAGGCGCACATATAATTAGACCCAATATAGGAGAGACCCAAAATTCCCTCATATTACACATGAGGGGTGACAATCCACTGCATTTAACTAGGGTGTGCCGCCCCCCTTCTTCTAGTTCAACTAAAAGACTAGTTTTTCTATTAAATAAATATTATTTTTATTTTACTAATTCAACCAGAATTTTCTTATCTTTACTTATAAATAGATGACACTAGTAGAGTTATTAATACAAGTTTTTCATAAGTTTTACATAACTTTGAAATATTGTTATTCTGCTAGAAAGTAGAAAGGATTTATTTTCTAAGTATAAATTATATTTTTGGGGAATAACAATTATGTCAATTTTTATTGAGAGAATTACTTTCCTAATGAAAGTAATAAATCGTTTCTAGTTCTGTGTTTGATTTGTGATTCTTCGAGCCCACACTCAAAGCAATTCGTGGTACGAAAATAACGGAGAAGGTTGTTCAGATTAAAGTCGAGAACGTCTAGGATTCGTCTTGCTCAAAGCACAAGTATTTTTCGGGGAAAAAATATTACTATAAATATCACAAATCGACTCGATTTTCAAAATTTTAATTTTCTACTGTTATTTGAATATCGTTTTCAAACCAAAATTTTCCAACACAAGCATGCCCCACCCACTTCATGATTCAACCTAAGACATATTTTACCACCCAAGACATGGTAGACCTTCTAATAGGGATCATGCAAAGTGAGGCCCTAATTTAGGTGCTCACTTGGGGGAGCATTGTTTCCTTTAAAACTCCCAATTCATGAAAGAAAAATAATTGTGCAAACACATCTCAAAGGGTCAAGTGGGTAGATAAGGTCCGTTATAACAAAATTGATTCTTGCACATGTTTGAATGCTTTTAGAGCTTATATATTGAATCAATTTGATGGACAAGGAATTGTAGAGCAACAACCTTCCATAAAATCCATCCACAAACATCATATCTCTATTAATTTCACAATGATGTTGGACTCAAAGATGAAGATTGTGTCTACCTCAACACATATGTATAAGACAAGAAAACTAAAAACACCGTTTAAGCTCTCTTCATGCAAGTCTTGTGTGAACCTTTTTCCAAATTTCTTGATTGTAACTCTCTATCACTTCTAACTCCTTCAAATTTGTATGAACGAGACTAAATTTTAAAGTGTAAATTAAAACTTTAGGGGAAAAACTTCAAATAATAATTATGTATCCAATATATAATTTTAATTTGTATGAATAATTGAAATTAATGAATGCTACTTGATCTTTCAAGAAAATAATTTTGCTTTATATGCATAGTATATCACATTAGCATAATTTTTTTAGAAAAATTAAAAGTCAATTGATGTAATTAATAAAATTAATGCAAAATTAAGCTCACTTTTATTTATCAACTCAATAAATTTTCTTAACAAAAATCTTTTAGTTCAAGTGTAACCTCCCCAACCCGATCTAGACATTAGATCCGAGTTCGAAAAATTACATTAGCCACCAAAGCAGCCTAGTAAGCTATAAGAGTTTTTGAAAACGGTCATTTTTAAAACATTTTTTTTATTTTGTTTAGAAAACTTAGTTAAGAACTTGATTTATCATGCCTTAAGTTTTATTTATTACCTAGCAGCAAAAAATATGATCATTACTTATCTTCTTAGTAAAATCGGGTTTATCATATAGTAATTACCTAATAACCTAATTTAAATTTATAAATTAATGTCATGCAAAATAAAAATTCAAAACTAAATCCTAAGTCCCCTGCCATGGTTCATAAATAACTAATACAATCTTTTTAAGGAAATAAAGGATAATAATGAAACTTAAAATATTTAAGAAAAATAAAACTAAGCCGAGTCTCTTTGGATGTCATGCCAGTGTCCTAACCTTGAGGGTTATCTGAAAAATGGAAATTAAAGGGGGTTGAGCTATGACGCTTAGTGTGAGTTCATTTACAATAAAACCAACACAAACAATTGTTAGGATACATTAAGTAGCATTGCACATAATTATCATAGATATCAATTCAGGTCAAAGTATGATTTTTCAATGTAATTATTACTTAAGCATTAGAACTCACAATCATAGACTTCAAAATAATCAATTTTTCAGAATTTCCCGCTATAACCATATAGGATATACTCACATTTATATATATCTATCCATTCATATGCACATAAATCACATAATATAACTTTTAGACATATATGCACATAATATCAAAGATGCCATACAATTTCAGTTTTAAACAAGATTTATCCTACACCATCGCTACACACTACATTGGGAGGTCCCCAGAACATCAACCACCATCACTGTAACACCTCAAACCCGGCCCAGACGTTATGACCGGATCCGACATGCCACATCGAAGCGTTCAAAACATTTTATATTGTTAATCCAGAAAAACTTATTTAGTGTTTTAAAAGATAATTTCATTATAGGTTAAAGTGAATGGAAGCCGTGCACCAGGTAGGAAACCGGAAAAAAGGTGGTGAGTCCATCGGACTGCTTAAGTACCAAGCTCCCTTCGAATCCAATCCTAAACATGCATACCGCCATTGCCACACCTTAACGTCATGGATATTTCTAGGAAACCGATTTGATTAAGTCATTTTTAGGAAAAGTGATTAATTTTGGAAAATAATTTCATTGCGGAAGCTTTGCTTGTTGTCGTGTTATTTTGAAATCAATTGTTGTTTTTGAAAACGCACCCTAAAGCTATCCAATTTCAACAGTTAAAATAAGTAATACCTATCTTAGTAATACATATTAAAACCATCAAAAATAATTAAGTGGCCTTATTACATTTAAAAACCCAAAACTTCAAACGTAAATAAAAGGATGTCCAGTTCACCAGAAGAAAATCAAACTTTCAGAACGGGTGGTCACTCCGAATTCCCTCACAGCTCCAAGCCCACTATGGTTGGGGATTACCTGCGTGGATGAAAATAAAAGCGGTGAGTTTGGGGAAAATCGGTGTGTAAATTAACCCAACCATAGCCTATATCACTCAAACCACGAAATAGAATAAGTTAGCCTTAGCCGAATGTAATTGAATATAAAGCCCATAGACACATAATAGAACGAATGTATATTACATGTTTATGCGAAACCCAACCATATCCAACCGTATACACCCCGTACCAACCTTACACCGTGTAGGAGACAACTCGACCCACCCAACCGCTACACACCACAAAATTTGCAGCATGGTCGCTGAGCGAATAATGTGACAGAGTCACGGATCTGAATAATCGTGGCGAGCCACCGAATCAGATATATGTGGCGAGCCACCAGATCGAATATTTGTGGCATAGCCACCGGGACGCTTCCTCCATAATATAACCCATGTCCCCATGCAACAAAAATAATATGTCATGGCATACGATATCTAAATGCAACATCATGCTTTTCGAGAAAAAATAACCCTAGGGGTATAACGGTAATTTTGCATACATAGGGTGTTCAAGTAATTTCACTATTCTTAAGGTTTTCATACATAACATAGTCATTTACGTGCGATCGAAACACTTACTGTGTTTTCTTACCAACTTGGGCAGTTGGCCCATTATCCCGCTTTTGGCCCATTAAGTAAAAAATATCGAAATGCACTAATCGCGCACTCTGCAGTCTTATCACTTTAATTTACCATATACATCAAACTATTAATCTCATGAGCATTCACACACTCGCAAGATCTCAAACTATCAGCTTTTCGGCTTGTGCCGATCTAGTCTATAAGAGGGTGTTAGTTACACACCTGTTTGCGACGATATGCTACGAGATCCACACACGAACCGCCTACAATTGGATTACTAACACGTTAATCTAACTATTCAAATACGAACTACGTATTAACCCTTTACAATATTTGGCCAACCACACCTACAGATTAGAGTAAGCTTATAAGAAATCAATAAGCAACTCATTAACAAATTTTTGTCAGTGTTTACCACATAATCATAATTTCACTGCAAGCTGTCTTCCTGAACAATAGTCACTAAATCATTTATTACTGGAGCTAAGAAACTCCAAATCAAGTGTCGTTAATTTTCCATGGAAATAGACTCATATATATTCTATCCATAAAATTTTCAGAATTTTTGGTTTAGCCAATCAATACCATATGTTTCTCAAAGTTTCCCATGTTTTACTGTTTGACTAATCTGACCACTCTTCATTACGAATTAAATTTGTCATTGTACAGAATTCAAAATATGTTCTTGTTTATTTCATTTGAAACTAGACTCAATAAGCTTTAATTACATAATTTATTCAGCTTCTAATTCATCTCCCACAATTTATGGTGATTTTCCAAAGTCACATTATCGCTGCTTGTCCCAAGCAGATTTATTACCAAATCACTCTTTCACACATACCTTGCATGCATGTTATTTAAACATGTATATCACCAATCAATTATCACATATCTATGATTTTACTTAAGTATAATCTCCATTTCATCATTTTAAAGCACAACATGTTAGCCGATTTTTCCCTTTAGCATCTAAGGCACATGCATGCTCATTTGTTTGGCTCAACTTCACCTATCTTCCATTTTTCATCAAAAGAACATGAAACAACAACCATTTCCTTCATTTTAATTCATGACTAAATGCTCACAACACAACTAAAAACCAAAATATGCTTCAAGAGTTAAGGTAGAATCAAGAAGAGCTCCTGAACCTCAAAATAGAAGCAAGGTACCAAGAACTTACCTTCAGTTTTCCTCCTCCTAGTGACCGAATACTCAAGAGCTTTCTCCTCTCCTTTCTCTTCTCTAACTTTCGGCTATGATGAACAAAGATGGATAAAACTTTGTTCTTTTCATCCTTTTGTTATTTTATTACCCAACATTTTATGACACAAAATAACCTATATTATTTGTGCCATACCTATGCCATAATGTCAATAAAAAAAAAATGCCCATAATGCTTATCATGCCCATCATGGAACATTTACCTAACCCATTATCAATTTTTTATCAATTTGTACCATAAATTATGGATATCAAGTGCACATATTGTCTTCAACAACATGATGGCCGGCCACTTCTTGTAAAATGGGAGGTTTGACATGCAAATCTTCCTATTTTGCACTACTATTTATTTGGCCACTACAAATTAGCCTATAGCATTTTTAAACATTTTCATATAGGTCCTATTTCATAATTTCACTCACAAATGACAAAATCAAAGCATGAAATTTTGCCAACATTCACAGAATTCCCGAAAATTGGGGTGTTACAACTCTACCCCCCTTAAAGAAATTTTGGCCTCGAAATTTACCTGATCCAAATAGTTGAGGGTATTGTTGACGCATAGTCTCTTCTGATTCCCAAGTAGCTTCTTCCCTTCCATGATTACGCCAAAGCACTTTCACTAACGGGACAGATTTCCTTTTGAGAACCTTAACATCTCGAGCCAATATTTGCACAGGCTCCTCCTCAAAGGTCAAATCAGTCTGAACTTCAATTTCGCAGAATCGGCGGGACATGAGCAGGGTCAGAACGATAACGCCTTAACATGGAGACGTGAAAAACATCGTGAATCCTGTCTAACTCTAGAGGCAATTCCAACTGATAAGCCACTGGGCCTACTCGCTTCAAAACCCGATAAGGCCCAATGAACCGCGGACTCAACTTGCCCTTCTTACCGAACCTTAATATCTTCTTCCAAGGAGAAACCTTTAAGAAGACCATATCACCTACTGAGTACTCAATCACCTTACGCTTCAAATCTGCATACGACTTTTGCCTATCAGATGCTTCTTTTAACCGGTCCCTAATTATTCTTACCTTATCCTCAGTATCAGCTACGAACTCTGGTCCAAGAATTTGTCGCTCTCCTAGTTCAGTCCATCAACTAGGTGTACAACACCTTCGTCCACACAGTGCTTCATACGGTGCCATTTGAATACTCGCCTGGTAACTGTTATTGTAAGCAAATTTTACCAACGGCAAGTAATCCTCCCAACTACCTCAAAAGTCAATCACACATCCCCTCAACATGTCCTCCAGAATCTGAATAACCCTCTCTGACTGACCATCAGTTTGGGGATAGAAAGCCGTACTAAAGTTCAATCGCGTCCCCAACGCCTCATGTAACTTTTGCCAAAACCGAGATGTAAATATGGGATCCCGGTCAGAGACAATCGAAACTGGGACTCCATGAAGTCGTACAATCTCCACCACATACAGCTTGGCTAACTTTTGAAGCAGAAAGTCAGTACGTACAGGTATGAAATGGGCTGATTTGGTCAACCTATCCACAATCACCCACACCGAGTCTTTCTTTGATGGTGTCAAAGGCAACCCACTCACAAAGTCCATGGTTACCCTCTCCCATTTCCAAAGTGGTATCTTCACCGGCTGTAACAGTCCAGAAGGTAATTGATGCTCAGCTTTCACTTGTTGGCATGTCAGACATTTTCCTACAAACTCCGTTACTTCTCGCTTAAGTCCAGGCCACCAGTACAATTCTCGCAAGTCGTGATACAACTTATTCCCTCCAGGATGCATGGCACATAGTTCCCCATGAACTTCCTTCAATATTGTCTACCTTAAATCAGAGTCCCTCGGAACACAAATTCTTCCTCGGAAACACAGAACTCCATCACCATTTAAACCGAACTCAGAAGTTTCCCCTTCCTTAACTTGTTGAAAACGAGCAACCAAAGACTCATCTTCCAACTACTTTTCCTTAATCTGGTCCACCCAGGTTGGCCTTACTTGCAATTCAGCCAACAAACTGCCATCATCATACAGACTCAAATGAGCAAACATTGCTCTTAGATCAGATACGGTTCTACGACTTAAAGCATCGACTACCATATTAGCCTTGCCTGGGTGATACTCGATTGAACAGTCATAATCCTTAAGCAACTCAATCCATCTCCTTTGCCTAAGGTTCAGCTCCTTCTGAGTCAACAAATACTTAAGACTCTTGTGGTCTGTGTATATAATACACTTCTCCCCGTACAAGTAATGTCTCCAAATCTTAAGTGCAAATATCACTGCCGCCAACTCCAAATCATGAGTAAGATAGTTCCCTTCGTGAGGTTGAAGCTGTCGTGATGCATATGCAACCACCTTACCCTCCTGCATTAACACGTAGCCCAAACTCACGTGTGATGCGTCACTGTACACAATAAAATCCTTCCCAGACTCCGGCTGAATTAACACAGGTGCTTCAGTCAGAACTTTCTTCAACTTCTCAAAAGCTCCCTGCTACTTCTCAGTTCATACAAACGGTTCTCCTTTCCTTATCAGTTTTGTCAGGGGTGCTGCCATAACAGAAAAACCTTCCACAAACCTTCTGTAGTATCCTGCCAACCCTAGGAAACTTTGAATTTTCGACACCGTCCTAGGTGGCTTCCACTCCAAAATTGCTTCAATCTTTCGAGGGTCCACCTTAATCCCTTCGGCAGAGACCACATGTCCTAAGAAGGTTACCTCCCTCAACCAAAATTCACACTTGCTGAATTTCGCAAAGAGTTCCTTCTCCCTTAACACTTGCAACACTATATGGAGATGCTCATCATGTTTCGCTTCAGTTTCAGAATATACCAGGATATCATCAATGAAGACGACTACGAATCGATCCAAGAATGGTTGGAACACCCAATTCATCAGATCCATAAATGCTGCAGGAGCATTCTTCAGTCCAAATGGCATAACCAAAAACTCGTAATGACCATACCGAGTCCTGAATGCCATCTTATGGATATCTGCCTCCTTGACCCTTAACTGATGATATCCAGATCGGAGGTCGATCTTAAAAAATACAGAAGCCCCTCTAAACTGGTCAAACAGATCGTCAATCCTTGGCAGTGGATACTTATTCTTAATTGTCAGTTTGTTCAACTGGCGATAATCAATGCACATCCGCATTGTACCATCCTTCTTCTTCACGAATAGCCCCGGTGCTCCCCATGGAGACACGCTTGGCCTAATGAAGCCCCTATCCAACAACTCTTGAATTTGTGCCTTTAGCTCTACCAACTCCTTTGGTGCCATTCTATACGGTGCGATAGACACTGGTGCCGTTCCAGGCAATAAGTCGATTCCAAACTCCACTTCTCGGTTCGGAGGCAATCCTGGAAGCTCCTCCGAAAAAACATCTTGGAACTCCTTTACAGTCCTAACCTTATCCACTGACAATCCCTCCCCTTCCGGCTGACTTACAAATGCCAAATAGGCCTCACAACCTTTCTGAATCCATTTCTCGGCTCTTAATGCCGACACCACATTGGACAAATAATCTCTTCGCTCACCTATCACCATAATCTCATCATCCTTTGTGGTCCTTAACACCATTCGTTTAGCAGCACAATCCAGGGTCGCCTTATGCTTAACAAGCCAGTCCATTCCCAAAATGAGATCAAACTCTCCGAACGGTAACTCCATCAGATCTCCAGGGAAAATTCTACCTTAAGTTTCTAAGGGTACATCCCTATACAGTTTGTCTACCCTAACCGAGTGACCCAAAGGACTTAGTATAGATACCCCACTCACAATCTCCTCAGAGCAGTCTAAGTTGTCCATAATCCGTTCTGTAGCCTCTAACTAATATTCCGCCACATTCGGGGCTATACCAGACACGCTCCTAAAGATCTCCGCTCCGTTAGCCCGAAGTCGTTTAGAAATAGATCCCCGAACTCCATTACCCGTACTTGCCCCGTCAACCCTTTCCAGAACACGAAGCATTGTCTGTGACAAGGCATCATCCTTGGCACCTCGGTCATGAGACTCTACCTCTGTTGTCGGTGGTACCGGTGCATCCATCGCCGGCATATGTCTCGAAGACAAAGATCTCGCTCGAGCATTTCCTTGGCTCCGTCCACGGCCTCTTGTACTCATATCGTATTATCTTGATTACGAATTTTTATGCATCAATTAATATTCCATGTTTATTACAGATGTTTTATGAATTAGACAGTAGTTCAGAGTTTGTCTTCGCAGAATCGAAGTCTAGCTACAGTTTCAGTCTCTTATCAGATTTTCCTATGGTTTCAGTATCATCCTATCTAGAGTATCCTAATAGGGTTTTAGTACAGAAAGATAATTCAGGAAAATATTCAAAAAAGTTCAGAGTAATACTTACAGGCTTGGGCTGGAGATTCAGAATGCCACCTTCTAAAGATCTAAATTTTGAAAATCGCGTTTTTCGTAATTTTTTTTTTGAAAATCTTTATTTTTTTGTAAACCCATTCCACAGCCGAGTTGTTGCAACCTAGGCTCTAATACCACTAAATGTAACACCCCAAACCCGGCCCAGACGTTATGATCGGATCCGACATGCCACATCGAAGCGTTCAAAACATTTTATATTGTTGATCCAAAAAAACTTACTTAGTGGTTTAAAAGATAATTTCATTATAGGTTAAAGTGAATGGAAGCTGTGCACCAGGTAAGAAACCGGAAAAGAGGTGGTGAGTCCATCGGACTGCTTAAGTACCAAGCTCCCTTCGGATCCAATCCTAGACATGCATACTGCCATTGCCACACCTTAACGTTATGGATATTTCTAGGAAACCGATTTGATTAAGTCATTTTTAGGAAAAGTGATTAATTTTGGAAAATACTTTCATTGCGGAAGCTTTGCTTGTTGTCGTGTTATTTTGAAATCAATTGTTGTTTTTGAAAACGCACCTTAAAGCTATCCAACCATATCCAACCGTATACACCCCCGTACCAACCTTACACCGTGTGGGGAGACAACTCAACCCACCCAACCGCTACACACCACAGAATATGCAGTATGGCTGCCAGAACAGATAATGTGACAGAGTCACCAGATACAGATAATCGTGGCAGAGCCACCAGAACAGATATATGTGGCAGAGCCACCAGATCAGATATTTGTGGCATAGCCACCAGGACGCTTCCTCCATAATATAACCCATGTCCCCATGCAACAAAAATAATATGTCATGGAATACGTATACAGAAACAGAACATCATGCTTTTCAGAAAAAAATAACCCTAGGGGTATAACGGTAATTTTGCATACATAGGGGTGTTCAAGTAATTTCACTATTCTTAAGGTTTTCACACATAACATAGCCATTTACGTACGATTAGAAACACTTACTGCGTTTTCTTACCAACTTGGGCCCGTTGGCCCATTATCCCGTTTTTGGCTCATTAAGCCCAAAAATATCGAAATACACGGAATCGCGCACTCTGCAGTCTTATCACTTTAATTTACCATATACATCAAACTATTAATCTCATGAGCATTCACACACTCGAAAGATCTCAAAATATCAGCTTTTCGGCTTGTGCCGATCTAGTCTATAAGAGGGTGTTAGTTACACACCTGTTTGTGACGATATGCTGACAAGATCCACACACGAACCGCCTACAATTGGATTACTAACACGTTAATCTAACTATTCAAATACGAAATACGTATTAACCCCTCACAACATTCGGCCAACCGCACCTACAGATTAGAGTAAGCTTATAAGAAATCAATAAGCAACTCATTAACAAATTTTTGTCAGTGTTTACCACATAATCATAATTTCACTGCAAGCTGTCTTCCTGAGCAACAGTCACTAAATCATTTATAAATAGAGCTACGAAACTCCAAATCAAGTGCCGTTAATTTTCCATGAAAATAGACTCATATATCTTCTATCCATAAAATTTTCAGAATTTTTGGTTTAGCCAATCAATACCAGATTTTTCTCAAAGTTTCCCATGTTTCACTGTTTGACTAATCTGACCACTCTTCATTACGAATTAAATTTCTCATTGTACAGAATTCAAAATATGTTCTTGTTTATTTTATTTGAAACTAGACTCAATAAGCTTTAATTAGATAATTTATTCAGCTTCTAATTCATCTCCCACAATTTATGGTGATTTTCCAAAGTCACGTTACTGCTGCTGTCCCAAGCAGATTTATTACCAAATCACTCTTTCACACATACCTTGCATGCATGTTATTTAAACATGTATATCACCAATCAATCATCACATATCTATGATTTTACTTAAGTATAATCTCCATTTCATCATTTTAAAGCACAACATGTTAGCCGATTTTTCCCTTTAGCATCTAAGGCACATGCGTGCTCATTTGTTTGGCTCAACTTCACCTATCTTCCATTTTTCATCAAAAGAACATGAAACAACAACCATTTCCTTCATTTTAATTCATGACTAAATGCTCACAACACAACTAAAAACCAAAATATGCTTCAAGAGTTAAGGTAGAATCAAGAAGAACTCATGAACCTCAAAATAGAAGCAAGGTACCAAGAATTTACCTTCAATTTTCTTCCTTCTAGTGACCGAATACTCAAGAGCTTTCTCCTCTCCTTTCTCTTCTCTAACTTTCGGCTATGATGAACAAAGATGAACAAAACTTTGTTCTTTTCATCCTTTTGTTATTTTATTACCCAACATTTTATGACACAAAATAACCTATATTATTTGTGCCATACCTATGCCATAATGTCAATAAAAAAAAATGCCCATAATGCTTATCATGCCCATCATGGAACATTTACCTAACCCATTATCAATTTTTTATCAATTTGTACCATAAATTATGGATATCAAGTGCACATATTGTCTTCAACAACATGATGGCCGGCCACTTCTTGTAAAATGGGAGGTTTGACATGCAAATCTTCCTATTTTGCACTACTATTTATTTGGCCACTACAAATTAGCCTATAGCATTTTCAAACATTTTCATATAGGTCCTATTTTATAATTTCACTCACAAATGACAAAATCAAAGCAT